>NC_142867.1:158127500-159342500 GCF_051225735.1 Oryctolagus cuniculus
GTCCCGGTCGGGGCGCCGGATTCTGTCCCGGTTGCTCCTCTTCCAGGCCAGCTCTCTGCTGTGGCCAGGGAGTGCAGTGGAGGATGGCCCAAGTACTTAGGCCCTGCACCCCATGGGAGACCAGGAGGAAGCACCTGGCTCCTGGCTTTGGATCGGCGCAGCACCGGCCGTAGCAGCCACTTGGGGGATGAACCAATGGAAAAAGGAAGACCTTTTTCTCCGTCTCTTTCTCTCATTGTCTAACTCTGCCTGTCAAAAAAAAATACATTTAAATGATATTTTGTTTTCTTGACTAAAGGAAAATGTCAGAAATTACTTTGGAAAGTTAAGCTTCCTCTTCCTTCTTCTGTAGCTTTTCTTTTTTTTTTTTTTTTTTTTTTAGATGGTCACTTTAACACTTAAGATGGCATTTTTACTACCTGGCTTAATGGAATTTGGGGTCCCATGGCAAGTTTTTTTTTTTTAACTTTTATTTAATGAATATAAATTTCCAAAGTACGACTTATGGATTACAATGGCTTCCCCCCCATACCGTCCCTCCCACCCACAACCCTCCCCTTTCCCACTCCCTCTCCCCTTCCATTCACATCAAGATTCATTTTCGATTATCTTAATATTCTTCTGTAGCTTTTCAAAATGCAAATTCTAGACCATCTCAGAAGGAAGGTGATAGAAAGTTTGGAGGACAAGCAATGGACCAACTGTGGAAAGAGTCTCATAGCCTCTCCAAGAAGATGAAGAGAGAGGGTGGCAGTTCCACCTGTTGTGAGGACCTTCTGTCTGTTCTCATGCACCACTCCAAAGGTAGATGCCTGCAGACTTTATACTGGAAACCACACCCTTGGAAGCAACAGCTACGTCCCAGACGCTGAGTGGGAGATAGAGGAAGTGTGTGCCTGGTGCAGAGGAGCTGCCTATCTCTTGTGGACCAGGAGCATCCCAGATCCACTACCATGTCCTTTTATAACCCTATAGATAGAAGTAGAGGGCTTTATGTGATCTACAGGGAGAAGAAGAGGGCAAAAGCCCTGAAAAATAAATGATATATTTCATGCCAATGCAGTTTGGGACAGATTGTAGGAAGCATAGGCCAAAATTAATTTGATTAAGAAAAATTAAGAAGTCTGACATCATGCACTTAAGAGTTATGAAAAAATTCAAGTCATTCTCAGATAACCTTGTCCCATGTATTTTATATGCTATGTTTATATCCTACTGGGCACACGATCAAATTATCAGATGGAACTTTATAAAATTGCCTTTCAGCAGTTTCCTATGGTTCAATCTAATTCTGTGGTTGTACGAGGAGGGCATGATCAAAACAGAGATGGAAAACTTATGACTAATGCTATCTGGTCTGTTTTGTTTTCATTTTATGGCCTACAAGATTTAAAAAAAAAAACTAAATGTATATTTCACATAAGATACTGCTTCGTGACTTCTTTGGAGTAGTCAGAATCTTTTCGAAATGAAGGGCCCATGTTCTGTCATAGCAACAATTTGCTGAAGCTGAGTAGTGAATGGTCTCTTTAAGCATGTTTTCTCCAGTCTGCCACAGGCATCATAATTCATCATAATTCCCAATTCCCTCTAGGACACTGAGGTCAGTGATCAGTGGAACTTTTTATACTTACATATTGTCTGCTCCCCTCATTCACCTGATTGTTGGAGATACTTGTATACATGCCAGAAAGAAGGAGTGGAGTGGTAAATCATATATGGATGCATGATTGTGCCTTTCAGGCAAAATGAAGCTGGGGTGGGTAAAAAAAAAGGGGGCTGAGGATGACCCTGGGGAGGTAGGTGAGACAAGACTGTGAAGAGCATTGTTTGTGTTGTTGAGGAGTTTAGATGTTGTGACAGGATATGGGAGCCACTAGAAAATGTTTTTTATTATTTTATTTTATTTTATTTTTTGCCAGGCAGAATTAGACAGCGAAAGAAAGAGACACAGAGAGAGTTATAGACCATGAGAGAGAGAGACAGAGAAAAAGGTCTTCCTTCCATTGCTTCACTCCCCTAATGGCCACTACGGCTGGCACTGAGCCAATCCAAAGCCAGGAGCTGGGTACTTCCTCCCGGTTTCCCATGCAGGTACAGGGACCCAAGGACTTGGGCCATCCTGCACTGCCCTCCTGAGCCACAGCGGAGAGCTGGACTGGAAGAGGAGCAACCAGGACTAGTACCTGGTGCCCCAACTGGGACTAGAACCTGGGATGCCGGCACCGCAGGCAGAGGATTAGCCAAGTGAGCCATGGCGCCGGCTGCCACTTGAAAATTTTTAAGAAGTAAAATGAAACTATCATATCTGGAATTTAGGATAGTCACCCTGTTGGTAGTGAGGGAAATGGACTGGAACAGAGAGACTGGAGGCAGAGAGGCAAACTTGGAGGGTCTTGTTCTACTATAGCTCCAAAGATGATGACAATCTGGACTGCAGGGCTTTTTCTTTACTTAGATGATATGTAAGTCAGATATCCTTCCTATTTCTTTCCAATGGAAGACTCTTAAAAAATGAGGTGTAGTGGGTTAAGACACCACTTGGGATACCTGCATCCCATATCAGAGTACCTGATGCAAGTACCAGTTACTCTGCTTCCAACCTTGCTTCCTGCTAATGTGCACCTTGGGAGGTACCAGATGAATGGCTCAAGTAGTTGGGTCCTTACCACTCATGAGGGACATATGAATGTTGGACTCCTGACTTTGGCCTGGTCAAGCCTTGGCTGTTGTAAACATTTGGAAAGTGAACCACAGGATGGAAGATCTCTTCCTCCCCTCCCTCACTGTGTGTGTGTGTGTGTGTGTGTGTGTATCTTCCTTTCAAATAAAGTGAAAATAAATTTCTAAAAAATGTTAAATGAAAACCTAGTCAGTTTGTTCCAGTGATCACTGTTTGCTACAAGGAACAAAATGGAACAACTTACAAAACTGGGGCTGGGAATTTGGGGGTGTGGCAGGTAATGGTTGGTTAGCAAAAGTTCTCTCCTTTCTTGCTACCAAAGACCTGACTTTGTTTGGACTGCAAAGTATTTAGTATCATCAGATGAGCCATGATAGGTTATATCAGTTACAGCAATCTCTAATCCCTCTTACATTGATTGGACTATGGGTAGAAGATATGTCTTTCTGTCTTTCTCTCCATCACACTCTTTAAAAATAAATAAACTCTTCCTTTAAAAAGAAAGAAATCAGGTTTATTTGGGCTCATGGCTCCCTTGGTGCATGGTTGAGGGGGCCTAGTGATGGCCTTCTGCTGGTAGAGTCCTGAGGTGGCACAGGGCATCACAGGATAAGAGACAGAGAGTAGGTGTGTGTCTCTTCTGGTCTCTCTCCCTCCTCTTGTAAAACCACCAGGTTTCAGACATGAGAGCTCCTTATGAATGACCTAATCTAATGCTATCTACCTACCAAAGGTTCCAACCACTAAATAGCACAGTTAGATTAAGTTTCCATCCTCTAATACCTCACCTGGAGATCAAATGTCAATACAAGAAAATGTGGAGGCTACACTTAAACTGTATCCAAGCCATAGCAGCTTCCTAGTCCTCATCAGAACCCAGCCAGTGTGTGGGTGGAGTCAGTGTGTTGTGCCTGAGTGAGTGCTTACAGAGGGGCACCACACACTGATAAACTCTGGAGTCCTGTATTGCCAGTGGTCAAGAGTGGGCTCATTCCCTAAAGAACTCTTGACGCTGGGGCTCAAAAGCAACAGGGTTTATAAAGGCAAAAACCGGCCGGCGCCGCGGCTCACTAGGCTAATCCTCCGCCTAGCGGCGCCGGCACACCGGGTTCTAGTCCCGGTCGGGGCTCCGGATTCTGTCCCGGTTGCCCCTCTTCCAGGCCAGCCCTCTGCTGTGGCCCGGGAGTGCAGTGGAGGACGGCCCAGGTGCTTGGGTCCTGCACCCCATGGGAGACCAGGAAAAGCACCTGGCTCCTGGCTCCTGCCATCGGATCAGCGCGGTGCGCCGGCCGCAGCGCGCCGGCCGCGGCGGCCATTGGAGGGTGAACCAACGGCAAAAAGGAAGACCTTTCTCTCTGTCTCTCTCTCTCTCACTGTCCACTCTGCCTGTCAAAAAATAAAAATAAAAAATAAAAATAAAAAAATAAAAATAAAAAAAAATAAAGGCAAAAACCACAAGAAGGAGAGGGGGAATACATGGTTGCTAAACTTAGAGGAATAATAGTTACCAGCTGACCTAAAGCATATATGAAACTAATTTCAATTACAATCTTGACATTAGTTCAAGTACCATACACAAATTACAAACTTGACAGATAGTTTTAAGCTTGAGCAATCATGCTAGGGGATTTCTATGCTCTGCCAGGTGGGATGTAGTGTACTATTATTGTCTTAGTTTGAGACCATAGTCTCACAGTGGGGGGTGTTTTCTCAAGATGGAGTCTTAGGTAGTCTAAAATGGAGTCCCTATTGTCAGGGTGTCCCTTCAAATGCTAACAAGCCTCCTCTCCCAGTAGGCTGCTTTGCTGGCACAGTTAGTACTTTCACATTCCACCAAGCCCTGCTGAGAGCATCTCCTTCCAACACAAGTGACCACCATCACACTGGAGGGTTGAAAGTGACTGACCTTTTCACTCATGGAGTTCTAGTAACAGCTACCCCAACAGATGGCATCACCAAGCATGTTAGAAACCCTGTCTCACCTCATCTTTGTGTTCCAGCTACCTGGGATTCAGAAACATGACTTTCACTTTATTGATCAGAAATCTCAGGTTGAATGACATGACAAAGTTCACACAGGTAATAAGAGGCAAAACACATCCCAGTCTCATGAATCATTGTGTTGCCCCCAAATTTCGGTGTTGAAGCCCAACCCCTAAAGTGACATATTAGGTGGTAGGCCTTTGAGAGGAACTAGGTTAAGATGAATTCACAAGAGTGGAGTCCCCATGATGGGATCAATGCCCTTGTGAGAAGAGAGTCACCAAGATCTTTCTTTTTCTGCCATATGAAGATATAGTGAGAAGGCTGTTGTCGGACAGCCAGCAACAGGTCCTCACCAGGACCTTGACCTTGGACTTCCCAGCCTCCAGAACTGTGAGAAAAAAACATTGTTCAGGACAATCTGTGGATTGTCTTATAGCAGCCTGAGCTAACAAAGGCACCCAAGATGGCTGAGCCTGTGTTTTGTGCCTCTATGCTTTTTGCATTCCAATGAATATACATGTAATACTTTGTGATCTTAGTCCCAAGCATGAACCTCAAACTAAACAGGTTAATAACAGCTCAACATAAATACTCCTCCATCCCCTGAAATGATTTCAATTAAATAAGACTGGCTTTCAAAAGACATTAAAATATGCTGACATTGAAAGGTGGGAAAAAATGTCTTTTCACTTAATTGTTAAAATCTCCCCATTTATGTCCTGCCTACATAATTCCCAACTAATAATAGCCTATTTCACTCAGTGTCAGTCAAGAATACAGAGTGCTGTAATCCACATGTGTGTTATTTTGCTGCACATGTTTGCAAGCTATAATTAGTAGATATCTTCTTCAAACTTCAAGTCAAATGATTTTTAGACTTTTTTCTTGCTTACCGAAAATTCAAGAGCAAACCACTTGGGAAAACATTTTTTGAAAAATGGTAAGAAAAATCCTGTCTTATCTTTCTTCATGATCTGATTTTGAATCTATCATTATATTTGCTAATTCTTTTTAAGTCATGTTGGGAAAAGTGTAATTTGAAGCTGAGAATATACCCATCATGATCCAAACATCAAAGAAAACACATCAAAAAAGATTTCAGTAAGGGGGGGATGAATAAGAATTCCCTAAAATAACTCACTGGACTCAAAGATATGAAAATCATTAGTTACCTTAGCAAGTGTTGTTTTGTTATTGATGAATATGGAAGCATGTTGCACTGGGATGAAAAAAAATCATAGCACCTCCAGATAACAGACTACTCTACAGCAGTTAAATAGTTTGAAGTGTGTCTACAAGTACTAACTTAGAAATAGGAGAAAAGCAAGTTGTCAAACAACATGAATAATATGATTTAATATTTACAAGAATAAAACTATAAGTATATAGAAATTTATGCAAATAAAGGGAGATAGCCTAATTCATTTATTTACAAATGCCCGAGAATTGTTAAAAGGATACATGTACCAAAGACCTTCTGGGACCCAATGTCACATCCTCCCAACCTTCTCAATTTCAGCACTGATTGCTCCATGTAAGCCCCAACTCATGATGATGCTATTGTATCAATAGAACATGCCTGAGTCCTTTGCCCCTGGGTTCGTCTCCAGAGAACCTACTCAATCTTGCAAACAAGAGCCACCTGAGACAGTGAGTGACACCCCTAGGAGAATCCTTAGCCAATGGAGGATAAGAGCTGCAGAGTCTGAATGGACTAATCTGAGAGTTAACATGCATGATGTTTTATTGTGGTAAAATATATATAAAATATAAACTTACTATTGTAATCATTTTTAGGTGTATAATTCAGTGGCATTAAGTACATTTACAATGTTGGGCACTATCACTACTATGAATTTCTATAAGCTTCTCATCTTCCTCAACACAAACTCTGAGCTCATAAACCAGTATCTCCCACTCTCCCTCTGCTCAGTTCCTAGTAACCTCTGCTATACTTTCTATCTCTATTAATTGAGTATTCGGTCTCCAGTGGGACAATAAGACCTCTTTTACTTAGTCGATACGGATTTTAAGGAACAGTCCAAGAGGATAATCCCCAATGTACCTACCAAGTCTCTGCTTATATCACATTTACCAACATGCACTTAGCAGAGGCAAATCACACAACAATGTCAAGACTCAATAGGAGATGGGATTACCCAAAGGACGTGAATACTAGAAGGGGTGGTTCATTTGAGGCCACCAATGTGGTGTTCTGCCACACTCATCACTAACCAATAATTCATCTAAACTCACAGGCCCCACAGCCAGTATCATGGTGCGGTGGGTTAAGCTGCCGTCTATGATGCTGGCATTCCATATTGGAGGACAGGCTTGAGCTCCTTGATAAAGTGCCTTAGAAAGCAGTGGAGGATGGCCCGAACACTTGAGCCCCCGCCAGCCCTGTGAGAGATCCAGATGGAGTTCTAGGCTCCTGGCTTTGGCCACACCCAGTCCCAGATGTTTGGGGAGTAAACCAGCACATGGAGGATCTCTTTCTCTGTTTCTTCTCTGCCACTCTACCTTTCATATCAATTAAAAAAAAAAAAAATCTTTAGGCCAGTGCCGCGGCTCACTAGGCTAATCCTCTGCCTGCGGCGCCGGCACATCAGGTTCTGGTCCCGGCTGGGGCGCCGGATTCTGTCCCAGTTGCTCCTCTTCCAGTCTAGCTCTCTGCTGTGGCCTGGGAAGGCAGTGGAGGATGGCCCAAGTGCTTGGGCCCTGCACCTGCATGGGAGACCAGGAGAAGCACCTGGCTCCTGCCTTTGGATCAGCGCGGTGCGCCAGCCGCGGCGGCCATTGGAGGGTGAACCAACGGCAAAAGGAAGACCTTTCTCTCTGTCTCTCTCTCTCACTGCCCACTCTGCCTGTAAAAAAAAAAAAAAAAAAAAAAAAAACTTTAAAAAATAAATGTCACACATCCTGCAAGATTCAACCCTCACTTCTCCAATCCCATCTCCCCCTCACTCTGTCCTCTGACTGCACTCTCTATCCATAATAACAATAATTGGCTTGTACATCACACCGCATGTTAGGCACATTTCTAACCAGCATTTATTACTCTCACAACACATTTTGTAGATGGATAAGCTGAAGCATAGTTATTTTTTTAATTTTTTTTATTTCTTTTTTTTTGACAGGCAGAGTGGACAGTGAGAGAGAGAGAGACAGAGAGAAAGGTCTTCCTTTGCTGTTGATTCACCCTCCAATGGCCGCCGCGGCCAGCGGCGTGCTGCGGCTGGCGCACTGCGCTGATCCGATAGCAGGAGCCAGGTACTTCTCCTGGTCTCCCATGGGGTGCAGGGCCCAAGCACTTGGGCCATCCTCCACTGCACTCCCTGGCCACAGCAGAGAGCTGGCCTGGAAGAGGGGCAACCGGGACAGAATCCGGTGCCCCGACCGGGACTAGAACCTGGTGTGCCAGCACCACAAGGCAGAGGATTAGCCTAGTGAGCCGCGGCGCCGGCCAGCATAGTTATTTTTTTAAAAAATGTATTTATTTGAGCAGAGCAACAGAGAGAGAGAGAGAGAGAGAGAGAGATCTTCCATCTGCTGGTTCACTCCCCAAATGTCCTCAAAGACCAGGGCTGGGCCAGGCCAAATCCAGCAGCCAGGAACTCCATCCAGGCCTCCCAAGTGAGTGGCAGGATCCCAAGTACTCGGATCAACATTTGTTGCATTCTGAGGCACATTAACAGGAAGCTAAACTGGAAGAGGAACATGTAGGACTCCAGCCAACATTCTGATAAGGGACGCCAGTATTGCAGACAGTGGTTTAACCCAGTGTGCCAAGATGCCGGCCCCAAACCAAAGCTATTAGACCCAATTTTCTCAGATAAAAAACAACAGAGAAACTTCAGAGTCTATGCTATCTTATATGGTCTCTTGGGAATAGTGCTTAGTTCTGTGAGCACCATGAGCAGTGTGTGGCCTCCCTTTGGAATTCTCTCTGCTCTTGTAGAACAATGCCTATTTCACCTTTGGAATCAACATGTGAAATCAAAACTTCCTGGATCCCACCAGAGCATCTAGATATCTATTTCCACTGTCCACTTCCAAACACTGAGTCAATTATCATCTCATATTGCTTCTATTCATTTACATGCTTACCTCACTTAATGGGCCTAAGAATGGAGGAAAAGAACTTATTTAAATTCCTGGGTGCCTTCAATAACTCTGACATTGGCAAATGTTTCATAGATAGATGGTAAATAGGCTCTGCAGGACCATGTGGTTTCTTTCAGCACTACTGAACTCTGCCGCTGTAATAAGAAATCAGCCACAGATGATATCTAAGTAAGTGACCACGGCTGTGTCTCAATAAAACTTAACGGATACTGAAATCTAAATTTCAGATCATTTGGGGGGATCATGAAATACTTTATTATTCCACTTTTCCCTACCTTAACTAAAATATCCAAGAAGAACTTCTTGGGAAAGAAAAAATTTATTTCAGCTTACAGTTTAAAAGTTAAAGTTCAGGATCAGGTGACCCCATGTTCCAGTATCTGATGGAGGCTGCTCATGAGAGGTGCGAAAGAACTATCACATAGTGAGCCACGAAATATATAGAGAGAAGTAGGCAGAACTTGAACTCAGGTAATGAACTCCCCATGAGAACCACACTCTGAGGGCATTCCCCCAATGACTTAAACACCTTCCACCAGACCCACCTCTCAGATGCTATAGGTACATCATAATTCCACCCTTAATCCTTCAACCATTAAGAGAACAGAGTTTAAACATCTGCATGAGTTTTGGAGAATAAGCACTACTCAATCCATAACAGTTATTTTTATTTTGATTTCTTTCCAAGTATTTAAAATATTAAAAAATTCTTTAAAAGTTAAAAAAAAAAAATTCTTTTTCTTAGCTTATAGGCCATATAAAAACAGAATAGGAGCTGGTGCTTTGGCGTAGCAGGCTGACCTGCTGCCTGCAATGCCAGCAACCCATATGGGTGCTGGTTCAAGTCCTGGCTGCTCCACTTCCCTACTAATGTACCTGGAAAAGCAACAGAGAATAGCCCAAGTGCTTGAGTCCCTGCATCCATGTGGGGGACCCAAAAGAAGCTCCTGGCTCCTGACTTCAGTCTGGCCCAGTTCAAGCCATTGTATCCATTGGAGGAGTGAACCAGTAGATTAACTCTGCCTTTTCAATATTTAAAAGAAAAAGTCCACTCTTAAAAAAAAAGCAATAGGGGCCGGCGCCGTGGCTCAATAGGCTAATCCTCCACCTTGCGGCGCCGGCACACCGGGTTCTAGTCCCGGTTGGGGCGCCGGATTCTGTCCCGGTCGCCCCTCTTCCAGGCCAGCTCTCTGCTATGGCCAGGGAGTGCAGTGGAGGATGGCCCAGGTGCTTGGGCCCTGCACCCCATGGGAGACCAGGAAAAGCACCTGGCTCCTGGCTCCTGCCAGGATCAGCGCGGTGCGCCGGCTGCAGCGGCGGCCATTGGAGGGTGAACCAACGGCAAAAAGGAAGACCTTTCTCTCTGTCTCTCTCTCTCACTGTCCACTCTGCCTGTCAAAAAAAAAAAAAAAAGCAATAGGCTAAATTTGGCCCATAGGCCATAGTTTGCTGATCCCTGCCAAAGGCTATGAGTCTATGGTGTTATATTTTTGGTATTGGTCTATTAAATGAGTGAATCAATGAATAAGTGGGAAAAAAAGGACTGAATTTATTTCTTTCACATAATATAATAATTTTACCTAAAGATAATGTCTTTACTTTCTTAAGTGTTTATTTACTTATTATTTTTATTTATTTGGAAGGCAGAGTGACAGAAAGAGAGAGAGAGGGATTCTATCCTCTAGTTCACTCTCCAAATGACCACAATAACTAGCGCTGGGCCAGCCCACAACCAGAAGCTTGGACTTCATTTTTCTGAGTCTCCCATGTAGGTGATAGAGAACCAATTACTTGAGCCATAATCTGCTGCCTCCAGGATGCATATTAGCAAGAAGATGGATTGGAAGTGGAGTACCTGGGACTTAACTCAGGCTCCCTGCTATGGGATACAGCAGTCTTCAGTAGCAATTTGACCTGCTGCACCACAGTGCCCATCCGTAGACAGTGTCTTCGTTTATTTTTGATGGGGGGGGGGGGATTTTTATTCTCTATAGATCTGATTGCTTATCAGCAAAATAAAGTGCTAAACAGGATCAGTGAATGGATTTAAGTGTGAAGGGTAGTGTGAAGGGTAAGAGAGAGGAGGAAGCATTGGTGGATGCCAGGGACCCCTTATAATCACAGTGTCAGTGTTTTCTCTTTTTTTGTGTGTGTGTGTGTGTGTGTGACAAGCAGAGTGGACAGTGAGAGAGAGAGACAGAGAGAAAGGTCTTCCTTTGCTGTTGGTTCACCCCCCAGTGGCCGCTGCAGCCGGTGCACCGCGCTGATCTGAAGCCAGGAGCCAGGTGCTTCCTCCTGGTCTCCCATGTGGGTGCAGGGCCCAAGGACCTGGGTCATCCTCCACTGCACTCCCGGGCCACAGCAGAGAGCTGGACTGGAAAAGGAGCAACCGAGACAGGATCCGGCGCCCCCAACCCGGACTAGAACCCTGTGTGCTGGTGCCGCAGGCAGAGGATTAGCCTATTGAGCCGCAGCGCCGGCCATCTCTTTTATAATTGGTTTCAAAAAAAGATTGAGGGGAAAAAGTTCTTCCCCTAGTATTTTATTTTGTTCTGGAACTACCATTAGTGTAAGTAATGTGATCAGGGTAAAATAAAAAGGAATAAAAATCAGAAAGGAAGTGCCTAAGTTATTAGGCAGCAGATATGACTGTATATCTAGGAACCCCAAGAAACTGCACTGAAAAACTTACAAACAGTAAAATGGGTGAAACAATTTTTCCTGACATTTAGAAACAACCAGATAAAACAACAACAAATATACTCAGTGACAAATTGAACAATAAAAATGTAAAAGCTATGCAAAGAAAACTTTCAAATACTACTTGATATTGAAGATTCAACAATACTACTTTCTATTTAATTACTCATTAATATCAACAGGATTTTTTACTGGAAAAATAAGCAAAGCTAGAACAGACAGGAAAATTAGATCAAATTTATATGAATAATTCTCAGGAATTAAATAAACATCTGATGAATAACAAACACAAATGACCATTATATGGCATGAGAAAATACATTCTAAAGCTACAAGTAATTAAAACTATTTGCAGTGGTGCTTGAAAATAGGGATCAATGGATTAAAATGGAGAGTCCAGAAATACATATAAACACATATATATTTATATATTAAATATATATATGAGAATTTAGAATATGATAAAGGTGGCATTTCAATTCAGGGTAATAAAGATGGATTATTCAATAAAATAAGGTGGTACAATTGGTTAACCATCTGGTAAAAAGTAAAACTGGATTCATTCTTCACTTTTTTTTTTTTTTTTTTGACAGACAGAGTGGGCAGTGAGAGAGAGAGACAGAGAGAGAAAGGTCTTCCTTTTGCCTTTGGTTCACCCTCCAATGGCCACCGTGGCCGGCGCGCTGTGGCCGACGCACCGCGCTGATCCGATGGCAGGAGCCAGGAGCCAGGTGCTTTTCCTGGTCTCCCATGGGGTGCAGGGCCCAAGCACCTGGGCCATCCTCCACTTCACTCCCTGGCCACAGCAGAGAGCTGGCCTGGAAGAGGGGCAACCGGGACAGAATCCGGCACCCCGACCTGGACTAGAACCCGGTGTGCCGGCGCCGCTAGGCGGAGGATTAGCCTAGTGAGCCGCGGCGCCGGCCCATTCTTCACTTTTTATAACAAAATAAATTCCAGACAGATAAAAAGATTGAGCCTTAAAAAAGAAAGTATAAATGTACTAGAAGAAAATGTGGGAGGGCTATTTTTATCATATTGGAATGCACAATATCTTTCTAAACAAAACCTGGGCAGTGTTAAAGAACTGACTCACACATTGAAAATACAAATTATACATTTTAACATGTAAAAATATCATCAGCTACATTAATAGTCAGGTGACAATCCAGGGAAAAATGCTTGCAGCACATAGGCCAGAAATGAAGATGATTTTCTTAATATATCAACATATTCAATTAACAAGAGAAAGTCTATATGCCAACAGAAAAATTATCAAATAACTTAAACAGAGTTAATAGAACCAAAAATAAATGGCTTCTCAAGCAATGAAAAGGTAAAACATGTAATTTACCTCCTAGAGAAGTAAAAATAAAAGGTTTATAGCCCAATGTAAGGCTAGAACTTTAGGAAACAGGTATTTTCACAGATTTTTGGAGGAAGGATAATATGGAACAAACACTTTGGACACAATCTGAACATAGCTATCAAATTTTTTTAACTTTTATTTAATGAATATAAATTTCCAAAGTACAGAATATTGATTACAATGGCTTCCCCCCTCCATAACTTCCCTCCCACCCACAGCCCTCCCCTTTCCCGCTCCCTCTCTCCTTCCATTCACACCAAGATTCATTTTCAATTCTCTTTATATACAGAAGATCAGTTTAGCATATATTAAGTAAAGATTTCAACAATTTGCACCCACATAGAAACACAAAGTGAAAAATACTGTTTGAGTACTAGTTATAGCATTAAATCACAATGTACAGCACATTAAGGACAGAGATCCTACATGAGGAGTAAGTGCACAGTTGTGGGGAGCAACCCGGACTAGACTAAGTTACTGGAATTAAGACTTATTCTATGCATCTGCTCTCCCGCAATATGGCGCTGGGAGAGAAGAAAACAGCTTCTACACAGCTGCCTCCAGTTCAGCCAATAAACTGTAGGACTTGCTCCTGATTGGAGGAGAGCAGCGTGCTCGGCGTGTGGGCAGCCGAGTTGGGATTGGCAGAGGAGGACTATAAAGGAGGAGAGAGACGGCATGCACCAGGAACATCTAAGAGGAACATCTAAGGGGAACATCTGAGGGAACACCTGTGCAGCCCCCGAGAGAGCCGGCCGGCGGTGTGCCGCTCCCCTGCGGAAGTGGGGAATGTGGCCAGGGGGAACTGCCCTTCCACGGAGGTGGAAGGGATAGTAGCCAACCCGGGAAGAACCAGCAGCGAACCTGGGGAGGGCCGAGCGGACGAGGGAACAGCGCAGGGTCCTGTGTCGTTCCTCCACGAAGAGGGGGAGCGACATAATGGTGCCGTGACTCGGATAGGAAGCCTAGGCAGGACTTAGTGTCGTTCCTCCATGAAGAGGGGGAGCGACACACAGTGACTCCTGTTGTTGACTTAACAATTTGACACTCTTGTTTATGGCCTCAGTAATCACCCAAGGCTCTTGTCATGAGTTGCCAAGGCTATGGAAGTCTTTTGAGTTCACCGACTCTGATCATATTTAGACAAGGCCATGGTCAAAGTGGAAGTTCTCTCCTCCCTTCAGAGAAAGGTACCTCCTTCTTTGATGTCCTGTTCTTTCCACTGGGATCTCACTCGCAGAGATCTTTCATTTAGGTCATATATATATATATATATTTTTTTTTTTGCCAGAGTGTATTGGCTTTCCATGCCTGAAATAGTCTCATGGGCTTTTCAGCCAGATCCGCATGCCTTAAGGGCTGATTCTGAGGCCAGAGTGCTGTTTAGGACATCTGCCATTCTATGAGTCTGCATAGCTAACAAAATTTAAGCCCAGCAACCCTTTCTGGGAATATTCTCTACAGTTTTGTTATCATACCTGAGCAAAGAATGATAGCCACTATAGCATATATATGTATGTATGTGCATATATATATGTGTATATATATATATATATAAATTAAAGGTCATTAGGAAGATTTTAATCATGGCATATTAGTTCAAGGGGGAATTCAGTTGCCATGAAGAAAATGGATGACATAGGGTGAGGCTTTTGGCATAATGGTTAAGACATCACTTGAGAAGTCCACATCTCATATTCAAGTACCTGGGTTCTACTCAGGACTTGGCTTCTGAATACAGCTCCCTGATAATATGTACCTGGGAGGCAGTGAGTGATAGCTTCAGTACTTGGGTCCCTACCAACCTGTAGGAATCTCAGACTGAGTTCCAGACTCGGGGCTTCAGCCTGGCCTAGCCAAAGCTATTGTGGGCACTTGGGGAGTGAAAACAGTAGATGGAAAATTCTCTCTCTCTCTCTCTCTGTCTCTTTCTCTCCTCCTCTTCCTCTCCCTCCCAAATAAAGTAAAATAAAACAAGACACATGTAGAATGATCTCCTAAATACATTTTACAGAAACAAATAAAAAAGGAATAAAATAAAAATGAAATAAAAATAAAACAAACAAAAATCAAACTTAACATTTAGGCCTCCAGTTGTTTTTCAAAAAGAAGCAGGATTGAATACATGCATATATACTGGTATATGCATATAGGATTCCTATATAAATAGATATAAAAGGCTATACAAAAAAAGACTGATAATGGTTTCCTATATGTAGATGGGCTCAAAATAGTGATTTCTCCTCCACTATCTAGTATTCTCTAGTTATTTCTTACTAATGGGACTCCAGAATTTGGTGCACTCCATGTACATCTGGATTAAACATTACATTTTCTAGCTTTATTTATCAACAATGGCTCAGTTCTGGCCAATGGTACATTCTTAAGAAAAGGATGTGCTCTTCTCCTCTCTCTGTTCTTCCTGTTGGCCAGATGCTGTGCCTGAGCACCAAAGCTCAAGCCATCTTCTTGGAGTATGACAGAAAAGTCACATTTTGACAACACCAAAGCAAGAGGGTAAATGAAAAACCATGACCTCATCAGGCCAGCCTCAGACTGTTTGCTTCTATGCTTTATTTTCAAGGAAGAGAAATAATGTCTGTGTTGTTTAAATCATTAGCAAATTGGGGGGGTTATATCACTCATAGCTAAAGCTAACCCTGATTCAGAAGAGAGACTAAGGAATGGGGGGTGGGCTACAGGTTTCCCTCACGGAGTTCACTTTACAGTTTCAAAATGACATGGGAGAGGATGGAGAGCACCGTGAAATTTTGTATAAAGGACTGTTTCTTCTTTCTTCTTGAGTTCCTCTAACCTTGAAAGAGCACTTGGGCTCTCTTGATCCTTTAAAAATCAACACAGCTTCAGAATATTTTATCCATTCAGAAAGCCTACAAGCCCACATGCTAGACCAAATAATTTCTTACTGAGTATTCTGGCTGTGAGAATCTATGAAAAGAAGAGGTGGGTGTGAGTTTGCTGTGGAAAGAGAAAGGAGAGGAGAATATTCATCTTAGCATACCTCAATCTCTGCTGGATTTTCCTTAATTGTAGATACTCTAAGGCTGCAGCTTTTTATACCATTATAAATCAAGTTGCTTATGTCTGGATCAATTCTTAGTTGGAGCTATTCTAATGCCCTGCTAGGAGAAGTAGCTATTCTATTTAATTTAGGATGTGCTGGCAAGATGACCAAACAGTAACAAGTCCAGACACATCCTCAACCAGAAGGCACGAGGCATAGAAACATAGAAACCCTATCTATAATCTCTTATCTGTCTGTCTGTTCTGATTTGTGGATTTTTTTTTTTTTTGACAGGCAGATGTAGACATTGAGAGAGAGAGACAAAGGTCTTCCTTCCGTTGGTTTCCCCCCAAATGGCTGCTACGGCCAGTGTGTTGCGCCGATCCGAAGCCAGGAGCCAGGTGCTTCCTCCTGGTCTCCCATGTGGGTGCAGGGCCCAAGCACTTCGGCCATCCTCCACTGCACTCCTGGACCACAGCAGAGAGCTGGACTGGAAGAGGAGCAACCGGGAGAGAATCCGGCACCCCAACTGGGACCAGAACCCGGGGTGCTGGCGCCACAGGCAGAGGATTAGCCTAGTGAGCCGCGGCACTGGCCCTGGATCTTGTTTTAAGAGAATCAAAGGAAAGTGTTTGTGGAAACACTGGCCAGGATGCTAGGCATTGGGATCCTATCCACTTTCCCAGTAGCTTAGAATGAATTTTTTTATATTATCACTATACACTACTGGTCCTTAGTCATTAAAAGCACCTCCAGGGACTATTATTGAATATAGATTCTTAGACTCCATATCTCAAAAGCTCTGATTCAGCAGACCTGTTAAAGCCTAAATCTTTGTATTTAGTATAGTGTTTTTTTTGTTTTGTTTTGTTTTTTGTTTGTTTGTTTGTTTTTGTTTTTTTTGTTTGTTTGTTTTTGACAGGCAGAGTGAGAGTGGACAGTGAGAGAGAGAGACAGAGAGAAAGGTCTTCCTTTTGCCGTTGGTTCACTCTCCAATGGCCGCCGCGACAGGCACACTGCAGCCGGCGCACCGCTCTGATCCAATGGCAGGAGCCAGGTGCTTCTCCTGGTCTCCCATGGGGTGCAGGGCCCAAGCACTTGGGCCATCCTCCACTGCACTCCCTGGCCACAGCAGAGAGCTGGCCTGGAAGAGGGGCAACTGGGACAGAATCCGGCGCCCTGACCGGGACTAGAACCCAGTGTGCCGGCGCCGCAAGGCAGAGGATTAGCCTAGTGAGCCACGGCGCTGGCCTAGTATAGTGTTTTAAGATATTGGTAAGAGCACCCACATCTCATATCAGAATACCTGAGTTCCATTCCCAGTTTCAGCTCCTGATTCCAGCTTCTTAGAAATACAGATTCTGAGAATCCACAGGCTTGAGGCAGAACTGGATTGAGTCCTGGGCTCCTTCCTTTAGCCCCAGCCCAGTTCTGACCAATCCAGGGCATTTGAAGAATAAACCAACAGTTGGAAGAGCTTTCTCTGTCTTTTGAATAAAAAAATACCAATCTCTACATTTTTTAAAAGTTTCTCTGGTGATTCTGATAGCTGAACCCTGCTTCTGCATTTAGGAAGAGCCTACGTAAATCAATTCAATATTTTTAAATGTTTTAAGCACTTTGTCAAGAATAAGGGTCCAGCACTGTGGGTTAAGCGTCTTCCTGCAATACTGGCATCTCTTATGAGTGCTTGTTCAAGACCAGTTGTTCCACTCCTGATGCAGCTTCCTGCTAATGCACCTAGGAAGGCAGTGGTAGATGAACCAAGTGTTTGGGCCCCTGCCACCCATGTGGGAGATCCAAATGGAGTTCCTGCTTCTGGCTTCAACCTGGTCCAGCCCTGACCATCAAATTCCTGTGTCTCTCATTCTCTCTCCCTCTGTAACTGTTTTCAAGTAAACAAGTAAATCTTCAAAAAAAAAAAAAAAGAGGCATACTCAAACTAGAGAGGGGTGGAAGAAAAAGAGGAATCACCATCTCAGTAGAGTCACGGCTTCTTGCTGTTGTGTGGGGTCATTGTTATATCAGTTCCACAAAATTCAAGCTAGAACACTTGTCCCCTGCAGCTGGGACACTCTTGCAGACTTAGATACAGGACACAGCTGCATCTCAGCTGACTCAGCTATGCCCATTTGTTTCAAAGGCAAGTTCCTAAGAGTTCAGAATTGTTCAAGCTTGTTTTAAAGGAGTTCATGTTCAGAGTATTATTATCACTGAAAATATTATATAGACAAGGAAATTGTTTAGAAAAAATAGATTCAAGGACAGGCATTTGGCACAGATGTTAAGACACCACATTCCATATCATAGTGTCTACGTTCAACTCCTAGCTCCACTTCTGAGTCCAGCTTCCTGCTAAAATGCACCCTGGGAGGCAGTAGTGATGGCTCAATTAGGGTTCCTGCTGCCCATTTGAGAGACTCAAATTGAATTCCTGGCTTCTGGTTTCAGCCTGGCCCAGCTTCAGTTGTTGCAGGCAGTTAGGGAGTGAATCAGCAGAGGAAAGATATCTCTCTCTCTCTCTCTCTCTCTCTCTGCCTTTCAAATTAAAAAATGAAAATAAATAATATTTTTAAAATTATAAAGCAATTCAGTCTAGGTGCCAGCGACACAAGGTAAAATCCTGGCTGCATTCTCATGTCTTGTCATTGTTCCCCAAGCCACAACCAGTACGTCTTGGTGATATAGGGCTTGAGAAGCTTGCAGCAGGAGATACATGCTCTGTCTAAACAGCTCCTCATTACTTCTTGTGTTAGTCACCTTTCAATTACTTTAACTAAAATATCTGAGGGGAGAAACTTAAGAAGGAAGATTTATTTGGCTTGTGGTTTGGAAGTTCACAACCCAAGATCAGGCATCCTCATTAGTCTGACATCTGGTGAAGGGTGATACTGGCAGGGCATGCACAGAGGGCCAATCACATAGAGAGGCAGGAAGTAGAGAGACAGGGAATGTGCTTATTACATAACCAACCCTCTCATGAGAACCACCTTCCAAGGGTAAACCACCAATGACCTAACAATCTCCCACCAGGCCCATCTTCCAGATGCCATAATTAGATCAAGTCTCCACCCTTAATCAACTAACAATATTAAATATTATTATAACAATATTCAATAACTTTGGGATTTAACCATTGGCATAATTTTGGGAAGCCAAATCCTATTAAAATCACATCAGTTCCTAGATTACCAATTTATACTTCCATTCTTTTCAAAGTAATTTTATTTAAAATGCCTTACGTTTTCTCTCATCAGGTCACCTGGATTGGAGCTGCTTCACTTCATAAGAGATTTCTCTAATCCCAAAGAGAACGAAAAAAGAGCAGTGGAGTCTCTCTCTTACCTTCCAGAAAATTCTCAGATTTCATATTGTTGTACCCGAGCGAGTGTAAACAAAGGAGCTCCACACATTGATAAAATTTGATGGTCCTTTATTGCCGGCGGTGGAGAGTGAGTGGGCTCATGCCCTAAAGAACTCTTGACCCTGAAGCCCAAAGCAACAGGGTTTATAAAGGCAAAAACCACAAAATCGGGAGGGGAATTCATGGTTCCTAGGAACAGGGGGGAATACATGGTTACTGGGGTCAAGCTGACCTAAAACCTATGTGAAACTAGTATCAATTATAATCTTGACAATATCAGTTATGATGTTAACAATTCCAATTATAATCTTGACATTAATCCAGGTATTGGTTTTAATCATATGTAGGACATAGACAAATCACATTTTTATCATTAACCCAGGTGCAGCCTATCCACTTCCAAGCTTGAACGATCATGCTAGGGGGTTTCTATGCTCTGCCAAGTGTGATGTAGTAGACTGCTATTGTTTAACTGTTTTAGATCATAGTTTCAGACCAGAGTCTCATGGTGTTGGGGGGCATTTTCCCAGAATGGAGTCTCAAGTGCTCCAAAATGGAGTCCCTACTGTCAAGGTGTTACTTCAATATGCAAGCAGATCTACCTCCCCCACTCTTCCAAGTGATCTGTATTGCATATCAGGTACTAAGGAAATTTTTGTTCACCCATATTTTTAAATAAAAAAAAAAACCTGTCTTTGTGTAAGTAAAGGCCACTTTGTGACTCTTCAGATGGCTTGGGGATTCTGTCCTTGACATAGAAGAGACAGACATATTTCCACACAATACTTACCATATTAATCTCCATATCTAGGTACTTTGTTGTATAGATAACACATACACACTGATGTAGGTTGAAGTAAATTTGTGTCTACCAAAAAGATATATTAAAGGTAACCCTTAGTGCCTCAAATATGACCTTATTTGAAAATAGGGTCTTTGATGGGGCCGGCGCTGTGGCGCAGTGGGTTAACGCCCTGACCTAAAGCACCGGCATCCCATATGAGCACCAGGCTGCTCCACTTCCAATCCAGCTCTCTGCTGTGGCCTGGGAAAGCAGTAGAAGATGGCCCAAGTCCTTGGGCCCCTGCACCCATGTGGGAGACCTGGAAGAAGCTCCTGGCTCCTGACTTTGGATCAACACAGCTCTGGCCATTGCAACCATCTGGGGAGTGAACCAATGGATTGAAGACCTCTCTCTCTCTCTCTCTCTCTCTCTCTCTCTCTTTCCTTCTCTTCCCTCTGTGTAACTCTGACTTTCAAATAAAGAAATAAATCTTTAAAAAAAAGAAGGTCTTTGCTTATATCACAAAGTTAAGATGAGGAGATTCTGGATTAGAGTGACCCCTAATCCAATGATGGGTGTCCTTATAAATAAGAAGGAAATTTCAATACAGACTTAGAGGAGAAGGGCACTTGAAGATGGAAGTAAAGCTTGGAGTGATGCAGCTGCAAGCCAAGGAATGTTAAAAATCCCTGTCATCGGCCGGCGCCGCGGCTCACAGGCTAATCCTCCGCCTTGCGGCGCCGGCACACGGGGTTCTAGTCCCGGTCGGGGCACCAGATTCTGTCCTGGTTGCCCCTCTTCCAGGCCAGCTCTCTGCTGTGGCCAGGGAGTGCAGTGGAGGATGGCCCAAGTGCATGGGCCCTGCACCCCATGGGAGACCAGGAGAAGCACCTGGCTCCTGCCATCGGATCAGCAAGGTGTGCCCGCTGCAGCGTGCCAGCCGCGGCGGCCATTGGAGGGTGAACCAAAGGCAAAGGAAGACCTTTCTCGCTGTCTCTCTCACTCACTGTCCACTCTGCCTGTCAAAAAATAAATAAATAAATAAATAAAAAATAAAAAAATTTAAAAAATCCCTGTCAATGGCCAGAGCAAGAAGACAGGTAATGAAGGATCCGCCACATCACACCCCTCCCACAGTGCCTTCAGAAAAAGGATGGTCCTGCCAACATCTTGATTTCAGACTTTCAACAGCTAGAACTGCAAGAGAATAAATTTATGCTTTTTTTGTCCACTCAATTTATGATCATTTGTAATGAAAGACCTAAAGCTAATATACATGTTAAATAAGAACCTTAAAAATCCAGTCATAAACAATATGCACCTAATGAATCATAAGGACACCACCATGCTACGGCATTTTGGAGGAAGTCTAATCTTATTCTTAAGGTCATATGTACAAATACAAAAGTAGACCAAGGTCTCTGGCAACATCTCCACAAGATCACCAAACAAAGGAAATGCTATCTTTTTATGCCACTTATGTGGATAGTATCTTTTTCCTCACACTGTTTGTGGGGTAAATTATTCTGATAAATCAGCCTATGGTCATATCAACAATTTTTTCAGCCTGACTGTAACTCTCAAAAAAAAACCTTCATATTTTTCTGAACTACATTTAAAATAACAAATATTAACACCAAATGTGCAAGCCATGAAAGAAAGAATTGATAAGCTTCACTTCTTTAAAATTAAAAATTTCTGCTCCTTGAAACACACTATCAAAAGAATGAAAAAATGAGTCACAGATTAGGAGAAAAAACTTTCAAAATCTGTATCTGATAAAGGACTGTTATCCAAAATAGAAAAACAATTCCTAAATTTCCACAATAAGAAAACAACTCAATTTTAAAATGAAATTAACAAGCCCTCACCAAAGAAGATGTATGACAAATAAGCATATGAAAAGATGCTCCATATCATATGTTACCAGGGAAACACCAATTAAAATAGTGAGACATCCTACAACACACCTATTAGAACAGCCTATGTTTTGTACACTGACAGCAAATGCTGGAAAACATGTGGAGCAACAGAAACTCTCATTCATTGCTGATGGGAATTCAAAATGGTAGAGACACTTTGGAAGACAGTGTTTTACAAACCAAAATGCATCTTATCAATAACCCAGCAATCACACTCTTTAGTATTTACCAAAAGAAGTTGCCAGAACTTGGGGCTGGTGTGGCATAGCGGGTAAAATAGCCACCTGTGACTCATACATTCTATATGGGCCCCAGTTCATGTTCCAGCTGCTCCACTTCAGATCCAGCTCCCTACTAATAGCGTGGGAAAAATCGTGAACGTGACCCAAGTATTTGGGCCCCTGCCACCCACGTGGGAGACCTGGATGAAGCTCCTAGCTCTAGTTGCAGCCTGGCACAGCCCCAGCCATTGTGTTCATATGGGGAATGAACAAATGGGTCAAAGATTCTCTGTCTCTGTCTCTCTGTCTTTCCCTCTCTCTTTGTAACTCTGGCTTTCAAATTAATAAATAAACCTTTAAAAACTTTTACCAAAAGTTAATACCATATAAAAATCTACACAATATTTGAACAGCTTGATTCATAATTGCCAAAACTTGAAAGCAACTAAGATGCACTTCAATAGGTAAATGAATGAGAAATAAATTTTGGTACATCCAGACAATGGCATATTATTCAATACTAAAGAGAATATAAGCTATTAGGCCATGAAAAGAGATGGAGGAACCATAAATATGTATTACTATGTGGAAGAAACTATCTGAAAAATACAAATAGGTGATGCCAAAGGATTTGTAACACAGTGACACCATTCTGTATGATACTGAAATGGTTGGATATTGTCCTAATACATTTGCCCAAACCTATAGAACGTACAAGAGCGAGAGTGAACTCTATTGCAAACTGTGGGCTTTGGATGTGTCATGTAGCTTCATCAGTTACAAATGTGCCACTCTGGTATGGGCTGTTAAGAGATGTTAAGAGATTATGTATGTGCAGAGACAGTAGATACATGGAATCTCTCTATAACCTCCTCTCAATTTGCCATGAATTTAAAGTTGCTTTAAAAATTATCTTAAAATAAATATTAATATCTCTATATACTTTTATGGCATGAACTCCAGGATATATTGTTGTGTCATCTATCTATCCCTGAATAACAAATAACCCCAAAATAGAACTACTCAAAACAATGACTTATTATTCCTCATAATTCTATAAACAGGGATTTGGGCAGGGTTTAGCTGGTAATCCTCTTGCTTCATGTGGGTCATCAGCTCCAGTGTGTTTATGTGGAGCTGGGCTGGGCTCAAAGGTCCAAATAAATACTTATATATATATATATTTATTTATTTTCACTATTATAAATTTTAATATGCATATTTATTTTATGGCCATGTAATATTTTAAACAATGAAAGATAAGTCATTATTTACATGGTTATTTATAAGGGAAGAAGGCAACATGGGGACAGAAATAGAACATAGATTTCTCTAAATATTCCCTATTTTGTAGGTTTGACTTAAGACTATCCAGATATTTTAAATAAAAATTAAAACAAAATTAAACAATAAAAAGTCTGAATTTGAAAGTAATAGGAAGTAAATCTAATTATATATATTTGGTAGAATAGAGAGAGAGACAGAGAGAGAAAGAGACAAAGCAAGAAGAAGGAGGAGGAGAAAGGAGGAAGAAGAGGAGGAGGAGAAGGGAAGGGGAGGGCAGGGGAGGGCAAGGCAGAGAAAGGAAGGGGAGAGTAGAAATTACAACAAAGACCTTTAAATGCAGTAACTGTATATTACATTGCTGATATATCCTAAGGCCAAAGAGAGCTGCAAATCAAATCTACTTTTTCAGGGCTCATGTTGGTGTTGGTAATCTCAATTTTCTGTTTTCTGGGGAGGCTGTGTCCATTGTTTGGAGCTAAATCAAATGTTCAATTAGGCCAGTGTCACAGAAAACTGAGATTTTGTGTGAAAGTCATTGCTAGGTATACAACTGAGTAAGATTAAAAAAACTCATAATCTACAATTAAAAGTATAAATATGAATTAACAATGTTCATAATGTGTTTTTTTTTCTTAACAACAACAAAAACCAACATATTCTGTAACTCTATCCACTGAAAAGGCAAAGATCCAATAACCAACGCAGTAGCAAGGAGCTCCCTTGGTGCCCATATTATGATCTTGGTTATTTCCCTATAAAGCACCCAGGGCTCTTTGGAAAAATAGTTCTGCACCTATGACAGAACATGTAAAAGACAGCTGTAACATCTTATTATTCAGAAAAAATCAAGGAAGCTATTGAAAGCCAGCTGGATTGTATCCAAAGAATTCAGCAGTCAATCTAAAGAAGTTCTCTCCTCAGGGCTAAAATAGGAAATGAGTATCACTAAGCATAAAAACTTCAATGAATCAAAGTACTTCAAATGTCTACAAAACCATGACTTTACAATTACATGAAAAATAAACTAATTAATCACCTTTGGAGAATGCCACAAAAATACCTCATTATTTTGGAAAACTGAAAAATAAAAGGAAAAAGTCAGCCTTTTCTAATGAAAAACTATGGGTCTTATTTGGGTTACAATTCAAAAAATTGTAACAATACTTTTAATAGAGAAATCAGTTCAACATGAATTTTACATAATAATATTAATAGATTATTATAAATTTGTTTACATGTGATGATAATAGAATTTTGGGTATTTTAAAAGAGTCCTCATTTTCTAAAGATATATATTGAAATATTTACAGAGGAAATTGTTTAATATATAGGATTTCCTTCAAAATAATTTCAGTGATGGGGAGTTGAGGGCATATAGATAAAAAGAGCCTACCAGGTATTAATAATTTTTGAAATTGAGTGATAAATGCATTTTTAGTTGCACTTTTTTCTCTTTCATTTATTTTTATAATTTCCTTAAATAAAAGTTTTAAGATTTCAATATTTATAAAGGAGTTAGAATCCAGTTGCTATAATTACAGAATTCTGTAAGCTTCTCTTTTCTCTATAATCTTCTCCCTAAATTATTAGCTAATTCATGGGGAGAATTTGTGACCTTCATAGATCTCAATCTTAACACACTGATGGCACATGGTAGTCACTCAGCAAACACTTATAGAATGGTAACAATCACTTTTAGCACCAGTATCAAGCACTATTAACTAAGGCTAAATTGATTCAGTCACTTAGGGGTTGAGAGAGCTTCTGATTTCTTCATAGGCAACAAAAACAAGATAGCCTTGGTCACTTTCCCAATCAAGGAAGATTGTGTCCGCTCCACATTAAGTGTTACACCTTTTAGGTGTTCCTGCACCAAATCCCACGGTAATGCTGTATCAAACTTCAACCATTGGCAGAGTTTTCTGCTCAAGTATCCTTTCTTCCATATGCCTCTCAGAAATCCCTGAAATTTTGGCAAAATTTCTTTTCTTGTCACAGTTCTGAGGCTTTGGCCAAATGCTAAGCTTCTGAGAATTTTGCTGTTAACTCAGTGAATGTGAGCACTGCCTTGCACTGGTAGTTAGTGGGAGTTAAGAAGAAATGAAGCCAGAACCTGAAGCAGAACTTGTCTGGGAAAAAGAACCTACATGTGAAATGATTAAGCTATTTATATGCTCCTAGAATTTTAAGAAGGAAATTTTGTTGTTGTTGCTTTTTTTTTTTTTTTTTTTTTTGGACAGGCAGAGTGGACAGTTGACAGTGAGAGAGAGAGACAGAGAGAAAGGTCTTCTTTTGCCGTTGGTTCACCCTCCAATGGCTGCACCGCGCTGATCCGATGGCAGGAGCCAGGTACTTATCCTGGTCTCCCATGGGGTGCAGGGCCCAAGCACTTGGGCCATCCTCTACTGCACTCCCAGGCCACAGCAGAGAGCTGGACTGGAAGAGGAGCAACAAGGGCAGAATCCGGCGCCCCGACCGGGACTAGAACCCGATGTGCCGGCGCCGCAGGTGGAGGATTAGCCTATTGAGCCGTGGCGTCAGCCCTGTTGTTGCTTTTACAACTTGGAAATGTTTCTCAAATTCCTTAGACTGGTTTAATGGCACGTGCAATGGAATGTTGACCATCTCAATTTAGATGAAAACTAATTTATAATAGGATTGATTTGAATGTCTATCTACCAGAAGGTAAACCTTGTTAACATGAAATGGCTTATGATGAGTAGAACAGTGGTTTTATAAAAAGTGTCCACCTGCATTCCCAAAGGGCCCCCCAGGTAGTAACACAGGGGACCACAGAATGCAGACAGCAGCAGGCCATTACTGAACATTTCACTGATCTGGTGACTTCTAGATATGAGAAACATCGAAGACCAAGTATTATGGAAAATATCTTGGCTTTCTCTTTCCAAGATACTCTTGGCCACTAAATTGATGTTCTTGTGGAAGACATCTGCTTGTAGGTGATGACTGAGAAATGGAATAAGAATATAGCACAAATCTTCTGCCCCCGATTCCCTACCCTGCCAGCCATTACTAGTACATGTGGGTGTTAATTTGGTAGTCGTCCCAGATTTAATAAGACCAGAGATGACTTTCAGTTAAAAATGGTATCTTGGGGACTGAATTTAGCCACCCTTTATTCCATCCAAATTTTCTATTGAAATAACCTATACCTATACATATTTTAAACCGGGGGCATCTATGGCAATGTTAATTTGGAAATAAAGGAATCCTTGCTAAAAATCATGAAAATGATGACATGAAGAAACAGCCTATCATCCTGGATTTCCCTGCAATTTGGAAATTAACTGAAGAAAGACCTCAGCAAAATCTGGCTATAAGCTTAGTGCAAGGGCTGGAGGTGACAATAGGTCATTGGTGGCCTTGTAAGGGGCAAACATGAATCAACCTCAACCTCTGGGGAGTACACTGCATGCCACAGGCACAAGCAGCAAGGATTCTGGGGTCCTTCCAAATACTCACACTAACCCCGACTGCCACGCTGGGAAATGAGCAAAGGGACTGCCACAGCTCTCTGCAAATGAAAGCAGCTCTTCTGGAGGGGGAATTGAGTTGCTGCTCCAGCTGACCTTGGACTCCATCACAAACTGTTACAAGAAACTGTTACCTGGGGAATAGACCCTTTCTTCTGGTAGATTTCTGAACCCCCAAAGTACAAGTATAGTAATTGAAATATTTGTCCATCCCTATATCTTGGTTGATCTGGAACTTGGAAATCCACACACTCCCTAAAAAGAATTTAAAGCACCAACATAGAATAAACTTCAGTTTCTCTCTTCAGTCCAGTAAATGGCTGGAACTAGGAAAGGACAGACCAAGTCAAATAAGGTACCAATGTGAGTGATAAACCTCAGCAATGAAAGAAAAGATTCATGTATGGTTTTAGAAGCTCTGATTAGTTGAAGAAAATGTTTCATATTGACACCAGAAAAAGTAGTCATTTAAAAGGATGAAGGCATAAATCAGAAAAGTCTAAGATAAAAAAAAACCTGATTGTCAAGTTTTAAACAAACTAATGAATTAGAACCTAAGTTCCAAGCAATACTCCTAGAATTTGGTGGGGGGAAAATTAAGAAATAAAAGGGGTAAAAGAATGCTAAGAGCTATGGAGAATGAATGCAAGAGATGCAGTACACATTTAATAGAATCATATTTTTGCAACCATGAATTTTATTCCCCCCCCCCACTTTAAATTATGTTCCTATACATCCTCTCATGCTTCTGAGACTTATATATTCAGGTATTCTAGTACATTTGGCTAAATTCTTAAGGCTCACATTTAATGTACTAAGAAGTAATACTTATAAAGAAATCAGAGTCCCTCACATAGACAAGATACTAACATTCATCATTACAGTTCAGTATGAATCTTAAATCAAGTTAAACGGTAGACTGCAGGGGAAGTAAAGTCCATATTATTTTCTACATGGGGTTAAGCAGTTGGAAGATACAGAAGACAGCCAGAAAGGATGAAGACAGATGGTAATTCCAGAGTTCTTCCAAGGTTTGTTCATGTAAAGTACTGCAGTAATAAGACTTAAGGAAATGGGGCCAGTGCTGTGGCGTAGTGGGTTAAAGCCCCAGCTTGCAGTGCAGGCATCACCTATGGGCACTGGTTCAAGTCCCAGCTGCTCCACTTCCAATCCAGCTCTCTGCTATGGCCTGGGAAAGAAGTAGAAGATGGCCCAAGTCCTTGGGCCCCTGCACCCATGTGGGAGACCTGGAAAAAGTTCCTGGCTCCTGGCTTTGAATCAGCTCAGCTCTGGCCATTGCGTTTATCTGGGGAGTGAACCAGTGGATGAAAGACCTCTCTCTTTCTCTGGCTCTACTTCTCTCTGTAACTCTGTTTTTCAAATAAATAAAATAAATCTTTAAAAAAATACTTGAAGAAATGAGGAGGGGCAAGGACCCTGACCCCTATCAGCCTATCTCACATTCTTAGAAGAAATGGTGTGGGTGGTTCCATACCAATATATGACTGACAGGTCAAGTTAAAGAAGGGACAGATTAAGCCAGACTGACAAACAGCTTCAACAAAATTTTGTCAAATCTAAGTCACTTTTAGCTGAAGGGCATAATAAAGAAAAGTTGTACCAACTGAAGTATGATATGCTTCTAAGATATAGTCCAGTATCACAGAAGATACAATGCAAAAACGCATGCATTACAATTGATGAAAGGACAGCACTCCTAAACTACCATGTTATGTCTTAACAATCCTAGCAGCCCTGTCCCTGTTCTGCACTTGACTTGCAACAGGTGCTCAGTAAATGTTGAAGAAAAAGGAAGGGGGGAGGGGAGAAAGAGAGAGAGGAAGGAAGAAAAGAAAAAGAAAAAAGGGGGCCCGGGGCTTGTCCAATGTCTGAATGCAGCCCTTAGAACTATATAGAACCTATGTCCCTTTCATTCTTTTCCTTTTTATAAAAAGATTTATTTATTTATTTGAATGTCAGAGTTACACAGAGAGAGAAGGAGAGGCAGAGAGAGTTCACTCTCCAGTTGGCTGCAATGGCCAGAGCCATGCTGATCTGAAGCCAAGGAGCTGCTTTCCCAGGCAGTAGCAGAGAGCTGGATTGGAAGTGGGGCAGCTGGGGCTCAAACCAGCACCCATATGGGATGCCAGCACTTCAGGTGGCAGCTTTACCTCCCAAGACACAGCACCGGCCCCATCTTTCATTCTTTTAAATTCAAAATTTTAATTCTTGTTTTTGACCATTTCTGCTCTAATCAGCTCAGACCAACCACGAATTCTTCCTCCAGGACACGTCAGCTTGCCCTATTGCTGTAAATCATCTGAGATACCCCATCTCTTCCTTTACTTCCAGTTTAGCACTTCTCCTGTCCAAAGTGTGTCAGAAAAGAATAATACAAGAACTGACCACAAAGAAGGCTCTTTACCTAAAGTTTAAAGCACAAAATAAATATACTAACTGGCATAATAAGACAGGTAGAGACAGAATAATCTCTCAGAAGAATTCAGCATGCCATGTTGATTATAAAAAAAAGTTAAAAACAAAATCCAAACCTTTTATTGCTCCAAAAGATAGCTTTTCAAAATTTTACATAATAGATGGCGGAATAGTGAGGGCACACACCGATAGTTTAGTTTAATAAAAGGGGAGTTACGGTAGCCTCAGAAAAAAGAACCAGCAAAATATTGCAAAGGAAACTCTTCTGGATCCAGTGGTCATGAATTGGAGGACCTACTGGGAGAACAAGGTCGCCCACTGCGCGAAAGCCGAGCCGCGGGACCGAGCCACGGGACCGAGCCGCAGAAGCCGAGCCACGGGACCGAGCTGCGCAAGCTGCAGGGTCTGCGCGCAAGTGCTCGAAGGGGAGTGAGTGCCACACAGACAACAGCGGAGAGACTTGGGACGTCCAGGGCTCCGAGTCCACACATCGGCGCTGGAAGGGGAGCGGACCTGCGTGGAGAGCGTGGGAGCCCACAGTTCGGGACACCAGCGGCAGACTCAACACACCAGCGCTGGAACGCGAGGTGAGCCGAACCTCAATAACCCGAGACACCGGCAGGCAAGCGGAGAGAGGAGACTAGAGGGAACGACCCCCCCGGGGGGGGGACTTCACCAAGCTAACTGGAAGAGAGAGAGAGGAAAAAAAAAAAAGGTGACTGGTACGGACACAGGTTTCTCTCTCTCCGCTCACCTCTCAAGGGCGAGCAAGACAAAGAGCAGGCGCCATCTTGGACATACGTCATAAGCAGAGCGACCTCAGGTCTGCACCGGCCCTGAGCCTAGCAGAAAAACCTGACTCTGGGCGGGGCAAATTAACAGGAGATTAGGACCTAGTAAATTTGTGGTGCTACTGAACTGAGACTGTGAAAAAAGAGACGGTGGGGGAGAGATCTCACGGAATTCACATGAGCACTCTCCAGAGACGCTACAATTCCGTAACTTTGGCAACCCAGTAGGAGACTGAAGGAGAATTTGAGCCCACTCCGAGGGCCGAACAGATTCCCTGTGTGGTCCTTGGGAAAGAGCTTCTGATCTCTGGCTCCTGTGGGTATATCATTTGCCTGCTAACTACCTCCAACTTCGTTCAGCTGTGCAGAATAACTTCCCTTTTGAATCAAAAAAAAAAGAGAGAGAGAGAGAGAGAGAGAGGTTTACCACGCCTAACCTGGGAGTGTCACCTTTGGCACACCAAACAGAGCTCTCAGGCCACACCCATCTCAAGCCCTAAGGCTCCATCAAAAACAGATAGTCCACTTAATCTAGAGTCATAGTATAACAAGAAAAAGCACCACAGTGAAGAAACCAAATATCTCCAATATGACAAATAACAAATGCAAAAACCAAGGTAATAAAAACAAGGAAGTCACTATGAAGCCCTCAAATGAAAAAGACATCCCAATTCAAGATTATGAGGATGATGACATAGAAGAAATGCAAGAAGCAGATCTCAAAAAATTGATAAGAACATTAAGAAGTTCTCAAAAACAAATTCTTGAACTACAGAAATCCTTAATGGACAAGATAGAAAATCTCTCTCGTGAAAATGAAATATTAAGGAGGAATCAAAATGAAACGAAACAACTAGTACAACAGGAAACTGGGATAGTGACTGAAGTGAAGAATTCAATAGATCAAATGAAAAACACAATAGAGAGCCTTACAAACAGAATGGGTGAAGCAGAAGAGAGAATATCAGACTTAGAAGACAGAGAACAGGAAAGGATACAGTCAGACCAAAGAAAAGACGAGGAAATTAGAAATCTGAAACATATTGTCAGGAATCTTCAGGATACTATTAAAAAACCCAACATTCGGGTTTTAGGAGTTCCTGAAGGCATGGAGAGGGAGAAAGGATTAGAAGGCCTTTTTAGTGATATATTAGCAGAAAATTTCCCAGGTTTGGAGAAGGACAGAGAAATCCTGGTACAGGAAGCTCACAGAACCCCTAATAAACACGACCAAAAGAGATCCTCACCACGACACGTTGTAATTAAACTCTCCACAGTGAAACATAAAGAAAAGATCCTAAAATGTGCAAGAGAGAAACGTCAGATTACTCTCAGAGGATCTCCAATCAGACTCACAGCTGACTTCTCATCAGAAACTCTACAAGCTAGGAGGGAATGGCGAGATATAGCCCAGGTACTAAGAGAGAAAAACTGCCAGCCCAGAATATTATATCCTGCAAAGCTATCATTTGTGAATGAAGGTGAAATAAAGACTTTTCATAACAAACAGAAATTGAAAGAATTTGTTGCCACTTGTCCAGCCCTGCAAAAGATGCTTAAAGATGTGTTACACACAGAAACAAAGAAACACGGTCATCAATATGAAAGAAGGTAAAGGAAGGAAACCAAGGAAGGAAAGCTCACAGCAAAAGATCACAGGGAATTCAAAGCATATATTAGATCTTATCTTTGGCAAATGGCAGGGCAAAGTTACCACTTATCATTAGTCACATTGAACGTGAATGGCCTGAACTGTCCAGTTAAAAGACACAGATTGACTGATTGGGTTAAGGAACAAAACCCATCTATTTGCTGCTTACAAGAAACACATCTTTCCAACAAAGATGCATACACACTGAAAGTGAAAGGCTGGAAAAAGATATACCATGCCAACAGAAATGAAAAAAGAGCGGGCGTAGCCATCTTAATATCAGACAAAATAAACTTTACCACAAAAACCGTTAAGAGAGACAAAGAGGGACACTACATAATGATTAAGGGATCAATTCAACAGGAAGATATAACAATTATCAATGTATATGCACCTAACTACAGGGCACCGGTTTATCTAAAAGATTTGTTAACGGACTTAAAGGGAGACTTAGACCCCAATACAATAGTACTGGGGGACTTCAATACTCCACTCTCAGAAATAGACAGATCAATAGGACAGAAGATCAACAAGGATACAGTAGATTTAAACGACACTATAGCCCAAATGGATCTAACAGATATATACAGAACTTTCAATCCTACAGCTAAAGATTTTACATTCTTCTCAGCAGTACATGGAACCTTCTCTAGGATTGACCACATACTAGGCCATAAAGCAAGTCTCAGCAAATTCAAAAGAATTAGAATCATACCATGCAGCTTCTCAGACCATAAAGGAATCAAGTTGGAAATTAGCAACTCAGGAATCCCTAGAGCATATGCAAACACATGGAGATTGAACAACATGCTCCTGAATGAACAATGGGTCATAGAAGAAATCAAAAGAGAAATCAAAAACTTTCTGGAAGTAAATGAGGATAACAGCACAACATACCAAAACTTATGGGACGCAGCAAAAGCAGTGTTAAGAGGAAAGTTTATATCAATAGGTGCCTACATCAAGAAATTGGAAAGGCACCAAATAGATGAGCTTTCAATTCACCTCAAGGATCTAGAAAACCTACAGCAAACCAGACCCAAATCTAGTAGGAGAAGAGAAATAATTAAAATCAGAGAAGAAATCAACAGGATTGAATCAAGAAAAACATTCCAAAAAATCAGCCAAAGGAGGAGCTGGTTTTTTGAAAAAATAAACAAAATTGACAGCCCATTGGCCCAACTAACTAAAAAAAGAAGAGAAAAGACCCAAATCAATAAAATCAGAGATGAAAAAGGAAATGTAACAACAGACACCACAGAAATAAAAAGAATCATCAGAAATTACTACAAGGACTTGTATGCCAGCAAACAGGGAAACCTATCAGAAATGGATAGATTCCTGGACACATGCAACCTACCTAAATTGAACCAGGAAGACATCGAAAACCTAAACAGACCCATAACTGAGACAGAAATTGAAACAGTAATAAAGGCCCTCCCAACAAAGAAAAGCCCAGGACCAGATGGATTCACTGCTGAATTCTACCAGACATTTAAAGAAGAACTAACTCCAATTCTTCTCAAACTATTCAGAACAATCGAAGAAGAGGGAATCCTCCCAAATTCTTTCTATGAAGCCAGCATCACCTTAATTCCTAAGCCGGAAAAAGATGCAGCACTGAAAGAGAATTACAGACCAATATCCCTGATGAACATAGATGCAAAAATCCTCAATAAAATTCTCGCCAATAGAATGCAACAACACATCAGAAAGATCATCCACCCAGACCAAGTGGGATTTATCCCTGGTATGCAGGGATGGTTTAATGTGCGCAAGACAATCAATGTGATACACCACATTAACAGACTGCAGAAGAAAAACCATATGATTATCTCAATAGATGCTGAGAAAGCATTTGATAAAATACAACACCGGTTCATGATGAAAACTCTAAGCAAACTGGGTTTGGAAGGAACATTCCTCAATACAATCAAAGCAATCTATGAAAAACCCACAGCCAACATCCTATTGAATGGGGAAAAGTTGGAAGCAATTCCACTGAGATCTGGGACCAGACAGGGATGTCCACTCTCACCACTGCTATTCAATATAGTTCTGGAGGTTCTAGCCAGAGCTATTAGGCAAGAAAAAGAAATTAAAGGGATACAAATTGGGAAGGAAGAACTCAAACTATCCCTCTTTGCAGATGACATGATTCTTTATTTAGGGGACCCAAAGAACTCTACTAAGAGACTATTGGAACTCATAGAAGAGTTTGGCAAAGTAGCAGGGTATAAAATCAATGCACAAAAATCAACAGCCTTTGTATACACAGACAATGCCATGGCTGAGGAAGAACTTCTAAGATCAATCCCATTCACAATAGCTACAAAAACAATCAAATACCTTGGAATAAACTTAACCAAGGACGTTAAAGATCTCTACGATGAAAATTACAAAACCTTAAAGAAAGAAATAGAAGAGGATACCAAGAAATGGAAAAATCTTCCATGCTCATGGATTGGAAGAATCAATATCATCAAAATGTCCATTCTCCCAAAAGCAATTTATAAATTCAATGCAATACCAATCAAGATACCGAAGACCTTCTTCTCAGATCTGGAAAAATTGGTGCTGAAATTTATATGGAGGCACAAGAGACCTCGAATAGCTAAAGCAATCTTGTACAGCAAAAACAAAGCCGGAGGCATCACAATACCAGATTTCAGGACATACTACAGGGCAGTTGTAATCAAAACAGCATGGTACTGGTACAGAAACAGATGGATAGACCAATGGAACAGAATTGAAACACCAGAAATCAACCCAAACATCTACAGCCAACTTATATTTGATCAAGGATCTAAAACTAATTCCTGGAGCAAGGACAGTCTATTCAATAAATGGTGCTGGGAAAATTGGATTTCCACGTGCAGAAGCATGAAGCAAGACCCCTACCTTACACCTTACACAAAAATCCACTCAACATGGATTAAAGACCTAAATCTACGACCTGACACCATCAAGTTACTAGAGAACATTGGAGAAACCCTTCAAGATATTGGCACAGGCAAAGAGTTTCTGGAAAAGACCCGGGAGGCACAGGCAGTCAAAGCCAAAATTAACTATTGGGATTGCATCAAATTGAGAAGTTTCTGTACTGCAAAAGAAAGTCAGGAGAGTGAAGAGACAACCGACAGAATGGGAAAAAATATTTGCAAACTATGCAACAGATAAAGGGTTAATAACCAGAATCTACAAAGAGATCAAGAAACTCCACAAAAACAAAACCAACAACCCACTTAAGAGATGGGCCAAGGACCTCAATAGACATTTTTCAAAAGAGGAAATCCAAATGGCCAACAGGCACATGAAAAAATGTTCAAGGTCATTAGCATTCAGGGAAATGCAAATCAAAACCACAATGAGGTTCCACCTCACCCCGGTTAGAATGGCTCACATACAGAAATCTACCAACAACAGATGCTGGCGAGGATGTGGGGAAAAAGGGACACTAACCCACTGTTGGTGGGAATGCAAACTGGTCAAGCCACTATGGAAGTCAGTCTGGAGATCCCTCAGAAACCTGAAGATAACCCTACCGTTCGACCCAGCCATCCCACTCCTTGGAATTTACCCAAAGGAATTTAAATTGGCAAACAAAAAAGCGGTCTGCAGCCTAATGTTTATTGCAGCTCAATTCACAATAGCTAAGACCTGGAACCAACCTAAATGCCCATCAACGGTAGACTGGATAAAGAAATTATGGGATATGTACTCTTTAGAATACTATACCGCAGTAAGAAACAACGAAATCCAGTCATTTGCAACAAAATGGAGGAATCTGGAACACATCATGCTGAGTGAACTAAGCCAGTCCCAAAGGGACAAATACCATATGTTCTCCCTGATCGGTGACAACTGACTGAACACCAAAAAGGAAACCTGTTGAAGTGGAATGGACACTATGGGAAACGGTGACTTGATCAGCATAGCCCTGACTGTTAATGAACAACTTAATACATTATCCTTCTTAGTAGTTTTTTTGTCTGTTCTACTTAATATGACTGGTTTAATTATGTAATTAATACACAGTTATTCTTAAGTGTTGAAATTTAACTGAAATGTGATCCCTGTTAAACATAAGAGTAGGAATAAGAGAGGGAAGAGATATATAATTTGGGACATGCTCAAGCTGACTTGCCCCAAATGGTAGAGTTAGAAACATACCAGGGGACTCCAATTTAATCCCATCAAGGTGGCATGTACCAATGCCATCTCTCTAGTCCAAGTGATCAATTTCAGTTCACAATTGATCATAATGAAAGGACTAAGAGTCAAAGGGAGCACATAAACGAGTCTAGTACCTGCTAACACTAACCGATAGAATAAATAAAGGGGAGAGTGATCCAACATGGGAAGTGAGATACTCAGCAGACTCATAGAATGGCAGATGTCCTAAATAGCACTCTGGCCTCAGAATCAGCCCTAAAGGCATTCAGATCTGGCTGAAAAGCCCATGAGAGTATTTCAGGCATGGAAAGCCAAGACACTCTGGCAAAAGATCTCTGTGAGTGAGATCTCAGTGGAAAGAACAGGTCTTCAAAGAAGGAGGTACCTTTCTCTGAAGGGAGGAGAGAACCTCCACTTTGACTATGACCTTGTCTAAACAAGATAAGAATCGGAGAACTCAGAGGGCTTCCATAGCCTTGGAAACTCATGACTGGAGCATAGGGAGATTACTGATGCCATAGACAGGAGTGTCAATTGGTAAAGTCAACAACAGGAGTCACTGTGCACTTACTCCTCATGTAGGATCTCTGTCCTTAATGTGCTGTGCATTGAGATTTAATGCTATAACGAGTACTCAAACAATATATTTCACTTTGTGTTTCTATGGGGGTGCAAACTGTTGAAATCTTTACTTAATGCATACTAAACTGATCCTCTGTAAAAAAAAAAAGAAAAAAAAAGAAATTATCAACTCCCAACTTGACTCTCACTGGGATTAAACATGACAATAGATCTGATCTGATTTCATCATCATTTTAAAAAAAATCATCTATTATTTTTCACTTTATGTTTCTGTGTGGGAGCAAACTGTTGAAATCCTTACTTAATGTATACTAAGCTGATCTTCTGTATATTAAGATAATCGAAAATGAATCTTGATGTGAATGGAAGGGGAGAGGGAGTGGGAAAGGGGAGGGTTGTGGGTGGGAGGGACGGTATGGGGGGGAAGCCATTGTAATCCATAAATCGTACTTTGGAAATTTATATTCATTAAATAAAAGTTAAAAAAAAATTTTACATAATAATTTATGTTTCATGAACATGAATGCACAGTGGGTTTTCTTCTTACAGATAGGCTATTCTTAGGCACGATTTATGAAGGCAAGGTCTAAGAGGTTGAAAGGGGTGTACTTAACAGAGTTGTCTAGCAATTTTTGGCAGCAACTGCCTTGACCCAACAGACCTGCAAATATTACCACTGTAGAAAAATGCCACAGTCTACTTTTCCGCCTACCTTCCTGGCCTCTCCTTCTTCGCCTCTTTTGCTTGCTATGTCCCCTTTTCTAGAGAACTACCATTTGGAGCACCCCCAGAATTCTTTCCTTAGCACTCTTTTCTTTTTCATATTTCATTTTTAATTTAATTTTGAGATTTCCAAATACTAGGTAAACCTTAAAGAATATAGACCACAACTAGATTGAGGCCAGGCAGGCACTCATCTTTGGTGCAAAATTTATGAGGCGCACATACACAAAAACTCTTAATCAAGTGAAGTCATAATTAATGCACTATTTAAAAATCAAGGGAAAACACCTGGTACACAGCTCATATACAGCTTTTGATGCTCACATCCCATATCAGAATGCCTGGGATTGAATCCTGGCTCTGCCTCAGATTCCAACATCCTGCTAATGTTCACCCCGGGAGATACCAGGTGATGACTTAAGTACCTGAGTTCCTGCCACCTATGTGGGAGACTCGACCTGAGTTCCAGGTTCTTGACTTCAACCTGATCCAGCACTGACTGTGGCAGGCATTTGGGGAATGAAACAAAAGATGGAATACCTCTTTCTTTCTCGGTCTCTCTCTCTCCCTCCCCTCTTCATCTTTCTGCCTTTCAAATGAATTTTAAATTTTAATCACAATCAATATGGAAAAAACATATCATCAAAAATAAATATTTTAATAAAGAAAGATTCTGACCCTGTACTTTTACAACACTGACTCATTTGTCTCACTCTAACCTTCAGCTCTAAGTCCTATATAAGTTTATGTACAAAAATAAATGGCTGGCCTGAGAGCTGTGGATTGCCAATTGATTTTTGAAAAATAGCATTAAAGTATGGTTTATCTTGATCAATGAGTTTTTAGGCATCCCCTTAAATTTTGTACCTGAGTCCTGCCTTTTGCCTCTTTTATGACATAGCAAATATAATTTGGTTTTGCTTGTTCATCAATTTTGTGACAATAAATCATAAACTGCATAAAACTTGAATGTATATTTATATGATCTACTTTTTCTCTTCTGGTAAGAGAAAACTTCTGGATGTCCTAAATTAATTACAAGTAGAGGATGGAGGGAAGGAGAGATAAGGAAAGCTATTTGTTAAAAGTTGTGGGCCAAACCAATGAAAGACTATTCCATGTTCCATGTTTTACTGACTCAAATTCCCAGGTAGCCAGCCATTACTTCTTGCATACAACTCCAACCAATCCAAAAGCAACATGTACTTCTCCTCAATGACAATACTCCTTTCCCAAAACTTCCCCACTCTGTGTTATTTTACCTCTGTTATTTATAGCCAATATATGTTCTATGTAAACAACTTATGATTTCCTACCCCAAATTTTCATTATAAAAATGCTCTTGGCTTACAGGTCCAGAGGACATATTTCCAACTGCCTTGAGGGGTCTTTATAAAGTTTCCTTGGAGGGATTAGTGTTGTGGTGCAGTGGGTTAAGCCAACGGTTGTATTGCCAGTTTCCTGCAATGAAGTATTGATTTGAGTCCCAGCTGTTTGGCTTCCAGTCCAGGTTCCTGCTAGTGAACTTGGGAAGGTAGCAGAAGATGGCCCGAGTACATAGTCCCCGGACACCCATATGGGAGACTGGAATGGAGTTCCAGGCTCCTGGCTTCAGTCTGGCCCAAACCTGGCCATTGCAGCCATTTGGAGACCGAATCAGCAGGTGGAAGATCTCTTTCTTTGTCTCCCTCTCAGTCTGTCACCCTCTCCTCTCTCTGTCCCTCTGTCTTTCAACTAAATCTGTTTCAAAAACAGAAAAGAAAAATGTCACAGAAGCATGTATTGTGAAAAGCTAGGCATAGATATCAAAATAAACATCTTTAAATTCTATTTTTCCTCACACATTTTGAAGTACTCTCATACTTAACCTCGCTGCCAGAAGTTGCAGGAACTTTTCCCAGGACCTGGTCCTGTTCTGGTTAATATCTCTAATGGGTCAATAGACTATTTCAGAGATTTCTCAGTTTCAAGAGTTTGAGTTTCATATTTTACCTAATATATTCTATTTAAAAGAGTTCTCCATGCTTATGTTAACAGCTGTAGTTCATTCATCTTCATGGCTTCATAGTGTTCCATTGTATCATTGCATCATTATTTATGCATCCATTTTCCTAATGATAGATGTGTGGGTTGTTTCCAGCTTAGTCATTACAAATCTTGCTTCTGTAAGCATTCTTGTACATATAGTCCAATAGGTTCGCTAGACCTCAAATTCTATTCTTGTGAAATGCTGGATCACAGGGTGTATTGAAGTTGATATTTACTAGGTAAAGTCAACTTGTTATCCAAAATGCTTATACCAATATATACTAACACAACAGAGTTTCTGTTACTCTTCAGACCCAATAAAATTCAATTTTAAAAATTTTACAGGGCTGGCATTGTGGCATACTGAGTTAAGCCACCATCCGCAACACTGGCATCCCATATGAGCTCCTGTTCATGTCCCAGCTGTTCCACTTTCCATCCAACTCCCTGCTAATGGCTGGGGAAAAGTAGCAGAAGGTGGACCAACTCCTTGGGAACCAGCTACCCACCTGGGAGACCTTAAAAAAACTCCTGGCTCCAGGCTTTAGCCTGGCCCGGCACTGCCGTTGTGACAATCTGGGGAGTGAACCAGTGAATGGGAGATATCTCTCTCTCTCTCTCTCTCTCTGTCTCTCTCTCTTTTTGTCTGTAACTCATTCTTTCCAATAAATAAATAAATCTAAGAAAAAGTTTTGCAAGCCTACTGGGTTGAAAATGATATATCACTTCTGTGATTAATAAAACATTTCTTTATATGCTTTTTTTATCTTTCATAACACGGACTCATGTACTTTGCTCAATTTGATATTAGAATATATCTCAATATTTATAACATATAATGATGCACTGAGACAGAATATATCTATATTTTGTTCATTTTTTTCTTAAAATCTTCAGAAATTCTATATTCCAGATAACAATGCTTTATTGAATGAATTCAAAATATGTTCTCTAAGTTTGTGACTCATCCTTTCACTTTTTGTGATTTTTCATTTTAAAAAGTTCTTATTTTCAATGCAGTCACATTTATCATTTTTATATTTTATTATAAATAATTTTTGTTTCTTGCTATAAAAACCATTGACTTCTCTGTTATCATAATTTCATATTTGTCCTCAAATTATATTGAAGTTGTGGCTTGAATTTGTAAGCCTTTAATACATCTGGGTTGAAATTTGGGTAGCACATGGAGCAGGGCTCCATTTGAAGTTTTTTCAATATGGATAACCTATTGCTGCAAGAGAATTTACTAATAAGCCATCCAGTCACCACTGATCTGCAATGCCTCTGCTTCCATATATCAGATTTCAATATGTGAATATGTGTGTATACTCTATTTGATCACATCCCCTTACCTAGTTCTTTATTTAAGGAATACCCTGGATATTTGTTCCTTTTAGAATCAAATCACTTTGTTTCATTGAAAAACTGGGGAAATGCACCATACAACATTGCAGTTAACAATGGACCTACATGATGGTGATACTGTGAGATTATAAAAATTTCTATTGCCTACTGACATTCTAGTTGCCATATCTGTAGCACAAGCATTATTCACATGTATTGAGATGATACTATGTAAACAAACCCACTGTGCTGCCATTTGTATAAAAGTATAGTACATGCAATTATGTATAGTAGTATATAATACTTAGTAATGATCATAAATAACTATGTTACTGGTTTATGTATTCACTATGCCATACTTTTTATCCTAAATAGCATGCCATGTTACACCAGCAGCAGCCTCACACATTTCATATTTATCACATCCCTTTTTGCTTCAAGAAGCCATATCAAGCGACTGACCTATACTATCTAGGTTTATGTAATGCTTCTGTCATGTTTACACAAATATGAAATGACCCAATGACACATTTCTCAGAATATGTTTCAGTCATTAAGCAACACATGTATGTAACTTATATACACTGCAACATTTTAGCAAGGGTTAATATCTTTATAATATTTGTCTTTATAACTATAAACATAGTACATTTCTCTGTTCATTGGGTTCTTTATTGAAGGTAGTGGGCTAAATGGTGGCCCCAAAAAGATATTTTTGCTTTTTTTTTTTTTTTTTTTTTGTATTTTGGAGGTAGAGTTAGACAGTGAGAGAGAGAGAGACAGAAAGGTCTTCCTTCCATTGGCCCACCCTCTAAATGGCCGCTAAGGCTGGTGCTGCGCCGATCCGAAGCCAGGAGCCAGGTGCTTCCTCCTGGTCTCCCATGCCAGTGCAGGAGCCCAAGGACTTGGGCCATCCTTCACTGCCTTCCCGGGCCACAGCAGAGAGCTGGACTTGAAGAGGAGCAACTGGGACTAGAACCCGGCACCCATATGGGATGCCAGCAACTCAGGTGGAGGATTAACCAAGTGAGCCACAATGCCGGCCAGGATATTTTTGTTCTTACCCTCAGAACCTGTGGATGTAAACTTACTTACATTAGAGATGTAATTAGTGATCTCAAAATAATAAAATTCTGGATTATTCAGGTAGTATTAAATCTAACAAAAGGACCATAAGAGACAGAAGAGGAGGCAACACAGAAGATGCAGAGAGCCGTGGAGCACCTGGAGCCACCAGAAGCTGGAAGAGGCAAGAAAGGATTCTCCCCAGGAGCCTTCAGAGGTGTGTGTGGTCCTATCAACATCTTGATTTTAGTAGTAGGCACTTGGCATAGCAGTTAAGACCCACATCCCATATCAGAATGTCTGGATTCAAGTTCCAAGCCCTAGCTTCCCTCCTGATTCCCTCCTGATTCCAGTATCCTGCTAATGTATGCTCCATGAGGCAGCAGGTTATGGCTCAAACCCTGATGGAGTCCTTGGCTCCTGGCTTGCAGGTATTTGCGGGAGTGAACCAATGGATTGGAGATTCTCTCTCTCTCTCTCTCTCTCTCTCTCTCTCTCTCTCTCCCCCCTCACCTTTTCAAATAAATAATCAATTATCTTTTAAAAAAATCTTGATGTTGGGCTTTTGTCCTCCAGAACTATGAGAGAAAATAAGTTTGCGTTGTTTAAGCCACCCAGTTTATGATAATTTGTTATGAGAGCTCTGGGAAACAATACACTTTCAATAAACTTACAAAATTTCTTCACGATGATCTTGCATATCATGTATTTATCATCAAAATCAGTATTTTATTGCTATTGTAAATTACATCTTTTAAAATGCAAATTTATTACTGGTTTATTAATGACATTCAGGAAGTCAGCTCTATTTTGGCCACAATCTTGTATTCAGAAACTTTGCTAAAATCTTTATTTTAATAAATATGTTATCCATATGTTATGAAAATCTTGAATGCATGCAAGAAAAATGCTTCTTGTTGATAAATTAAATTTACTCCTGGTGGGAGTATTTTCTAGAAAAAGAAAATGAATTGATTTTTCATTGTTAGTCTAGATAGAAAAAGAAAGAACATTCTCAGTAAAGGTCACCAGACTCTTGACTGGTAGCCATCTATGTAGGTTACTAGCTACCCAGCACAAGTTCTCATCCCACCGGAATTCATTATAAACTGGCAGAAAGATTTATTAGAGCTAATTATTTCCAAAGAGTATATTAATTACAGCCTGCAAAAGCAGCGTGACCCAGAACTTCTTTTTTTTTTTTTTTTTTTTTTTTTTGGATACTGAGATCATCACTTTGCTAAGCAGACCTTCCAACTTCTACTCTTGCTCATGTCTAATTCATTCTCTAACCTGCAGCCCGCTTTTTAAAACTCTATTTTGGCCTCACCCTATCATTCCAACTTGCTAGAAAAGCCACATTTTTCTTGGATAGAAGTAAAAATCTTTACATGGCTGTTAGTCCAAGTAGGCTTGGTCTCTCTGTCTTAACTCTCATATCTCATCATCTTTGCCCTCATGCTCTGGGTTACAATCACAGCAGGATTCTCTCAGCTTTGAGAACCAAAAATACTCCTTTGTTTTGTCAAATATAGTCATCCCTTGGTCCTGGTTCCAAGACCCCCTACAGATACCAAAATCTACAAATGTTCAAATCTCTTATATAAAATGGCATTGTACTTGCATATAGCCTACGTATATCCTCCCATATATCTCAACCATCTCTAGATTACTCAAAATACCTTGGAAAATATAAACACTACATAAAGAGTTGCCATATTGCATTATTTAGGGAATAATGACTAGAAAAAAATAGCCTGTACCTGTTCAGTACAGATGCAGTATTTTTTTCAAAATATTCTCAACCTCTGTTTGGTTGAATCCACAAATGCAAAATTTGCTAAGTTATTTCCTCTGCCTGAAATCTCCTCTCCACACTGATCTACTAACTCCCTTCTATTTCTTCATTGCTTAGCTTAAAATTGCTTCATCAGATTCTTCTCTGAAACTCTAACATAAAGTAGACTCCCCTTATTATATTTTAACTCCCAATATCTCTTCCTACCAGTATTCAGGGATTTTCCTTTATTAATTTCTAAAATTTCAATTTTTAATTTATAATCACTAAAATTCACTTGTTTTCCTGCATAATTCCATTGTATTTGATGAATGCCATACAGAACAATTTGACTGCTTCCCAAAATACCCCCATGATGTCTTTTTATAGTCAATCCATTCTTTTACTTTCAACCCCTGGCAACCACTACAATTTTTACTTTTCCAAAATATCATTAAAATGGTGTCAAAGAATATGTGGCTTTTCAGGTATGGCTTCTGTTATTCAGCATAATGGAGTTGCAATCCATTTATTTTGGGCATCAATAGTTGGCTATTTTTTATTGTTGAGTAGTATTCGATTATAAGGTTGTACTACAATTTGCTTATCCATTCATCAGTGGAAAGCTATCTAGAAAAATTGTAACTTTTATCAAATTATCAACCTTAACTCTTCTACAGAAAAGTTCATTTATCATTTTTGTAACACTATTATCTATTATACCTTCTTAATCTGGTTTCTCTAACATTTAATCTGTCATATTTTCCAGATCATTTTTAATTTTATGCAGCTGATCCTTCTTTCTATTCTGTGTATATTACTGCTTGTTCAGATATATTTGATACTTCATTATTTAAAAAAAATATTTATTTGAATCAGAGAGAGGGGCCGGTAGGGGGAGTTTCCTACCTCTGATTCATTCTCCAAATGGCTGCGACGGCTGGGGCTGGGCCAAGCAGAAGCCAGGAGTCTACAATTCCATCCAGGTCTCCCACATGGGTGGCAGGGGCCAAAGCACTTGGATCATCTTTTGCTGCTTTTCCAGGCACATTAGCAGACAGCATCAGAAGAGGAGTAGCCAGGACTGAAACTCGTATTCACATGGGATGCTGGCAGGAGATGGACTAACCCATGGCACCACAATGCTGGCCCCTCTACTTCACTAATTCTTACTTTAGCTTGTATTTCGCCCTTCTACATTACCTTAAATTTTGCTTATTTCTCCTTCTATTTGCTTTTTTCCTCATATATTTGGTGTGGTAGTCTCTTATTTCTTTGTCAAATTTCATTTCTTCTTTTTATCTGGTTAAGCAATAATATCTCATTTTGTATTCTATACCCAATAATGCCAAATTTGAACATTTCTAGATCTGTTGTTTGTTGTTCAAAGTAGCTTATTTGGGATAGGTGTTGTGGTACAGCCCACCCTCCCCCCATCAGAGTGCCTGGGATTGAGTCCCAACTCTGCTTAAATCCAGCTTCCTACCAATTGCACCCCAGCAGGTGATATCATAAATACTTGGGTCCCTGTGATCTGCATGAGAGACCCAGATAGAGTTCACAGTCCCTGGCTTCAGATTGGCCCAGCTCTGGCTGTTGCAGGCATCTGAGGTATGAACCAACAGATGAAAGATCTCTTCCTCTCTCCTTCCCTCCCATACCCCTTCCTTCCAAAAACTAAATGTACATATATTTTTTTTTTGACAGGCAGAGTGGACAGTGAGAGAGAGAGAGAGAGAGAAAGGTCTTCCTTTTGCCATTGGTTCACCCTCCAATGGCCGCCGCGGCCGGCGCACTGTGGCCGGCACACCGCGCTGATCCGATGGCAGGAGCCAGGTGCTTATCCTAGTCTCCCATGGGGTGCAGGGCCCATGCACTTGGGCCATCCTCCACTGCACTCCCTGGCCACAGCAGAGAGCTGGCCTGGAAGAGGGGTAACCGGGACAGAATCCGGCGCCCCAACCAGGACTAGAACCCGGTGTGCCGGCGCTGCAAGGCGGAGGATTAGCCTATTGAGCCGCGGCGCTGGCCAAACGTACTTAATTTTAAAGTAGCTTATTTCTTCATGTGTTTTAGATTTGCTTCAATTGTATTTTTGGAAATCTTTGAGGAACAAGTTTCCCAGAAGATTTTTGAAGAAAGGAGGATTTGTGGTTTCTCCATGTATCTGAAGATTCTAAAGTCTGCTTAAAAAACTACAGTCCTTACTCCATGTTTCTTAGGACTGTGAGAAATTCAGCCAAATCCCTGAAAGCGTTTTTTTTAGAAAGAGACATTTCTGTTCTCTAGTCCTCCATCCAGTACCTTGGCCAACAGTGCTATCTGCTTCTGAGGGTTGACTTTTTTTCCAGTTCTTCCTTTTCTTCAGGATGTAACCCTCCCTGTTTCCTGCTTTTATATAAGGTTATCTCTATTACATCTATGTCTCCCACTGATCCAAGGCTTTGTGTCTAATATCCCTGGTGTCCCAAACCTCCAAGTCACCCAAGAGCTTCAATCCACGTGAGGATTTAGGCTTTCTTGAATCTAATGAGTCTGCTCTGGTTCCCCTGACAAAGAGCCATAGCATGTGGTGACTTCACAGCAGAAGTGTATTTCGTCCGAGTCTTGGAGTTCTGAAGCACAAGATCCAGGTTCCTGTTGACTCTACATTGGGTGAGGACTCTCTTCCTGGATTCTTAGCTGTCCTCACATGGCCTTTCCTAGAGCAAGTGTGGTGACAGAGGTGGCACACAGGGTGAGCGCCCTGGTATCTCTTCTTATAAGGAAATCAATCGCATCAGATCAGGACCGCATCTTTATTACCTTAATTACCCCCTTAAAGGCCCCATATCTAAATATAGCCACACTAGGGCTACGGCTTCAACATGAATTTCTGAGGGGACACAGATATTTAGCCCATGACATTTGTCTCCAGATTCTCCAGTTCCTTCTTATTCCTAACCTCAGAGGATTTCCATTAAATTTTTTAAAGACTTGGACTATCTCAATTTTTTCCACGGAATATTTTTAGTTGTCATACAGCAGACATGAGTATCAGAATTTCTGCCTTTCATATTAACAGAAAAATCCATCTCTCTTCTGTGCATAAAATACCCACTGGTCAGATAAATTCATAAAAGATCAGGTTGAAACAAATTTTCTTTACCTAAATAATTTTCAGAACCTCTAATATTCCAAAGTATCTTTTAGTTTTCCATCACAGAATATCATACACAACTTTTTCTGAACTTCCCTGCCAATGATACATTTTTTATATGAAGTGTCTTGTAGGATAGGAGCTTGAGAAATGATGAATTGGAGACTTCTGTTTAAGTTATGAAAGTCAAGTTATGAAAGTTGCCTATAAGACATGATATATATATATAAAGATTTTATTTATTTATTTGAGAGGTAGAGCTACAGACAGTGAGAGGGAGAGACAGAGAGAAAGGTCTTCCATCCGTTGGTTCACTCCCCAAATGGCCTCAACATGCATAGCTGCGCTGATCCGAAGCCAGGAGCCAAGTGCTTTTCCCAGGTCTCCCATCTGAGTGCAGGGGCCCAAGGGCTTGGGCCATCTTCCATTGCTTTCCCAGGGCACAGCAGAGAGCTTGAACAGGAGCAGCTAGGACTAGAACTGGTGCCATATGGGATGCCAACACTGCAGGCAGAGGATTAACCTACTGTGCTATGGTGCTGGCCCCAACATGATATATTTTTATATAAAAATTGGAAAGAGAAAAGAATTTTCCAGGTATAAATGCAAGTAGGTTTCTGGTCTTGTCTTCGTTTCCAAGTAACATAATTCAGCATTCACCATCATCAGAGTAGCACAAGAAAGATTCCACAGATAAATCACTTTTGTCACAATAAGCTCTTACCCTCTTGGGCATAAAATTAAAACTATGCTCTCTCATATTCTTCACTGTCACAATATCTATCAAAAAAAACTTATAAAAGTTTCCAAAATGTGATGCCATGCATGCATCCATGTGTCCACAGCAACAGACATCAGTATATGATATGCAAATACACTGTTATTGCAAATAAGAAATCAAGGTTCCTAGACTATAAAATGTCATTTCCTGATACTAAGAAGGTTTTACCTAAGCTATGATTCTAGAACTCTTCATTATTTTGAATAGCAACCTGAGGAATAAAACAGAACTACAGGGCCAGCCCTGTGGAATAGCAAATGATGCCACCGCCTGTAGTGCCAACCTGGTTTGGGTCCCGGCTGCTCCACTTCCAATATAGCTGCATGCTAACAGCTTGGGAAAACAGTGGAGTTTGGCCCAAGTGCTGGGGCCTCTTCACTCACGTGGAAGACCTGTTGGAAGCTCTTGGCTCATGGCTTAGGCCTGGCCTAGCCCTGGCCGTAGCAGCCATTTGTGGAGTGACTTAGTGGATGGACGATCTCTCTGTCTCTCTGTCTTCTCTGTAACTCTGCCTTTCAAATAAAATGAACAAATCTTTAAAAAAACAGAATTGCATCATTTATAAGTCAATAGAACAATAATAATATAATTGCATATGATAATCTAGTCCCTTCATCATAGACAGACATTGAAGATCAGGATGATGGGTTAACTAGTTAAGATTGCTGGGGGCCACTGTATTGCCACCACCACCAAGGTGACTACTAGAGAGGCAGGACTGTGTCCTGATTTTCCTGGAAAGAGCTCTCCCAAGGTCCCAGCCTACCCAACTTTAAAGACTCTGTGTGCCCAGCTAGCCTGGATTCCATTATTGCATTCACAACTTTGCATCCTACAGACAAGCTAACTTGTTCTTCTAACCTCCAAGGGAAAACTAACTTAAAAGGCAGAAAAGCAACTCATGACACCCTAAAAAAATTGCATGTGCTCATGTCTTCAGGCCTTAAACACCTGAGGAAGCAGAGGTACAGTCCTTTGGTACAGTGGTTAAGTCACCACTTGGGACACTCACATCCCACATCAAAGTGCCTGGTTCAAGTTTGAGCTCCTCTACTTAGGATCCAGCCTCCTGCTAATCCACACCTTGGGAGGCAACAGATGATGGCTCAAGTGCTTGGGTCTCTGCCACCCCCACATGGGAGACTTGGACTGAGTTCTGAGCGCCTGGCTTCAGCTTTCAGCCTTCAGGCCTACCCATGGCTTTTGTGGGCTTTTGAATGGAAGATCTCTTTTCTCTCTTTCTCTGCCTTTCAAATACAATTAAAATACATAAACACTTTTTTAAAAAAACATCTCCACTTGGAACCACAGCCTGTACCAGCACAAAGAATTCATCCAACCTCACTGTGTCACTGTTGTTACCCAATGTCACGGATCCTCATGTGCCCTACTCTCCAGAGTACTCTGGGATTCTTTCTCCTGACCTTCCTTCCATCAAATATATCCCGTCCATTCAGCAAACATTTATCTAGCACCCACTGTGTGTCAGACACTCTGCTGGACATTGAAGGAGCCAAGGTGGCATTTCCTCATTCAAGGAGTTAAGTCTGATGAGAGCAATTACAGAGAAAATTCTTTTAAAGAATGTTCTCACCCACAGGTGAGGAGATGACTAGGGTTAAGATAACAAGCATACAAAGCATACAGTCCTTAGCGTTTCTCTCACTGGTTCCTCTTTGCCATCCCTTCAGTTCTGCTTCCAGCCTTTACTGTCTCTCGACCGAGCTAGTGCAACCCCATTCTAACACCTTCCTTAAAGCCAGCCTCACCTTTGCCAGCCTAACACTCAGTATTCTACCAGAATGATTTTTTTAAATTAATTTATTTGAAACACAGAGTTACAGAGAGGCAGAGGCAGAGGCAGGGGGGAGAGAGAGAGAGAGAGTCTTCTATCCACTGGTTCACTCCCCAAATGGCCACAATGGCCAGAGCTGGGCCCATCTGAAGCTAGGAACCAGCAGCTTCTTCAAGGTCTCCCATGCAGGTGCAGGGGCCCAAACACTTGGGCCATCTTCTACTGCTTTCCCAGGCTGTAGCAGAGAGCTGGGCCAGAAGTAGAGCAGCTGGAACTCGAACTAGAGCCCATATGGGACGCCAGCACTGCAGGCGGTGGCTTTACCCACTGCGCCATAGCGCCGGCCCTTAGAATGATTTTTTTAAAATGAATTAAATATGCCTGCATCATAGTAGAAACTGAATAAATAATTATTAAATAAACTACATCACTCCTGTACTTAATGCCATTCAGTAAAGTCCTAATTCCTAAAGAACTGATAGCAAGACACTTCTATTGATTTATTCCTAATGGAGGAGGTGAATGCAAAAATATATATACCGGAAGATATTGTTCCATAAAATGAACAAATCTATGGTGTATGGCTCAATAACATTTTACATTTGCTGAAGCATATGTGTCCACCACTTGAGTCAAACATGAAATATATTCATCAGACTATAACTTCTCCTCACACCCCTTCTCACTCAGTCCTCCAGAGAGATAACCACTATTCCATCTTCAATCATGGTAGGTTAGTGTTGCCTGCTCTTGAACTTCTTATGTCCAATGCGATCACAGAAAAGACACTGTTGTTGATGTAGGTGTCATCTGGGATGACATTTATGAATCCAGTCACCTTTCCCAGAGCATCTCAGGTGGAAATGTCCACTCTAAAGCCCCAAGAAGTTCAGTAGCCACTTTCAGGGTCTTCCATTCTATAATGTTTGCTTTCACCAAATCTATTTCCTACAGATACCACTGAGAGAGTATCAGAAAAACACTCTGACTAAAGGAAAGGAAATACAGATTCAGAAAAAACATGTTCATAATTAACACCTGGGAACCTGTTTTTGCATGAACACATGTTTGTGGATTACTAAATGTATAATGTCACCTGCATTCAAGGAAATGTCTAATAGTGGCTCATTAGGGCCAAAGGCATATTTGTAATGAAGATATTTTAGCAGAAGGAAAACTTCAAGAGGGAATGGAAGGAAAAGTAGCATTAATAGGAGATTATTATGGTCTACACACAGGGCTAAATCCCAGAGGATTTAAAAATGAATTTGACACACTGAAGTTCTAAGTTGGCTTTACCTTTCTAGAAAACAAATTGCCAGTGTATACACAAACTTAAAAAAGATATGTTGTCGGCCGGCGCCATGGCTCAATAGGCTAATCCTCCACCTAGCAGCGCCGGCACACCAGGTTCTAGTCCTGGTCGGGGCGCCGGATTCTGTCCCGGTTGTCCCTCTTCCAGGCCAGCTCTCTGCTGCGGCCAGGGAGTGCAGTGGAGGATGGCCCTAGTGCTTGGGCCCTGCACCCCATGGGAGACCAGGATAAGTACCTGGCTCCTGCCATCGGGTCAGCGTGGTGCGCTGGCCGCAGCGCACCAGCCGCCGCGGCCATTGGAGGGTGAACCAATGGCAAAGGAAGACCTTTCTCTCTGTCTCTCTCTCTCACTGTCCACTCTGCCTGTCAAAAAATAAATAAATAAAAGATATGTTGTCTCAGTAATTCCATTTTGATGAATTTATCCTAAAAAAATAGTCAAACACAAATAAAAATATAATGAAGGGGCCAGTGCTGTGGTATAGCGGGTAAAGCCTCCGCCTGCAATTGTGGCATCCCATGTGGGCACTGGTTCGATTCCTTGCTGTTCCACTTCCAATCCAGCTTTCTCTGCTGTGGCCTGGGAAAGCAGTAGAAGATGGCCCAAGTCCTTGGGCCCTACACCCATGTGGGAGACCAGGAAGAAGCTGCTGGCTCCTTGCTTCAGATCGGCACAGCTCTAGTCGATGCAGCCATATGGGAAGTGAACCAGCAGATGGAAGACCTCTCTCTTTCTCTGCCTCTGCCCCTCTGTAACTCTGCCTCTCAAATAAATCTTAAAATATATATATATATAAAATGAAAATGTAAATTATTAAATAAATCATAATAAGCCTATATGGTTGGATATTACAGAAACATATATATATATATTAGAGATAGAGAGAGAGTTAATGACAGAACAAATAAACTATGAAGCTAAGTTTTCAAAAAGCAGGCTACAAATCTATAGCTATTGGGATAAAAGCTATATGCGACTGCACTAGTAAATTAGCAGTGCAGGGGGTTAAGCGTGTGATGTCAGCATCCTATTTGAATGTCAATTCAAGTCCCAGTTGCTTGTGCTTCCTATCCAGCTCCCTGCTGATGCATCTGAGAAAGCAGCAGAAAATGGCTCAAGTACTTGGGACCATGCTACCCACATGGGAGACCCAGGTATATTTCCAGGACCCTGGCTTTGGCCTGGTCATTGCAGCCATTTGGGGAGTGAAGGAGCAGATAGAAGCTCTCACTCTGTGTATCTGTGTATGTGTCTTCCTCTCTCTAACTCTGCCTTTAAAATAAATAAATAGATGTTTTAATAAAAGTATATGTATACCAATGCGCATACATACTTATTTGCATTTCTCCACACTGACTGAAAGTGCAAATTTCAGAACACTTTTTCTCAGTAACATTTCTATTTTCTCATCTTTGCCAACTAGCAAAATGTTATTTTAATTTAGATTTTAGTTTTTAATAAATATTATTTTATAAATCTTATATTCAGCATTAATGAGAGCATGGGAGAAAAAGTACTCATACATCGTAGGTTGGTGTGAAAATTGATATAGCTACATTCAGGAGCAATTTTTAAGATTTTAAAAATGTTTATATATTTATTTATGAGACAGAGAGACAAGAGAGCTCTGTTCTGCTGGTTCACTCTCCAAATGCCCATGATGGCTGGGCTGGGCCAAGGCCAAATCTGGAAGTCAGGAACTCAATCCAGGACTTCCTCATGGGTGACAACCATGGCCTGCATTAGCAGGAAACTGGAAACAGGAGCCAGAACTGGGCATCAGGTATCTTCATATGGGAACTGAGTGTCCTAACCAATGTATTAAATCCTATCTATTGAAATACTGAAGGGATAAACACTATGACAAGGTATCTCACTCTTTGGAATCTATCTCAGAGAAATAACTTGCATGTGTATACAAGGTGGTACAGTATACACACATATAGCGTTGTTCATCATAAAACAATGTGCTTATCAACAACGGGGTGGCTAAATAGTTCACAATGTATCCATAATAGCAAATACTGTAGAGCACAATAATTAAGCAGTTTTCATGATTGACATATAAAGATTTTGAACATATCTTTACAAGAAATACGAAGGGGAAGGAAGAATATATAGGATATGATGTTATTTTATTAAAACTAAGATAAGGCCGGCGCCGTGGCTCACTAGGCTAATGCTCTGCCTGCGGCACCGGCACCCCGGGTTCTAGTCCCGATCAGGGCACCAGATTCTGTCCTTGTTGCTCCTCTTCAAGTCCAGCTCTCTGCTGTTGCCCGGAGTGCAGTGGAGGATGGCCCAAGTCCTTGGGCCCTGCACCTGCATGGGAGACCAGGAGGAAGCACCTGGCTCCTGGCTTCGAATCGGCGCAGCCCGCCGGCTGCAACGCGCCAGCTGTAGTGGCCACTTAGGGGGTGAACCAACAAAAAAAGAAAGACCTTTCTCTCTGTCTCTCTCTCACTGTCTAACTCTGCCTATCCAAAAAAAAAAAAAAAAAAAAAAAAAACTAAGATAAAAGTTCTATTATGTATATTCCCGTAACCATACCAAATACATCTTCCTTTTCCTTTTCATATTCTGATGAACAAAAGCTAATTACCAAGTTTGTAACTACAGGGTTCAATTCAGCAGATAAATAATGCTTGCTTGTGAATTCCAGAAACTGGCCTGGGGAAAGCCAAGTGAAGTTGCAAAGTTACCCTGCTTCCCCAGTCAATATGACCAGAAGACTGGATTTATTGTAACAGAGTGCAAAGGGGTACAAATAAGCATACATTCTAGGCTTAGTGGGCCTCATCCTGGCCAATGAAACTCTTAGCACAATACCTCAACTCTTTGAGATCCCAGCCAAATAAATTTTGTAACTGGTTGTGTAGAACATCAGGTTATGCCCTCCTCATGATAAATTCAAGTCGTCAGCAAGTTTCTCAAAGTGCTGCACTGACATTCGAGATAGTATCTTGTTGCCAGACACGGCGTCTGTCTAGTCCTGACTTGCCATTAGTCACATCCTCAGTAGCACCTCCCTCTCTTGCACTCCTTAGAAGCCCCAGACCACCCTTACTGAGAGGTTCAGAGTTCTTAAGCCCTTAGTCTGCTTCCCTCTACATCCACCATAAGTTATTAAACTTTATCTTTTCTTTATACTTAAACCTTGTTCTCATTATTCTAATTTGACAAAATTGACAAGAACTAGATTTTCGGTAACATTCCAATGTTACAAGTGTATGATAAAAATGCACAGAATAAAAAGGATACCCTTGAATAAACTACAGGGAATCTTTTTTTTAATATTCAGCATATTGATAATGTGGTGACATTTGAGAAAGATACCAGGTTTGGCAGAAACATGGTTAAGGAGATTTTAACAACCTAAATATTTTTATTTTATTCAAGAAGTATGTATTAATTTGTAATTATATATTAATTTAGAAATAAACATTATTCTTAAAAATCAGTTGTCGTTTAAGGATTATGTGATTTTCTTTTTTATATACAAATCAAGACCAAATACTTTATATAATAAACAAGAATATGCCATATGGCTATGCATATCCCGACTAAATAATCACTAACATAGTGAACATAGATATCTTTAGCCAACCTACAGTTAGTCAACTTAACTATTGACTGATTTAGCCCTATTTTGTTAATTTCATGGGTAATGTGATTGATTAAATTCCATATATACCAGAATGTTCAAGTGAAAAATTTTCCTGTTGTCAAGGGCAACTTTTACTGTTTAAACCGTTGGGAATCTAGTAGGTCAGGAACTTGCTGTTGGTGTCAGTTATAACAGATTTTACCACAACAGAAATTTTACCTGCTGTCATCCTTTTACACAAGGTCAGACTCAGAAAACCCCCATAGTACCTTCATGAAAAAGAAGGATGGGTATGAATAGCTGAAATGGTACATTTTAGCCAATCTGACAATTCCTTTCCTTTCATTTTATTAAGTATTATACTGTTAACTATCATAAAATGTTTTTCCTTATAAATATGCCATTTTTTCAGTGAAAGAATTAGTTTAAGGACAAAATTAAATGAATACTTTCCTTTTGGTCAATAGTTTAAAAGTTTTCTGATAGAATATTATTCTGGAAGCACCCTCTATCTTACTTCACATTTTTGTATTACACAATTGTAATTCAGGGGAAAAATGAAGGGAAGGAGTAATATTGGATAGTAAGAAGACAAATTTAAAATGTTCTGACAGTAGGGAAAGTTTTACAGTGAATTTTTGGTAAAGAAATGGGTACCTTAGTTTTCCTCCTTCACAAAATAAATTTATTTGCACTTGCTTAATTTTTCCTAGTCATTTCCCTTAATAAGATAGCTAACACAGGAGGAGCTGTGTGGTAGAGTATATTCACATGCCACTTGGGATGACCACATCCCATATCTGGGTGCCTTGTTTCAGTCCCAGTTACTTAGCTTCTGAACTAACTTCCTGCCAATGCACCTAGGAAAACAGTAGATGATGGCTTAAATACTTGAGTCCCTGCTACCTACATTGTAGACCAGTTCCTGGCTCCTGGCTTTGACCTGGACCAGCCCCGACTGTTGCAGATATCTGGGGAATGTATCTGCAAATGGAAGATTTCTCTCTGTGCCTATGTCTCCCTTTTTCTCTATGACTTTGCCTTTCTAACAAATCAATTAATTAATTATATTTTTAATTGTTAACATAAATCTTTAACTTTATTACTTCCCTAGGAAAGGTTTAATGGTGATATGTGTCTTCCCTTCTTTTATCTTTTTGACTGAAAATCTGAGAATGAGAAAGGTTGTCTTTGTCGGTGTTTTTATCTTATTCTGCCTATTATGTGGTAAGTTAACAAGGTACAAATAAAAAGAATTTGCTGTATTACAATATGACTAAGTGGATAGTGGCCTTAAATAAGGCAAGTTGAACAGCACTGCTGTAGAAGTCACCTTCTTTTTTTTTTTTTTTTTTTTTTTTTTTGACAGGCAGAGTGGACAGTGAGAGAGAGAGAGAGAGAGAAAGGTCTTCCTTTGCCACTGGTTCACCCTCCAATGGCTGCACCGTGCTGATCCGATGGCAGGAGCCAGGTACTTCTCCTGGTCTCCCATGGGGTGCAGGGCCCAAGCACTTGGGCCATCCTCCACTGCACTCCCTGGCCACAGCAGAGAGCTGGCCTGGAAGAGGGGCAACCGGGACAGAATCCAGCGCCCTGACTGGGACTAGAACCCGGTGTGCCGGCGCCACAAGGCGGAGGATTAGCCTAGTGAGCCGCGGCGCCGGCCTAGAAGCCACCTTCTAAACATATTGTTGCACCAACCAACTTCTCACTCTAATATACTGTGGGTGCCTAAACAAGGCCTGAATAGGCATTCAGTTAATTAATATTAATATTAATATAATAGGCACTAACACTTACTGAGCACTTACTAAATGCTGGGTTCTGTCCAAGACATTTCATTTGTATCAAATCATTTAATCCTCGTGACAGCTCTGTATCTGTGATTCTATTATTTCTCACTTTATAGATGAAGAAACAGAGCTGTTAGATCGTATGTGGTCCTGCATACCACATATCACTATTATCATTGCTAATGTTGTTGTTGCTTTTAATATTGCTAGAAGCCCTTATAAATATGTCCAAGGAAATTAACTGGAACAAAAGGAGCATAGATGTGGGCCTCCTGGAAGTTTTCTTTGCTTTTTTTAAAATAAGATTTAGGAGACTTTTTAAAGATTTTTTAAAATTTATTTGAGAGGGAGAGTTACAGAAAGAGGGAGAGATAGAAAGGTCTTTCACCCATTGGCTCACTCCCTAAATGGGTGCAATGGCCAGAGCTGAGCTGAGCTGAAGCCAGGTGCCAGGAGCTTCTTCCAGGTCCCCCACACAGGTACAGGGTCCAAGCACCTGGGCTATCTTCCCCTGTTTTCCCAGGCCACAAGCAAAGAGCTGGATTGGAAGAGGAGCAGCCAGGACACTAAATGGTGCCCATACGAGATGCTGGCACCACAGGAGGAGGCTTAGCCTACTACGCCACAGTGCTGGCCCAAACTTTTCCTCTTATACATGCTCTTTGCCATCTACTCCAACGACCCTTCATTTACAGAAGAATCATATAGGGGCTGGCACATGGTGCAGAGATTAAGTTGTCACTTGGGCTGCCTGCATCCCATATGGGAATGCCTGGTTCAAGTCCCAGCTACTCTTCATCAGCTCCAACGTCCTGATAACGCACACCTGAGAAGGAAGTAGGTGATGACTCCAGTGGTTAGATCCTACCACCCATGTAGGAGACCCAGACTAACTCCTGAGCTTCCAGCTTTGACCTAGCCCCACCCCAGCTATTGTAGACATTTGGGGAGGGAACAAGAAAAAGGAAATATCTCTCCATCTGCCTGTCTGCTTTTCAAATATAATAAAAATAAATGACTACGCTTTAAAAAAGTAAGCAGGTAATAGAAAAATTTCAGTTCCCACTACAGAATTCATAAAAGCCTTTCAAGCTGGGTAAATATTCATAATGGTAATGTTGCCAGCTGGGCATGGTCGAGCACCACAGTGGAGTCTATCAATGAAATATGAGACAGTAAGAAGCACAGCTGTTCTACGCAGAACTCAGACGGAGACAGCACATAGTCATTCAGAGTGAGAAGATGGCAGAGGAAGCAGCAGAAGGCAGCTTCCTGCAGTAGTACTTTACAAATGTAATATACGTTTCAGTCTTTCTGTTGCTAACAATGCAGTACCATAGCCTGAATAAGTTACAAAGAGGTTTTTTGGGCTCACAGTTCTCATCCAAGGTCGAGGGGTCACATCTGGTGATGACCCTCTTTCTGGCAGCACAGGCAAGAGACGGGACACTAGAAGGAGATCTAGCCACGCTGCCTTTTGCTCCTATGGCAGACCCAGGATTCTGATAACCTACTAAGTCATTAACCCATCACATGAATGGATTAATCTGTTCATAAAGGCAGAGCTCTAATCACCCCTGAAAGGTCTCACCTGGTCTATCAGTATCCCACAAAGAAGGGATAGGTTTCACATATGTTTCAGAGAGGACCACCCACATTCAAACCATTGCAACATAGGAATCACCTGCAGATCTCATTAAAATGAAGAGCCTGATTCCGTACATTTGGGGTGAGGGCCTGAGAGTTTCCAACAAGCTTCCAAGTGATGCTGATATTATTAGTCCAGAGACCACAGGACAGTAGGAAGAATATATAAGGAATCCCAGAGATAGATAAAATTCTAATATTGAGACCTAGAGAATTTTGGTGCCAAATACTGGAGTTACCAACTCAAATTATGCATAAAGTGTTTAGCCAGAAAATAAAAATGGGGCAAGTCCATCAACTACCACACAAAGAGGGAAGGCTGATACTCAGGCACAAATACTTCCTGCCTTGGAAAAAGCACGGTCTACCACTGCTAAATCTTCTGCTGATTCTTTGGGAAAATTTAGAAACTCAGGCTTATGGGGGAAACTCTCAATTTTTAGACATTATCAACCAATACAATTTTCAAAAGCTCTAGTTAACTCAGTCTGGCCCACAGAACACCAATTGGTGGTTTCCACATACTCTGATTTCCAAGTACAGTGCACAGTAGAATTCTGATTACCCCATGCAGAAAAGACAACAAGAAACTGAAACTGCACAGCTGGGGTCTCCGATGCATTACAATTTCTTATATCTCTCTTCTAAAAAGAACACAGAGGGGAGCATTTGAATAGGTGAGAAATAGCAAGACAATGCCTTCAGTGTCTTGGGTATCATGAAGAAATGATTCAGGGATTACATTAATTTTTCTGGACCTTTAGGAAAGAAGCGAGGGCAAAAGAAGAAAATTCAGCATAAGGAAAATTTTGTTGTTGGAACTTACTGCTTGCATCTCAGGAAGACAGAAGTGGTTATCTTAAAAGATCACCATCATCATGATTTATACTATATGTTCAATATCTCTATATTTATATGGTTTATAATACACATTTAGATAATTATATGTTAGTTGTTTCTCCTATAATAAACTCACAAATAGCATACTTCAAAATTGATGATATAAGGAAATTATTCATTATTCATCTAACCTGAAACATTAAACTTAATTATCTAATTGGATTATCTCAGGGTAGAAGTTGTGACCCAGGAGGTTAAGTTGCCCCTTAGAACTCCCACATCCCGTATCAGAGTGCCTGTATTCAAGTCCCACCTGGCTTCCAATGCAGCTTCCTGCTAATGTATACCACAGGAAGCAGCAGATGGCGGCTCAAGTGCTTGGGTGCCTGCCACCCACAAGGGAGACTCAGACTGAGGTCCTGGCAACTGGCTTCAGCCTGGCACAACCCCAGCTGTTTTATCAGCAAATGGAAGATCTCTCTCTTGCACTCTCTCTCTCTCTGTATCACTCTTGTTTCAAATAAACTTTTTAAAATTGGATGATATCATATAGTAAGTACACTAATAAAATCAATAGTGCATTTTCAAATAGGGACTGGAAGAAAGGAAATGGGGTCTGAGAACATATTTCTAAGTATTCAGGCAACTGAGTAATCACTATTAACAAAAAGCCTGCAAGCTAAGGTGTCATTCTCAGATAAAATGAAGAATGTCAGGGCAAGGTTTTAGGAAGAAGGCGGCAGTGGACATTGGCTATGGAATCAGAAGCACAGATGGTCTGAGAGGGAGAGAGAAAAGCTAGAACAGACTTTTCCCAGCTAAACAGTCCAGGACCTTAGACAAAGTGCAGGTATCGTTACAACAAATACGAACCCAAGGAACTTGCTCTACCTGCGATGAACTATGAGGCACATGAACAAACTGGGAAGGCGATTAAACAAAAGAGATTATTGAAAAGAACAGAGGGAAAGCGGCTGGGAGGGGCTTCTTCAGCAGGGAAGAGCTGTTGAGAGAAGTGATCTGGAGTTTTACACCCTTTGGAAAGTTTGTACAAGGTCCTTTAAGAAAAACGTTTCTTGTGTGGTGAGCTGCTTCTGCCGTCTTATCTCCCACTCCTCGAATTTGGTTGTGACTTTTAGAGGACAGAGAAAAAGTTTCATCTTTTTTTTTTGAAGGAAACAGAAGCAAAGCCTGTTGCAGGGAGGAGGGGAGGGCTCTTTGTCTTCACCATACTCCCAGAGCAGCCGCCAAGAGCTGCAGCCACCTGGCCTTCTGCGTGGCCTTGGCGCCAGGGCCTGCTCTTCTCCCAGCTAAGAAACCAAATTCTTCATATCTCTTTCATCATCACACTTGGCTTTGTAGCCCAGGCTGCTTCCCCAGCTAGGTTAAGAAAATGTTCCACATTACCCTAGAGGGACCTTTGTTCTCTCTACCTTTTCACCATTCACCATCCCCACTCTGTCTCCTTTCAATATCTGTGAGCTCTTCACACTGGGGTAGGGGGTGGAGGGGGTGTACATCATAGAGTTGAGTGAGGCTCTAAGGGCAAGTTCTGAGATTAAGCTGTCACAAATCCAAGAGCAAAATCACTTAGGGATAACTTGAAGAAGCACACGGCTCTAGTACTCCAGACAAACCATTGACACTGCTCCAGGAAAAGCCAAGATCTCCAGCAGAAAGAGGTTTATCAGGAGATTTGGAATATACAAAAGGTAGACCGCTCCAGGGACACTGCGCTCTTACTACTACAAGGGCTTGGATTCCCTCAGACGTTTCTCTGCCACTTATGCAAATTATTAGGGTCTCAGTTTTATTTGAAATGTGGACAACTACAAGACCTACCTGAAAGACATATTTTGGTATATAATTGAGCTAATGCATATAAGTTGCTTTGCAGAGTCCTTAGCATTTGTTTCATTGTTTTTTTTTTTTATTCTTTTTTTAAGCTGTTTATTTGAAAGATAGAGTGACCTAGAAAGGGAAAGGGGGACCTTCCATCTGCTGCTTACTCCCCAAATGCCCACAACAGTCAGAGCTAGGTCAAGCCAAAGCCAGCAGCCAGAAATCCACCCAGATCTCCCATGTGAGTGGCAGGGGGACCACATGCTTAAGCTATCATCTTCTGTCCTCCAGGTGCATTAGCAAGGAGCCAGATCAGAAGCAGAGGCAAGACTCCATCCAAGGCACTCTAATACGAGATGCAGGAAGCAGATGTCCCAAGTAGTGGCTTAATCCACAGCACCTGCCCCATATTTTCCTTTCTGACAAAAAATTTGTTGTGTGATCATTGATTATGGATTGCAAGTCTGTCATACTTAGTAGGAGAAGCAACATGAAATTTACCAAGATTCTTCAGATAAGGTCAAATCTGGAGAGAAGTCAATAGTTGATTTAGCCTCATCAGCCAGACTGTTTCCTATTATATCTTTTAACTCCCAATATGGCAGCGGGAGATGTAAAATGCACTGTAAAAAATGTCTAGTAAACTCTTCTTTGGGGTTATCAGTGAACAGCAGTGATATGGCAGAGGTTGCCATGTATTGAAAGATGGAAACACTAAAACAAATTTTAGCTCAAATTCAAAATCTTCCAACAATCTAAACTGTTTTTACTGATCACAAGATTTTCATTACTGGCCAAGGCTCCCTGCAAGAAGTTATTACAAAGTAGATTCCTGAATCAATGGATTTAATGGTTCTCAAACACTGATCCAAACATTTATAGCAAAATCACATTTCCTCAGATATTTATATATATATATATAAATACAGATTCCCAGGCCACACCGCCCATAGATTCTAACTCAGCTCTATGGCAGCTCAGGGAATCTATGTTTATTTTTTTTTAACTGTGCAAATAAACTGATATATGTTGGAATATGGAAACCATTCTTTATAATGTCTCCCAACCTTGCCTATGTTGACTAGGTCTCAAGAATCTCTGGAATATTTCTACATAACCAAAGTGAATAATGCTTTTGAGTCACCAAATTTGAGTATTGAAGGAACTAACATGTAAACATTATTCCACAAATATTCATGAAGAACCTGCTAAGTATAATACAGCACCATAGCCATTGAAATGAAGCCTTAACAGTGGATATGTGACTAAAATTAAAATTAAATTTTCTGGTGAAATAACTTTGGTTTGATTTAATTAAGCACTGAAGCACTAACCAACTGAGTTGGTTAGACCACCTGGCTTTATTTCTGATTACTCTCATAAGTTCAGGGTGTTTCCAATTCATGAATGTAGCATATGCTTTAAAATTTCTCTCATTAAATTCTTGAAATGAAAATAATTTTAATTTATGCAAGTTTTTAGAATTAATTTTAAAATACTTCTTTTAAAAGCTGAAAATCACTGATTTATTTCTGGATCTCTCCTCCTCTTTCTTTCTTTCTCCCTGGTTTCCATCCCTATCTGTCCCTTATTTTTTTGCCTCTATACTTGGAGATGTTGGAGGTGTGATATGCAGATCATGCAACCTCTCAGTCCCCTTCCATGGATGTCTTTTAGACTTTGGAACGTGCAGAACAAAGCCTGGTCAGTACTGTATTAAAGAGGTCCACACCAAAGGTAAGTATTGACAGTTAAAAATATGAACTTAAAATAATTATAGGGAAAATTTGTGTAAGAGCAAATATTCACTGAACATTTATTACAAGCCAGATGTATACAAAGAGCTTTCCCAGGGCTACAATACACAAGAAAACAATGGGATGGACTAAATCGATCCTGCCATTGTTTTCATGTTACAGATGAGAAATCTGAGGCACAGAAAGACTGAACGCAAGTGTATTTCAAAAAGTTCATGGAAATTACATACTATGAAAAGCTAGTGATGGATTCCAAACTTTTTTTGAAAATGGATTTCAAAATTATGTTTCCACCAAAGTACATATATCTTTGAAGTCCATTTTCCATAATCTTTTGTCTTTTATTTGAAAGACAGACAGACAGACAGATGTTTTCCATCTGTTGGTTTACTCCCCAAAATGCCCACAACAGCCAGTATGGCTGAAACCAAGAATCAGGAACTCAATCCACGTCTTCAACAGAGGTGGCAGGGACCCAAGTACTTAAAGTATCACCTGCTGCCTCCCAGGAGCCACATTATCGGAAGCTGGACTCACAGGACATCGGTATGCTAAGCAGCATCTTAACAACTACGCCAAATGCCCACTCCTCTCCCATGAATTTTCTGAAGTCCTCTAGTTATTTGCACAGTTACTAGAGACTTGGTTCTCAGAGACTGATCTCTTCCTGAATGTGAACAATGTGTCATCTAATCAGACTGGCATCCAAATGAGTATGAAAGCATTAACTCTACACACAAGAAAGAACCTGGAAGCTTAGATGGCAAAATAGCTCTTGGTGGGAAAAAGGCCCAGAAAGAGTACATTGAGGTGGGAAGAGCAATTCCCTCTCTTGGAAACTTTGCCATTTCACACAGATGTGAAACAAATAGAAGCAAAACTTACACTTTGGTAGTTTTATAGATAGGGTTTCTCAAGTTGGGCACCATGGGAATTTGGGGCAGGTTAATTCTTTGTCACAGAGGGCAGTCTTTTATGTGGTAGGTTGAATCACAGCATCCCTGACCAAGACCTCTTTCCCCCTCCACCCTGCAATCCCATCCAGTTGTGATAACAGCACTGACTCTGGGCATTACCTAACGACCTGGGGATGAGCAAGCAAAAATCATCCTGAGTTGAATGCTGTTTTCTTAAGTATCCAAACTTCATGTGTTTTGCTGCCTTTGAGGAATTGCTTTTTTCTTCCCTAACACCACTGACATTTAGGGTGGTGCGATTACAAGATGTTACATTTATTTTGCACTTTTATATATTTTTTTGCATTTTCAACAGTAAATATGTGACTTCTTTAATCAAGGAAAAAATTAAGTAAGGTCATGGTGATGGATAAGCTTCCATTTCTGAGAATCTTTTGCACATCCACATGATCCCTTTGTGGATTCAGCCCTTTGAAAAACTCATGACCTGGGTGAGGCCGGGGGATAATTATCAGGAGGATTTCAGGCAGCCGCTCCACAGGCAAAGCAATTGCATGGCTTCTATCATCTTGAGTCTGAAAGCCACCTTGCTTAATTTCAAGGCTGTGGAGTCCCATGTATTCAACTCAAATTGTTTATGCGAGAGTTCTTAAGGGCAAGATGATGAAATGAGCCATTCCTAGTGGTAGAAACTCTAGGTAGAAAACCTAGGTTTCAGTTTTGTTTTTGCTTTCTGTTTAGTCTAGTTTTGTTTTGTTTTCTAGTTGGTTATCTGAAGTATGGCCAGGCAGGTTGTACCTCCCAAGACAGTTCCCTTACATCTACCTCTTTTCTTTCCTTCAGGTGGTATTCAATGGTTTACAATTAAAGGCTGCACAGAGAACATTTCGGAGTGCTTCCAGAGAACTGTGACTGCTTATGAAGCTCACACTACTCACTGCTGCCACCGCCCTTTGTGCAATTTCTGAGGAAATGGTTCATATGCAAAATACTTGGCTGATCAAAACTTGACCCGGTTATGGCAAAACGGCAGATTCCATCAATTAGCCCTCTTCAAAACTCTTAGAAGCTTGCAGGTCATAGTCGGGTTATGGTCTTAAATTAACTTTGGTTTTCAAAGAGCCCAACTCGCCACCCACCACCTCCAAGTCACCTCAGAAACATCCTTGCCAATGCCTTCTTTCTCTTCTACTTAGCTCCTCTGCTCAACACAGATGATTTCAATATTACCAAGAAGTGAAAATTATACTCTCCAAGTGGAATGATGCACATCATCTCTAATTAGCTTATTACCCTAAGTATTTCCATGTTCCAAAATATAGTTACAAATGAATTGTATCACAAGATACCAGTGACATGAGAGTGTTCATTTGGTTTCTAGAATAAACTGACTTGTTATTCTGGGCTGATTTATGGTATGGGAGAACCTGTTTTGACAAATAACACAGAAAGAAATGAACCACGAATGAGCAAACAAGGCCTGTGGGAACCATGAAGCCCAATGACAAAGAGTTGAACCAAGTGAGAACGCTTGCACTTATTCCTCCCATCTTCATCAAGCTAGGCCCAGATTCTGGACCCCCATATATTAACCACACTTAGGTGCTTTGGCTTGTCTAATTTTGGCATATTAAACAACTCTAGTCAAGCAGAAGAATAGATTCCAATCCATAGGAATTTAAAAGGGGTATGAATACACTTTATATTTCACAAGCTTTTATGTGTTACAGATTATATTTAATGTTTTAAGTTGAAAGTTATTGTATTTCAAATATTTTAAAAATTTATTTGAAAGGCAGAATTACAGAGAGGCAGAGGCAGAGAGAGAGAGGTCTTCCATCTGCTGGTTCAATCCCCAAATGGCCACAACAGTCGGAGCTGGGCTGTTCCAAAGCCAGAAGCCTGGAGCTTCTTCCAGGTCTTCCATATAGGTGCAGGGGTCCAAGGACCTGGGCCATCTTCTACTGCTTTTCCAGGCACATTAGCAGGAAACTGAATCAGAATGAGAGCAGCTAAGACTTGAATCAGCACCCATATGGGATGCCAGCACTACAGGTGGCGGCTTTACCCACTATGCTCCATTGTTGGACCCTGTGTTTCAAATTTTAATTTAAAGTCTTTATATTTTCAGGAGTTTGATAAATCCAATTGGTAAATAGTGAATGTCAATGAAATCTTCTTTGATTATCTTTTTTTAAAAAAGATTTAAAAGGCAGAGTTACAGAGAGAAAGGGAGAGACAGAGTGTGGTCTTCCATCTACTGGTTCACTCTCCAAAGACTGCAACATCCAGAGTTGGGCCAGTCCGAAGCCAGGAGCCAGGAGCTTCTTCCAGGCCTCCCACGTTGGTGCAAGGGCCCATGGACTTGGATCATCCTCTGCTGCTTTCCCAGGAGCATTAGCAGGGAGCTGGTCTTTAATTTGCTTTGATTGTTGACTTAAGGCAACCTCTCACACAGTGAGCCCTCAACAAATGATTCTCTATAAGCTTGGAAGAAAAGCAAGCTTTTTTTTTCAAAGATTTATTTTATTTATTTGAAAGGCAGAGTTACAGAGACGGAAAGCTAGAGAGAGAGAATCTCATCTGCTGGTTCACTACCCAAATGGCCGCAATAGCCAGGGCTGGTCCAGGCCAAAGCCAACATTCAGGAGCTTTTTCTGAGTCTCCTGCATGGGTGACAGGGGCCCAGGAACCTGACCCATCTTCCATTGCTTTTCCCAGGTGCATTAGCTGGGAGCTGGATCAGAAGTAGAGCAGACAGGACTCAAACTGGTGCCTAACTCGGATCTGGCTGAAAAGCCCATGAGAGTATTTCAGGCATGGAAAGCCAAGACACTCTGGCAAAAAGATCTCTGTGAGTGAGATCCCAGTGGAAAGAACAGGTCTTCAAAGAGGGAGGTGCCTTTCTCTGAAGGGAGGAGAGAACCTCCACTTTGACTATGACCGTGTCTAAACAAGATAAGAGTCGGAGAACTCAAGGGGCTTCCATAGCCTTGGAAACTCATAACTGGTGCATAGGGAGATTACTGATGCCATAAACAGGAGTGTCAATTGGTAAAGTCAACAACAGGAGTCACTGTGCACTTACTCCTCATGTAGGATCTCGGTCCTTAACGTGCTGTACACTGAGGCTTAATGCTATAACGAGTACTCAAACAGTATATTTCACTTTGTGTTTCTATGGGGGTGCAAACGACTGAAATCTTTACTTAATGTACACTAAACTGATCTTCTGTAAAAAAAAAAAAAAAAAAGAAAAAAAAAAAGAAAGAAATTTTCAATTCCCAACTTGACTCTCACTGGGATTAAACATGACAATAGGTCTGATCTGATTTCATCATCATTTTAAAAAAATCATCTATTATTTTTCACTTTATGTTTCTGTGTGGGAGCAAACTGTTGAAATACTTACTTAAGGTATACTAAGCTGATCTTCTGTATATTAAGATAATCGAAAATGAATCTTGATGTGAATGGAAGGGGAGAGGGAGTGGGAAAGGGGAGGGTTGTTGGTGGGAGGGACGGTATGTGGGGGGAAGCCATTGTAACCCATGAGTCGTACTTTGGAAATTTATATTCATTAAATAAAAGATAAAAAAAAAAAAAAAAAAAAAAAAAAAAAGAAATGCAATGAATGCCGCTGAACTGTACCTTTAGAGATAGTTACACTGGAAACTTTCACACTGTGTGCATTTTAATATAATAAACAGTTTTAAAAGAAAAAAAAAAAAAGAAATGCAATGAATGCCGCTGAACTGTACCTTTAGAGATAGTTACACTGGAAACTTTCACACTGTGTGCATTTTAATATAATAAACAGTTTTAAAAGTAAAAAAAAAAAAAAAAAAAAAAAAAACTGGTGCCTATATGGTATGCTGGCATTGCAGGCAGCAGCTTAACCTGTTAAACCACACCACCAGCCCCACATTTCTTAAAAATCCAAGGAAAACTTGATTTTTCCTTCTACACTCACTTCGGTCCCTATTCTACATCAACTACATTGGTTGCCTTGGATCAGTGAGTTTCATGGAAATTTAGCTTTTATTTTTCTTATTTTTTTCTATTTTTACTATGACATTATTTAACCAATCATGGGAGGGGTGCAAAAAATAACAAGATTACATAATCAGTGGCTTCCCAAGTCTAGTCCACAATCCACGGGATACAATGAAAAGAGAATTAGAAAGGCAGCAGTTTCTCATGTCACACGGCCTCTCGCACCTCATTCTCCTCTCATATAAGATGAAGAGGATTGGATGACCCAACCTCTTAGATTCACTCAAGTTCTAACATCCTATGACTCAATATCAACTCTTTCATACTTCTTTCCTGTCTTTTCTTTTCTTTTTTTTTTTTTTTTGACAGGCAGAGTGGACAGTGAGAGAGAGAGACAGAGAGAGAAAGGTCTTCCTTTGCCGCTGGTTCACCCTCCAATGGCCGCCGCTGCAGCCGGCGCACCGCGCTGATCCTGGCAGGAGCCAGGAGCCAGGTGCTTTTCCTGGTCTCCCATGGGGTGCAGGGCCCAAGCACCTGGGCCATCCTCCACTGCACTCCCTGGCCATAGCAGAGAGCTGGCCTGGAAGAGGGGCAACCGGGACAGAATCCGGCGCCCCAACCGGGACTAGAACCCGGTGTGCCGGCGCCGCAAGGTGGAGGATTAGCCTATTGAGCCACGGCGCCGGCTCTCCTGTCTTTTCTTAGGTTAAAAATAAGACTTGGTATTGAACACAGACCTTGAGATAGGCCCTGGGTAGACAACCAATGTTCCATATAATCCAGGGACGTGATAGGAGAAACACAAGCTGGGAAGGTGATGACCGTCACTGAAGCCACTTATCTTTATGACAATGTGACCCAAAAGTCACACTGGAAACAGGAAACAACCCTCGAGACCTTGGTGTGGTGGGCTGAGTTATCACTTTCCATAGCGTCATCTGTGGAGCCTGTGAAGATGTTAGCTTCCTTGGGAAAAGGGACATGGCAGGTACACCTAGATTAAGAATTTCTGAGATTGGGAGATGTTTCTGGATTACTAAGGGAGGTCTGATGTAATCACAATGATTTCTATGAGAGGAGGGAAGAGAGGCCAGCATCAGGGAAGAAGATGTGATTATGGAAGCAGAGGACACAGATTTCGAGATGCAATGATGCTGGCTTTGAAGATGGAGTTACAAACCAAGGAAGTGGGACAGCCTCTAGAAGCTAGAAATAGCAAAGAAACCCATTATCCTCCAGAGCCTCCGGAAAGAATGTGACCCTGGAGAAACCTTTTTAGACATCTAACCTCTAGACCTGGAAGACAACAAATTTGTTAGTAGCCATGGAAAGAATACGCTTGGCTGTGCAGTGCGCACTTCCCCTCCCTGAGGTTGATACATTCAGTACTTGGTTTCCATGGGATTTGATTTCAAGAGGGCACATTAGTGTCTATTGTTTTCCTTTCCTTCTCCTGATTTTCTCACAGATGGCCTTAGACTCACAAGCACATCTTTTTAGCTGACACCTCCCACTCAAGCCCCTATCCATTCATGATTTCTTCAGCTAACAAGTTCATTCTTTTCAAGTCCTTCACACCTAAATATGAAGTGATCAGATTAGCCTGACTGTAACCCATAACATATCAGACTAAAGGGCAAGTGGATCCAAGGATCTCTCTAAATACCAGACTGGCTTCCTTGCTGATGACATTTCTCTCTGTATCTGTGGAAACCGTGGTAGTTAAGTTAATGCCACTTAAAGTCTCTGAAAATTCAGGGCATCTGGATGATTGGGCAGCGTAGAGACTGAAGTGACGTGGTGAGCAAAGGAGGGAGGTAGTACTTTACCTGCTGGCACTCAATGATAACGTTTCTGGTATTTCAGAGAGCACACTTTTATAACTGAGTTAACTATGGGTATGTTCTCTACTAATGAGAAGTCTGAAGCCCTCTAAGCTGGAAGATGAGAGAGTGGGAACTTCTGTGAAAGACATGTGATCCTCAGCCCTCCACAAATGCCATCACTTAAGAGAATTACATGGAACCGGCGCTGCAGCTCACTAGGCTAATCCTCCGCCTTGCGGCACCGGCACACCGGGTTCTAGTCCCGGTCGGGGCGCCGGATTCTGTCCCGGTTGCCCCTCTTCCAGGCCAGCTCTCTGCTGTGGCCCAGGAGTGCAGTGGAGGATGGCCCAAGTGCTTGGGCCCTGAACCCTATGGGAGACCAGGATAAGTACCTGGCTCCTGCCATTGGATCAGCGCGGTGCACCGGCCGCAGTGCGCCGGCCGCGGCAGCCATTGGAGGGTGAACCAACGGCAAAAGGAAGACCTTTCTCTCTCTCTCTCTATCTCACTGTCCACTCTGCCCGTTAAAAAAAAAAAAGAGAGAGAGAGAGAGAGAATTAGATGGGTGGACAAGAAGCTGAGCCCCTGGGATACTGCCACTCCAGCTCGTTAGCCTATGCTTCCAGGGTCTGGGAAACGAGACTTGGGTGGGGGTCTCTAAAGGAAGCATGGGAGAGAGGCAAATGGAATGGATGATGGTTGATCCCTAAGCTTCACAAGCAACTCTGAGTTTAAGTGAGGACTTTGGAAAGAAATATTTAGTTAGATAATAATGAGAAAAAAATCTAGAGACCTAAATGTTGTAAATTGCATAATAGGGAGCCAAATTTTAGTTCATACTATTCTACAGTTAGGACTTCATATGCTAATACATTTAATGCTAAAACTTCTGGCTAATGTATGATGTTAGCAGAAGACTCCACTTGAAGAGATGTGGGGACATCTCAACACAGACTGTTCAGAGTCACTCTCTCTCAGATCCTTAAGGCTGCAGATCCTGGAAATGAAGGTTTTAGAGGTGGCTGTACTTAGTGAAAGGCACACATTTTTCACCTTGCACGTATCATTGATCTTTGAAGGTCCCCACCTGTAAGCAATGCTGTAACCTTTGGCTGAACCTCAAATCCTAAAGCTCTACTGAGCAAAAGGAATAGAGAAAGGTAGGTTCACGTTCTATCCTACCCATAATGTCCTGCTTTCAGTGCATTTATTTTCTGCCTCCTCATCCCCACACATACTAAATAAAGTTAATAGCTCTGCCATCAGAAATTATTATGTACAATGAAATTCCCAGGCAGAGCTGTAACTAGCAATTTGGTGCGAGGGCAAGCACGAAGCCTGCCCTCAAATCCACTTTGTGATTCATGTCTCAGCTCCCATACGGCTGCTACTGATAATATTCACCATCTGGTCGTTTCCTATTTTAACTAATTATTCTTGCTAACTAGGTGTTAAATTTAGTGGTACTATGTGCATTCCTAGCCTGTTTTGTGTTGCTATAACAAAATATCTGAGACTGGGAAGTTTAAATAGGCCTATTTAGCTCAGAATTTTGGAGGGTGAGAATCCAAGATCAGGCAGCCACATCTGGTGGGGGCTTCACACTGCATCCTAACATGGCAGACAGCATCGCATGTGCAAGCACATGTGAGAGTGGTGTGAGACAGGAGGGGACAAGGCCAAACACATGGAGTGGCCTTATAAGAATGCATTCTCATACTAACTAATCAGGCCTATGAAACCTAACCCACTCATCTGCATAAATATTTACATATATATGATTTATTATATTTATTTGAAAGGCTTACAGAGAGAGAAGGAGAGAGAGATATTCCACCCACTGGTTCATTCTTCAAATGGCTGCAACAGCCAGGGCTTAGCCAGGCCAAAACCAGGAGCCTGAAACACCACCCAGGTCTCTCATGGGTGGTAGAGGCCTAAATACTTGGGCGATGTTTGCTGCTTTCCCAGGTGCATACGCAGGGAGCTGGGTCAGAAGTGCAGCAGCTGGGACTCGAATTGGCATTCGATGACAGTGTTGCAGGCAGCTGCATAACCTGCTGCACCATAACACCGGACCCCGAAACCCACTCTTGTAAAATGGCATTAATCCCTTCTGAGTGTGGTGCTTGCAATAATCTAATTATCCCTCGCTAGGCTCTAACTCTTAAAGGTAACACTACCTCTCAATACTGTTACATGGGGACCAAGACTCCATCCAGCACATGAAACTTTAGGGGACAAACCACATCCAAATCATAGCAATGTGCTACTGAATTAGCTGCATAATATTTAAAACTAGCACACCGAATGTTAGACTCTACAGCAAGAGCATATTGGTCACATCTAGTTACAACTTTCAAGGGAAGTAGTGTCTAAGCCAAAAATCTGAAAGATAGAAATTAGAAGCATTGGGAGGTTGGAGGGAAAGATTCTGCAATAGTTAATTTTGTGTGTCAACCTGACTAGAGACCACAGTATCCATATATCTGGTCAAACATTCTTCTACATGTTTCTGTGAAGCTAATTTTTAGATTAACATTTAAATCAGTAGACCTTGAGCAAAGTAGATGACCTGCCACATGTGAGTGGGTCTCACCCAGTCAGTTGAAGGCCTTAGAGAAAAAAGAGTGATCACCCCAGAGGAAAAAAGAATTCTTCTAGCAGATGGCTTCATATCAGAACTGAAACTCTTATCTGGTTCTCCAATCCTCTGTAAATTTTGAATTCACAGCACTCAAAATTGCACAGGCCAATTAGTTAAAATAAATCTCTACTACCATTATTCTACTTTACAACAGTGTGAAAGGACACAATTTAAGAACACTACTTTTCATTTTCAGTCAATTATTCAATAAATTACATGAAATATTCGATGTTTTATAATAAAATAGTCTTTGTCTTAGATGATTTTCGTTGACAATAGGCCAATGCAAGCCTCAGAACACATTTTAAGGTAGGCCAGGCTAAATTATATTCAGTAAGTTAGGTGTATTAAATGCATTTTTGGCCTAGAATATTATTAGCTTATGGATTTATCTGGACATTCATAAATAAGAATCTGTACATAAATTATTTGCTCTTTTTAAAAATATTTATTTTATTTGAAAGGCAGAGTTACAGAAAGAAAGGGAGAGACAGAGAGAGAGCTCTTCCATCAGCTGGTTCACTCCCCAAATGGCTGCAATGGCCAGGGCTGGGCCTACGAAGCAAGGATCCAGGAGTTTCTTCTGGATCTCCCACATGGGAGCAGGGGCCCAAGGACTTGAGCAATACTCTGCTGCTTTCCCAAGCACATTAGCAGGTAGCTGGATTGGAAGTGGAGCAGCTGGGATTTGAACAGGCACTAATATGGGATGCTGGCACCGCAGGCGGCGGCTTTACCTGCTATGCCACAGCACTAACCCCATTTACTCTCTAATACAAATTCTAAATAAAGAAACCAAGAGGGCCATTGAAGCATAATAAAAACTTAGCATGCCTGGTGTTCAGACTGTGAGATGAAGAGCCACAGATAGCTTATATGTAGGCAGGGTCAGAAAAGGCAGAGTCTTGAAGCATGCCAAGGAATCTGATTTGCTTTAAGAGCTGTGATGGGGTATGGGGCCAGCGCTGTGGTCTAGAGAGAGTGAGCTCTGATAGCTACTGTGCTGTCTACCACCTCCCCTCTATTTCCTGAAGATAACATCCCATTTGTCTGGGAACTGACCCTCACTGCCACCCCAACTGAAGAACTTCCATGTTTATCTTACCCAACTTCTTGAAAAGCATTGATTGTTTTTCTAGATTAAGTATATAACCCAAGACAGGTTATAAAGACAGTTCTTACCTGGAATTTTCTAACTGAACTTGAGCCAGAGAGGAACAGTCACTAGTTATCTGCACAAAAAAAACCTAGAACTTGTAAACCATTGTGTTTCCCATTTGTGAAAAACACCAGTCTGAGGGACAGAGAAGAAAGTCAATAATGGCCACTGCCACGGCTCAATAGGCTAATCCTCCACCTACAGCGCCAGCACACCGGGTTCTAGTCCCGGTCGGGGTGCCGGATTCTGTCCCGGTTGCCCCTCTTCCAGGCCAGCTCTCTGCTGTGGCCAGGGAGTGCAGTGGAGGATGGCCCAAGTGCTTGGGCCCTGCACCCCATGGGAGACCAGAAGAAGCACCTGGCTCCTGCCTTCGGATCAGCGTGGTGCGCCAGCCGCAGCGCGCTGGCAGCGGTGGCCACTGGAGGGTGAACCAACGGCAAAAGGAAGACCTTTCTCTCTGTCTCTCTCTCTCTCTCACTATCCACTCTGCCTGTCAAAAAAAAAAAAAAAAAGTCAATAATACAAATGAACAGCAGTGGAGGAGATGAGGGGGCTGGTTAGAGACTCTCGGCAGCATTGGAATCACTTGTTCCCTTGGTTCTCGAAGTTGAGCTGCAATTCAGCTCTTCCCGCACTGTATTTACTTTATTTCTTTAGAGTCTCAATGCACAAAATTCACATTTGCCTGAGCGAGTTGTGTCTGCTTGAGATCAAGGGTCTAGACTAACACGAGACTTCCCTGAGAGGATCAGAAGGGCAATAGGTGAACAGTCCTGAATTTTAGAAAGATCCTGAGGGCTTCAGGTTGGAAAATGATTGGAAGTGATGGCAAAGAAAGCATTTAGACTTTTGCAGCAAGCCAGATGAGAGATAACGGAGGCCTGCATTAGGAAAGTGGCAGTGAACACTTAAGAGTAAGAAACATTTCTGGCACTTACTTTGAACCTCTGGGTAGCAGGGATAAGCAATAAATACCTCCTGATTTTGGAGAACTTACATTATTGTGGGAGGAATAAGGCAAAAAAAGCAAAACTAACCTAATTTCTAAAAACAAACACTGTGCAAATAAAATTAAGGGGGTTATGGAAACATTGGGCGCTTTGTTTTAGACAGAGTGGGCAGAGCCAGGCATCTCTGGGCAGAGAGCTGAGAGGGTGGAGGACCAAGTCATCTTTCACACATCTTCCATGTGTGAGGCACACATTGCAGGAAGCAGAGACCTCAATGTTCTCTTTGAACATATTAGATTCAACTATATGAAAACATAATATGAGATAAAACATATAAATTCATAGAAAAAATAGAATCATGATATGTACTCAGGCAAAAAAATTAAAATCCATACATACAGTTTCTTTCATACAACATGCTTTCCATGATCTTTTGGAAGAGCCCTTGTACAAGTTGGGATGTCAGGAGAGAGAGCTGACTGTAGAAATTGGGATTCATTGGCAAATCCACACTATAAAATAGCTTTGAACTGAATTAGACCACCCAAGCACAGAGGTAGAAAGAGGGTCTAGAACTGGGCTCTGGAGCCCTGTAAAATGAGACCTAGAACAGAAAAAGATCATTCGGCCTCCACACTGGGCAAGTCCACCAAACAGAAGCTGAAAGAGAAGTTAAAGAACCCTTCCACAGAACTGCCACATAGTGACCTGGCTTACAGGAAAAAATGACTGGAAATAAGGCCAAGGAGCAGAGTCTAACTTGCTGAAATTCAGCACCTGTCAAAAATTAAAATACGTTCTTTGAGGTCTTAAGAATTGCAGTTTGGGAGACACAGTTTCAGATAACTCTGTATCAGTGTTCTGAAGAAGGCAGGAAAAGCAGGAGCTCACAGGGATATTGAACGCTGAGAAGAAACAGAGACTATGTGACTGACAGAAGATGAAGAATCTACAAACAGAATATAGAAGTGTCTACACATTGGAGTCCAACAGTATTGTGATAAGCATACTGAGCCTCAGTACAACGAAACTGTCCAATTGTCTGAACTGTTCCAGATGCTCGCGGTCAGAGCATAAGGTTCCTGAAGTTCACAGTCCTAGGCAGCAGCTGCAATTGTGCCAAAGTCCTGCTCCCTCAACCTCCCAACTCGAATTTAATAGTTCTTTTCATATTGCTTTCATCATAATTTTCCTTTTATTTTTACAAAGTTTAGTGCCACTAGTTACTAACTATGTAACCTGAAACCATTGCCCATCATTTTGAATTATTGCTTCCTTATTTGTAAACAGAACCAACAGAATCCATTCCACCTTGCAGAGAGTTTGGTACATGATGAGTGCTCACCAACTAATCCTCTGCTTTCTTCATTTCTGCCCTGAAGATTCAATCCAGAAAGCAAGGCAGGATAGGATAATAGCAATACTAAAATTAGAGGTGTATAAAAGAAGATGAGTTGTAGATTTTGGAAGAGACTACTCTATGAGATAAAACTTGTGTCATCTTTTGGTAAGGATGGGTCACAGGTCTGTAAATCTGAAAGCTTTGGGGTCATTAGAACAGCCAGGCAGCTTAATAAAATGAACATTCTCAAGTTATTAGGTTGGGCAGGGGACCAGATGCTTTTACTGCAAATACTGCCTGGCCCACATGCTGAGGACAAACTAATACAAATTCAGAACATCCTGAATGGAGTGTGGGAACAATCATGGGTTAATGATCTATTTAAGTACAGTATTCATGTGAAAAATCACAGCCTATAAAGGAGAACATTGAGACCCAGTAAATGGAATCTGAAATTTTGGGGAAGAAAACAAGAAAGGAGTGAGTGTACACATAACTTTGGGTTTTTTCTTACTTGCTGTTTTTAGGTACAGACACAGCAAAAATTTTATTTTCTTCATTTTGAAATTATTGTACGATTTTTTTTTCGGTGTTAAAATTCATCTTCAAGTGTGATTATCAAGAAATAACAAGATGGGCTGACATTGTGGCATGGTGGGCTAAGCCCCTGCCTGCGGCTCTGGAATCCCATATGGCTGCCAGTTCGAGTCCTGGCTGCTCCTCTTCCAATCCAACTCTCTGCTATGGCCTGGGAAAGCAGTGAAAGATGACCCAAGTGTTTGGGCCCCTGCACCTGTGTGGGAGACCCAGAAAAAGCTCCTGGCTCCTGGCTTCGGATCAGCACAGCTTTGTCCATTGCAGCCATCTGGGAAATGAACCAGTGGATGGAAGACCTTTCTCTCTGTCTCTCACTCTCTCTGTCTGTAACTTTGCCTCTCAGATAGATAGATCAATCGATCGATCAATAGATTTAAAAAAAAAAAAAAGAAATAACAAGATACCAAATGTAGAAATTATGGAGTTTTATAATTTTCTCTGTTGCTTCTTTAAAAAAAAAGATTTATTTATTTATTTGAAAGGCAGAGTTACAGAGAGGCATAGACAGAAAAAGAGAGAAACAGAAAGTCAATCTTCCATTCATTGGTTCATTCCCCAAATGGCTGCAACAGCGGGAGCTGGGCCGATCCCAAGTCAGGAACCAGGAGCTTCCTCTGGGGTCTCCACATGGGTGCAGGGGCCCAAACACTTGGGTCATCTTCTACTGCCTTCCCAGGCCATAGCAGAGAACTAAATAGGAATAGGAGCAGCCAGGACTCAAACCAGTGCCCATGTGTGATGCCGGCACTGCAGGAGGAGACTTAGCCCACTAAGAAGGCTTAGCCACAGCACTGGCTCCTCTTTCTTGCCTCAATCCACTGAATATAATTGCACAATTCAACAGTTTTGGGCAGCTTCTTCATTGCTTTCTTTTTTAAAATTTATTTGAAAGGCATCATTATAGAGGTAGAAAGCGAGAGCCACAGAGAGAGAGAGATGTTTCATCTGCTGGTTTACTGAAGCCAGGGGCTTCTTCCAGGTCTCCCAAGTGGGTACAGGGGCCCAAGCACTTGAGCCATCTTCCGCTGCATTAGCAGGGAGCTGGCTCAAAAGTGCAGCAGCTGGGACTCAAACTGGTGCCCATATAGGATACCATCACCACAGGCGGCAGATAATCTGCTACGCCTCAGCACCAGCCCCTTCATTACTTTCTTTGGTTGATATTTCTCTGGGCAACAATGAAAGTATATTTAATAATAAACCTTCATTTGTTGAACCACAAAGAAAAGCACATATCCCAACAGGACCCAAATTCAATGGTCTGTTCCTACGAATTTCATTAATAACTGCTCACAGGTGAACAGCTCTCTGGTCACTTGACAAATACAACTGGAAGCCTTATTTCCAAGTATCCATGGAATACAGTTGTTATTTTGAACTCACTTTCTTCACCTACCTTAATTTTGCATTCAGTTGGAAATAATGCAAGCATTTTGGAGATGTCATGACAAATGGAATTTTGAGTAAGATTTTGAAAACTGCTTTTCAGTTTCTTATTTGATGGATTAAGTTCAAGTGTTATTTCTAGAACAGCTGCAAAAAGTCTACAGGGGCCGGTGCCATGGCTCACTAGGCTAATCCTCTGCCTGCAGCACCAGCACCCCAGGTTCTAGTCCCGGTTGGGGAGCTGGTTCTGTCCCAGTTGCTCCTCTTCCAGTCTAGCTCGCTGCTGTGGTCTAGGAAGGCAGTGGAGGATGGCCCAAGTGCTTGGGCTCCTACACCCACATGGGAGACCGGGAGGAAGCACCTGGCTCCTGGCTTCGGATCGGCGCAGCGCACCAGCCGTAGCAGCCATTTTGGGGGTGAACCAACAGAAGGAAGACCTTTCTCTCTGTCTCTCTCTCTCACTGTCTAACTCTACCTGTCAAATAAAAGAAAAAAAGAATTCATATACTTGAGGCACATATATGAGATGGAGACAGCTGTTCACTTAATACATTTCAAATTCTGGACTTCATCAATCCAAGGAAGGTTGTTTATTTGATTCGACACTGGAGATGGCACTGGAGAAGAGGGAAAAGTGGAGCCATTTACCAGTGTTCATTTTTCATACCCTAATTTCTTCTGAAACCAGTAAAGTTGCTATATTTACAGAGGAAGTACCAGAGATTGGAAAAGCAGAAGAAAATGAAACCACATTTGAAGGAGAATTAATCTGATTCAGAAGAATTTGGAGGATGAAATTTCTGTAGACATCCTCCACACTAGAACCCGGCACCCAAATGGGATGCCAGTGCCGCAGGCGGAGGATTAGCCAAGTGAACCATGGCAAGTATATGAGTTCTAAACAGACATCATCCTCAGGTTTACCTCCTGTGTAGGGGTGTGACTATTTTTCCCATCTCATCTTTTCCCCCATTGGGTGCTTTTTCTTTTTCACTTTTTTGTTTTCTTTATAGACTTCATAGCAGCAGCTGTCTGTTAGCTACCTAAACATTTCCAGGATAGGAACAAAGAGACATCTGGTAAACCATCTCATACAGCTTTGATTAGGTACCAAGACTCTACCAAGGCATCTTATGGGGCCTGCCATATTCACCATTCAGAATTGTCTCTGCTTTGGATTTAAAGATCTGTATCTTATTTCATGACTAGGAAAGGTCACACAACAGAAGAAGCTACTGAGGAAGAGGAAAGCAGAAAAATCCAAGGAAGAGAGAGTGAAAGAGACTCAAAAAAAGAGCAGAATAGAATCTTAGGAAAATCCATTGCTACCAAAGCACCGTGTGTCCTGCGGCCAGGATTCACTGACTTCTCTCCTTTCTGCCATTTGGTAAATGACCCCTGAGATTTTTGCAAGTTCCATCTTCCTTTGGTACTCAATGGTGGGTGTCGGAGAGTGGCAGAGAAGTAGCCCATGAACTTGGATAAGGAAAATATTTATATCTTTATTGCTTTATTTTCACTTTTCTCTAGCTGAAATTTAGCTTTTCCTTCATAATAAATAAAAGCAGAACCTCACAATAGTGTTACAGGTACCTGTGGCTTTGTTGACCGAAAATAGCAAATACTTTTATATCATATCTCATTGTGCAGATATATTCAAATATCACTTATGTTCACCAACACTTTAGAGACATTGTAGGTATGTTATCCAACACAAGATCTTATTTAACACACTAATAAAGAAGCATATGTATATCATACCATGTATTACTTTTTAATGGTTTGATATTCCTTTCTAATCCTATACAGTATGTATTTGGAAATCTTAGCCCAAAAAGAGATTTGCTTATGTAACCAATTGCTATATAGCAAATTACCACAATACTTGGAGGCTTAAAACAGCAATCATTTTATGATTATCCTCCATGGTGCTGAGCCCTGATGGGGCTACTCTGGGAATTCACATTTGGGGTTTCTCATGCAATTGCAGTCAGACAGTAACTGGGGCTGGAATCATCCAAAAGCTCCTTCACTTGCATGACTATCACCTAGGCTGGGAAGACTAAACAGCTAGGGGCAGACAGGTGTGACTCAGCCAGCTTCTCTCTCTCTGCCTCTGTGGGACCTTCTCATGTGGTATGTGCTCTAACATTGCATCCTCAGAGTACTTGACTTCTCTCTCCCATTGAGGCTCAGGGTTCCAAAGTGAAGAGTCCCAAGAAACAGAAATCCAGACAGACACTGTCTGTATCATATTTACAATTTTGCCTTAAAAGTCATTTAATCACTTCCATCATACTCTGGTAGCTGAGGTAGTAGTCACAAAGGCCCACTCAGGTTTACGGAGAGAGTCCACAGACTCGACTCTGGGTAAGGTGGTATCAACCCTGTGGGAAAAGCACAAGACTGGCTGGCATCACTTTTGTAAAACAGCATCTACCCCAGGATCCATAAAAGGTTCTAGGGGTATAAAATGGAGCCAGAGCATAATACAGGTTTAGATGTCCCTTCTAGACCCTCAGCACATACCAAGTCTCACTCACTTTTCATTACTCACCCTACAGTGCTAATCACCTGTTCTGGATGCAGTCTGGAGATATATCCAGTCTGTTGTCTGGCTCATTTGTTTATGTTGTATATTTTTTAAAAGGATTTATTTATTTGTTTAAAAGGCAGAATGATAGAGAGGGAAAGAGAAAGATAGAGAGAGCTCTTTCGTCCACTTTTTCACTGCCCAAATGCCTGCAACAGCCACAGCTAGGGAAGGCCAAAGCCAAGAGTCAGGAACTCCATTCTGGTCTCCCACATGGATGGCAGGATCCCAAGAACTTGGGCCATCCTCTACAGCCTTCCTGGGCTTATTAGCAGGGAACTAGATCAGAAGCAGAGCATCCAGGACCCTAATCCAGTTGTCCGATATGGGACAGTGTCACAGGCTGGGGCTTAACCCACTGCACCATAATGTAAGCTCCTAATAACAACTGTATTCCATGGACACAAGGAAATAAGGTGTGTCCTGAGGTGTCCAGCTGGATTTGTCAGGTGACCAGATAGCTGTTCACCTTGAGCAGTTATTAATGAAATTTGTAGGCACATATCACTGAACTTGGGTTTTGATGTGGATCCTCTGAGTCTTTCTCTTACAATGACCCACTCTTCCTCTCCACTTCCACCCTTCCCCTCCTAGGTTTCAATTTCCTGGCACTAGTCCTGTATTAAAAGTAGATGAAACCCACTAGCAAATGCCATTTTCTACCTGTCTGAATTATATTTACCAGAACAATTTGCCCTCCCTACTGAGAACGCTGCTAACAAATCTTACACCTTTGACTCAAACCTCTGAGGAGCCTCACCGGTATTCAGTGTTCAGTGCACCTTCTGCCTTCCCTCCATGAGTGCCTCTGCCATCTGGTGGCCAACAGTGATAACTGCACCAACTCTCCAACCTCGTGGCTCTCTGGCTTGCACCCATGAAGCCAGGCTGCTCTACTGTCTCTTTAGGTTCCAGTGTCCTGCATGAAGTAAGTTATTCAGAGGCAGCAGGCTGGGCTTATCACAACACACACAAAACAGTCCTCACTAAAAACAGAATCCTGTAGCAGTGCCTGTGGAAGAGGGCTGAAGTCTGAAAGAGGGGGACAAAGTGTAAAATTTAGCATGAAAAAAGGAGGAAAGATGAACACTGAGTCCTGGTGAATTTTCTTGACCCAGTGGATTATGTATCTCTGGAGTTCAGAATTGTGAATTCTGTGTGCCCTGTTGAGAACCACACCTGGATTCTAATCTGGCCATCCAGCCAACTAATTTGGGCAAGTATCTAACTTCTCTGATCAACATGGTTGATCATTCTGAAAATTATATAGCCCAGTCATTAGCAGGCAATAAATGCTCAGTGATTGGTGATTTTAATTAATGTTGCTATGGAGATGGCTTGTGTGTGTGCTGAAGTGCTGGAAAATCTCCCTTTTATGGACACATGCTCCCCTTTCTGGCTCTGAGAATTACTCAGATATGAAAACCTGGAAAGAAATGGTTTATTGTACTAACTGACATCAACGTGTTGCTCATGAATTCTTAATTTTTTTCTCATTATATTAATAAAGCATCACCCTAGCTGGCTACCCATCTGTCTCACCTCCAAGAATACCATGTTCTATTAACCATCACTACAGGGGCCAGCGCTGTGGTGCACTAGGTTAATCCTTCACCTGCGGCGCCGGCATCCCATATGGGCACTGGGTTCTAGTCCCGGCTGCTCCTCTTCCAGTCCAGCTCTCTGCTGTGGCCTGGGGGGCAGTGGAGGATGGCCCAAGTGCTTGAGCCCCTGCACCCGCACTGGAGATCGGGAAGAAGCACCTGGCTCCTGGCTTCAGATCGGCGCAGCTCTGGCCGTTGCAGCCATCTGGGGAGTGAACCAATGGAAGGAAGACCTTTCTCTCTGTCTCTCCCTCTCACTGTCTGTTACTCTACCTCTCAAATAAATAAATAAAATCTTTTAAAAAAACATCACTACTGATCCCTGCAGGTTAACATGCTTTGCTTGACACTCCAGTCATGCGGCTAGTTACGATAATCTTGTCTACAGCAGTCTGATGCTTAAGCACTGCCCCTGGTGTCTGCTATTCTGGAATCTTACCGTCCTCACTGGCACCAGAGATAAGTTGTGCAACAAAACCTACCACTGTCAACTCCAACCTACAGAGGACAAGCACCACTGAATTTTCCATATTCACATGATCCTTAGTAGCACTTCCATGATCACTTGTGTAGAAGCAGCTTCTGGGCTTCTTCAGGAACATAATCAGCAAATGGGTCATCTGGTTTCATGCAATAAATCCATTCTGGGGTGCTCTCCCTCTCCGAGTTTACTGACCTCTTCCACTATCCACTGTCATGTCACTTCTGACATCCCCACCTTGTTTGCTAAAGACCATCATCATGTTTAAGTTTCAAGTAGCTATACCAGCAGCATATTGGAATCAGTTTTATGGTTCCTTTCAAGGTCACTTACTCCTGAGCCATAAGAGAGCCCCAGTATCATTTCACTGTCCCTTATCCAGCTTTCCTCCATGCTACTCCACCCTCCCCATCCCGATACTCTCAAATCCATTCCTACACATCCCACCCTGATTCTAGACAATACCTATTAGTGAGGGACAGCAATTACCACAATAGCAAGCACTGAGTCCTCCCTCTTCAGTGCTCCCTAGACATGGCCTTAATTACTGGTCTGGAGGCAACTAGCTGCAGGATGGGAATATAGGCATCAGATCTTGAGAAAAACACCATCTTTGAACATGGCCACTTCTTTTAAAGGACTCCAGGAAAGAGGCAGCTGCTCTCCTGTAGGAACGACAATGATAGCTTCTACCAACCAGGAAGCTTCAAAGGAATATAGAGAGGGATTCCAGTTCTCAAGCACTTTCATACAATGTCTTTGTCATGGAGCTCTGATTTTAGCATAGGAGACTAGTGGAGGCTGTCCATTCACATGCTGCTTGCAGCCCTGCTGCCTTATTAAATCTTGGACTTGATTGTTAGCATAGGCTGCCCTACAGCTGCAAAAAACAAGCCTCTCTTTATAAGCTCCCAAGGAAGCCTTCTGGCTTCTATAGCCTCCTTGAGTTACCAGCTGGCTGACCTACCTCTGTTCTTTTCCCTCCAAGATGCCAAGGCAGAAATCCAGCCAATTCCATCATCTTTATAATTACCTTTGCCCCATACCACTCAAGTGCTAAGCTTCTGAATCATTCAATGCTTACCTTTCACTTACGTTTTAACCCAACCCACCACACAAAGAGCATTAGCCATTGTGATGCTACAGCACACAAGGAGTTAACATCACTGCTCTTACCACCAGTGAATAGTAGAGTTCTAGAAGTCCACACATAGGGCTTCTAGGGTTAGTTCTGGTAACTAATGTATTAGTTTGAGCCTTCCTAAAGCAGAACTTTTATTGAGGGCTTGTAAACAATTTGCACATCTGTGAGGTAATTCCAGCAAACAGGAGTGAGAGAGGGAGGAAAATAGGTGAAAAAGAGAGTCAGTAAGAGTGAGTATCCATAAAATTTCTCCACTCTCATTCTTTCACCACCTCCTGAAGAGGGTACATGACACCTCCTAAATTTGACCACCTAAAGGACAGAAGACTTAGAGAAGTTGTTCACTGAAAATCATCCCACACTGGGCCGGCGCCGCGGCTCACTAGGCTAATCCTCCGCCTTGCAGCGCCAGCACACCGGGTTCTAGTCCCAGTCGGGGCGCCGGATTCTGTCCCTGTTGCCCCTCTTCCAGGCCAGCTCTCTGCTGTGGCCCGGGAGTGCAGTGGAGGATGGCCCGAGTGCTTGGGCCCTGCACCCCATGGGAGACCAGGATAAGTACCTGGCTCCTGCCATCGGATCAGCGCGGTGTGCTGGCCGCGGCGGCCATTGGAGGGTGAACCAACGGCAAAAGGAAGACCTTTCTCTCTGTCTCTCTCTCTCACTATCCACTCTGCCTGTAAAACAAAACAAAACAAAACAAAACAAAACAAAAAATCCCACACTGTTTGAGAACTACCCTGGGATAAGGAACTCCTCTCACTTCTAGGATGCACTTAGCAGGGTCACCTTCAGGACTAATTAAACTACTAATCCACAGAAATAGTAAAACCTTGTAAATATACCTTGTAAATAAAACCCCTTGGACACAGGTGCTTTCTTTAACCCAAAAAAACCCTCAAACACAAGCTTATAGATATTATTCATGGAAGTTTTTGGGTTTGGCTGTGTAAGACTTATTCATAGCAATGGTAATGTTAACTAAATGAATTTAGTGAAATAGGCTATTTTAAAGATACTTTTCAGTATTTTTCCTAAGGCTATAAAGCCCTAGAAAAATAACCAGTAGAAATTTTAAGTGAATTTTACTTAAATATAGATAGTAATTTAACCAAGATTTCAGTAGGTCTACTAAAACTTAACCTTATTGTTGAAAATGTTAATCTTGGCACTGATTTCAGAAAATTGTTCCTTTATGAATTCCATGGTTATCAAATACTACAGTAAAATTCCCCTATGAACATGTAATAGTCATTATAAATACTCCTTTCAACACAGTTATATTTATAACATATTTGAAGGGATCTGCTTATGAAGACAATAATAAAAAACTTTAATATTATTAAAATATGAAAAATATTCATAGAAGAAATAGTTAACGACCATGGAATTCTCAGTCTAAAACTAAAGTCGCTATATGCCTGACTCTTGGTATATCTGAAAGTCAGTTCATAGGACAGTCTACTGATGAGGACTCTGCTCCTCTTGTTTATTAAAAAAAAGTTCATTGGGCAAACAAAACACTGGCTGGCAAACAGGTCTGATGCTATGGGTACAAGGACAGTTACCCCTTGAAGTCATGTTTCATACTTTCTTAATTCTCTAGAAGGTGATATTCTATCCATCTATTCCTTGCAGGAGAATTTGTAGCATTAGGCTTTTGAAGCCACATCCTTGGCCATGACCTCTGGAAAGGTACAGCCCTTTAAATCCCATAACACTCCTCAGCACCACTACAGAGCCACTTTTTTCCAAACCAAGAATTTCAGTAGACATCTACACCACTATTGACCCCAGATTTGAGCAATAAAGCTGGGATAGGCCTACTATTTGGTCCAACGTAAGGGATGGTTACTCCTCGGAGATCCTAAGAGGCAGCAGCATATAAAGCAAAGAGCATGGGATTGGGCATGCATACATCTTTATTTGATTGCCAGCTTACTGAGAACCCTTGGGGAAAGTATTTATATTCTCTGGACTACCATTAGCTACCATGAGGAGGTCACTAATGGCCATGTTTCAGGTCTAAGTCAGAAACAATTTGTAAAGAGCTCCTGTACATATCATCCACTCAATAAATTACAACATATTATGGGGTTGAAAATTTGGGCTCTAGAGTTCTTACCACTTACTGGTTGTGTGATCTTGGGAAATTTTTAATGTCTCCATGCCTCAGTTTCCTTATCTGTAAAACTGGAATAATGACAGTACCCTCCTGTCCTGACCTCTTTATTTAGCAGACACACCAAGTTTATTCCCATCTCAGGATTTTTACATTTTCCCCCACCTTTAATATTCCTTTGCAAACTATTGTGTTTGTTTATTGGTTGGTTGGTTTGTAAAACACTCAGACTGAACCTGGCATAATGTAAGTGCTCTGTAAGGTTCATCTATTTCAGTAATCATTAGTTCCCTTAACCCACAAAACTAGCTACAGTTCTGCTGCATAAATTGGGCCACTAAGAAACATGCCTCTGCACAAGCACACCAGTTCCTTGGTCAGGTACTTGGAATAGTCACAAATGAAATACAACCTCCATCATTAGGCTCAGCTAGCTCACAGAGGAAAATACTGGATTTGAAAGTCTGTGTAGGTTTTAGCATTGGCTCACACTCTTGCTGAGTGACCTTTGGATCCACTGGGTATTATTTTAGCACCTTCTTTAAGTATTGGTTACCTCATAATTTGTTAAGAACATTAAATAAGCAATACTATTTCACCATATGTAAAACACATTGGTTAACTCACCCATTGAATGGATCTCCATTGTCCTTGGAATAAAACCTAAACTGAGGAGCAGGCATTTGGCCTAGCAGTTAAGATTCAGATTAGGATTCCTGCATCCCAAAATCAGAGTACCTGGGATTGATGCCTAGATCTGGTTCATGATTCCAGCTTCCTGCTAATGCAGACCCTGGGAGGCAGCAGTGATGGGTCAAGTAATTTGGTTCCTACCACCCAAATGGGAAACTTGGATTGATTCCTACATATTGGCTGCTGCAAGTATTTGGGAAGGGAACTTAGCAAATGGGGGAGGTTCTATCCCTCTGTGTTTGTCTCTTTGCCTCTCAAATAAATATAATAAATATATTCTTTTAAAAATTTAAACATCTATTTTATTTGAAAGGCAGAGTTACATACAGAGATAGAGAGGGAGAGAGAGACAGGGAGGTCTTCCATTCGTTCATTCACTCCACAAATGGCCACAACTGCCGGGACTGGGCTGATCTGAAACCAGGATCCAGGAGCTTCTTCTGGGTCTCCCACATGGGCGCAGGGACCCAAGCACTTGGGCCATCCTCCAGTATTTTCCCAGGCACATTAATAGGGAGATGGATCAGAAGTGGAACAGCTGTGACTTGAACTGGCACCCATATGGGATGCTGGTACTGAAGGTGGTGGCTTTACCTACTATGTCACAAAGCCGACCCCTTTAAAAAATTCTTTTTTTAAAAAATTTATTTATTTGTTTGAAAGGCAGAGTTACAGAGGCAGAGAGAGAGAGAGAAAGAGAGAGAGAGAGAGTTTTCCATCTGCTAGTTCACTCCCCAAATGGCCACAATGGCCAGAGGTGGGCTGATCTGATGCAGGATCCAGAAGCTTCCTCTGCGTCTCCACACAGGGGCAGGGGCCAAGCACTTTGGCCATCTTTCATTGCTTTCCCAAGCAATAGCAGAGTGCTGGATAGGAAGTGGAACAGCCGAGACTCAAACCAGTGCCCAAATGGGATGCTGGCACTGCAGGGGGCAGCTTTACTCTCTATGCCACAGCACCAGCCCCTAAAAAATACTTAATCTAAGTGTCTTATCATGGCCTTGGACTTAGGGGACCACATCCTAATACTTGCCATTCTGCCCATCACTCTGAATGTATTAGTCTCTGAATGTTCATCAAACATACCAAATTTACTCACAGCTCAGGAACTTATATGTTCTGGGCCACTTACATCCTGGATTTTGTTCCTGCTCTTACAGAACATGTTCCCAGAAAGCTTGATCTAGGGTCAGTTCCACTCAGTGGTTGCTGGTTGTTGGTTCTTCCACCAGTCTTCCTAGCCTCAACACCTTTGCACTTGGTCTTTTTGCCCTTTGCCTGGGCACGACTCTTCCACATCTTCAGGTGTATATTCCTTTATATCCTCCTGGCCTTGGCTCAAAGGTTTATCTACTCAAACCTGACCTCCCACTGGAAAGCAAAGTCCCTGAGACCAGGAACCACTCTGACTTATACATGCCTTATATCCTCCTGCTCCTAGAACAAGGCCTATCCCACAGTAGGTGTTTAATGAAAACTAATTAATTCATTGAATGGCATATGAGTTCAGTATTTTTGCCAGTCTATTTAGATTCTCAGTTCTGTGTTGCCAAGATATCTATATCTACATTCTTTGTCAGTGATTTGCTAAGCTTCAAGTTAAGAGCATTGACTTTGGAGTTGATGAGTAGACCTGAGTTTTAATATTGGCTTTGACATTTCTAGCTGTATAATCTTGAGTAATCTCGTTTTGATTTTATAAATAATAATTTTATAAATAATGAAAGAGTTCTCATATGCTAATTTAATATTAAGTAAGGGGCCAATGTGCAGTAAATTAAGCTGCTACTTGCAATGCTGGTATCCCAGTTAAGTGATGGTTTGAGTCCCTGGTATTCTGCTTCCAATCCAGCTCCCTGCTAATTCATCTGGGAAAACAAGTACTTGGGCACCTGCCACCCACGTGCAAAACTCAGGTGGAGTTCCAGGTTCCTGGTTTCAACCTGGCCCATCCCTTGCTTTGTGAGCATTTAAGGAGTGAACAAGCGGGTGGAAGATATCTCTCTTTCTCTCTGGGTCTCCCTCTCTGTCTCTGTCACTCTGCCTTTCAAATAAATAAATCTTTTTTTCAAAAAGTACAAGACTTTGGGGCTAGTGCTATGGCATAGCAGGCAAATAAAAGATGCCTACAGCACTGGAATCCCATATGGGTGCCAGTTTGAGTTTCTGATGCTCCACTTCTGATCCAGCTCCCTGCTAAGGCACCTGGGAGAGTAGCAGAAGATGGCTCAAGTGCTTGGGCTCCTGCACCCATGTGGGAGACTCAGAAGAAGCTCCTGGCTCCTGGCTTCAAATCAGCCCAGCTCCAGTCATTGTGGCCATTTGGGGAGTGAAGCAGTGGATAGAAGTGCGTGCTCTCTCTCTTTCTCTCTGTCTTTCAAATACATAAGCATTTCTTTCAAAAAAAGAAGTATAAGCCTTGGAATGGTATAAGATCTCAACCAATCCAATCCATGAACATTATAGACTAGGGGCAAAAATTTAGTCTAGTAGTTAAGATACTGGTTAAGGTCCCTATGCTTCATATAAGAGTACCTGGGATTGATACCTGGCTCTGACTCTAGTTCTGGCTTCCTGTTAATACAGATCCTGGGAGGGAGTGGTGATGGCCCAGGTATTTGGGTTTCTGTCAGCCACATGAGAAATGTAGATTGAGTTCCCAACTCCCAGCTTTAGCCTGATGCAGCCAGGCTGGTGGTTGCAGGATTTGGGGGAGTGATCCAGAGGATGTGATACACCTCTCTCTCTCTCCCTCTCTCTCTCTCTTCCCCACTCCCACTCAAAACTTAAAATAATACATATATATATAGAGAGAGAGACTAATCTCATGATTACTTGTGCTTTATCACATATGCACTTTGCACTAGGAACAAAGTGTAACTTAGTAAACTTGCCAGCCGATGGCTCCACCTGCTCCGTGCACATTCCTTACTTTACAGGTCACTTCCACGTCTTCCACATGTTTATTAAGCAGCCACTGTGAATGAGTCTTAAAGGATGAGTGGGACTTTGAAAGTCTAGAGGTGGACATGAGGGCATTTCGGACTGAAAGGCACTGGTGAAAGAAGACAGTGTTGGGAGGTTTCAGGAACAGCAAATGGTTCCACATAGCCAGACCATGAGTTACATTCATCCACCCTTTTGCTGGAATAACACTGTCAAGTTGTCTGCTATTAACAGGCATTGTGCTAAATTTTGGGATACAAAGGAATAGGATGTGGTCGTTGGCCTCAAGGAGGTCAGTGTAGACAGAGGACATGATTGTGAACAGATCTGTTACATGGGCAGCCACGAGAGCATGAGCTACAGGAAGGAACACAGGAGAAAGAAATGAATTTCCATGTCGGGAGGAACAGCTGAGAACAGGACTGTGCCACACCATGGAGGCATTGAAGCGGGAGCTGAGAGGAGTGTTTGCTGGAGAATCACTGGAAGGTTTTGAACAGAGAATTATAAGAACAACACAACTGTAAAAAGCAGAAAAGCAAATACCGATTTTAGAAAATCCCATATTCACCCACCTTGAAAGCCTGAACTATCAGAAAAAGAACAGCAATATCCCTTCATTAAATTAAGCCACAGCCTCCAAAGCTGACTGTGGCAGCATAGGAAGGGACAGCGGGGCTTGGAAACCTAGACTCTTCCTCTCCCCTGTATTTAGCTGCTTTTCTTTTCTACTGTTGCTGTGACCACATGGCCTCCAGAGGGTGCTGTTTCACTAAATTCTCGGGCTCAAGCTGTAGCTCTTAATCATGAGCCCGCATCAGGATCACTTCATACAACTCACAACACTGGTCCTCACCCTGGAGTTCCTGACCCTGTATGTCCGGGGGAGACCTAAGCATCTGGCCCTCCAGGACCAAAGACCCTGTGTCTTCAGACAACAAGGCCAGAATTTTGAAAGGAGACCTTACTAAAGGTTCAGCATGGACAGCATGGAAACAAAAATAACACAAAGCTAGACCCAACCATACCCTGAGGTTTATGCAGTCCTATGTGGCTCTGAGGGCCAACTGAGCTCTGGCTTCCAGACTGAAATCTGACCTGTCCTCCCCAGTCCCATCCTTCAGGGTGGATGCAGATAACTTAGAAAGAAGTTTTACTTCATGGTCAAGAATATAAACAGAACACAGGAACTGTATATACATAAAAGAGCAGCATGTTTTTATTCTCTGACAGCGTCTTATTTATGTTGTAATTCCCTTGAATCCTTAGAGCAAGGCTTTGTTCCCCGCGTGTGTCTAATAAATGTCTGCTTAGAGCATACAACATCTCCTTGTGCATAGAAACACAATCCACTGCACCCGCGTTACTCATCTGTTCTCACCCAGCTATATTTACCCAATGAACTTTGAATCATTTATTATTTTTAACATTGCTACAGCCTTTCCTGATAGGAAAAGGCTCAGTAAAAACTGATTTCTTCTTCCTTATCTCTGCACTATGTCTTCCTTGATCCATTATTTTGCAAGAGATGATAAAATTCCATGTAGAAACCTGTGCTTAATCACTAGTACTATACTTATGTCAGCAGTAGGGCTTGTCATGACTATGGGTTGTTTTTGAAGCAAAATATGCATAAAGTTTCTCCTTTGCAGGTAAACAATCCCTAGTTAGCGTTTTTTGTTTGTTTTTCAGACAGAGTTAGACAGTGAGAGAGAAAGACAGAGAGAAAGGTCTTCCTTCCGTTGGTTCACCCTGCAAATGGCCTCTACGGCTGGTGCGTTGTGCCGATCCAAAGCCAGGAGCCAGGTGTTTCCTCCTGGTCTCCCATGCGGGTGCAGGGCCCAAGGACTTGGGCCATCCTCCACTGCCTTCCCAGGCCATAGCAGAGAGCTGGATTGGAAGAGGAGCAACTGGGACAGAATCTGGCACCCCAACCGGGACTAGAACCTGGGGTGACGGCACCGCAGGTGGAGGATTAGCCAAGTGAGCCACAGCACCGACCCCTAGTTAGCTTTTGATACCACCTATGATCCTCTTGGAACTAAATTAACTTCCCCACTTATGTTTCCCTTCTTATCTTCTTTGTTGCTGTTGTTGTCTACCTCTCACAGCTGAAAAGCCAGCACAGCTCCCTCAAATTCCCAAAAGCCTGGAAGTCCTCGGAACTCAGCCCAAAGCAGGGGCAGGAGAAAAGGAAGATGGGTGAGAAGAAATGACAGCAGTCAGCAGTGTCCGGATCCCCTAGAGCTTCTGTGGACTCAGTTCAGTTCCTAGTAAAGCAGGACAGGCTGGAGGTCATCAGGGCTCCACGAGTCCTCTTCTGTCCTCTGCCCCATCGTGTCTCAGGCTGAAGACTGTGCTAGACCTTAGAAGGACACGTCACAAAGAAAAATCAAAGCAGGCCTAGAAGTTAGAGTTGTAGAGTATGTGAGAACAAGAGCAGGTGACAGAGAACAAGATGGAGAGAGGAGAGAAGGAGAGGGGGAGAGGAGAGACAGAGACTCCACCAGAAGGATGATTTGCTCTTCTCTCCATGCCACATACTCTCTCCCTTCCTCCCTCCTCCCCACCCCTGCCACACAGACACACACACACACACACACACTCCCACAAACACCTCACAAGTTCCTCATTCTGGATGTCCAAGCCTCATCCTGGCTGACTCACTCCCTAAGACCTAATTAAACTGCTTAACCTAGTTCTGAAGAAGATTAGTTTTAGGCTCAGTCACCCACAGATTCTTCCTTTATAGTTCAGTGGCCACCCCCAGTAATTAATGGACTAAAGCCAATTTTCTTGACATCAGATGTGAGACATCAACTTCATGCACACGACGTTTGTGTTGAAAAGATCACTGGATCCAGAGACTGAATCAATTGAATGTGGACCTCAGAATTCTCACCCAGGGGCCAGCCACCGAAAGTTCGTCCCCCTTCCTGGAGCAGGTCAGAGAAATGAAAACAGTAACAAAAAAGTCAAAATGTAGTAGCTGTTCCCAAACCCCTCCTGGAAGCTCATCTCTTCTAAAAGAATAGTATCTTGAAGAGCAAGAATCTTGCTTGGCAGATAGGGAATGGGTGATTTAAGAACATTCAAACTGATAATCCATGGGTGAAAGAAAACAAAATTTAAAAGGTACTATTAAAAAATTTCACTGGATGCTCACCATAGCCCAGTGAGGAAAGGGAGCTTAACTGACACACGAGGACACTGAGGATCAGGAAAGGGAGGTCATAAGCCTGCGACCACACAGGAGGAACCCAGACCTGCATAGATCCCAGTCCTTCTAAAGTGGAGTCTAGTGCTCTGAGAAGCATACAAAGACAAAATGTCGGCCCTCCCAAAACTTAAGACTAGGAAGTACAGTCAGCACTGTCAAAAATCCCTATGGGGTTATGCCTACACATACATTTATCCACAGACAATATAGCTTTACGATAAAATAAAAAGGTGATCGGGTTTTTACCTATAAAGGAAATTGTATCTGAAATTGAAAGGAAGATGACACTCAAGAATCAGATGCTTATTTAAAAACAATTAGCCAAGGGGTTGGCACTGTGGTACAGTGGGTTAAGCTGCTGCTTGCAGCAGCAACGTTCTATATTGGTGCTTATTTGAATTCTGCCTGTTCCACTTCTGATCCAGCTCCCTGCTAATAGCCTGGGAAAGCAACAGAGGATGGCCAGAGTGCTTGGACGGCTGTACCCCACAAGGGAGACCCGGATGAAGCTCCAGGCTTCAGCCTGGCCCAGCCTTGGGCATTGAAGACATTGGGGAGTGAACCAGTGAATGGAAGATATCTCTCTCTCTCTCTTTCTCTCTCTCTCTCTGTAACTCTTTCAAATATTTTTTTTAAAAAATCTTTTTTCTAAATAAACAACAATTAGCCAAGCAAATTCTTTTCATCCTTGAACTCCCTCTCAATCTCCCTTCTTAGGGTGTGCTGTTTGTTATGAATCAAGAATACCAGACAATTGTGGAAAGCTTCAAATATGAAAAAGCAGAGGTACACACACAAAAGAACCCAGAGGAAATGAGTACTAATGCAGGAAACAGAATAAAACATTTTTAAAGACTGTCAATATTATTCTTGTCAAGATAGAAGATATTTCACCGGTAAAAACTAAACAGGATATTATGAAAGACACATTCAGCACAATAAAAGTTCTTAAAACACAGAGCATGACTAACAAAATTAAAAATTCAACAGAAGGGTTGGACAATGAAACTTCAGTAAATATTCAAAATGTAGGACTCTAAAAAACAGGGATATAAGAGAGAAAAGGCAAGAGATTTAGAAGAGAATGTGTATCAAGTGATTAACATTGGTTTTAGAAACACTAAACATAAAATAAGAGGAAAAAGATTATTGTTAAAGAACTAAAAGCAAAAAAAAAAAAAAAAGAGAGAGAGAGAGAGAGAGAGAGAAATCCAGAATAGAAGAATACAAGTCTCCAGATTGAAAAAGCTCACCAAGCAGAATCCAACGAAAATGATCTGCACATCAGTATATCCCAATAAAAGTCTGTAGAAGCAAAAGTAACCAGAAGACTCTAAAACTTTTCAGAAGAGAAAACCAGGTCACAGACAAAGGCATCGACAAGAAATGCACTGCTCAACGGCACAATGAAAGGGCTGAGAACAAACACTTCAAAATGTCTGAGAAACCATGCCTACAAAACTCTGTGTCGAATTACAAATCCAGGTGAAGACAAAGACCTCTGTAGACATACTAGGACTCCAAAAGCTTACCTCACGTGCCCTTTCTGTAGAAGCCACTGGAGGACATTCTGCAATGTACACATGCATCTAAACCTTACATGGTATTCCATAAAGACACACAATTTTTTGTCTTAAATAATTTTTTTAATTATTAAAAAATAAAGATGGTAGGGTCAATGTTTGGCTAGAAATTAAGACGCCCACTGGGATGCCTACATCCCATTTTGGAGTGCATGGGTTTGAGTCTACATCTAGCTGCAGCTACTCCAGCTTCCTGCTCATACAGTCCACCCTGGGAGACAGCAGGTGATGGCTCAAGTAGCTGAGTTTCTACCACCCTTGTGGGAAACATGGATTGAATTCCAGGCTCCTGACTTAAGCCTGACCCAGGTCTGTCTGCTGTCGGCATTTGGGGAGTGAACTAGCAGATGGGAGAGATCTCTCTCTTATACTCTCTCTCTGCCTTTCAAATAAATAAAACAAATTAATTTTTGAAACAAATTAAAAGGTGGATTTTAAAAAATAAATAAAGTCATTGGAGAATATATTTCAGCAAATAAAAAGAATTATAACAACGTGAACAAAACCAAACAGTATGAAATGTAGAAGTCAGAGAACCTACATAGAATGGCAGCAGAGACAGTCTGAGGTCTGAGCAGCCAGCTCCAGACCATCCTGGGCCCTGTGGGTGCAGGAGGGTGGATCAAAATCATGGTCAACCTAAAACCATACACTCTGTGAAACTCTTCCTTCTCAGAAAAACAAGGACTAAGACTGTTTCCATGGAAAGACTCTTACTGAACAAACAATCAAAGCTATTTCTTAGATGGCAAACGATCACAGAAGACAGAAGAAAACTGGGGACGGGGAAGGGAAAGAAAACAAGCAGGCAACACGCCGGTAATTGTTAACACACAGGCTGCCTCCAAAAATCAGTGATAATGAAGTCTAATTTGGGTGGGGAAAAAAAAAAGATGGAGCTAAAATTAAAAAAAATAATAAAATGTTAAGACAAATGAAGACAGCCAAGGGCTCTTGAATTCAGGGGGAAGAGAGTAGAGATACAGAATCATCTACATTTTGTCAAGTGGGCATACTAAGTTTTAAGGGTTAAAAGGAAACAAGCTTTCATACTGTCTTTGAAGTAGGAACTGCTCTTAAGAGGCCCAACCAAAAGAGAAACTTTTTGCCTTTCAAAGAACTACAGCTAATGCATACAGAAGAAATAAAGAATTATAAAGTACCATTCTGTAACCCTTAATGAAAAAAAAAGTTTTGCAAGAATTATCTAAGTATGCCAAAACCCTTATGTGAAATCTTGATGAGGAACTGAATATTTGCAAAGTTACAAGGTGTCACCCCACAGGTTACTTGTGAGTCACAGGAAGAATAACCAAACATTGCAATGAAGGCATCAGGCTTACCTCATCTAAACACAGTGACAAATACTAGCATCACTATTAAATTGACTGAGACAATATGTGCATCCCCATGTGAAGCAACAGGAAATAAACACCATTGTTTAGGATGCAGTCTCATCCGAAACAGTTAACTTGAATCAAATCAAGTGTTTAGCGCTCCTTGTTTATAGGAAATACAGGGTTTGGTAGAATAAGTTAACATCACAAGGAGGCAATCTGACAAATCTAGAACTTGGGAACTTCTACAAGGCAATTGGCATGGTTTCTACAACTAGACAATGTCATAACAAAAAAGGAGGGGGAAGTATTCTAGATTCAGAGGCTTAGGAGGAAGCATAATGACCAAGAACAAAGTATAGATCGAGACTGGATCTTAGTTCACACAAAGCAACACTAACAAATATTTTGGAAACAATGGAGAAATCTGAATTCTAATTGGGCTCTAAATAATACTAAAGAATTAAAATAATTAATGAGATTAATATGATAATGGTATTATGAATACACAAAAATTTCCTTTTTTGTTATTATTGTCTGAGAGGCAGAGAGACGTATGAGAGAGAAGCAGACAGAGCCCCCAGCCATTGGTCCTAGACCCAAACGCCCACAATGGCTAGGTCTAGTTGAGACCAAAGCCAGGAGCCCAGAACTCAATTCAAGTCTCCCGCATAGTGTCAAGGACTCAACTACTTGAGCCATCACCTGCTGCCTCCCAGGGTATGCATTAATAGGAAGCTAGAATTGGGAGCTGAGCCAGGCTCTGAACCCAGGATGGAATGTCAGTGTCCCAAGCAGCATCTTACTGACCAGCACTCACCAGGAAATTCCATGCTAAACTAAATTAGAGTAAAAATAATGACTTTCTGCAACTTTTAAACATGTAACAAAAAATACACAAAGTGATTATGATACATGGTTAACATTTGTTAAACACAGGAGACAAGAGACATGTATTTATTAAACCAATGCTTCTTACTCTTTAATATGTAGATAAATCAAATGCAGATCTTGTTAAAATACAGATTCTGAGTCAAAGAGTCTGGGGTGGGGCCTGAGGTCCTTTTTTCTATAAAACAGCTCTCAGAAGATGCGTGCTGCCACAGTTCCTGAGCCACATTCAAGTGACAAGAAATTATAACATTTTCTCTACATATAAATTCCAAATAGAAGAAAAAAGTCAAATTAGAACCAAATAATGCAAAAGAAAGTAATAATAGGAAAAGGAAATATGTATTTTTTTTGACAGACAGAGTTAGACAGTGAAAGAGACAGAGAGAAAGGTCTTCCTTCCATTGGTTCACCCCCTAAATGGCCGCTACGGATGGAGCTATGCCGATCCAAAGCCAGGAGCCACGTGCTTCCTCCTGGTCTCCCATGTGGGTGTAGGGCCCAAGGACTTGGGCCATCTTCTACTGCCTTCCCAGAGAGCTGGACTGGAAGAGGAGCAACTGGGGACAGGACTGGGACTAGAACCCAGGGTACCGGCGCCGCAGGTGGAGGATTAGCCAAGTGAGCCACAGCACCAGCCAGGAAATATGTATTTTAAAAAGTGGGATGATAAAACATCAACTAGAGGTAAATTTAAATTTATCAGGAGTCACAACAAACATATTTAAATAAATTTCTCAATTAAAAATACTGATTGTCAAGTTGAAAGATAAAAGGTTTTTTTTTTAAAGATTCATTTTTTATTTAGTTGAAAGGCAGAGTCACAGAGAGAGAGAAGAGAAAGAGAGAGAGAGAAAGAGATCTTCCAACTACTGGTTCACTCCCCAAATGGCCATAACACCCAGGGCTGAGCCAGGCCAAAACCAGAAACCAGAAGCTTTACCCGGGTCTCCAATGTGGGTGCAGAGACCCAAGCACTTGGACCATCCTCCGCTGCTTTCCCAGGTGCATTGGCAGGGAATAGGATCAGAAGTGGAACAACTAGGTCTCAAATCAGTGCCCATATGAGATGCTGGAGTCACAGGTGGGGACTTAACCTGTATAATACAACATTGGCCCCAAAAGTTTTTGTTATATCATGTATACAAGTGACAAATCAAAAACCTAAGGACTTAGAAAAACTGATAGTAGGGATTGGCGCCATGGTGCAGTGTGTTAAAGCCCTGGCCTATGGCGCCGGCATCCCATATAGGCGCCGGTTCGGTTCCCAGTGGCTCCACTTCAGATCCAGCTCCCTGCTAATATGCCTGGGAAAGCACTGGAGGGTGGCTTAAATCCTTGGGCCTCCACACCCATGTGGGAGACCTGGAAGAAGCTCCTGGCTCCTGGCTTCAGATCAGCTCAGCTCTGGCCATTGCAGCCATTTGGGGAGTGAACCAGTGGCAAGATCTCCCTCTCTCCCTCCATCCTGCCCTCTCTCTCTCTCTGCCTCTCTCTGTAATTCTTTTAAACAAATAAAATAAATCTAAAAAGAGAAGAAAAGAAAAAACTGATAGTAAAGAATTGGAAAATAGGTATCTGAGAGATCTTCAAAAAGTGCATGGAAAATGCTTATTGTGAAAAAATGCATTTTAGAAATAAACTTATAATTTCTTTTTCAAAGAACTTTTTTTTTTAAGATTTATTTTATTTGTTTGAAAGACAAAGTTACAGAGAGAGGTGGAGACAGAGAGAGAGGTCATCCATTCGCTGGTTTACTCCACAGATGGCTGCAACAGCCAAAGCTGCGCCGATCCAAAGCCAGGAGCCAGGAGCTTCGGGTCTCCCACGTGGGTGCAGGGGCCCGAGGACTTGGGCCATCTTCTACTGCTTTCCCAGGCCATAGTAGAGAAACAGATCGGAATAAGAGCAGCCTGGACTAGAACCCGTGCCCACATGGGATGCCAGCACTTCAGACTAGGGCTTTAACCCACGGTGCCATGGTGCCAGCCCCTTCCATGAACTTTTAAAAGAAAATTTATTTATTTATTTGAGAAATAGAGGTAGAGAGACAGAGAGACAATTCCCATTCCCTGCCTCACTTCCCAAATGTCTGCATCAGCTGGGACTGGGACAGGCCAAATCTGGGTGCCTAGAAACACCCCAGGTCTCCCATGCAGGTGGTAGCAGTCCAATTACTTAAGCCCTCACCACTCTACCTTCCAGGGTCTTGAATTAGCAGAAAACTGGAGTACGGAGTAGAGAATGGCAAATCCAAGCATTCTAACATGGGATAGCAGCATCTTAATGGCTAGGCCAAACACATGCCCCCACACAAATTTTTTGAAGTACACTTACAAGTGAACAAATTGGATTATCTTTTTTCTTTTCAAGGCAGGACATTAGCAATTCACTTAAATTTATTTCAAAGTAAATGAAAAATAAAGCCACATTATAGCTAACCAAACAGAGCCTTGGTACAATGATACAATAATTCGTTGAAGTGCCTATGAGTTATTCTTTTCTAGGAGTTTAATGAGGCACAATAGTTTGGGTATATTTGTCTTAGTGGCCAAGGTTAGCTTTCCCTGCCACACACACCAATATTCCCAGAGTAATTAAAGATGTTTTGTGTTAAGACATATTCCACATATTCTTCATAATTCCAGCTGGGGTTGGGCCAGGTGGGAACCAGGAGTCAGGAACTCAATCCAGATCTCCCATGTGGACAGCAGGAACCTAACTACTTGAGCCCCCACCATTGCTTCCCAAAAATCTACATTAGTAGAAAGCTGGAATTAGGAGTGAAGTGAGGACTCAAATCTAGGCAATCTGATACAGGATGAGGATCTTAACTGTGAGACAACACACATGCCCCTGAGATGCACCTGTGGATTTACTTGTGAAATGCAAGTTTATTTTGTAAGCATAAGGGAAATATAACAAGATTATTTGAAATAACTATATATGTTTAAGTGTAGATACAAGAGACAGAATGATGACCATGTTCAGACAAATAAAGAAATAGTGCCAAACATGATCAGAAAAGGGAGAAAAAAAAGGGGAAGAAGGAAGAAAGGAGTGAGGAGGGTAGAAAGAGGAAGGGAGGGAGAAATAAGAGAAGACACACAGAGTATAGAAACAGGAAGGAAATAGTGATGGATGGAATAGGAAGAAAGAAAGGGGAGAAGTAAGAGAAAACAGTGGCTCCATGAAGGAAGGTGAAATGTCAAAGCTAAGTACATCCTACAGAAACAGGGGCTTCAGTTAGTCAGGTTGCAGTTACTTCTCTCTCAGTGCCAGAGGTTACTGGAGAAGTCCAAAGGAAAGAGCAAGCATCAAAATGTTCCTATAAGAAAGATAAATAAGTGGCTGTACCACTCCCTCAACTTAATAAGTTAATTTTAGTAAGATGTCGATTTGTAACATCACTGAAGCAGGCTAAGGCAACCTTAAGCCGAGGGAGAGAAAATGAGACTACACCTAACAGTATTTATATCAGAGGCATTGTTTAGGGGCTGGGTTTCCCAGAGGTGGGACAAAGGCATTAATGACACAAGACACAGAAAGAATCCAGGAAGACAGCCTTTGCTGAGAGATCCCTGTCAACCTCTTTCTTGCTGTGATGGCTACAAGGTGTTTGCGGGCTCAGGCAGCAGGTGGTAAGATAAAGAATTCCTGAGGTGGTTTCCCATTTTCTTAAGTTTCCCATACTCTGCCCTCTCTTCCTAATCCAATGAGACAGAAACTCTAACATAGTGTCCTCTTCCCAAAGCCACCACCCTAGCAAAATCTCTGACACTTCATGCCAGAAGGTGTCCTGCATCAGCCTCCAGATCGGCACCTAGGCAACTTTTCTTGGCTTCACCGTCTCAGCCAATGACACATTTAGTCTTTGGGGGAAACTTTTCAGTTCTAAACTTGGAAGGCATCCCTGAAGCCTCCTACTTCTATTCAGGGTCATGTTATGACTTTCATTGGCCCTGTGCACTTTTCGTCCTGTGAGCGCCTTCCTCCATAAAACATGCACACACATATAACTGTATTTTACACCTGCAAAGGTATAAAAACGGATTTCAGACTGAATTCAGTTTATGCAGTCATTATTATTGCACTCATTTTTTACTTGTTTTGAGGTAAATTAAGCTTAAACCATTTGTGTGGGCTCCTGAAAGTATTCTGGACCCTAGACACTGTCTGTTCTCTGGCAGCCCTGCTCCTGTCGTGATCTCACCATTCAGTAACATCCACAGCCTATAGGGCCAAGTCCTAACTTTCTATCCTAAAGTCCAAGGCTCTTAGAAATCTGAGTCTTCTTTCTTAAAAGGATGCTTTCCCTCTGTCAAGCTAGCCTGCCCACTGTCTCTCAAACATATTGTTTCTTGCCACAATTATTAGAGTTACTTCTCTGTTGTTTTTTTTTTTAATCTCCATGCCAAAAATCTTTACTGAAGTCTTTATTTGGCCTATGAAGAAAACTCAATTTCTGTTGTGAAAGAGATGGCATGGTGTAGGCAGAAGGACATGAAGCGGATTTAAGTAAAGTTAAATTCCAGCTCTGCCTTGAACCTGTTAACTCTCCTTTCTGATAGGTGCCCTTATTTATAAAGTCAAGATAACAGTATCCCTCTCAGAACTGTCATGAGAATTACATGAGATGAAGTATAAAACAAAAACCCTAGTAAAGTATGTGACACAAAAGCATCCTTCTTCCTTTCTCTTTATCACTTCTGCCTAACTGTGCTAGCTTCCAGCAATTTATTTCTCCATTGGATTTCATATGTTACACGTTTAAGCAAACTCAGGCAATCTTTCCTGGATTGGGTTATAAATATAAACAGTTTTGTTGAGGTACAGGTGACAGACTACAAGTTGCACATATTTAAAATGTACAATTTTTTTGAGTTATAAAATGTACAATTTGATAATCAACCCCCATCTCTCCCCTTCCTTCCTCAGGCAATCACTGACCTGCTTGCTGTCACAATAGACATTTTCTAAAATTGTATGTCAATGAAACCATAAAACATGTACTCCCTCTTTGAATCATTTTCCTTTTGCATAATTATTTGAGATTCTTTTATAGCTTTGCATGTATCAAGAAACCATTTTCTTTTAAAGATTCATTTGTTTATTTGAAAGGCAGAGTTACAGAGAGAGAAGAATAGACAGGCAAGTGGCTGCAATGGCCAGGGCTGGGCCAGGTTGAAGCCAAGAGCCAGGAGCTTCAACAGATTGCCCACGTGGGTGCAGGGACCCACATATTTGGGCCACCCTCCGCTGTCCTTCCAGGTGCACTATCTGGGAGCTGGATCAGAAATGAAGCAGCCAGGACATGAGCTGTGCCCATATGAGATGTTAGCATTGCAAACAGTGGCTTAGCCTGTTACACTACAACACTGGTACCAGAGGTAATTTCTTTATATTGCTGAATAGTATTCTATGGTATGGAAAATCACATTTTTTAATCAATTCACTTGTTGATGGGCACTTGGATTCCCCCCAGCTTTGGGTTACTATAAGTGAAGCTGCCATGAACAACCTTGCACTTTCATTTCTCCTGGGGAATGACCAGGAGTGGAATGACTGGGCCATATGGTTAGTATGTGTTTAACTTTTCAAGAAACTGCCCACGTGTTTCCCAAAGCGATTGTTCCATTTCACATTCCCAGGAGCAATGTACAAGCATCCAGCAACTCCTCGTATTGCCAACACATGATATGGCCAGTCTTCTTTAAGTTTAGGCATTCTGGTGGGATAGTTTTTGAAGTTTATGTGTCTGTTATTCAGAACATAAAACAAATTTCTCCTGGAAACACTGCTGTACACTAATGCACCAGTCAAAAGCAGGTAAACACCCAGAGCTGAATTAGTGCTCATATTAGCTGTAAGCCCCAAATAACAATTCTATTGTTTCTGAATTGAATTTCTACGTCTGAGTCTCCTACGCCCCAAGCTTCTACTTCAGGATTTCTAAAGTTTAATATTCAGCCTCTGATACTGATTCCCTCCGAAGCCCTGGTTTAGCTGACGGGAGTGAAAGAGAGGATGAGGAGAGAAGGTTGAGTTTGCTTAATTAGACTTTTGGTTTCTGTTTATTATTTTCTTGTTTTACACAACATGTCCACATAATGCACCTATAAAGAACCTCACAAGAAGCAGATGGCTGACTCAAGCTGGATAATTTGAGAAACTATTAAATGCACAATTTTTAGGCTAGGGTAGGGTGCAGGGAACACCTGAAAGATGGCACAATGAGTAACCATGGTCACCGCTATTTTGCCTGGGCCTAGAAGAGTAAAGGAAGGCAGGGTTACGGAAGCCCAGAAACTTAAGAGCACGGTGTGGACACGGTCTTCAGCCGAAGGACTTGCCAGCCCTCAGTGACCTTTAGCAGAGGAAGATAAGGGAATAAATCCCCTAATCTCTCCTTCCTTCTACCCTCCAATTCCTGGTGGATGCTTCACAATGGCTAAACTCACAGGAAATTAGAGCTCCCAGCCTCCTGAGCATGGAGTTGGGATGAGGACAGACTGAATCTGAAGATCAGCACAGTCTACCCCCTTTCCACTCAAGCATCCACTCCTGTCTTTCACCCAACTGAAATCTCACAACCCCAACACAAGAGGAAGATGAATGCTCACTGGCCCCTGCATTATCACCTGGTGATGTCAATTCATTCTTATTCTCAGCTGAAACAAAAACCATTAGCCACCAGCAGTGTTCTTCATATAAGGCAGGCATACAAAGAAGGAGAAAAAATAATTGAGAAAGCTGTGCTGCTGGAATGTCTGTTTCTGTTAGTAACTATAGATACCTTCTTTTTATAATTTAATCATTTCATTTTTGAAAGCTTTTGTTAGTTTTTAACAGATTGAATTCTTCTGCCATCCACTTCATGCTTTTAATGTTTGAGATGTAGAAAAAGAGAAAGATCTTATCTTCACTGGTTCACTCCCCAAATACCCAGAATGGTCAGGGCCAGACCAGGCCAATGCCAGGAGCTAGTAACTCAATCCCATGTGGGTGGCAGGAACTCAATTACCTGAGTTATCACCACTCAGGAATGGAACAGGGACTTGAACCCAGGTACTCAAATATAGGATGCAGGTGTCTCAAACTGCATCTTAGCTGTTGTGTCAAACACATGACCCAATTTCATGTTTTCTGTGAGAACTCAGTGGGAAGTGTTCTTTTTTGTGGGGTAGCCCACACATTTAGTTCTGTGGCATTTGAGTTCCTGGTGGTCTGTTCACAATTCACATTGATTCTGACATGTAGGGAAGTGAAAACTAAACAGGTGCCTTGTGAATCTGCATCCCAGATGCATCCTCCTTTTCCCTTACTGGATGGTAACAACCGAAGCAATCACAGTGCCCAGTGGTATGGCCTTCTTCTCAGCCCACTTGCTCAGTGTCGTGAGGAGCCTACAGAGGTCATGGTTCTCGAATCACTGGAACCATCACGATGTTTCCTCCGGGGAAGAATGGGGTTCCCTCTCTAAGTCTAAAGAGAATGGTTCTGACAAAAGTGCTGGAAACAAGGAAGATAAATTAGTATCCAGATTATGTGTCTGATCTTATGGGGGATAAACTATTGCTGTCTCCATAATGAAAGGAGTCCAGCCTGCAGGCCAGTGGCTCTGGGAGTAGCATGGTTTAACAGGTTCAGGATGGCCTTTGCTATGGGCAGGTAAAGCTTTCAGGAGAGACAGCAGCCAGATGAGGGAAAGTTCACAGTGTTGAACTTAGTTCTAGCTCCATTCCTGAATCCGTGGCCACTTTGTATATAGGTTTATTGAGAAAACACAAGAGTGGCTGGGAAAGAGAATAAATGACACTCAGGGACAAATCTCCTTGTCCATCTATAAGAGCTGCATCTGCTCTGTGCCTGTCGTGAAATTTCCCTTCATAAACGGCTCTACGATACCAATTTTCCTATATTCTTTTCTCTAAGTCCCGAACAACCTAGAGAATCCATCTGTTTAGTGTGATTTATGAGTCATGTGTGCTCTAATTAGATGTGCTGTCCAAAGTCTTGCCCATTGGGAGGATTTCCCTCTGCCATGGTCTTTTGGGGCCATCTATGAATGAAACTGTACTACAAAAGCCAGGATACATAAAAGATTCTTCAGTAAACCAGGCCCATCAAGTGGTCACAGAATATTCACATGAGGCCATGTGTATGAGGTGAGGGTGGGCATTGAAGCAGCAGACTACCTGCTTGCAGAGTTTACTTGAATCCTGGAACTGTGTGGGGCCGATGACATATAGCCCATTTTCATTTGTAATGGTATGCTGCTGCACACACAGTGCATACCTTATTCATAATGAGTATTTTGCATCACATACATATGGTGGCCCATGGTGAAGTTTTTGCTCCAGCAAGGCCCAAGAATAAGCAAGTCCTTTAAATGTTAAGTTACCAGCAGGCACCAGTATTCCATTTTCAGGGGATCTCTAAGACTTATGGGTAATAAGGCTCAAGTGGCAGGACAGCTTGCACCACAGTCTGGTCCACATCAGAACCCGTTCTTATTCTGGATCCCACTCAAAATAATCTGCTTCACAGCTAACTAGAGAAAAGCAAGCTAAAATGTGGCATACACTGAATCCAAATCCAAAGGCTCAACACATGTAGTATCACTTCAAGGTTAACAACTTGCTTCTTGTTTTAGAGAGAGACACCCTCAGATTGTTACTCCCCTCAAACTCACACATTACAGATCCCTGAACTTTTAGGGACTTTTACCACCTACTGAATGTGACTTCTTAAGGCATCAAGGATACTTGTTACTTCCTACTCCCCAGTTCTAGTCAGCATTGTATCATCATTGTAATGGATTAGACTGAGGCCGTGTAGACACTATCAAAATGACTGGTCCCTCTGGATTGTGTAATAACAGAGAGCAGCAGAGTCACACGGTTTGGAGGCACATTAAGTGAAGGTATACTATTGCTCTAACTTGAAAAAACAAACTACTTCAAACTGCTTCTGATTTTTGTTAATGATGACAGTGGGAAAAACAAGCATTTTGCAGGTCAACAGCTATAAATGGATCCGTAGGCTGTGCTGATTTGTACCAGAAAAGATACAGTCTAGATCTCAGTCGTGACAGGCATCATCATCTGTTTAAGTGCGCAATAATACACAATCATACTCCATAGCCCATCTGACTTTTACAATGGTCAAACAGGCGACACGAAGTGCACCAGTGCATCTTGCAAGTATCTGATAGTGGCACCAACCTCTGCGATTTTCTTAGGGATGGGGAATTGTTTTTGGTTTACCATATTGAACAGAAGAGAGTACAGATCTTGTGTCGTCACTTGATTGTTTCTATCACTGTGCCCCCAATCCATGAATCAGAGAACAAATATGGGCATCTGTCTACTACAAAGTACATCTAGCCCCACTATCAATTCTAAGACTAGGCTATAACCCAATATGGATCTGAGATCCTACTGGACCAACCATAAGATGGACTTGGGTCTTGAACAATAAGTTATGTGACTGGTAGACCACAGTCTCCTGAGACAGATGTCAGTTCAGAGTAAGCATCTAATAACTTGGGGGAGGTCTTGTTATTTTTCTTTGAATTACTTATAGTTTCCTGAGTAAATGGCAGGCTCATCCTGGGAATGGGAAGGGCATGATTTGTGCTAAATACCTCACCTCTGCTGTAGCATCCTTCCTTGAGGGACTGTGGGAACTGGAGTAAGAGGCCCAGATTCCTTGAATGAAGATGTCTTCCATCTATACAACAAAATTTTCCACCAACAGGAATTTATATCAAGTATTTATATCAATATATGTTATTGCCGGCACCGTTGCTCACTAGGCTAATCCTCCGCCTGCAGCGCCGGCACCCCAGGTTCTGTCCCAGTTGCTCCTCTTCCAGTCCAGCTCTCTGCTGTGGCCCGGGAGGGCAGTGGAGGATGGCCCAAGTCCTTGGGCCCTGCACCCGCATGGGAGATCAGGAGGAAGCACCTGGCTCCTGGCTTTGGATCGGCGGCCATTTGGGGGGTGAACCAATGGAAAAAGGAAGACCTTTCTCTCTGTCTCTCTCTCTTACTGTCTAACTCTGCCTGTCAAAAAAAAAATCCTTATCAATATATGTTATTTATATCAATAATGTCAGTAGTGATTACATATTTCGAGAGAGCCTATGCTCACTTAGCTATTGACATAGGTGCCTGCGGTTCAAACTGTTGTGATTCCTACTGTCTCTATGGCTTACATGGCCACTGTGATTAGCCTGCCTTTGACAGTTAAACACTGACATTTGGCCTCAAACCTCCAGGATTTAATATTCCCATGAGATCAGGAAAATCGATCCATTTGTAACACCTGCAGGTCATCTCTGGCCTCTTGAGCTCCAGTCACCAGCTTTTCCAGCATGCTGGTGTCCTCCCACTGATGCATTTCTGTGACTACTGGAGGAGTCGTCAGGTGATTCCAATGGTATTGTTTGGGGCCACAGTTTGAGACTCACTGATATTTCAACCTCATTATATCATAGGCCTCAAAGGGTTTTTCTCAAGCTTTAAATGTGCACACATTTAAATCAGTTCAGAGTCTTGTTAAAATACAGGGTTTTGATGTAGTAGGTCTGGAGTGGATTCTATTTATTTAGAGAGACAGAAAGAGACCTCCCACTTGCTGACTCATTCCCCAAATGCCTGCAACAGCTGGAGCTGCATCAAGTTAAAGCCAAGAGCTAGGAATTCAATCTGGGTCTCCCACGTGAATGGCAGGGACCCCACATCTTGGGTCACAAGCAGCTGCCTACCAGAGCACACATCAGCAGGAAGCTGGAACTGGGAGTCCAGTCAAGACTCAAACCTAGACCCTCCTATATGAAATGGAAGCATCCCAAGAAGTATCTTAATCACTATATCAAACACCTACTTCTATTTTTTTAAATATTATTTTTAAAAGTTGTTGAACATTTTTGATTGACGTGTAATACTTGTACACACTTATGGGGCACAGTGCAATATTTTACCATATGCATATAGTATAACTGCTCAAATCAGGAAATCAACATCCCATCTCTCACCCTTTCAAGTTTGGAGCCTGCCAGTTCTTCCTTCCAGCTCTTTATATGGTATATACTGCATTAGTATGAACATAGTCCCCCCATTGTGTGGTGGGACAGTAAAACTATTACTCTTTTTTTAAAAAAAGGATTTATTTATCTGAAAGTCAGAGTTACAGAGGGACGGAAAAAGAGACAGGGAATGGCCACAACAGCCAGGGCTGGGCCAGACCAAAGCCAGAAGCCAAGAGCCAGGAGTTTCTTCTGGGTCTCCCACTTGGGTGCAGAGGCCCAAGCATTTGGGCTTTCTTCTGCTGTTTTCCCAGGGCATTAGCTGGATCAGAAGAGGAGCGGCCAGGACACAAACTAGTACCCATATCAGATACCAGCATTGCAGGTGGTGGCTTTACTGCTATACCACAATGCCAGCCCCAGAACCTATCACTTTTATTTTACCTGTGTTGTGGTACCCTTTAACTTCCTGCTATTCCCCCTCTCCCCACTTATCCCAGCTTCTGGTAATCACTATTCTAAATTCAGATACAATTTTTTTAACTTCCATATGAAAGTGGATTCTAAAATCCTGGGGTTCCAATTAGCTCCCAATTGATGCTGCTGCTGCAGATACATAGACTACGATGAGTGATCATCAAGGCTGGAGGCCAATGAGTCCAGGCTTCAATTAGCCAACATAGCAGACGACTGATGTCATTCCTTGGTGGCCCACCCAACACATTAAATTCTAAGGCATTTCTGAGTTTGGTTCAATCAAATCGTATATGCTGCTCCTCCGCACGCGGAGGAGCCGCACCGGACCGGGCGCTTGTTGTTCCCTTTTTTTACAAGTCCTTTCTATAGTAAAGTAAGAATAAGTAAACAGCAAACTCCCAAAGCAAGAATGAGTAGAGAGAAATGAGAAAGAACGAAGTAACGAACTTCCCCGCGAACTCTCCAACGCACTCTCCAACCAACCCACACCACCATGCCGTCTCTCTCCTCCTATATAGTCCTCTCCACCAATCCCAACTCGGCTGCCCACACGCCGAGCACGCCGCTCTCCTCCAATCAGGAGCAGCTCCTGCAGCTTGTCAAGTTGGTGAGAGGCAGCTGGGTAGAAGCTGTTTACTTCTCTCCCAGCGCCATATTGTGGGAGAGCAGATGCATAGAATAAATCTTAATTCCAGTAACAGTATAGTCCGAATTGCTCCCCACAGATCCCCCTTTCTTTTTATTTTTTGGCGTTGATACGCGCCTGTGTAAAGTTCAGTGTGATCTTCATGCTATTGACTCTTGTTTGTCGTGCTACTTCAGAGTTTGTTGAAAAATGTCCCGTATTCCAAAGATCCCAGGGATTGGTTATTCATTGTTTTCTTCCTCAAATGGAGTTTTCTTCTTCTAGATCTTCTGCTGGCAGGTTTATCAACCGAATTCTTCTCTCAGGGGTCCATATTGGTTGTGCCGCACCCTGTGGAAAAAAACAAACGGCGCCTCGTACTCTTCTGAGTAAGGGGAACGGGCCTTTCCATTGGTTGTCCTGTAAATCCTTCCACATTACCCACTGTATTGATTCCTTATCAGCTGATTGAGTATGCATTTCTGCAGGTGTTTTACCGTTCTTTTTCTTGTTCAAAAAGTTAATTGTATAAAGAGCTAGGGCCAAGACATCCTTGTTGGATGTGGCCATTTCCCCTATTCCCCCTTTTTGTTTAATTATTAAATTTTTTAAATATAAGTGAGCGCGTTCTACCACAGCTTGCCCTTGTGGATTGTATGGAATACCGGTAATATGGGAGATTCCGAATTCTTTCAAAAATGCAGCAAAACGCTTTGATGTATACGCTGGGCCGTTATCCGTTTTGATCACATGAGGAACTCCCCAGGCTGCAAAAGCCTGCAAGCAGTGTTGGATTACTTGTTGTACTCCTTCTTTATTCATGGCTGTGGCCATAATTACACCTGAGTATGTATCTACAGTGACGTGAACACAGCTTTGTCGCCCAAAAGAGGGGATATGTGTAACGTCCATCTGCCAGATATGTCCTGGTTTAAGGCCACGGGGATTGGCTCCCGCAGGAATCTTTGGAACTATGGTAACAACGCACTTTTCACAGGATCTAATGATATCTTCTGCTTGCTTGCGGGGAATATTAAATTTAAAACTTAAAGTGTGGGTGTTAACATGCCATTTAGAGTGATATTCTTTAGCTTGTTCCAAAGCGGTGCATGCAAGCAAGAATCTTGAATAGTGATCTGCCATCATGTTTCCTCGAGTGAGTGGGCCAGGTAAATTAGAATGAGCTCTTATGTGGCCTATGTAAATAGCATGCTCTCTTTGATTTAATAACCCCTGAATTTCACTTAGATAAGAATAGACTGAGGAGGATTTAAGAATAAGGCACTGTGTAGCGAGCATCTGAACTGCATTCACCACATATGCACTATCAGACAAAATATTCATAGGTGCGCTCTCTCTGCGTAATACTGTTGCGATAATAGCCAATTCTGCATGTTGTGGAGAAGGGGATGCTGTTAAAACAAAATATCGTTGATTGTTAAATATAGCTGCTCCTGTTCCGCCTTTAGCTCCATCCGTAAATACGGTAACTGCCCCTTGAATTGGATCCCTTCGCACCTTCTGCACCCGTTTTATTGAAACCTGTGTGCAGAAGTTAACAAATGGATGGCGAGGGTAGTGATTGTCAATCTCTATTTGTAGAATGAGAACTATGTATGCCCATTGCCAGCATTCCCTTGTAAAGGCTTCTACTGCCTCTTGAGCAAAGGGAACTACACATCGCTTTGGAGTCTTCCCCGCCATTTCTGTCGCCTTTTTTATTGCTGTTAATATTAAATCAGCCACCGCAATGCCTTGGGTGTATAGTACACGCGGTGCATGTGAATGTGGGTATACAAACAACAAGGGTCCTCCTTGCCAAATGACTGCGAAGGGATACAGCTGTTCCATAAAAATTAATATTTCTAGGGCTTGTTGTGGATCACATCTTTCCATCTGCATTGCTTTAATTTGTTTTTCAATTTTCTGTAACGCCAAGCGGGCTTCTATTGTCAATCTACGAGGGGAATCAAGCTGGGCATCTCCTTCTAAAATATTGAATAATGGCATCATATCTTCGGTAGTTAATTTACAATAGGGCCTCAACCAATTTAAATTGCCACATAATTTTTGGAAGTCATTAAGGGTCTGTAACCCATCTATTGCAATTTCAAATTCTAATGGGGTTACCTTTTCAGAAGTTACTTTAAGTCCTAAGTACTGTACTACTTCCCCTTTTTGTATTTTCTCTGGCGCTACTTGTAACCCAACTTTTTCCAAATATAATAGCAGCAGCTTATATGCTTCCATTAGGTGACTTTCACTTTCAGTCGTTATTAACAAGTCATCCATGTAGTGTAAAATTTGTACCTTTGGGCACTGTTGTCGAACCGGCTCTACTGCCTGGTCAACATATAGCTGGCATATGGCAGGACTGTTGGTCATTCCTTGGGGAAGCACCTTCCATTCATATCTTTTGTCGGGACCTTGATGATTAATGGAAGGTACGGTGAAAGCAAACCTCTGAGTGTCTTGTTCATGTAGAGGTATGCTAAAAAAGCAGTCCTTCAGATCGAGTACTATTAGTGGCCAATGCTTTGGGATCATAGTAGGAACCGGGAGTCCGGGTTGCAATGCCCCCATGGGTTGCATCTGCTGATTAACAGCCCGTAAATCATGCAACAACCGGTATTTCCCTGATTTTTTCTTTATCACGAATATTGGCGTATTCCATGGGGAGGTTGATGGTTGCAAATGGCCTGCCTCTAATTGTTGTGATACTATATCATTTACCGCAGCCAACTTTTCCTGGGTAAGGGGCCACTGTGGTATCCACTTTGGCTTGTTGTCCAGCCATGACAATGGCAGCGGCTGCATCTCAGTGGCCCCCACGAAAAACCCGTGTCCTGTCTTTTAAAATCGCCTATGGGCTGGGCTAGGTCCCTTCTGCCTTCTCTGGAGCCTAATCCTCTCTCCTGATATCCCTTTTTATACATAATACGCCGTCCTGTAGAACTCTCCAATTGATCCTCATTTGTTAACGTCAGTCCCAATTGTTCTAAAATGTCTCTTCCCCATAATGTGATGGGGAGTGCACTAACATAAGGTTGCACATTTCCCTTGTTCCCTTCTTGATCCTGCCAATGAAGCACCTGAGCACTCCTTGATGGTGTCATGGCCGCACCTAGGCCTACTAAAGTATTATCTCCTGGCTGAAGGGGCCATGACTTCGGCCAATCATTTTCCGAAATTATACTTACATCCGCACCTGTGTCTAGCAGGCCCTGAATCGACTTTCCTCTAATGGTTAAGGTCCACAGAGGTCGATCTGCTAGAGATAGGGACAAGGCTGCAAATTTCTCCCCTTGGGGTCCATTAACATCCTGCGCTCCAATCATGATTAGTATTTGAGCCACAGGTTCTTCTGGTTTGATTTGAATAATACCCTTTGTAGATTGTATTAGCACTTTTAGCTTATCAAAAGGTAACTGAATGACTCCGGTGATGACCATTAGGCCTCTCAAAGCATTTGTTTCTTTTCCTACGATTATTCCAAGTCCGTTATGCTCCGCTGAAATTGCTTCTGCCCTCACCTCTATGGCTTGTGGCCCCATTTGAGGTGTCAGTACCGAATATTCGGTGGCTCGTAACTCTGCGCGGTAAATATTTGGTTTTGGGACCGTGGCACCCACCGATTGTTTTGGCCCCGGGGTGCAGGGGCCCACATTCCGTTTTTTTGCTGTTGACCATATACACCTGATCTTCTTATGGGGCCCGGCTCATTTGGCATCCTCTGGGGATTGCCTGCGCTGTTTATTTTAAAGTAACATTCACTGACCCAATGATTTCCTCTTCTACAGCGTGGGCAAAGGCCTGGTCTTCTCGAGTTCTCTATGCCCTGCCGATCTCGGGCTGGAAATCTGGCCCTACATTCCCTCATTAGATGCCCTTCTCGACCACATCTAAAGCATATACGTCCCCTGATGTTCTGTCTAAATTGTCGGGTCACTGCTACTGCAGCATGTGATCCAGAAACTACATCATCCATGACATCCCTACAGATTTTCAAAAAGGTAGGGATGTCCTTATGCTGCCATGGTCTAAGAGCTTCCCGACATGTTTTATTGGCCTGTTCATACGCCAATCTTTTGACTAAGGGCATTGCTTCTTCCACGGTTTCGAAAATGTTTCCTGCTGCTTCCATTAATCGGTTCACGAAATCAGCGTAAGGTTCGGTAGGGCCCTGTACTATCTTAGTTAGGCTGTGTCTTACTTCTCCTTTTCTGGGTATCACCTTCCAGGCTCTTCTTGCTATCTCTCTCACCTGTAAGAGGACAGCTGTTGGTAATCGGGCCTGCTCATCGGGACAGGCAAATCGCCCTTCTCCATTTAACATTTCCTCATCCCATGCTTGATTCCCTGTTTGATAGTTCTGCTTTGAATATTCTCGCGCAAATTCTTTATAGGCAGCTAGCCACAAGAGGAAGTCACCCCCGCCTAACACCGCCTTTACTAAGTTTCTCCAATCCTCAGGTATTAGGCCTTGCTGCCCGATGTTATCAAGGATTGCCTGAGTGTAACTTGCATGGGGCCCATACAATTGTACTGATTGCTGCAACTCTTTAAGTAATTTATGGTCAAGAGGCGTCCATCCCCTGTTTCCCTGTGGATCCTGAATTACAGGAAACACCTGGCCTGGTTCCTGGTACTGCTCCCAAGCAGGTTTTCTATAAACAGCTCCCCTTTGCTTGTTTTCGGTTCTTGGCCTTTCTAGCTCCTCCTGCATACCTACTCCCTCCATCACTCCTTCTTCCTCCCACTCTTCTTCAATCTCATGGGGAAAAAAGGGGCTTTTCTTTACAGGAGGAAACTTTGGTAGTACCAATGGGCGATACCGGGGTGGTGATTCATCCTTTATGGTTGAATTTGCCAGCCTGGTATGGCCAGGCATCTCTCTCGGGGGCGAGGTTCCCTCCTCAGCTTCCTTCTCCCCCCCATAAGCTTCCTGGCTCTCTAAATCCTTCTTTGATTTTCTTCTCACTTGTTCGTTACAATAGTTGCTCGCCTGGCTGCCCTGCCATAATTCTTCCTGCATTTCACTCCCCTCATTAAGCAACAACTCGATCCCTTCCGTGGGGTTCTGAAGCACCTGATCAACGAGTTGCCACAGCTTCAGCACTTCTATCGGTTCCCCAGCCTCGCGCATTTTCCGTCCCACCTGCCTCCACTGCTGTGGAAACCAGGGGGACGTCTCTACGATTGCTCTTACGAATGCATGAATTTTCCTCCCCCCTCGTTTCCCTTGCTTAGAGGAAAAGCTGCGACGAGGTGGGGAGTAGAAGAGAGAGAGAGAGAAACCATATTTAGCCCATAGATGATCTTTAGGGAGAAACAGAGGATGGTGCCCAGGAGGAGGAAGAGGTAGCCAGTGGGCAAAGAGTAGCCAAAGAACTCCATTGTCTGTACCGTCTGTGACATGTTGGAGCAGTGAGCGTAATGGAAGACTGAGTCTCCCAGACGTTCCCAGTTAATACCTCCTTCCTAGCTTCTAATTTTCTTCCCCCGCGGCTTTTTTCCTAGGTTCTGACTAGCTTTTCACCGGCACTCTTTCCGTCCGGCCTTCCCCTAGGCTCTTTGCTAGTCTCTCTCTCCAGTAATTTCCCACTTCTTCCCGGTCTTTCCCTCCTAGGTTTCCTATCCGAGTCACGGCACCACTTGCTGCTCCTCCGCACGCGGAGGAGCCGCACCGGACCGGGCGCTTGTTGTTCCCTTTTTTTACAAGTCCTTTCTATAGTAAAGTAAGAATAAGTAAACAGCAAACTCCCAAAGCAAGAATGAGTAGAGAGAAATGAGAAAGAACGAAGTAACGAACTTCCCCGCGAACTCTCCAACGCACTCTCCAACCAACCCACACCACCATGCCGTCTCTCTCCTCCTATATAGTCCTCTCCACCAATCCCAACTCGGCTGCCCACACGCCGAGCACGCCGCTCTCCTCCAATCAGGAGCAGCTCCTGCAGCTTGTCAAGTTGGTGAGAGGCAGCTGGGTAGAAGCTGTTTACTTCTCTCCCAGCGCCATATTGTGGGAGAGCAGATGCATAGAATAAATCTTAATTCCAGTAACAGTATAGTCCGAATTGCTCCCCACACGTATATTTTTCCCTCCTTAGTCGAATACCCTTAGGATCTGCTCCCTGATACAGATTGGTACAGTCCTGACCTGAATGTCTTTTGCACATAGGCTACTACCACTCAGTTCAGAACTCACAGGTCCGTTCAGCCCGAGCCTAGTGGTAATGAAAGGTATGTGTTGGGGGTGGCATCAGCTTGTGTGACAACTTTCAGGAGATGTGTAGTCACTGAACGATTATATAGTAAGAACTGATATTCTCAGTGTGGGAATAGCTAGAGATCAAGGGACATCAGATTTTCAAAATTCTCTTACCCATATCTGTCCAAATGCTTCAACCTCTGTTTCAAGTCCTACCCTCCACAAGTGTCCTCACCCTGGCAGAAGTGACCTAGTGAAGTTAAGCATTTAATTGGTGTTGCAACCCAATTAAATATTGCTACAATGCTCAGCACTAGTAACTGGGCTTGGATGACAGTGTCATCTGCTCTGTGACTACAGGAGATGCTTTATCCTTCAAAAGCTGCCACCCACGCTTCCTGATTCCTTATGTCTCAATTTGAAACTCAGAGTTTTATTTCTCCTTTACTTTCTAGGACTGTCAAAAGAAACTAGCTGTCTGTATAAGTCTATATAATTATTATAATCACCATAAAAACAAGGGTACAGTTCTTGATATCCCAACATTTTGCTCTCTTCCTGAATATCATTTCATATTCATACAGCAGTAATCTGAATGATCATGATGCCGCCACAGACCAAAGACTATCTGTGTCCTATTTCCTACTGGTAAACAAGTTACCTCTATGTTCTTCAAACAGATGGGTCATCACAACTCAAAATTCCACTGTGAATGACTTTCTCCTGAAGCCACTTGTGGCAGCAATTTCTATTTCAGTTAAGATCCCAGAAACAGCATGCTCCAAACTGGATGCTTTAATAAAGGCACCACCTACCAGGATTCAAAGAGTGTAGAGAATCCACAAAGAACGGTATAGTTCCCGAGAGCAAGTAACACCACGGCATCCATCCCACTCCTCGACTTGATGGAGTGATCAGAAAGTGCTTGCAAAAATGGAATATAGATTTGTACATAAAGGACCAAATGACCATCTAGTCTGCCCATGGTGACCTCACAGCAAGACAACCAGGAGCTTTTCTACTAGGGATCTCCATTGAAAAAATCTAACTGGAAGCCAAAGGTCAAGGATATTCATTGATGTAATCCATGTAGGTCAGCTTCTGGTATCTAGCAGGATGTAGTATGTTCAACTGTGAACCTAGAAGGACATGTGGAAGGTATGTTTCTTTTTTCCAGCTATAAAAATATCTAGTAGAGTAGTTTTGTATCAGCACACAAAGAGCCTATTTTTATGGCAATGTTTGATGCATTGCTTAAATTTTCCATTTTTTATTTAATACCCTGTTGATGGACAATTAGGTTGCTTCCAATGTTCAGCTATTACAAGGCTATGGGCCCCATTGCTGCCATCTGTTCAGCTCCCACACATTACAGCCACAAGAAGCAGGAAGGGGCTGAACATAAACCTCAGTGGCTCCCAGAGAAGGCTGAAATGGGTTCCAGGGAAAGCTCAGCAGCTGAGATTGCCAAGGAAGAGCTCAGAAATACACTAGGTAAAAGCTGCATGTCCTGTGGCTTTCCAAATGAACTTTTATGTTCAGTCTCTCCAACTAATCATAAATCCCGTGGAGGACAGAGACTATGTCTTATCCTTCCGTGATCCTTCTGCAGTGCCTGAAACAGTCTGGTGTGAGAAAGTGGATGGACATACTTCAGTGTTCAGACCTACACCATAATATATCCATAGACCCAGTTGCAAAGCAGAACTTAAAAATTATCTGAAAAAGAAACCCTGCTCTATGTATTCTACACAATTCCAACTGAAGTACATCAAAGTGACTGGAACATAACAGCACAGAGCACAGCATTTCAAAAAGACTGGCTCTGGTAAAACACTGACAGCTTCTAACAGTCCTCACCAAACCAAGAGTCTGGTCCTCCTTCCATAGGGAGGCATCAGTCAGGCCATCTTTGCTTTTGATTAACAGTGCTTGATCAGACACACTCCCTAAAATCAGATTACCCAGCCTGTGGCATTAACGTGATAGCGGAGTAATGGATGGTAACTTCCCATCTATCCCTTTTGGATGAATTTTTATGCATTCTGCTAAGTGACTCTGGTTTCCATTTCCCTAACTCATCTTTTTATTTTTTTTCCTTCCCAGAGTGCCCTATAAATTTGTTTTTATGGCAAGTGGCTTAGCACCATTTACATGGATTTGTTTCTCTCTGCTAGGCTGATTCTCCTTATCTCACCTTGATTTGTCAGGATGCATCTGACCTCCAGTCACTGAGGTCTTTCGCCACAGATAACAGGAGCAGGCAGTTTCATTTCTTAAATTTATTATAAGATCAAAGGAGTAAGGGAAAAATTAGCAGAGGATTTCTGTAAGAGGTTCAATCACCCAAGTGTATTGCTACAAAATGTGGGCACTGAATATACAAAAATATTCAAAACAAGCTAAGGCTTTAATAAATAAAGAGGTGGTGTTGCGGCACAATGAGTTCAGTTGAAGCTTGGGACACCCACATCCCACGCTGGAGCACCTGGAATCAAGTCCTGTCTCCACTTCCTCTCCAGCTTCCTGGAAATACGCACCCATGTAATGTTAAAGTACCTGGGTCCCTGCCGTTCATGTGGGAGACCTAGATGGAGCTCCTGGCTCCTGGCTTCGATCTGGCCTAGCACTGGCTGTTGCAGGGACTTGGGGAGTGAACAAGCAGATGGAGAATCTTTCTGTGTCACTATGCTTTTCAAATAAATTTTTAAAATCTTCAGGGGCTGGCACTGTGGTGTAGCAGGTAGAGCAACTGCATGTGACACCAGCATCCCTTATGGGCAACAAGTTGTGTCCTGCCTGCTCCACTTCCTATCCAGCTCCCAGCAATGGCCCAAGTTCTTGGGCTGTTGCCACCCCTGCCACGTGGGAGAATCAGAAGAAGCTCCTGGCTTCTGGCTTCAGCCTGGCCCAGCCTCAGCCATTGAGGCCATCTGACAAATGAACCAGAAGATGAAAGCTCGCTCTCTCTCTAATTCTTTCAAATAAATAAAAATAAATACTACTTTCTCTATTTGGGACCACAGACATGGAAGAATACATTTTAATTTAATATCAACATAAAGTCAAAGTGCTATGTTAACCTCTTAGTGACCACAGATGGCACAAAGTAATAGTCTACCAAATGCTAAGTGGGCTGGGGCACTAATTTCCCTTAAGGATTCCATCTCAATTTTGGCAAACCTTTATTCCTGAAGGGTAACAACATACAGTAAAATGTACAAACTCAGGAGAGTAGTTCAGTATATACATGTGTGTGTATTGTAGGTACCTGTGCACAAGCACATGTGTACATAACTATCAATAGGTCAAGAGGTGGGACATTTCTAGCACTTTAGAATTTTCCTGTGCTCTCTTCTAAATACTATCACCCCATGCCCCAAGAATAATCACTCTTCTGACCTTGATCACCATAGACTAGTTTTACTTGTTTTGAATTTCCATCTAAAAATAAATAATAGTATCTTTGCTGCATCCAGGTTTTGTGGTGGTATTGCCATCATTATATTGTGAGATTCAGCTATGTCACTGTGTACATATAGTTTAATTCTTCCTATGGCTGAGGAATATTGTTTTGTATGTATGTATCATAATTTATTTGCCCTATCATTGATAGACATTAAATATCTGCATAAAATTTAACAAACTGCACAGATATAAATCACAGAATAACATCTTCTCAGCAACACATTTTCCTCTTCCTTGCGCACATCCAAAGGCAGTTTTGAAAATATCTTTCCTTCTCTATTATAGCAACATCTAGTGGCTTAAGAAGGCCACAGGTCTGGAGTGGTGCCTTTATAACCTGCAACACTGACCCTTCATTTCAAATAACCTTAGATAGGATGTGAGGGCGATCTGGCTGCGACATCTGTCACCCCATTGATCGCCAGGGTTGATTCAGCTGATCTGGCCGGCCAGGCGGGTGTCCCCTTCCTCCCTCACTGCTCCATGTGCATCCCTCCGAAGCTGCCCGCTCAGTCAAAGAGGACGACCTTCCCTGCTAGAGGAGGACCGGTCTTCGGTCAAGGGTATATGAGTAGCTGCACTCCCCTGCTAGAACCTCCAAACTAGCTCTCAAATAACCTTAGATAGCACCCAGACATCCATTACACCACATAACAATGTCTTAACCCTACCTGAACACATTTAAATCAGAATCTTTAGAGAAAAAGGATAGAATTGGCAGACTATAAAAGCTACCTGAGTGATTTTAATAAGCAGTCAAGACTAAGAAATAGTAATCTGGGGGGGTCAGAGTTGTGACAGAGTGGGTTAAGCTGCTGCTTGTAACACTGGTATCCAATGTGGGCACCAGTTTCAGTCCCAGCTGCTCCACTTCCAATCCAGCTCCTGATAATGCATCTGGGGAAGCAGTAGAAGATGGCCCAAGTCCTTGGGCCCCTGCCACCCATGCAAGAGACTTGGATGAAGCTGCTGGCTCCTGGCTTTGGCCTGGACCAGCCCTGGCCATTGTGGCCATCTGGAGAGTAAACCATAAGATAGAAGATCTCTGTATCTTTCCCTCTCTCTCTGTAAATCTATCAAAAAAAATCTTAAAAAAAAAACAAAACTACTAATCTGGTCATATAGTCCTCAAGCTTTTGTGAATCATCAGAATCACTGCACACAAACAGGCTGCTGTCCCCCACCCAAGTGTCTTTCAGATTTCACAAATTTGCCTTCCAAACTAGTTTCTAGGTGGCACTGATGCTGCTGACAACAGGATGAGAATCACTGATCTAGACTAGCTATATTATTTTATATAAGGAAAAACTGCAGGCCAGACAGCTGAAATGATGTGAGGAGCCAGAGAGTGCATAAGTGACAAAGTTGTAATTAGAACAGAAGCCTCAAAATCACCTTCCTCTCATTCGATAGACTCAAAACTGGACATTACTGAACATTATACCAAATGAAGCCACGATAAGGGACCACTTTCCCCCCAAAAAACAAACAACCAACTAAAGATGTTTGAGGGGCTAGAGAGGCAAGTCTTTTACATAAACCCATCTGTAAAACCTTAAGTGTCCTGAGGAAATGAAAACAGGTGACACACACTCTGGAGAAGGAGGACAGAAGGGATGGGAACCAGAGGCAGTGGGGTTCCTTTCAACATCCTAAATGCTAACCTCAGCATCCCTCTTCCCACTTCAACTGTCTACTAAAGGCTGAGTCACTGCAGGCTGCCTAGCCCATGCGGTCACAAGTCACCCAATCAGGAGACACCTCGACCAACTGTTCATCTCTTTCTTCCATGGCTCTCTCATAATACAAGATTTGATCCGTCTTGCTGTATTTCCCTGTGGCTCTTAATCCCACCCACAGTTGCTCCTTACAATATGATTTTCCCAAATATGGCCAGCTTGACCCCACCATTTGTGGCCCACACCTGGTGTTTATAGACAGCACTGTGCCTAAACGTCTAAAGTCCAACAGCTGTTGGGCTGGCAATGAGCCCATCCTCCCAGCTGTGCTGCAATTACACAATGCACTGACAGCTTGGGCGTTGGCCTGCTGAGCCATTGCAGCCTGCCTTAGTGATTCCCAGAACTGTATCAACATATGTCACATGGTAGAAGAGTTTCTGCCTATGGGGCTGGATAATTTATATTTTAATTATAGGTGATGTTAACAGACACACAGGTCTGGGGACTACTGCTCAATATCATATTGGGCATTTATTTAATAAGTAATCATTAACTCAATAATTGTTGGGATGGGGGGGGTGCCAAATGGTCTTATACAATGATTTTTCATGGTGTGCATACTTTGGGGCAGTGGAGAAAATATTTTCAACTCAGAATTCATTCCAGGAACTGATTCATTCCACCAAATTGGAATAGAGGAAAGAGAAAGGAAATGACATCAAAGACTGCAGATGAAGGGGCCTTCACATATATTTCAAAAAGTTTTCTACAGAAAACAACTAAAGCAGACTCATTTTTAAAATAAAAACATAAGCAGAAACTTAAGAACTCTCTGGTACAGAAAGAAAAGCTGTCCATCCAATGGTGAACAACAGCAATTTGAAGAAACACCAAAAACAGCTTTTATTTTCTTCATACTGTTTGAACTCTTTACTTAACACAGAGTTAATCATATGTGTATAAAGTTAATTGAAAATAGATCTTAGTGAAAAATGAGAAGAAAGGGCTGGCACCACGGCTCACTAGGTTAATCCTCCATCTGCAGCACCAGTACTCCAGGTTCTAGTCCTGGTTGGGGTGCCGGTTCTATCCTGGTTGCTCCTCTTCCAGTCCAGCTCTCTGCTGTGGCCTGGGAAGGCAGTGGAGGATGGCCCAAGTGCTTGGGCCCTGCACCTGCATGGGAGACCAGGAGGAAGCACCTGGCTTCTGGCTTCGGATCAGCGCAGCACGCCGGCTGTAGCAGCCATTTGGGGGGTAAACCAACAGAAGGAAGACCTTTCTCTCTCTCTCTCTCTCACTGTCTAACTCTGCCTGTCAAAAAAAAAAAAAAATGAGAAGGAGGAGGAGGAAGGGTGGGAGTGTGGGTAGAGGGCGGGTATGGATGGAAGAATCACTATGTTCCTAAAGTTGTACTTATGAAATGTATGAAGTTTGTATTCCTTAAATAAAAGGTTTCTGGGGAAAATTAAATTAATAAATAATTTAAACATACATTAAAAAAAATAAAAAAGGAATCTGAAAATGACCAAAACCATCCCAGCAACTACAATGGTTATAATATAACCATTTTCTCAGGAAGAATCAGACTGATATCAAAGGTGGTTTTACTGATTGCTGAATAGAGTGTCTTCATTACTGAAGGAATATCTAATTATTGTTTTGTCTCTTTCAGGTTGAAAACATCTTCTACAAGTCTGTTTATTTATTTTACATATACAGACACATGTACATATATTCAATTACTTGCATCCCACTTGACTTAATGATAGCAAACGCCATTTCTTCCCATTCTTAGGGCTTGCTGACTCCTCCCTCTCCCCAGAGTCATATTGCCCATACCCACAAAATACGCACTATGGAAGAAAACAAAATGTCTTACAAGTTCCTACAAACCTGAGGCCATGTGACAGATTATACACTCTTCATGTGTTCCAATCCTAAAAATCTACTTAAACAATGAAAACTGCACACACAATCGCTGCTCCAGAATTTTCATTAATGCTGCAGCAGCTAGTGGTGAGGGATGGTGGGTAGTCTGTCAGGCTCTATCAGTGCCTGAGGGATGTCTCCACATTGGTAGTTTCTTACTATGATGGATACTTTTTAAATGATATATAGCAAACCACAGATAGGCAGAAAGCATTTCCAAGTCAGGGTGGGCACTGTGGCACCTTAAGTTAAGCTGCACCTTGGGACGCTGGCATCTCATCTAGGTAGGGTGCCTGGCTCAAGTCCCAGCTACTTTGCTTCTGATACAACTTCTTGTCAATGAATCTGGGAAGCAGCACAAGATCGCCCAAGTTCTTGGGCCCTTGAAACCCAGAAGAAGTTCTGGATTCCCAGCTTTGGCCTGAACATCTGAATAGGTATTTCACCAACTAAGACATATGATTGGCTGAAAAACATACAAAATGATGCTGACTTCACATCATAAGTTATTAGGTATATGTAAACTAAAACCCTCATGATACATCCCACCCACAGAATGGCAATAATCAAAATGGAATGACAAATAAAGTGTTGGTGAAGATATGGAATCTCCTCACACCTAACTGGTAGGATTGTGAAATGCAGTGGTCACTTTGGAAAACAGTTTTGTAACCAGTTTCCTAAAAAATTTAAATACCTCAGGGCTTGCACTGTGGCACAGCAGGTTAAAGCCCTGGTCTAAAGCGCCGGCATCCCGTATGGGCACTGGTTCTAGTCCCAGCTGCTCCTATTCCGATCTGGCTCTCTGCTGTGGCCTGGGAGAGCAGTGGAGGTTGGCCCAAATCCTTGGGCCTCTACACCCTCATGGGAGACCCGGAAGAAGCTCCTGGCTCCTGGCTTTGGATTGGCACAGCTCCAGTTGTTTCGGCCATCTGGGGAATGAACCAGCAGATGGAAGACCTCTCTCTCTCTCTCTGTAGCTCTTTCAAATTAATAAAATAAATCTTTAAATAAATAAATAATAAATAAATAAATAAAATTTTAAAGACCTGGGAATAAATTTAACCACAAAGGTAAAAGATCTCTACAGTGAAAATCACAAAACATTGAAGAAATAGAAGACACCAAAAAAATGGAAAAATCTTCCATGTTTGTGGATTGAAATAATTAATATCATCAAATTATCCATACTACCAAAAGCAATTTACAGATTCAATATGATCCCAATCAAAATACAAATAACATTCTCAGATATAGAGAAAGGTGATGCTAAAGTTCATATGGAAATACAACAGATCCAGAATAGTTAAAGCAATCATAAACAACAAAAATAAAGCTGGAGGCATCACAATACCAGATTTCAGAACATACTATAGGGCAGTTATAATCAAAACAGCCTGGTACTGGCACAAAAATAGACATGTAGACCAATGGAACAGAATAGAAAACCCAGGAATCAATCCACACATCTACAACCAACTAATCTTTGACAAAGGAGCTAAAATCAACCCCTGGAGAAAGGACAGTCTCTTCAACAAATGGTGTTGGGAAAATTGGATCTCCACATGCAAAAGTATAAAACAGAAATACTACCTTATATCATATACAAAAATAAACTCAAAATGGATCAAGGATCTAAGTCTACCTCCTGACACCATCAAATTATTAGGGGAAAACTCTGCAAAACATTGGTTTCAAAAGAGACTTCTTAGAAAAGATCCCAGAAGCACAGGCAATCCAAGGCAAAACTGACAAATTGGATTATATCAAGCTGAGAAGCTTCTGCACTGCAAAAGAAAACACTCAGCGAAATGAAGAGTCAACCGACAGAATGGGAGAAAATATTTGCAAAGTATCCAATTGATAAAGGGTTAATATCCAGAATCTATAAAGAGCTCAAATATCTCAACAACAACAAAACAATCCAGATAAGAAACTGACAAAGGACTTGAACAGGCATTTTTTTTTTTTTCAGAAAAGTTAATTCAAATGGCCAACACACACAGGAAAAAATGCTCAGGATTACTAGCCATTAGGGAAATGAAATTCAAAACCATAATGAGGTTTCAACTCACTCCTGTTTGAATGGCTCTTATAAGAAATCAACAAATAATAAATGCTGGTAAGGATATAGGGAAAAGGTACCCTAACCATTGTTGGTGGTAATGTAAACCAGTACAGCCATTGTGGAAGACAGTATGGAGATACCTCAGCCAGCTGACAACAGATAATATCATATGACCCAGCAATCCTACTCCTGGGAATTTTACCCAAGAGACATGAAATCGGTATATGAAAGAGTTATCCATACTCTCATGTTTACTGGAGCTCAATTCATAATAGTTAAGATATGGAATCAACCCATCAACTATATAAATAAAATGTGGTATAAATACACTATGGACTACTCAGCCATAAAAACAAATGAAATCCTGTCTTTCACAACAATATGGATGCATCTGGAAACCATTATACTAATAAAATAAGCCAGTCCCCAAAAGACAAATATATTTTTCCCTGATTTGTGATAACTAATAGAGCACAAGCATAATGTATAAGAGCAAAACTGACACTTTGAGCTTCAATGATTGTTACAGCCCTTGTTTCTACTTTTGAGGAACAGTGTTTTTTTTAAATTCTTATTATTTGCTAAATTCTTTACTTAGTTTAAGGTTAAGTTTATGATTATAAAATAAGCTGAAAGAACATCATTATAAAAATTATAAGAAAGAATAAGAAAAGAAGGAGGATGAAGGGTGGGTATATGGGCGGCAGGAAGAGTAGTCTGAGAAGTATCACTATGCTCCCAAATAACTATATATCAAATGCATGAAATTTGTCCACCTTACAAAAATAAAAAAACTGAAAAAACTAATCAATTCCATGATAACCTCATATGTATGTGAACATAGATTATGTAATGCTTACATGTGTGTACACACTTGAGTGGATATGTAAGATCTTCAAAAAGCTGGTGGAAAATACATGTATGAAAAATTAAAAAAAATTAAATCCAAATTTACCATACAGCCCATAAATCTCATGCCTCAGCATAGATACCCAAACAAAACATATTCACATACAGAGCCTGCATGCAACTGTTCACAGGAGTATTATTCATAAAAGCCAAATTTGGAAACGATCCAAATTTCAGTGGGTATGCAAAAGTAGTATATCTAAACAATGAACATCATTCAAGAGGAAAACAAATTAATTACTAGTACACATAACAAATATACTTAAAAAATGTTATGCTAGATAAAAGAAGCCAGATTCAAAGACTCCATATTTTATGATTTCATTTATATGAAATTTCCATAAAAAGCAATTTTGTGGACATTGAGAGATTAGTTACTTGGGGCTAGGGACTAGGAATGGTGAGTGACTACAAACGGGCATGAGGGACTTTTTGGGGTGATGGGAATGTTCTAAGACTGGATTGCAGGGATAACTGCACAGAGCTATAAATTTACCAGATCATTAAATTATACAGTGAAAATGGGTGAATTTTATGGCATGTGAATTGTATATCAATATAGCATTACATTGCGTAAAAAGCTTTCATAGAGTCTTGCAGAATTTCTAGCACACTGAAGCCTGATACTTTTATCAGTAGTTCCCCATCATTGCCAGGCCAAGAATCCATCTTTAACAGCAAAAACAGTCACAACCCTGCAATAGTTGAATTGAACTTTCAGTAGAAATTGAGAAATTACATCCTTTCAGAAATACTGTGAGTTCAGAAATTTTACTTTAATTTACACTTAACTAGTCTAAAATGTAATATATATAAAAATAGTCTATGGATACATGAGACATAGTAGTCTACCAACAATGCTAAGTACCCATGTGGTACTTAGCCCCTGGGGCCCATACCTGGTTGTGTTACCACATGTCTGCAGTACAAACCTTATATGAAATGTTCATGACCCTGCAGTGACAATTCCCTCTTCCGGGGTCACCATTTTTCAGCAGGTTATCCTCTCAAGTTTACAGACAGTAGCACAGCATCATTACTTATTGTCAGCACTACCAATTGAGGACCTTCCATGTACAAATCAGTCTTTTAGTAGTATCTGAGATGTCCCACTTCTACTGCCAAGAAATAGATTCCAAAATTGGCTCCAAATTATTTATAAGAAACATTTGTTTCACTAAGCCTTGTTTTTGTCACTGTCTGCTAGCAGCCAGTCACACTGCACCTGCCTAGGTCAGCTGGCAGCCACAAGTGCTGCAAACACAAGAAACAGAAGAGAAACTTTTAAATGATGTGTAACAGTTCAGTTACATCTTGAAATAGTATACTTGGTATATTTGGGGTGAGTATAATAAATATACTATTCTCCCTGTGGGTACTATGGTATATTATATTTTCCCCCAGAATAACAATTGGATCTATTGCATTAAATTGAGATTACTTCTGAAAATATACTGAGTATACTACCTGAAAGAATAAATAACATAGTTTAAGCATTTTCTCTTATGCTTCCTGACTTTGCGGACATGTTGTAATATCCTCTGCAAAGGGACATCTTTTCTAACCTCAGCTGGTCCTGACAATTTCCCCAGGGGAAATTCATTTCCTAGATCATTGTTCCCACATCCCCATGATTTTGCTAATGGTAACAGAAATAAAGAATTCTTACAGATTAAAGGAAATATATTCCACAAATAGTATCTGATTAAATAATGGAATGAAAATAAAGAGTGGGGAAAGGTCTTACTCAGTACTCAAACACTTCTATTTGTAATTTAAGTACACAACTTTGTAATTTAAATAAAAGCTCAGTGTAATAGGATTTTATTTCTAATTCACTTTCTACTTTCAGTTCATTGTATAATTTTAAAATATAAATTTTTGATCCTTTTATTTACTAAAGTTTCTTTAAAATTTTCTGTATGCATGTGTGACATCAATCACAGTCAGCAATAGGGTCTTAGTTTCAACAAAAAAAATGAAAGGCAATTTGTAAAGTTACCACTTTTTTCTAAAGTAAAGCTTTCTATGGATTTCACTCACTTATTTGCAGATGGAGTTACTGAAGGGCCTATGCCACACAAGTATTAATAATAGCCAACAGAGCATCACACTTTCACAATGGAGAGCTTTGCTTCTTTCAGTCTAATAGGAATTCTGTATTTTTTCATTTTCCTCCATCCAGGAAGAGTTTGCCCACATCTCATATGATTACCTGAAAGAAAACATCTGAACGAAAAACTTAATTTATAATTATCAGGAATGGAGCCCCTTCTCTATGCCAACAGTTTTTTATATACTAAATACTCACACTGTAGAAATCACTGTTCACATTTTACAAATAAAGGCGCACACACATGTTAACATCATAAAGGTAAGGAAATTTCCTCAGGGTTACAGGACTACTAAGAAACAGACCCTTCTGCCTCCTCCACCTGCTTAAGTCAGGACTTCCAATGTTTTACTTAAAGCCATGGATTTGAATTTGACAACATTATTCTGTTGTTATTACTTCAGTTGGGGTAAAATCTACACATAATAGACTGAGCCAATCTACAGTGTTGAGAGTTATATTTCTGTACTTACGTAACTACCGCTTCAATCAAGATGCAAGTGACTCCGGAAAGTACCCTCATATTCCTTTTTTAGTCAATACCACATCCCTAGCAGTGACCACTGATGCCTAGCAATTCCGATGGCAACATCAATTACCCTGAATTATTTTTGAACTGCATATAAATAGATTCATAGAGCATATATCTTGTGCCTAGATTTCTTTGCTTATTGTATCTGTTTTTGCTTATTGTGTCTGTGAGGTTCATCCATGAACAAAATGAAATTTTCAAAATGTTATGGAGGTTACAGAAACTTCTAAACCAAGTTTTGATGAAATACTGTACCACTCAGAGAATAACTGAACAATTAGGTACTACTTGTATTTTCATAACCACTATATTTTTAACTCTTATTAATATCAATTGACAACTACATATCCTGACAACGCAAGTTATATCCTTTGTAAGGAAACAGATTTTAAATAATACAAACTTTTTTTTTGTTCTGATACAGACATGGGGCAGGTATTGTGACACAGTGAATTCAGCTGCCTCGTGGGACAACCGTGTCCCACATTGGAGTGCTAGTTCTTGTCCCAGTTACTGTTTCTGATCCAGCATCCTGACAATGTCCCTGGGAAGGCAGCGGGTAACATCCCAAGAACTTGGCTCCCTGCTACCCATGTGAAAAAACAGGATAGATTTCTGGGCTCCTGACTTTGGCTGGTTCAGCCCTGACTGTTGCGAGTAAACCAGCAGATGGAAGATCTCTATGCTACTCTGCTTTTGAAACAAACAACTCTTTTTTTAAAAGATACCAAAATAAAAGACATAATCTCATGTATAAATTTGTGTAGCAACAAAATATCTTTTTGAAAACCTAATGATTTAAATCTTTTAAAAGTCTTACATATAAAATTGGGGGGATATAATTTTTCTATTTGTATAATGGGTAACAAAACTGTGATTCTCTCCACTGTTGAGCTGACCAGGTAGATCTAACTTATTCCCTTAATTCCATGACTGCCTATAAAAATTCTGGAAAATGGTTCTGTAATTTGTAATATTCCACACAAATCTTAACAAAAGGAGTGACAAAAATTCCATGCCACAATTATATGGGGATCTCTATATTCTTTTTACATAAAAAAATACAGATTTTTCAACAGGGCAATCACTTAGTATAGGACTCAGTACAAGGGAAAGGAAATATTTATGGGAATATAAAGAATGGACAGAGATACCCTAATGTTGCTACAAATTTCACTTGATTAAGAAAGAAGAGTTGTTTTTTTAAAAAAATATCTTGGATATCAAAGATGATGGAATAGGGAGGGAGATTACTGCTCTAGTCTAGGTGAAGATAGTTTTTAAAAAGTGCAGAGAGTGCAGTCTAAGAGAAAAGTTAGGGAGAAAACGGAGGAGGAAATTTCACACGAATTAGAGGAATACTTTGGACCTATGTGGAGGGTGTGGACACAAACAACTCAGGACGCCAGCAGCCGAGCGCCTCAGAATTAGCTTTGGAGAATAAGGTGAGACCAGTCTGCAGCAGCCCAAGCCACTGGTGATAGAGCTGCAGGAAGAGCCTGCCATGGGCCAGGCTTGGAGCCCTGTGGGAGACAGTATACCTGTCAAACTAGAGGAGAAAACAGGAGGGCACATTTCTCTTCCAGGGCACCCTGCACCAGTGCCATGTAACAAGCCAAGAGAAGACAGACACAATTTTGGACATAAGTACCAGCAGTGCCAGCTTGTGTCTGCGCACCCAGCAACCATACAACTGAGTCTGGCTGGGAGAACTAACAGGGGGCTGAGTGCTCATGGCTGTGGGAGGCTTGTGTGCCAGAACTGTGAAAGCACTGTGGCTGTGTGGGAGGATGCAGGGTGTAGCTGGGACTTTGGGCAGTCACTGTGGGTGGCTCCAGATGCTCAGGGCACCCTGATTCCTTGGTGAAGGTTATTGCTGTGAGTTCCATGCTTACACCAAGGACTGCAAAGATCCTTTGTGTGGTTCTTGTGGCAATGCAGATGAATATTGTACCCACTGGGGCTAGCACCAGGAACTGGTCTCCTTTGAGTAGAGGAGGTGAATGCTTCCTATCTGATTGAAAAAAAAAAAAAAGAGAGAGAAAGAGAGACAGAGAGATTTGCCAGCCCCAAACTGGGTGTCATCTTGGCTACTCCCTTCATTCTGGAGCACTGAACAGAGCTCCCTGGCCACACCCACCACACACCTCTGGGTATTCACAGAAAAAGTGGAAACTCCACTAAGCTACAGAGACATAGTCCAAAGATAAAAGCCATCACAGCGAAAAACAAACAAAACAAAACAAAAAAGAAACCAACACATATCTCTAAAAATGCCAAACAATAAATGCAGGAATTCAAGAAACAAGAATAAGGAAGACAACATAACACCATCAAAAGAACACAATACTACAATATTTCAATGTGAAGATGAAGAGATTGAAGAAATGCCAGAAATGGAATTCAAGAAGTTGATGGTAGGATTACATAGAAGTAATCAGAAGCAAATGCATGAACTAATGAAATCCATACATGATATGTAAGAAAATTTCTCCCATAAAATTGAGAAGTTAAAGAGAAATCAAAATGAAATCTTGAAAATGAAAAATTCAATACAACAAATAAAAGATGAGGTAGAAAGCCTTAACAACAAACTTAGTGAAGCAGAAGAATGAATATCCAACTTACAAAACAACTCTTTGGAAATTTTACAGTCAGACCTAAAAAAAAGAGAAATTAGAATATTGAAAAACACTGTTGCAGATCTATGGGATACAAACAAATGACCCAACCTATGGGTTCTAGGAGTTCCTGAAGGCATGGAAAGAGATAATGAATTAGAAGGTATTTTTAGTGAAATGTTACAGAAAACTTCCCTCATTTGGAGAAAGAAAGGGAAGCACACAGAACTCGTAATAGATGTGACCAGAAAAGATCTTCACCATGACACATTGTAATCAAACTCTCAACAATAAAATATAAAGAAAAGATTCTAAAATGTGGACAAGAGAAATGTCATATTATGTTCAGAGGATCCCCAAGTACTCACAACCAACTTTTCATTAGAAATCCTACAGACCAGGAGAGAATGGTGAAATACATTCCAAGTCTTAAGAGAAAAAAACTTGGAACCCAAAATGTTGTACACTGCAAAGCTCTCATTTATGAATGAAGGTGAAATAAAGACCTTCCATAACAGAAATGGAAAGAATTTGTCATCAGACACACAGCCTTACAAAAGATGCTTAAGGGTGTGCTACACATGGAAACATCGTCATCACCTCGAAAGAAGGTGAAGGAAGATATCCCCTAGTAAAAGAACAAAGGAAATCCAATGTAAACAATAGGAATATTTATGGGAAAATGGCAGGACAAAGTTGTTGCTTATAAAAAGTCACCTTGAATGCAAATATCCTCAACTCTCCAGTAAAAAGATAGAGACTGGATGAATCGATTAAAAAACAAAACTCATCTATTTGCTGCCTACAAGAAACAAAGCTCAATAACAAAGATACATGCAGGCTGAAAAGGAAAAGATGGAGAAAGATATTCCATGAAAATAGAAACCAAAAAACAGCTGGGGTAGCCATCCTAATATCAAGCAAAATAGACTTTAATACAAAAACTGTTAAAAGAGACAAAGAAGGGCACTGGGTAATGAGGAAGGGATCAATTCAACAAACAGATGTGACTATTATAAATGTATATGCACCTAATTATAGGGAACCTGGATATTTCAAAGAAATGTTAATGTATCTAAAGGGAGACACAGATTCCAATATAATAGTAATGGGAGAATTCAATACCAACTTTCAGCACTGGACACATCAACCAGACAGAAAATCAGCAAGGAAACAGAGTTAATCAATACTATAGACCAAATGGACCTAATAAGTATCTACAAAACGTTCCATCCTACACTCACAGAATACACATTCTTCTTGCCAGTGCATGGAACTTCTTCTAGAATTGACCATATGCTAGGCCATAAAGCAAGCTTCAGCAAATTCAAAGAAATCGAAATTATACCATGCATCTTCTCAGATCACAATGGATTGAAGCTGGGAATGAACAACTCAGGAATCTCTTGAATGTATGCAAACACATGGGACTGAACAACATGCTCCTGAATGAACAGTGGGTCATTGAAGAAATCAAAAGAGAAATCAAAAAACTTCTGGAAAAAAATAAAAATGGCAATACCACGTATCAAAACTTAAGAGATACAGCAAAAGCAGTGTTAGGAAGAATGTTTATAGCAACTGGTGCCTACATCAAGAAATTGGAAAGGCACCAAATAAATGAGCTATTAATGCATCTCAAGGACCTAAAAAATAGCAAATTAAACCTAAAAATAGTAGAAAAAATAAATAATTAAAATTAGAGAAGAAATCAACAAAGTTGAATACAAAAAAAAAAACATACAAAATATCAGCAAAACAAAGAGCTGGCTTTTTGAAAAAATAAACAAAATTCACACCATTGGACCAACTAATTCAAAAAAGAAGGAAGAAGACCCAAATTAAGAAAATTAAAGATGAAAATGGAAATGTAACAACAGAAACTGCAGAAATAAAAAGAATCATCAGAAATTATGACAAAAAGCTGTATGCCAACAAACTGGGAAACCCAGAAGAAATGGACAGATTTCTGGGCACATACAACCTACCTAAATTGAGCCATGAAGACGTAGAAAACCTAAACAGACTAATAACCAAGATGGAAACTGAATCCATAATAAAGATCCTCCAGGCAAAGCAAAGCCCAGGACGAGATGACTTCACTGCTGAATTCTACCAGACATTTAAAGAACTAACTCCAGTTCTTCCTAAGCTAGTCAAAAAAATTGAAAGGGAGAGAATCCTCCTAAATTCTTTCTATGAAGCCAGCATCACTTTAATTCCTAAACCTGAAAAACATGCAACTGAGAAAGAGAACTACTGACCAATTACTCTGATGAACACAGACACAAAAGTCTTCAACAAAATACTAGCCAATCGTATCCAACAACACATCAGAAAGATCATACACCCAGAACAAGTGAGATTTATCCCTGGTATGCAGAGATGGTTCAACATTTGCAAATCAATCAATGTGATACATCACATTAACAAACTGCAGAACAAAAACAATATGATTATCTCAACAGATGCATACAAAACATCTGATAAAATACAACACCCTTAATAATGAAAACTCTGAACACATTGGGTCTGGTCAGAACATTCCTCAACACAATCAAGCAATTTCTGACAAACCCATGGCCATCATCCTATTGAATGGGGAAAAGTTGGAAGCATTCCCAATGAGATCCACAATCAGAAAAGGATGCCCACTCTCATCATTGCTATTCAATATAGTCCTGGAAGTTTCAGCCAGAGCCAATAGGCAAGAAAAAGAAATCAAAAGGATATAAATTACAGACTACATGATTCTATATATAGGGGATCCAAAAGACTCTACTAAGAAACTACTGGAACTCATCAAAGAGTTTGGTAAGGTGGCAGGATATAAAATCAATAGCCATTGTATACACAGACAATACTTTAGCTGAGAAAGAACTTCTAAGATCAATCCAATTCACAACAGCTACAAAAATATCAAATACCTTGGAATAAATTTAATAAGGATGTTAAAGATCTCTACGATGAGAATTACAAACCATTAAAGAAAGAAATAGAGGAAGATACAAAAAAAGGAAAAATCTTCCATGTTCTTGGATTGGAAGAATCAATATCATCAAAATGTCCATACTACTAAAAGCAATTTACAGATTCAATATAATACCAATTAAAATCTCAAGGACATTCCTCTACGATATAGAAAAAATGGGGGCTAGTTCTGTGGTATAGTGGGTAAAGCTGCCACCTGCAGTGCTGGCACCCCATATGGGTGCAAGTTTGGGTCCCACTTCCAATCCAGCTCTCTGCTATAGCCTGGCAAAGCAGAAGATGGCCCAAGTCCATGGGCCCCTGCACCCACATAGTAGCCCCGGAGGAAGCTCCTGGATCCTAGGTTCAGATCGGCACAGCTCTGGCCATTGTGGCCAGTTGGGAAGTGAACCAGCAGATAGAAGATCTCTCTCTTCTCTCTCTCTCTCTCTCTCTTTCTTCTTCTTCTTCTTCTTCTCTCTGTGTAACTCTGGCTTTCAAATAAAATAAATAAATTTTAAAAAAAAAGAAAATAAAAATGATGCTGAAATTCATATGTAAACACAGGAGACCCAAGATAGCTAAAGCAATATTATATAACAAAAACAAAGCTGGCGGGGGAGTATCACAATACCAGAGTTCAGGACATACTACAGGGCAGTTATAATCAAAACAGCTTGGTATTGGTACAAAAATAGATAGACCAGTGGAACAGAATAGAAATGCCAGAAATCAATCCATGCATTTACAACCAATTTATCTTTGACAAAGGAGTTAAAATCAATCCCTGGAGCAAGGACAGTCTCTTCAACAAACAGTGCTGGGAAAACTGGATTGCCACATGTGGTAGTATGAAACAAAACCCATCTTATTGTCACACAATAATTCACTCAAAATTGATTAAAGATCTAAATCTACAACCCAATACCATCAAATTATAGAGAACATTGGGGAAATCCTGAAAGACACTGGCATAGACAAAGAATTCTTGGAAAAGACCCCAGAGGCTTAATAAAAGCCCAAATTGACAAATGGTATTCCATCAAATTGAGACACTTCTGCACTGCAAAAGAAACACTCAGCAAAGTGAAGAGGAACTGACAAAATGGAAGAAATTATTTGCAAACTATGCAACTGATAAAGGATTAACAACCAGAATCTATAAGGAGATCAAGAAACTCCACAACAAAACAAACAATCCAGTTAATAAATGAGCAAAGGACTTAAACAGGCATTTTTCTTTTTTTGTTTTTTTTGTTTTTTTTTTTTGTTTTTTTTTGTTTGTTTGTTTGTTTTTGGACAGGCAGAGTTAGACAATAAGAGAGACAGAGACAGAGAGAAAGGTCTTCCTTTTCTGTTAGTTCAAACCCCAAATGGCCGCTACGGCCAGCGTGCTGTAGCCAGTGCACTGCGCCTATCCGAAGCCAGGAGCCAGGTGCTTCCTCCTGGTCTCCTATGCGGGTGCAGGGCCCAAGCACTTGGGCCATCCTCCATTGCCTTCCCAGGCCACAGCAGAGAGCTGGACTGGAAAAGGAGCAACCGGAACAGAACTGGCGCCCCAACCGGGACTAGAACCTGGAGTGCCGGCACCACAGGCGGAAGATTAACCAATGAGCCGCGGCGCTGGCCAAAGAGGCATTTTTCTAAAGAGGAAATCCAAATGGCCAATACATTCATGAAAAATGCTCAGGATCACTATCCATCAGGCAAATGCACATCAAAAACACAATGATTTTTCACCTCACCCCAGTTAGAATGGCTTTCATACATGAGAATCTACAAACCACAAATGTTGGCGAGAATGTGGGGAAAAAGGTACCCTAATCCACTGTTGCTGGGAATGTATACTGGTAAAGCCATTATTGAAGACAGTATGGAGATACCTCAAAAATCTGAATATAGACCTACTATATGACCCAGCCATCCCACTCCTGGGAATTTACCTAAGGGAAATGAAATCAGCATATGAAAGAATTATCTGTAACCCCATGTTTATTGCAGCTCAATTCATAATAGCTAAGATATGAAATCAACCCAGATGCCCATCAAGTAAAGATTTGATAAAGATATTAATGGGATATGTACACCATGGAAACACAGTGGTAAAAAAAAAAATGAAATCTGGGTGTTTACAAAAAAAATGGATAAAACTAGAAAATGTCATGCTTAGTGAAATAAGCCAGTCCCAAAAAGGACAAATACCATATGTTCTCCCTGATCTGTGACAATTAATAAAGCACCTAAAAGGCAATCTATAAAAGTGACATTGACACTTTGAGAAAACAATGACTTTGAACTTCACTTTCTCAACTGTTGAGGAACAGTTTTTTTTTTCCATACTATTTGTTGAACTCTTTACTTAATCATATGTGTATAAAGTAAATTTAAAATAGATCTTAGTAAAAAATAAGAATGGGAATATAAGAGGGAGGAAGAAGGGGGTGGGAGGGCAGGTATGGTGGGAAGAATCACCACGTTTCTTAAGGTGCAATTATTACATGGATGAAGTTTGTATTCTTTAAACAAAAGGTTTCTGGAGGAAAAATAAATAAGGAAAAGTTTAGGATTGTGACTATTTGTAACTTTGATTAAGTATAGCTAAATATAATAGTGTAGGCTTTAGAGCTATACATATTGATCTTTTTTAAATATCATGCTTATTATCTTTTTTACTTTAGTAGGTCTCTTAACTTTTATGAAGTTCAGTTACATAAGAAACTGAGAGCACTTATCAGAACATTGCTTATCTCACATAATTTTTAAAAGGTAATAAAAGCAACAAATATGTGTGTGTGTGCGTGTGTGAAACTACTTTCCTTTCCTTCTCCTAAGAATTATTACTGTATTAGGAAATATGCAGTACGACTTTCTATGAAAATACAGCTACTATAAATCCAGAATTGCTTGCAAACAATCACCTACTTTATTTCCATTATGCAAGTAGGTCTCACAATAAAATGGCATCAATTAGAAAGATTACAGCTACTCTGTGTAATATGTGGGTATTAGCAATTACGGGGAGGTGTTATAAAAACAGTGATTTGAAGTCAGTTCCATCAGCAATGGCTAAAAACCTAAAGTGTACTTCAATAATGTCTGGGACTCAAGGGGTTTGTAGAAAAAAGAGATAAAATGACAGAAGATAACATGAAAGGGTGAAAGAGGCACTGTCGTTAGAGCCCTGGAACAGCATGAGAAATAGTGGAGTTGTCCAATCAGCAACTCACATCCTATTATCACACAGTAACTCTGGTGTGCAGAACAAGTTCCATGATCAGAACTGTACTAGTTCAAACTCTAGGCCTATCACTTATCAGTTGTATGTGAAGTTAATTAATCTGTTTTTCATCTGCAAATATGACCAGTGAGAGTCAGCATCACACAGGATGGTAATGGACATGCAGTGAGTATATTATGCAAAATTTAGTTTAGAGCAGCACTAGGATACAGTAAGTGCCAATTTATTTCCACCTGGCTTCCAGAATACCCTTTCTTGCTTTTCTGTTTCTCTGATTACTCCTTACTCTCCTCTGCTGATGCTTCTTCCCTTGTGGATCCCTAAATGCTGGATAGTCTCAAATCCCAGTTCTTAGTCATTTCTACTGATAATAGCTCTCTTAGATTGTCTTTAAATGTGGCTTTAAATATCATCAAGGTGAGCGTGTTGTGTTATATCAGGTTAAGCTGGTGTTTGGGACACCTGTATCCCATACAGGAGTACCAGTTTGAGTCCCAGCTACTCTGTTGCCAATCCAGCTTTCTGCTAATGCACCTAGAAAGGCTGCAAATAATGGCTCAAGTACTTGGGTCTGTGCCATCCATGTGCGAGACCCCGATGGAGTTTGACTCCTGGTTTTGACCTAGCACAGCTCTGGCTTTTGCAGAGGTTAGGGGAGTGAACCAGCAGATGAAAGATCTCTCTCGGGGCCAGCTCTGCTGTGGCATAGTGAGTTAAGCCACTGCCTATAGTGCAGCATTCTGATTCAGCTCCCTGCTACTACGGCTGAGAAAGCAGTAGAAGATGGCCCAAGTGCGTGGGAACCTGCTATCTACATGGGAGACCTGGAAGAAACTCTTGGCTCCTGGGTTCAGCCTGCCCCAGCCCCAGCCATTGTGGCCCTTTGGGAAGTGAATGAGCAGATAGAAGAATTCTCAGTCTCTTCCGCTTTCTCTCTATATTTCCGACCCTCAAATAAATATTTAAAAACAAAATAAAAAAATCCTCTCTCTCTGGCTTTCAAGTAAGTCAGTAAGTAAATAAACAAAACTTTAAAAAATATCTTCCAGGAGTAGCTAGTATACTTTGGTAAATAACTATAAAAGCTGGTATGTGTACACACACATAGACATATAACCACACAGTTTTGCCTGAACTGGACAGTAAACAGGGGACGCTATAACCTTTGAAAGAAGGCAAGCAAATGAAGAGAGCCTGGATTTTATGTGATGACCCTTTCCAAATTTTGGCATAGGGAAACGAAGCCCAAGCAGAGAGTTGGGGGCTACTAAGACATAACAGCTTCAGAGAAGAGCTCTAAAATCATAATGCTGGAGTGAAGCTGGAGACTGGCTCAGCCAGAGTGGAGATACTTTATCACCCTTGGCATTAAGCTTCCAGAAAAAACAAAAAACAAAACAAAAAAAACCATGTTAGGAATAACAACAACACTCTAGGATTAAGAGACAGGCATAAAAAGCCTCTAGGAATAACAACAAAACTGAAATAGATCATCTCTAACAAAGCCTAGACCCAAGTCTTGACAAGATCAAGGTAATTTTCAGCTATTTAAACTTTAGAGAATGCTTTGATAACATATTTCTAGAATGTAATTAAAATTATTAGATGTGCAAAGAATTATTAGATGTGCAAAGAAGGAGATAGTGATCAATAATCAAGAGTTAAAATAGTGAATAAAAGAAAACAAAAGTGAGTAAGTATTTCAAAACAAGTATGAATGGCCAAGATGGAATATTTTGAGTTATCATCTGAAAAAGGAAACAGACATTTTGGAATTGCAAAATTCAATGTCTTAAATCTAGAATTATCAAATGGTTTTAAAGCAGACCAAACATGTTAATCCTGTATCTCTATCAGATAGGATTAGTAAATGCAAAAAAAGGCTAATAGGTAATACATGAGTTGAAGCACAAAGAGGAGAAAATAAATGGACAAAAAAAAGAAGGGCTGAAGAAAGATATGAGACACAGCTTTAGGTCTAACAGTATGTGTAATTGCAGTGACAGAAGATGATGGGAGAAAAGGAAATACCAGTATTTGAAGAAATGGTTGACAACTTTCCAACTATATTTAGACACTGACCAACATTTCAGGAACTCAGAAAAGCTTACATAGGATAAGAGATTCATACCTTAAAAATCACAGGCCTACGGGGGCAGCTATTTGGCACAGCAGTTAAGCTGCCCATTTGGATACCCAAATTGTAGTATCTGGGTTTGAGTCCCAGCTCCACTCTGGATTCCAGCTTCCAGCTAATGCACACCCTGGAAGCTAGCAGGTGACAGCTCCAAGAAGCTGGGTCCCTGACCCCAGTGTGCAAGACCAAGATTGAGTTTTGAGCTCCTGGGCTCAGACTGGCCCAGCCCCAGCCATCACAGGCATTTGAGGAATGAACCAGCAGATAGGAAAGCTGCCTGTCTCTCTTTGCCTTTCGCATAAACAAAAAGGCCTGTAAAGAAATTATAGGCAAATGGCTAAAAACCAAAGATAAACATCTTAAAAGTAGGTTTCACATGATCCAACCTTCCATTACCTCCCTGACCTAATCTCTTACAACTCTAACTTAACCACTCCTACAGCCTTGCTTTGGAGGCCTCACAATAGCTGTTTCCTCTATCTGGAACATTCTTTTCCATTTTCAACCTTCTGGGTTTTGTGTAAATGCCATTTTCTCACTAGACACCTTCTTCAAAAGCCATGTCCTTTTCCCCACCCTTTTGTTCCCCCCTACCCCAGCCTATACATGCCTTCAGACTCTCAATCATCCCACCATGCCTTAATCATCCCATAGTACTTTTCATCTTTTAACTAGATAGCTCTTTTTGGGTTTATTGCCTACTGTCTGCCTCCATCCATAAAAAGTGGTTTCTTGTGGCCATAGACCTTCATTTTGTTCATTGTTGTACCCCAAGTATTTTGAATAGTGCAGTACACACAAAGATGGCTCAGTGATTATTTCTTGGATGAGTAAATACTGTTATCATGACTCTTAACTTTTCCAGCCTTTTTTTTTTTTATTTTTTTGACAGGCAGATTGGACAGTGAGAGAGAGAGTGACAGAGAGAAAGGTCTTCCTTTTACTGTTGGTTCACCCTCCAATGGCCGCTGCAGCTGGCGCGCTGCAGCCGGCGCACCGCGCTGATCCAAAGCCAGGAGCCAGGTGCTTCTGCTGGTCTCCCATGCGGGTGCAAGGCCCAAGCACTTGGGCCATCCTCCTCTGCACTCCCAGGCCACAGCAGAGAGCTGGCCTGGAAGAGGGGCAACCGGGACACAATCCGGCGCCCCGACCAGGACTAGAACCTGGTGTGCCGGTGCCGCTAGGCGGAGCATTAGCCTATTGAGCCGCAGCACCGGCCTCCAGCCTTTTTAGTCACCAAATAAACAGCCATGCAATGCCCTCCATCTTACAGCTTTTTCAATTTACCTTTACAAAGGCCTTTGACATGGGATGCAGTGATAGCATAATATATCATGAATCTAAACCCTGGTTCTGTCACTAACCAGCTTTATAGGTACTCGTTAATCTCTGTGGTTTCCACTTCCATAAGGCTGACAAAGGTTGCAGTATGTTAACATGCAAAATGCTTAGAATCTACAAGAGCACAACACAACTGATATTACTGCTACCATGTGATTGATAGTGATTTAACATCTAGCTAGCTAACCTTAATTCTTTTGCAGAATGCACACAAACAGCCTTTAAAACGGTAAGTCTTATCACAACCATATTCAGGCAGGACTTTCTACTTGTCAGTGAAGTAAATCTTTCCAAAAATCTCTCTGCAGGTTCCCCTCAGATTATTGCTACTCCGGGTTGCAAGAAAAGCTGTAAGAGGAAATTATAAAGGGATTCTCTATTCTGGAGACTAGCAAGAGCAGATGGGAATGGGAATGGCTCTGTACCATATGCAACTAATTGTAGTTGTTGCAGTTGATGATTAAAATCACCTGAGAAGTTGGGGAAAAAATTTCTGGGCTACAATCCAGAACAAATGATTCACAAGATCCCAGAAATAAATATTCTGAGGAGCTCCACATATGATTTTTATAGTCAGAATTTTGGAACTTCCATAATATAGTAATATTTAAGATTAGGTGATGCATGGCCAGCGCCACGGCTCACTAGGCTAATCCTCCACCTGTGGCGCCAGCACCCTGGGTTCTAGTCCCGGTTGCTCCTCTTCCAGTCCAGCTCTCTATTGTGGACCGGGAAGGCAGTGGAGGATGGCCTAAGTGCTTGAGGCCTCCACCCGCTTGGGAGACCAGGAGGAAGCACATGGCTCCCGGCTTCGGATCAGCGCAGCGCACTGGCCATGGCGGCCCTTTGAGGGGTGAACCAACGGAAGGAAGACCTTTCTCTCTGTCTCTCTCTCTCTCACTAACTCTGCCTGTCAAAAAAATAAATAAATAAATAAAAGATTAGGTGATGCAGTTCTGAAATCCTACCAAATATCAAGATGCAACAAACATTACATTAAGCTAATTAGTATAAATATATATTTATACTAAAAAACAAAACTTCATCTCATTGATATGACTTTAAAAAAAAAAGTTAAAGGTGGGCATTGTGGCTCAGTGGCTTAAGCCACCACTTGGGACACCCATATCCCATATCAGAGTCCCTAGTTCAAGTTCCAGGTACTCAATACTTCTGATTCAGTTTCCTGTTAACGTGCACACGGGAAGCAGCCAATAATTTGGGTCTCTATCACCCATGTGAGAGACCTAGGTGGAGTTCCTGGCTCCTGGTTTTGGATAGACACAACCCTAACTGGTGCATGCATTTGAGGAGTGAACCAGTGGGTGGAAGATGTCTCTCTCTTTTTCTCTTGACCTTCAAACAAATGAAAATAAATAAGTGAATATTACAAAAATAGTTTATAAATAAAAAAGGGCAATTCCTAAAGAAATATATAGGAACTAAGCAATCAAGTCTGTTTATAAAACAACCTTTCTTAACACTAAAGAAGGAAATAAAGCTATTAGTATACTTGTAAGTCATGAGGTGATACTCTTTGTTAAAATTTTCTCTTGGTAATCTGAAGAACTGTAACAACACATTCACATGGGAAACAAATTTATATTAGATTTCTTTTTAACCAGAGAGAGAGAGAGATTAAAAGAGAGCTCCCATTCCCAAACACCCACTGCAATGGCCAGGACTGGGCTAGGTTGAAGCTGGAAGCTGGGAAGTTATTCTAGGTTTCATGTGAGTGGCAGAGACGGAACCACTTGAAATATCACTAAGTGTCTCCTAAAGTATGCATTAGCAAGAAGCTGGGATTGGAAGCACAGCCAAGACTCAAACCTAGGCACTCTAATATGGAATGTGAGTAATCTTAACTGCAAGGCCAAATGCCAAGTTGGCTTCTTAATCACAAAATTAAACAGTCCAGAAAATAAATTTACATGCAAAAAGAGGCCACATAAATTTATGTAGGAAATTTCCTTTCAGATTATAAGCTTAGAATATTGAGATTTCTATATCACTAACATGGTATCTCTCCGCATTTATGTTAGTCTCCATTTTCATTAACACCTTGAATAAAATTTCATATATTTGTAAACAGTTCTTAGATACTTTTATTAAAAAGACTTATTTAAAGACAAAGTGAGAGAGAAAAAGGGAGAGGGAGGGAGAAGGGACAGGCAGGCAGAAAGCTTCTATCCTTGGGTTCACTCCCCAAATGGCCTCAACAGCCAGGGCTAGGCCAGGCTGAAGCTGGGAGCCAGGAACTCCTTTCTGGTTTCCCACATAGATGGCAGGAACCCAAGTACTTGGACTACCATCCATCATCTCCCAAGTGCATTAGCAGGAAACTGGATCAAATCCAGGCTTCTCCAATATGGGATGTGCAGGCAGCGTATCCTGCTGCACCACAGCCCCTCCCCCCCTTTTTCTTTTATTTGAAAGCAGAATAACAGAGAGGAGATAGAAATCTTCCATCCACTGGTTCACTCCCCAAATGGCCACAACAGCCAAGGCTGAGCCAGGCCAAAGTCAGGAGTCAGGAGCTTCCTCCAGGTCTTCCATGTGGTTGCAGGTGTCCAAGTATGCTGGACATCCTCCACTGCCTGTCCAGGCCATTAGCAGGGAGCTGGATAAATCCAGGAAGTAGAGCGGCAAGGACTTGAACCAGCACCCATATGGGATATGCTAAGCCATGATGCCTGTCCTACTTTGCGTACGTTTTGATTATTCCTAGGCAACATATTTTTATGTTAATAAAATGTTTTGTATATCATCACTTTTTATGTTGAATTATTTTAAAGTAAACTGACATTACACCCACAAATAATTCAGTATGGGGTCTGGTTGTTGTGGCACAGCAGGTACCTACCAGCTGCAATGTTGGCAAAGAATATAACTGCTGGTTGGAGTCCCAACTGCTCCACTTCCAATCCAGTTCCCTACTAATTAACCTAGGAAAGCACCAGAAGATGGCCCAAGTACTTAGCCCCTGCCACCCACGTAGGAGAACCGGATAGAGTTTCAGACTTCTAGCTTCAACCTTGTCCATCCCCAGTGGTTGCAGACATTTGGGGGAGTAAACTAAAAAACAAAAAATCTCTCTCTGTCCCTGTATATCTGTAAATGTTTCAAATAAATAAATAAATCCTTTAAAAATAATTCAGTATACATTTCTAAAGTAACATTACTAGAGCTAATAAAAATCATTTCCTAGTATTATCTATTAACCAATTTATGTTTCTCTGATTACTAATACACTAAAGCCAAATACAAAAAGGGGCTTTAGTGTATTAGTAATCAGAGAAACATAAATTAGTAAGAGATCATTGCACAAACTCAAATTGTAAAAATCTAGAAGTCTGTTGTCAAGTGTTAGAAAGGATGCAGAGCACGGAAACTGGAATATATTGTTGTGGGAAAGGGGATAACGGCCTCTCTGGAAAAACAGTTCCACATTAGATAGTAAAACTGAAGATGCATGTACATGATTCCTTCTACCACTGCTAGAAAAACTCACAACAGAAATGTGTATATGTAACAATGTTTACACCACTATTGTTTGTTACAGAAAAACTTGAAACAACTCAAATATCTTTTTTTTTTTTTTTTTTTTTGACAGGCAGAGTGGATAGTGAGAGAGAGAGAGAAAAAGGTCTTTCTTTGCCGTTGGTTCACCCTCCAATGGCTGCCGCGGCCGGCGTGTTGCAGCTGGCGCACCGCGCTGATCCAATGGCAGGAGCCAGGTACTTCTCCTGGTCTCCCATGGGGTGCAGGGCCCAAGCACTTGGGCCATCCTCCACTGCACTCCCTGGCCACAGCAGAGAGCTGGCCTGGAAGAGGGGCAACCGGGACAGAATCCGGCGCCCCGACCGGGACTAGAACTCGGTGTGCCGGCGCTGCAAGGTGGAGGATTAGCCTAGTGAGCCGCGGCGCCAGCCACAACTCAAATATCTTTGAACATTACAAAAGATAAACAAACTATAATATATTAATGCACAGAATAATACACAGCAGGGAAAAATCAATTGTAGCTCTTTTAACAACATGGATCCATCTCAAAAATTCTGTAACAATGAAAACAAGAACAGATACAAAATAATTTACACGGTTTAAGTGTTCAAAATTATTGCTGTTTATTTTCAAGTGATTCAGTAAATTAAATCACACACACCCATATAAGCCGAAATATAAAGAAAATGCGGTAAAATGTTATACTGTTTAGGTATAAACACAGGGAGTAGAGTAGATAAAGGAAACAGAAACAAAGTTCAGGATAGTGCCCAGCATGGGAATCAGATGAACCTGACACAGAAAGAGCTTCCCAGGGGGCTGCTGGTCCTGGTAGTTTCCTCATCTGAGTGTAAAGATATGAACTTTCCTTTACAAATATTCATTAAACGATACATACAAACTCTAGGGATCTTTTTCTGTATGTATCTTTCACAAGAGGTAAAGATAACAAATAATATGGTAAAATATATAAAAATACTTTACCGGAAAAATTTGGATACATTTGTTAAACAACGTTTTTAAAGATTTATTTATTTATTTGAAAGGCAGAGGAGTTAGAGAGAGAGGGACAGAAAGAGAGAGAGGGGGAGAGAGAGAGATCTTCCATCTGTTCATTCACTCCCCAGATAGCCACAACTTTGGGTCAGGGTTGGGATAAGCCAAAGCCAGGAGTCAAGCACTTCATCCGCATCTCCCACATGGTGGCCAGGGCCCAAACACTTGGGCCATCTTCCACTGCTTTTCCCAGGTCATTAGCACGGAGATGAATTGGAAGTGCAGCAGCCGGGACACAAACTGGCACCCATATGGGATGTTGGTGTTGCAGGTGACAGCTTCACCCATTATGCCACAAGGCTGTCCCTGTTAGACACTTTTATGGAAACATAAAATGCTTAGCTTTGTAACAAGCAAATGTCATGGGTTTTTGCTATGTGGGCCATTTACATGAGATCAGTCTATCAACAGGTACTTAGCCCAGAACCATTTTTGAGGCCAATAATATAATGTCATCTCATTTTTCATAATAGTTCTTATACAGTCATCAATTCTAAATATTGTTTAATTCTTTATTAGGAAATATATTCTCCAAAATAATTCCCATGAATTGCATCATGATACTCCAATTCTTACTGCAGTAGATATTGTAGTATATTCAATTTAATAATTTATTATGAGAAAACTCTCAAAGTTTTACAATTATTCAAATATCATATACAACTTACACTGTTCATGTACAAATTCTATTTCCTACAACTTTTTCTGACTTACTCATTAAGACTTCAAAGCATCTTTTGTGAAACTAACAAAGTCAAAAGCTAGTCAGAATCTCATGTTCTCAAAGACTAACTTTTAATGTAGTTCCATTAATCAACTGGGTTGTTAATCTTCTGTGTCATCTAAATCAAGATCAAAATCTAAATCATCATCGCTTTCTTCATTTCTTCTGCAGTTTCCTCTACAGTTGGAACTTAGATTACTGTCAATATTTTCAGACTTTTCAGGTTCTTTGTTAAACCTAAAGATAGAAGAAAAAAATAATTATTTCCCAGGCATTCATTATCTATACAGATTCAAAAGACATTTATCACTACATTTCATTATTAATAGAAGCCTCATGAAAGTCAGCATAGACAAAAAGATCCCTGAAGACTAACTTAACTCAAGATCCAACCAACTATAACATTATTTTAACTGAAGTAGATGCAAAGAAATTAATACATGATACATGTTGCTGAAATGCTGTTATAATCCCTTTGTAATGAATGTGAATCTCCTAGAAAATATTTTATCACCTTAAAATATACTTTTATTTTTATTGCAATGATAGAAACTTTTTGAATAATTATGATGTTTTTTCCTTTCAAGTGGAAAAAAGTCAACATTAGTGTGATATAATGCTACTTAAGACTAGGAATTGTTGAATGTCTCATTAAAAGAAAATTCATCTATCAATTATTAAGAGTAAAATTGAAATATGAGTGGAAATACTCACGGAATAACAATGTCTTCTTTCTTTCCACATTTTGCACAAACTTCAAGTTCATAGGCACAAAGTCTACACATTATGTGATAAGAATCTTTCACTGTCTTTTGTAAACACTTAACACTAAAAGTGAAAAAGAAAACCAATTATTAATTTTTACCAATTACTTAAGATTAACTTGATGAAAACAGGAGTTTGGCTAAATGCACAGGTTGAAAAACCTAAAATCAAAACTCATAGATTTCAATCTCAGATATTTTATCTTATCTCACTTTAAATTCATCATATAGCACAATGAAGTGCAAAATAATAATATCTGATAATTATCTTCTTAGAATTAAAAAATCATTAAAACACATGAAAATAAGATCAATATACAAAAATCAACTGTATTTCTATATACTTATCAACAAGCCAAACAAGAATAAAATACTTGGGAATATATTCAACAAAAGAAGTACAAGACCAATACACTAAAAACTATAAAACGTGGTTGAAAGAAACTAGATATAATGCATGGAAAAACATCCTATGTGAATGAAGACAGTATGGATAAGATGGCAATATTCCTCAAATTGATCTACAGATCATTGCAACTTCTACTAAAATTACAATGAACTTTTTTCTGCAAAAACTGGCAAGTTAACCCTAAAGTTTATACAGAAATTCCAGCAACAAGGATAGACAAAACAGTCTTAAGAATGAGAGGATGAAATGAGATGACGAAAATGCTCAAAACTCATTTGCTGTGATGGCTGCACACCTGCATAACACGCTAAAAACCACTGAATTGTTCATTGATATGTATTAGCTATAGCTTCCAACTTTTCTCCATTCAAAAGGATGCTGGTCATGGGTTTGTCATAAATTACATTCATTATGTTGAGCAATGTTCCTTCTATACCCAATTCGCTTAAGGTTTTCATCATGAAAGGATGCTGTATTCTTTTTTTTTTTTTTTTTTAAAGATTTATTTATTTGAAAGAGTTACACAGAGAGAGGAGAGGCAGAGAGAAAGAGAGAGAGGTCCTCCCCCGCTGGTTCACTCCCCAATTGACCACAATGGCTGTTCCAAAGCCAGGAGTGTCTTCCGGGTTTCCCATGAGGGTGCAGGGGCCCAAGAACTTGAGCCATCTTCCACTGCTTTCCCAGGCCATAGTAGACAGTTGGATCAGAAGTGGAGCAGCCAGGACTGGAACCAGCACCCTCATGTGATGCCGGAACTGCAAGTGGCAGCTTTACAAGCTACGCCGCAGCGCCTGTCCCAGAATGCTGAATTCTATCAAATGCTTTCTCTGCATCTATTGAGATAATCATATGATTTTTGTTCTTAAGTTTGTTAATGTGATGTATCACATCAACTGATTTGCAAATGTTGAAACATCCCTGTATACCAGGGATAAATCCTACTTGGTCCAGGTGAATGATCTTTCTGAGGTGTTGTTAGATTCAATGAGCTAATATTTAGTTGAGGATTTTTGCATCTATGCTCATCAGAGAAATTGGTCTGTAGTTCTCTTTCTCTGCTGTATCTTTTTCAGGTTTAGGAATTAAGGTCATGCTGGCCTCATAAAAGGAATTTGGGAGGATTCTTTCCCTTTCAAATGTTTTCAATAGCTTGAAAAGAATTGGAGCTCTTCTTTAGAAGTTTGGCAATATTCAGCAGTGAAACTGGCCCTGGACTTTTCTTTCTTAGGAAGTCTTAGTACTGATTCAACTTCCATCTTGGTTATTAGTCTATGTCTTCATAGCTCAATTTAGGTAGGTTGTATGTGTCCAGGAATCTATCCAGTTCTTCTAGGTTTCCGGATTTGTTGGCATACAACTCTTTGCAGTAATTCCTGATGATTCTTTTTATTTCCATGGTATCTATCATTATGTTCCCTTTTTCTTCTCTAATTTTATTGATTTGGGTCTTCTCCCTCTTTTATTTGTTAGTTGTGAAAATGGTGCATCAGTTTTGTTTATTTTTTTTGAAAAACCAGCTGTTAATTTCACTTATCTTTTGTATTGTTCTTTTGGTTTCAATTTTGTTTATTTATTCTCTAATTTTAATTATTTCTTTTCTCTTACTAGTTTTGGGTTTGGTTTGCTGTTTTTTTCTAGGTCCTTGTGATATACTGATAGCTCATTTATTTGGTGCCTTTCCAATTTCTTGATGTAGGCACCAACTAATAAAAACTTTTCTCTTAACACTGCTTTTGCTGTATCCCTTAAGTTGATATGTCATATTGTCATCTTCATTTGTTTCCAGAAATTTTTTGACTTCTTCTAATGTTGCTCAATCTGCGTATATTTGCATATGTTCTAGAGATCAAATTCTATATTCCAAAAGGTTCTGAGCACCCACGAAGGGAAAAATGCCACAGCAAAATAAACATAAATCACTCAAAGATACATCACATTTGATTTGCTAACGAAGAAAGAAAAAAGAAAAAATCTTGAAGGCAGCCAGAGAAAAGAGACACTTTTTATAAGAGGAACAAAGGTAAGAACTACAAGAAGCCTGAAGCTAGAGACATGGCAAAGGTGGTTAGGCCACCACCTGTGAGGTAACTCCCATGGGTGCTGGTTCACATCCTGGCTGCTCCACTTCTGACCCAGCTCACTGCTGATGGCCTTGGAAGGGTGGCAGAAGATGGCTCAAGTGTTTGGACCCTTGCTACCCATAGGGGAGACCCAGAAGATGTTCCTGGCTTCTGGCTTCAGCCTGGCCATCGCAGCCATTTGGGAAGTGACTAGCAGATGAAAATCTCTCTTTCTCCCTCTGTCTCTCCCTCTCCTTGTCTAGTTGACACTTAGAGAACACTCCACTGTTGCAGGTCAGAAAACAATATCCCCAGCCAGCGCCGAGGCTCACTTGGTTAATACTCCACCTGCGGCTCCAGAATCCCATGTGGGCACCAGTTCTAGTCCCGGTTGCTCCTCTTCCAGTCCAGCTCTCTGCTGTGGCCCGGGAGGGCAGTGGAGGATGGCCCAAATGCTTGGGCCCTGCACCCTCATAGGAGACCAGGGAGAAGCACCTGGCTCCTGGCTTCAGATCAGCACAGTGCTGATCGTAGTGGCCATTTGGGGAGTGAACCTTCGGAAGGAAGACTTTCTCTCTCTCTCTCTCTCTCTCTCTCTCTCTATATATATATAACTCTAACCCTACCTGTCAAATAAATAATAATAATAATAAAAAAGAAAACAATATCCCAAACTGTGCTTTAGTATGTTGAGTACTTTGAACTAAAAGAGACTGGAAGGACTCTCACTGATCTTCTGTTCCAGGCTGTGTTTCTTCATCAAAAGTAACTAACATAAACTCGAATTCCTCTTCCTCAAGCAAGTCATAGAAACTACTAGCATTACTGTGAGCTTTCCCATATTTCTGCATTAAAGCTAGCCATACAGAACTTCTTTGACCTACTCTGTCATTCCAGAGGAGTCTTGCTCCATACTTTGGAGGAAGAAAAACACAGAGATGCCAAGAACAATCTGAACAGATGGGTGTTAATCCCCTTCGTCCATTCTATCAGTCTGTTACCATTAGATCATATTCTTTTGTCCATTCACATTTCTACATGGCTTCCATTCTGTATTGAACCTAAGCATAAAACAGTTTTCCCTGGGTCTTGAGCCTTGATTTCTCATGTCACTAAAACTTGGAATAAACATGTTTTCCTCTTATTAACCTGTTTTTTTTTTTTAACAGCAAAGTTGGTCTTAACCTTTATGATAAGCAGAAAAGATGCCCCACCTTTCTGTCCCCCACAGTACACAAGAGCAATACATCCTCTTCAAGTACACATGGAACATACTCCAAGTCAGAGCATACTCTATGTCATAAAAACAAGCTCAACAAAATTTTAAAAACCTGAAATGTATGTGAGTATATACCCTTGGTGCAATAAGATCAACCAGAAATCAATAACAGAAGGATATCTGAGAAAAGCCCAACTATTTAGAAATTCAACAAAATATTTTTTTTTTTTTTTTTTGACAGGCAGAGTGGACAGAGAGAGAGAGACAGAGAGAAAGGTCTTCCTTTTTGCCGTTGGTTCACCCTCCAATGGCTGCTGCAGCTGGCGCACCACGCTAATCCGAAGGCAGGAGCCAGGTGCTTTTCCTGGTCTCCCATGGGGTACAGGGCCCAAGTACTTGGGCCATCCTCCACTGCACTCCTGGGCCACAGCAGAGAGCTGGCCTGGAAGAGGGGCAACCAGGACAGAATCCGGCGCCCCAACCGGGACTAGAACCCAGTGTGCCGGCGCCACTAGGCGGAGGATTAGCCTAGTGAGCCGCGGCGCCACCCCTCAACAAAAGATTTCTAAATAACCCATAGGTAAAAGAGAAGTCAGAAGGAAAAATGAGAACATATTTCAACTGAATGACAATAAAAATGACATCAAAATTTAAGAAATGGAGCTAAAGAAGTTCTTGCAAATTTATATAATCAAATATTATGTTAACATGATCAAGAATTACCCAAACTTTTACCATAAGCAGCAGGAATAAGTTAAACTCAAAATTAACAAAAATGAATAACCAACAATAATATGAGGACAGAAACCAATGATACTGAAAACAGAAAAATAGAGAAAAATCAGTGAAATCAAAAGCAGGCACTTTGAAAAGATCAATATAATTCAAAAACATGTAGCCAGGCTGATCAAAATAAAAGGAGCAGGTATAGGGGCCGGCACTGTGGTGTCATAGGCTAAGCCTCCACCTGTGGTGCCAGCATCCCATACAGGCACTGATTCAAGTCCTGGCTGCTCCACTTCTGATCCAGCTCCCTGGAAAAGCATTAGAAGGTGGCCCAAGCGCTTGGGCCCCTGCACCCGCGTGGTAGACTCAGAAGAAGCTCCCGGCTCCTGGCTTCAGATTGGCCCAGATCCATTTGGATGTGAACCAGCAGATGAAAGATCTTTCTCTCTGTCTCTCTCTCTCTCTCTGTCTATAACTACTTCTCAAATACACGAATAAATATTTTAAAAAAAAGAAGATATAAATTAACACTATCAAGAATGAAGGGGCAGGGGCCAGGGCTGTGGCACAGTGGGTTAACGCCCTGGCCTAAAGCACCGGCATCCCATATGGACGCCAGTTCGAGACCCGTCTACTCCACTTCCAATCCAGCTCTCTGCTATGGCTTGGGAAAGCAGTACAAGATGGCCCAAGTCCCTGGGCCCCTGCACCCAAGTGGGAGACCTGAAAGAAGCTCTGGGCTCCTGGCTTCAGATCAGCACAGCTCCGGCCGTTGCAGCCAATTGGAGAGTGAACCATCGGATGGAAGACCTCTCTCTCTCTCTCTCTGCCTCTCCTCTCTCTGTGTAACTGACTTTCAAATAAATAAATAAATCTTTAAAAAAAAAGAAAAAATGAATGAAGGGGCAGGCATTGTAGAGCTGTGGATTAAGATGCAGTTTAGGATGCCCGTTTCCAGTATCTGCCTAATTTGAGTCCTAGATACTGAACTTCTGATTCAGCTTCCTGCTAATGGGTCTAAGAAGGCAGCAAATAATGGTTGAAGTACCTGAGTCTCTGCCACTCATGTAAGAGACCTGGATGGGGTTCCTGGCTCCTGACTTTGGCATGGCCCAGCCCCAGCTGTTATAAGCATTTGAGAGTGAACCACTGGATGGAAGCTCTCTGTCTACTCTCTCAAATTAATATACTTAAAAATTCTTATGGTACACAAATTCTTTCAGGAAACAAAATAGGGAAGAACACTTTTAAAATGGTATTTATTTACTTACTTGAGAAGCAGAAAGAGTGAGTTCCATCTGCTGGTTCACTTCCCAATGTCTACAATGATTGGGGCTAGGACAGGTGGGAGCCAGAAATTGGAAATTCAATCTAAGTCTCTCATGTGGGTGGCAGGAAGTCAATTGCTTAAGCTTCCTTGGGTCTGCCTGAGCTGGAAGCTGAAGTCAGGGGTCAGAATCAGGTATCAAGCCAAGGCAGTTCTATTTGGGAAGCAGGTATCTTAACCAGCATCTTAACTTTTAGGTTAACTGCCCACCACAGGAATCCTTTCCGACTCATTTGATGAGACCCTCTAATATTAAGATATGAAAACTGCAGTCCAATATTTCAAATGAACACATGTAAAAATCTATGACAAAGTGTTAGCAAGTCAGTAACATAAACATCTCAGCCAAGTGGGCTTTATCTTGGGAATACAAAGCTGATTTAATATTCTAACCCCCCAACCTCCACAAAGTAGTTCATCAAAGCAGGAAAAGAAAAGAAAAACCATATTCAGATCTTAATGGATGAAGACAAAGCTCACTTAACAAAATTTAACAACTATTTATAATAACACCTCTCAGCAAACTATAAATCGAAGGAACCATCTTGATCTTGATAAAAAGGTATCTACAAAGAACACACAGTTAACACTACACTTAATGACAAGAGACTGAATACCTTCCCCAAATGATCTGGGACATGACAAGAAAACTCGTTCCTACCACTCCCTTTCAGCATCATATTGAAGGTCCCAGACAGTACAATAAAGCCAGAAAAAGAAATAGAGGTCATACAGATGAGAAAGAAAAAATAAAACTCTATTTAGAAAAAAACACAATGAGGGCGGGTGCTATGGCATAGAAGGTTAAGCCCCAGCATACCATGTAGGCTCTGGTTTGAGTCCTGATTGCTCCAATTTTAATCCAGCTCCCTGCTTGTGGCCTAGGAAAGCGGCAGAAGACGGCCCAAGTGCTTGGGCCCCTGCACTCACTGGCTTCAATATGGTGCAGCTCTGACCATTGTGGTCATCTGAGGAGTGAACCAGTGGATGGAAGATCTCTCTCTCCCTGCCTCTGCCTCTCCCTCAGTAACTCTTTCAAATAAATGAATAAGCCGGCGCCGCGGCTCAATAGGCTAATCCTCCGCCTTGCAGCACCGGCACACCGGGTTCTAGTCCTGGTCGGGGCGCCAGATTGTGTCCCGGTTGCCCCTCTTCCAGGCCAGCCCTCTGCTGTGGCCAGGGAGTGCAGTGGAGGATGGCCCAAGTACTTGGGCCCTGCACCCCATGGCAGACCAGGATAAGTACTTGGCTCCTGCCATCGGATCAGCGCGGTGTGCCGGCCGCAGCACGCCAGCCGCGGCGGCCATTGGAGAGTGAACCAACGGCAAAGGAAGGCCTTTCTCTCTCTCTCTTCACTGTCCACTCTGTCAAAAAAAAAAAAAAAATAAATGAATAAACTTTTACAACACACACACACACAATCCTCTGTCTACATAGAAAATCCTAAAGAACCTACAAAAAAGGTACTAGAAATTAAGATAGTTTAGTAGTAAACTCACAAAATAAAGAGCCATTAAACAGAAATAAGCTTTATTTCTTTGCTGGCAATGTCTAATGACATTTCTGAAGAAACTTGCAAGCTGATTCTCTATAAGAAAAAGCAAAGAAATGGTAATAGCCAGAATGATTTTGAAAAAGGAAAACAAGGTTATAGGACTCTTGATATGTTCTTTTGTTTTTCCTTTAAGATTTATTTATTTATTTACTTATTTGAAAGGCAGAGGGAGAGGAAGAGAGAGAGATCTTTCATCCACCTGTTCACTTTCCATTAAATGGACACAACAGCTGGAGCTGAAACGATCCACGTGGGTGCCAGGACCCAAGTACTTGGGCCATTTTCCTCTGCTTTTCCAGGCTATAGCAGAGAGCTGGATTGGAAGTAGACCAGCCAGGACTCAAACCAGTGCCTATCCCACAGCACCAGCCCCTCATTATGCACTTTCAAGCCTTACCATAAAACTGCAAGAATCAAGGTAGTACGGTACCAATGAAAGGACAGATATACGGATAAATGGAACAAAATACAATCAAGAAACAGACTCACATACATGGACCCAAATAACGTGAAACACAGTAGAAAGGCAAGTGAATGAAGAAAGGACAATGTTTTTAACAAATGATGTTGAAAAACTGAATAGCCCTTGGGGCCAGGACTGCAGGTAAAGCCACTGTCTTCAGTGCCAGCATCCTATATGGGCACCGGTTCATGTCCCTGGCTGCTCTTCTTCTGATCCAGCTCTCTGCTATGGCCTGGGAAAGCAGTAGAAGATGGCCCAAGTCCTTGGACCCCTACACCTGTGTAGGAGACCTTGCAGAAGCTCCTGGCTCCTGGCTCCAGCCATTGCAGCCAACTGGGGAGTGAACCAGTGGATGGAAGACCTCTCTCTCTCTCTCTCTCTCTGTCTCTCCTTCTCTCTGTGTAACTCTAACTTTCAAGTAAATAAATAAAACTTTAAAAAAAAACCTGAATAGCCTTAAAATCATGAAAAGGATCATAAACTCAAATATAAAATCAAAAATCATACAAATTTCAAGAAGAAAACATAGTTTAACACAAAGTCATGATCCATAAATCATGATTTACTAGATGCATCTTCCTCAAAATAAAAGTTTTTTCTCTTCAGCAAACACTACTAGAAGAATGAAAAAAAAAAGCCAAATGCTGATTTAAAAAAAATCTGTAAAACACAGACCTCCTTTGTAGTATACAATATAAAGAACTTCCAACATTCAGTTATAAGAAAACAAAGCACAAAAGCATGAGCTAAAGATCTGAAAAGATCTCTCCATCTCACTAAAAAAGAAAGCTGCAAAATGAGCAAATGAAAATGGTATTAGTAGCACCACTGGTCATCAGAAAAATACAAATTAAAATCATGAGATACAGGTACTGATGTATTCCTAAAACAGAACAAAACTTGAAAATAAAAACCAAAACTTGACAATCCTGAATGTTGAGGAGGCCGACATCTAGAATTTCCATACACTGCTGGTGCAAAGGGCAGAAAGTTCAGCTACTTTGGAAAATAGCTTGGAAGTTTCCTTTAAAAACATGGCCTTAACATACAACCCAGCAATCGCACTATTGTATATTTATTCCCAAAAAATAAAAATACACATTCACATGTAAAAACTGTTTAAAATGGGATCTCTTGTTTTGGAAACTGGAGTCAAAAGGTTGTGATTCCAGATTCCAAATTGTTAATCTAGTACTAAGAAACAGTTTGTCTTTAAGAATCAAATACTAGCACAGCTTAATGCAGATCCCTGGGATCCATGCATTATTTACATAACCAGAATTTTGGTAGATGGGTCCCAAGAATCTGTTAAACTCTACGAAATCCATATACATATAACCACACTGTTGACCTACATCAAAATAATACTTCCTGGATATTCAAGTAAGGGTTTTCCATGGTTCCTAATGCTAGTTAAGAAGATAACGCCAAATTCAGAGAACAGAATGAATGCTATTGCTGAAAAGTAATTATACTCTTTTAAAATTTAAACTTTTTCTGAAAATCAACTAAGTTTTGCTAGAACTGTACCTCTGGATATAAACATACCTATCTTATGGCAACAAGGATACATGCATACACTTAAAATGGTATTTTTCCTTTATATAAAGGTGAAATATATTTGTAAAAATGTGAATTATAAAGCTTTTGAACCTTACAACCTTCCTGTTCCTGTTAAAAATGTGGACCTTTAGTATGCCTTCTCTTTCAAAACTCTTAAACCAGGCTTTATGCCCTCATGGGGAGAAGAACAAGAGGAGGTCTGAAAGTAAGAGTCTCTGCATTTTTTTTAACATTAGTACTAAATTTACCAATCCAAAGAATCTTGATATAAGCATGAGAATGGCTTATGTAATATTTTATGAGACATGCATTCCAAGTTGTTATAAAACCTGTTAAGTATTTTAAAACAATTCTAAAAATAAAGTATGTAATGACTCCAGGGTGTTTTTTTAATAAAATTCATGGTAAGAAAAAAAAAACTTTAAATTCACTAAAATATCAATTTATCTAATTTCCCTTGAAAATGGCTATATTTTGAATATTTTGTGAACTCACTAGTAGGAAAACATCAGAAATGTTAAAATGATAGTTTCACCTTCTTTTCTTTTCTCTATGGGATGTAACTCCCAGAAACAATATACCCATGCATATACCACAACTAGTCCTTTTAGTATAGAAATGGCCAAATAAAAACACAGATCATCCCTAAAAAACATGTTTACGACAAAGGAGATTGCAACACTTTCTAAAAATGTTTGCAATTTTTTTTATTAAAAAACACAAAAGGTAGGAAAATTAATTAAAAGGTAATGAATGTATGCTCTAAGGATGAAAACCAGAAACAGAATCTGAAGTTTTCAATGGACTACTATAACTATGGAAGTTATTATTTTGAAAACAAAAATTAATAGGGAAAAAACTGTGTTTTGGGGGAAAGAAACCTAGACTCTAGCACAGTTTTGGTATGTCCTTGTCAAATGATCTTTCCAAGTCCCATAAACTTCTTTGAGTCTCACTCTTCATAAGCATTAACATAAAGTGCTGAACAAAGTCAGTGGTACTAGGTTATACCATAATCACTGTATTCATCACCTCTACAGTCTCACAGCTGAAAAACAAATACTTTCTGATATCAATATGAGAGTAACAAAATTTTTTATATTACGTATTTAAACATACCAACACCTCAAAGATCTGTGTAGAGAGAGGTAAAATTTCTCCTCCAGCTTCTTAGGATCTCTTACATAAAACAGATTAATGTTTGCTAGAAATAAAATTTACTCTGCTACAACTTTTCAGGCCTAGTTTTCATTTCCTGGTTATTGTTATTTAACCTTTACCATAATTGGGCTCCATTGTACATAGGTGAGGAGTAGGCAGGTGCTTTTGTAAACAGTGAACTGTGTTACTCCACCCTTGGTGTATAAATAACAGAAACTCAGCATTGATAGTTTCATGAGGTCACATTTCCTGCAGTGACTTTTACATAACCTGGACTCAACAGAAGATTCTAAAGCCATAGTAGAGGATTACATCATATGCTATTAATAAAATGCTTTTAAAGAGAGAATATCTTCAAATTCCAAGATATTAAGTAGGAGAAATTACAATTCACTTCCTTGTTTCTCTAGATATATTTGAAAGTAAATGGAGCTATTATACTACTTCTTGCAGTAATACACTGGATTACAGTAATTCTTGAAAGAGTACAAAATATTTACTTCTGACCAAGAATAGTTTAGAAAAAAAGAGAAAAGAAATTATTCAATACTTTAGGGCAGGTGATTTAAAATTAAAGCTTGCTGCACCAATCAATGTCAATCAACAGTCTTCATGTACAGATGAGCAACCACTGAAAGTAACAACATTTGTCAACCTTTAACCTTTAGAATTAAGACCCAAGATTGTGGGCAAGGAAAAAAAAAAAAAACAGGCATTAAAGTCACTACTAAACTGTACTCCCAAACACTTTAATACTCCTGGAATTTGGTGACACAACTTCCATATCACTGATTAACCTTAAAGCATTAGTCTATTATAAGAAATACAGGAAATGAAAAATACAACCAATGAGGCCATTCTATATGGCCCTACATTGGTACACACAATAGGACAAAAGGGTAGTATCCAACAAAAGAACAAAATATCCTAGCTGTGTTTTCTAATAAGGCTAGAAACCCAGCTACTAAACCAAAATTCCGAGTCTTGTTTTCCCTTTATTTAATGTATATTCAAAGCAGACCAAAACTTCCTTTTGACAGGCAACTTAGATTACCATTTATGGAACACCAAGGTTACATATAAAGAGGAAAGAAAACTGTGAAAGGCAAATTAATATATGACAATTTTTGAGGAACCAAAAGACAAGAGATATAAGAACTTGTGATTATCTGTACTGTGTATGAAAGGGAAATGGGGAGTCTTGTCCATTTTCCCTCTATTTTCTGGTGCTTCCTCACAGAGTTTCCTATAAACACTGTTTACACAAACATTCTTCGACCTATATTTATGTCTTGTGTAGACCACTCCCATTTGTTCACTCCGTTATTCCTCTGTAGCCTCACCTGGTATCCTCTCGGTCTCTTTCCCTTTTAGTTAAATCCAACACTTTTAGCAACCTGCCACAGAGTTATGCATGGACTTATTGTGGGCATTGCTATATTAATCTTACTCCAGGCTCTTGTCCTACACAAATATAAGATTTCTATGTGCAGGCATGTATAAGGTGCACAAAGAGATAACAAAATTTATTCAAAAGATGAAAGTGAACACACACATATATATGAGCATGGGCTGCCCCATGGAGAATGGGCAGTGGGTCAGAGAATTGCCTGAAGGGAAAAGGGGTAGAGGAGAGACTACCTGTATAGCACCTCCAGTTGTGCTCTGTGGCAAAACAGAGGGCCCTCTTTCATGGGGTGGGGTGATGCCTCTACACATATGAAATTACTTGGGAATTTTATGATAGCTCTACAAGCTCCACATGGAGCTTAATACCCATATTTCATGGTGTCCCTACTTAGGTCCTGGATGATACAGGTGCATCCCAGGAAAAAGAGCATTTTGATAGGTAGAGGGATAGCATTACATTGTGGGTTTGCAGGGACTTCTAGCTCATACAGCCCTAAAATAGCTACATACTTACACCACACCAGACTCATCTCCCAGACAAGACTGTAAATTGCTTGGTGTCAGAGAGTCATCTTGGTATCTTCTATAAATTATAGCACAGAGTCTTGCACATTCAACATGCTACTTAAAATAATTGCAGATTAAACCCAGTTTCCTGTCAGTCATCCCTAATAATCTTTTATTTTGCTCAGAAATTCAGAGCTATATCTGGGGTAATATCCCTCATCATTATCCTAGACTCTTCCTAGAGACAATTTCACTCTAAATTAAAGGGGGAGTATTTTAGTAAATTACCTTTAAAACTCAGCTTAGTTTCTTGGTTCTTGAAAGTTAAGGAAAACCTGGTTACATAAGGCAAGGTGTTTCTAACAGGTATATTTTCATTCTATAGGGGAAAATTCTGTTTTGGTTAACATAAGATATAGGAATGTTTAAAGTCATCACAAGTGACTTTGTGTCAAACCTTAGGGATCTGACATTAAAATGAAAGTCAGGAATTAGAAATCTCAAGGGGGAAAAAAAAAACCTCTGTATTCTAATTTTGAATCTACTGCTCACTACCTGTAAGTCACCAAATTTTTCAAAAGCTAGACATAGCCAAATGTCACCTAAGGAACAAAAATCTTCCCCAACTCCCTTTACCAAGTAAGAACCAATGAGATAGAGGACTTACAGGTCCACTTGTAAGATGAGACCCAAAACTGTTTGTGGCTTGTTGTTTCTCCCTTCTCTTCTATGTTAATGTTAGACATCAGCTAGCTAAGGTAGTATTATCTCCAACTGTTGTTAATACATAGAAAGGGAAAAGAAGTAGGCTAGAGATATTAACATAATGTGTTTTTTTACCACATGTCTACATTAATAGAGGCAAAAGATTGCTTGGTTACCTTAAACAAAAGGCAGAAAGGAGTTTCTAGATACCAGAGTAGGCATTTCAGGATCTGATAACAAGACATAATTGTTTTTCCGCAGATAAAAGTATTTACAGAAGCAATGCAGGTTAGCACTCAGCAGTAACAATTTCCATAAACAAGATAGAAGACATTTGTAAAAATTAATAGAGTGAGGCCAGCACTGTGACATAGCGGGAAAGCCACTGCCTGCAGTGACGGCATCCCATATGGGCGCTGGTTCATGTCCTGGCTGCTCTTCTTCCGATCCAGCTCTCTACTATGGCCTGGGAAAGCAGTGGAAGATGGCCCAAGTTCTTGGGCCCTTGCACCCATGTGGGAGACTAGGAGGAAGCTCCCGGATCCCGGATTCGGATCGGTGTGGCTCTGACCCTTGTAGCCATCTTGGAGTGTGAGCCAGCAGACGGAAGACCTCTTTCATTCTCTCTTATTCTCTCTTTCTCTCTCAACCTCTCTGTAACTCTGCCTTTCAAATAAATAATTAAAGCTTTAAAAAAAATTAATAGAGCAATAGGCTCAGGTGAAGAGAGAAGTAGAACTTTTGGAATGAATAAATACAATAGTGAGAGATCACTGTGAGAAAGTAGAATACAATTTGCATTTGAATCTTAAATCCATCTGCTTTACTTTTGTCTTGAGTAAAACCTTTAATCCCTCTGAGCCCAGAATAAAGAACTCATTTCACTTCTGGCCTTGCATTCCCTGAGGAAGGGGACAAAACCTTTTAACCATTTATGTTTCTACTGCCAGGAAAAAAAAAAAGCCTATAAATGGACCTTATGTATTTAAATGTCAAGATTACTTTCTTGTTTAAGAATCACACACATTACTTTATAAGATATCTTGCTTTTCCAATAATTCAACTCCATATTCAAGGTTATTTATAATGTTCATGAATGACTTGAAGTTCACCAAAAATGGTAATAAATGGTTTTAATCTATCTTTTGGTTTCATTTTCAAAAGCCAAAAACAAGGCACTTGGAAAAATAAGGTTTGATACAAAAGACTTACATTTGTCCTGAACCACATTCTTACATATATTAATGATCTTAATAGTCTGAACCTTCTTATTCAAGCCTATATTGATTTTTCCCAGCACTACAGTGGCCCTCTCCTAGGGAGTAGCAGGTAATGCCCTTAAGATCAAAAGACATGAGCCAAAATAGGTGGAGAATCCTAGTACAGATTGTGTGATCCCAGATTCAGTGTCATTGGCCGGTCCTAGAGCTTTTATCACCACAAGCCTTTCACTTTATTTCTATAAAAACCTAAAGCTTTGAGTATCAGACTCTTAATATTAAAAGGTAGTATCTGTTCTTATCAGTTTAAAAGGTAATACCAGTAACACATTGTTTAAGCATCACTAATAGGTAACATGCTCTTTAAAAAATATTTGTTTATTTATTTGAAAAGCAGAGTAACAGAGAGAAAGGGAGAGGAAGAGGGATCTATTTTCTGGTTCACTTTCCAAATGGCCGTAACAGCCAGGTTTGGGCCAGCCTGAAACAGGAACTAGGATTCCATCTTGGTCTCCTTATGTAGGTGGTATGGACTCAAGTACTTGAGCCATTATCTGCTGCTTCTGGAGCACATTAGCAAGGAGCTAAATATTAGGCTTTCCCCTGTACCTACAATGTCATGTGCTCTGGACAATCTGAAATCCACGATGCTTTAGGCCAGGCAAATGACCCTCTTAAGTAAATAACATATTCAGACTAATGGGGTTCAGAACATGCTACCCCAAAATATAGTCAGGCATACTGAATATTTTAAGTTTAAATGATGTGAGAAACAGCAGATACCAGAAAAACTGTGTGACCTTTCCCTGAAGTAGGCCATGAGACCCCCCACGTAAGAGATGTTTTCCCTGGAAGACAGAAGCAGTCTTATTTCTGAAGGTGTCTGGACAGTGAGAGAAATCCAAATGAATAGGCCCAGCAAAACATTTTATTTTCCCTTTTCTACAAGATCTTGCTAGTAGTTTCTTAGGATCTCATGAATTATGATTTGTTTTCATTAGTTGGGGCTTTTTATTCCTGGAGATCAATATTTAGGTTGTAATACCTTGTTATCTAGATTTCGGTATTTCTACACATTATATTTCCTTCATTTTGTATTGTGAGCTAGCATATGGAGAACTACATCTATCTCAGTGTGATGTATAAGAGCATCTCAAGAGGTACTTTTTAGCCACCATCTCCTTGATGGAATGGACGTCTTTGGAAGACTTCTCAGTCATTCTACTGACAAGGCAGTGGAACACCACCACAAACTGCCTTAATCCCAGGGACTTCAATAACTCCAGGATAAGACACAATTGCTGACAATCAGGTTTGTGTATTCACAATCAACTATTCTCAAAAGTTGTTCTAAGTTTTTGGGGAAAAAAAATTTGCTATTAATACTGCTTCCTTTTGCTTTGAACTGAGACTTAATGTTCTTCTGAATAAAGGATATTCTAGTTCTTCAAGATTTAAAGTATGCAAATTCTTCTGGAGTCATAAAAATATAAAGACCATAAGAAATACACAAAAAGAGACAAAATCCAAGAGCTATCTATAATAAATAACCTCAGAAATTCTAAATCTAAATATACCATCTGGAAAATTTCTAATAGTTAATATTACTGTTTATATACTCTCATATTCATAAATGAAGGTAAACATATACTACATAGAAAAGAGTTTTAAAAACAGAAAATTGATAAGGCAGAGGCGGTTTTAAATGATTTCTTATTATATAACACTAGCTTTTTATTATTTTTATTAATACAAATAGAATAGATCTTATACATTCATAGGCAAAATTGCAAGAAGGAAACTACATTTCCCTCACTCCCCTGCTTACCCTAATCTTCCTCCCACCCTCCCCTCATTTCATCACTTTTTGCAAGGCAATAATTTTAATCCATTCTATATTCACAGGATTAATTCACCATTAATCATAGTATTCAACAAGTAAAAAGTAGAAAGACCACAGTTCCACAGGAGTATAAACAATGGCTAAAAATGACAATCATATCCCAAAATGACAATTTAAGTCCTTTACATTATTTGGTATTCTATATGAACTGCCACATATCAAATAAAATACATGATATTTATCTTTTGGAGACTAGCTTATTTCACCAAGCATAATGGTTTCTAGTTGTATTCATTTTGTAGCAAAAGACAGTATTTCATTCATTTTTATATACACCATGTTTTTTTTATCCAGTCAAAAGTTTATAGACATCAGGTTGATTTCATATCCTAGCTATCATGAATTGAACTGCAATGAACATAGGAGTATAAATAACTCATTCATATGCTGATTTCATTTCATTTGGGTAAATTCCAAGGAATCGGATGGCTGGGTCAATATGGAAGATCTATTTTCAGATCTCTGAGGAATCTCCATACTATCTTCCATAATAGTTGTATTTGTTCACATTCCCACCAACTGTAGATTAGGGTACCTCTTACCCACATCCTCACCAGATTTATTGTTTTTTGAGTTTTGGATGACAGCCATTCCAACTGGAGGGAGGAGAAGCCTCATCTGATTTTTATTTGTATGTCCCTAATGGCTAATGATCTTGAGCATTTTTTCATATGTCTGTTGGTCATTTGTATTTCATCTTTTCAAAATTTCCTATACATGTCCACTGCCAATTTCTTAATTAGACTGTTTTATTGCTGAGCTTCTTGAGCTCTTTGTAGATACTGAATATTAATCACTTATCAGTTACATAGCTTGCAAATATTTTTTCCCATCCTATTCACTGTCTCTCCATTTTGTTGAGAAGCTTCTTAGCTGGATGTAATCTAATTTATCTAGTTTTGTCTTTACTGTCTTGTGCTTCGGGGGTCTTATCCAAGAAATCATTGCCTGTGCCAATGCCTTGCAGAGTTTCCTGAGATTTTCCTCTAGTAATTTGATGGTTTCAGGTCACAGATTTAGGTCTTTGATCATTCTGAGCTGATTTTTATATAAGGTATAAGATATGAAACTTGTTTCACACTTCTGCATGTGTACATACAACTTTCCAAGCACATTTTGTTAAAGAGACTGTCTTTTATCCAGGGATGGATTTCAGCTCATACGTCAAAGATTAGTTGGTTGTAGATGTGTGGACTAATTTCTGGGGTTTTTATTTTGTTCCATTGGTCTACATGCCTATTTTTGTGCCAGTAGCAGGCTGGTTTGATTATAATGGCCCTGCAGTAGATCTTGAAGTCTGGTATTGTGATGTGTCCAGCTTTGTTTTTGCTATTTAAGATTGTGTTAGCTTTTTGGGGTCTCTTATATTTCCACATGCATTTTAGCATCTTTGTTCTAGATCTGAGAAGAATGTTGTTGGCATTTTGACTGGGACTGCCATGAATCTGTCTTCCTGTGTTTTCATATTTTCTATAGTTTCTTCCAGCTTCATTCAATTGCCATCAGAAAAGATACATGGCATGATTTCAAATTTTTTTGAATTTTTTGAGACTCATTTTATGGCCTAGCATATGATCTATCCTATAGAAAGCTGCTCCATGTACTGATAAAAAGAGTGTGTATTCTGCAACTGTGGGATGAAATGTACTGTAGATATTAATTAGGTCCATCTGCTCCATCATGTAGATTAGCTCTGTAGTGTCTTTGTTGATTTTATGTCTAGTTGACTTGTCCAGTGAAGAAAGTGGAGTATATAAGTCCCCCATTATTATTGTACTGGAGTCCTATATTCCCCTTTAGATCCATTAACATTTCTTTTAAATAGCCAGGTGCCCTGTAATTAGGTGTATGTATGTGTATTAATCTTTCTGTTGAATTGTTAAATCAACAACGGGAGTCACTGTGCACATGCTCCCCACGTAGGATCTCTGTCCTTAATGTGTTTTACTATGAGAATTAAAGATAACACTACTAGTCAAACAGTACTCTATATCTTGTGCAGTTGTGTGGGTGCAGTCTGCTGAAATCTTTGCTTAGTATATACTAAGTTGATCTTCTGTATATAAAGATAATTGAAAAAAATGAAACTTGATGAAGAGTAGGATGGGAGAGGGAGTGGGAGATGGGATGGCTGCAGGTGGGAGGAAGGTTATGGGGGAAAAAGCCACAACAATGCAAGTTGCACTTTGTAAATTTACATTTATTAAATAAAAAAAATCTTCCTATTGAATTGATCCCCTAATAATTACATAATGCCTTTCTTGGTCTCTTTTAATTTTTTTTATGTTAAAGACTATTTTGTCAGATATTAATATGGCTAAATATGTTCATTTTTGCTTTCCATCACATGGAATATCTTTTTCCATCCTTTCACTTTCTGTGAGTAGCTTTGTTGGTAAGATGTGTTTCTTGTAGGCAGCAAAAAGATGGGTCTCATTCTTTAATCCATTCGGCCAATCTGTATCTTTTAATTGGAGAATTTAGGCCATGATAACTAATGACTCGGTACTACCACTGCTTCATAAATATTCCTACTTTTTGCTTTGAATTTCCTTTGTACTTTTACTAGGAGATTTTCTGCCATTTTCTTCTAGCCTGTAGGGAAAGTTTCTGATTAGAAATCATCTGTTAGTCTAATTGGGTATCCTCTGAAAGTAATCTGGCATTTCTCTTGTGCATATTTTAGAATCTTTTTGTTTTTACTGTTAAAACTTTGACTATAATGTGTCATCATGAAGATCTCTTCTGATTATGTCTATTTGGAGTCCTTTGTGCTTCCTTTACTGGGATATGCCTTTCTTTCTCCAAGTTAAGGAAGTTTTCTGTTATTATTTCACTGAATGGGCCTTCTAATCCATTCTCTCTTTTCATGCCTTCATTACTTTTAGTTTTTCTAATTTCTTCTTTTTATTTTTCTTTTTGCTTTTTGTCTGACTGAGATATTTCCAAAGATTCATCTTCTAGCTTGGATATTCTTTCTTCTGCCTCACCAAGTCTGTTGTTGAGGCTTTCCACTGTATTTTCTATTTGCATATTGAATCCTTCATTTCTACTATTTCAGTTTGATTTCTCTTCAAAATCTCTATCTATTGGCAAAATATTTTATCCATATTATGTATGGATTTCTTTATCTCATGAATTTGTTTCTCTATGTTTCTGGCTAATTTTATGATCACTCTTTTGAATTCATTTTCAGGCATTTTATCAATCTCTTCATCTTCATATTCTAATATTGAAGTGTTGCTGTGTTCCTTATGGGGAGTCATGTTGTCTTCTTTGTTCTTGTTTCTTGTACTCCTGCATTTATTTTTAGGCATTTGTGGAAACACTTGTCAGTGTTCTTCCTGATGGCTTTTACCTTTGAACTATGCCCCTGTGGCCTAGTGGAGTATCTGCTCCTTCAGTGGATATCCAGAGGCATGTGCTGTGTGAGGCCAGGGAGCTCTGATCATTGCTCAGGGTGTGGTGAGAGTCCAGGGTGACACTCAATTTGGGTGGAGTAGATCTCCTATATTGTCAGCAGGAGGGAACATATGAACACTTCCGCTGGCTTAATTACAGCCTCACCTCTCTTCCAATGAGATCAATGACCAGTGTTAGCCCACAGTGGCTACAACCTCCACCCACACAGGTGCATGAACCACACAAAAGATCTGTGTGGGCATGAACTGCACAAAGGATCTGTGTGGTCCTCAGTGTGAACATGGAATCTTCTGCAATGACCCACTCCAAGAAATCAGACAGCTCTGAGCCTCTGAAGCCAGACATGGTGATTGCCTAGGGACCCAGCTACACCCCATGCCCTATCATGCAGTTGCAGAATTTCCACAGTGATAATGTGCAAGGCTCCCACAGTCACAGGGCACAAAGAATCCACTCTCAGCTCCATCAGCCTGCCCCATCCACAGGAAGTGCAGAGGCATTCCCAGAGGCAGCTGGCTGTAGGTGCTCTGCCTTGGCAGTTTGAGCTCCAGAGCCTGTGATAGGGTAGGGGGGATGGGAGCACGTCACAATCTTAAGTGGGTTCCCAGCCCCCTACTAACCCTCCAGAGGACCAGACTCATAGTCAGTGAGGAATCTGGATTTGTTCTTCTGATAAAATCCCCAAGTCACATGCCTGTATTAGAGCCATTGTAGCCTCTACTGGTGTTAAGATGGTTCTTTCTCCCTGCTGGTGACTGGGCACCCTTTTGGGATATGGGGAAAAAGAAATGTGCTTCTCGTTCACCAGGGAACTTGTCCCTGGCTAGGGCTCCAGGCTGGACTCAAAGTCAGTGTGGTCTATAAAGCTCTCCCTCAGGCAATATCATCAATGACATGGGCTTCCACAGTCTGCTCTCACCTCACTCTCAGCAGCTGGTGTGTCCTCTAGCCCCCAGCTATGAGAGTCACTAGTGCTATTCCCACTCATTGTTGAGTGTTTGTAATATCCACAGTGCTCCAAAGCATCTCCTTTCTGTAGAATTTCCACTGTAAACTTCTCTCCAGTTCTCCCCTGGGAATGCACTTCCTCCACTTTTCTTCTATTATCTTCCCTTGGTCAAAATCAGCATATCTTTTCACTACTCAGCCATCTTTGAATCGCTTGAGACATCAATCTTCCATCCACTGACTTATTTCCCAAATGCCTGCAACCGTTAGGTCTATGTGAAGGTAATGCCAGGAGAGTAGAATTCATTCAGAGTCTTCCTTATGGGTGTCAGGGACTCAAGTATTTGAGCCATCATCTGTTGCCTCTCAGGGTGTACAATAATAGGAAACTGGATTGGAAATGGAGCTGAGACTCAAACTCAGGCACTGCAATATGGGATGTGGGTGCTCCATGCAGCATCCTAAGATACAGCAAGCAATTGTCCTATAAAGTTCAATTTTTTTAAAAGATTACCAAGAAAAGATGAATATTGGAAATGCAATCTTAAATAACTTTGTAGGAAAAAAAGACGTTGAAAATATTCAGACAGCTATAAATCTGATATTTAGGTCTATTAACCAAAAGAACATGATTTATTGCCCAACCAGCACCTAAAATTATAGTAGAAGATACAGTTAATTCATTCATGGAAACTTAAAATTCAATACTGTAAACAGCTGCCAAATTTCCCTACTGCTAATTTGGGCCAATGAGCATAAAACCTACCAACTGTGTTTTCTTTTGGTAGAAAATGCTGGAAAATAACAAAAAACTCAGAAAGAGAGACTTGAAGTTTTTACCTCTATGTATTAAAAAGCAGGATTGTAGGCAGCACAAATCACCCAAATTGTAACACTAAAAGCTATCAAATATTCTCAAGAAAACAATAATCCTATAGCTTGAACTTTAGATTTGCAAAAAATTTGACATCATTTTCCAACAGACAGACACCACAGGTTATAGTATCATTATTTTTTAGACTAACCTTCCGAACTTCAAGTAAAATTTCCTCCCATAAAAGAAGGAATAAATACCTGCTCAATAACTTAAAGAAAAATAAAGCAACAAACTTATCACATTCTAAATAGTTACCAAATAGATTTCCAAACTAAAACTCATAAAGCACAAAGGACATGCTTACTTTTATATATAAAGCAATCACATCTGTTTGACACAGCAATGACCCTCCTATACTATCCTTGCTCAGGTGCGCTGAAGGATGGAAGGGGGCACACAAGATGTATACACGCATGATATAAGAGAATCCCAGTAGTATACAGAGTTAGGGACAGAGAGGTGAGAAACAAAATCTAGGATTTTTCAAAAAATTTAAACCAAATCTTCAAACATATGAAATAATAAACTAATAACCTAGTGATTTATTTATATGAATGACAATCTGTCATTTCAGTAATTATCAGGGATTGAATTAGACGGTTAGATCTCTTTTAAGAATGACCCAGCCGTTCCATTTCTGGGAATTTACCCACAGGATATGAAATCAGCATATGGAAGAATTAACTCTACCCCCATGTTTGCAGCAGCTCAATTCATAATAGTTAAGTTGTCCATCAACTGATGACTGGGTAAGGAAAATGTGGCATACATATATATATACATAAACATGATGGAATATTACTCAGCCATATAAAAATGGACTCCTGTCTTTTACAACAAAACGGATGCAACTGGAGACCACTATGCTTAATGAAACAAAAAAATTCCCAAAAGATAAATACTATGTGTTTTCTATATGCAGCAGCTAGTACAGAGTATAAAAAAACTATACATGAGTGAAATTTACATATTGAGGTTTGATTACTGATTATAGCCCTTATCTATAATCCTGAGGAACAGTTTTTCTACTTCATAAAAAAATTATAAATACAACTATAGTAAATATTATCTCTTCAGACCGAGATAGAATTTTGCAAAACAAACTTTCTACTCTTTGCCCTAACCCACCTTTTATAAAAGCAGTGCATTATTTATTTATGAAAGAATAGGACAGGGAGTGATGAATCTATTCTCCTTAATCTGTCTCCCGTGGTAAACGAAGAATCAGTAAGCAAATTCTACTTGAGACAAGGGAATTTTTTCTTTCTTTATCTTAATACTTAGTTGGATACAATTTTGAAAATTAAGAAACTAAACAGTAAGCTGTAATAAATAAATAAATATACATATATATATAAAAATATCACTGCTAAGGTAATTAAGAAATTTAACTCACCATTTTTTAGGTTTCGATAATGGTTTGTATTTGCTGTATTTTACCCGCCATTCAAGAACTTCTTTACAGCGCTGACACACTCCCTCATGAAGTTTTGCATTAATTCTCTTAAAAATAAATAGAAAAACAAATTGAGATTTTTCACTCATGAGCCTAAATGACAAATCCTATAAAAAGGCATATGAGAAACGTTAAGTTTTTAAGAAATAATAACAAAATTTAATCTGTATAACATTCTGAAGCACTGTGCATTTTTACATACACTATTCAGTTTGGTTCTTTACAAAGGCAATGGATCTTAACAGGGTGTAGTGCAGAATCATCTAGAAATTTCTTAACATCCTGGCAGGTATATATTGAGCAAGTCCCCCCCATTCACCCTGATATTTATGTTATTAACACTCAAGACTATACAGTGAAGACATGCGCATTTTATGACATATAAATTATGCCTCAGCAAAAATGCAATAAAATGAATCCTAACTCCTATCTTAAAGACTACTATTTTAACAATACAAGTCCTACCAGTGAGTTGGAATTAAACTGAGAAATCAGTCCTGAATTGTCCGCTGGCAGGGGGAGAGCAGAGACCATATAAGTTGAACAAGGACTGCCAGGGAGAAGCAGCTGGAAGCAAGAAAGCATTTATTTCATTACTCAATTTTATCCTCTTGTATTCTCATGTTAGGAAAAATACTTTAGAAAATTTCCCCTGCTAATATGGTATCTTCAAAACAGAAAACAAGTACATGCACGTGAATATCCTGGTGAAGAAAGGGCTTGAAGAGGGGAAAAAGTGTTTTTAATTTTCTTTTCAAAAGAAAGTTGAGAAAAGAGAAGGATAAAAAAATGTAAATGGTCATGTATTCTTTTTAACAGTTTTAAATTCTGTAACATACCAATTTGAATCAGGATTTAGACTACCTATTTTCTCTGAGTACTCTGAGAATTGTCTACTTTGTTTTGGCTGTGGAAGCTTGGTCTTTGCCCATTGTTGGAATAATGAATAGAGGACATTTTAAATTTTCTTTGCTCCTTTTGTTTCTTTTTAAAAATTTCTCAGGGGAGAAAGAAACACATCACAAAGACACAGATTATTTGAAATGCTGTTGGTCAGTGAGTTAAAAGCATAATGTATACTCTAAATCATCTGAAATAAAGCACATCTTTTGAACAGTGTTGATACTATAAGTTCTATACAAAAAGAAAATAATTTGACAAAACACTTATTCAAAGAAAATATTTCAAGGATATTTTCAAATACATAAATTAATCTGTGAATAAATTATGTTCGAGTTTAACTCTATCGTGAAAAATATATTCTGCTATCTATGAATTATGTATCGGTGCATTCCTTTCTTCCTGACAGAGACGCAGAGTCCTGGGGAAACCAATTGCTGAATGTCATTATCTCCCCTCTTGCCCTTGATCCACTAGCTTACCAGAAAGAAAATTTGTCTACACTCCAAATACTCTGCCCTGCAACCTCAGCCCTTTATTATCACAAACCAGGCTGGCTAAGAAACATGCAGAAATGGAGTTCACATTTCATCAATTGTTCTCATTGTTCTCTTTTGCTTACAAAATCTCACTGAAAGCAGTGACTTTTGTTTCCTTAATTCTAACAATAAGAGGAATGAGCTAATGACTTGGAACTATGATTACAATATGAATGTCACAGAAGCTTTCCAAAAGGAATATTCTTAGAATACAGACCATCTTATTACCTGCAGTTTTACTACTTTTAATACTTTGCGCTTGTTAATTAGGAGGCATTATTTGGTTTCTTGTTTGTTTCTGTGTCCAATTTCGGACTAGTTCATCTTGATTTACAAAGCTGTGCATAGTTCGGAAACTGGTTTCTTTAGGGTGGATCAACAGTAGAACAAAACAGGTCTTTGTGGGAACTTGTCCTGTGAGTGATGTGTGAAGCAGTATAAATGGAGATGTTGTACAGAGTTCACATGACTGACAGACACTACTGCAAATTTTAACTTGATTTTTATGTGTTAAGAAATGAATAAGGGTAAGACTTTGAATGAATAGTACTTAAAAACAGGTACAAAACAAAAGAAAAGGATACACCTTGTTTGACCATATTTGGTAAACTACAAGAAAATTCCAGAGATGTGAGCGCAGAAAGCTGAATCCTAGGTCTAGGAATCATTTCCCTGGAGCAAAGGAGACGAATCTTACCTCACTCACAACTACCTCAGTTTGGCAATTAATATTAATGTATCCCTCACTCTGGGAGATCTTAAGTTATTAAGGTTAAGATTTAAGTGTGCTCAAATATAAAATATAAAATCAAAACTTAGTTTTACAAATACAAAAGCCTCTCAGGATAATTTAGTTCAACAATGAACTTTCCAGATTTTTAAAGGAGGACCAAAAAAAGAGACAAAAAACAAAAATATTTCAGTGGAAAATCCCACCAAACTTAGTAATCAGCTAAAGAAGAAACCACATATATTAAATGAATTTTTTAAGTTAGAATAAACGTAAAGCACATCAAAAAACACTCCTACTTTTATATATAATATCTTAGTCATCATTAATTCATGTACATATTTTAGCATGCTAGCCTGCTCCATGCCTTTTGCTGTCAGGTAATATGGTAAAGTCATATAACAATTTCAAAAAGAGACTGGTTGATTGATTGCAACTTCCAAGAAGGTAGCAAGAACAAACTATAAATATAACATTGGATCAAAGTGCTGATGCTAAAGAAGTGTTTTTTATTTAATGGACAGAAGATATATACTATAAGAGAAAGGAATTTGGATACCATTCGAAAGTGAGTAATGTAATTTTTCATTAGGCACATTTTTATCTTACTGAATTACATTTAAAAGTATCTATTAAGTTTTCTAGAAATTTTCCCTTTTCCTAAATTTGGCTATAAGATATAGGATCCCTGGACTGGAAGCAAGAACTTAAATGACTGACAATAACATGAAAACCAGGGCTAGCACTGTGATATAGCAGGTAAGGCCCCGCCTACAGTGCCAGCATCCGATATGGGTGCTGGATCAAGTCCCAGATGCTCCACTTCTCATCCAGCTCCCTGCTAATGCACCCAGGAAAGCAATGGGAGATGACTCAAGTGCTTGGGCCCCTGCACCCAGTGTGAGACCTGGAAAAAGCTCCTGGCTTTGGATCAGCCCAGATCCAGCCATTGAGGCTACTTGGGGAGTAAACCAGTAGATGGATGATCTCTCTATCTCTCCCCCTCTCTCTCTGTAACTCTGCCTTTCAAATAAATAAATAAGTCTTTTAAAAAAAATCTCAAAAAAAAAGAGAAAACCTGTCATTTAGATTTTAACTTTCTTATAGTAAACTACATTATTTCAATTTCTTTTAATACCATTAGAACATTGTTGCACACAAAGTATCTTACAAAATAAATACAACCAAAAAACAGAGGAAGGAATCAGAATAACGGGAAAAATAAGGGCAGGCAGGAAAAATAAGAAAATGGTAAGGAACAGCTGGGAAGTGCACCTGCTAAAGCTTGCCTAAAAGTGAGATCTGAGCTTTTCAGCAGCATAACATAACTGGATATCTGTAACACCAAAAACCCAGTTTCTCAAAGGCAACACAATTATTCTTGTTATTAAAATGCAAAGTTTCATCTTTCCCAAAGAACACCACGTGATATAGTAAGCAAAGTTCTCAAAAAACATCCCCACAACACAGAGCACTTTAAGCACTTTACAGAAATGCTTCTGTCTCAGTTCTCAATGTAGGCCAATGTTACAGTGCCCAGCAGAGTGGTTAAAAAAAAAAAAAAAAAGCTATTCCTAGGAATGCAGTGATCTGAAAGAATGCACTTCATATTAGAAGGCCATCTTCAAAAATACTCTCAACTGAGTTCTGAAAACATCGCTTGACCCCCAATCCCACTTTGGCGCCAGCACTATGGCACAGCCAGTTAAGACATTGCCTGCAGTGCCAGCATCCCATACAGGCTCCAGTTCCAGTTCCAGGTGTTCCACTTCCAATCCAGCTCCCCGCTAATGCACCTGGGAAAGTGGTGGAAGATGGCCCAAATTCCTGGGAACCCCTTACCCACAGAGGAGACGGGGTAAAGCTCCTGGCTCTTGGCTTCAGCCTGTCCCAGCCCTGGTAACTGCACCCATTTGGGGAGTGATGGAAGATCTCTGTCTCTCCTTCTCTATAACTCAGCCTTTCAAATAAATAAATAAATAAATATTTAAAAAACATTCCCCTCTATTATGAAAAATGTCAAACTTGCAGGGAAAAAGGTAAAGTAGTATAAATACATAGCTACAATCATTAAACTTTTACCCATCTGCTTTTTGTGGGGTAGGGACTACACTTAAGTCACTAACAAGACACTTTACCTCTTAAAACTCATACTGGAAATAGACTTCCTTCTACTTAATAATACTTCCCATACCCTGAAAATAAAGACTTTCTCCCATGTAACAATTCTGTTGCTATACCTCAAAACAATGAAAAGTAACTTCCTAATATCACTGAATGTAGCCAGTCTATATTGAAATTTTCTTTGAGCTATTTTTTCCCCTCAAAATCATAATCAAATCAGTATTTAGGCACTGTTAAGCTGTCATCTTTCTTTTGACCTAGCACTGTACCCTCAGCACGGCACCTTTTATGCCCTATTACATGGATGTTTTTGAAAATATCCAGCAAGTTGTCTTAGAGAATATTCCACATCTCAGATTTATCTAATTGTTTTCTAATACTGTAATTTAATTCATTGCTTTATCTCTTACATTTCCTCTAAAGTACATCCAGGTGAGGTATTCTTTGATTGGAATAGCTCTTAGGTACTGCTGTTGCTGCATACTTTTTATTATTGAAAGTCAGGAGGGACATAATACATACTTCTCCCTTGGTCAGCATTGTTAAATTTGGTCACTTGCTTAAGGTGGTGACACAGATCTACTCAAATTATAAAGATCAGCAAACTCCAAAGAAGTCAATGTCAATATACCATTCCATAACATTCTATTTCATGGTTTTAGCATTCATCCATGATCCTTGATAGAAGCAATCATTTTACTAAAGGATGTAGAATGTTAACTTTAATTCTATTCTTTCTACAATAATTGAATAAAAGAACATAGATTAAGTCAGTTTTAAAAATACGTAAAGTAAAATTCACCCATTTTAGGTATGCAGTACTAAGAATCTGACAACCAAAATACACATTTCAATCACTCTGTGAAGCTCCCTCATGTCTATGGTTGCAATCCCACCTATGATGTCTCCCTTAGATCAATTTTAAGTTTTCTCCCGTAGTGTTGGTTTTTTGTTGTTGTTGTTGTTGTTAAGATTTACTTATTTACTTGAAAGGCAGGATGACAGAGAGAGGGAGCAATGGAGGAGGAGAGAGGCAGTCCAAGAGAAAGAAGTATCATCCATTAGCTGGCACACTTCCAAATGGCCAGGCCTGGGAACCTAGGACTCCATCTGGATCTCCCATGTAAAGTGGCAGTTTTTTTGAAAGTTCAGTAATTTTAGATTTATTATTTAGTCTATAATCCATTTTGAGTGCATTTGTGTATTGGTAAAGAATCCTGGTAGAGACTCTTTCAAAATTATACAAAATGTCCAAATGTTCCCATACCATTGAATTGATTTTGTATCTTTGTCAAAAATGAAGTATGTATGGGTCTATTTCTGGACTCAATATTCTGTTACATTGGTCTACAGGTCTAATCTTTCACTGACATCACCTTGTTTCAATCACAGTAGCTTTATGGTAGGTTCTTAAAATCAGTGAGTTTTCTAAATGTGATCTTTTTCCAAATTGTTCAGCTGTTTCAATTTCTTTTTTTTTCTGTATAAATTTTTGAGTCTATTTACTGATTCCAACAAAAAAAAAATCTGCTCTAATTCTGATTAGGATTACACTGAAATTATCAATCATCTCCGGGGAGAACTGACAATTTAACAATATTGATTCTTCCAAACCACACTTGGGTTCAAGTCCCAGCTGTTTACAAACCCATTCCATTCCTAGGATAAAATCCCACTTAGTTGTGATGCACTTTTCTTTTTATTTACTGGAAAGTCCAGTATGTTAATATTTTATTGAGGACTTCTTGTCTATGTTCATGAGGAATACTGGTCCAAAACTATTTGTTTTTTTTTTTTTTTTTTTTTTTTTTTGCTAATAATGTCTTACTGTGGCATCTAGCTCAGTGGATAGAAAATTCACATACAAGTGTTAGAAGAACTTAAAATAGAAAATTTTATAATTGGAAGACTTACTAGAGCATTAAAAAAATCTTGTATAATGAGCTCAAATCCATATTTTAATGTTTCTAAGTACAGTGAGCTTTTCTTACATACACACATGCACACAATCTAAGAAGTTAAGCTCAATTTCTCATATTATAGCTATCCTGCTGACTTGATCATGTTTCCAAGAAGACTTTTAGGAGTCAATTTTACAGGTAGACAAACATGAGTGGAGGGGTCACTGCTGTGGCACAGTGGGTTAATCCTCAGCCTGTGGTGCTGGCATCCCATATGGGCGCTGGTTCGAGTCCTGGCTATTCCACTTCCCATTCAGCTTTCTGCTGTGGCCTGGGAAAGCAGTAGAAGACGGCCCAAGTGCTTAGGCCCCCACACCCGAGTGGGAGACACGGAGGAGGTTCCTGGCTCCTGGCTTTGGATCGGCATAGCTCCAGCCATTGGTGGCCGATTGGGGAGTGAACTAGCAGATGGAGGACCTTTCTCTCTCTCTCCCTTTCAATATCTGCAAATCTATCTCTCCGGTAAATCAATAAAATCTTTAAAAAACTTAAAAAAAAAAAAAAAGTGGGGCAGAGGAGAAGACAACATTCAAACTTCACATGGAAATTTCTTTCAGAGGCAGGTGGCTAGCCTAGCAGTTAAGATGCTGGTTAAGGCACATGCATCCTGTTAACAGAGTACTTGGGTTCAATGCCCAGGTCCAGCTCCTGAGTCCAGCTTTCTGTAACGCAAACCCCAGGAGCAACAGTGATGGCTCAAGTATTGGGTTCTCTGCTTTCCAGAAACAGGCTGCAGAAACATGCTTTGGCCCAGATGTTGCAGAAAATGTGGGAACTGAACTAGCAGAAGGAAGTTTTCTCTGTTTCTCTCTCAAATAAATAAAAATCGAAAAAAAAATCTCCTTCATATTCTGTCCAGTTATCTATAAATAGTTAATCTGCCTACTGCTTGGTTTTGCAACTAGTTCTGCCACTTAACATGCATTTTTACTATGTATTACCAATGGTATATGACATTAAAAGATTAATAATTTCTTTTTGTATACAAAAATAACTATATTGTTAACACATTTAAAACAATGTTATAGCGAGCCGGCATTGTGGCACAGTAGGATAAGCTTCTGCCTTTGCCACTAACATCCCATACGGACACTGGTTCAAGTCCCTGCTACTCTTCTTCCAATACAGCTCTCTTCTATGGCCTGGGAAAGCAGTGGAAGATGGCTCAAGCACTTGGGTCCCTGTACCCACTGGAAGAAGCTCCAGGCTCCTGGCTTCGGTTCAGCCACCTCCGGCCATTGACGCCATTTGGGGAGTGAACCTGCGGATGCAAGATCTTTCTCTTTGTCTCTCCCTCTCTCTGTCTGTAATTCTCTCAAATAAATAAATTGGTTTTTTAAAATGTTACATGTAACATAAAATGTATAAAACAATGTACATATATTCATATTATATAAATTTTATAAAATCACGCATGAAGAAAAAAATGACAATTCTCATCACTCCAAAATTCTACACTTTCCAGAATTTCAAGCATATACATATGTGTGTAAAAATTTTGTTTTTTTTCTGTAGATGTTGTTTTATAACTTTTAATCATAATTTTTCATATTTCTATATATATTTAAAGCATGTTTATGTTAGCTGCACTATTGTCTCTGACTTAATATATCATTTGCATACTTAACCTACTTCCTACTTGACAATATGATTATTTCCAACATTTTAAAAAAATTTTTTTCTAATTTTGAAAAACGCATTAGGTTATAAATATCAATAAACTTCTAATGACATTGCAAATTCTCATCATATTTTATTTATAGGTAACTAATTATGGTTCCAATTAAAAAAGGAATTTTAGAGGCTGGCATTGTGGCACAGAGAGTTAAGCTGCTGCCTGCAACACCAACATCCCATATGAGCTCCAGTTTGAGTCTTGTTCCATTTCTGATCCAGTTCTCTGCTAATTCACCTGGGAAGGAAGCAGAAGATGGCCAAGGGCTTGAGCCACTGCCACTCACGTGTGAGAACCAGTTGAAGTTCTTACCACTCATCAGGCTTTGGCTTGTCCCAGTCCTAGTCATTACAGCCATTTGGGGAGTGAGCCAACAGATGGAAGAAAGATGTTTCTCTCTCACTCTCTGTCTCTCTCTCTCTCCCCCCCCCACCCCCCATCCTCTGTAACTCTGCCTTTAAATATACAAGTAAAATGTTTTTTAAAAAGGAATTTTATCAGATGTAAACACTCATAGTAAAAAAAAAAAAAAATAGCAGTCCCTTTCACCAGTCAGGCACATACTACTCTTATGTTGTTTCACCAGTTTACATCTATGAACAAAACAAAAGTTCATATCCTTGCTTTAACTGCCAATCTACAACCACAGACGTAATTATAGAAATGATCACTAATACTTACACACATTTATATTACCATTATACAAAAGTTCAAGGGGCCGGCGCCGTGGCTCACTTGGTTAATACTCCACCTGCAGCACCAGCATCCCATATGTGCGCTGAGTTCTGGTCCCGGTTGCTCCTCTTCCAGTCCAGCTCTCTGCTGTGGCCCGGGAGGGCAGTGGAGGATGGCCCAAGTGCTTGGGCCCTGCATTGCATGGGAGACCAGGAGGAAGCACCTGGCTGCTGGCTTCGGATCAGTGCAGCTCCAGCCATGGTGGCCATTTGGGGTGTGAACCGACGGAGGGAAGAACTTTCTCTCTGTCTCTCGCTCTCACTGTCTAACTCTATCTGTCAAAAAAAAAAAAAAAAGTTCAAAATATGTGCACATTGCTCAAGTCAACTGAGTTGTATTAAAACAAGAGTGACTGAATTTACAAGGAGTGCACATAATTATATGGATATTGAAGCAAATGTCTCCTGTGTCATCTGAAAAATTTGTTTTGCTTTTTGACCCTGGCAGTCAAGATTTATCTGAATTTGTTACTGAATTTTATCATTTTTATGTGTTCTATTATTCACAAAATGAGCTAGTCATATAAATAGCCCAGAAATACTTTTGAAATGAGTTATAGTAGTTTCATTGTCTCAAATGAAAAATGTAAAATCGAAGTCAGTATAGGTTTCCCTCTTTTTAAACTACATTTGTTCAATATAGCTAATTAGAGATTAGCTGTCAACACAAGAATTTTAAAAAAATTTCAGCCCATCTCTTCCAAGCAAAATATAAACTTAGTGTTCTAATACATATATATACATACACACTTAGATCAAAAACAAATATTTGGTTTTTTTAATACGTAAAACATTAAAAGATACCTAAGGCATAATGTGAGGTATATCTACACTGTGAAATAAAATAATTTTCTTCCCTGTAGTCCATCTTCCTCCCATTCATTCTAAACTAATCACAAGTCTTTAAGACACCAATAACTGCAAGAAGTGAAAATATATGCTAGAAATACTCAAAATGCCCCTCTTGTCCAACTACTTACAACATAAGCTTTTTCTAGTTAAGAAATAGTATCTGATTCCCTCCTCCCACTTTCCTTGTCACTGCTGAAATCTTTAACAAACAACATCTGCAAAAATAAACAATCGCATTTTCATCCAAAGGCTGAATACAAAATGAGTTTTGATCATCCTGAACAGAAGACTATTCTCTCAATCAGTAAGTAGAAACTATCAGTTGCTAGTATACAGACAGGATCTATCTATAAACTACCTACAGATACGTTCCAGCAGACAAGCAAACTGCCCGGATTTTCATGGACACTTAAACAGTCACACCTGCCTGCAGGCAGAAACATGCTGAGGAAATACCTCCTTCTGGCAGGGGAGGAAACCTTTATTAAGTCAATTTTACTTTCCAAAGTATATTTTACTTAATTTTTTTCTTGACTTTACTTACTTTTAAGGAAAAATTAAATTAAATTGATGCTATATATGTTAATAAGTTAGTATTTCTGAAGTATTCTAATAAACACTGCACTGATAAATCTCTTGAAACTTTAAAAGACGTAGTCAGAGTTTGAACAAAGAACTCTGGTATTAAAATTTTAATTTTGTGTTATGAATACTGGAAAATATTTAAGAAAGAACCACAATGTACAACACACACAAAAAATTCTCAGCAGAAGGAATATTTGTTTTCTATGTGCCTTAAAAGTTTTCTGTTTCTCATCACTCTCTTCCTTAACATTTGAGTTTTTTGGTTGTAAAATGTTTAAATCCTTTCTTATTTCCTTTTGTGTATATTCTACATCTCTTATTTGTAATTAACATGAAGGTTGCATTTAACAACCTGAATTTATAACGCCCTAATACCAGCTTAATTTCAACACCATGGGCCTAGTGTTGTGGCACAGCAGGTTAATCCACAGCCTGCAACACTAGCAACCATATGGGCACCATGTTAAGTCTCAGCTGATCCACTTCAGTCCAACTCCCTATTAATATGCCTGAGAAAGCAACAGAAGATGGCCCAAGTACATGGGCCCCTGCACCCATGTGGGAGACCCAGAAGAAGCTCCTGGCTCCTGGCTTCAGATCAGCACAGCTCTGGCTATTGCAGTCATTTGGGAAGTAAACCAGCAAATGGAAGATCTGTCTCTCTCCCTCTCCCTCTCTGTAACTCTTCCTTTCTAATAAATAAATCTTTTTCAAAAATTTCAATAATAGGGGCCAATGTCGTGGCTCACTTGGCTAATCCTCTGCCTGAGGCACCGGCATCCCATATGGGCGCTGGGTTCTAGTCCTGGTTGCTCCTCTTCCAGTCCAGCTCTCTGCTGTGGCCCAGGAAGGCAGTGGAAGATGGCCCAATGGCCCAAGTGCTTGGGTGCCTGCACCCGCGTGGGAGACCAGGAAGAAGCACCTGGCTCCTGGCTTCAGATCGGCGCAGAACCAGCCATAGAGGCCATTTGCAGGGTGAACCAACGGAAGGAAGACCTTTCTCTCTCTCTCACTGTCTATCCCTATAAAGAAAAAATTAAAAAAATTTTTCAATAATATATATTTTTTTAAAATGCTCCTTTAAGCTACCTCCTCACCCCTTTCCATTGCTGTCAGAAAATTTCTGATTCATGCATTGTGCATCCAAAAACATAAACCACTCTTTTAAATGCATTCCTTAAATTATGCAGAAAGCAAAACATAGGGTTACAAACCAAACTTATAATACTAGCTTTCAGACTGTTTTTTAAATGTACTAGTCTCCTAAATCATATAGAAAAAAAGTAGAATTACATAGTTATTACAATACTAGGTTTTATAATTGCCCACTACTTTACTGAGATATTCATTTTTTCATATAGCTTTGAATTATTGTCTAGTGTCCTTTCAACCTTAACTTCCAGGACTCTTAAGCATTTCTCGGACAGCAGGTCTAGTGGCAATGAACATGCACAACTTAGGTTTATCTGAGAAGGTCTAACTTATCCCTTACTTTTGACGAACAGTTTTACCAGATTTAGGATTTCTGGTTGACAGCTTTCTTTTACATTTGGAATATATCAGTTCGTAGTCATCTGTCCTCCAAAGTTGTGATGAGAAATCTGATCATCTTAAAGAGTTCCTTGTATATAATAAGTCACTTCTTTCTAATGTGTTTTTCATTTCAGTTATTGTATTTTGCAGTTCCAGAATTCCTTTCTGGTTTCATTTTAGGTTTTCTATGTTGTTATTCTTGTTTTCATCTTTTATTTAATAACAAAAACTTATTTATTTGAAGGGCACAGTAACAGAAAAGAGGAGAAATAGAGAGAAATAGTCTATCCATTGGTTTACTCCCCAAATTACTCTAATAGCCAGGGCTGGACCAGGCTGAAGTCAAAAACCTGAAACTCCATCTAGGTCTCCCACATGGGTAAAGCACACAATTGCTTGGGCAATCTTCTGCCACTCTCCCATCTTCCCTGCTGCATTAGCAGGGAGCTGGTTTGGAAACAGAGTAGCCAAGACTCAAGCAGAGGCCACACAGGATAGGAGAGTCACAGGAGACTACTTAACTCACTGTGCCACAATGCTGGCCCCAGGTTTCCACCTTGGTCATACGTTTTCTTTACGTTCTCCACAACCTTTTGGATACTTTCAGATCTCTTCAAGAGACGATTTTACTTTTTTTTCCTCTGAATCGGCTGTTTTTTCCTCGTTTTTTGTATGCCTTGTGATTTTCACTGAGAACTGCACATTTGAATCTAACAATGTGGCAACAACTCAAAAATCAAATTCTCCCCTCCCTCAGGGTTTGCTGTTTTGTTTTTTCTTTCTATTATTGTGGACTATCTCTGTACCAACAATCAGCCTTCTCAACTCTTTTCTGAGCACACACCTCTCCCTAGGTATATGTAGTGTCTTTCCAATTTCCCCCATATATGAGATTTTTAAAATAATTATCTTCGGGGGCCAGCACTGTGGCGTAATGGGTAAAGCTGCCACCTGCAGTGCCGGCATCCCATATGGGCACTGGTTCTAGTCCAAGCAGTTCCACTCCTGATCCAGCTCTCTGCTATGGCTTGGGAAGGCAGTGGAAGACCACCCAAATTCTTAGGCCCCCATACCTGCATGTCACACCCAGAAAAAGCTCCTGGCTCCTGGCTTCAGATGGTCACAGCTCCAAACATTGCAGCCATCTGGGGAGTGAACCAATGGATAGAAGACCTCTCTCTCTCTGACTCTCAAATAAATAAATAAATATTTTTAAAAAATTATTATTTTCAAATTTTATTTGAAATCCAGAGAGACAGAGAAACACAGAGATTCCATGTGCTGGTTCATTCTCCAAATGCCCTTAGCAGCTGGGGCTGGACCAGGCGCACGAGACTCAATCAGGGCTTTCCAAGCAAGTGGCAGTGGCAGAGAGCCAAGTACTTGAGTTATCACCTACAAAGCTGTATATTAGCAGGAATCTGGATTAGAGCCAGGAGTTGAACCATGCACTCTAATACAGGATGTAGACTTTCTAAGTGGCAGCTTAAGCCACTGCACCAAATGCTTACCCTGAAGTTATTTCTAAATGTCACAGACTTCAATGTCTGGCTTCCAAATGGAGAAAAAAGAAAAATGAAAGGAAGAAGAGGAAGAGAGCTAGTTCTTAAAATTATCTGGAAGTCACTGCATCCAGAGAGAAAGGGGCTTGCAATAATGGGGTGGAGGGTGTACAACAGTGGCCACTAGCCTTTTTGCACCTCTAATATCAGAAGTAATAATCAGTCAATAACCAGTGAAAACATTCCATTATTTGGAAGACAGGATCCTTTTTGCCCACTCTGTCCTCTGCAAGCTGAGTATAAGCTGCTCCTGGAACACATATATGGCCGCAGCTGATACTAATCAAAATTTACTGTCCAAACCTTCCCCCTAGAAATTCCAAGATTCTGAAGCTTCAGAGTTTCAAAACAGTTCCATCAGACAGACTCTGCCAGTGCAATTGTTGTCTGGCTGGGAAAACCAATTCCTGGTACTATCTACTCTGTCACTATCTCAAAATCCATTATCCCACCATTACCTTTTGAGAGGAAACTGTTATATTCCCTTTTTGGTTATATATATATATATACTTAAAAGCATTCCTCAGACTGATTTTCAGAGCTCTCCACAACTTGATCTCTACTTTCCTTTCTGGTTCTACTATTTTTCCTTTCCCAAGTAAAATAGGTCTGGTAGTGCAGAATCACACTCTGCTTTCTCTTAAATTCTTTGTACATCAGATTTCTAGACCCCACCTCCTGAGACTGTAATTCTGTACTTCAGGACTTTCTGTTGTACAGAACATACTTTGATAACCTGTAATTAAGAAAAGGGGAATTCTCTACAGCAAGATATGATTAATGTTAAGGAGTTCAGACATGGTAAGCTTCTATGATAACAACCACTGTCTTCTATTCCCACCCACACCCTCCCAAGGTAGACCTAAATGCATAAACTAAGAGGGACTGATCTTCACAAAGCTACTCATGTAGACTAGAGTATCAGATCTGAGTATCACATACAGGAAAAGGTAATTACCAGGAGTAGTTTCATGTGCGGTATGAGGACCAGGTACATCAGCATCACCCTCCAGGCTTGTTAAGAATGATGACTCCTAGACTTAACTCCAAGATTTATTGACTGAGAATTTCTGGCAGCTGGGATTCTGCATTTTAAAGAAGCTTGCAAGACCATTCTTCAGCATGCCAAATTTAAAAAACACTGCCCTAGGCAGGTGAAACAAGTTAGCATTTCTAGAAGCATATGCTTCCCACTACACCTCTGGTACCGAGAATATGACTACTAAGGAGGTGATATATCTTCCTTTAGAAAATTATTATTATTATTATTATTATTATTATAGTGGCACTAAAAACACTGGTTAATATAGGTTAAACACAATACAAATAAAAATAGCTGATAAATATAACTACCACCAAGCTATACTTACCATTGATCACACATAGAAATCTATCTTTACAGTTAATTTTATCATTTCCTTACAACTACTCTGATGGACAAATAGTATTATTCCGATTTAATAAAGAAACTAATCCAGATAGATGTAATAATCTAAGATTACACAAAGTGTTACAATGAAGACTCAAAACCCTCTAACTCCAAATCCATTATTTTGTCCCTTATTCCACATGCCCCTTTTTCAGAAACTAGATTTCATGTTTTTAGTTTCATCACTGAAAGTATCAGTTATTTGTGAAGATGAATTTTGAGTTCCAAGCAAGCGACTAAAGGAAATTTAAACATACAGTATTTATAAACTAGACTGATTGTATGCTATGGTAATTATGTTAAATATCTAAAGGACTCCAGAAAAACCTCAGAACTGACCAGAAAATCTCTACTAACAATTTATGTCAGGGATCTGGAAGAGCTATTATTTAAGAAACTTTTCTAAATTTTTATATCAAAAGACATCATCCCTATATTCTCACTCTGTTTGTATAAAATTCCTTAAGTCAGACATGTTTGACACTGGTATAGCATGCTATAGAAGCCATCTGTATTCTGTACTATTTCCTCAGAAAAACAACATAATTCATAATTAATTTCCATCCTTTATTCCTATTCCTGAAATTTAGACTAGTCTAAAAACATCAAAGAGTAGGAAACTACTGCTTCTTCAAGTTCCCCAATCTCTTAACGATTCCTCAGTGATAAAATCAAATGTCAGACAAAATCTCAGGTAATCCAAAATTAGGAAGAAGCTAGGAAATGTGGGTATTTTTATATCAATGAAACTTTTCTATCTGCCTCCACTGTTCACACACCCATATCCTCATCACACACAGAAAATGATATATCTCAATTAATAGGAAAATAATGAACATTTGAGGAAAAGATAAAGAGAAATCCTGATACATTATTTCCCAACAAGTGATAGCAATAGCTTTGTGTGTCTGTGTGTGTGTGTTCCGCTCTTTTTAAGGAAACTTCTACTATCCTTATGACTTAACTCCCTGCTTACTTGTTTATGTTTCTGGTCAATGTTCTGTTGCTTAGTCAAGTCCTTCTGTGACTTTACATGCATGGAACACAACTGTACTCTAGTCAACTATCTAGAAAAAAACCACTCCTAAGGAAGAATTATTTACACATTATTAAATATGCTTCTTTGTGTTTATTATAAAAACAGTAACAAGTGAAATAATTTGTACACAAATACTATAAACTACATGCCTAGTCCTTTACAAAAATTCTCCCTGCTATTTTTACAACATTCCTGTGGCTACAGGCAGGCATAATTATCCTCATCTTGTGGATGAGAAACCTGAGGCCTGGAAAATTAAGAGATTTGCTTGAGGATACAAAATTAATCAAGAACAGCAGAGGCAGAGTCAATAAAAAGATAGCTTTTGGTACAGAGGCACTAGTAAGTCATAAGTGGAAAATGTTCCCCTATGGCTTTCAAGGTCTTCTAAATATTAAGAGATAAAAGAGAAACATATCACAATTGTGCAGCATATACATCACCATCTGTATAGTGTTTTGACTTAGATTCTAACACTGGTATTTTACTGCTTTATAAACAGGGCCAAATCTGCTGACTCATTCCTAGGGAAACAACGCAGTACATAGTACTATGTGGTTAGTTTAAGAAGCACAAAACAGAACTCCAAAGGTAGAAAAATTGATTTAAAGAAGAAAAAATTATCTATGTTATACACTGAGAGGGAGATTAACTATTCTACTACATTTTCAGATTCTCAACTTTTTGAGGGTGTTGAGGGTAACTAAATCATGAGCAATATGGGCCAACCCATGTACATTTCCAAATGGAATGTAAAAGGCCCTACTCAGACAGCAATTGTACAGTAGCAGGAAGCAGCACATGTTTTTTATAAGCACTCATTAAAAGTTAGTCACAATATGAGATCCTGTCCAACCAGTACGGTATGCCCCAAGTCAGTGATCTTAGAAGAGACAAACTACTGACTATTGTTTAACATGCATCAGATGAAAAGAAATAATTATTTTTTCCTCCTAATAACATATTTTAAGAATTTATGGAATTAACTTTTTCAAGAATAACTAGTAACATCCACAAATCATTTTATTATTTAAAATAAATCAACATTTTAAGTCCATTTTTTTTTTTTTATTTGACAGATAGACTTAAGACAGTGAGAGAGAGAGAGAAAGGTCTTCCTTCCGTTGGTTCACCCTGCAAATGGCCGCTACAGTCGGAGCTATGCTGATCCAAAGCCAGGAGCCAGGTGCACGCGCCCAAGCACTTGGGCCATCCTCCACTGCCTTCCCGAGCCACAGTAGAGAACTGGACTGGAAGAAGTGCAACCAGGACTAGAACCCAGCACCCATATGGGATGCCGGCACCGCAGGCGAAGGATTAACCAAGTGAGCCATGGCGCTGGCCCCAGTCCATGGTTTTAGCAGGTATAAGAGAGCAATTATCACAAAGCTAGTTAACTTTTTTTAAAAAAAGATTTATTTATTTATTTGAAAGTCAGTGTTACACAGAGAGAAAGGTCTTCCATCCTATGGTTCACTCCCTAATTGGGCACAACAGCCAGAGCTGAGCCGATCCAAAGCCAGGAGCCAGGAGCTTCTTCTGGGTCTCCCACATGGGTGCAGGAGCCCAAGGACTTGGGCCATCTTCTGCTATTTTCCTAGGCCACAGCAGATAACTGGATGGGAAGTGGAGCAGCCAGGTCTTGAACCAGCACCCATATGGGATGCTGCTGTACCACGGTGTCGGCCCCAAAGCTAGTTAACTTCTTCACAGATAGTTTCTTTGCTCTGGTCATATTAATATGGCATGTGAATTATCTATTGACATTGAGGATGGATTCAGGTGTCAAAATACATGAAGAAAAAATTAGGTTTGTACCATGATTTCTTTAGCTCAAAGTTCAATACTCATATACCTTACCTAACTTCAGAGCATTTCTTACCTAACATGACAGCATGACAAAAATATGTATTTGATTTATTTATATATTTGAGAAAAGAGAAAGAGCTTCCATCCACTGGTTTACTACCTAAGTTCCTGTAGCATGCAGAACTGTGCTAGGGCTGAAGCTGGGAACTGGGAACACAATCCAAGTCTCCAAAGTGGGTTGCAGAAACTTGGTTACTTGAGCCATCATCACCTGCTGCCTTCCAAGGTCTGCATTAGCAGGAAACTGGAGTTAAGAGCCACAGCCAGGAACAGAATACAGGTACTCCAGGGTGGAGCACAGGTATCTTAATCACTAAGTGATCCCCCTGCCCACAAACATGTTTTTGGTGACAAAAATATAAAAAGCTAAGGGATAAGATTAAAACATATTTTGAATGAAGAACACAAACCACCTCTAACATAATACAGTACTACTGCATTTTATTTCTACAGTTTTTTCTAAAATCTGAATTTGTCCTATAATTCATCTTGCTTTATTCTCAAGTTATCCATTTGCGGAATTCTAGTATAAGTGGTATTGCTATTTATTGTTATTCTAACTTATACATAGTTGATGTAACACATCCAAGTTTATAAAAAGAGTGACTCAACAACACTAGGAGTCAGAGAATTCTACTGGTGTCACTCAGACTCTAGGTTCAGGACTCCTTCCAACATATCAAACTATAAAATGAGTCATGGGTTAGACTTAACCACAATATGTATGATGACAATCTCTTCATTGTCTAAAGACTACTCAAGAAAGTATGAGTTAGTATGTACTTAGTACTATATTAGGCATCTAAGAGATTCAGAAGATTTACAATGCACAGTCCCTTACTCAGGGTGCTCAAAGTCTAGTTGGAGAGACAAAAGTAATGGAGAAAAATAAAACTAAGGACCAGACAATATATTTTTAGAGTAGAAGACATATTCAAAATAAGGTTTCAGGGCAGACATTTGGCACAGCAATTAAGATGCTACTTGGGGGGCCCGTGCTATGGCGAAGTAGATTAATCCTCCACCTGAGGCGCCGGCATCCCATATGAGTGCCGGTTCTAGTCCCGGCTGTTCCTCTTCCATTCCAGCTCTCTGCTGTGGCCAGGGAAAGCCATAAAAGATGGCCCAAGTCCTTGGGCCCCTGCACCCACATGGGAGAACAAGATGAAGCATCTGGCTCCTGGCTTTGGATAGGCCCAGCTCTGGCCGTTGCGGCCTCATTGAGGAGTGAACAAACGGAAGGAAGATCTTTCTTCTCTCCCTCTCATTGTCTGTAACTCTACCTCTCAAATAAATCTAAAAAAAAAAGATGCTACTTGGGACACGTGCCTTCCACATTAGAATACCTGTATTCAAGTCTCAGCTCCAGTTCCAATTCCAGCTAACAGGCATCTTGAGAGGCAGCAGGTGATAGCTCAAGTGCTTAGATCTCTGTCACTCATGTGGGAGACCCAGACTGAGCTCCAGGTTCTTGGCTTCAACGAGGCTCAGGTCAAGCCACTGCAGGTGTTTGGGAATTGAAAGAGTTGATGGGATATTTGTCTGCTGTTTCTCTTTTCCTTTTTTTTTTTTTTTTTTTTAAGAGTTTGAGGTTTAATGTTTGGTAATTTTCATCATAAAGATCTTTGACATCCCTGGTTAAATTTACTCCAAGCTATTTAATTCTTTTTGGAGCCATTGTGAAAGGGATTTTAAAAAAAAATTTATTTATTTATTTATTTATATATTATTTGAAAGGCAGAGTTACAAAGAGGCAGAGAGAGAAACAAAGAGAAAGGTCTTCCATCCACTGGTTCACTTCCCAAATGGCCACAACGGATGGAGCTGGGTGATTCCAAAGCCAGGAGCTTGTTCTGTGTCTCCTACGTGGGTGCAGAGGCCCAAGGACTTGTGCCATCTTTTACTACTTTCCCAGGCCATAGCAGAGAACTGGATCAGAAGTAAGGCAGCCAGGACTCAAACTGGCAGCTGTATGGAATGCCGGCACTGTAGGCAGCAGCTTTACAAACTACACCTCAGAGCTTGACCACAGGGTTAATCTTAAAAGTTCTTTCTCAGCCATGGCATTGTCTGTATATACTAAGGCTATTGATTTTTGTGTGTTGATTTTATATCCTGCTACTTTACTAAACTCTTTTATAGGTTCCAATAATCTTCTCTGGGTCCCCTATACACAAAATCATATCATCTGCAAATAAAGATAGTTTGATTTTTTCCTTTCTAATTTGTATCCCTATGATTTTCTTTTCTTGCTCAATGGCTCCGCTAAAACTTCTAGGACTATATTAAATAGCAAAGGTGAGAGTGGGCATCCTTGTCTGGTTCTGGATCTTAGGGGGAATACTTCTGCTTTTCCTCATTCAATAGAACTCTGGCCATGGGTCTGTCATAAATTGCCATGATTGTGTTGAGAAAAAAATCCTTCTATACCCAATTTGCTTAAGTTTTCATCATGGAAAGGATGTTGTATTTTATTAAATGCTTTCTCTTCATCTATTAAGATAACTATATGGTTTTTGTTCTTCAGTTTCTTTCTTTTTTTTTTTTTTTTGAGAGGCGGAGTGGATTGTGAGAGAGAGAGACAGAGAGAAAGGTCTTCCTTTTGCCATTGGTTCACCCTCCAATGGCCGCCGTGGCCAGCGCACTGTGCTGATCCGATGGCAGGAGCCAGGTGCTTCCCCTGGTCTCCCATGGGGTGCAGGGCCCAAGCACCTGGGCCATCCTCCACTGCACTCCCGGGCCACAGCAGAGAGCTGGACTGGAAAAGGGGCAACCGGGAAAGAATCTGGCGCCCCGACCGGGACTAGAACCCGGTGTGCTGGCACTGCTAGGTGGAGGATTAGCCTATTGAGCCACGACGACGGCTTCTTCAGTTTCTTAATGTGACTTCTCACATTGATTGATTTGCGCACATTGAACCATCTCTGCATACCAAGGATAAATCCCACTTGATCTGGGTGAATGATCTTTCTGATGTGTTGTTGTATTCAAGAAACAGAAGAAGAAATTAAATAATGTAAAAATATTCCATGTTCATGGATTGAAAGAATCAACATCATCAAAATGTCCATACTACAAAAAGCAATTTATAGATTCAATGGGATGCCAATCAAAATACAATGGCATTCTTCACAGATCTAGAAAAAATGATGCTAAAGTCCATATGGAAACATAAGAGACCCCAAATAGCTAAAGCAATCCTATACAACAAAAACAAAGCCAGAGTCATCACAATAACTGATTTTAAGACATACTACAGGGCAGTTAAAATCAAAGCAGCCTGGCACCGTCACAAAAGTAGACATGTAGACCAATGGAACAGCATAGAAACTGCAGAACTCAATCCACACATCTACAACAATCTTACCTTTGACAAAGGAGCTAAAATCAATCCCTGGAACAAGGACAGTCTCTTCAACAAATGGTGCTGGGAAAATCAGATTGCCACATGCGGAAGTATGAAACAAGATTACTACTTTACACTTTATATGAAAACCCACTCAAAATGGATCAAAGACCTAAATCTATGACCAGATACCATCAAGTTACTAGAGAATATTGGGGAAGCCCTACAAGACATTGGCATAAGCAAAGACTTCTTAGAAAAGACCCAAGAGGCACAATCAAAGCCAAAACTGACAAATGGGATTACATCAAGCTGAGAAGCTTCTGTACTACAAAAAAAAAAAAAAAAAAAAAAAAAAAACACTCAGCAAAGTTAAGAGGCAACTGACAGAATGGGAGGAAATATTTGCAAACTACACAATGGGTAAAGGGTTAACATCCAGAATCTATAAAGTGCTCAAGAAACTCAACAACAACAAAACAAACAACACAGTTAAGAAATGGGCAAAGGACTTGAACAGGCATTTTTCAAGAGAGATAATTCAAATGGCCAACAGATACTTGAATAAATGCTCAGGATCACTAGCCGTCCAAGAAATGCAATCAAAACCACAATGAGGTTTCACCTCACTCCAGTTAAAATGGCTCTCATACAGAAATCAACAAACAACAAATGCTGGTGAGGATGTGGGAGAAAAGGTACCCTAATCTACTGTTGGTGGGAATGTAAACTGGTGCAGCTACTGTGGAAGACAGTATAGAGATACCTCAGAAATTTGAATACAGACCTACCATATGATCCAGCCATCGACTCCTGGGAATTTACCCAAACCAAAAGAAATCAGCAGGTGAAAGAGTTATCTGTACCCCCATATTCACTGCAGCATGATTCACAATAGCTAAGATATGGAATCAACTCAGACGTCTATAAACTGTCGACTGGATAAAGAAATTACAGTATATATACACTATGGAGTACTATTTAGCTGTAAAAAAAATAGGAGATGGGTGTTTAGTCTATCAATACCCCACATTGGACTTATTTGGATTCCATTTCTGGCTCTAGCTTCTGTCTCCTTCTTCCTGACAATGTAGACCCTGGGAGATAGCAGTGACAGCTCAAGTAACTGGGTTCCTGCCACACATGTGAGAAAGGCCTGGGTTGTACACCTAGTTCCTGGCTTCAGCCCAGACCAGCCCCAGCAAGTAGATGGGATATCTCTCTCTCTCTCTAACAAATAAAAAACAGTAAAGTTACATACATGTAAAGACTGCTATTAATAGAAAGACAGACTCCTAGCTTAGGTAGACAAGGACCAAGCGGAGATTAGTCTAAGAGGACCTGAGAGAAATCAGTTAGCTTCTGTGGAGGATGCTAAGGTCAGCTCTAGTCCTTGTAATCAGATAGGTTTTTCTGTGCTGTTGTAACAGATGAAGGTAACGAGAATTCTATACACCTTGGAGTAAAGTTTCTGTTGTCTTTGAGTCTCGACTGAAACTTTCATCCAATTAACCAATCAAAACTGTCCCTCTCCCAGACCAATCATGAGACTTGCCCCTTTTTATAGCCTATAATTCCTAGACAATCAGCCCTCAAAGAGTGTCTCCTACAGAGACTTCTCTCAACAGTGCCAGGAGATTTTTTTCTTTATTTTTTACTTTAACTTCACTATTTTCTTCAAATAAATCACTTCTGGTTAACAGATTCTTCGTTTTCCATGTTCCTCATTCTTCTTGGACATGAGACATGAATCCAGCAGAGAAAAAGAACTGTAATAACCACAGACTCCTGCAACAGTGTGACAAACTATTAAATTGTTTCCCAAAAAGTAATTAAATAAGATAAACAATCAACTGGATGGTGTCTTCAAACTAGGCTTTCAGAAGGATCTGGATTGATAGGAACCCACTGCAGATCCAGGCTGACCGATTGCCTTGCAAATTCAACACAATGGGACTAAGTGCCAGATAATGTATCTCTGACAAATCAGAGAATGGAAAAAGGCAGTTTATGTTTTCCATGACTATTGTTAATGTTAAGTAAAGTAGGTCTTCAAAAGGTTTCAGTTCAAAGTCCACAGTGAGGCACAGGCTTAATTTAAAATTTTTCTTCCTTCCTATCTTCCTTGACCCTTTACCAATCAGATATTAAAACGGGAAGTAAGGTTTAACTACAAGAACCAGGAAATATAATATGGAAAATGTACAGAAAGTTACACAGCCATCACGTTTCAGCCTTTCCTGAAATGCATGTGACTTGATAACGGACAGAGAATAAGATGGTTCAGATAGCTTCTTTTACAAAGAGCAGAAATTCCATGCTTTTAATGATATTGTATATGAATAATACTGTAGTGCAACTTTTTACCTTATTAATTCAACTAAAAATTCATTTTAAATCCTTAACTGTTATTTTTAATCATAAGCTTTTTATGTAAGAACATCTTAGTAAAACGACTAGCTGGCTCACTACTGTTTCATATACACCAGGGTCTTATCTACCCAACTAGACAAATAACATCATGAAAGCTAAAATGAGGTCTCCTATCATTTCTATATTGCCTACCAGCACAAGTATCAAATAAATACGAGACACTCAGACTTTAAAATTGTAATGGTAACACATTTTTCTTCTTTATGGCTTCTTTACCACCTCCAAACAAGACCTTCAGCTTGTATTTAATCCCAAAATTTGGTTAAAATATGTAACTATGGGTCTAGATTTTTCTTCTGAAGACTGTACATCTTTTATTTATGATTCAACATAAAAACAATATTACATTTTTATCACATAATATCATCCATTATTTAAAATTAACTGCACTAGGTTCATAGGAGATCACTTTTTTCTTCTACCACATGTCATATATTCTGTAGTACATCCTGAAGTATATACACATTTTTTGACAAATTTTTAGTCTGGATGATTCTTTTGCTTGGGTATCAGAGCCATAATTTAGCTGTTTAAGGAATTCTAAATTCAAAATACTTCTTATAGGCACTTTGTATACCTTATCCATTTTTTTTTTGTTTTTTTTTTTAAGGTTTATTTATTTATTTGGAAGGTAGAATTACAGAGAGAGAAGGCGAAAGAGAGAGAAAGAGAAAGAGATATCTTCCATCTGCTGGTTCACTCCCCAAATGGCCACAAAGACCACGCTGGGCCAAGATGAAGCCAGAAACCAGGAGCGTCATCTGGGTCTTCCAGAAGGGTGAAGGAGCCGAAGCACTTGAGCCATCATCTGCTGCTTTCCCAGATACATTGCAGGGAGCTGATTCAGAAGTAAAGGAGTTAGGACTCAAACTAGTGCCCATATGGGATGTTGGCGCTGCAGGCCATGGATTTAAGCCACTGCACCAGAGCACCAGCCCTCTTGTCCTGTGTTCTACAGGAAGCAGGTGAGAAATTTGATGTCTCAGGATTATGGCTGCTTTAAGGGTACTCTTTTTTTTCCCCACCTCTCTGTGAAAGCTGGAAGGAATTTCTATCATTACAATGCAAAAACAGCATCATGATATGTTCAAGTAACGTCTTCCTATAATACCTGAGAGACCCCTTCTATCTGAAGATCTAAGATTTTCACAGAAAATATTTTTCTTCTTTATACTTTTTATTATTTGTATCTCACCTTCCTTGCTTTCTTGACTTCCTTTAGACAGTAGTTTTCTTAGCTTTATCACCTGTATCTCAATTTCATTTCACATTTTTTTTTTTTTATCACTTTGGCTGTTTAGATGTTTTAGATATCTCTGAAATCACTAATTTAGTCTTTTTGCTTTATCTTTGGTACTATTCAGTCACCCTTAATATACTAAGATGTTGACTTTAAAGTTTTTTCAAAAATTTTTTTCTTTTTTTTTGACAGGCAGAGTTAGACAGTGAGAGAGAGAGACAGAGAGAAAGGCCTTCCTTCCATTGGTTCAGCCCCCAAATGGCTGCTACGGCCAGTGCGCTGCGTTGATCCGAAGCCAGGAGCCAGGTGCTTCCTCCTGGTCTCCCATGCGGGTGCAGGCCCAAGGACTTGGGCCATCCTCCACTGCCTTCCTGGGCCACAGCAGAAAGCTGGACTGGAAGAGGAGCAACCGGGACAGAATCTGGCGACCCAACCAGGACTAGAACCTGGGGTGCCAGCGCCGCAGGCAGAGGATAAGCCTAGTGAACCGCGGCGCCAGCCTGACTTTACATTTTTACAACCACCACTATAGTTTTTAAGAATCAACATGGAGGTGCTGGCGCCGCGGCTCACTTGGCTAATCCTCCGCCTGAGGCACCGGCATCCCATATGGGCACTGGGTTCTAGTCCCAGTTGCTCCTCTTCCAGTCCAGCTCTCTGCTGTGGCCCAGGAGGGCAATGGAGGATGGCCCAAGTGCTTCGGTGCCTGCACCCGTGTGGGAAACCAAGAGGAAGCACCTGGCTCCTAGCTTCGGATCGGCATAGCTCCAGCCATAGCAGCCATTTGGGGGGTGAACCAACGGAAGGAAGACCTTTCTCTCTGTCTCTCTTTCTCTCTGTCACTAACTCTGTCAAAAAAAAAAAAAAAAAAAAAAAAAAAGAATCAACATAGAACTCTTCTTTAATAAGTCTATTTTGTTTTATACATTTTGAGAGACTTTTTAGCTTTTAAGGCTATCAATTACATTTTTCTTTTTTAAAAAGAAAACTTTATTTATTTATTTATTTGAAAGGCAAAGTTACAAAGAGATAGGGAAGAGAAAGTGGACTGAGGGAAGGCGGGGGTGGGGGTAGGGGGGTGGGGGTGGATCTTCCATCTGCTGGTTAACTCCCAAAATGAAAACATAGCCAGGTCTGGGCTAGAATGAAGCAAGGAGGCAGGAATTCCTTCTGGGTCTTCTCCTTGGGTGGCAAGGACCTATGTACTTCTGCTACTTTCCAAGGCACATTAGCAGGGAGCTGGATCAGAAGTAAAGCAGCCAAGTCTTGAACCAGCGCCATATGGGGTGCCAGCATTTCTACAGTACAAGTCCCTGTTTATACTTTTCAAAAGTTCTCTTCTATGTCTTATATTACCTTTCTTAACTGAACATAGTATGTATGGTTTCCAATCATGCACTTTATATAAGGTTTCATATAAAGTTCAGTACTGCTTAGCACTCTGCCCCTACTTAAGAGTGACAGCCTAAATCTACACTAGCTAATATAAAAGCCACTACCCATACGGAGGTTCTAAAATTGAATTAAAATTCAATTACTTAATTGCATTGGTCACATTCATTTTAAGTACTTAGTAGGTACACATGGTTGGTGGCTACCATATCGGACAACAGTGATTGTCGCTCCCCGTCTTCGTGGAGGAACGACACAGGATCCTGCGCTGTTCTTTCGTCTGCTCGGCCCTCCCCGGGTTTGCTGCTGGTTCTTCCCGGGTTGGCTACTGTCCCTTCCACCTCCGTGGAAGGGCGGTTCCCCCTGGCCACATTCCCCACTTCCGCAGGGGAGCAGCACACCGCCGGCCGGCTCTCTCGGGGGCTGCACAGGCGTTCCCCTTAGATGTTCCCCTTAGATGTTCCCGGTGCATGCCGTCTCTCTCCTCCTTTATAGTCCTCCTCCGCCAATCCCAACTCGGCTGCCCACACGCCGAGTACGCTGCTCTCCAATCAGGAGCAAGTCCTACAGTTAATTGGTTGAACTGGAGGCAGCTGTGCGGAAGCTGTTTACTCCTCTCCCAGCGCCATATTGTGGGAGAGCAGATGCATAGAATAAGTCTTAATTTCAGTAACTTAGTCCAGTCCGGATTGCTCCCCACAAGTGATATAAAATATTTCTATCAATACAGAAAGGGCTAGTACTAGTATATATTAATCAGCATTAGATAGAGAATGGGTTACCAAGGCAGAATTGAAAATCATTAACCTTCCACTTACAACAACAGCATCCCATATCAGAGTGCCTGTTCGAGTCCTGGCTGCTTCATTTCTGATCCAGTCCCTTTTACTGTGTCTAGGAAAGCAGTGGATGATGACACAAGTATTTGGGCCCCTGCCACCCACATGGGAGACCTGACTGGAGTTCCTGGATCCTGGCTTCAACCTGGCCCAGATCTCATCATTGTGGCCATTTGGGGAGTGATTCATTCGACAATCTTTCTGTCTCTCCCACTCTCTCTGCCAACTCTGCCTTTCAAATAAATCAATAGATATTAAAGAAAAAAAGAAAATCATTATTGCCTAGGAACTGAATTCAGGTATTAATTAAACAAGGGATCCTCAAAAAGTCCATTAAAAATAGAATTAAAAGATATTTTGCATGGCACAAAAATTGAAATTCATATATAGTTTTTTTCATAATATGCATTTTCCATTTTTTTAAATTTATTTGTATTTTCCATATACTTTTTGAAGATCTCATATATAATCCCTGGCTCTGCTTGACAAGATAAAAAGTAACAGCTTATAGCTTTTGCTTTAGTATCCACAGGAAGCATGTTCACTTCCAAGTATAAGACTTCTATTAAGCACTAAGACCAAAAATGATCAGGAATACTGCTTTGTATTTTCATGGCACCTTCCCATTTTAGGTAGTTATTTTTCTGACTTTGTGTTGGCATTATTCTAAAGTTTTACTGAAAAAAACCTTGACTTCCATCTGCATTGTATTACAGACTCATATGTTGTTCACTTGTATCAGTCTAGTCCTGTCTACTTCTTTCTTAAATTTCTGTGACTTTTTAAATTATTTTAGTCTTACTTTAACCACTTAATGTATTTGCTAAAAGAGTCTCTATATGCAGAAATATAAAGAACAGCTTGTTTATTTCTTCTAAATGACCTGATTTTTTTGTCAGAATCCACACCTAGATTAAAAAGCACCCTTCAGGTATATTCCCATTCTCAGAATTCCACTTCCTTCTCATGTTTCTCCCTAAGACAGGGTCTGAGTATACAAAGATTTCACTGTCTCTTCAGGCCTCAGAGCAGTGGCCTGTCCTTGTGCTGCTCTCCTGAATGTTCTGCTACCAGCACTATTTTCAATTTTCTAATATCATAGTTTTATTTTTTCTTATATCTTTTCAATGAAATTTGGGGAGTAATGAGAGATAACGGTGTACAACTTTATTCAACCATTTTCAATTAGAAGCCGCAGTAAAACTGACTGACATCTCACTAGAGAGCAAAAAGAAGGCCTTAATAAACACATCCCCAGAGAAGCATTCAAATTAGTTAGCTATCATGGTAGACAAGGACTTTTTTTCTTTAAATATAGTAGGAAACAATTGGCCTTGTAGTCATCATGTGTGGGTCAATGAACACCCATGGTTCAATAATAATGAGTTTAAATTCAAGAAACAACATTATATATATAAAAATAAGCATAATCTTCTTTCATATAGATAATAGATGATAATACCCACATGACTATTCTCTTTATTAAAAACTGGATCTAGCTTCATTATGTCATTCAAGCTTACAGGAAACATGATATCATTTTACTAGAGTGTCTTGTGATAAGGGCTAATGATAGGATACTGAACACATATTAGTATATACCATGATGTCAAATACATTACTCAAATTGATGACTCCAGTGACATAAGTAATTACAAAACAAACAAGTCAGCCACCTGGTAGGAAAGGGCTAAGCATTTAATAATATATAAATCTCCACAGAACAAAGCATTTAAAATAATCCCTAGCTTAGCTTTGCATTTCATATCCATGGTGTTGTGAAAGAGCTTCAAAACTGGACTTGATTTAACATAAACTTACAATAAATTCTATTGCTGATAGACCATCACTTTAAAATTATTCCACATATACAGACAGCAAGAAATACTTCCTTGTTAATGTCACATGACTGCTGAAATAAATACAAAAAGAAAATGTCTCAGACAACTCAATTCCAAAAGCAGAGTTTGAATAAGTATATTAACTTCAGAATGTAAACCTAAATATTCTAAACAGAAATAGACTAGATAAAATATCAAAGAGAATGTCTGCCATTCAGTTCAAAAAAGGTCATTCAACCTCATGAATAAGCAGATAAATTGGATAAGAATTACGACTAAGGTTAATATAATCAGCTCCAAAGCTATGGGAAAGCCCAAGTTTACTCTTGATATTTTTAGAAGCCAACAATCCTACAGAGACCAAATCAATCATTGTTGGAAAATCAAATTACACTGATTTATATGAATTACCTGAAGTAGTAGTGTTTATATAACCCTTAATATGAACCATCAGGATGCTTTTCCATAGCCACTAAAACTATTTCTGGAAAGACAGACTCAGACTGGTCATCCAAGTACTTGAATCTCCCTTTTCCTTTATACCCAAAAGCTGTGACTTAATTATATTCTGAAATACTTCCTTTTCCTCAGGATAATGGTGACATTTGAGAAAGGTAGAGTTACAGAGGCGGGGCGGGGTGGGGGAGGGGGTCTTCCATCCACTGGTTCACTCCCCAGATGACCGCAACAGCCAGAGGTGGGTCAATCTGAAGCCAGAAGCCTGGAGCTGCTTCCAGTTCTCCCAAGTGGATGGAGGGCCCCAAGCACTTGGGCCATCTTCTACTGCTTTCCCAGGCCACAGCAGAGTGCTGGATTGGAAGTGTAGCATCTGGGACGTGTACCGGCACCCATATGGGACGCCAGCACTGCAGGCGGTGGCTTTACATGCTACACCACAGTACCAGCCCCTGGTAACATTTTCTTGATCTGGATGATGGGTACAAAAACTCAATGTATCATGACCAATGCACATTTCTGTACAGAAGTCAAACTTGAAAGTTTATTAAATGCAAATGCTCCATATTTACCTTCTTTCTACTTTTAAAATTAGTTACCAGGTTGAGATTCTTAAATAAAGACTTCAAGGATCAGTACTTGGTACATAACAGGGGTTCAATTAAGACATGTGAACTGGGGTGGGCGTTTAGCCTAGCTCAAGACCCCAACTGGGAAGTCTATATCCCATACTGGTGTCTGGGTCCAAGTCCCAGCTCTGCTCCTGATTCCAGCTTCCTTTTAATGTACATCCTGGAAGGCAACAGATGATAGCTCAAGAAGTTGTGACCTTGCCATCCAGGTGGGAGACCCAGGAGGAGTTCTGGGTGCCTGTCTGTCCTAGCCTAGCCCTAGCTATTGTAGGAATTTGGGGAAGTAAGTCAGCTGATGGAGTACTCTCGCTCTCCCTCTCACACACTCTCTCTCTCTCAAAATAGAGAAAACAAGGTGAATTAACACATATCAGCAATCAATCATATGATGTCAATAAAAAACTACTTAATTTCTGTTCTTTCTGGCTATCTCACAGGATTGCTGCTACAGGGTGTATACCGTGAGTAGTACAAAAACATTTTAGTCCCTATATCTGAGTGATAAATAGCATATGTGTATGTGTGTGACATAGAGAAAGAAGCAAAGACTTGTACACTAATAACTAAACACACATATGTTTGATGAGAGTAATAAATGCCACAGTAAAGGATAGGGACATTCCAGACAGGATTAACTAGGAAAGGTATCACCAAGAGGGTAGCATATGAGCATAATGGACAGGTTAGCAAAATCAAGGGACAGATGGACTATCATTGTTAAAACACCACGTGCACATGTTCATAAAATTTAACCCTTAAGCGCTGCCTAAGACTCTGGCATCCCAAGTGGGCACCAGTTCAAGTCTTAGCTGCTCCACTTCAAATCCAGCTCCCTACTAATATGTCTGAGAAAGCAGCAGAGAATGACCCAAGTGCTTGGGCGCCAGCCGCCCACAAAAGTGAGCCAGAAGAAACTCCAGACTCCTAGCCTTATTCCAACTCAGCACCAGTCATTGCAGCCATCTAGGGATCACACCAACAGATGGAAGATCTCTCTCTCTCTCTTTCCCTCTTGCTCTCTATAAATCTCCCTTCCAAATAAATATATAAATTTTTTTTAAAAAGAAAACTTTCGGGGCCAGTGCCATGGCTCACTTGGTTAATTCTCCGCCTGCGGCACCAGTATCCCATATGGGTGCCAGGTTCTAGTCCCAGTTGTTCCTCTTCCAGTCCAGCTCTCTGCTGTGGCCCAGGAGGGCAGTGGAAGATGGCCCGAGTGCTCGGGCCCCTGCACCCACATGGGAGACCAGGAGGAAGCACCTGGCTCCTAGCTTCGGATCGGCATAGCTCCAGCTGTAGCAGCCATTTGCGGGGGGTGAACCAACGGAAGGAAGACCTTTCTCTCTGTCTCTCTCTCTCTATCTGTCAAATAAAAAAATAAATAAATAAAAATTTAAAAAATGTACTTAACACTTACAATATAGCAAAATTAACTAAGAGCCCGAGAGACTGAGTAATTTGTTCAAGATCACACAGCCAGTAAGTAGCAAAGAGTTTGACCTAAATCTTTTGATTCCAAGATGAATGTCTTTCAAAGACACATATTGTCACTGTAGATATGGTCTTGAACAACAGCTTGATACTTTCGGCCAAAAATTCCAGAAACTTGCAAAGAAAATCTGACAGAGAATTTTTCCCTATTGAATAAATACACATCAAAATGTTCTCATTCTTCAAAAAAATCAGAGTGGTACCTTTCTGACTATTAATGAACTTACATTGACAGATTATTATCACTCAAAAGAACTAAGCATTAACCAAGGACAACACAAAGATCAATGACCTTGACAAAAAATGAATTTAGTACAATGGTGAGTATTTAAAAACTATATGAACAGGGATAGAAATAGTGGAAGGGGATGAAGAAGCAAGAGTTTTCAATAAAGATGTAGAGAGACAGGGCAGTAATTAGAAAAGAACACGGCTTCTAGAGTTTTTAAAGAAATTGTAATAACCCAGTAGAAATGAAGACTGAAGATGAAAGAGGGCATGGACAATAAGGAGTCTTCTGCCAGTTAAGTCCTTAGGTAAGCAAGGGAGGATGAGCTCCAGGGTCAAAGTGGAGGGGCTAATGAATATACACATACAGATACACACACATACAGTTGGGTAGATGTGCTGGGGGAATAATAAAAAGCTAGATCTAAGCAAGGTTAGAAGTCTGTCAGTCAAGTACTACAGAGGGATAAAAGGACAAGAGAGCTGAGATATGTGCAAAAGAGCAATTATATAGATGGAATCTAGACTCTGAACTAGATAAGGAAATAAGGACATGAATGAGGTTAGCCAAAGTAAAAGGTTTAAAGGACAGGAGTATCTAACGGGATTTTTAAAAGTGGGGCATGCATTCTGACACAGCAGGTTAAGTTCCAGCTTGAAACACCTGCATACCCAAGTCCCAGCTAATCTGCTTCTGAACCAGCTTCCTGCTAATGTGCCTGAGAAGGTAGCAGATGATGGCTCAAGTACTGGATCCCTGCCATCATAGAGATGGAGTTCCAGGCTCCTGGTTTCAGCCTGGAGTAGCCGTAACTGTCGCAGAATTTGAGAAGTAAATCAGTAGATAGAAAATAGCTCTCTCATGCGTGCTCTCAGTCTTACTGTCCCTCAGCCTTTGAAATAAATAAATAATCTTTTTTTAAGTTACCTGAGGAATTTTTTAAGTTACCTGAGGAAGGCATATAAGTCGATGATGATCAGTTTTATTTTATTTTTTTAAAGTTCACATGTACAGTAGCTAGAACCAATAAAAAAGTTTAGGATTTGACTATAGGAATAGATTTCCAAGGTGGCAGTTCTAAAAACTGAGAGGTCAGGTGTTATACGAATTATCCATGTGCAGGTAGCAATTAATAAGTATGATAACAGGATCTGTGGAAAGGCAGAGAGCCAGGTACTAATAAGGATTAATTAGAAGGTTAGTAGAGATCTAGAGGAGATAGTCTAACAGCATGTGTTTCAGAAGAACTAGAGTTTTTCAGTGAGGAGAAAATGAACTAAAACATCAAATGGGAAAAGGGTTCTACATGAGGATGGGGTAAGGGCAGCATCAGTGAAGACGTGGGATGAAAATACACCATCACCTAAGAAGACTACAGGGAAACAGCGTCGTAAGAAATGTCAGGTAGGGCAACAGAGTGAAAGAAACTGTATTTTCAACACTTTTATGTATCTCTACTTAATAATACAGAACTATTAATTCCAACAGGTAAAGCAAAAGGACTTAGAGAGGGAGCACTGAAAGGTTGGGAGATTACCATCAGGTTAGGAAATATAAACCGGAAATGGGGAAGTGATTGCCTAGTAATGACGGCTGACATCAAACACTACAAACCCAGCCAAAACCAACAAAAAACAAAAACAAATTCTCCATATAAGCTGCATGAAAGTTCCTCAATATCTTTCCAATAAATTCCTTTTCTGCTTAAGTTACCAAGGAAAGAAAGAAACTTAATGATAAATACCTGCATGTACAGGGCCTTATATAAATCCCATGAGTTCAGAAAAGCAATATTTATTTAATTCACTCAAAACATTTAAACAGAGGCCAGCACTGTAGCATAGCAGGTAAAGCAGCTGCCTGCAATGTCAGCATCCCATATGGGTGCTGGTTTGTGTCCTGGCTGCTCCACTTCCATCCAGCTCCCTGCTAATGGCCTGGGAAAAGCAACAGAAGATGGCCCAAGTTGGGCCCAGGCTACCCACATGGGAGACCCAGAAGAAGCACCTGCTTCCTGGCTTTAGACTGGCCTGGCTGTTGCGGCCATCTGGGGAGAAAATCAGCAAATGGAAGACGAGCTCTGTGTTTCTCTTGTTCTAATTTTTTTTAAATAAGTAAATCTTAAACAACAACAATAACAACAACAACAACAACAACAACAAAAAAAAACAAAACATTTAAATACTATTTGGCCTGGAGTGATAAGGAAAATCTAAGAAAGAGATATTAGGCACGTTAGCTATTCCTTTTTCCACTTCTTATTTCATTTCTCCCTTTCACAAAGTCAATGAGGAGAAAAAGAACACAAATGATTGGGAGTGAAGTGAGCTGGCAGCAAGGGTGTTCTGACAACAAGTAGGACTCTCCATACACCGGCCTGTGACTTCACAATACTACTACCGTGGGTGCAGAAGGAGTACTCTGGCTTAAAATAACAAATGCCACAACCTGTAACTCTTTGCCCTGTGGTTCTCTGTCAAATTTTGTCACTCTCTTTTTTTTTTTTTTTGACAGGCAGAGTGGATAGTGAGAGAGAGAGAGACAGAGAGAAAGGTCTTCCTTTGCCGTTGGTTCACCCTCCAATGGCTGCCGCGGCCGGCGCACCGCGCTGATCCGAAGGCAGCAGCCAGGTGCTTATCTTGGTCTCCCAAGGGGTGCAGGGCCCAAGCACTTGGGCCATCCTCCACTGCACTCCCTGGCCACAGCAGAGAGCTGGCCTGGAAGAGGGGCAACCGGGACAGAATCCGGCGTCCTGACCGGGACTAGAACCCGGTATGCCGGCGCTGCAAGGTGGAGGATTAGCCTAGTGAACCACGGCGCCGGCCTAAATTTTGTCACTCTAAACTACAGTTTCTGTAATCGAAAACAACCCATTTCAGGGAGAATTCTTTTAAATTATGTCCTTCTCTTTCTCCAGAGAACTAATTTATCTGGATGAAGAACTTTGAGGATACTTTGTGTCTAATACCATAATATTTAATGTTATGTAGGAACAAGTGCTGACAATAAATTATAAAATTTCATAAATTATCCAATAAGATGGTACTATTCCCTATAATAGATCAAATCAAAACAAATTAATTTCAGTTGTCGTTCATTATAAATAAAATGAAATGTCTAAAATACATGATTAAGGCAAAAACACCAGCATCAAAATTAAGAAGCATTTGGAATTGCTTTACTGGCTTCAAGTAGTAGCAACTTGGGAATCCAAGCACAGGGCATGTCTCCTAGTCATAAATGAAGTTATTTTGTGTGAAAAGGAGGTGAGGGGCCGGCATCCCTTCGGCGCCAGTTCCTGATCCAGCTGCTCTATTTCAGATTCAGTTCCCTGCAAATGGCCTCAGAAAAGCGGCAAAAGATGGCCCAAGTGCTTAGGACACTGCCACCCAAGTGGGAGATCTGGATGGAATTCCTGGCTCCTGGCTTTGGCCTGGTCGAGTGCTGGCCATTGCAGACATCTGGCGAGTGAACCAGCTGATGGAAGATTTTTCTCTCTCTCTCTGTCTCTCCCTTTGTAACTAACTCTCACTTTCCAATAAATAAATAAATGAGGGGGGAGAGAGAAAGAAACAGAGGAGAGGAGGAGGAGAAGGAGGAGGAGGATATAAAGGCAATAGCACAAAGGGGCCAGCATTGTGATGCAGCAGGTCGGGCCATCACCTGAGATGTCACCATCCTTTACAGGTGCTGATTTGAGGCCTGGCTGCTCCATTTCTGATCCAGCTCCTGGAAAAGCAGCAGAGGACAGCCCAAGTACTTATGCATCTGCCATCCACCTAGATGGAGTTCCAAGCTCCTAACTTTGGCATGGCACAGCTCTGGGAAGTGAACCAGCAGACAGAAGATCTTTCCTGGTCTCTCCTTCTAACTCTGCCTTTCAAATAAATAAATCAATTTTTTTTTAAAAATATAGAAGTCAACACTTAAAATATTGGAAAAGGCATGAGGGAAGAGTAAAGAGCTTCACTCATTGTGACGTTTATTAGGTAGAATATTCTTATGCATATCACAATGCCTGATACACTGAAAAAGTATGCTGAATTTAGTAACAAATCAATGGGGGGGAGGGGTGATTCCTTTAACACAAATTCATTTAATGGACAGCACCCAGTTTGGAAAAAGATCAAAGAAATGATTTCTGTATCACTTGAATTACCTCTAGATTGTCAGGGATGATCACCGTGAAACAACTAAGGCAGATTCTATATCTGCCCAACTGCTTGGCTCAAGGAACTACCCACCTGCTGAAATCTCTAATTGCTGACACCGCTGGTAGAGAAATAACATTCTTTCCATGACTGGCACTTCATAACTCATACTGAAATTATTCACACAAGCAATTACTTGGACCAACCTGGGACTGTTGCCTAAAGCTCAACATTTCTGAGCAGGGAGAGATAGGACAAAAATCCCATAATATCTGATTATAAGCTACCTGGACAAAATGAGCCTTACCAATGGCAAATGAGGTTTTCCATAGTTAAGTCTTATTCATTTATTTTATAGTGTCAGGCGTCATGGCCAACTAACTTAAGATAATGGCTCTATTCTGAAGTGAAACCAGGAAAAAGCAGTATCCAGCCTCAGTAACTTAAGCACAAAATGTACTTTGTAATGGCCATCTATATGACTCTTTACAGAGCAACAAACTCAATGTTATGACTAGAGTTTGTAGATGAAGGCTCACTTTGGAAAAGATTTAAAGACTATTATTAGAATTATAGCTACTTGTGGTTAGCTACGATTTTTTTTTTAATATTTAATTATCTATTTGAAAGGCAGAGTTACAGAGAGGGAGAGGCAGAGACAGAGAAATTTCCCTTCTGCTGGTTCACTCCCCAAATGGCCAAGAGCTGGGCCAGGCCAAAGCCAGGAGCTTCATCTAGTCTCCCACACGAGTTGCAGGAGTTCAAATACGTGGGCCATCTTTGACTTATTCCAAGGCACATCAGCAGGGAACTGAATAGAAAATGCAGCAACCAGGACTTGAACTAGTGCCATATGGGATGCCAGCATTGCTCTAGGTGGCTTGCTTAACCCACTATACCACAAGGCTGGCCCAGCTAAGATATTCTGTATCTGTTAGACTGTTAAGCTATTTTTATTTCTGGAGAATAACAGTTTTCATTTTTAAAAGGACTAATACAGATAATGTCCCTATAACTTTCCCAAAACAAAAAGCAAACAAACAAAAATAAAACTTCATGACATCAGAGGGGGTTAATCTTTTGTTGTACTATTTACTTTTACTGGAGACAAAATTTACATCAATGGTATGTACAATGAGATCTGATACATGTATTCATTCTTCTGATCCTCACTGTTTCCATCAACCCAGAAAGTTTCCTCCTACCCACTCTGGTACATCCTCCTACCATACAAGGCAAACACGGTTCTTAACCACACACAGAATCACACATGCTCTTTTGTTTCTAGTGCCTTTCCCTCCATGTTTTTGAGATTCATGCACACTATCTGCTAGTTTCACTATTTCATTTTTGTTTGTTTTTTTAATTTGAACAGCAGAGTGACAGAGAAAGAGTGAGAGTGGGAGAGAGAGAGGGAGGGAGGGAGAGAGAGAGGATATATCCATTTACTCCCCAAAAGCTTCCAACAGCTGGGGGTTGGACCAGGCTGAAGCCAGGAAGCCAAAACTCCCATGTGGGTGACAGGGATGCAAGCACTTGAATTATCATCTGTTGCCTCCCAGGCACCACTGATGGAACAAGGACATAAGCCTCAAACATTTTAGATTCTTGTTACTCCTGCTTTCTTTCAAGAGACCAGTTAAGTCACACCCTGCATTCTTCCCCAGGTTTGAAGCCAGTGGGCCAAACCTGAAGAACCAGTATGGAGAAGCTCACCTCCACCTACTGCCCCTCACCCCCAACCCCTACCTCTCACCCCTACCCTAGCCCACCTAAGATATAAAAAGGACCAGCCTGCTAGGGTCTGGGCCTCTGACAGGTGTCCAGTCTGTGTGCACACTGGTCAACCTCTGCTAGTTTATTTTCTCTGAATAAATTCGGTCTGGTCGCAAGTTTGTATTCTGTCTCCTCTCTATTCTGTGCTTCTTTGCTTATATTTGGTGCCCCGGTGAGGAGGCACTAACCTGTGCCCCTTTTTCTTATACCTTAGCAGGGAGGAGGTTCGCAAACCAGCCAGGACAGAAACCAACACTTTAATACAGGATGAGGGCATCACAAGTGGCAGTCTAAATCACTGAGCCATAATGTCTGCCCCAAGTTTTTAAAATAGTAACATTCCATTGTATGCACCTGCCACAATCCACTTAATTCTCCTACTGATTAATATATCTGTTTTCTCCCTATTTTTGATTATTGAAAGTAAAGATCCTTATAAACACAGAATCCTGTTCTTTTATATATATAAATCAAATCATATTTAGCTTTAATGTAAGAAACATTCTGCCTATATCAGTTGCTAGAAACAAGACTGAATTAGTATCTACTTTCACATTACGTGAGCAGGATATACCCTATACTATCCATATTTGTGACAAGTGACACTCCAGGCATCATACCTCACAAGGACAGACTTTCCTTAAAATATTTCAAGCAGGCAGTATTTAGAGTCAGAGGTAATAAAACTCATTCTTCTCTGTTCTGACCCTAATTTGGAATCAAATTGCTTCTGTTACATACAAAAATATAACATTTTTTAAAGATATAAACAATGGAGGACTTTTGGCTTGCCAGTCTTTTGTGGTCTCCTAAAACAGAGCCCCCCACCTAATCAGCTGAGAGTCATGTGCTAATTATGTAACCATGGGCATGTCATTCAATGCTAAGCCCTAATTTCTTGGTACATAAAATGAGATAGTTACAGCATATCTTTTAGAGTTATTTTGAAGATAAAAATCATGTGCATCATGCATTCATGGTGCCTAACATACACTTAAGTACAATATTAGCTATTATTAATAAAACTATTTTCAAAATAGCCAGACTTTCATCTTCCTTCTCCATACAAAGGTGAAGATGGAGTTTCCCAAAATAACTGTGTCCCACAAAGTATTAGCTCAATAGGTATTAGATAACCCAAAGCGTTCTGGAATCAAGTAGGTTTCAGTTAAATACATTTTTAAAGTACAAAGCATTATTGTCAATGTGCACTATGATTCCCTAAGAATGAGATCTAGAATGCAGTATTTCCAAAATGATTTGAACATGAAATTTACTCCTGCACCTTCAGGAATATTAAAAAAACAAAAAAACAAAAAAAAAAACAAACTTGAGGATTCTAAGAAACAGAATTTAGGGCGCTGGTGCTGTGGCATAGTGAGTAAAGCCACACCTGCAATGCTGGCAACGTATATGGACACAGGTTCATATCCCAGCTGCTCTACTCCCAATCCAGCTCACTGCTATAACAGCCTGGGAAAAGCAGCAGAAAGCGATCCAAATACTTGGGCCCCTGCCCCCACTTAAGAGTCCTGGAAGAAGCTCCTGGCTTCAGCCTGCCCCAGTCTCTGCTGCTGCAGCCATCTGGAAAATAAACTAGTGGATGGAAGATCTCTCTGTCTTTCCCTCTCTCTCTACAACTCCTTCAAATAAATTAAAAAAAAAAAAATAGAATTTAGGAAATGTTAGTAAAAACAATACTAACTGTAAATATAAAACAAACAGCAATCTCAACAGGATGATGTATGCTCTCATTCCTTGTGGTTACCCATCCTTCGATTCTCAGGGAAGCATTTAACCACCCCCAAAATTTAATAAAAACCTCCTGCTAGATATTCTCCCAACTCCCTAGACCCTTTTTTCATGACTCTTCATGCTGTTGCCATACATGTGTGAGAACCAGTTGAAGTTGCCACCACCCAACAGGCTTTGACCTGGCCCAGCCTCAGTCATTACAGCCATTTGGGGAGTGAGCCAATAGATGGAAGAACAATTCTCTCTCTCTCTCTCTCTCTCTCCCCCATCCTCTGTAACTCTGCCTTTAAATATACAAGTAAAATCTTTTTTAAAAAGGAATTTTATCAGATGTAAACACTCATAGTATAAAAAAAAAAAAAAGCAGTCCCTTTCACCAGTCAGGCACATACTACTCTGTTTACTTTCACCAGTTTACATTTATAAACAAACAAAAGTTCACATTCTTACTTTAACTGCCAATCTGCAACCACGGACATAATTATAAAATGATTACTAATACTTTATCTTATACACATTTATATTGCCATTTTAGAAATGTTCAAGGGGCTGGCCCCGTGGCTCACTTGGTTAATCCTCCGCCTGCGGTGTCAGCATCCCATATGGGAGCTGGTTCTAGTCCCAGCTGCCCCTCTTCCAATCCAACTCTCTGCTGTGGCCTGGGAAAGCAGTGGAGGATGGCCCAAGTGCTTAGGCCTCTGCACCCACATGTGAGACCAGGAAGAGGCACCTGGCTTCTGGCTTCAGATCGGCACAACTCTGGCCATTGTGGCCATCTCGGGATGAACCAACAGAAGGAAGACCTTTCTCTCTGTCTCTCCCTCTCACTGTCTGTGACTCTACCTCTGATATAAATAAATAAGTAAAAAGTCTTAATAAAAAAAAAAGATTGAGGGTCCAGCACTGTGGCATAGTGGATAAAGTCACTGCCTGAAGTGCCAGCATTCCATTTGGGTGCTGGTTTGAGTCCTGGCTGCTCCACTTCCAATGCAGCTCTCTGTTAATGGCCTGGGAAAAACAGAGGAAAATGGCCCAAGACCTTTGTCCCTGCACCCATATGGGAGACCTGGAGGAAGCTCCTGGCTCCTTGCTTTGGCCTAGCACAGCCCTGGTTGTCACAGCCATTTGGGGAGTAAACCACCACGTAGAGGATCTCTCTCGCTCTCTCTCTCCCTTTCCCCTCTACTCTGCCTTTCAAAGAAATTTTTTTTTAAAATCCTTTAAAAAATTATTTGATTAATGCCTGTCACTTCTCCCACTGAGCTTCAATTAAGGTTGTAACTTTGCATATATACATATATATTAATGTTTTTTATAATTTATTTGAAAGGCAGACGTACAGAGAGAGGGAGAGACACATCTGCTGGTTCACTCCCCAAATGGCCACAATGGACAAAGCTGGGTCAAGCCAAAAACAGGAACTTGGAACTCAATCTGGGTCTCCCACGTAGGTGCAGGGGTCCAATGACTGGGGCCTTCTTTCACTGCTTTCCCAGGTGCATTACCAGGAAGCTGGATCAGAAGTAGAGCAGCAGGGACTCAAAAAACACCTGCCAGTCAGGTGGCAGCACAACACACTGTGCCACAATGGAGGTCCCGAATTCCACTTATCCATGAACTTAATGAAGTATCTTTCAAATATTCAAGTATACAAAGACCACTATCACCTGTACTCTTTTTCAAATGGGTTCTTTATCTAGACACTCATTAAATATTTGTAAAGTAGAAGGAGAGGGGAAGAGGAACGTAAAAGAAAGGAGATCACAAGTTACCCATAAACAGATTACTTCATTTTCTTAATCCATGTTGGCAAATTAATCACTTGTTAAGCACCTATTATGATCCCGATATTTATTCATCTAGTTTAGTATCCCAACTCTGCCAGGTTCTCATCTGACTCTAAAGTAAGATGCAGAGAAATTAAATATTAAACTATTCACTCAAGACACATACCTAGTAAATTTGAACTCCAGTTTATATGAATATGAGGTTTACCTCATGTGAGACTGGCCCTCAACCTTCCCTTGTTATCAATTACCACATATGAGGGCAGGAAGAGAGAATGACAGCAATTAATAAGTATACACAACGCCTAGTCCACTGGGTTTCGAGAGAGTCCGAATTTTCTCCCAGTTTACAGAAATCTTCGTGAAGAAATGAAGTACAGTGCAAAATACAGATTTTTTTTACATTAATCAAACAACTGGATCTTCAAAACAATCTTACAAAAGAGAAAATGCAGCTACGTTGGTAGTAACATCAAGGCTAGAAGCACTCAATCATTCACATTCTTACAGACCTATCGGGTTGGGGTTTTCCAAAGAGAAATAACGCCTCATAAACCTGGCGCAAAATTCGAAGGAGATGATCGTACCACCACCCCGGTTTTCCTACTGCAGACCCGTGTTTCAGACGCGAGCGTTAGCCAAGACTAACCCTGGGCTCCAGTCCACACCACCCGCGCCAGCTCCTGTCATTTCCTCTCCGCCCCCTCCAATGAACCACGCTTCCTGCAGGCAGGCGGTACAACAGGCAGGTTCCTACCTTGGTCTGAGCACTCTTATCGAATCTGTCATTCTTGAAGCTAAACATGTTCTGGTACTTCTGAGGCCTGGAACGAGCCACGTTGCCTTTCTGGGAGCTCATCGCCGAAACCACACCGCCTCAGACCGGGTTCTGAACAAGACGCAGGGAAGCCCCGCGCACCCACCCCCGCGGCGCTGCCGCTTCCGCCGCTGACCCGGAAGGAACTTATCCTCCCGGCCCCCGCCCCCGGCCTGCCCACGTGACGCGCTGCAGCGGCTAAAAGACAGCCTCTCGCCCTCCCTCTTCTTCGTCGGGGCCGTTCCACACGGCCTAGATTCGATCGCCCTGTCTCCACACAGCCTCTTTCTCAAACCCGGCAAACAAATCCCGCTTCCTTCGAAATGAGAATCCCCCCATTGGTCCGAACGTGGCAGTCCATCAAGGCGGAGGGGCGGGGAGCCTTTCCTCCTATTGGCTACCCTTTTGCGCAATCCCCGCCTCCTGCCGTGTCGGCTTAGCCTTTCCCGGAGTCCCGAGGGCTACCAACTCTGCTGCGCGGCCCTCGATTGGTGGACTCCGGGCGAGTCGGGGCTCAGTCCCTCCTCCCCGCCTGCTCGCCGGCTGGAGCCCGGGTCAGCCTTGGCACCTTCCACCAGTCAGTGACCAACTCCTGGCTTAGTGAGGACTTCTCTCGCCCCCCTCGGCTATCCTCCAGTCTCTGTCCCGCTGCGGGAGCGAGCCTCGCGCCTGGCAGGCTGCGGAGGAGCGCAGAGAGGATCAGAAAGAAGAAAGACCTGGCTGGGACTGGGTGGCGGTGTCTGAGGTGCCAGAAAGGGAGGTGGCGGCGGCTGCGACCACGGCCGCGCGGGACGTGAGGCCCGAGAGCAGGCGGCGACGGCCGCCCCAGCGCCTCACGCCGGGGCCGTTAGTCAGCAGAACTCGAGCTCGTGTGGAGGAGCAGGGCCGGCGCGAGGCGAGACTCGAGAGCACCAGCCGGGCCCCCTCGGGCGCCGCCGGGGACTGCAGCCCTCGCCCCACCTCGGCCGAGCCCGTCCGCGAGCGGGGAGAGTCCTCCGGCGGCGGCGGCGGCGGCGGCGGCGGGAGTGCGGGGCGCGCTTTGTCGAGGACACCGCGTCGGCAGAGCTTTCCCACCGACCCTTTGGCTCGGCGCCCCGGCCGCGGCCGCTCCGGTGCAGGTGCGTGGGGCTGCGGTCCGGCCCGGGGAGGGGGCGCCGGGCCGGGAGCCGCAGCGCGGGAGGCACGAGCTGAGGCCGGGCGGGGGGAGGGGAGCGGGAGGCGTCTTTGTTGTTGGTGACCGGGATCCCTGTCCGCGCTGGGGAAAGACGGAGAAGCCACTCCCGTCTGATCTGGATCTCCGGAGAGAGTTCTCCGGGAGGCTCCGCGACGGGCGGCGGGAAGGGGTCCCTGCGGTGTGGGAGGCTGCGGGAGTCGAGGGGCGGGGGCGGGCCCGGCACGCCGGCAGCCGTCTGGGGCTCTCCTGGCGGAGAAGGGTCTCGTTTCACTTCCTTCGCTGTCCTCCCCGTGGACGGAAAGATGGGGTCAGGTTCCCATTCCCCGTCCCTGGCTCCCTGAGAGCCTCGCGGGTGCCTCGGAGCTTTCTCCTCAGTGTCCTCGTCCCTGCCAGCTTTGATTTGAGATGGGATCTGCACCGGGCTGAGCGATTTGTGGATTCTGGTCAGGCGGTCCCAGGGCTCTGTTTCTTAGGATGGTTGAAGTAGTGGCTTACCTGTTTTGGAACTGTAGGATGGGCTCATTGGGTATCGGTTTTAAACTGGGAAATTAGAGAGTTTTTGTTCAGAATTTTATTTAACCTTGGAACAAAGTTGTGTAAGATTTCGTAAAGGAGAGATGTAAAGGAAGAGTTTAATTTCGGCTGCCTTTGTGTGTGTGTGTGTGTGGTCGGGATTTTGATCCAAGGTGAGATGCCTGCTAACGGCAACACAGGATTTTTTTTTTTTAAACGATACTGTGATACAGGTCAGTACGAGAGATTTGGTAGGCAAAGGATGCATAACGGAATACAGAGAAGGTGACCTTTAAATCTTGGCTGTTAGTTTATGAAAGGTACTCCTATTTAATATTGTAATGTATAATGCTTGATCCATAAGATAATTCATTGATTTTTTTAAAGCTTCCAATAAATAAGAAGAATTTTGGACATTTTATGTCCGCGTTTGAAACTACCCAACGAGTGTCAATAGGAAGTCAGGTACATGTTGTGATGACATTGATCTGTTTACATTAACGGGGGGGGGGGGGTTGTTTACATTAAAACGAACTTTTCTTTATAGGTTGTCTTTATGTTTATAGAATAAGCTCAAATGGATAACATGTCTAATCATAGACAATACAGTATTTTGACACTTGCCTTGATTCTCATTGTTCTCTCTTGGGACTGCCAACTTCTTGCTCTTGGGGAAATTTTTATTTTGTGCACAAGGGCAGTGTCATTACTTAAAGAAAAGAAGTGAAGATGATCATGTTACAACTTATAAAAGACACGAAATCTTTATTGTGCCTTATTTGAGATTCAGCAAGAAATGAATAGCACCCTCACTCATATTTTGACCTCCTCTTTTCTCCCACTCTAGCATTAATAAGGTCAATTGGCAAGGATAGGATTAGATTTTTAGCAGGCTAGGCAGTTTTAATTTTGTCCCTTGTTGTTATGTAGCTTGCTTCTTTGAGTACCTTTGCCCATTTTGAAATGCTTATGAAATGACAACTGACAGAAATTTCTGTTTCCTGGGACAAAATCCCATTACAGCATCATGGTAAAATAATGTTTTCAGTAGCTTAATGAACACAGAAGAAATAAGCAAGTAGTGTCTGTCTGAGATTCTGTCACTGAATTGGTCTACAACTCCGGGCACGCTTTCCTGCATCTGAGTCAGTTTCTCCATCTGTAATATAGGGCTAATAAAATGTTCCACCTGCTAGCTTTATAGAAAAGGAAGTAAGAACCATATAAGCAATGGTTACCCTGCTTATGTGATATTAATATGAGAATACTTTTTAATGTAATACTCTTAATTTGTTTTGCTATTATGAATTTCAATTCTTTGGTGAGGAATTAGCATAAAGAAACAATATATTAGGGAGAATACCTGTCCTTATGCCATTATTTAAGAATCAATGAGTAATTGCATTCATATTAAGATTGGTGTTACAATATCATAATCAGTGATAAAATCAAATTTATTGACTTGGTTGGCTTATTCACTAGTAGATTTTATTTCTAACCAATGTTTTGCTCTTTATTCTGAAAATAACTCCTATATTTCTACCCTGTTGAGAATGTCTCACATACATTGCCCCATTTGCCTCTCAAATACAGCCTTGTGAATTAGAGAGGAAAGGAGATCTTATGACCATTTTGCAGCTGAAGTAAAATCCCCAAAAGTTAATTATGTAAATTACTTAAATGAAACAGTTAACCTAGGTTCAAGCAGAACTGAGACTTGAAACTAAGCATTTTTGACTTGTAGTCCTGAATCCTTTGTTGTGGAGTTGCATATCCCAAAACATCTGTCTATGTGGAACAGTTTTTGGTCAATCCAGAGAAAGAGAAATAATATAACAGTATAAGTATTGGCAGTATACAATATAGTGAATATCCATCTGTCCATCACCCAATTAAAGAAAGAAAACTACAAATCAGCATGAAGCTTTCTCTTTTCTTTGTAAATCTCTTAAGTGCTTTCCCCTACTTCTAACCTTAAACTGGAAGTTGACTTGCATCCTTCCTGTTTATATTTAATCACATATTTTTATATCCCTGCACATTATATAGCTTTGTTTTGATTGTTTTTAGCTTCCTGTAGCTTGCTTGCTTGACTCAACTTGGCCAAGATTTATCTATATTTATGCAGCTCTGATTTACTTATTTTTAGTGCTATACAGTATATGCTCCATTATGTGACTAGATCAGGTTTCTGTTGATGATAGCTTTAGTTGTTTCCAAGCAGTGCTTTAGGGAATATTCTTAGATGCAGTCATTTAGTGCATAACAATTCAGCCAATGACAGGCTGCATATACAGTGATGGCCTCCTAAGATTGTACTGTCTATGTCACAGTCACCTTAGTTTAAACACACTGTATGACATTTGCACATTGACAAAATTGCCTAATAATACATGGCTATTAGGATACATGTGCACAACTTCACCAGCAATGTGGGTTTTTGACCTTACATCCCATTTTTAGTGGAAATATTTTACAATTTTTGCAATACTATTGTAAAATGAAATTTTTTAAAAGATTCATTTATTTTATTCAAAAGGCAGAGTTACAGAGAGAGAGAGAGAGAGAGAGAGGTCTTCCATCTGCTGGTTCACTCCCAAAATGGCCAAAACAGCTAGAGCTGGGCAACTCAGGAGCCAGGAGCTTCTTCCAGGTCTCCCACGTGGATGCAGAGGCCCATGTGCTTGGGCCATTAGCAGAGAGCTGGATTGGACGTGGAAGAGCTGGGACTTGAACTGGCACCCTTATGGAATGCTGGCACCACAGACAGAGGCTTAACCTTCTACACCACAGCACCAGCCCCATAAAATGAAATTAACAGTAAACATAGTCATATTTTAAGGGAGACTATGCCCTTCCCAAAATAGAATAAATAATTTATAATGAAGTAGTATGCATTTTTTTGTGTATATGCTTGTGTTCCACTGCTCTCAAGTCTTGCTATCAGGTGTTATGCTAGACCAGCAACGTCAAAATCATCTGAGAGCTTGTTAGAAATGCAGAACTCAGACCCTACCCCATTAACTCAAATACTATAGTTTAAAAATATTTCCAGGTGACTTGTGTACACATTAAAGTCTAAGAAGCACTGTTAGAAGAAATAGTGGGCCGGCGCCGTGGCTCACTAGGCTAATCCTCCGCCTTGCAGCACCGGCACACTGGGTTCTAGTCCCGGTCGGGGCGCCGGATTCTGTCCCGGTTGCCCCTCTTCCAGGCCAGCTCTCTGCTGTGGCCAAGGAGTGCAGTGGAGGATGGCCCAAGTGCTTGGTCCCTGCACCCCATGGGAGACCAGGAGAAGCACCTGGCTCCTGCCATCGGATCAGCGCGGTGAACCAACGGCAAAGGAAGACCTTCCTCTCTGTCTCTCTCTCTCACTGTCCACTCTGCCTGTCAAAAAAAAAAAAAAAAAAAGAAAGAAAAAAATAGTGATCAGATGCTTTGCCCCAGTACGTATAATCACTGTCAACTCCTACAGTGACTAGTGCAGATTTAAAGAAGTATGTTGAATTAGCCATTCAGCCACCAATAGCATCATTGTTGTTGGTGAAAAATTATTTTCTGGAATAGCAAGCTATTCTCAGTAAAGTTTGAACAGAAAAAAAATTGCAGTCTTCCCTTTTTACATAGTGGCTGTATTATTTATAGTCTTTGTGTTACAACAAAGCAAATAAACCAGAGTACTCAGAAGTCATTGGCCATTGGACATCTTAATCTTTATGCAGGAAGAGTTCTTGGTGGACCCAGTCTTTAGTTGTGCCTCCTATAAGTTGTAACAGCTTTCAAAAAAATCATTAAAGAAAATCATGAGCTTCTTCAAATTTACTAGATAACTGTTAGTTTTCTCTCAATTTGATTGTACAAATAATGTATGAATTGATCTGTTTTTCCACATTTCAGAGCCTTTAGACCTCATTTTGCTGCTCTAAGGAGTATGAAATGGTGCCTTATTGTGGTTTTAATTTACATATTCCGATTGCTTATGTGATTGAGAATACTCTCATTTATCGGCCCTCATCCTTTGCCTGTGATTTTCCTGCTTAGTTTTGGAATATCTTTTGTTGATTAGTAAATAATTTTGTTACATTCTGGATAACAGTATTTGGTGGGCTTTAAAAATGTCTTCTTAGCATGCCTTTTTATTTTAAATGACTAGAAGTCTTACACTTTAATGTCATATTTATTCTCATGATTTGTGTTCTTTCTAAAGAAACCCTTAAAAGTTTTACTTTTCTCATATAGATCTTAAATTTGCATATAACTATTTTTGTGTGATGAGGTATTTTTGAATCTAAACATATTCAATAAAAATACCTACCCATTTTGCTGAAATCACTATTTTTTTAAGATTTTTTTTATTTATTTGAAAGGCAGAGATAGAAGGAGAGAGAAAGATCTTCCATCTGCTGGTTCACTCTCCAAATGGCTTCAGTGGCTTGCACTGGGCCAGGCCAGAGGCAAGAGCCAGGAGCTTCTTCCTGGTCTCCCATGTGGGTGCAGGGACTCAAGTCCTTGGCCACCCTCCACTGCTTTCCCAGGCACACTAGCAGGAAGCTGGAACAGAAGTGGAACAGCTAGGACTCAAATCAGCACTCATATGGGATGCCAGCACTGCAAATGAAGGCTTAACCTTAAGCCTCCTACGCCACAGCGCAGGCCTCTCAACTTTTTTTTTTTAAACTGGCTTTTGAAATCCATAAAGTCTGGGAATTGTCACTTTAGAATACAAGTTCCTTCCTAAAAGCTGCAATGTTTAAAATATTTTGAGCAACGATTGCAATTTTTGTTGCTCAGCTGGTAGTCTGTGGAAATATTCCCCAAAATCTGTAAGATTTAGGATAGTAGGGGCCAGCACTGTGGTGTGGTGGGTGAAGCCGCCGCCTGCAGTGCTGGCATCCCATATGGACTCCAGTTCGAGTCTTGGCTACTCCACTTCCAGTCCAGCTCTCTGCTATGGCCTGGGAAAGCAGTGGAAGATGGCCCAAGTCTTTGGGCCCCTGCACCCATGTGGGAGACCCAGAAGAAGCTCTTGACTCTTGGCTTCAGATCAGCATAGCTCCAGCCATTGCGGTCATCTGAGGATTGAACCAGCAGATGGAAGACCTCTCTTTCTCTCTGCCTCTGCTCTCAGTAACTCTGCCTTTCAAATAAAATAAATAAATCTTAAAAAAAAAAAAAAAAGATGGTGAGCATTTCAGGGATACTCAACCTGCACTCTGATTCTTATGATTCATCTGTGCCTCATGTACTCTCAAGAGTCATAGCATGAGTAGGCACTCTTCAGTCCTTAACGTTTGTCATCATCACTTTGCCATGGTCCACAGTTTGTTTTACATGTCTTTTCATTGCTTTTAAAATGATACTTAGGATTTCACAACCTAAATTTTTTTAACAATTTCAGAGTAAATGTAGGTATTTGAATGTAATTTAGGTCTGATACAGGGTCTATTTTGTTTTCTCAAAAATTAAAAGTGAAAATGATAGACAAGTTATTGCATATAGCTGAAAATGAAAAGTGGGAAAGAAGAGACAGGCTTTTAACCTAATTGTTAAAGACATCCAGGTCACACCTCAGGGTGTCTCAATTTGATACATGGCTCTGGCTACAGGCTCTTGCTTCCTGCTACTGCAGACTCTGAGAGGAAGTAGATAATGTCTTAAGTAGTTGGGTTCTTGACAAATACATTCTGGGGACATTTGGGGAATGAACCAGCTGTTGAAAGCCCTCTGTGTGTGTGTGTGTGTTTCTGGTTCTCAAAGAATTAATAGCAAGAAAGGAAAAATCAACCAGTGTTTGCTGTGTATGTATCAGTGTTCTAGGTGATTTTTCTTTGCAGGGAGAGGGATTGGTAGATGGTGGTCTTCTTCATCTGTAAGCAAAACAAAGCAAAGTCTCCAAACTTTCCTAGCACTTACCCCCTACTTAGAAATCATGGATAATATGCATCACAAATGAAATGCTTAAAATGTTGAGAGGCAGGCCAGCTTTGTGTCATAGCAGGTAAAGCCACCACCTTCAGTGCCAGTATCCCATGTGGGTGCTGGTTTGTATCCTGGCTGATCTACTTCGGATCTAGCTCCTTGCTAATACTGGGAAATCCAATGGAATACAGCCCAAGTGTTTGGGCCTCTGCCACCTAACTGGGGGACCTGGATGAAGCTCCTGGCTTCTGCCTGGCCCAGCACTGAGCTTTGTGGCTATCTGGAGAATGAACCAGGGAATTGAAGACTTCTCTGTCACTCCCTCTCTCTGTAACCCTGCCTTTCAAAATAAATAAATAAAACTTTTTTTTTTTTTTTTTTACAAAAAAAGGTGATAAATATTTTGGAATAAAAGAAAAAATAGAGGGGCCTGCGCTGGTGACTTAGCAGGTAAAGCTGCCACCTGCTGTGCTGGCATCCCATATGGGTGCTGATTCGAGTCCCAGCTGCTTCACTTCAAATCCTGCTCTCTGCTAAGGCCTGGGAAAGCAGTATAAAATGGCCCAAATCCTTGGGCCCCTGTACCCGCTTGGGAGACCTGGAAGAAGTTCCCGGCTTTGGATTGGCGCAACTCTGGCCGTTGTGGCCAACTGGGGAGTGAACCAGCAAATGGAAGACACACTCTCTCTCTGCGCCTCTCTGCCTCTCTGCCTCTCCTTCTCTATGTAAATTTTAAAAAGGAAATAAAAAATGGAAGTAAAGGGGATTAAAGGAGGCAGTGAAACCTATTAAATAAGGTTAAGCTTTAGCAAGTAGGGCAAAAAGGATAGAGATGTACAGTCACTAAGGCCGTTAGCTGTACAGAACTAGCAAAATCACGGAAGACTGAACCAAATTTAGTTTTGCAGTTAAACATATGTTTCTGGACCTCCTACTAAAAGTTAAATGAACTTAGTCAAGTTAAATTGATTTAACCTGAAGTCATGATTTCCTTATGTGTAAAAGACTGATAACCTAAGAAAAGTATGAAAACAGTTAGTAAAAGCAGCTACATCCTGTCCCTCCTTCTCATATGGTGTTGTTGCTTTATTTTCCCAGTATTCTTCACAATTTATAATTATCTGTGTCATTACTTGATATGTTTATCCCTCCCATTCTAAAACATTGATGGAAAGAACGAGACAATAAAGTGATACACTTTATTAATACATGTCATTTGAAGACAACTTCTAAACCTTTTCTCATTTGAAAATCATGCAGATTTTTTTAGGTATTTTGTATTTATAGAATGTCTTTATACTAGAATTTCAGATTGTATTGTAGTTAGTTCATTATTAGTCAACACACATCATCTTTGATGAAGCCAATGATTAGGTATCATCTTGTACTTGAAGGAATTGAGGTTGCTAAGACACATAAAGTGTCACAGAAAAAGCAAATTTGGATCAAACCTGATTTTTTGATTGGTGGCATTTTCCCCGTGTTGAATTTTTATTTCTCCAATATTGCTAAAAATTGACTCTTTACAAAAACAATTTATTGTTAGCTCACAGACTTTGGAAAGTCATTAGGATACAAACAGTCATTCTAGTTACAACTTTTTCATTCTCCTCGATGGTGCTTCTGTCAGTTTCTTGAGGGTGTGTTTTTAGAATTGGTTATCGAGTTAGAGGTCTTGTCTCTTAAAACTACTACATGCAGCTTAAAAAATTATTTGTTGTGGCTCTCTTCCAGTATCTGAAATTTATCTTGAGGATATGACATTAAAAAATACGATTAAGAAACTAAGTACAGTTTATGTTTAATATAAGTCAAGATAAGGAAGGAGATTGGAATATCCTCTTTAAGTTGCTGTGAGCAAGTCTTCATACCAAGTCCAATAAACCTAAAATAAGGTACCTCCAGGAACAAAAATAAAGACTTTATCGGTATGTCAGTTCTATCAAACTTGTTTTCCTCCTGAATTTAGTTGTTTTAAAAATTGAAATAATTCATGTAAGAAATTTTCCCAAAATGCCATCTGCAGATTGTAACCTAGGTATTTTGGTTTTGATTAAGTATCCTTAGTGTATTAATAATTTTTCTCTAGGTAGCTCTGCCATCCCCACCCCCAAAAGTAACAGTTATTCTTTGTACATCAGCTATTAGCAAAGAAACTACTGTCATTTAGGAACTTGTGTTTGGCAACTTTATATCTGAAACGCTTAAAGTTACATTTTGTTCAAAGCCTTCTAACAGACTTCAGTCTCACTTTTATTAATTAGGTAAAGATTTAGGATATTAAGGTAATAGCCGTGAGAAGCACTTTTTATACATAAAGGACACTTTAGTACAAAACCCTAGAATATGGTCTTTTATGTTTTTCATATATAAGAATTCATAAGAAAGACATTTTGCTTCATAATCTAATACTTGCATATGCATATACAAAAAGCAAAAAGTTTTAATAAGATAGTGTAAATCAGGCAGCGTGGGCATGGTTTAGGAGAGATTTTTTTCCTTCTTAAAGAAGGATAATTTAAGTAATGACTTTTAAATATTGAATGTTGGTTTATATAAAGAGGGAAAGGTAGGCTGGGAAGGATTTTACCAACAGAGAAGGAAACAAATGTACAAAGTCACAGAAGCAAAAAAGAGCATGTCTCTTATCCAGGAACAGTATGTGTACTGGAGTAAATGAATAGGAAAGTGCTTAGAAATAAGACTAGAAACTAGGAAGTGAGGAGGATGGGGGGTGGGGAATCAACTAGGGCATACTAAAAAATTTAGACTTATTTAAGAGGGCTTGTAAGACCCATGGAAAGATTTTAAATAGTAAAGTGACATCACTTGGCAGCAGTGTACATCATAGACTCAATGGGTGTGAGATATTAGTGATTTTATAACATTTAATGAAGAGAGAAATACATAGGAAATAGGCCTTTCATAGAATAGAGGAATAGAGAGGAAGGAGGGGAGGAAGAAAATACAAATGAAGATATTCAGGGTCTAGAATTTAAGGAAAAGATCTGAAATCTTGGGGATTTAGATATTTAAATTCAGGCTTTAATAGAGGAAGACTAATCTTAAAGCAAAAAGAAAACAACTGTTGAAGAGACTGTCAGAGAAACCAAGGTTAGTTTCACAAAGTTGAATACCTAAGTTGAATACCTACCACAAAGTAGTTGTGTCAAAATTATAACAGGCTTTCAGTGATCGTAAATAATATAAGGGAATTCCAAAGCCTTTGTGGAAGCCACAATTAAAAGTTACATTTATTTGGGTGCAAAAATTTTTTAAAATAATGCATAGCAGTAGATAACAAGTTGTAAGATATTAGATTGCATTTTGAGTATGATAATGCTAGCAGTTAATGGATCCCTCAGAAACATGTGGAGGGATTGGTCATGAGGAGCTGAGACTTCTCAGTAATGAAAAACCAATCAGAAGTTGATTGATTTCTAGGGTCTAGGAAGACATTGTTGATTACATGTCTGCCTCTTCTAAGTACACATCTTTTTCTGCATCTAGTAGGCCAGAATTTAAATGTTGCCTCATTTCTTCTTCCCAGAAATTTTGCAGAGTTTACAGATGAGAAAATTGAGGCTCAGAAAAACATTTTATCTAAAACCACACAACTAGAAGATAACTAAGCTGATTTGAATGCCTTTATGTCTAGTTCCAAACTCCATTAGTTCTAAAACTTGATTTTTTTGTGCCAGTTAAATTTTTTAAAAGAAGAAGGCCATTAAAATCACTTAAATGAAACCTACTATCAGTTACCATTGTTTAATTTTTTATAAAAGTTTTCATTTTTCACACAAAAAATTTAACATTAGAAAAGTAGGAATATCTGAATAGAAGTTACACATTTAAATTAAATGCACTACATTTGCTCATACCTTTTCTCACTTTGCCAAAGAATGGTTAAAAACTTTATCATAGATAGTACTAGTCCTCAAACCACCATTGCCAAGAAATGCTCATAAAATGACTACTTTATATAAAAAACTATAGTATATTTTTTAAACAAATTCCAGTTATGGATTAATATTTGTGTTTGGAAAAACACTTAATAGTTTTGCTGCAAGTTGATTTCTGCTGCTTTTGAGAAAATGCTAAGAAAGTAATAAATTGAAGCAATTCTGAGAAATACATAGCTTTATTCATGAACTCTTCTTACCTGTTAATTTAGATACCTCTGGGTTTTGTTTCTTATGACCTAAGAAATTGCTGAACAATATTGTGAATCTGTGTTTTCAGGTATAGACAATTAGATTGTTGAAACAGTAGTTTTGTACCAGTGCATACTGCCCTACCCTGTTTCTGCTTGTGAATATTACCCTATATACATCAATTTATTTGCTTATAAAAATGTAAATACTTGAATTGTTTAACCATAGCAGGACATCTTATAATCTATATGTGTAATTCATTATTTTTAGGGTTCCAGAGTGAGGAAGTGAGCAAGGCTGAAGTATGAAATTATTCTTCTGCCCATGATGGTGCTGTAAAGTGAAAGGAAGAGAGGAAAAAAAAAATCAATGTTCAGGGGCTTATGGCCATCTTTATTGCCAACAGTTGCATCCTGTAAGTCCTAAAGAGCGTGGAAATGGTTAGCAGAGCATGTGCTAGTATTCCCTGATATTGCTACTGAAAGTGGAAAAGGAAAGGAAGAACTTGGGTTCTTGATGAATATCCTGGCCACTGTTTGAATTAGGATAGTCTATATGAGCTGAGGTTATTGGCAGCTTCAGTTGACCACCCCAAACAGATGGCAAAGCAAGGCTTTTTTTTTTTTTTTTTTTTTTTTTTTGACAGGCAGAGTGGACAGTGAGAGAGAGAGACAGAGAGAAAGGTCTTCCTTTGCCGTTGGTTCACCCTCCAATGGCCGCCACGGCTGGAGCGCTGCGGCCAGCGCACCGTGCTGATCCGATGGCAGGAGCCAGGTACTTATCCTGGTCTCCCATGGGATGCAGGGCCCAAGCACTTGGGCCATCGTCCACTGCACTCCCGGGCCACAGCAGAGAGCTGGCCTGGAAGAGGGGCAACTGGGACAGAATCCGGCGCCCCGACCAGGACTAGAACCCAGTGTGCCGGCACCGCAAGGCGGAGGATTAGCCCAGGGAGCCACGGCGCCGGCAAAGCAAGGCATTTTTAAAGGTAAAAATTCTGCTTTTATGTTGAGGGCTGAAATTCATACCTGCCATTTAGGTAAGATCGATGTCCACAAACTCAAAAGGCTTCCATAGCCTTGGCAACCCATGACAAGAGCCTAGGGAGATTACTGACGCCATAAACAAGAGTGTCAATTTGTTAAGTCAACAACAGGAGTCACTCTGTACTTACTCCTCATATGGGATCTCTGTCCTTAATGTGTTGTACAATGTGAATTAATGCTATAACTAGTACTCAAATAGTATTTTACACTTTGTGTTTCTGTGTGGGTGCACACTGTTGAAATCTTTACTGAATATATACTAAATTGATCTTCTGTATATAAAGATAATTGAAAATGAATCTTGATGTGATTGGAATGGGAGAGGGAGCGGGAGTTGGGAGGGTTGCGGGTGGGAGGGAAGTTATGGGGGGGGGAGCTATTGTAATCCAAAAGCTGCACTTTGGAAATTTATATTTACTAAATAAAAGTTTAAAAAGAGTCAAAGGGATCACATAAACAAGACTAGTGTCTGCTAATACTAACTGATAGAATTAAAAAGGAGAGAACAATCCAACATGGAAAGTGGGATACACAGCTGACTCGTAGAATGGCAGATGTCCTAAACAGCACTCTGGCCTCAGAATCAGCCCTTAAGGCATTCAGATCCGGCTGAAAAACCTATGAGAGTATTTCAGGCATGGAAAGCTAAGACACTCTGGCAAAAAAAAAAAAAAACCTAAATGAAAGATCTCTGCGAGATCCCAGTGGAAAGAACGGGGCCATCAAAGAAGGAGGTACCTTTCTCTGAAGGGAGGAGAGAACTTCCACTTTGACTATGACCTTGTCTAAATATGATCAGAGTTGGCAAACTCAAAAGGCTTCCATAGCCTTGGCAACCCATGACAAGAGCCTCGGGTGATTACTGATGCCATAAACAAGAGTGTCAAATTGTTAAGTCAACAACAGGAGTCACTCTGTACTTCTCATATGGGATCTCTGTCCTTAATGTGTTGTACAATGTGAATTAATGCTATAACTAGTACTCAAATAGTATTTTACACTTTGTGTTTCTGTGTGGGTACAAACTGTTGAAATCTTTACTTAACATATACTAAACTGATCTTCTGTATATAAAGATAATTGAAAATGAATCTTGATGTGAATGGAATGGGAGAAGGAGTGGGAAATGGGAGGGTTATGGGTGGGTGGGAAGTTATGGGGGGGAAAAATCCACTGTAATCCAAAAGCTGCACTTTGGAAATTTATATTTATTAAATAAAAGTGGAAAAAAAATACCTGCCATTTAGGTACACTTGGTATACCGGGGGTAAAAAAAAAAAAAAAAAAGAAATCAGTGTTTGTTTCAAGGATGATAAATCTTTTCCATTAGCATACATTTCAAGAAGCATATTGCATCATCAAAAAGCAACCCCAAAAACCTCAGTTGAACAAGAGAGAATGTTCAGTTTTGCCGATACAAAATTTAAATTATTCTTCAAAATAGTTCATGGGTACCTGACTCTCTAGTGGCCTTTCAGATTTATCAGTTGAGGAACATGTCACTTTTGCCCTTCACTGTCCAAATGATCTTTTTTTTTTTTTTTTTTTAAGATTTCATTTTATTTATTTGAGAGGCAGAGTTACAGACAGAGGGGGAGAGAGATCTTCCATGCAGTGGTTCACTTCCTAGATGGCTGCAACAGCCGGAGCTGAGCCAACCCAAAGCCAGGAGCCAGGAGATTCTTCTGGGTCTCCCATGTGGATGCAGGAACCCAAGCACTTGGGCCATCTGCCGCTTCCCCACACGCATTAGCAGGGAGCTGGATCGGAAGTGGAGCAGCCAGGACATGAACCAGCTCCTATATGGGATACTGGCACTGCAGACCAGGGCTTTAACACGCTGCACCACAGTGCCGGCCCACCAAACAATCTTTTAAAAACAGGATTTTCCAGCCTTGTCAGGGAACGCTCATTCATAACTTGGTATGTAAAAAACATAGTCTGACTTGTATTCAGGGCACTGATATGTTGCAGTTAATGAACTTATTACAAGGTAAAACATTTCTCCATTTAAAGAATTAGTCGTACATGTGATAATTACTCTCAATTAAATAAGCTGTTTATTTAACTGCCTTTCTTTCAGAATTTAAGTATATCCAAAGGTAGGTTTTTCTAATGCATCAAGTGTAATGTAAATAAAAAGTTGGTAGATTATCATTATTTCCAGAGTCAAGCTATAAGTTACATTAGTTCTGTGAATTCTGGTTCTAATCAACAAGACAAAAAAAACCTTCTATTTTTATTTTAGTTAGCACTATCATAGTTCATATTCTGTCAAGTCTTGAATTATATCTACAGGTTCTTATTTTCTTCACTCTTCTCTATTAATAGGTTATTATTGATCAGATATTGCCTATATAGTGGTAAAGAAAACATGGTCACTAACCACAGAGACATAAATCTAGTAAAGATATTGGGCATTAATCAGATAAATTCTACAGGTGAAATACATGGCAGGGATCATGTTTTTCAGCTATAACCAGGAAAAACTCGGTGCTGTTAGAGTAATTTAATTTTCATTTGGGGTTTAGAAGATCTCTGAAAAAAAGTGGTACTTGAGACTAGAATACTAAGGTAGAGAGGAAGCAAAACATATATGCAAACTAATGTGGAAACAGGTTTGTGTTTTCAAAGTGCTGACAGACAGACTAAAGCAGTGATAGAAGGAAAGTGTCAAGGATAGGTTGAAGAAATAGGCGAAGGCCAGTTTGTGCAGAGCTTTTAAGGACCTGTAGGAAAGTTTGGTTTTATTACAAGTATAGAGGGAAGCCATCAGGGAGTTCTTAAGCAGTAGATCACGTAGAAGACTATCTAGAAAAGAAATTATAGGTTAGGAGAACATATGAATGGGAGAAATTCACCTTTACTCTCGAATATTCTTCCATTTGTTTACTCACACATTTGACTTTTTCCTTCTGTTGCCTAATTACACATAATCTTGATCATTTCATTTTTCAAAGTCATAAATGCTACAAAGTGTAAAAAATAATTTCAATAAATGTAAAGAATATGTCCTCTCGTCTGTGACAAAAGATAAAAATTGAGTGACTTTCTACTTGAACTATCATTTTTTGGTTATAGGATTTTAAGATATTAAGGTCAGTGAAAATTTCTTGCCTATGTAATACTGTTTTGATTTGTTTTTAATAGCACTCCCAAATGGTTTACACTTTTCTCCTTTATAAAGATCAATAAGGGAATGTGGAATCTTTTCATTTTTCTGCGAAACAGCTATATCTACTTATATAAAAATAGTGATGGGTGTTTTATTACTATTATTTAGAAAGCAGACATATCTTCCATGCATTAAATCATTCCCCCAAATGCCCACAAACAACCAGAGCTTGGCTAGGACAAAACCAGGAGCCCAGAACTCCATCCAGGTCTGCCCCATGAGTGGCAGGGACTCAAGCACCTGAACCATCACATGCTGCTTTGCAGACTGTACATTAACAGGAAACTGGAAAAAAAAAAAGCAAAGCTGAGACTTGAACTCAGGCACTTTGATCTGAGATGTGAACATCCCAAATAATGTCTTAGCCAAATACCTGTCACAAATAACAATGTAAAATAGGATAAGATGCCCCAGGAAACCTAGGTATGCAGAGGACAGAGAAGATTTAGTATATCCATTGTGAAAAAGCTGTACATCTCATAGTTCAGTGTTTTCACATTAAGATTGAGGAAGTTGAAGGCATAATAGCTCATCTAAACAGAATACCTAGAACGTGGGTTTCAGAATTCCTGGGCCCCTGCTGTTTACATTCTTCCTTTATTTATAAAAATGAGATATTGTGAAACAAGATTTCAAAAGGTAGAAATTTTGTGTGACAGGTAAAGAATCATTAAATGAATTTAAGATTTATTTTGTAATTATACATGTCTATGGCATTCATGCCTAAAGTAGTACATGAAATGTTTAGTAACCCAATGGATGACTTGGAAGTATGAATGGACCAACCATCTTTTTTTTTTTTTTTTAAGATTTATTTTATTTATTTGAAAGAGTTACAGAGGGAGGTAGAGACAGAGAGAGAGGTCTTCCATCCGCCTGTTCACTCCCCAGATGACCGCAATGGATGGAGCTGGGCCAGTCCAAAGACAGGAGTCAGAAGCTTCTTCCAGGTCTCCCACGTGGGTGTAAGGGCCCAAGGCCTAGGGCCATCTTCTACTGCTTTCCCAGGCCATAGCAGAGAGCTGGATCAGAAGAGGAGCAGCCGGGACTAGAACCAGCGCCTATATGGGATGCCGGTGCTTCAGGCCAGGGCTTTAACCCACTGTGCCACAGTGCTGGCCCCCACCAACCAACCATCTTTTTTTTTTTTTTTTTAAAGATTCATTTATTTATTTGAAAGCCAGAGTTAGAGAGAGAAGGAGAGGTAGAGCGAGAGAGAGAGAGTTCCATCCGCTGCTTCACACCCCATTCGGCCACAACAGCTGGAGCTCTGCCGATCTGAAGCCAGGAGCTTCTGGGTCTCCCATGTGGATGCAGGGGCCCAAGGACTTGGGCCATCTCTTACTGCTTTTCACAGGCCATAGCTGAGAGCTGGATCAGAAGTGGAGCAGCCAGGACTTGAACCGGTGCCCATAAGGGATACCAGCACTGCAGGTGGCGGCTTTACCTGCTATGCCACAGCGCCGGCCCCAACCACCCATCTTAAAATGCTTTCTTCCTCAGCCCAAGTTTTTACATTAGAAATACACTAGATATGTAAACTACCAGAAACTTAAAGACCCAAGCTATGAAATTCATCTCAAGAAAAGGTTTTGCCTCAACCATTTTTACAAATCTATTTCTCTTCATCATATGTAGTAGAGTTATATTTGTTACTGTTTTGGAGAATTTGGGAACTTGGAGAAACAGTTTTAAATGTAGCCAAGCACTGATTCTATTTATTTGTTTATTTTTAGTATTTATTTATTTGAAAGAGAAGGAGAGACAGAGATCTTCCATTTGCTGGTTCATTCCTCCAAAACCCTACAACAGCTGGCACTGGGCCTGGCAGAATCCACGAACTTCATCCGGGTCTTCCATGTGGGTAGCAGGGGCCCAAGTACTTGGGCTATTTTCCACTGCATTTCCCAGGCATATTAGCTGGGAGCCTGAGCTTGAACTAGTGCTCATATGGTATGCCAGCATTGCAGGCTGAAATGTAACCCTCTGGACCACAATGCCACCCCCAAGTATTTTAAACTAAAGGATGTGGTTTCTATGTTTTGCAATATAAAGGAAATGAAGACCATTTATTTTGTTTCCTAATACTATGTATTTTACACTGCTTCATTGTACCAAGTTGAAATGTGTCAGGTTCCTTTTTCAGAAATCTTAGATATATAAGATTCTTCAGCACTATGTGAATTACAAAGTTGTGTGCTCTGTTTAACTCATCAGTACTATCAAATTCTGATGTAAAAGTCCACATTGACTTATATGCAGTAGCTTACATCATTGCAGCATTCTGTCCCATGCCTAAAGAATGGTTTTCTGTGTGTTGACAGACATTTGTTTTCAAGTTTTCTCACGTATGTAATCCCACCCTTTCCCATTTTTTCTTTCTACTTAGGCACACTGCTTTAGTTCTTTCTTGCTCTCATGATTTACAAGTATTCTTATTATTTTGCTAACCTGCAGGACTTTTCTCTGTTTCAAGAAATTATTACTATCTAATTCTAAAATTTTAGCTCTTTCATAGAATCTTTCCTAGATATTGATCTCTACCTTCTTCTGATTTCTGAAGCAACCTCGTGTTACCTAGAACTTAACTTTTTGTAAAATAAAAAATATTCTTCTTTATAACAATGTTATTAATTACTGTTATATGCTTAAAATATTGTCAATTTAAAAAGGAGCATGTAGATTTAGGACTTCAAAAAGAGACGTTAGTGAACATTAGACCAATTACCTTTTGTATTCAAATGAGGAAACAGAAAGTGATTACATGATTTATCCAAGGTCTTGAAAAATTAACTGTCTCCTCCCAATCTATTAAATATCTTATCCCTGTTTTCTTTAATTAGGCATTGAGATTGTTCTTTGAAATATTATTCCAGCTCTTATAATACATTGCTGAAGAAAATATATACAGAAGGCAAATTTTCCATGTTTGGAGAAACATTAGTAAAATGTTGGCTTGTTGGGGCCAGGAAGGATATCAGAGTATTGAGCACAAACGGTAAATGTTGGTTTCATATCTTCAAAGAGTGGTATTGCTTCAGACCTTTAGTACAGATGAGTAAGATTAAAGGAAAGCTGCTGACAGCCAGAAGAAAAGGAAGTGGTAGAGATGGCAGTTTATATAGTTAGCTGAACTGTACCACATTAGTAAGGATTAACTGATAGGTCACAGCATCTGTGTAGAGAGCTAAAGAATATTATACTTATATTGAGACTGTATAAATTCCATAATCCCTCCATATCTGTACTATAAAGGTGTGTGTGTGTTTGGAAAGGGGATTGATGGATAAGAGAAATATAATTAGCAAACAATTTCTTCTTTGCAAGGTGACTTCATGTCTCATATACAACAGGGTTTAGTTGAAGCTTCCTGAACCCAGCTGTTATTAATTTTACTTCAAGGAGAAATTGTAGTATTTTGTGAATTAATCTTAAGAAGGGGACATATAAACAAAGATTTTCTTACTGTTTTCTACTTATTTCTGGAAGCCTACCAAATAAGATTTCCATATAGTCAGCCCCAAGGCTGCTTGGACAGAAGAGATATGACCTTTCCTAATCTAGTTCAGCTTTTTGCATTAACATAAAAATGGGACTTAATCAACTTTATATTTATCTTATTTTTCTTTTTTATCCTGTCATTTGCCTTTTAAAAAGTAAGAAGAAGGTTAGTCCTATGTACTAAAGAAGTTTGTCCTTGGGTTTTGGAGAAAGAGAAATGTGCCTATCGCATTTCTTAGATGGACAATGTATTAATAACCTTACTGCTATTTAAACAGATCTTCCTCTGGGAAAAGAAGGCTGGGAGCCCAACTCTAAAAATCTGGCATCTCCTTTATACACAGACTGAAATTCTAACTTCATCCTTCCCTGGTACCTGTTAAGTATACCTCCAGAAAAGGAATCAAGATATTTTTTAAAGTGTCATGTGTTGGCCGAGTTCTCCGAAGCCTCCACAGGTGACAGAGCTAGGGACATTCCTTAATGGCTATACGAAAATATGCCTCCAGGCCAAGTATTCAAAGTCTACTACCGAGGTCAGCAATGTGGCATAACTGGTAAAGCCATCACCTGTAGTGCCAGCATCCCATATGGGTGCTGGTTTGAGTCCCAGCTGATCCACTTTTGATCTGACTCTGCTATGGCCTGTGAAAAGCAGTAGAAAATGGCCCAAGTCTCCCACTTGGGAGACTTGAAGGAAGCCTCTGGCTTCTGGCTTCAGATTGACCCAGCTCTGGCCATTGTGGCCATTTGAGAGTGAACAGCAGATAAAAGACCTCTCTCTCTCTCTCTCTCTCTCTCTCTCTCTCTCTCTGCCTCTGCATAACTCTGTCTTCCAAATAAATAAATACATCTTTTTAAAAAAAAATAAAAAAAGTCTGCTACCAGAACTATAATCTGGGTATGTGCACTGCCAAATGGAAAAAAAAAGAATGGAAGTCAGGGATACAAACTAGAAATTCCTGTCCAGAGCTGAGAATAGTGGAAATATAGAAGGGGGTGGGGGGCAAGTATTGTGGTAAAACCAGTTAAGCCACTGCTTGGCATGCCTGCATCCCATATCACAGTGCCAGTTCAAATCAAGTCTCTGTGCTTCCAATGCAGCACTTCTGCTGATGCATCTGGGAAGGCAGCAGGTGACAGCCCAAGTACTGTGTACCTGCCGCCCATTTGGAGACTCAGCCTGGAGTGAACCAGCAGATGGAAGATCTCTCCCTCTTTGTCACTCTGCCTTTCAATTTTTTTTTTTTTTTTTTTTTTTTTGACATTTGGGACAGAATTGAGATGTGAGTAGACTAAGATCATCAGTTTGATTTTCTTTTTTTTTTTTTTTTTTTTTTTTTTTGGTAACAGAAATGCCTCAGTGCAGCACTGGTAATACCCATCTTTACCACAGATCAAACAATAGGAGAGGATTCCTTAGCTTTCTAGATACATCTAAAAATTTAGGTGATGTAACTGTTAAGTATTAAGCCTCAAGAAGCCTAAAATGACCTTACTAGTGTTGTTGCTGACTTTAATTTTCAGACTTGACCCAAAGATGTTGGCATATTAACTGATTTTCCATGGAGTTGATTAAATAATACCTATTTCAGAGTCACCCAGATAAGAGTTTTCCAAAGTCAGATCTGAGAGCAATATACAAAGTTATCCTGAACTATTTTTGAGTAGGGGATATTCATAATAAATGGTTTATTAAGCATTAAAATACTGACAGGGTGACATTACTGATGCTGAGAAGCTTGTTGCATTCTTCTACTTGCCCTGTGTAACCTTCTGTACCTCAAAGATCTGTAAAGGGAATACCCTACTTCATCCACCTCTAAGTTCAATTTCATTAATACCCAAACTACTCAAAGAGGCAGGTTGCGTAGCGATGGAAACGCCTCCTAAATTGTTCTATGATTAAAATTGGTGGTGCTGAAGATTGCCACAGTGATACTCTACTAAAGGCAGACGAGTCTTGAGAGTAAGATGCAATGATAGATAATTGGTAATAGAAATGTACACGTTTGGCCAAGACATAAGCCTCAGGCATGTAAGTACTGGTCTAGTCACAGTCCTTAAGGATTTATAATAAAGTCTTGACTTTCAGATCTAACAGCTACCTGATGGCAACCTGCGAAACCATAAATACACTGTTGATGTCAAATAGAGAGAGGGCATAAAACCATCAAGCCGTGTGTAACCAAGGGAGTGATTATTTCTGCTTAGACAACCCCAGAACTCTCTAAAAGACAGTGAGGGGAGCAGGGTAAATGCCTTTCAAGCAAATCAATCTTTAAAAAATAAAAATGTTAATTTTATAGCAGGAGAGAGTAATGGTCACAAGAGATTATGAAGGGTAAGAGGGAAAGAAGATAGGAGAGACATTGGATATAGTTGGATAGAGATAAGTTTTAATGTTCTGCAGCAGAGGCCAGTATTGGCATAGTGGACAATGCCACTGCCTATTTTTGATGCTGGCATCCCATATAGGGGCTGGTTTGAGTCCCAGCTGCACCACTTCTGATCCAGCTCCCTGGTAATGTGCCTGGGAACTGGGATTAAGCCCCTGCACCCATGTGGGAGACCCAGATGAAGCTGCTGTCTCCTGGCTTCAGCCAGGCCTAGCTGTTTTGGTTATTTGGGGGAGTGAACCAGTAGATGGATGCTCATGTTTTCTCTCTCCCTCTCTCTCTCTCTCTATCTCATGTGTGTGTGTGTGTGTAACTCTACATTTGAATAAATTTGTTTCTGCAACTGTCTTATCTTGAATTTCAGACTTGGTTAGGTCTTGCTTATTTCACTTAGTGCTTTTTTTTGAAAAAATTTATTTGAGAGGTAGAATGAAAGGCAAAGACTTATGTACTTATTTAGTTATTTATTTGAAAGGTGCAGAGAGAGAGAAAGAGAAACCTTTTAGTTCACACTCTAAATTTCCTGCAGTGGCTGGGATAGTATCAAGCTGAAGCCAGGAGCCAGGAACTCTATCCACATCTCCCATGTGGGTGGCAGGGGTCCAAGCACTTGGACTATCATCCACTGTCTTCCCAGGTACATTAACAGGAAGCTGGATCGGAAACACAGCATCTAAGTCACAAACCAATGTGGAATGTGTGTGGTAATTCAATATAGGATGCTAGCATCCCAAGCAAGGTTTTAACCTCATGTGCCACAATGCCCAGCCCCCAAATGTAACACTTTTGAAAATTTCCCCTATGGGCTGGTGCTGTGGTGTAGTAGGCTAAGCCTCCACCTGTGGTGTCGGCATCTCATGTGGGTGCCAGTTCATGTCCTGGCTGCTCCACTTCGGATCCAGCTCTCTGTTTATGGCCTGGGAAAGCAGTGGAAAATGGCCCAAGTGCTTGGACCCCTGCACCCACGTGGCAGACCCAGAAGACGCTCCTGGCTTCGGATTGGCCTGGTCGAAGCTTCAACTGTTGCAGCTATTTGAGGAGTGAACTAGCGGATGAAAGACCTTTCTCTCTATCTCTCCCTCTCAGTCTGTAACTCTACCTCTCAAATAAATAAACCTTAAAAATACTGACCGATACATTTAAAAAAATTTCCGCTAAATTTGGGTTTCCATTTTAATGGAGCACAGTCCATATCCTCAAGCAGAGTTGAATTTTCCCAGCAAAATCACCTGAATTTCATGTCCTATGATCTCAAGTATTTTGGATGCTCCATTTTTACTGAAAAAAAGAGCATTTTGTCAAACTTCACAGTGAATATACAGCTTCTATGTAATGCACCAAACTCTACTTCATCTAGGACTCTCTAAAGACCATAATGTTATTTCACATGTGAGTATACTTTGTTAAATGCTACTCTAATTACATACTAGGTCTTAGGGTGACAGTGCCTAACTCATAAGGGATCCTCAGAGAATACTGAAGTGAATTTAATTTTCCTTGTTTCAATATTAATAGGCTACTGAACTGTTATACAAAGGTATAGCAAAAGGATTGTGGAAAATGAAATCCAATGATGTTTATTTTGGGGACAGGCTTTGTGCTGCAGCAGGTTAAGCCTCTTCTTGGGACACCTACATCCCATATCAGAGTGCCAATTCAAGTACTGAGTGCTCTACGCTTCTGATCCAGCTCCCTGCTAATGCACCTGGGAAGCAGCAGATGATGGCTCAAGTACCTGCCACCTACATGAGACACCATAATGGAGTACCTGGCTCCTGGCTTTCACCTGGCCCAGCCAAGGCTGCAGTGGGCATTTGTAGAGAGAACTAGTAGATGGAAGATCTTTCTCTGTGCTTCTATCTCTCTGTCACTCTGACTTTCAAATAAGTACATAAATAAATCTCTTTAAAATACTTTAAAAGATATTTATTTTAATACAAAAATGTGAAATCCATGCTTACAAAGGATATTTATAAAGTTCATGGGAAATGCATATTATGACAAAACTATGGAAGAATTTTAATTTTCTTTGCACCAAAATCAGTTTTAACTTTTAATTAATTTTTTCCATGAACTTTTTTAAGTGTCCCCACATAAATCACTCACTGCCTTTGTTATTTGTTAGTAATATTGTGGTGATATGTCTTGAGTCAGTCTGCTGAGCTCTTGCCCCTCTTATATAGCGCTAACCTACATTCTAGAGCCCCCCTCCACCCCACTTTTTCACAGTTGAATGTCTTTGCTGTCACTTTATTATATTATGATCTTTTCCATGTCTCTCTGTTAATCATCAAACTTCTACCCCATGTGTCTGTTTGTGGTGTTAAGAGGCTCTGATATAAATCGAATTTTAACTTTTCTTATTTATTTTGGTTTCTTCTAACAGTTCATCTAAAACATTAGGCTTAGGGCAAGCATTTGGCCTAGCGATTACAATGGCAGTTGGGAAACGCACATCCCACACTGGGGGGCCTGGATTCCAGTCCCTGCTCTGCTGATTCCAGCCTTCTGCTAATGTATAACCCACAAGGAATCAGGAGATGGCTCAGATGGTTGAGTCCCTGCTGCCCACACATCCCTTAGCCATTCCGGGCATTCAGGCATTTGGAGAGTGGAACCAGTAGATGGAAGCTCGCTTTCTTTCTGTGTCTCAAATAAAAAAATAATAATTTTTGAAGTTTCAAAAAGCTTTAACAACGAAAGGTAACCATCAGAAGTGTGTTTTTTTTTGCTTCTGGTGGTTGCAAATAGACCACTCTTTACATTTTATGCAGTCTTACTGTTTCCAATTATTTTTCTCTGAATACTCAGGTTTGTGTATAGCTTAAAAAAATAAATCAGGGAAATATTACTGACAGTCTGGATCATTGTGACTTCCAGAAGCCTAGTTACTAAATAGAGTGGCCGAGGCCGGCACTGTGGCGCAGTAGGTTAATCCTCCGCCTGAGGCACTGGCATCCCATAAGGACACCGGTTCTAGTCCCGGCTGCTTCTTTTCCAATCCAGCTCTTTGCTGTGGCCTAGGTAAGCAGTAGAAGATGGCCCAGGTGCTTGGGCTCCTGCACCCACATGGGAGGCCGGGAATAGGCTCCTGGCTCCTGGCTTCGGATCAGCACAGCTCCAGCCGTTGCAGCCATTTGGGGACTGAACCAAAGGAAGGAAGACCTTTCTCTCTGTCTCTTCCTCTGACTGTCTGTAACTCCATCTCTCAGATAAATAAATAAAAATCTTTAAAAAAAAAAAAAAAAAGAGTGGCCTATAACTGACCAGAAGTAGTTTCAGATTCCGTAAGTGACATGATAAATCAGAAACCATGCAGTTTATATATATAGATATCTATATATATAACTAGATAAATACATGGGGCGGGGGGCTGTTGTGGTACAGTGGATTAAGCTGCCACTTGTGACACCCACATCAAGTCACTGTGATTCAAGTCTCAGCTGCCACACTTCTGACCCAGCTCCCTGCTGAAGCTCCTGGCTTTGGCCTGACCCGATCCCTTCCTTGCCATCCTCTTCATCAGATTCTTAGCCCTCGGAGAAGGATAGTGAATTTGTAGCTGAGTTCTGTAGTAGACATTGCTAAATCATCACATTGTTTGCCTCCTCAGCCTTGTGCATGTCCTCAAAATTCTCATCACACTTGAGGGAGCCAGTTAAAGTTAGCACTAGTTGTCATTTCTGTTTTCATTCTTATTCCAACAAGACCTTAATCAGACTGTGTTTGTTTTGAAGCTGAAAAGGAATAAAGGCAGAATAGCAATTTAAAGTGTTTCTCAATATCCAAAATATTTTTCTACCCCTCCCTTATTCAGCTTTTAAAGCCTTTGATGTCATACTTCTCCATTTTTCCCTCTTTTAAGCTGTTTTGCTGCTTCTTTATACTTAACTAATTTGCACTGGAAAATTAACACCTATGTATTGAACATTGTAGAACAAGTTTTGATTCATTAGTGGAAGGGGCATTCATTTCTTTTCAGATTTTTACACAACACATTAGTCACTTCTCTGAGGGGATTTCCACCCACTTTGGTATGAGGATATACATTTTTTCTTCTTACCCTGGAATTTAGGTATTTTGGAGAAAATTAACTGCCTCCAAACCTATGGAAAGTGTTTGTTTTGAGTACCTTCTTCCTAGAACTAAGCAATGGTCTGTCTCTGCTAAAAAGAAAAAAGGATAGAAAGAAGTCCTGATAAAGAAAACAAGTATTTGTTTTTTGTCCCTGAGATTGTAGGAGAAAGTTAATAGGGAACAGTCCTTTGGCTCCAGTAGTTAGGTTTTTGCCACTCGCCTGAGATACCCAAATTGAATTCCAGCTCCTGGCTTCGGCATGCCCAACAGCATCTGTTGCAGGCCTTTGGGAAGTGAACCAGCTGATGAAGATTGATGTCACCTGCTCGATCTCTCCTCCCCCACCCCTTCCCTGCCTTTCAGATAAATTTAAAAAGTAAGTTATTGATGGGAAAAGATATAGAGAAAATGGATCACTCTTGAGTGTGCCATCTGTATGGCTGTCCCTGTATTATATATTTTCTCTGCATCATCATACTTAATCTTCATAGCCACTCTGTTGAGTGTTGGTATTGGCCTATACTTATGAGGTAAATGAAGTCAAAGAGGTAAAATGCCCAAGGACACACAGCTACCCAGTGGTAGGGTTAGGATTTCACCCCAGCTCTCTTGCTAAGAACCTTGTACTCTTTCTTATCCAAACATTATTTCCTATAGGAAATTTTATTTTACAGCTTTTTTAAGTTTGGGTAATAATTGTGTACATACAAATACTTTTTTGTGAGTTTTGGGAGCCACTGATACTGTGGCTAAAATGAAAGAATTCTGAAACAAATAGTATTCTAAGCCACTAAGGCAGTATAGCCTGCTGATGTACTCTAGTGACTAAATCAGGGTTACTTTGAGGATTAAACAGATAGTATGCAAAGAACACTTCACCCAATGCCTGACTAGTGGTAACTGCTTCATAAATGCTGTATTAACATTCTCATTAAATCCCTAGCTTCTCCATGGGATTCTGAAAATTTTCATGGCGTTATACAGAAATTGCAAACTACATTAAAGATAATTTGATGGAATTGTTTGGTGCAGAGGTGAAGACTGGCTTGAAACATCAGAGTTCCAAGCATCCCATATCAGAGTATCTGGGTTCAAGTCCCACCTACATTTCCAATCCAGCTTCCTGCTGTTGTATACCCTGGAAGGCAGCTGGTGATAGCTCAAGTGCTTGATTCACTGCCACCATCACTGGGTTGATTTCCAAGCTCCTGGTTTCAACCTGGCTCAGCCTTGGCTGCTGCAAGTATTTGGGGAGTGAAAGTAGCAGATAGAAGATTCGTGTCTGTGTGTGTGAGTGTATACTATCTCACTGCCTTTCAAATAAATATAAATAAATAAATTCATAACTCCTATGCTATTTATCTTTCACATTTTTGTTAAATGAGTTAATAATACAGTACTATTTGAAGTCTGTTTGGAATCTGTCTGCTGATCTGGAATATTTGCTTCACCCAGGGTTGAAAATATTTCTAAAAAGATGCCAAAAATCTATTTGATAGGATACTTAAAACAATAGTTTTAAACATTGACCAGCAATATTTACCATGTCTTTGTTTTAACCTTCTATTGTGTGGGAATGCAAAATCCACATTCAATTATCAAAACATTCGCTATTCCTTTTCTTTTCCAGAAGATGAATAATCTTTCATTTAGTGAACTATGTTGCCTCTTCTGCTGTCCACCTTGCCCAGGGAAAATTGCTTCAAAATTAGCATTTTTGCCACCTGATCCAACCTACACACTGATGTGCGATGAAAGTGGAAGCCGCTGGACTTTACACCTCTCTGAACGTGCAGACTGGCAGTACTCTTCTAGAGAAAAGGATGCTATTGAGTGTTTCATGACTAGAACCAGTAAAGGCAACAGAATTGCCTGTATGTTTGTGCGTTGCTCACCCAATGCCAAATACACTTTACTCTTCTCACATGGAAATGCTGTTGATCTTGGTCAGATGAGCAGCTTTTACATAGGACTGGGATCACGAATTAATTGTAATATATTCTCATATGATTATTCTGGATATGGTGCAAGTTCTGGGAAGCCAACAGAGAAGAACCTTTATGCGGACATTGAAGCTGCTTGGCTTGCTCTTAGGACAAGGTAAACTGTGACTGGACATTACTTTTACACTTAAAATGGTTTAAGTTTTCCTATAAAAGTACAATAAAAGCTATTTTTATTTACATATGCCTTAAAATGCTACTTAGATTATATTTACCAATATATACTTAAGAATAGTTCAACTTTCAGATTGTAATTTTTAATTTCATGCAATAGCAAAAGTTTTTTAAGACAGTTCAGGTTTGTGTTCTGTGTCAATGCATGTATATATGTATATTTTAGAGACAAATGTTTGATTTTTATAAACTTTCTTTGTGCTATGTGATATGTAAACATTCAGAATTTCAGTTTCAAAGGAATGGTGAAAAGTTAATTTATTTGATCTATCATTGTTTAAGAAGCTGAGTTACTTTTGATTAAAATAAGCATAGTATATAATTTATTGTTTTGCATTATTTTGTGGAAAATGCAACTTAAAATACCTTATTACAACTATCTGTAATACAATCCATAAAAATAAAATGTTGTTTTTTCACTCTGGACTGCTAAACTTGATGATGTCAAGTTGGTTTTTTTTTTTTTTAATTATTAGGATAAATTATTAATTTTCTTATTATGTCCATTATCCTATGGTTATTACAGTACATTTCAGGAACCTAGTTTAATTGCATAAGCCATTTTCTTAAGATTTATTTTATTTATTTAAAAGACACAGTGACAGAGAGAGGGGAAAGACAGACAGAAAGAAATCTGCCAGGGCTGGGAGAGGCCAAAGCCAAGAGCCTAGAACTGTATCCAGGTCTCCCACATGGGTGGCAGAGGCCCAAGTACTTGGACCATCTTCTATCGCTTTCTCAGGCTCATTTACCTCATTTAAGAAGCTAGACTGTAAGCAGAGCAGCCAGAACTCAAAAATCAGTACTCTGAAATGCGATGCCACTGTTGCTGGCAGCAGCTTAACCTATTGTACCACAGTGCTGGCCCCAATTGCATTAATGCTTTGTAGTCAACAAGATACTTAAAAACTTCTTGAAAAATATATTAACTTTGCTGACTTTTTCTCATCCATAGATCAGTGTACCAAACATATTAGCTTAAGTTATTCCTCATAGTCTACATTGATAAACTGCCTGACTTTTTTTTTTTTTTGAAGATGTATTTGTTTATTTGAAAGGGAAAGAGAGAGCTCTTCCATCTGCTTGTTCAGTCACCAAATGGCTGCAACAGCCAGGGCTGGGCCAGGCTGAAGCCAGGAGCCAGGAGCTTCCTCTAAGTCTACCACACGGATGGCAGAGGGCCAAGGCCATCTTCCACTGTTTTCCCAGCCTCATTAGTAAGGAGCTGGATCAGAAGTGGAGCAATCGGGACTTGAAATGGCATTCTTATGGGATGCCAGCATTCAGCTGGCAGCTTAGCCTTCTACACCACAGGATTGGCCCCAAGCTGTCTGACTTCTAGAGTTAATTTATACTAGATCTAGTGGACTTAAAGAAAACTCACTGTTTTTGTTAACATTTTCATATTAATTGGTTTTCAGTTAGGGAGAACCTGTTTTATTAATAGGCATAATATCTTTTTAGAAAATATCTTTTAAAATACTTCCCCCTCCAAGAAGAGTACATAGAAAAATTCCATATAAAGTGAATTCTTTAGGTAATTAAATTATATGAAAACTTAACTTTGAAGACCAAGGACAAAATGGATGGATGTAGGTTTTAAAAAAAAGTAGTAGTAGGTAGAGTTCACAGGGTTGGGGGAGGGGGGTGGATAAAGCCACTGCCTTCAGTGCTGGCATCCCCTATGGGCGCCAGTTTGAGTGCTGGCTGCTCCACTTCCAATCGAGCTTTCTGCTGTGGCCTGGGAAAGCAGTAAAAGATGGCCCAATGGTCGGCGCCGCGGCTCACTAGGCTAATCCGCCGCCTTGCGGCGCCGGCACACCGGGTTCTAGTCCCGGTCGGGGCACCGGATTCTGTCCCGGTTGCCCCTCTTCCAGGCCAGCTCTCTGCTGTGGCCCGGGAGTGCAGTGGACGATGGCCCGAGTACTTGGGCCCTGCACCCCATGGGAGACCAGGATAAGTACCTGGCTCCTGCCATCAGATCAGCGCGGTGCGCCGGCCGCAGCACGCCAGCCGCGGTGGCCATTGGAGGGTGAACCAACGGCAAAGGAAGACCTTTCTCTCTGTCTCTCTCTCTCACTGTCCACTCTGCCTGACAAAAAAAAAAAAAATGGCCCAAGTGCTTGGGCCCCTGCACCCATATGGGAGACCCAGAAGAAACTCCTGGCCCCTGGGGTCGGATCGGTGTAGCTCCGACCATTTTGGCCAATTGGAGAATGAACCAGTGGATGGAAGACCCTCCCCGCCCCAGCCTCTCCTCTCCCATGTAACTCTGACTTTCAAATAAATAAATTTAGAAAAAAAAAAAGTTCATGGGAAAATGATAAAAATGATTGTTTATGGACAGAATTTGTTGTACTGGTTAAAATGCCACTTGGAATGCCCTCATCCCATATCATAGTACCTGAGTTTGCATCCTAGTTCCATCTCCTAACTTCAGCTTCTTGCTAATGCAGATGCTGGGAGGCATTAGGAGATGCTGAGGTAGCTGGGTAGCTCCCAGTTTTAGCCTGGCCCAGCTCTGGCCACTGTGGCTATTTGGAGAATGAGCCAGCAGATAGGAGGTTCTCTCCCTGCCCCTCCCTCTCTCCCTTCTCCTCTCTCTTTTTCTCTTTGTCATCTAAATAAATGAAAGAATTTAAATCTTAAGGATAAATTGTTTCCAAACTATCCCTTCACTTCCTAAAATCTCTTTTAGAAAATACTAATTGATAAAATTTAAAACTGCTTTAAGGTCAGACATTTGACCTTGTGGTTAAAACCATGGGTAAGCTGATCAGCTGTTAAGATTACAGAGTACAGGCTGGCGCCGCGGCTCACTAGGCTAATCCTCCGCCTTGCGGTGCCGGCACACCGGGTTCTAGTCCCGGTCAGGGCGCCGGATTCTGTCCCAGTTGCCCCTCTTCCAGGCCAACTCTCTGCTGTGGCCCGGGAGTGCAGTGGAGGATGGCCCAAGTGCTTGGGCTCTGCACCCCATGGGAGACCAGGATAAGTACCTGGCTCCTGCCATCGGATCAGCGCGGTGCGCCAGCCGCGGTGGCCATTGGAGGGTGAACCAACGGCCAAGGAAGACCTTTCTCTCTGTCTCTCTCTCTCACTGTCCACTCTGCCTGTCAAAAAAAATAAATAAATAAAAAAAGATTACAGAGTACTTGGGTTTGAACTCTGGTTCTAACTCCCAGCTTCCTGCTGATAGAGACCCTACTGGAGGTAGCAAATGACGGCTTAAGTAGTTGCATCCCTGCCACCTAAGTGGTAGACCTGGATTCAGTTCCCAGCTCCCAGCTTCAGCCTGACCCAGCCCTAGCCATTGTGGGCATTTGGGAAGTGAACCAGCAAATGGGGCTCTGTTCTTAGATGTCTCTGTCTCTCATTGTTTTTCCTTGCCTCTCAAATAATAAAAAATTAAAAATAAGTAACTATAGCTTCAGCTATGCTGATATCAAGTCTATCAGACCTTAAAGCAGGCACACAAACCAAAAAACGAGTTACTCACTTTCCAGAATCAACCAAATGTAACTCAGGAGCATTGTAATACTTTTTAAATATTAGCTTTATTAAGGTACAGTTTGTATACCATAAAGTTGATATTCATAAGCTTAATTTAAATAATAAAAGGCCGGCTACGCGGCTCACTAGGCTAATCCTCTGCCTGCAGCGCCGGCACACCGGGTTCTAGTCCCAGTTGGGGCGCCGGATTCTGTCCCGGTTGCCCCTCTTCCAGGCCAGCTCTCTGCTGTGGCCAGGGAGTACAGTGGAGGATGGCCCAAGTGCTTGGGCCCTGCACCCCATGGGAGACCAGGAAAAGCACCTGGCTCCTGGCTCCTGCCATTGGATCAGCGCGGTGCGCCGGCCGCAGCAGCCATTGGAGGGTGAACCAACGGCAAAAGGAAGACCTTTCTCTCTGTCTCTCTCTCTCACTGTCCACTCTGCCTGTCAAAAAAAAAAAAAAAAAAAAATTTTAAATAATATAGCTCCAAGGGTACGAAGATAAGAGTCTATTGTTAGTGTTTCCTAGTAATACAGAAATATAACTGTATTCAACTAAAACATCAATATTCAGGCCAGAGCCATGGTGCAGTAGGTTAATCCTCTACCTGTGGTGCCGGCATCCCATATGAATGCCAGTTCTAGTCCCAGCTGCTCCTCTTCCAGTTCAGCTCTGTGCTATGTGGCCTGGGAAAGCAGTAGAAGATGGCCTAAGTCCTTGGGCTCCTGCACCTGCATGGGAGACGAGGAAGAGGCTCCTGGTTTCTGGCTTTGGATCGGCATAGCTCTGGCCGTTGCGGCCATTTGAGGAGTGAACCAATAGAACGAAGACCTTTCTCTTTGTCTGTCCTCTCACTGTCTGTAACTCTACCTCTCAAATAAACAGATAAAATCTTTTTTAAAAAATCAATATTCAATTCAGTGTTCTACATCTGTGTAAAATAATTCCCTCTTATAGGTGGTCAGTTTTCCTACTTCTGCGTTTATCTTCTCAGATTTCAATTTTAATGAAACTTTCCAGAATTATTTTCTGCTTGGTTGATTTTTTTAAACACATTTGATGGGCTGTATCAATGAGGAACAAAGGCAGAGTAGACAAATTCCTAAATAATCCTCCTCATACTGTTTTAGCACTTATATTTTAGAATTTTAAACTTGGTTTTCTCTCATGTTAAGCCCTAGATACAATAAGCATAAGAAGTCTAGGGAAATTTATTTAGGTTTTCTGAGCCTCTGTCTCGTAAAGAGGTTGAGTTAAATGATCTCCAGAGTCCTTTCCAGTTTTGGAATTCTGTCATTTACTAAAATATGTGTAACTGGGGTACATGCCTTCTACTTCATTTACCTGATAAAAGTTAGCACTTCAGTAATGAAAGGGAGAAATAAATGATCATCTTAAGTATCATTTGATCTATTTTGTAGGAAAACTGTCTCTAATAAACTCAGTTTCTGAGCCTTTTTAAATGTTTTCATTTATTTTCATTTCATTTGAAAGAAAGAGATGGATATCTTGGATCCACTGGTTCATTCCCCCCAAATACCCACAATAACCAGGTCTTGGCCAGGCCAAAGCCAGGAAGCCAGGACTCCATTCAACTTTCCTGTATGGATGACAAAGACTCAAGTACTTGAGCCGTCATCTGCTGCCTCCCAAGGTAGGCAATTGCAGGAAGTAGGAATTGGAAGCACACTAGCTGGGACTGGAACTAGATACTTTGCAGGTATATCAAGCAGCAACTTAAACCACTGTGCCAAATGCCTGCCCCAGTTTCTGACCTTCCAATGGGCCAGCAGAAAATAACAAGCGTCTGGTGTTCACTATCCAGCCTTCCCCCACAGTCCTTGAGCTCTTTATCTGTGTTCTATAATGAAGAGAGTGCTGTGCTAGGAGACAGTATACCTGGGTTCTAATTATATATGTCTGTCATTAACTTACTGTGGCTTTGAACATCTGCTCATTAAGCACTCAACTAGATTAGATGGTCTCTAAAGTCCTTTTTAACTTAGGCTCTTCTGAAATTATTACTGCCTTGAGTCCTCTGATGCTTTAGTGGCAGCTGCTGCTGCTGCTCTAGAGCCTTGTCTTTGCTGGTTTATCCCAAAACCCATAGTTGACACCAACAAAGTTGATACCTAGCTAACAGCAGTCATGCAGCATGAAGAGTTATGCTGATACTACAAATGTCCATTCTCCAAATTTCCTCATGCCTATGAAGTATGTACAGTTTGATCTGTTAAAAAGGCTGGGACAGGCATGCAGTGCAGTTGGGTCATCTACATCCTTTATTCCAGTACCTGTTTGCCAGTCCTAGCTATTCTGCTTCCTGCTTACGCTGGCTCTAGAAGGTAGCAGGTGATGGCTCAAGTGCTCGGGAACCTGCCATCCACATAGGAGATCCTGGATGAGTTCTGGGGTCCTGGTTTTATTTGGCCCACCCCTTGCTGTTGTGTGTTGTGTGTACTTGAGGAGTGAATAAGCAGATGGGAGATAGTTTATGTGCTCTCTGTCTTTCAAATAAATATACTAGGTTGAATTATTGTAACATAACAAATTACTTAATAAATTTATTTCTTAAGATTGAAATTTTAAAAGACCTGAGCAATTATTTTTCAAGAAGTTGAAAGTGAAAGAGATTTAAAAAAATCTGAGAATAGGGATTATTTTTTAGCATTGAAAATGATGGTAACAGTTCAGAAACTTAAATTTTTAAATGTAAATTCACTGACATTATCTTAAATCATTTTTTAACTTCTAAATTTTGTAGGTATGGCATTCGCCCTGAAAATGTGATTATATATGGCCAAAGTATAGGGACAGTACCATCTGTGGATCTTGCTGCTCGGTATGAGAGTGCTGCTGTTATTCTTCATTCTCCTTTGACCTCAGGAATGCGGGTTGCTTTTCCTGATACCAAGAAGACCTACTGTTTTGATGCATTCCCAAAGTAAGTAGCAATACTCAAAGCAGTTTACTTGTAGGCAGAATTTTTTTTTCCTATCACTTAAGGTATTTTTAAAACTGTCTCAGCCATGAGCTTCTATTTTATATATATTATCCTCTAGAAATTGTGAAAAGTTAATTTTAAGAAAGTGTTGACAGGTGACCAGTCAAAAGGCTGAAATGTTTATGTAATAGTAATTCAGATGGAAAATACTAAGGGCCTGTATTACAGGCAATGGTACCACTATTGGAAACAAGGGAATGAATTTGAGAAATAAAATAGGCAGAACTTGTGTCAGTCTGGATGTGAGGTGCCAAAGAGAAGAACTTGAATATAACTCCTGGGTTTCTGCCTTGAGCTGCTAATGGATGATGATAGTGTTCAATGACACATAATACTGGGGGAGAGGAACAAGAAGAAAACTTCATAAATGATATCTAGTTCATGATTTCTAATTTACAAAAGAAGTGCATTGCAAAATGAGTTTGTATTGCCACAGTAAAGTCTACAGACATACAATATTAGATAGATTAGAAAGAAGGACAGCTACTGCTCCTCATACTTCTCAAGGTAAAAGGTAATTCCCACCTGCTCTTCTTCATAGTTGGAAAAACTTGATGGCCCATTTTTCTCAAAGAAAGAACATGGCAAATTTCAGCCGTCCTTTTCCCCAGTCTCAGCAATACAAAGATTTTTTTGTGAATGACAAGACAAAAGCGATGACATCAGTTGGGTCTTTATAAGAATAGCAAGACTCTTTGTTATGGGGTGGCAGGTTCAGGTTCTTGTCAACCATGCAAGAATAAATTCAAATAAAAGATGTGCATAAAGTTGGCCAGCGCTGCAGCTCACTTGGCTAATCTTCCGCGTGCAGCACCGGCACCACGGGTTCTAGTCCCGATTGGGATGCCAGATTCTGTCCCAGTTGCTCCTCTTCCAGTCCAGCTCTCTACTGTGGCCCGGGAAGGCAGTAGAGGATGGCCCAAGTGCTTGGGCCCTGCACCTGCATGGGAGACCAGGAGGAAGCACCTGGCTCCTGGCTTTGGATCAGCGCAGTGCACCAGGCATGGTGGCCATTTGGGGGCTGAACCAACAGAAGGAAGACCTTTCTCTCTGTCTCTCTCTCTCTCACTGTCTAACTCTGCCTGCCCAAAAAAAAAGGTACATAAAGTCAGCAGAAAAGTAAGATTAGACATAGGTATTGGTGATTGGTGCCTGGAATTAGGCATAATTAAAAAAGGGGCGACACTTGAGTACTGCCTATTTCTTTGCCCCTTTTTGGAAGTCTCAGTGTCCATTGCATCAGGAGCAACAGGGACATTGGTGTGTGGGCCAAAATTTTATTACAGTGACATAGTAAACTAAAAATCATCACAGGGATACAGTCATATTGTGTGATTTTAGCTGCACCAGTTCCAAGCAGTGTAACCATGGAAGCTGCAGTTTCCCACTGAATGGAAATAAGGGGCTTGGGCAATGCAGGTGAGGCTGCACAGCAAGGTCCTGGGAAATCTGATCTCTTCCTTGATAGCTACTTCCCTAGCTACATCATTTTAAAAAAAGAAAAAAAAGGTTTTCATCACTAGCCAGTAGAGGAGGAAGTTTGGAGAAGTTCCTGGGAGTATATGATCATATCACTAGAATCAGCTATGGGTTTATTTTTGTTTCATGTGGTAATAGCCATATTTAAGTTTCAATTCCTCTGCTTTGAACATCTTTCTGACAAACAATACAATGTAGTATATTGCCTAACAAAATACAGACTTAAATTAGTATTTTACTGATTGATTTTCATTTTATTCTCATTTTATAGTTGTTACGTCGCATCCTCTAAGAATTTTTTTCTTAAAGAGTCGTTTTGTATGATTTCATCTGGGTAGCTTCTGTCTCCTCCAAGTTACTGTTTTAAAGATTGTGTTTATGGAATGTGGGGTGTAGCTTAGTGGCCAAGACACCCAAGTTAACAGATAATACCTGGGTTCATGTCCTGGCTATGGTTTCCTATTCCAGCTTCCTATTAATGCAGGCCCTGGGAGGCAGCAGGTGATGGCTCAAGTTCCTGCCACTCACATGGGAGACCTGGACTGAGTTTCCAACTCCCAGATTTCCCATTGCTAGCATTTCACAAACGAACCAGAAGATGGGAACTCTGTCTGCCTCTCAAATAATTTTTTAAAGTAATTTTTAAAATGTTTTAATTTGCTTTATCTGTATTTTATATTTGAAGTGTTCTACTCTGATGATAATAATTTTTTTGTAGAGATTTTAGTTATCTCTTTGAGAGAGTTACAGATAGAGAGAGGGAGAGACAGAGAGAAATCTTCCAACCACTGGTTCACTCCCCAAATGGCCACAATGGCTGGAGCTGGGCCAATCTGAATCCAGGAGTCAAGAGTTTCTTCCAGATCTCCCATGTGGGTGCAGAGGCCTAAGCACTTGGGCCATCTTCCACTGCTTTCCCAGGCCATGAGTAGAGAGTTGGATCAGAAGAGGAGCAGCCAGGACACAAACCAGTGCCCATATGGGATGCCGGCACTGCAGGTGGAGGCTTAGCTTGCAATGCCACAGTGCCAGTCCTGTGGTAATAATTCTTGGTTGTCTACTCATATGATATGTATGAGTGGAGAACTAAAGAGCTGATCTAACACAAGGAAGGCTCTTTTTAAAGCTCTCCATTAAGGAGGATGAAGGCAGTTAGCCCAGCTTCTTGGTAGCTAAGTCAGAAAATGTATTCATAGTAGCCAATATGTGTTTCCTAGATCTCTGTGTTTCCTATGCCCAAACTACTGTCTGAATCCACAGAACCCAAAGTTTTGGAGGAAGGCATTTACTGAGCTGCATAAGGAGACAGAAGGTACCTAGGGAAGAATGCCCTATTTCTTAAAAAGAACAAATCCCATATGTTTCAGTCACCGGCCTACATCCCTAGGGAATTCTTTGGCCTTCTAGGGTATTCTGTGGTATAAATTGCATTGGTTTTTCAGTTTGCTTTCTATCTGCTTAAAATTGTGTTTTTTCCTATCATTTTAATCAGCTCCACATTTCATTTGCTTTCCAGCCTCAAAATTTTATCTTTTATTACATTCTTCAGTTGTGGTGAGTTTATACCCTCCGTAACCACCACCAACCCCCCCAAAAAATCTTTTTGCTGTCATTTTCGTTAAGATGAAGAGGAGAAATAGAAAGTGAAGGAGTCAGCATGGATTTGAAATGGTTCTTAGTTTCCACCTCTCCTTGAAGCTATGTTCTCTGTGCTAAGAATCAACATTATTGAAAGGTGCATGGTGGCATTGAGTGATTATATCCAAGACAGAAATGCCTGAAGGTAACTATCTTAGACAGCCTTAGTGATAAAACATATGTAAGAAGCAATTTTTGAATCTTGAAATCCAAGAGACACCCATCCTTTCTAAACTGATTCACACAGTTCTGTTTGACTTTTCTGCCCAGTATAGCACACAAGAAAATGTGTTTTATGTAATTAATGTATTGATTCCTGTTTTCCCTTTCACTTTCCCGACAGCATTGACAAAATCTCTAAGATAACCTCTCCAGTATTAATAATTCATGGGACTGAAGATGAAGTCATTGACTTTTCACATGGCCTCGCATTGTTTGAGCGTTGCCAAAGACCTGTGGAGCCTCTGTGGGTTGAAGGTGCAGGTCACAATGATGTGGAACTTTACGGACAGTACCTTGAAAGGTTGAAACAGTTTGTGTCACAGGAACTGGTAAATTTGTAAAATACTCTGTAAATTTGCATACTGGTTTTTCTTTTCATGCTGAACTGCACTCTTTGGTAAATGAAGTAAAACCTGAAGGTTTTGTTTGCAAATCATGTCAGTTGCCTTTATAAATGTACAGGTAATGATTTGTTAACACACTTAATGAAGGTTTTAATTACCAAACTAGAAACTGGAAATAACAGTATCATGCAGTCAGGCTATAATTTATATTTTTTCTGTGAATTTTTTTTTAAACATCAGGATGAGTACTGTATGAAATTTTAATTAATTCTATAAAATTAAATGCTGTAAAAGTATTGCCAAATGCTTTTGCATATCAGAAACAAATTTATAAATATTTTTAAGACATCTCAATGTACTAAATCTTATCCTGGTATACAAATGTAATATTCTTTCAAAAAGAAAAAACCTATGTCAAGTAATTCAAGTACAAGTACTCAGAATAGAATAAAGTATAAAAAAAAAAGAAAACATGCAAGTTAAATAGAGTTGACCTAAACCCTGTTGTACAGGGATACAGGTATAAATGGTTATTTTATTGTAAAATACATTGAATTTTCTGTATTCTCTGGTTCCAATCATACATTTATCCTTTAAAAAATGATGTAAGTCTTAATTTTTATTCCAGCTGTTAATTTACCAATTAGTTACCTTGTAAATGAGAAGTCAAAATAGCACCAAATTTTAACTAGTTTTGATTTATAAGTTTGGTACTATGAAGCAACTACTTAAAAATTGTCATTTTCATTTTCGAAGGCATTTAGAGCTTCAAGAATGATTTTGTATGCAATGTTGTTTTAAAGTTTAACTAACCTTGTAGAATTGTAGTACTGTTCATTATGTGAAAACCTGGAAGCCCTTTAGTTGTTCTTAAAGACCACAAACAGACTGGTTTTGGTCCCTTTTCACTTTGGCTATTTCTAAGACTAGGGCCTACTGTTTTGAATTACCATGATTCACTCCTAGATGCAGGAGACAAGAAAATATTTAATTCATAACTTTTATATTAACCAGTATAGTAAAAAATAAAGCTCACACACAAAAACTAAGTTGCCTTCCCTTGAATGAATTCTGCCTGACTAAACTAATGAAAGAAAAATAAAAATAAAATTAACGGTATGTAGTCTAATCTGTAAATGAATGAATATTGAAATAATACACACTGTGGATATATTTTAAGGCCTTACGTAGTTTTAATTGTTCTGCTTGTTCTGTGGTTATGTCTAAGACTATAGTATATGATTTTCTTCAAAGTATATCAAGTATTGTGAATGCTTTGGTTCAGATGTGTCAAATTAACAGTAAAGCAACAAATATAACACTCAGTTCTGTTGTTTGCATTCTTGAACACTCCCCACTCCCTCACCAGAAAGAATGAAAAAATTACCAGTGATCTTTTTCCATAACTTCATCTGGAGAGGTTTCTCTTTCTCTAGATTGTCTTAGAATCTATCGTCTCTTCTTTATATGACATAGAACCAAGGTTTAGCTAAATGTTTTCTTTGATTACCTAGGGAAATCTCAGTACTCATCATACTACTTCAGTATTCATTAATTTGTTCAAATATTTATTGAATATCTGAATCATGCAAAACCCTGTGCTGGGTAAATATAGGCATAAACCATGGGCTCCTAGACTTCACAGTATCACTGCGGAGCAACACTGCACAAATATACTATTTTGAGGAGGGCTGAAGGAATGGGCAAAAAGTACTCTTGGACTGGGAATGTGGGGGAGTGAGGCAGGCAAGGAAAAGTCACACAAAGAAGTGGTGTTTGAACTGAGCCTTGAAAGAAGACTAAATTATCCAGATCTGTGTGGCCTAAGAAAAATATTCCTATCTGAGGGGAACAGAATATGAAAGCCTAGAGAAAGGAAAGTGCATTTGAAGTAGAAGACTGACCAAAGATCAAGGGGAAAAGATGCCACAGGGATGGACTTGGGTACAAGGCAGTTAGTGGCACAACCATAGATGGCATCCTGGAACCTGATCTTTATTCTAGAAACAATAGAAATCATTAATAGAATTATGAAACTGTCACAATAATAGATGAAAAAATTCTGTAGATATCTGCTTGCCGGAAACTACCTATTCTTAAGTTGTTGAAAATACATCACAAAAAAACAACGTGTGAAGTGTTAGACAAACCACATTTGCAAGATTAATTTTATCTCAGGATGCAATGAAAAGGTAGTCTCAAATTAGAGCAAACCCTGGGGCCAGTATTGTGGTGTGACGGGTTTAGGCTGTCACCTGCGATGCCAACATCCCAAATGAGCATTTCCAGTCTAACTCCTTCCTAATGTGCTTGGGAAAGTAGTGGAGGATGGCCTGAGTGCCACCCACATCAGAGACCCAGATGGTATTCCAGGCTCCTGGTTTTGGCCTGACCCAGCCCTGGCCCTTGTGGCCATTTGGGGAGTGAACCAGTGGAAGAAGATCTCTCTGTAACTCTGCATTTCAAATAAATAAGGTAATTTTTTTTGTTTTGTTTTTACCATATGGGAAAAGATTCATTGTGAATATTTAGTAAAATAAGATATGTACATCACATAGTATGTTGGTATACCATAGGATATTAATAAGTTCCCCAAGACTTGCCAGCTTGTGATACAGGTGATCTCATTAACAAAATAATCAACAAATACTTAAGCCTTTTCTTATTCTTTAGTAAAACATTTTCCATTAAGTGTTGTGAAAAATGTAAAGAAATATCAAACATAATCCTTAATTTCTACTGACCACTATGGCAGCTAATATCTAATTGGCATTAAATGTACACAAGGGACTGTTCTAAGTTCTAAAAAATTTTGGCAAATCCTGAAGTGTTTTAACAAGTTAGAGTCCCAAAAACTAAAACCTGAAGGATGTGACTCTGCATTGATAACTGCCTTCAAATATTTGAGAGGCATCTACAATTTACTCTTTTTGGTTCTCAGAGCAGGACTAGGAAAAAGTTAAAAAACGGCAGGTTATAGTTTAAGAAAGAACATTATGGTTATTTGTCCACCAAAGAAAGATTGCCTCCCAAGGATTTATGAGCATCTTATCACTAGAGAGAAGCAAAAACTGAGTGACACTTGTGATGCCTCAGAAGAAATTCTAGATCTAAATGGTTGTTGAACTAAATGTACTGTGTATGTAGGGCCTTTGTATTCCATTAAGATTTCTCCTACATAACTCCTCAGAACATTGCTTGCAATATGGTTTCTAGAAGACAGTGTGATACAGAATTGAACTTTCAATCAGAGCTGAACTTTCAGCTGACACTGACCCTGGACACGTCTCTGAATTTGTTTCCTCGCTAGAAATGAAGCGATTAGACTGAGTGATATACCTTACATGTCTAATATGTGAAAATCTCTGTCTTGTTCACTGTAATGGTTCATAAATTTTCAGCGTTGGCTATAGTAATACCAAGTGGCTTGTTTTGATGTTTTGATTTTTGTGCATACCAGTATGATATTTGGAATTTTTGGCTCCAGCCATCTCCTACAAACAAAAAAGCAAAATGGTCGGTAAGAACTATCTTTAACACACAGAGAGATCGATCTTCATCTTGTGGTTCACTCTCCCAGATGCCCGCAACAGCCAAGGCTAGGTCAGGCTGAAGCTAGGAACCTGGAAAAACATCCAAGTTGCCCATGTAGGTGACAGAAACTCAATTACTGGGCCTTCATCTGCTGCTTCCCAGGATGCATTAGCAGAAGTGGAACAACATGGACTTCAACTTGTGTTCCGATGTGGGCATCCCAATTGACACATCCCACTATGCTACAATACCTGCCCCTTTTCCAGACTTAAAGGCATATATGCCAGTTCTGTATTTTACTAAAAATTATCAAACATGGTAGATTGTATTTCTTGATAATTTCTATAAACATGTATAGGTGTTACTTTTAAGAGAGCCTAATGGGGTGAACATTTGGGGTAGAAATGACATAAGATGCCATTTATTTGAAAGAGTTACAGAGGGGCAGAGGAAGAGGGGGAGAGAGTGGATTTCCATCTGCTGGTTCACTCCCCAACTGGCCGCAATGGCCGTAGCTGGGCCAGGCCAAAGCCAGGAGCCTGAAGCTTCTTCCTGGCCTCCCACACAGGTGCAAAGGCCCAAGGACTTGGGCCATCTTCCTACTGCTTTCCCAGGCAATTGCTGAGAGCTGGATAGGAAGTGGACTCGAACTGGCACCTATAAGGGATGCCGGCACTGTAGCCGGCAGTTTTACCCACTACGCCACAGTACCGGCCCCATAAGATGCCATTTTGGATATCTGTGTCCTACAGTGGACTGTCTGGATTCAATCGTTGGCTCTGGTTCTTGATTCTTGCTTCCTGCTAGTGTGGACCTTAGGAGGCCACAGTGGTGGTTCAGGTGGTTGGGATCCTGCCACTCGCATAGGTGATCTGGATTGGGTTTCCAGCTTCAGCCTCCAACCATTGCTGACACTTGGGCAGAGGGCCATGGTGGGGGCTCTCTCTCCTATCTCTACCCCTCAGCTTAATTTTTAAAAGAAAAATTGATAAATGAAAGTGAATTTTAGAAATTATAAACTGATGGCAGTTGTCATGTAAGTAATATTCTTGATGTGCTTTGATAGTCTATATGATAAAAAAAAAAAAAAGAGGAACTTTGCATTAAAAGATCTATGTAGGGGCCAGTACTGTGGCATAGTGGTTAAAGCTGCTGCCTGTAGTGCCAGCATCTCATATGGGCACTGGTTCGAGTTCGGCTGCTCTACTTCCCATCTCTGCTATGGCCTGGGAAAGCAGTACAAGATGGCCCAAGTCTTTGGGCCCCAGTACCTGCATGGGAGACCCGGAAAAAGCTCCTGGGCTCCTGGCTTCGGATCGGCCCAGCTCTGGCCGTTGCAGCCATCTGGAGAGTGAACCAGCAGATGGAAGACCTCGCTTGCTTGCTTTCTCTCTCTCTCCCTCTCTCTTTCGCCACCTCTGCCTGTCTGTAACTCTGCCTTTCAAATTAATACATATTTTTTTAAAAAGATATTACGTAATGTTAGCTAATAAAATCATTTAAGATTTTAAAGATAATGTAAACTAATCTCATTTTACAGGTGCAGAAACAAGCCCAAAGGAGGGAAATGACTTTTCTAAATCTCCAGTTTTGTCAGTATTAGTGGATCCCATTATTTTGTTACATTTATCTAGAGTAATATACCAGTGATCCTTTTGAACTGTAATATAGCATATTTATTTTCTCTCCAGTGTTAGTCATTTTAATTGTATTAACAGTTCCTAGCTTATTCATCAGCTTGTTTTTCACTGAATAATAAAATGATAGGTTGTACTTTACACATCTCTAAAATTAGTGATTTGTGTATTTAAAGTTTAACACTAATTTTCCTAGGCACACTAACAGCTTTGAATATGTGTCAGAACCTAGTGAAGGTAGTAACCATGGGCACATGAATAAACTATCAAATGTTTACTTCAGCAATCCCTTTTGATTATAACATGCTGAGAATAAGTAATTACATTGAAAATAAAGTATCAAAGTACTTACTACTACTTTGCTTTTAGTTTGTTCCTTTGGCTTAAAACAGGCAATATATTCAAATAATATAGCATGTTACATTTTAATAAGAGTGAACACCATAAATGTCCAATAACCAAAATTAATTTATGCATATGCAGAGAAGGCACTCGTGTGCCACATCTCAGTGGATTGTGCCTCTTTCTGAATATTTGAATGAATAATACTAAGGAAGGAAGGAAACAGTTCCAGCCTGGAAATCTCTCACTAGATATCAGAGTTAAAAACAAAGCAGGAAGTAAAGAATAGAATCTTTGCAAATGCCAGTGAGCTGAAAGCTGTTATATGAAGCTAGGTGGACTTGAAATCGTTATAATCCCTCTCTCTTACTTCCTTGTGTAGGCCATGTCCTGGAAGTGGCTGATACAGTTACTGCACTTCTCGAAAAAAGTTTTAATATCGTGCTTTAAGAAATGAGATTCTTTTATAAGAAAAGTAGTGGAAAATGCCATTTTAAAATAATGTATGACTTTTTATCTGATGATAAAGGGCAAATTTCAGCTATTGTAGCACTTGATTAATTCAGAATTAAAATTTTCTTTCCAAGGTAAGTGCTTAAGGCAGGATATTGATTTTGAGGTAGGTAGGATAGTAGATTGGTTTATGGATATAGGGGTGTTAGGTAGGAAGTCACAAATGAGCTTATATGTGTATGACAAAGGCCTAAGGAGTTGACATCTAGGTCCAGCATCCACATCTCAAAGTCATCCCGATAACTTTCCAGGTGCAGCCCAATATCTGCACTTCAAATGCCCTGCCTCTTCTATCCCCCGCCCCACCATCGATAACCATCCTTCCTCTAACCGGGGCAACGCCTGCCAGGCTTCCCTCTGTCTGATAACTTCAGTGGGAAAACTCAGAAAGGAATTTTTCATATTTACATCCAAAAAGTCCTTTGTTCGGGAGGAGGAGAAGGAGAAGGGGAAGGGAAGGCAAGACCCATCCCCTTAAAAACCCCGGCCTCAACCGGACTGTGCGCTCAGCCCTCTGCCTCTCTGCTGAGCTGCCCGCCTGGCCTGCCCAGGTGTATTCTCTCCACTCAACCATGTAACCTCGCTCTCCCCAAGTCTGAACCACTCTCTCAGGTTCTGTCTGGAGAGGTGCCCATCCGTTCTTATGGATGTCCCTACCCTAATAAACCTTGCTATTTTGCTTTCCACTATTCTCTGTCTCACGCCTGAATTCTTTCTTGCGGGAAGACAAGAACCCTGCCTTCTCCAGTAACAGGGGCACCTGAATCAAAATGCTTTAATGTACTGTTCCTTTACAAACTACCTATTAAGTATAGATTTATAAAGTCTAAATCAAAACTTAAAATTTGCACTAAGAATTTTAAATGAAACTTGTGTTTGTGTGTAAGCACCTAGTCACTTGGGCAAAGTGAGAGGCCATATATATGATTTTAGCAAAGTAAGAGATTTTGATTGTTTTTTCAAGAAAGTCTGAGGATTGGGCTCCAAGCTTTCTAGGTCCACCAACAGAAAATAGAATGGGTAGGAAGGAGAGAAATGGCTCATATATATACCTGAATACCATCAAGAATAATTAAGCATTCTGAAATACCCTGTGTAATACTAAGCAAAAAAGTATATAAATGATTATGCCTCTTTAAAATGAAATGTGAATGCTTATGGAATAACACTAAAATGGAATGCTTAGAATGAGAAAATGGGTCATCAAGAGGATAGAATCATGGATGAGCACTTTCTTTTTATTACATTTGTGTTGCTGTGGCATTTTTTATTATTAAAAAATAAGTTTATAAAAGCAAAAACCTGGTTCTTCACTGGTTCCTGGTTTTTTTTTGTCAGGAACTGGTTTCCAGAATCTGGGACAGATAAAGGACAAGTAACTCTTAATGTATTTTTAGCCTGCCTTTCAGCAGCCAGTAAGAATAACCAATTCACTCTGAATAGCAAGTGAATTGTTTACTATCTGAAACTTACCCTCATGATACTACTTATTACACATTTATTAATGTTACAGATCCAACAATGCATCGTTATAATTATTACTTTACCCTCTATAGTTGATTCCTTAGGCTATTATAGCTTTGCTTGTAGGCACTTTATTTATGCTATTATTGGCAAAGATACTACATATCACATTTAAGTCCAACTATATGTATACTATTTTATGCAATTGCCTTTTTTTTTTTTTTTTTTTTTTTTTTTTTTAACCATTGGTTCACCCTTCAGTGGCCACTGCTGCCGGCGCACCGCGCCGATCCGAAGCCAGGAGCCAGGTGCTTCTCCTGGTCTCCCATGCGGGGTGCAGGGCCCAAGGACTTGGGCCATCGTCCACTGCACTCCTAGGCCACAGCAGAGAGCTGGCCTGGAAGAGGGGCAACCGGGACAGAATCCGGCGCCCCGAAAGGGACTAGAACCTGGTGTGCCGGTGCCGCAGGCAGAGGATTAGCCTATTGAGCCGCAGCGCTATGCAATTGCTTTTTTAAATCAGTTAAGAAAAAAGAAAAATAAGCATTTATAGTTCCATAACTGCCTTAACAATATAATTTGTTCCTGTAGGTTTGTATTACCATGGGGGTCACTTGGTTTCAGCCTGAAGAGCTTCCTTCAGTAGTGTAACGCAGGTCTGCTAGCAACAATTTCTCTCAGTTTTTGTTTACCTGGGCATGTATTTGACCTTCAGTGTGAAAGACATCTTTGCTGGATATAAGATTCCCAGCTGCCAGTTTTTTCTTGGAGCACTTAGAATATGTTTTCCCACTGTCTCTGGCTTCAGCTGATTTTGACAAGAAGTAAGATGCCAAACTTACAAGGTTCCCTTTTTTATTATTTTATTTATTTATTTTTATAGATTTGATTTATTTATTTGAAAGTCAGAATTACAACAGAAAGAGAAGGAGAGGCAAAGAGAGAGGTCTTCCATCCGATGGTTCACTCCACAATTGGCCACAAAGGCCGGAGCTGCGCCGATCTGAGGCCAGGAGCTTCTTCCGGGTCTCTCATGCGGGTGCAGGGGGCCAAGGACTTGGGCCACCTTCTACTGTTTTGCCAGGCCACAGCAGAGAGCTGGATGAGAAGTGGAGCAGCCAGGACTTATATGGGATGCTGGCACTGCAGGCAGTGGCTTTCCACGCTAAGCCACAGCACCGGCCCCCAAGGTTCCCTTTTTAGTGACACTGTTTTCCTGTGCTAATTTCAAGATTTCTCTTTGTCTTTGACTTTCAGCATTTATACTATTGGATGACTATGTGTTTCTTTGCATTCATCCTTGGAGTTGAGCTTCCTGGATATATAGTTTTTTGTTTTCAATAAATTTGGGGTTTCCTGCCTTTGCTTCTTCAAATGTATTTTTTTTTTTCCTCTGCTGGTACTCTCAGCTCAGGCACCTCACCTAAGGATTACATCCACTTTTATGTTAATGGATCCTGACTGGTTTGCTTTTTAGATTCTTTTGTTTGCTTCCCAGTTTCCCTTATTGCCTTTACACACTGTTAACTGTCACTACTTGCTACTGTTTGATTCTTCCTTGACTTGCTGTTTCTGTGTTTCTACTTAGATGATCTAAGAAACCACATAGTTGAACTCATTAAAGCATGTCTAAATTAAGAGAAAAACACTTCTGCATAAGGCCCTGAAAGTCTTAAGAGCTACAGCCAGACAGGCACAACCAAGGCTGCCCCCACCCTGAGGTAAGAATTAGTTACCGGCTACCCAACTGATTGGGTTATATTCAGCAGATTTAGAATTCTAGGATTGGGTGCTAAGAGCCTGCTTCAATGGCAGATGTTCCTGTCATTATATTGCTTTTAAAAGGAAAAAAAATATGAATTTTCAAGATAAACAACAAGATACCATTCCCAAGTTTTGCCAATGTTGAAAGTGGTTTCTCAAAAACTTGTCAGGGGGTGGCTCTATGGCATAGTGGGTAAAGCCGCCACCAGCAGTGCCAGCATCCCATAAGGGCACTGATTCAAGTCCTAGCTGCTCCACTTCCAATCCAGCTCCCTGCTAATGTATCTGGGAATGCAGGAGAGGATGACCCAATTGCTTAGACCAGTGCCTGCATGCATGTGGGAGACCTGGAAGAAACTCCAGGCTCCTGGCTTCGGATTGGCCCACCCTCCGAGTGAGCCAGTGCGTGGAAGATATCTCTCCCTTTTTCTCTCTCTCTCCCTTTCTATAACTCTGCCTTTCCAATTAGAAAAAAAAAAAAAAAAAGTCAGCTCTGTATGTAGAAAAGTGGGAAATATACGGGAGAAGGGATAAATTAAAGTTGGATAATAGGTACCAAAACACAGAAAGACAGAAGGAAAAAGATATGGTGTTTGACAGCACAGTGAGGTTCACTACAACCTGTTGTGTATTCTATGAACAAATAGAATAGCTCAATGACTCCAAAGTCATGACAGGGAGAAGGAAGCACTACTATGATTTGTTCAGTATGCACTGTGTAGAAACATATTGTACCCCATAAAAATGTGTTAAGACTTTAAAAGTTCTTCTGATATTTAAGTTGTGGGTCATTAGCCTAGCCATGAAAACACCCTCATGCCATATTCAGAATTCCTGTATCCAATATCTACCTCCGGCTCCGGAGTCTAGCTTCCTGTTAATGCAGACCCTGGGAGACAATGATGGTCAAGTAATTGGGTTCCTGCCACCCACATCAGAGGCCAGAATTGAGTTTCCAACTGCTGGCTTCTACCCTGGTCCAGCTGCAGCCAGCCTTTGCAGGCATTTGAGACTTAACCAGCAGATGGGAGTTCACTCTGTCATTGTCTGTCTCTCTACCACTGAAATTTTTTTTTAATTTTTAATTTTAAGATAGAGGGACAAACATTGTGGCACAGAGGGTTAAGTAAGTGACTTCTTGAATGCCTGCATCCCATTTCATAGTGCCAGTTCACACCCCAACTACTCCATGCTCCCAATCTACCTTTCTACCAATGGGCCTGGGAGACAGGGGGTGATGGTCCAAATACTTGGATCCCTGCTACCCACATGGAAGATGTGATGAGCTTCAGCTGGCCTACCCCCTATATCCCCGGCTATGGCAGACATTTAGGGGAATTAATTCCAGCAGATGGAAGATTCTGTGTGTGTGTGTGTGTGTGTGTATGTGTGTGTGACTATTTTCAAATAGATGAAAACAAATAGGCATCTTAAATAAATAAAAGCTATCACTAACTGTGATGATGGATTTGAAAGTGTTTACTTCAGGATCAGTGATGCAATTGAGCAGGTGTAAACATCAGAGAGTATGGAATACAGTTTAGAGTGATCTTGTGATCTGGAAAATGATTCTTGTTCAAGAATACAAGAAAGAATAGGAAGACACAAGACAGTATGTTTTAGGTCTAAAAATTCCCCCAAACAAATACACATAATCAGGAGAAAGGCAAAGGTGTAAATAATCCCAAACACCCAACTGAGGAACATTCAGTATAAAAAAAATTGGGGGTTAATAGTTAATTTGAGTATATCGTATTTTGGAATGCTGGAAATGGGCTGTATTGGCATAGATGTGAATAGGTATTAATATTGCCTCTTCCCAGCTCTCTGCTGTGGCCAGGGAGTGCAGTGGAGGATGGCCTAAATGCTTGGGCCCTGCACCCCATGGGAGCCAGGGTAAGCACCTGGCTCCTGCCTTCATATCAGCGTGGTGCGCCAGCCGCAGCACACCGGCCATGGCGGCCATTGGAGGGTGAACCAATGGCAAAGGAAGACCTTTCTCTCTCTCTCTCTCACTGTCCACTCTGCCTGTCAAAAAAAAAAAAAAAAAAAAAGATATTGCCTCTTCAACACTATTTAAGCCCTTATTTTAATTACGTTTGTACTTTGCTTTTTTCTTCTTAATCATCTTTTAAATTTTAATTTTGGAGGATTTTTTTCCCATTTATTTATATGAGACAAAAACAGTGCTACCATCTGCTAGTTCACTCCCCACGTGCCTGCAGCAGACAGCCACGTCAAAGCCAGGAGCTGGGAATTCAATCCAGGTCTGCGACATGAGTGACAGAGACCCAATTTCTTGAACCATTACTGCTGGCCCCCAGGGTGTGCATTGGCAGGAAGCTGGAATTTGGAGCAGAGCCAGGACAGAAACCCAAGCACTCCAGTAAAGATTGTGGGCCTCTCAATCAGCATCTTAAACCACCGCACCAAATGCCTGCCCCTGAACTCTGTGTTTTTGTGTTTCAGACAAGTTCTGCCTAAGAGAAAAAAGCAAAGAACAATGATTGAAATAATATAAAGGACATGGAGAAAGCCTGACAGGTAGCTGTTGTAGCTGCACTAATCTTTAGATCACTAAGGCTGTACTCAGACTCTCAATCCAAGAAGGGAAGTATTAACTTTGCAGTGCCTCTTTCATCCTCCCAGTTCCAGATAGTTCTCTAAGCAACATAATGTTGTGAAGAAGGGCGATCCCTAGAGACACAGGCCCTTGAATGCTGTGGATCTGCCTGAGAAGCTATCTGCTACCTTCTTATCTATTAGACTGGAAATCTCTGAAGGGCACGGCATGTACCTTTCCTTTTTATCTCTTTTCCCTTCCCTTGGTAACTGACAGCTTTCTGGCAACTGAATTTATAGGAAAGAAAATGTTCCCAGGGCCAGCGCTGCAGCACAGCTGGTTAAAGCCCTGGCCTGCAGTGCCAGCATCCCATATGGATGCTGGTTAGAGTCCTGGCTGCTCTGCTTCTGATCTTGCTTCCTGTGGATGTGCCTCGGAAACTAGTAGATGATGGCCTCTGCCACCCCTGTAGGAGACCCAGGTGGAGTTCTGGGCTCCTGGCTTCAGGCTTGCCGAGTCCTGGCCATTGCAGCCGTTTGGGGAGTAGACCAGGGCATGAAAGATCACTCTTGATTTGTGTGTGTGGTGGGGGGTGGTGGGGGAGGGGGGAATTTCGCTCGCCTTTCAGATAAACCAAACAATAATAATAAATACTTCTTTTAAACATACACACACACACATACACAAGAGGTTATTTATGTTCTGTGTGTGGACATGTTCCTAGTAATGAAGAGTGCCAGGCCATGCATTACTTATAGATCATTGTAGGGAGTGTTTATTCTTAATAATGTTCCAGTTTACCAGTAAATGAGCAGAGAACACTCTGAGTCTGCGGAACTCTGCTTAAAGCTGGCCCATTTCTGACTTTGGCCGTAGGGTATGACTGGGAGAATCTGAAGCAACCAAAAGCTCCCCCTGTAGTGCCATAAAGTCGTGGTCCTCCAGGAAACTGGCACAGCTGGATGATGCACAGCAACCAAGAGCAAATGCTCTGTTTGTCTTGTTCAAAACTGCCTTGATCTCGTGACACTGACTCCAAATGTGCCCTATTGTCCCTAGACATGCTCTCTTTGTGTTCTTAGATTTGGGGGTTAAACTAGAAAGACGGGAGGCAACAAACAACACTGGGCCAGCTGAAAAGAGTGTTGTCATATGGTTTCAGAAAAGATTGAACCTGTAGTGGCAAAGCCTGAGTGCTCACTTCTCCTTAAAAAAAAAAATTCCTGAATGCATCGTTTCTATTATGCTGCTTCTCCACTGATGCAAGAATTATTCAAATTCAATCTATTAGAGGTTTGATGTTTAACTGGGAAAACTTAATAAATTATTGACATGGTCGTAGATAATAAAATTGCATATTTGCAGGAAGATTTAAAATGTAAACTTTAACTTCTTAATAGAGTTCTCTTGCAATAACACAAAAATAAGACCTACATGAAACTGTACACCCTGACCAAGCTCTTATAGTCTATGTTGTTTGTTTTCTCATTCCAGTGTGGTGACAGCAGAGTCACTTCTTTGCACTAACACAAAATTATTAGATTGAGATGAAAGAATTTTTTAAAATAGGATTTCAACCCATGGAAGATAGACCTTTTACAGCAATTGTCCAGGGAGAGTTACCATTCATTTACCTATCCTGAAACATAAGCTGATACAGAATCCCTACTTCTGCCTCCCGGAGTTCACCCATTACTTCTCAGAGACGGCGTCACTGAAATCAGTTCATTTCACCAGATCGTAGAGAAGGGGGAAATAAACATACTTTTATTTAAAATGATCCTTGTCTCAGGCTCTGCTTCTGGAGCAATCTCTAAAAAGATTCTGTCATTGCTCAAAACATATTTGTAATTCTCAGAGTCACTGTATCATGAAATATTCAGAACTGCATGGAAGGAACCTTAGACTCTCAGAATAATGGAAAGAGAGGCTTTGGAGCAAGAAAATACTTGGTTTCAGGTTCTGCCTCTACCACTTATGATGTGACGATCCAATCCTTTCTAAACCTTAATATCCTCATCTGTAAGTATTTACAGTGTAATTACCTACCCTACCTACTTTACCTACTGGGTCTTTACAAAGACCTGGTAAAATAATGCATATGAAAGAACATCAATACCTTGAGTGCTTAGATGGAGGGATGGATGGATAGAAAGATAGACAGATACTATTGTAACTATTGACTGAGCCAAGTTTCATGATACTAGTTGAAACTAGAATAACTGGAGAAGACATTCCAGGTCTAGGGCAGGTGGTGACTACATTTAAAATGAAGAATTTGTTTATAGAATGGGAGGAAGTAATGAGTAGTACTTTAAAATTTCTACAATTCCTTCCCTGACCTGAAGAGGGAGGTTCTATGTGATAAACCATGGAAGCCCTTATATGCCAAAGAGGAGGTACCTAGAGAAAAAGAGATATTAACTAAGAATGCATAGCAAGGGGACCAGAAGCAAAGCCTGTAAAGCAATGTGGACCATGAACCTCTGAAAGCATAAGCAAACAAACAGTGCAACTCACTATGGACTTTCATTTCTAGCTAAGAAGGAGTAAATGGTACAGAATCATCCTGTCACTGTAAATAGCTAGAAAACTGGACACCATATATGGGACCACAGTGTGTCCAAGATTTTGATTCCTAAGAGAAGAGAAACAATTGAAGTGAGCCCCCACAATTGGCCTTTCTACTTGAAGGTAAATAAAACACAGGACATTTAGTGAAATTTCAGATGTACAATGAATTTCAGATTATAATGCCTTTTTTTTTTTTTTTGTAAAACTGTGTATTTGAGGACAGGCATCTGACCTAGTGATTAAGATACCAGTTAGGATGCCCACATCCCATACTGGAATGCTTAGATTTGATACCCAGATCCAGCTTCCAATTCCAGCCTCCTGTTGTTGAACACTGTCAAGGACAGTGGTTATGGCTCAGATGACTGGAGCCATCCATATTGGAGAACTGGATTGAGCCTCTCCCAGCCCCATCTGGTGTGGGCATTTGGGGAGTGAACTAGTGCATGGGAGCTATCTCTCTCTCTCTCTCTCTCTGCCTCTCCAATAAAATAATACAATATTATTTTTATTTCCTAAATATGGCAGTCCTACCTGGAGACAATTTTTAGACTTACACAGGGAGAGGAAACCTAAATGTATATGCTAATTTCACTAGGATGAGGAGTCAGAAATTTGATGAAGCTGAGGTGGCTATACTTTGCAGGGCAGAACACTGTAGCAGAGCAAGCTACACAGGGAAGAGCTCCAGAAGGGTCCACAAGAACCTCTTGATTTCTTAGGTGAATACTATTCTGTGTCTATGTACAGTGAATATCCACAAGGCCATAAGGAAGAGAATGAAGACTGAAGAGGTGACACAGGATTTGGGGTCATTTGAATTCCACCCATCTAGGTCACAGAGACTTCTTCAAACATTTGAAGACGTCAGAGATCTGAGAAGATTCATGCCTTAGTCACATGGCTAATTGGTTCTAGAATAAAGCAACACCAGAACCAATGTAATTAAGCTTTTTTCCTTAAAGATTTATTTATTTACTTATTTATTTATTTATTTGAAAGGCAGAGTTACAGAGAGGCGGAGGCAGACAGAGAGAGAGAGGTCTTCCATCTGCTGGTTCACTCCCCAGTTGGCCACAATGGCAAGAGCTGTGCTGATCCAGAGCCAGGAGTTTCTTCTGAGTCTCCCAAATGGGTGCAGGAGTGAAGAATTTGGCCCATCTTTTACTGCTTTACCAGGACATAGCAGAGAGCTGGATAGAAAGTGGAGCAGCCAGGACTCGAACCATATGGGATTCCAGCACTTTAGCTGGCAGCTTAACCCACTATGCCACAGCGCTGGTCCCATAATTAAGCTTTAAAGCATGCCTCAGTGGTGGGCGCTGTGTATAGTAGGTTAAACCTCCACCTGCAGCGCTGTCACCCCATATGAGCACCGGTTCATGTCCCAGCTGCTCTTCTTCCAATCCAGCTCTCTGTTTATAGCCTTGGAAAGCAGTAGAAGATGGCTCAAGCGCTTGGGCCCTTGCATCCACATGGGAGACCTGGAAGAAGCTCCTGACTCCTGGCTCCTGGCTTTGGCTTATCTCAGCTCTGGCCTTTGTGGCCATTTGGGGAGTGAACCAATCGATGGAAGACCTTTTTCTGTGTCTCTTCCTCTCTGTCTATAATTCTGCCTCTCAAATAAATAAATAAAATCTTAAAAAAATAAAACTCAAAGGATGCAAGGTTATCTGTAAGTAACTGCCTATCAAAATAAATTTCAACTTCCTTTTAAAGAGGATGACAAAATGTCATCACTAAAAATGTAACATAAACTCCAGCATCCAAACAAAAATTATTGAACTTCAAAAAAAAAAAATAGCAAATGCTAACTCATAACCAGAGAAAAATAATAGGAACAGAGCCAAAAGTGATCAAAATGATAGAATTAGCTTTCAATAGTTATAAAAATATATTCAACTGTTAAAGGAAAACAACATGAGAAGAAAAAGGAAACTCACACAAAATGGACAAATGATTTACCTTCCTAATATCACTTCAGTTGTGGCTGACTTCGTGTATCATGACTGCCTGCCATCTAACAGCACACAAAAACAAGAAAAAATTGTCTGATTCATCACTTTCCATGGGACATACTGAGAAAAAGGTGAGAGTAATCTGAGAATATTGAATTTCTCCTAAAGCATTCAAAGATTTCATAACAAATAGTCAAAGATTTACTGTACATATCACAGAAAACATAGATATGAAATACATTTTTGCCGTAAATTACTCCATTTTAGAAGCTGAGACAGGTGGCTGCAGAACCTGGCTTATGTTGTGATTACAGAACAAATGAGGAGGAATGGTGTTTATACAGTTACGTTGTGGGCAGTTTCTTAAATGTTTTCCCCTTTATGTTGTATGCAAGAATATTGAGTTCTTTTAGATGTGGATTAATCGGCTATTTTACTTGAATGTTAACAAAGGATTGTGCTTTTGAATAAGAATAAAAAAGAATATTTTTTTTTTGCTGCTAAAGAAACTTAATTTGTATCCAGGAAGTTTTGGCGTAGGTTATATGTTGTTTGCTGTAGCTGTTTTCTCTTCTTTCCCTATGAAAAGATCTTTCTTTGCTTCTCATCTCTCCCTTTCTTCCTCCTCTTCCCTCTCCCCTCTTTGAATCCCATTCAAAATTGTCTCTGCTAAGTCAATAATAGACAATCTTAGCGAACTATTATATCTCATTCTAGCCTGGAAAATAAACAGCAACCACCAAGTAACCTATGCTTATTATCTGCTGGTGCAAAGTTAAATTTCTGCTATCAGGAAATAACTGATTTGTTGATTCATCATGAAACTAAACAGAGGCTGGCGCCGCAGCTCACTAGGCTAATCCTCCACCTTGCGGCGCCAGGAGAAGCACCTGGCTCCTGGCTTTGGATCAGCGCGGTGCGCCGGCCGCAGCGCGCCAGCCGCGGCGGCCATTGGAGGGTGAACCAACGGCAAAGGAAGACCTTTCTCTCTGTCTCTCTCTCTCTCACTGTCCATTCTGCCTGTAAAAAAAGAAAGAAAGAAAGAAAGGAAGGAAGGAAGGAAGGAAGGAAGGAAGGAAGGAAGGAAGGAAGGAAGGAAGGAAGGAAGGAAGGAAAGAAACTAAACAGAGTCCTGCTCAAACACAGCTGTATTGGGTGAGGTGGGGCCAGATTTTGTTTATTTAAATGAAGTGATTGCATTGCCCCGCCCCTCCCCACAGCATGTTCTAAGGAGCATGTGATAGGCACAGTGCCAAACATCAAGAGGGTTGGTGAGTGAACTAAGAGGGCATGCAAGGACATTCCCCTTTCATGAGCGTGTGCAATATGACATTGAGTTACATAAAAATTTTAATTCAAACACAGTTAGCCAACCCTAAGCCTTAGCATTTTAAAACACCACTTCAGAGAACTCAGCGATTCTGAAGAAGACCAAAAACATCAACTCAAATTCACATCAAAGTGTTTGCCACAGCTTTATCACATTCAGGTCACAGTGTCTTGGCAGAGACCAAAGCCTTTCTCAGACTGTCTTTTAATGAACAAGATGAGACACCAGCCCAGCCCCTGCCTTTTGCACATACCTGGAGGATTATAAGGACTGTTCTCAGAATTCCTGTAATCACGCGGGGTGTGGAACGGGGAGGGAGAACAGCAGGATAATACTAAATGGCAAAACTCATTTGGATGGGAGAGGAGTGTGGAAAGGAGAGGAAAAAATAAGAAGAAATAACTGTAACGGAGAAGATATGTTGATGTTTTTAATTCTCCAGTGAGGAGAGGTTCCTGGACTGATACATTCTTGCATAGGAGAACCTGGTTGAGTCCTTATGACTGGCTAGGGAAGGAGATGAGAACCTGGTTGGGTCATTATGACTGGCTAGGGAAGGAAATGAGGAGAAGATGCGCCCTCCATAGGGTCGGCGCCGCAGCTCACTAGGCTAATCCTCCACCTTGCAGCGCGGGCACACTGGGTTCTAGTCCTGGTCGGGGCACCAGATTCTTTCCCGGTTGTCCCTCTTCCAGGCCAGCTCTTTGCTGTGGCCAGGGAGTGCAGTGGAGGATGGCCCCAAGTGCTTGGGCCCTGCACCCCATGGGAGACCAGGAGAAGTACCTGGCCCCTGCCTTCGGATCAGCGCGGTGCGCCGGCTGCAGCGCACCAGCCGCACCAGCCGTGGCGGCCATTGGAGGGTGAACCAACGGCAAAAGGAAGACCTTTCTCTCTGTCTCTCTCTCTCTCACTGTCCACTCTGCCTGTCAAAAAAATAAAAGAGTCTTTTAAATATTTAAAAAAAAAAAAAAAAAAAAAAAAAAAAAGAAGATGGGCCCTCCAAGGAGGATTTGTAACAGCTGTGGAGACCCTTATTTGGAGTTTTTAGCTGTTCACCAAGCTTCTGGATGAAAGTATTTAGAGGTGTTCCAGATACTAAACTGAGAATCATATAATAATAATAATCACATAATTAACTTCTATAGTTTGGGGGAGAAAAAAATAAAGAACATTATCCAAAGGCTCAGAAAAACTCAAAGCTCTGATTGCTCAGATGAGGACAAAACTGATAACAGACTCAATATGCTAAAAAAAAAAAAAAAACCCTAGCAAATGTCTCGACTACATTCCCCTCAAGAATAGGGATCCTTCTTGTGGTGGGCACAGCAAAGTAGACACAGGTATTTGTTACAATGAGGGAAAACATTGAAGAAACGTAGTATTTACAGCCATTTATTAAACACTGAAGAGACGCAGTTCTGCCACAAGAATCCTTACTCTGGAGTGGGTATTGTGGCCCAGTGGGTTAACACCCTCATCCCATATCAGAGTGCCTGTTTGCAGCCCTGTCTACTCTGCTTCTGATTCAGCTCCCTGCCAATTAATGCCTCCTGGGAGGCAGTGGAAGATGGCTCAAGTGCTAGGGCCCCGGCCACACACGTGGGAGACCTGGATGGAGTTTGGGGCTCCTGGCTCTAGTTTGGTGCAGCGCTGGCTGTTGTGGACATTTGGAGACTGAATTGGCAAGGAAAAAATCAGTCTCTTCACTCCCCACCCCTGCTGCCACATCTATAGTGCTGTCAAGTAGGTGAAAATTAGCAAACATTTTTTAAAACAATATTTATTCTGGAACACTGTTCTCATTTATAGTCTGTGTCATTCAACAAGCTTTTTATTTTCATTAATTAAAGTTAAGTAAGATTTACCGTCATGATTTCATTGCTAAAATCTCAAAATAGGATGAAGTGAGGGTGCTTTCTGAGATAGCAACGTAAAAAGAATGGCAGCTTTGTGTCAGCCATGAGGCTGCTCCAGGTAGGAGGAATTCAGCTACAACCTTCATTTTGTGAATTTCTTCATTCTTTTTTTCATGACTCTTTTATTTATTTGAAAGGCAGAGTGAGAGAGAGAAGAGATCTTCCATCCACTGGTTTACTCCCCAAATGTCTACAGCAGCAGGGGCTGGGCCAAGCGGAAGCCAGGAGCCTGGAACTCCATCCCGATCTCCCATGCGTTCGGGCCATCTTCTGCTGCTTTTCCAGGTGCACTAGCATGGCGCTGGATCCGAAGCGGAACTGCTGGGACTGGAACCGGCGTTTTTCCAGCAGCTGCTTAACTTGCTGCACCACAGCACTGGCTCCTCAGACGAGGTATTTGCCATCATTTTACCTCCTAGCTCGTTGTGCTTTTCTCTGACCTCTGTGTTCGGTTATTGATCTCATTGATTGGATCTCTTATTCTGATTTTATTGTATGCTTCATTCTAAAATTGCCATCTGGTTTCTTTTTACATCTTCTACTTCTTTTCTGCAGTTTTTAGGTTTGTTTTTTCATTTGTTTCAAGGTTTATTTGTGTGTGTGTATGTGTGTGTATTTCTTATTGAAGGATTTTTTTTTTTTTTTTTGGACAGGCAGAGTGGACAGTGAGAGAGAGAGACAGAGAGAAAGGTCTTCCTTTTGCCGTTGGTTCACCCTCCAATGGCCGCCGTGGCCGGCGCGCTGTGGCCGGCGCACCACGCTGATCCGATGGCAGGAGCCAGGTACTTATCCTGGTCTCCCATCGGGTGCAGGGCCCAAGCACTTGGGCCCTCCTCCACTACACTCCCTGGCCTCAGCAGAGAGCTGGCCTGGAAGAGGGGCAACTGGGACAGAATCCGGTGCCCCAACCGGGACTAGAACCTGGTGTGCCGGCGCCTCAAGGTGGAGGATTAGCCTAGTGAGCCGCAGTGCCGGCAGGATTTTTTCTAAAGGTTTATTTATTTATTTGAAAGTCAGAGTTACTAAAGCAAAGAGTTTCCAAATGGCTGCAACAACCAGGGCTGGGCCAGGCCGAAGCCTAGAACTTCATCTGGGTCTCTTATGTGGGTGGCAGAGGCACAGTACTTGGGCCATCTTCTGGTGCTTTCAGAGTCGCATTAGCTGGTAGCTAGATGAAAGGTTCAGTATTGAACCATTTTCCCAATATGGGAAATTGTGTCACAGCGGTGGCTTAACCCACTTTGCCATAAAGTTGGCCCCTGAAGCAGTGTTGTCTTGTTTGTCTTTTAACGATAGCACTTTCAAATCCTTTAATCACAGCCTCTGCATCAATCTTGATGCTGCTGTCTGTTGGTTGTCTCTTTTCATTTGAGATTTTCCTGATTCATAATAGGAATGACTTTCAATTGTATCTTGAACATTTTTGCTCTTAGGTTACAAAGTTCTGGATCATATTTCAAGCTGCTTTAGCAGGCCTCTGTGACAACACATCAGTGGGGGAAGGAGGGTGAGAAGCCTTATTGTGGCAAGAGGTCTGTAAGTCTAGGTTTTCCTCCTTGGTCTCCAGTGAACCCTGAGGCAGGAGTGGGCACTAAGGCCCCACACGAAGACTCTGCTGACACTGCCTGGAGGTAGGAAGCCTACTTAGCACTGGAAGATTTGAAAGTCCTAGCTTCCCACTCAGCCCTTTCTAACACCACCCTGGCAGAGACAGGCTTTCATTGCTGCCTCTCTACATGGTCTTCACTGGCAGGCATAGGGGGCAGAAGTTTGGGGGAGGATGGTCTCCTTAGTGCCAGGTGAGGAGGAAAACTCCACTTCCCCACTTGGCCTTCCTCTAACATCCGGAGGTTCACGGGAATTGGCATTTTAGAGCTTAATTGGTATTTTATCTCTTGCAGTTGTGTTTTGGGATAAGAGAAGAAATCAATCACTTTTACGTATTCTCTAACAGCCAATGCAAGCTTTTCTTGCCTTTACATCTTTTCTGCTGGCTCACTTTTCCAACAGCAACTGGGGCTGCCACTTAAGGGAGTGCAGTTCGTGCATTGCACAAAAGCAGCCAATGGGACAAAAGAGAGCTAGGATTCAACCCAAGTTCTGCCTGCCCAATCGTGTACCCACAGGGCTGCAGCACTCAGAGGGGTGCCTTTTTCAAATCTGCACAAAGGCTCCCTATAAACGATCAGCTGAGCTCTGAACCTAACAATAGCAGTATTGCAGCATCTCAAAAGAAACACTCTCTTGTGTTCTATAAACTCATTATACTTGAATATTCAATTGATACTCATACATAATTTATATCATCACTTCAAAATAATTTATTTTCACATTTTCAGGCTGATTAAAATGAGCTCCAAGTCAATTTGACTTTTTAAAGGGATTTTTCCATTATCTCCCTGGACAACATCTTCCCAGCAGTAAGGGTTATTAATTACCAGGTGCTGGTAGACAACACAGGCTTTCTGATATGCATACTTCCCTGCCCCTTAGCTGGCAATACATCCCTTCTACCTCTCATTGATATGTTTCTCATCAGTATGTCTTTCCAAAGCAATAGGAAAAAATGCCATATGGGAATGTCTGCCTCACTGCATAAACCTGGACATGGATGTGTCATACAGGTAGCTAAATAGTTGTAAGCATATTTTCCTTGTCTACTTAAGCAATTATATCCAGTTAATGGATTTATGTCTCCTTAAAATAAGAGCTTGGGTCAAAGTGGTGTGTTGTAACTAGATAGTGAGTTTAGGTCTGAGTGAGAGGGAAGACCCTGCAAGCCCCCCAAGTAATGCTATCCCCCCACCTGTCGATCAAAACACCCCCTTTTCCAGGATGCACCTGTTTCATGAAAGTATGGGTATTAAGCTCCACATGCAATTTTATGGAGGTATCATGCATGTAGAGGCACCACCCCCTACCAATGATGGGAGAGAGCCCTCTCTCTCCACAGACCATAGTTGAAGCGACTATTCAGATAATCTCTCCCCACCTTTGGATACCGCTCTGGCCCACTCCTGATGGGTGTTTCTCCATGTGGGGCAGTTCATACTTGCATGTGAATGTATGTATGGTCACACTATTAAATAAGTCCTGTTGTTATTTGTGCACCTTTAAATGTCTCAACTTAGAATGCTTATCTTTGTGTCGGACAAGAATCTGGAATGAAGCTCAGAATATACCCAAATGCCCACAACAAAAGTAATTTTATAAAATAGACCATTGATTCCAGCGTTACTATAAACCAGGTGTAGATTTCCGTGTGACAGAGAGCTTCTTACCAAAAAAAAAAATTATTTGAAAAGCAGAGTTACAGAGAGAGAGGGAGAGAAACAAAGTATCTTCCATCCACTGGCTGGGAATTGGCCAGGCCAAAGCCAGGAGCCTGAAGCTCCATCTAAGTCTCCCACATGGATTGCAGAGGCCTAATTACTTGGTCCATCTTGCACTGCTTTCCAGGCACATAGCAGGGAGGTGGATCAGAAGCAGCCAGAACTCAAACTTGCACTCAGGGATGCCAGTGTCCCAGGTGGCTCAACCTGCTGTACCACAACACCGGTCCAGACAAAGACTCCGTTCACCAAACTTCAGTGAGGCTCCTCTGCATCCTCTGCCTAACTAGGTTCAATCTTGGGCTTCCTTCAGTCTTTGTAGAATCTAGTGCTAGCAAGATTCCTGCTAAATCACTTTATCAAATATCCACCACCCCTTGTATCAACCCACCCTTGATATCTTGTCACCCTGGGCTGCCTTCAGCAAGAATCCGGTCAAGTCAGTTCAGCCAAAAACCTATTATCCTTTATGTTTCCTGTTTGTTATTTTCCATCTACTGACCTCCATCCTGACCCCACTGTCCTTGGAGTCAGAGTGAAATCCTATCTGTTTCCCCTACTGCAATAATCCTTATACCTATCACCAAGCCCCCTCCTAAATGAAGTCTGCCTCACTGTCTTTAACAAGTATTTACATTATTTTTTCTTAAAGATTTACGTATTTGAGAGGCACAGTTACAGAGAGGGAGAGACAAAGAGAGAGAGGTCTTCCATCTGCTGGTCCACTCCCCAAATGGCTACAATGGCCAGAGCTGGGCCTATCGGAAGCTGAGAGCCAGGAGCTTCTTCTGAGTCCCCCATGTGCATGCAGGGCCATCTTCTGTTGCTTTCCCAGGACACAAGCAGAGAGCTGGATCAGAAGAGGAGCAGCCAGGACACAAACCAGCGCCTATAAGGCATGTTAGTGGCACAGGTGGAGGCTTAATCTACTAAGCCACAGCACCGGCCCTATATCATTTTTTAAACAGATATAAAACAGTTGGCTGATATCAAGGCAAATAAGAGAACACTAAAGTATATCATGGTCTTTTAAAAAAAAGATTATTTATTTGAAAGTCAGAGAGAGAAGGAAAGAGAGAGAGAGAGAGAGAGAGAGAGATCTTTCATCTGCTAGTTCATTCCACAAATGGCTACAGGACCAGGACTGGGCCAAGCCAAAGCCGGGAGCCAGGAGCCTCTTCTGTGTCTCCCACCTGGATACAGGGACTCAAGAACTTGAGTCATCCTAGGCACATTAGCAGGGAGCTGGACCAGAAGTGGAATAGCCAGGGCTTAAACCAGCATCCATATGGGATGCCAGTGCTGCAGGCTGTGGCTTAACCCATGACACCACAGTATCAGCCCCTATTGTGGTCTCTTAAAATACAACACAGACCTTTTATTTCCTGGCTTTCTCAAAATATGAAACTTAACATCAAGAATAATGATTATGATAAATTTGTCATGGTGAAAAAAAAAAAAAAAAAAAACACTGAACTAGGGTAGAGGAGTCTTGTGTTCCATTTCTCTCTCTGCCATGGCCAGGCGCTCAGTTCAACACTCGTGTACTCCAGGACCCATGTCTACTAGATGAGGAGTTTTAGCTGGCTCTAAAACACTAGTTTTTACACATTTCAAACAAATGCAAATACAGCTTGAGTGAGTTGTGTTTTTAATTTTTAAATGATTATTTTTGTTTTACTAATGTATTTAAGCCTTTTTTTCTCTTTCATGTTGAAATTGATCTCCCATCTACTAATTTCCACTTTCTTGAATATTATTATTTCTAACAGCAAAGACAGGAACTCCATAAATAGCCAAGAAGTTATGCCAAGAAGACTCTCCTGAAAATCCACTATAAATAAAGAGAAAATCAATTTTTGGAGACGTCATATAAATTTTCTTTTAGTAGTTAGACATGAAAAGAATAAATACTTTATTATCTTTTCACCTTGAGCTGGTGTTGTGGTATTACAGGTTAAGCTGCTGCCTACAATCCCATACCATAGGATTCCTGGATACCACACTTCCAACCCAGCTTTTGGATAATGTGCCTGGGAAGGGGCAGATGATGACTCAAGTACTTGGGTCCTTGCCATTGATATGGGAGACCTGGATGGAGTTCTAGGCTCCTGGCATTAGCCTGACTCAGCCCTGGCAGTTGCTATAATTTGGGGAGTGAACCAACATGTGGGAGTTCTCTCTTTGTCTCTCCCTCTCTGTCACTCTGCCTCTGAAAGGAAAGGAGGGAAAGGAGGGGGGAGGGGAGGAAGATAAAGAAGGAAGAAATTTAAAAATTTAAATTATAATATGTCTTAATATTGTCTAAGGAAAAGTTATTTTGAAAAGTAGTGAAATCACATAACTTGATTAATATGGCTCTCTAAATGCTCATTACAAGCCAACATTTCCATCTTACGAATGGACGTCCCCTATGAAAAGGGCTAGTTTTTAAGTGTCTGGTTTGGAAATATCCATCCAACATAAGGATCAAAACAAAACAGTGTGGGGAGCAACTCGGACTAGACTGTTACTGGAATTAAGACTTATTCTATGCATCTGCTCTCCCACAATATGGCGCTGAGAAGGGAGTAACAGCTTCTACACAGCTGCCTCCAGTTCAACCAATAAACAGCAGGACCTGCTCCTGATTGGAGGAGAGCAGCGTACTCGGCATATGGGTAGCAGAGTTGGGATTGGTGGAAGAGGACTATAAAGGAGGAGAGAGACAACATGCACCAAGAACACCTGAGGAACACCTGTGCAGCCCCCGAGAGAGCCGGCCGGCGGTGTGCCGCTTCCCCCGCGGAAGTGGGGAAAGTGGCGGGGGAACCGGAGGAAGGGTCAGTAGCCAACCCGGGAAGAACCAGCAGCAAACCCGGGGAGGGCCGAGCAGACAAAAGAACAGCGCAGGGTCCTGTGTCGTTCCTCCACGAAGACGGGGAGCGACATAATGGTGCCGTGACTCGGATAGGAAGCCTAGGCAGGGTTTAGTGTCATTCCTCCATGAAGAGGGGGAGCGACAAAACAGAATGCTTTAAAAGATCAAGTTCTGGTCCCTGATTCTGCTGCATGCCATGACATCTTGGCTAAGACACTTTCCCTGAAGATTTATTTCCACATCTGAACATAAAGAAACTAAATTAGATGTTCCATTAATTGGATGCTTATACTCTTATAATTCTATCTCAAATAGTTGTTGGATTATTCTTTACTTTTTTTTAAGATTAATTTATTTGCAAGGCAGAATGACAGGGAGAGAGATCTTTTATCCTCTGATTTGTTACCTAATGGCCATAACATCCAGGGCTAGGCTAGGTTGAAGTTAGGAGCAAGAAACTCCATCCAGGATTCCCACATGGGTGGCAGAAACCCAAGTACTTGGGCTGTTATTTGCTGTCTCCCAAGTGTATTGGCAGGAAGCAGATCAGAAGTACAGTGTAGGTGGATTTCCAATCTGGCCCTCCAATATGGGATGCAGATATCCCAAGCAGTCACTTAACCTACTCACCCACACTTAAGAATCACACTTGGGTGATTCTTAAGAAGTCCCATATCTTCATAACTGACAATGCCCAATTTGCAGATGAAGAAACTGGGAATAAAATCAAGTAAGTGACTTGCTCAAACTCACAAAGCTAAGTGGTAGACTGCCTGATCCCTTGCCCAGATCTGATTCCAAAGCCCATGATTTTTGTCGCTCCCCGTCTTCGTGGAGGAACGACACAGGACCCTGCGCTGTTCTTTTGTCTGCTCGGCCCTCCCTGGGTTTGCTGCTGGTTCTTCCCGGGTTGGCTGCCGTCCCTTCCACCTCCGTGGAAGGGCGGTTCCCCCTAGCCACTTTCCCCACTTCCGCAGGGGAGCGGCACACCGCCGGCCGGCTCTCTCGGGGGCTGCACAGGTGTTCCTTCAGATAGATGTTCCCCTTAGATGTTCCTGGTGCATGTTGTCTCTCTCCTCCTTTATAGTCCTCTTCCACCAATCCCAACTCTGCTACCCACACGCCGAGCATGCTGCTCTCCTCCAATCAGGAGCAGGTCCTACAGTTTATTGGTTGAACTGGAGGCAGCTGTGTAGAAGCTGTTACTCCCTTCTCAGCGCCATATTGTGGGAGAGCAGATGCATAGAATAAGTCTTAATTCCAGTAACTTAGTCTAGTCCGAGTTGCTCCCCACAGATTTTAGCTCTACCATCAAGGAAATCTTCCCCTTTCAGGAGGCCTGGGGAGAAGTCTTCCACATATACAGGTGTATATACAGCATCCTTAGCACTCATTGCAGACCCTAGACAAGAGCCCCTTGGAAAAGTGCTGGACTCCTGGACACTTGGCCTTAATTCACTAAGGCAGTGGTTCTCAAGGTGTGGTTCCCAGACCAGAAGCATCAGTAATACCTGGGGACTTGCTAGAAATGCCAGTCACAGGCCCCACCTCCTAGACACTGTATTAGAAAATGGGGATGGGGTCCAGCGAGCTCTATTTTAAGGAATCCTCCAGATTATTCTGAATCATGCCACAGTTCCAGAATCACTCAAGTAAGATGTGACCTTGAACAATGTGCTCAACTCTGAGCGCCACTTGCCAGCTCCAAACTCCTGATACTGCTATGACCTAACATCTGAATTATTAATAGGAGGAGAGATTTGATTCATGTCCCTGATTTTGAGAACAGAGGCCCAATGGAGTGAAGGGGAAAGCAGATGAGAAGAGGACACCCTTCCGCACAGCCCACAATTAATCAAAGCAGCAGATCTGTTTGTGATGATCTGTGGCTGTGATGCGTGTGACATCCCAAATTAGATCATCGTTTTTGCAGTCACTCTGAATGCAACGAGCTCCTTGATTCAAAGACAGAATCAATCAATCAAAAATTTGTGTTCTGGGGCTGACCAGCATGGTGGCAGGGCACATTAAACCACGGCTTGTGACACCAGCATCCCATATGGGAATGCTGGTTCAAGACCCAGATGCTCCCTGAGAATGCTCTCCCTGGGGGGCAGCAGATGATAGCCCAAATGCTTGGGCCTCTGCCACCATGTGGGAGACCCAGATATAGTTCCAGGTCCTGGCTTCAGCCTGGCCCATCCTCTGCAATTGTGGCCATTTGGGGGAGTGAATCAACGAGCGGAAGATCTCTCTCCGTCCCTCTCTCATTCTGCCTTTCAAATAAATAAATCAATAAATCTTTAAAAATTTATTCTATTTCCTTAGCCCTGCCCTAAGTCACTTGGGAGTGTTTCTGGGAATGGAGTCCAAAAGGCCCTTTTTGTAAACTGGAACAAAGTAATACCTCACTTCCCAGCATCTGAAACCCTTCCCTCTCCGCCGGCAAGAGGACATGACATAACCAGCCTTACAGGTAGCTTCAGGAACTCCTGTTTCCCCAGCTTTGCAGTGACTCAGTGGGTGGCAGGGAGTGTGAGTGGCCTTAAGTGCCCTGCTGCTGTCCACAGACTGTCATTTTTTATTAAGCATTTTAATTGCTCAGAGTCCAAGTGTCTGTAACTTCATTCTTGTGTAGCATATGGCTTGGGTCAGAAGTCTCTTCACTGGGTCCAGCTCTGAGATTATGAAAAGACACCATTTTTCATCTGTGATATTGAAGCTACTGAGCTATCTTCAAAATATCTGTGGCATAGTAACCATTCAATGACTATCTGTCAAATGAAATAATGAGCTAGCTAAAATAGTGCACAGACTTAACCAAATCTGGTTTGTAAATAACAATGATAGTTGTGCACCATTTTGAACATGTGCCTTTGCCTTTTTCTTTCATGACATGGAAGGAAATTAACATGTTCTGAGTACTTACTGTGTCCCAAGTACTTGGTGCCTATTTATCTCACTTAATCTTCACAGCAATCCTATAGGGAGTGTGACTCCCGTTTTGTAGTTAAGAAAACAGAGACCACTGGCGCCCCGGCTCAATAGGCTAATCCTCTGCCTGCGGCGTCGGCACCCTGGGTTCTAGTCCTGGTCGGGGGCCGGATTCTGTGCTGGTTGCTCCTCTTCCTGTCCAGCTCTCTGCTGTAGCCCGGGAGTGCAGTGGAGGATGGCCCAAGTGCTTGGGCCCTGCACCTGCATGGGAGACCAGGAGGAAGCACTTGGCTCCTGGCTTCAGATCGGCGTAGCTCGGGCCGTAGCCTACTATGTCACAGTGCCAGCCCCTGCAATTTGCATTTTAAAGTTAACATTATATTCCAGACAGTAATCCATTTTGTCTCATAGAGCTATGGTTCTTTTTTTTTTTTTTTTTTTTTTTTCTTTTCAAGATTTGTTTACTTTAAGGGCAGAGTTACAGAGACAGAGACCCAGAGTGACATCTGCCACCTGCTGGTTTACTTCCTAAATGGCTGCAGTGGCCAGGACTGGGCCATTCCAAAACCAGGGCCTGGAGCGCCACCCAGGTCTCCCACATGGGTGGCAGGGATCCAAGTACTTGGGCCATCTTCTAATGCTTTCCCAGGAATAATAGGGAACTGGATTGGAATTGAAGCAGCCAGAATTGGAACTGACACTCCTATGAGATGCTGCTGTTGCACACACAGCTTCCCAAGAGACGCTGTGTTTGAAAGCCCAGAAGTCAATGACAAAGTGCACGTGTGAGAAACCCACAGAAACTCCATGCAACCCGATGTTAAAGCTTTGAGCTTAAGGTTAGACAGCAATCAGCAACTGAAGCAAGTTCCAAGGAAGACTACGTTTTTAGTAATTTAAAAGATTTTTTAAAATTTATTTTTCTTTTTTTTAAAAGAACAACAGAAACAGAGAGAGATTGAGAGAGACCGTCCACCTGCTGGGTCCCTCTCCAAATGCCCATAATACTCACGGTTGGGCCACGCTGAAACCTCTGAAATCCAGAACTTGTTTCTCCTTTCGTTTATAGGTGGCGGGGACCCAGGTACTTCAGCTATCATCTGCTGCCTCCCAGGATGCTCATTTACAAGAAGCTGTATGGGAAGCTGTATAGGACTTGAGCCAGGCACTCTGATATGGCACACAGGTATCACAAGCAGCAGCTTAACAACAAAGCCCAATGCCTGCCCCACCTTTGAGTAATTTTAAGGTAGATGTTAAGAAGACATTCACATGACTCAACAATCTCTTGACCACATAAGGATCTAAAAAGGTAGGGAGACTGGACATAAAGGTAAGACTTCTAAGGAGATGATTTTTTGGGGGGAGAGCTGTTTTTCCAACTGCTTTGTTGCCATCCTTTTTACTTCAAGACAGGTGAGAGGGTTTCAGTGAGGAATTCGGGGGGCCATGGTGGACTGAGCTCCACTCACGCTTTAAAATTCTGCAGGCAAAATGCCCAGAGTCCTCACAGCTACAGATTCAGAAGAGGCCAGCAGTGGGAACGTGCTGTGGCATCCTGCTAGCCTATCAGCCAGAAAAGGACTTTAATCCTTTCTTTAGTTGCCCTCCTGTGGGCAGCAACTCGGACTAGACTGTTACTGGAATTAAGACTTATTCTATGCATCTGCTCTCCCACAATATGGCGCTGGGAGAGGAGTAACAACTTCTACGCAGCTGCCTCTCGCCAACTTGAGTGATGACCTGCAGGAGCTGATCCTGCTCCTGACTGGAGGAGAGCAGCGTACTCGGCGAGTGGGTAGCAGAGTTGGGATTGGTGGAAGAGGACTATAAAGGAGGAGAGAGACAACATGCACCGGAACATCTATCTGAAGGAACACCTGTGCAGCCCCCTAGAGAGCCGGCCGGCGGTGTGCCGCTCCCCCTCGGAAGTGGGGAAAGTGGCAGGGGGAACCGCCCTTCCACGGAGGTGGAAGGGTCGGTAGCCAACCCGGGAAGAACCAGCAGCAAACCCGGGGAGGGCCGAGCAGACAAAAGAACAGCGCAGGGTCCTGTGTCGTTCCTCCATGAAGAGGGGGAGCGACACCCTCCCTTCCTCGTGGATGGAGTCAGAACCTAGGATGAGCAAGGTGGAGGAGGGTGGGGAAAGTAGGAACACCAGGTGGGAGAAAAGCAACAAGGGCCAGAACCCAATCCCTCTCCTCTACAAGCTGCAAGCCCACATCGGGCCCCTGCTCAGGGAGGGACACAATTCAAGTTGATATCCTGTTTGATAGTTATATGGAACTAGATATTTTTAAAATATTGAGCTGAGAATGCACCTGCCATTCAGAGTGACTATAATTTTCTATTACTCAAAGAAGAAACCAAAAAGTCATTGAAAGTGCTGACATTTCCATCTGACTCTCAGAAGAGAAATAGTTGCTGAAAGGAAAGACCACCACAAAACACAAAACACACCAAACAACCGAGTAAGGGAAAAAGTTTGTTGTTGAGTGTGGGGAACCCCACAGGCTGCCCCCTGTGCACAGAGAGCACAGCAGCCTGTACTGGGAGAACAGGCTTACATAGCTTTGCAGAGGTAAGGAAGTGGGAGCAGCAAATCCCGCTACGGTGGGGATGGAGCTGACGCTTGTGATTGGACTATTGGGTCACCTGACATCTGGTGAGTCAGGCTGGGCTTAGGAAGATGGCACCATTTTACTATCAGTCACAAGAACAGCTAGAGGGGCAGTGAGAGAAAGACATTAGATTGTTTCTTGATTATGTTGTATGAGTCCTGATTTTCAGCAGTGGTATAACTAAATTCATCTTAGAGAAGAATTCTGAGTTGTCCTACATTTCATTACAAGGGCCAGGGATGGAAGGGGGGAAAGATAAGGGAATTTATCAGGTAACAGATACAGGCGAGACCAGCAGAAGGCTACTTCACTTTCTTGGATGTATACAGAAACTTCACTAAATCCCATCACAGCGGACCTAAACTCTCTGGACTGTTAACTCCAAGTGATTCAGAAACAACAAGTACTGCCTTCCAAATTTTTGCCGCTCCAAGTTTTCCTATATCCCCTCTTATCTAGAGCCAATGCAAGCTCACTAGGCTCTCCTTTGGCAGAATCGCATTATAAAAATACTCTTAACTCTAGAACCAGTGGACATTTTCCGTTAGCAGAGATGGCTGGAGCACTGGTTCTTGACTTCTCGTAAGAAAAGAATTTTAGACATGAGACAGATGTTACCAGTAAGCAAGTTAGTGATGTTTAATGAGGATGTACCTGGCAGGGTAGGCAGGTATCTCAGCAAAGAAGAGAGAGCCCAGTCTTCATACAGACTGGACCTTTAATGGATATGGGCCCACTGTTCCTCTCCTCCCTCCCTTGTCAGGCATCTTGCTGAGCAGAGGGCTTTCTGGGCAAGGAATTCATGAATTTTCTTTTGGGACTCTATCAGCAAAATGGTACTGGACCTAATCGCCCTCCTGGTACAGGACCAGGAAGGTTCTCCTACAATGTCCCTGGGGAAGAACTGGGACCCACCTAACAGTGTTATCAGGTCTGGGCAAGACTTTTGATATTCAAATATTGGTTAGCCTTCAAGGCATGCTTCTGTGTTTCTTCCCTCATTCAACCTTACCAAATTCCCATTTTTGGTCTTGGGCCTCTCTCACACACACAGGCTGCTATCTACTTTCCTACCTAACATTTTCAACTGCTGCCTAGCCTTCCTTCTGGTAATTGACAGATGTGTCCCAGAAGACAGCCCCTTTAGACTTTTCAAGAGTCTCAAGAGTTTTGGTTTTACCGTGGTAAGAGAAGAGATTGCAGAGAAGCTGAGAAGGGCCAGATCTGAAGGCAGAATGAGTCAGTGGAAGATGGAGCTTCTCCCTAAGGGCCCATTTCCCCCCTCTCCTAGAAACCTTTTATTTAAGGTATATGTGCTTCCTGCATTTCATATATGCAAATTTAGGAACAGTGATTCTTCCCACCCTACCCTCCCTCCTGCCCTCACTCCTACCCTCTTCCTCCTCTCCTGCCTCTCCTATGCTCATTCCTCTTTTTCTTTTTTTTTTTTTACAAAGATATATTTTCAATTAACTTCTTACTCATAAGATTAACCCTATACTAAGTAAAGAATTCAACAAATAGTATGGAAAAAACATCCTCAACAGTCAAGACAAGGGCCGTTCAAAATCATCGCATCTCAAAGTGACAATATCACCTCTATAGATTACCTTTTAGGTGCTCTATTAGTTACTGTTAGGAAAAGAGTCCAGATTGGTGCTCCTCACATGGAGCACCAAAATGTAAGAAAAGAGTGCAGAACAGAGAGGAGACAGAATACAAACTCACAGCCAGGCCAAATGTATTCAGAGAAAATAAACTCGCTGAGGGCGACCAACTACCAACAGGCTCGCAGATCAAACACGTAGCATTTCCCTGATGACTAGTGATCCTGTGCCTTTTTTCACATGTCTGTTGGCCATTTGGATTTCCTCTTGAAAAATGCTTGTTCAAAACCTATACCTTAACTGGAATGTTTGCTTTGTTGTTGTTGTTGAATTTCTTGAGATCTTTATATATTCTGGATATTAATCCATTATCAGTTGCATAGTTTGCAAATATCTCCCCCCATTCTGTCAGTTGTCTCTTCTCTTTGCTGAGGGTTTCCTTTGCAGTACAGAAGCTTCTTAGCTTAATGTAATTCTATTTGTCAATTTTGGTTTTGATAGTCTGTGCTTCTGGGGTCTTTTCCAGGAAGTCTTTGCCCATGCTAATGTCTTGCAGAGTTTCCCTAGTAATTTGATGGTATCAGCTGGTAAATTTAGACCTCTCATCCATTTAAGTTGATTTTTGTATGAAGTGTAAGATAGGGTCTTATTTCATACTTACACACATGGAGATCCAATTATCCCAGCACCATTCGTTGAAGAGACTGTTCTTGCTCCAGGGATTCATTTTAGCTCCTTTGATTATTTGATTGTAGATGAATGGATTAGTTTCTGGAGTTTCTATCTGTTCCATTGGTCTATATGTCTATTTTTGTGCCAGTATCAGGTTGTTTGGATTACAATTGAAGGGCGCTTCTTACAAAGTCATTGAAGAGTTTGAGGTAGGGGATTTCATGACCAAAACCATGCTTTTAAAAACCATCTCTTGAGCCGGCGCCGTGGCTCAATAGGCTAATCCTCCACCTTGCGGCGCCGGCACACCGGGTTCTAGTCCCGGTTGGGGCGCCGGATTCTGTCCCGGTTGCCCCTCTTCCAGGCCAGCTCTCTGCTGTGGCCCGGGAGTGCAGTGGAGGATGGCCCAGGTGCTTGGGCCCTGCACCCCATGGGAGACCAGGAAAAGCACCTGGCTCCTGGCTCCTGCCAGGATCAGCGCGGTGCGCCGGCTGCAGCGGCGGCCATTGGAGGGTGAACCAGCGGCAAAGGAAGACCTTTCTCTCTCTGTCTCTCTCTCTCACTGTCCACTCTGCCTGTCAAAAAAAAAAAAAAAAAAAAAAAAAAAACCATCTCTTATGGCCGGCGCTATGGTGCATTAGGTTAATCCTCCACTTGCAGTGCCAGAATCCCATATGGGTGCCAGTTCTAGTCCCGGCTGCTCCACTTCCAGTCCAGCTCTCGTCTATGGCCTGGGAAAGCAGTAGAAGATGACCCAAGTGCTTGGGCCCCTGCACTCACGTGGGAGACCAGGAAGAAGCGCCTGGCTCCTGGCTTTGGATTGGCGCAGCTCCGGCTATTGCAGCCATTTGGGGAGTGAACCAACAGAAGGAAGATTTTTCTCTCTGTCTCTCCCTCTCACTGTCTGTAACTCTGCCTCTCAAATAAAATAAATAAAATATTTTTAAAAATCCCTCACAAAAAGGAGGTCAATGTGATGCCAGCGTGAAGCAGTGAGGACAAAAGGAATGGAAGGCTTGAGAAGTGATCAGTTTGATAACAATAGCAGATGGAGTTGGTGTAGAGACTCAAGGGAGGCTCCCACATTGCTGATGTCAGCCACTTAGCTGTCAGCAGTGCCATTTCTGGAGACTGAGAAATCTTGATTGTTTAATTTTCCCAGGAAACACACAGGGCAGACACTATCATCTCCATCTTATTGATATAGTGACTAATATTAAGAAAACCAAGAACTTTGCTGAAGTCCGCATAATCTGATTGCAAGCTGAGAGTTGCTGGCTTCTTATGTTTCCAACTTTAGTTGACAGTGATGTGGCAGGAAGGTAGCTAGTGAAGAGGAACTAAGGGTTGCTAGCATGTGCACTGCAGTCCCACCCCCTTTTGTGCAGATCCCAGCTGCTTGGGTTTCACCACCTGAGAACCAGTACCAGCAAGAAATATCCAATATGGCGGCAGTCTGTATTCCTACCATGACTTTTTAGTCATTATGAAGAAATTGCCAGTGGCGGCATACCCACTCCTGGTATGTACCAACACCAGGACACTTTTGAGATTTCCAAAAAAGGTCATGAAATGGGTGGTACTCACGACTCACCCAAAACTCTGCCATCCGTGAACATCCAATTAAGCGCTGCTTCAGACACCACCTCTGATGACTCCCAAGTATAAGAAGACAATTCCAAAGTTTGTTAGAGGCAATTCTTAGTCTTCCCTGAGGTTGCTGGCTTGCCCTCCTGAGTGTGTGCTTTCCTTCTGCCTGAAAATAAATCTTGCTTCTCTGCTGACCTTCACCTACGGCTCTTTGCTTGGAATCTTTGTCACATGGAGACAAGAATCTGACCCAAGCCTAGTCAGGGGCAAACCTGCAAACAACTGTACTTGAACTGTTTGCCCTCTGGGTCTCTTTAGTTGCATGTGGAAACAAATACACTACCAGAGGTAAATTTAAGTGTGTGATTTAAAGAAAGGAGACATTCTGAAAATAATTCTCATACTTCAAATATTTATACATGTAGCAATTTCAACAAAACACAATTGTGCTTGAAGACCTGGGGTTCGAGTTCTGACTCCATTTCTCATCCAGCTTCCAGCAAATGTAGATCTGGGAAGGCAGCAGAGGACACAGCTCAAGTACTTGCATCCCAGACTGAGTTGCTGGCTCCTGGCTTCAACTTGGTGCAGTCCCAACTGTTGAGGGCATTTGGGGTGTGAAGTGAACCAGTTCAAAATCTCTCTGTGTCTCTTTCTGTCTGTCTGCCTTTTAACAACAACATAATCATGCATATTGGAATCATGGCAACATTACATGAAACCTTAGATTTCAATATAATTGAGAAAAGTCTGAATTGGCTCATTGTTTCTTACCCACCCACAGGATTCAGAAATTTATGTTTTAGAGAGGTGTTTCTCAGACCTTAATGTGCATATTGGAGATCTTGTTAAAGCATCATCTATGCTTCAGTTGGTCTGGGGTGGGACCTCAGGTTTCTGCATTTTTAACAAAAATGCTGCTGGCTTAACTGTTAAGAAAGTAAGGTTTTAGTTGAACTCAGAACTTCTCAAAGTAGATGTGAGCACTGAGCGAGACCGGAGGCAAAGGAATCTCAGAAATATAATTATATTGCGGATAAACAGAACCAGATCTTGCAAAACGGATGATGCAAACAAATGTTGTCAGACCCATTTTCTTACTTTTAAATTCCTTTCCTCATTCAGCACTTTGTCTAGGCCTTAGTAAATGGTTCTGTGGATTGTTAACTAATCCTTGCCTGAGGGCAGACTAGAAGGTGGTTTTTCCGGTTACACCTGCCTCACCTAACCCTCAGAAAATGCATTTTCAGATGCACTTTCAAATTTCAAGACCTGAAAGAATAAAACTTTAATTAGAATGACAGGCAATACTTTGATGTTTGTGGGAAGGGGTCCCTGCTCAGCAATCCCCTCAGTATCAGTTATGGGCAAGCCCTGGAAAGAAGTGAGTCAACTTGTTCAAGTGGCCTATTGGATAAGGAGTACTTTCTCCTGCTTATTTGCCTGTTCCTTCCTAAAGTCAATCTTTGATGATCCCAAATATTCAAAAGGAAAGGATTTCTATCCAAAGAATATCTGTTTGCAACTTTGCCTCTGCCCTCTTTAGTCAGAGTGGGACTCTCTGTGAGTTAAGGGATACATACTTTGAGATGGATTGGATTAAACAGCATTGTTCCAGCTAATCCTGCTGAATTCAGAGCCAGGAGGCTGTAGGTTCTGCTCTTGGTTTTGACACTTACATTCTATATGACCTTGGGCAATCCATTTCATGTTTTTGGTTCCAGTTTTTTCACGTGGAATGTGAAACCACAGGACAGAAATGATCTCCAAGTTTCCTCCTGGTTCTAAAACCTTGTTTCTGAAGTTGTTCAAAGAAAAAGGAATGTTTAGGTTGAGGGCTTTCACAGTGGCTGGTCATGAAAATCACTTTGGATAGTTTTCAAAAATATAGCTCTCCTCCTACCTTACTCTGATAATTTGTGAATGTAACCTTGGAAATTCTCAATTTTCTTAAGGTAAATTATGCCCAATGGATAAATTTGAAAATTATTAAACCAAGCCACCAGGGGGCGCCTAGGAGCTGTTGATGTTCATGTAGGAGTCAAACCCTTTTGGAATATCAAAATGAAATACAATTGATAAGCCATTTACGTATCTGATCTTACTTTATGTCATTTGAAATAAACTTGTGACTTAAAGCATCTCTTACCATTTGATATTTTAGGATAATTTTCTTCTTTATGAATTAGTTATGTCAATTAATATGTATATTGTCTACAGCATTACAAACACATAAAATGAATGTAATCTTCAGTTTTCAATCAAAGATTAGAAGTTTGGAGAGCGGCGAGTTATCTCCTAGTGTGAATGTATGTTAAATATTCCAAATTTTCTAAAACAATCCTTTAATTCTGGGCTCCATATTCGCTCGCATCTTGAAAAAGTAAGTTATGCTTATGATCTAAAAAAAAATTCTCCTCCAAATATCATTTTTTCCCTCACCTGTCAGATGACGTTAATAAGAGAACTCAACTCATAGGACTGTTGTGGGGATTAATGCGTTAATGCAACTAAAGCATTTGGAACAGTCCCTTGTGTATAATTAGCATTCAACATAAATAGATGATTGATATTCATTTTAAAAATTAATTTTAATTATTTTGGAGGCAGAGAGAGAAAGAGAACTTTCCATTCACGGGTTCACTCCCAAATGCCCACAACAGCCAGGGTTGGGTCTTCCTGAAGCCTGGAGACTGTAATTCAACCCAGTTCTCTCACATGGGTGGCTGGGACGCAGGTATTTGAGCCGCCATCATCTACTGCCTCATAGGTGTGCTTTAGAATAAAGCTGTCACTGGAAGCAGATCCAGGACTGGAACTCAGAGACTCTGATATGGATTGCAGGTGTTCCAAGTGGTGACTTAACCACTGCATCAAACACCGGCCCTTATTCAAATTCTGGTGCTGTTATCACTACTCTCTCTTGGCAGAGCCTCCTCTTGGTTACAAGTCCAAAACCTAGTCCCACTGTCTTCTCTGCTGTCCCTCAGGTACCATGACCAATTGACAAGACTGATTTGGCTTGGCTATTCTCTCTCCTCATCCCCATGGAGAATTCTTTCATTTGATCTCTCATTATTTTACTTCCAGACTTCTAATATATATTCCTGAAAGCCTCCCTGCCTTCATGAGAGTGAAGTACAAACCTGACTGTGTTTTTCCACTAATGAAATCACTTGCTGGCTGTAGGCCACATACTCTTAAAGGGTTAAAAAATTATATACACATATACACATATGTGGAGAGAGAAATCTAATGGGGTAAATTGTTAACAATAAGTAAATGGTGCAATCTTTTTTTTTCTTAAAATTTTATTTTTTTAAAAGACAGAGTGACAGCAAGAGAGATCTTCCATCTGCCGGTTCACTCCCAAGATAGCCACAATAGCCAGGAACCAGAATGCCATCTGGGTCACCCATGTGGGTGGCAAGGGCCCAAATACTTGAGGCATTATTTGCTGTTTCTCAGGTGCCTTAGCAGGAACCTAGAGTAGCCAGGACTCAAACCAGACTCTGATATGGGATACGGTTGTCCTAAGCAGCACCACAAGGCCTGTCCATCATCTCTGTTTATTATTACAACTTCTGCCAACAAAATGCATTCCTGGCCTTTCTCAGAATCACATCCAAAACCCTTTCTTCTCCAGCCTCGTCTCTACTGTTTTCCCTCTGGATGGTGAAACTTCAGCCATAATGTCTTTGTATTTGTTATTCTCCAGGTTGGAATGCTAGAGTCTTCTCCCATGTGTTTACTCAGAAAATTCTTATTTATACTTCACAACCCAGAAGATAATCCCTCCTGATTTTTCGGGACTCAATTAATTAGCTGCCCCCTCTGGATCCACTGTGCTCCTCATTTTGACTCTAGTGCCATTATCTCAAGAAGTGTAGTAACTCTGCTTCCTCTTCTAAACCCAGAGTTCTGTAGAAGAGAGTCCACTATGTCTTACTCATTATTGCACCACCAGAGCCGGAAATCCTGACTCCTGTCCTCTTAGGTTCATCAATCCCCTTTTATTTGCCAGCCATGCTGGGTCCTCGCCTTCTGTTGTCTGAAGCAGCCACAATGACACTGCATGGGCTACTGCTTCCTGTTGTTCCCGGATGAGACTTGGCTACTCTCCCTCATTTTTCTTTTTTCTTTCTGTTTTTTTTTTTTTTTTTTTTTTTTTTTAACATTTCCCATGTGGAGGAAGTGAGCTGCTACTGATGAGGAAGGAGCTACAATCCAGTGGTCATCACTGTTACTTAGCTCCCCCACACCATGACTTCCTTCCTTTTACCCTAATTCACTCTTTTAGTGCCAAGTGCTTTATCTCTTGGAAGTCCCGATTTCCACATCTGTAAAAAGGGTACACTTTATATCAACATCTTTGGTACGAGACATATTTTACTTTTTGTTTTATTTGATTAGACCTCTTGTTTGGATAGTTTGCTTGGTCTAATCCTTTGTGTTAATTTGTCAAAGTGCATCAAGTATTAATAGAAATCAAAGAGAACTAGAAAGTTATTTTTTCAGTTATTTCTTCTTTATTATTATTATTTTTTTAGGTTTGAGAGGCAGAGAGACAGAGCTTTCATCCACTGGTTCACTTCCCAAATGCCCAGAACAAGAGATGGGCCAACGATAGGAATCAGGAACTCTATTTGGGTTTCCCAAGTGGATGGCAGGAACCCAATCATTTGAGTCATCATCTGCTGCCTCCCAGGATCTGCATTAATAGTAAACTAGAGTCAGGGGCTGAAGCCAAGTATTGAATCCAATATTCGGGTAAGGGACATGAACATCTCAACTGCCATCTTAACCACAAGACTAAACACCAGCTCTCTAAGTTATTTACACGAGTCTTGATACTTACGTAAGTCAGAGGCCAGTGTGCCACACGTGGGGTGAATGTATACCGTCGGACCCTTATGTTTCCATTCTACAGAGAATTTAGTGTAGGGTAACTTAGCATAGTTTTCTAATAATAAATGACTCTTCTAACAGGTCCAAGTTATCATTGCTTTTTAAAAATTATTTAGTTGAAATGCAGAGTGATAGAGAAATAATGACACAGAGAGAAAGAGATGTTCCGTCTGGTGATTCACTCCTCAAATGGCAACAACAGCTGGGCCTAGGCTAGGCAGCAGCCAAGACTCCGGAATTCTATCCTGCTTTCCCACACGAGTGTCAGAGACCCAACTACATTTTCTGCTGTTTCCCCAAGCACACTAGCACAACCAGCATTCACGTGGGATGCTGGTGTCACAGATGGCTTAACTCACTGCACCACAACGCCAGTCCCATCATTGCTTCAAGACTATATGTTTTATGGGTTAAAAAATGATGGGATATGGGTTCAAGTCCCAGATGCTCCATTCTGATCCAGCTCCCTGCTGATGCACTTGGGAAAGCAGCAGAGGATAGTCCAAGTCCTTGGGTCCCTGGATCCTGGCTGCTGAGCATCCCAGCCCTGCCTGGCCATTGTGGCCATTTGGGGAGTGAACCAGTAGATGGAAGACTTTCTCTCTCTCTCTTCTCTCTCTCTCTCTCTGCCTAGAGACTCTATCTTTCAAATAAATAAATAATTCTTAAAAAAAAAAAAAAAGATGGGATCCCTTGGAGAAGAAAAAGCCTGATGTTAGCAGTAAAACACATTCACTCTGAAATACTACTTGTGAGCTCTCAGTATTTTCTACAGTGATGAAACAGCTCACATGCTTAACATTTGGCTGTTGGGAGCATCAGAAGTATGGCTCTGGTTTAACACTTAGCAAGCACTTTGGACCGTTATGGACCTTGTCTTGTTCAACATTCTGCCACTGCCTTGGACAGTGGTTGGCCCATAGTAAAAGCTCAATAAAGACTTGCCAAACATATATGCAAATCCGGCCAATAAACCCAATAAGGGAATGTCATAGTTCCAAGAGCCTAAATACATCAAAGCAAGTAGAATAGAGAACCCTAAATAGATAGGTTTGTTGAACCCCACAATTTGTCCTAAAGTGCCCATGGTGCTTCTGCTTATGTAAAACAAAAATCTTCAGTTACACCTTGCCAAGGACTTTCCATGGGGATATTCCCTAAATGTTTCCAGAATTAAAGGTGGGAACAGTACTCTCCAGTCCCTTCACGTTCCTGTCATTGTGTGTTGTGGTGTTTCGAGCCTGGGTTTTCTGTAGTGGCTTTACTGTAATAAAGGGCTGAGTTACTGACAGCTATCCTCTTTCTCATCTGCTGCTTATCAACACAGTACAGTTTCCTGTGCCCATGACTGATGGGGAAATAATACAGTGGATGTTAGTGCATACGAGCAGCCTGAAGTTATGCTATATTAATCTTCGGGGTTACACGGTGTAACTTTATTTACTTTGTAAGTGGTTTGCCATTATTTTCTTGAAGATCCATTTTATTTTCTCTGTGAATTCATGTTCATTTGCTTGGCAGTCAGGTTGAGGTATTCTTGATCTATTGTGTGTCGGATTTTCTGAAGATTTTACTCCTTTTGCTGTTCTGCAATCTGTGGACTTGACAAATGACAGTGTTCAGGCAAAGGGAGCCTTGAAGACATACTCTATAAGTCATCAGAATGTGATGCACTGTGCACTAGCAGCATGAACTAGAAATGAAAAAAGTGCTGCAAATAGGATCGACTCCTTTGGGCTTAAATTGGATTGGCAGCAACACAGGTTCTGCTGTGGATTGAAGTCATTTTCTAGTTCGGTACTACTCACTCCATGGGGAATGGTGGAGTCAGGATTTAGCAGCAAGGTTCTGGGAGCAGGCCAGAAGCTACATCTGTTCTGAACTGTAAGTGGGCTGGAAAAACACTTTGAAAAAGAGCCAGGAGAGGGAAGAGAAGGAGAGCACACAACCTTTCCTCTCAGGAAGGCCACAGAAATGAATCCATTGATGACAAGCAGATTGGATTTAGAGACAGTTTTTGTAGAAATAAAATACAGGTGACCCTTTTCTTCTCATCTGTTAAATTTCACTGTCTTTTCTGAGGAGAATCATCATAAGAGAATTATAATCCATAGTGCAAGAAAACCATATTAGGAAGAACTTATGTATTACTTGCAAAATTTGGGCTGAGTCTAACAGTGCTTTGAGAATAGTAGATCCTTAGCACATTTTAGTCAATTTCTTTTCTCCAAGTATGTGACTACATCATCTTGTAGGAAGCATTGATTTTTCTATTTTAAGAAAATTTTTTTTGCATTGAGAAGTTCTATCACAAGATGATTAACAAGTAAAAGGGTGTAGTTGGAAAGGAGGAATACATTCTATGTCCTATAGTTCAGGAGGATAATAACTATGGTTGACAATAAATAATGGCATATTTCAAAATAGCTTGTAAGAGAATTTTAGATGTTCTCACCAGAAAGGAATGATAAATGTCTGAGGTAGCTGGAGCCACCCTGATCTGATCATTATTACACATTTCTCATGAAGGGTTTTCAAAAAGTTCATGGAAAAGGCATATCATGAAAAAACTATGAACAGATTTCAAATTTTTTTTGCACCAGGATAAACTTTTTATTTTTTAAAGATTTATTTATTTATTTGAAAGGCCGAGTCACACAGAGGCAGAGGCAGAGGCAGAGGCAGAGGCAGAGAGAGAGAGGTCTTCTATCTGATGGTTCACTCCCTAGAGGGCTGCAACGGCCAGCGCTGTGCTGATCCAAAACCAGGAGCTTCTTCCAGGTCTCCCACGTGGGTGCAGAGGCCCAAGGACTTGGGCCATCTTCTACTGCTTTCCCAGGCCATAACAGAGAGCTGGATTGGAAGTGGAGCAGCTGTGACTTGAACTGACACCCATATGGGATACCAGTACTGCAGGTGGCAGCTTTACCTGCTACACCACAGCACCGGCCCCAGCTTACCTTTTTTATTGTATTTTTAATGTATTTGGAAGGAAGAGAGAGAGGGAGAAAAATCTTCCACCTGGTTCACTACCATATGGCTGCAATGGCTGGAGGTAGGCCCGACTGAAGTCAGGAACCTGGAACCCTGTCCAGGTCTCCCACGTGGGTGGCAATGGCCATCTTCCACTGCTTTCTCAGCATATTAGCAGGACGCTGGATTCGAAGCTAGGGCTAAAACTGGCAGTCTATGAGATACCAGGTTGCAGGCGGTAGCTTAACCTACTACACCATCATGCCAGCCCCATGAATTCATCTTTTAATTCTATTTTTCACAAAGTTTTTGAAGACCCCAAATATGTGTACTAAAATGTGCCCCATAAGGATATACAATTACCACATGTCTATTAACAATAAAAAATATTTTTAAAAAGGGGTTCTCTGTCAACGGAAGTTTGAGACCATGGATTGGAGAGACAGTGGCTGACTCACCGGAAAGCGATTGGAAACAGACTGGCTTGTGTTCAAATTCCAAGTCATTCTCTTCCTGGCTGTACAACGTGGCGCAAGTTGCTCTCTGACTCCCAGGTGGCCATCTGTGATGAGGACGTGAGGACGTGCTCCCTGAGTACATGGAGAGCCCTTGATAACCTGAGCTAACTTTTTTTTTGAGTCCGTATAAATCCTATTTTCTTCTTTTTGTGGCACTGTTGAATTTGCTGTATAGCTACAATTTTGATTTCTAGAAAAAGTATTTTTCCTGATTTGAGTCAAGAAACGAAACTTGGCTTGTCTAAACCTGAAATTATGTTTTCTGCCCAGCCAAAAGTGCAAGAAAAGCTAGGAAGGAAAAAAACACGCTGAGTGGCCTTTAGGCACGGGGAGATTCTGAGTCTACTTGGGTCAATTGCAGTGCAGTTGGTGATGCTGGGGCAAGGGTCTTTGGGCTGTTTAGCTGAAATGCCAGATTCTTCTTGGGAAGACCTTCTGAAATTATAGTCAAATCTTAGCAGCAAACACGCGATTCAAAATAGTAGAAATATTTGCCATGTGGTTTGCTTTTCTTATTTATGTTTATCAGAAAAGCATATTACATTTATTAACTAATGAGATGTATAAACAGAATGAAATAGGTCCCTGAGCCTGATTAAGCCTCTTTGAGTCACAATTTCTTTAGGTAAAAATGAAAGGTTTGAAATGAGAGTGACCATGTCTAAGGTCCCTTTTAAATTTAACATTCTAAGCTTTCACACTGTGTTTAGGCTGATAATAATTAAATTAATAATTAATTAAAGTTATTGTTACATTTCCTACATTAACAGAAAATGATGATTTACTAAGAACTTACTTGAGGGGCCGGTGCTGTGGCGCATCATGAAGCGCCAGCATCCCATATGGGCGCTGGTTCGAAACCCAGCTGCTCCACTTCCGATCCAGCTCTCTGCTGTGGCCTGGGAAAGCAGTAGAAGATGGCCCAAGTCCTTGGGCCCCTGAACCCACATGGGAGACTTGGAGGAAGCTCCTGGCTCCTGGCTTCGGATCGGCACAGCTCTGGCCGTTGTGGCCAATTGGGGAGTGAACCATCGGATGGAAGACCTCTCTCTCTCTCTCTCTGCCTCTCCTCTCTCTGTGTAACTGACTTTCAAATAAAATAAATAAATCTTTAAAAAAAAGAACTTACTTGATGGGCTTCAGGTCATTGACTCCTTACAATAGTACCTAGGATATAGGTTCTATTATTCTCATTTTGCTGATGAGGAAGCAAACTATGAGAATTGTTGTTGTAGCTGAAATTAAGCAGATGTAAATAATTTTCCAAGGCTATCCAGTTAGGAAATGGTAGAGATCAGATTTAACTGGCACTCTGAGTATATAATTCATGCTTTGAACCCAAACCTATGTCTCTCACTATACAGCATACACACTGCTTATTGATAGTGGATAAGAAGCTTACGGGCAGCAGAGTTGGAACTTTGGTGGAAAATACTCTCTTAAGTAAAAGGCATAGTGGCTAATCACATATGTTAGAACTGAGAAGTTTTTCAGTGCTTTGGATGGTGAGTCTTAAGGGTAGACACAGTGATTTATTTATGTGGCTTCTCTTTGCCAGGTGAAATAGGCATTTGAATACATTTTTGTTGGCTGAATGTATATTGTATTACCTCACTGTAAATCATTGTAAAGGTTTTGAAGGCTAGAAGCAACTCATAATTCATTTCATCTACCTATTCCCTACCCCCACCCCCACCCAGTATTTTATAAAAAACCTGAAATCCAAAGGAGGCGGGGCATGTGAGAAGTCAGAGCACCAGATCTCCTAATTCGCACTCCAGGGCTCTTTCCACTTTGCCGTCATGGGGAATTCTTCACTTCACCAAAGACTACCACTTGCTGGCAGTGTATTCACAGTGACTAAAGCCCAGCTCCTCACTGGTTGAGATGCTCAGGCCTTCAGTGAAAGCCCTCTGCATTTTTTGCCATTATTCACTGAAACAGGCCAGGGCCGTGGCACAGGAAACGCCAGCTGGCATGGCACAGCAACTCCCTTGAGAGAGGGCTAATTTTGCCTGGCCTTGGAGAAAGGGCTTGCCTTTTTTCATTTGTGTCTGCACCAATATGGCTAAATGTACACGAGCCAGGAGGATGTTTCGCCATCTGCCTGTTCAGTGGGGGAATTGGCCTTTCTGCTGCTCCAGCTGGCTTTTGGAAGGCTTAGTGGCTCAGAGCCAGTGCGCCGAGGTGCTCCTCCTTGGAGCGCATGCTGCAGGAGGGAAGGAGACGCTGTGTGAGCTCCACAGCCAAGGGTGTACTTGAAGCTTGACAAATGGTTTGCATACAACTGCGGCAGCAAGTGCGATCCAAGCATATTGCAGCGGGGCCGCAGCTTTGTCCCGAGGATATGTCCTGTACGCGTGTGGGATCAACTGAGAAAGGCCTCACTCAAGAAAAAATGATCACTTTTTCTAATTACAAAAGTACTACATTTAATGTAGAAAATTTAGAGTGTACCAAAAAGAGAGAAAGGAAGGAAGGAAGGAAGGAAGGAAGGAAGGAAGGAAGGAAGAAAGGAAGGAAGAAAGAAAAGGAAAACAAATGCTATTTATCATATTGCCATTCAGGAATACTCATTATGAAATCTTTGTTATATATACTTTATAGCTTTTAAAATATATTTATATGGATTTTGTGTGTATGTGTTGCGTGCTTTTTTTTTTTTAAAGATTATTTATTTGAAAGACAAAGTGACAGAGAAGGAAGGACAGAGAGACATCTATCACTCACCCAGCTGCCAGAGCTGGGCCAGACAAAAGCCAACATCCAGAACTTCATCTGGATCTCCCACCAAGGTGGCAGGAACGCCATTACTTGGGCCATGATCTGCTGCCTCCAAGGAGCATTATCAGGAACCATGGAGTAGCAGGCACATCTATATGAAATGTGGGCATCCCAAGTAGTAGCTTAACCCATTGTGCCACAATACCTTCTCCTCATTGTCTTAATTTTCTTATGCCATTAATTGTTCTTTAACATTATTTTCAGCAGCTGCATAGTATTCCATCCCAGACTTATAATGTACTACAAGGTGGCTACAAACATTTCATGGACAAATAGAATTAACAGAAAGATGAGCGGCTGGTGCTGTGGCATGATGGGTAAACCCACCACCTGTAGCGCCAGCATCCCATATGAGTGTTGGTTTAAGTCCTGACAGTTCCACTTCTGATTGAGCTCTCTGCTATGGCCTGGGAAAGCAGTAGAAGATGGCCCAAGTCCTTGGGCCCCTGCACCTTCATGGGAGACCTGGAAGAAAGTCCAAGCTCCTGGCTCCAGATCCGCCTAGCTCCGGCCATTGCAGTCATCTGGGGAGTGAACCAGCAAACAGAAGACCTCTCTCTCCCTGCCTCTGCCTCTCTCTGTAACTCTGCCTTTCAAATAAATACATAAATACATCTTTTTAAAAAAGAAAAGAAAGATGAGTTTATTTTGATGCAAGAATTTTTTTTTTTAAAAATTATTTATTTGAGAGGCAGAGTTATGGAGAGAGAGAGATGTCTTCCATCTGCTGGTTCACTCCCCAAATGACTGCAGCTGCTGGGGTTGGGCCAGGCCAAAGCCAGGAGACAAGAGCCTTCTCTGGGTCTCCCACGTGGGTGACAGGAGCCCAAGTACTTGGACCATCTTCTGCACTTTCCCAGGCCATAGTGGAGAGCTGGATTGGAAGAGGAACAGCCAGGACATGAACTGGCACCGATATGTGATGCTGACACTGCAGGCAGCAGCTTTATCTGCTATGCCACAGTGCCGGAACCCACAGTTTTTTTCTGAACATGTCTTCATGAACTTCTTGAAAACCCCTGATTTGTGTGTGTGTGTGTGTAAGGAAAGCAGTTACCCCACCCTTTTCAGTGATGATGAGGAATATTTCCAAGAGCTGTTTATTTCTTTTTCTTTCCTTTTTAAAAAAGATTTATTTATTTATTTGAAAGTCAGAGTTACACAGAGAGGAAAGAGAGAGAGAGGTCTTCCATCCGATGGTTCACTCCCCAGATGGCTGCTACAGCCGGTGTACTGCGCCGATCTGAAGCCAGGAGCCAGGAGCTTCTTCCGGGTCTCCCATGCAGGTGCAGGGGCCCAAGGACTTGGGCCATCTTATACTGCTTTCCCAGGCCACAGTAGAGAGTTGGATTGGAAATGGAGCAGCTGGAACTAGAACTGGCACACATACGGGATGCCGGTACTTCAGGCCGGGGCGTTAACCCACTGTGCCACAGCACCGGCCCCAAGCTGTTTATTTCTATGTGCATCTTAGGGATACTGTCAGAAAAGTCAGGAGAAGACTTCTGACTAACAGGCTTTTGATGAGATGGAAATATATTGCAGTATTGTATTCCATAAAATAGGGTTATGGACATAGACTTTTCTTCACTTTTTTTTTTTTAAGATCTATTTATTTGAAAGGCAGAGTTAGAGCGAGAGAAAGAGAGAAAGAGAGAGAGAGAGAGGCAGAGACAGATCTTCCATCCACTGGTTCACTCCCAAAATAACCACAAGGATCTGAGCCAATCCAATACCAGGGGCCAGGAGCTTCCTCCAGGTCTCCCCCATTGGTGGCAGGGGCCCAAGCACCTGGGCCATCTTCTACTGCTTTCCCAGGCCATTAGCAGGGAGCTGGATCAGAAGTTTAGCAGCTGGGATTTGAACTGGCACCCATGTGGGATGCTGGCACTGCAGACAGTCGCTTTACCCACTACATCACTGCGCTGGCCCTCCTTTGCCTTTAAGAAAAGAAAAATTTGAACTATTTTTACTGGAATTACTTAGAAGATGCTAGTGGAATTTGTTTACAATTGTTTAGAGATCTTACTTAGCCTTATTTTTTTTTGGAAGATTTATTTTTATTTATTTGGAAGACAGTTACAGAGAGGGAGGGGGAAGGGAGAGAGAGAGAGAGATCTTCCATTCACTGATTCACTCCCTAAATTATCGCAATGGTCAGAGCTGGGAGCCAGGAGCCAGTGGTTTCATCTGAGTCTCCCACCTGAGTGCAGGGTTCCAAAAGACTTGGGGCCATCTTCCACTGCTTTCTCAGGTGCCTTAGCAAGGAGCTGGATCAGAAGTGGAGCAACCAGGACTTGAACTGGTGCCCATATAGGATGCCAGCATTGCAGGCAGTGGCTTAATCTGTGGTGCCATAATGCTGGCCCCAGCCTTATTTTTGTTTCTGGCATCAGGCAGCACTTTATTTCTTAAGATAGAATAAATGGGATTATCGCCATGGCTCACTAGGCTAAACCTCTGTCTGTGGTGCTGGTACTCCGGGTTCTAGTCCCAGTCAGGGCACCGGATTCTGTCCTAGTTGCTCCTTTTCCAGTCCAGCTCTCTGCTGTGGCCCGGGAGGGCAGTGGAGGATGGCCTGAGTGCTTGGACCCCTGCACCTGCACGGAAGACCAGGAAGAAGCACCTGGCTCCTGGCTTCAGATCAGCACAGCGCACCTGCTGTAGTAGCCATTTGGGAGGTGAATGATGGAAGGAAGACCTTTGTCTCTGTCTCTCTCTCTCACTGTCCACTCTGCCTGTCAAAAAAAAAAAAAAAAAGATAGAATAAATGATTCATTGGGCTGAGTAGAAAAATTTGGTTTTAAAGGTAGAGAAGTTGAATGCAAAAACAAAGGAACAATAAGCAAACAAGCAGACTGGACATGGCGCAGTTACTTGCCTTGTATAGTGGGGACAGGGAGGCAGGACAATAGGAAAATAACAGATTAGTTAACATCAGGTTATTTCGGGCTACATTTTTTGTGCAAGGGTTAAGTTAGACGGAAGATTGTTATCCTGTTGATTGAAACTGGCTGGTTTGGTAACTCTGGCTGTGATCTCTATTCTTGCTTTCTCAGAAGAAGGTCAGATAAGCAACTCAGTTTCAGTGTGGTGACCTGGAACTTTAGCATGAGTGACTCCATGCTGGTTTTCAGCCAGGTCTGTTGTGGCTTAGTGTGGGGGGCTGTGGCGGGGGGGACTTAGTCCAAAACAATGACTGTCTGTAATTTTTATTTAAAAATGGGATGGTTTCAATTATTAACAGTGAGTTTGGCTACTAGATGGAGGTAGTCAAGAGAGTGATTTATTCATGTTTCTATTTCCAGTGCTGGAAAATGTACTCTACTCAGACTTTAATATTACTCTTGAAGACTTGTACTGGATCTGAGAACAAAACCTGAGATAATAAAGGAGAAAAAAAGCTCATGTTTCTTATCAAAGAAATGGACATGACTAGCTAAATCTCAATCAAAATGTTTTGTGGTTGTATTTTACTACTTTATTTTTTTTAAGATTTATTTATTTATTTGAAAGTCAGGGTTACACAGAGAGAGAGGAGAGAGAGAGAGAGGTCTTCCATTCGATGGTTCACTCCCCAGTTGGCTGCAATGGCCAGAGCTGTGCCGATCTGAAGCCAGGAGCCAAGAGCCTCCTCCGGGTCTCCTACATGGGTGCAGGGGCCCAAGGACTTGGGGCTATCCTCCACTGCTTTCCCAGGCCATAGCAGAGAGCTGGATTGGAAGTGGAGCAGCCGGGTCTCGAACCAGTGCCCATATGGGATGCTGGTGCTTCAGGCCAAGATGTTAACCTGCTGAGCCACAGCTCTGGCCTCTTTACTATTTTATTTTTAAGATTAGTTATTTATTTGAAATGCACAGCATTATAGAGAGAAGGAATAAGACACAGAAAGAGAGTCTTCCATTTGCTGCTTCACTTCTCAAATGGACACAACAGCCAGGGCTAGGTCAGGCTGAACCAGGAGCCAGGAATTCATTTGTGTCTTTCAGGTGGGTGACAGGGACCTAAGCACTTGGGCCATCTTCTGCTACCTTCCCAGGTATATTAGTAGGAAGCCAAGTTGGAAGCAGAGCAGCTGGGACATGAACCAGCACTCTGATATGGGATGCCAGTGTTGCAAGCAGCAGCTTAACTCGCTGTACCACAATACTTGCCCCATTTTTTTTTTTTTTTAATCTTTTAAAAAGCTATATGTCGGGCCGGCACTGCGGCTCAATAGGCTAATCCTCCACGTAGCGGCACCGGCACACCGGGTTCTAGTTCCGGTCAGGGCGCCAGATTCTGTCCCGGTTGCCCCTCTTCCAGGTCAGCTCTCTGCTGTGGCCCGGGAGTGCAGTGGAGGATGGCTCAAGTGCTTGGGCCCTGCACCCCATGGGAGACCAGGATAAGCACCTGGCTCCTGGCTTCGGATCAGCGCAGTACGCTGGCCACGGCGGCCATTGGAGGGTGAACCAACGGCAAAGGAAGACCTTTCTCTCTGTCTCTCTCTCTCTCTCTCACTGTCCACTCTGCCTGTAAAAAAAAAAAAATAAATAAATAAAAAGCTATATGTCCATTTTTATTTGAAAACCAGAGAAACAGAGGGAGAGAAAGACAGAAACCAACACATGCAAACAGAGCTCTCCCCAAATGCCTGGAACACCACACCCAGGGCTGGAACTCAATCTAGGTCTCCCACATGGGTGAGAGGGACCCTAGTACTTGAGCCCTCATTGGCTGCCTCCAGGGTATACATTAACAGGAAGCTGGAATCAAGAGCAGAGCTGGGACTAGAACCCAGGCACTTTGATATAGGATGTGGGTGTCCTACACATCAACTTAACTGCTGAGTCAAGTGCCTGTCCCTGTCTTTTTAAAATTTTAAAAATTTTATTTAAGGACTAGCATTGTGGCATAGTGAGCTAAGCTGCTGCCTGAGAGGCCAGCATTTCACACTGGAGTGTGGGTTCAGGTTCCAGCTGCTTCATTTCTGATCCATCTCCCTGCTAATGTGCCTGGGAAAGCAGTGGATGACAGCTGAAGTACTTGAGCCCTTGCCACCTTTGTCGGAGACCAGGATAAAGTCCTAGGCGCCTAGCTTGGGCCTAGACCAGCCTCCGCGGTTAGGACCATTTGGGGATTGGACCAGCAGATGGAAGACCGGTGCTCGCTCGCTCACTCTCTCTCTCTCCCTTTCAAATACATAAATAAATCTTTAAAATAAAATAATCGTATTTATTCATTTAAGAGGCAGAAAAAGAGAGGCGGAGTTGGTGGGGATCAGAATGGAAAGATGTATGTATCTCCAAAACACTGGTGCATTCCTCAAATGCCCACAACAGGCCAAAGCCTGGAGCCCAGAACTCCATCCAGGGTGGCAGGAATCCAGTCTGTTGAGTCATCACTGCTGTCTCCCATTAGCTGGAAGCTGGAGTCAGAAGTAGAGCTGGTTACTGAAGCCATCGTCTCAAATATGGGACACAGGTGTCTTAATTGCTAGGTCAGATACCTCCTCTTGTATTGTTAGTGTAATGTTCCATACATATGGTTTTCTCAATATTCTTGCAAAATCATCTCTTATAAAAATACATATACAGGGGCCGTTGCCATGGCTCACTTGGTTAATCCTCTGCCTGCGGTGCCAACATCCCATATGGGTGCCAGTTCTAGTCCCAGTTGCTCCTCTTCCAGTCCAGCTCTCTGCTGTGGCCCCGGAGGGCAGTGGAGGATGGCCCAAGTGTTTGGGCCCCTGCACCTACTTGGGAGACCAGGAAGAAGCACCTGGTTCCTGGCTTCGGATCGGCGCAGTGCCGGCAGTAGCAGCCATTTGGGGGGTGACCCAACGGAAGAAAGACCTTTCTCTCTGTCTCTCTCTCTCTGTCTATAACTCTACCTGTCATATAAATAAAAAAATACATATACAGTGTTTTATAAGTATTTATGGTGTATCATTTAGATGAAAAGTGTTTGCAGTTAATAAATATTTACTATTGACTTATGCTCTGTGTAGGCAGAAAATTTTTCTATAATTACAGTGGGAAAACAAAATCCTAAGGAAGTTGATTTTATTTAAGATTCTGGCTCTTTCCCAGACTAAGGAAGATCTCATTATAATACAAAATCTATAGTTGGAAACTTAGCTCAGCGATATGTGCTGTGATTGATAAAGCAGGTCAGGGTCAATGGATCTGGATTCTGATCCTGGCTCTGTAAGCAATCAGGGCAACGTGGACAATCCAGTTACCCTCTCTGGATCTCAGCCTTCTGATCTGTAAAGAATGGGATTGGATTTGTGGATCCCTTCCAGGTCAAATAGTTTCTGAATCTACTTGTGGTTTTGATAATGAGGTTGAGCCAGACAGTGTCAACATTTGATGGCTGATGCTGCATATAACAAAAGTACACCTTGTTTTGAAAAGTATCTCTTTCCAGAAGTAGTTTATTTCTCTTTCTTCTCTTTTTGGCAGTATGAGAGTCCCATAATTTCTTATGTTGGATAGATAAAATACAGTCTTTCTCCCTCCTTCACTCTCCAGGGGATACCTTTTGCTGAGGGAGTAAGTGGGGAAGATGCAATGTGGAGGAAGAAGTGAGTAACTGGACAAAGGGAGAGGTGGCTGTTCTCCAGGGAGGATGTCTATGGAAATTTGCTCTCTGTTGTGTAATGAAATGCTGTTTTGCTGCCTCTTCCAGAGACCCAGAATTCAGACCTTTACAACCTCGCTGTTGCTCTCTGTGGTGGGGTTTGTGTTTTTTTGTTTGTTTGTTTTAGCTAAGACAGTAAAGAACCTGAACATGAGATGGCCCTGCTGTTTTCATAGTAGACTGATGAACTAGAGAGAATTACTTCAACCACAGCTGTCACTCATAAAATACTGTGATTAAGAAGCAGAAAGAGGCTATCTATTGAGTAGGGACATATAATGTCCCTAATATTTTGAACTAGTCTACAAGGTAGATCTAATTTTTTTCCATATAAAATCCTGTCTCTGGATAGCTGACTATTAAAAAGACTCAAAAAATATTAAATGAAATATGCACTATTTTGGAAATTTCTGCAATAACGTCAACCAGTGATAGCTATTCTTTGATAAATCACAAGTTAGGTTAACCAGAATTATGTTAACATTATACAGTTAAAATAAATATTAGCTGAATTTAAATCTTTAAGTATACTATGCACAAAAATTTGAAAGTATCCTTCCAAACCAAATATTTAATGAGTATTTGCATGAATAGAAATATAAATTTTAAAAAGCATGAGTAATTTTCCACTGAACATGTGTAATAAAAGCCAAAGTAAAGCTGCTAATGTATAGAAGCTCCATTTGTGCAAAGTGACCAGGAATTGGTGTAACTGAGGATAGAACCGCGTCTCCTCACCCCACTCTGGACTTTGCTGCAAACATAAAAGACCTTCCTCGACTCTTATTTTGTCAGCAACTTCTCAAAAGAACCCTTTGATAATTATTATGCTCTGTGTTCCCATTTGGGCCAGTACTGACTGCAGGCTCTTCTGTACGATGACCTGATTGGGGGAGTCTCAAGAAAGCTTGATGTTGCACAGAACTGCTGTGGCAATCTACTCTCCAGCTGTGGTCTCTGCTCACACCCACGCTGGGCTATTCCTTCAAAGAGATGATGCACTTAATAAGCCTTTGGCCCTCTCTGCCCAAAAAACACGTGGTGCCCTCTACTGGCCGAATGAAGCCATTTCCAGAAAGGCAATGCAGAATTCAACTTGAATTCACTCAGCTTTGGTATTTGACTCAACTAGACTGTAGCACATGGTAAGATCTTCTTGACAGGTTTTTGTTTGCTTATTATAAACTTTGAGTAAAAGGTACTCAGTACTTTTATTACAAAAAAACCTCACTTTTCTTTGCTATTTAATGATGCAAGTTGCTAGTGCAATATAAAATAGTTTACATTAATTCCCTTCATATGCATTTCAGCATTTTATTCTTTTAGACTTTTTATATTTAAGGAATAGCACATCATTTATAAAGTTTAACAGTAATCAGGAAAATTTTTTTCAAAAGAATTCCATTAGTATATTGTTGGGCTAAAGCTTGTAATGTAAGTATAAAGATAACTTATATTAAGGGAATGAACACAAGTTATTAAATAAAAGTAAAAGAACATTTTTAAAACTGTGCTATAGAAGAAGGTGCCCAAAAACATATACTTGTGCATATTTTTCAAAAGGACATAAATGCACCGGCCGCAGCATGCTGGCCGCGGCGGCCATTGGAGGGTGAACCAATGGCAAAAGGAAGACCTTTCTCTCTGTCTCTCTCTCTCACTGTCCACTCTGCCTGTCAAAAATTAAAAAAAAAAGGACATAAACTGCACTTTAGAAAACATTTATTTAATTTATTTGAGAGAGAGAGAAGGAGAAAGGGAGAGACAGAGAGAGAGAGAGGAATTCTATCTGCAAGTTCACTGCACAAAAGGTCACAATGTCAGAGCTGAGCCAGGCCAAAGCCAGAAGCCAGAAGCCAGGAGCTTCTTTTGGGTCTCCCATGTAGGTACAGGGGCCCAAGCACTTGGGCCATCCTCTGCTTCTTTCCCAGGCACATTAGCAGGAGACAGATTGGAAGTGGGGCAGCCGGAACACCCACAGCAGGATGTGGCTTAACCTGCTGCACTGCAGTGCCGGCCTCATAAACTGCACTTTCAGGAATTGTTTTTCTTCGAATTTCCTTTACAAACTAAATATAGCAGGATTTTGGATGTGCAGAAGCTAGTGTGGGAAGATGATTACTGCAGCCACATGCAGAAAAGTTTGTGCTCAATGCACAAAAAATGGACTGCGTTTTAAAAGTAAGGGTTTGCAAAGACAGTTGTTTGACACTTGAAGGGCTCAGTGTGTCTTCATGTAATTAAAACACAGAAATCTACATACATTATGCCCCTGGAGTCAAAATCTTAAATAGTACTTAATGTACAGAATATATACCTTCAACATGACTTTTACAACAGGTTGATGCTTTATTTTTTTTTTTTATATGCTGGCTTTGGATAATAAAGTTTATTTATAATAAAATGTTTACTTATAATAAACAACTGGTCAGGTTTAAGAGCCAACTACTTCTCCCAAGTTCTAATATAAAGTAGACATTCGTCGGCGCTACAGCTCACTAGGCTAAACCTCCACCTTGCAGCGCGGGCACACCGGGTTCTAGTCCCGGTCGGGGCGCCGGATTCTGTCCCGGTTGCCCCCCTTCCAGGCCAGCTTTCTGCTGTGGCCAGGGAGTGCAGTGGAGGATGGCCCAAGTGCTTGGGCCCTGCACCCCATGGGAGACCAGGATAAGCACCTGGCTCCTGCCATCGGATCAGCACGGTGCGCCGGCCGCAGCGTGCCGGCCGCGGCGGCCATTGGAGGGTGAACCAACGGCAAAGGAAGACCTTTCTCTCTGTCTCTCTCTCTCACTGTCCACTCTGCCTGTCAAAAAAAAAAAAAAAAAAAAGTAGACATATTCTAAATATGGAGTGCTTAGCATATAGTTGTTGGACTTTTAGAAAAAAATGACAATCACCAAAATTCCCCATGTTTATTTATTTCATAGCTGCAAATTCATTTACTAGCTACAAAAAGTGTTTTTTTTTTATCAAGCAGAATTTTACCCCAATCTCCTTCTCTTTCCTTCTCTTACATTCCATAAGAAGCCCATGAGTTTGTTGTGTTTGGGGATTAAATCTTTCAGTATTTCACAATTTGGACTCTCAGTTCTAAAGTAGCAACTTCATTGCACTCAAAAACGGTCAAGACGCTGCTGGAAAGCTGAACTACTCCACGTGTACTTGACTGCTTCCTCTGTGGCAGAGACGGATTCCTCCAGCATCTTTGGTTTCTTCCCAAGTTCATTACATTCTGGCTGAAAACTTGTAGCAGTCCCATCAATAGCATGGACCATGGTGGCTAAGATGCTGGTAAAGACACAACCACGTCCCATGTTGGATTACCTTTCTTTAATACCGGCTCCCCCTCCCAGTTCCAGCTTTCTGCTAATGGGGAGGCAGGTGAGGGGCGTGCTGGGGAGGGCAGGAGTAATGACTGAAGTAATTGGGTTCCTGCCACCCACTTGGCAGACCTGGATTGTCCCAGGCTCCTGCCATTTGAGGAGTGAATTGTTGAATGAGAATGCTCTCTCGCTCGCCCACTCTGTGTGTCTCTCTTTCTGCCTATCAAATAAATAGTTTCAAAAATAATATAAGCATGTTTAAGAGCTATTACCAACATGCTTTTCAAAAAAAAGATTTATTTATTTGAAAAACAGAGTGACAGAGAGAGGAAGAGAGAGAAAGAGGGAGAGAAATCTTCCATCTACTGGTTCACTTCCCAAATGGCCACAACAACCAGCAATGGTCCCGGCCTAAGCCATGAGTCAAGAACTCCATCAGAATTTCCCATATTGGAGGCAGAGACCCAAGTACTTGGACCATCTTCTGCTCCTTTCTCAGGCTCATTAACAGGGAGCTGGATGAGAGGCAGAGCAGCTGGGACACCAATGGGTGCACAGATACAGGGTGCTGGTGTTGCAGCAGGTGTTAGACCTCTGGGCTACAACGCTGGATCCTTGTTCTAATATGCTTAAAACAGTGAGTCCATGTATCAAAACAAGTTTTCAGGAGGACTTCTGAGTAGTCCTACATATTCATCTGTGTTAAACATCTTCACGTATTTATGAAGAAAGGCCACTGTTATTGTGATGGTCTTTCAGTTTTAATAACATCTTAAAGGTGGACCTGCAGGGACCATTGAACTCTTTGGATGCTGGAGCCCTGGTAACTTTTTCAGAAGGAAAAGTCACCTGCTCTGTGCTGCACTATTCAGTACTTAACGTTCATGTTTCCAGTCTTCTCCCTTGGAAAGAGACCTGCGAACGGCCACCTATACAACACTAGCTTGCAGTTATTTACAGAGAAACTTGGGTGATGTTATGATTTTAGATGCAACCACCCAAACTCCGGTCTATATATGTGGATGCCACTCTATATTTTTAAAAATTAAATTTTCTGTTCTTTTGATTTTCCTACCTGTTTTGAGCTGGGGGTAGATAACAGCCAAAACTGACTAACCAGCTGACAATAAACTAGTTTCGAGAGGCACTATTCCTGTCATTTAGTCATAGAGAATACAGCAAAGCAACATCTTCAGATTTTCCTTTCATGGTGTCATTGTCAATCAGTGCCTGGAAATCTGCATCAGCCAGCTGCTGAGACCACTGTGTTGGGGACCTGAAGAATCTGGCGGTAGCATCTGATGTCATGTTGTGCTGTGACTTGCGTATCGTCTTCGGGCCTTCCAGCTTATTTTTGTTTCCAAAATATAATTAAGACATGCTTCTTATTTTATGGCTTCCTTTATCTATGGAAAATCTTCTTTGGGCCAGTGCTATGGCGCAGTGGGTTAACTCCCTGGCCTAAAATGCTGGCATCCCATATGGGCACCGGTTCAAGACCTGGCTGCTCCACTTCCTGTCCAACTCTCTGCTATGGCCCCGGGAAAGCAGTAGAAGATGGCCCAAGTCCTTGGGCCCCTGCACCCATGTGGGGGACTGGGAAGAAGCTCCTGGCTCCTGGCTTAGGATCAGCACAGCTCCGGCACAAAATCTCTGCTAAGAGCCTAACCACCACCTTTAGTGCGTGGCCTTGAATTCAAGTTCAGTTTCACACACTTGAAACTGGAGCGTGAAGGCCTCCTTTTTCCCCACTGGTGCCCCAGACAACCTTTCTAAAACACTATGTTGAATTTGTTCAAAGCAAGGGGCAAAAAAAGCCTTTTCTATCACCATGTATTTTTAAACCAGTAGCTCCTTTTGCATTGTTCTATTTATAACCTAATAAAGAAAAAGCTACCATTCATGCTGAGAGGAAAATTCTTTTTAAAATGTTGCAAGCCTTGTAAAATATAAAATCGTTTTCTTTTCCTTGGAAAAAAATTTTAAAATGATTAATGCTTAATATAGACACTGACAATTTTGGAACTAATAGTCTGTGTTGAAATCTATGTACTAGGTTTCAGTGAAGTGAAAAATACTCTGTAGAGATGGAAATTTATCACACTTTATATTTTATTCATGCTCTTTACAAAAGATGTGACATATTTGAAGACAGAACAGATAGGAAAGGGAAGCATATGTCTAAAAAATGGCTTTATTACAATTTTGAGTATCACATATGCTAAAATTTGGCTTGTTTTGCTATTGTGAAAGCACTCAGGCAAATTATATACCCCACACATTAGAATAAATATTCAAGGAAAATGTTAACAGTATTAGTAAAGAAAAGAGACACTCTCATCTTTAATTTCTTTATTTAAAAGAAAGAAATGTCTTGTCTGAGGCTGCTGTTTGGCCTAGTGTTAAGACACCCACATCCTGTATCAGAGTGCCTGGGTTCAATTCCTAGCTCTGGCTTCCAATCACAAGCTTCCTGGCCAGTATAGACCACAGGAGGCTGCAGGAGATGCCGCAAGTAGTTGGGTGCCTGCCACCTATGTGTTCCTGATTAGGTTCCTGGCTCCAGATTTCAAACCCAGGCCCAGCATTTGCTGTCGTGGGCATCTGGGTAGAAAACCAGATAAACTAGTAAATCTTGATCTGTCTCTGTGTCTCTCTTTCTCTCTGTCTCCCTGTTTCTTGAATAAATAAATCAATAATTTATTTTATTTTATTTGTGTGAGAGGCAGAGTTACAGAGAGAGGAAAAGACAGAGAGAAACATCTTCCATCTGCGGTTTACTCCCCAAATGGTCACAACAGCTGGAGCTGAGCTGATCCAAATCTAGGAGCCAGAAGCTTCCTCCAGGTCTCCCATGCAGATGCAGGGGTCCAAGCACTTGGGCCATCTTCCACTGCTTTCCCAAGCCATAAGCAGAGAGCTGGGTCAGAAGAGGAGCAGCCAGGCCACAAACTGGTACCCACATGGGATTTGGGTGCCTCAGGCAGAAGCTTAGCATACTACCCCACAACACCGGCCCCAATAATTTTTAAAAGTAAAAGAATTATAAATTAGTTTGTTTATGAAATTGGCAATTGTACTGAATATAATACATACAAAAATAAAAATCATAATCAAATACAGAAACTTTGATGTTTGGCTGGTAAGTACCCAGAATATAATTGCAAGAAAACTGGGGCATAACCTATCAGCCTTTTTTCCCCAGAAAACTTTTATTGAAGGTATACAGACTTAATGCATTTCATAAATACAACTTGAGGAACATAGTGATTCTTCCCACCCTACCCCACCTCCCACCCGCACTCCCACCCTTCCTCCTCTTTCCTCTCCTATTCTCATTCTTATTTTTTACTAAGATCTACTTTCAATTAACTGTATACACGTAAGATTAACAATATACTAAGTAAAGAGTTCAACAAGTAGTATAAAAAAAAACCTGTTCCTCAACAGTTGAGACAAGGGCTGTTCAAAAGTCATCACATCTCAAAGTGTTAATTTCACTTCTATAGATTACCTTTTAGATGCTCTATTAGTTACCACAGATCAGGGAGAACATTACCACAGATCAGGGAGTTACCACAGATCAGGAAGAATATTGTATTTGTCCTTTTGAGACTGGCTTATTTCACTAAGTATAATATTTTCCAGTTTCATCCATTTTGTTGCAAATGACAGGATTTCACTTTTTTTTTTGTTTTACTGCTGTTCAGTATTCCATGATATACATATCCCATAATTTCTTTATCCAGTCTTTAGTTGATGGACATTTGGGTTGATTCCATATATTAGCTATTGTAAATTGAGCTGTAATAAACAAGGTTGGTACAGATTACTCTTTGATATTCTGATTTCGTTTCCCATGAGTAAATTCCCAGGAGTGGGATGGCTGTGTCATATTGTAGCTCTATATTCAGATTTCTGAGGTATCTCCATACTGTCTTCCATAGTGACTGTACCAGTTTACATTCCCACCAACAGTGATTTAGGGTACCTTTTTCCCTACATCCTCACCAGCGTTTGCTGTTTGTTGATTTCTCTATAAAAACCATTCTAATGGGGGTGAGAGGAAACCTCATTGTGGTTTTGATTTGCATTTCCCTGACAGCAAGTGATCCTGAGCATTTTTTCATGTGTTTTTTGGCCAGTTGAATTTCCTCTTTTGAAAAATGCTTGTTTAAGGCCTTTGCCAATTTCCTAACTGGGTTGTTTGTTTTATTGTTGTTGAGTTTCTTGAGCTCTTTATATATTCTGGTTATTAATTGTTTATCAGTTGCATAGTTTGCAAATAATTTCTCCCATTTTGTTGGTTACCTCTTCAGGTTGCTGAGTGGTTTTTTTTGTTGTTGTTGTTGCTTGTTTTTTGCAGTACAAAAGCTTATCAATTTGATGTAATCTCGTTTGTCAACTTTAGCTTTCATTGCCTATACACTCCAGGGTCTTTCTAAGAACTCTTTGCCCAAGGCAGTCATTTGGGCAGTACCAAAATCCCTTTATGATGTGTGATAGTTCATGAGATGATTCCACACTTATTAGTCCATTTGATTCTCATAATAGCCCTCAAGTATTAAGACCAGACACTGTTGTCCTGTTCTATAAGATTCTAGAAACCAACATATCTAAGAGGCAAGGTTTGAATTCCAAATTTTTATGCCTCTAAATCTGAAGTTCTTTTAATACCCTTAGAGTAAAATATCCTAAATCCTTTAATAAGCAAACTCCTACTGCTACTGGCAATGCCCAACCCTTACAAGGCTCTTCCTGGCCCAAGTGCTGGCCTCCCTAGGTCACAGGAAAACACAGGGGAGAGAGAGGTTGATCTAAACTCATGATATTGAATGTCATCTTGGTAGCGAGGTATGTCTTATCACAGCTTTACCTCAAAGGAATCAACTTCAGCAGAGTTGAGATAGGTTTAGGACTGTCTATTGCACAATTCCTTCCCATCATTCCTTCACCATGGCAACCATCATGCCAAACAAGCAAACGTTCATTGGGAAAGATGACAAGAAACTGCCACAATTCAGTCTCCGTTCCCAGTTCCAAAGTTATCTCCAAGGTTTCAGCTGGTTTTCAACAGTCTTCCTGTTTCCTGGCATCTTGTGATTTTCGGCTCTTGTTTAGTCCCTGATAGGCCCCTCTGCTCCCAACGTTTGTCATCAAAAAGCTTGCCTGCATTTTTGCGTGACTTTTCCAACACTTGGTCCCCATGGATAAGAACAATGCCAGCAATAGATAAGTGCTACCAGTCAAAAAAGGGGGAAAGGAGGAGCACATGTTTGGTCTAGTAGCTAAGATGCCAGGTAGGAGACCAAGGTTGCACATGAGAGTCCTGGGTTCCAGTCCAGGAGCCACTCCAGATTCCAGCTTCTCATTAATGTGGGAAGGTAGTAATGTGGGAGGTAGTGATGATGGCTCAAGTAGGTGGATCCCTGCCACTCATGTGGGAGGTCTAGATTGAATTCCCAGCTTCTGACACCTGGCTTTGGTCTGGCCCAGCTTGGGCTGTTGTGGGTATTTGTGGAGTGAACCAATGAGTGGGGCAAAAAATTGTTACTTTCTCACCTTTGTTGAGAAAATTGTATTGGTTAGGGGCTGGCATTATGGCATAGCAGGTAAAGCTGCCGCCTACAATGCTGGTATCCCATATGGGCACATTCATGTCCTGGCTACCCCACTTCTGTCAATAGCCTGGGAGAAGCAGCTGAAGATAGCACAAGTGTTTGGACCCCTGCCACCCACATGTGAAACCTGGAAGAAGCTTTTGGCTCCTGGCTTTGGCCTGGCCCAGTGCTGACCATTGAGGCCGTCTGGGGAGTGAAGCAGCAGGTGGAAGATCTCCCTCTGTATCTCCCTCTCTCCCTGTAACTCTGACTTTCAAATAAATAAATAAATCTTTTTTTTAAAAAAGTTGTATTAGTTACAACAGCATTGTTTAGAGAAACAAAGGACAGGGCCTATGGGCCAAGGGGTGATTGAAACAGCCACTACTTCATTAAGTCCAAACCTGATACAAAGCTTCCAAGATTTGGTGGAACACAAGTGAGATTGAGATGGTAAATGAAGTGATGAGTATGTCAATTGTCTCACTCATTCCACACTGTATACATATATCAAAATACCACATTGTATTGCACAAATATAGTTATTATTTGTCATTAAAAATTTAAATGAAGGCTGACATGGCACAGTGGGTTGAGTTGCCGCTTGCAATGCTGGCATCCCATAGTAGAGTTCCAGTTCAAGTCCCGGCTGCTCCACTTTCATTCCACCTTCCTGCTAATGTGCCTGGAAAAGCAACAGAAGACTGCCTAAGTACTTGGATCCCTGTTACCCGCGTGGGAGACCCAGATGGTAGTCCAGGCTCCTGGCTTTGGCCTGGATCAGCCTGGCTGTTATGGCCATTTTGGGAGTGGATCAGTGAAGAGAAGATCTTTCTCTGTGTCACTCCCTCTCTCTGTCCTTCTGCCTTTCAAAAAAATTTACAAGTGTTTTTTTAAATTTACAAATTAAAATTTAAAAATTTTTAAAAATGGGGCAGGCATTTAGTGCAGCAGATAAATGGCTGCTTGAGACACTCACATCATGTATCAGATTGACTGGTTCAAGTCCCCAGCTTCGCTTCGCTTCGCTTCTCTTTAAAGATTTATTTATTTACCTGAAAGTCAGAGTTACATAGAGAGAGGAGAGGCAGAGAGAAATCTTCCATCCGCTGGTTCACTCCCCAGTTGGCTGAAATGGCCAGATCTTGGCTCCGAAGCCAGGAGCCAGGAGCCAGGAGCCAGGAGCCTCTTCCGCGTCTCCAATGTGGATGCAGGGGCCCAATGACTTGGGCCATCTTCTACTGCCTTCCCAGACTATAGCAGAGAGCTGGATTGAAAGAGGAGCAGTTGGGGCTTGAAACAGCGCGCCCATGTGGGATGCCTGCACTGCAGGTGGTGGCTTTACCCGCTATGCCACAGCACAGCCCCAACTTCCTGCTTATTCACACTCTGGGAGGCAGGAGGTGAAAGCTGAAGTACTTCGGTCCCTGCCATCCAGATGGCAGATCTGGATTGAGTCTGAGAGTCCTGGCTTCAGCCAAGCCCAGCCCCTGCAGCTGCAGGCATCTGGGGAGTGTACCAGTGGATGCAAGATCTCTTTTCATTTGTCCGTCTCTCTGTCTCAAATACAATGAAAATAAATTAGTTTAAAAGATGACAACAAATAAGTTAGAGATACATCATAAACAGGGCCGAATGTTATTAGTATTGGGTAGCTGATTGAAGTTCTTTGTGGTGCTCATGTGTAAATAAGGCCCTAGGGGAGCACCCTTTCCTGCTGTGCAAATCCAGGGCAAAACTTGCAGGATAAACCGCACAGCTGCAACTGGGCTGTGTCATTATCTCCTTTGCACTGCAAGGGTGGGTGGGAGTAGACTGACTTACTCGTTTCTGTACAGTGTGTTTATCTTCTCATGCTTGGACTTTCAACCAGCGATAAGGGCCAATGGTTTCAGGGGTGGCCTTGTTTCTGTGTCTGAAAAGCTCAGAAGTCCGTGTTATTTCCTTAGCAATGTCCACGTCAGGGATTTTCTTTCCTGTGTGAAGCGATGGAAGTAGACACCGAGTGCACTGTAGACGCTCGGAGGGCTGTGCTTTAAGGGACGGATCTTTCAATCCTGTGAAGAAGTTGAAAGAGGAAGAGCTGCATTTCAAACAAGCTTTAATGGCTACCTCTCTCTCTTTTCTCTAATGAGAAGTTGCGGAGTGTTCTGAAACGTGCTACTGCAGAAGACTCAACTTGGGGACTGTCCTCTGGTGCCTGTAGTTTGAACTTATTTTTTGCATCATAGATCAAAGTGGCAATAAACAATCACATAAACTGACAAACAAAACTACATAGCTAAACTTCCCTACTTCTTCAGAAATCCTTTAGAAATGAGAGAAACAGATAAAAACCTGTTCCTTTTCTTCTGACTGTAGGTCTGTAGCAGCTATAATTACATAATTATCAGGGAAAGGATTTATTCATAGAAAATGTGTAACTATGTAAATTAATCCTGATATAAAATAAGACATATTTTACATATGTGAGATGTTAGGATTTGAAACATTGCAACATAGTATGGAATTCTGTGCTCTTTGGAGACAGACAGACTGCAGTTCAGATGCTAGTGTGGAGATACCTCCTATATGGTCTTGAAAAGGAAGTTTAGGGGCCGGCGCTGTGGCGCAGCGGGTTAATGTCCTGGTCTGAAGCGCTGGCATCCCATATGGGCGCCGGTTCTAGTCTCAGCTGCTCCTCTTCCGATCCAGCTCTCTGCTATGGCCTGGGAAAGCAGTAGGAGATGGCCCAAGTCCTTGGGCCCCTGCACCCGTGTGGGAGACCCAGAAAAAGCTCCTGACTCCTGGCTCCTGGCTTCGGATTGGTGCCCCTCCAGCCGTTGCAGACATCTGGGGAGTGAACCAGCGGATGGAAGACTTCTTTCTCTGTCTCTACCTCTCTCTGTAACTCTTTCAAATAAATAAAATAAATCTCTAAAAAAAAAAAAAGAAAGGGAAGTTTAACCTATGTGAACTTCAGTTCTATATCAATTATAAAATATTTTTACAAATAAAAAATATACATATATGGCTTGCTGTGAAAACACTGGTTAGAATGCCCATATCCCATACTGGGATGCCTGGGTTTGAATCATGGTTCTGCTCCCAACTCCAGATTCCTGCCAGTGCAGGCCCTGGGAGGCACTGATTTTAATAGCTCAAGTAACTGGGTCTCTGTATCCCCATGCATGCTTGGCTCCTGACTTCAGCTTGGCCTGGCTCCTATGATTGGAAGCATCTAAGGAGTAAACCAGCAGATGGGAGCTCTCTGCCCATCTCTTTGGCTCTCAAATAATAAAAATAAATAAATAAAATATAATATGAATATTTTCTTGAAAACACTTCAAAATATAATAGAATATTAAAAATAAAAATGATCTTTAAAAAGTTTATCTGAAAGGCAGAGTCACACACACAGAAAGAGAGAGAGAGATCTTTTCCAAATGGCCATGATGACTGAAGTTGGGCTTATCTGAAGCCAGGAGCTTCTTCCAGGTCTCCCATGTGGGTGCAGGGGCCCAAACATTTGGGCCATCTGCCAATGCTTTCCCAGGTGCATTAGCAAGGAGCTGGATTGGAAGTGGAGTAGCTGGGACTCGAACCGGTGCCCATATGGGGTGACAGTGTTGCAGGCTGCAACTTTATCTGCTATGCCATAGCTCTGGTCCCATAAAATAATTTTTGAAAGAATAAAAATTCCTGTGTTAGGGCCAGTGCTGTGGTGCAGCAGGTTAAACAACCATTTGCAGTGCCAGTATACCATATGGGCTATGGTTTGAGTACCAGCTGCTCCATTTCCCCACCAGCTCCCTGCTAATGCACCTGGGAAAGCAGCAGAGGATGGTTCAAGTGCTTGGGCCCCTATACCCATGAGGGAGACCTGGAATAAGCTACTGGCTCCTGGCTTTGATTTGGCCTAGCCACGGCCATTGCAGCCATTTGGGGAGCAAACCAGCAGATGGAAAATCTCTCTCTCTCTCTCTCTCCCTGAAATTCTGACTTATAAATAAATAAATAAATCTTTTAAAAATTCCTCTGTATACTAACAATTCAAAGATAGCATAGAAAGATATAGCAATCCTGAAATTGCTATCCTTTGAAAGGCTTGCTTGCAAGGTTGGTCCTGGCTGGCACCTGAAAAATTGGATTTTTAGGAGGGTCCCACCATTCTCTAATAAGGGCAACCTCCCCTCTCTGCCTTGTTCCCACACTGTTTGTGCAAGCAGTATGTTTCTGTGGAACACCTGCCTTCCTCAGGGAGTCTGGAATGTTTGTATGCACTGGGAAGAGAACACCAACATGACCAGGCCCCAGGAAAACTCCTGGCCTCTGAGGCTCTCATGAGCTTCCCTGCTGGACATCAGTTCACACGTATTGTCACAACTCCTTGCTCAAAGAGTTAAGCACATGCTGTGGGACGGACTGGGAGAAGATTGGAAGCTTGTGCTTGTTTGTGAGTGGACATCACGTATGGGCCTTTTCTATTTACTGGCTTGTCTTTGTATCTCTTCCTTGTAACCAGTCATAGCTGTGAGTACAGTGAGATGCTTGGGAGTGGCCTCATTGATATGTGGCACAGTCTCCTTCGTGAGGTCTTTCTAAATCTTAAGTGTGATTCTTCCGAAGGTTTTGTTGTAGTAATAAATAAAAACAGACACTAATAGTTGGTAGCTAACAATATTATTTATTTTGTGATAACATGGAAATTTGAGTCATGTGTTAAATGGCCTGGGACAGAAAAAGCAGCATTCTCCAGGCTTGAGCGTTTCTGATTATTTTCCAAAGTAAATTCCCTTAAAATAACTGCAAATAAATACAGAACTTTTATTTATCTGAGAACAATTAGGATACTGTATTACTGCCTGGACCCTTGTGTTAGGCTTGTGCCAATGAAAAACCACACACCCTAAAGCTATATCTACTCTCTGATAGCTTTTGAGTGCGGGGAGGGGAAAGGAGTGTTATGCTCTCCTGAACCTTTAAAAAAATTGTCCTACCTACTTCCTGTGTTTAAAGAAATACAGTGTATTAATAGCTGACAGCCGCCCATCAGAGACCAAGACAGGACAACAGCATGTACTTCCCTCTTGTCAAGGTAGAACTCTCGTGCCCGGCCAGTGAAGCAGAAAGTCTGGCTAGATCACATGCCTCAGGAGCTAGTGGTTCTGGGTGGTTTTGGGGGCTCTTCAGTTTTTACTTACCAGGGTGAGGACCTATCTGTAAATCAAGGTGCTTCCACCAGGTCACCCAGCTTTCAGGCGCCTCTTTTTTTAAAAAAATTCAAAATTTATTTATTTATTTGAAAATCAGAGTTACACAGAGAGAAGGAGAGGCGGGGGGGGGGTCTTCCATCTGCTGGTTCACTCCCCAGTTGGCCGCCACAGCTGAAGCTGTGCAGATCCGAAGCCAGGAGCCAGGAGCTTCTTCTGGGTCTCCCAGGTGGGTGCAGGGGCCCAAGGACTTGGGCCATTTCCTACTGCTTTCCCAAGCCATAGCAGAGAGCTGGGTCAGAAGTGGAGCAGCCAAGACTCGAACCAGCGCCCATATAGGATGCCGGCGCTTCAGGTGGCGGCTTTACCCGCTGCACCACAGTGCCGGCCCCCAGACACCTTTGTTATCACATTTAACAAAAACAGATGAAATCTTGAAGCCATGTGCATATTTTGGTGACATGAGCCATGTTTGCGTGAGGCTTAGTGCAGGGAAGGGCTCTGCAGCTGGTCCAGGTTGGTAGGGTCATATGAGCCTGCAAAACCACTGGTGCTGGAGATGTCTTTGGGAATGTGGGGGAGGAATTTTTTGCATTCATGAGAAGTCCTAGTAGGAGAATAGCAACGATTCAGGGACTTGGGAGCAAGGCCACGTGCCCTGCAGCAGAGAATCACATGGTTTTGAACAGTACTCCTGCCATGCTGTAGGGCCCTAAGAGAGACAAAGCCTGACAGTGGTCTGCAGGGGACAGTGCAATGAAGCTCTCATGAGCTCAGCAGATCAACCAAATTATAAGGTAAGGAGGAAGGGTGGGGGCAGAAGCAAGCCATAATAAAGCAAAGGACTGAGTATAGGCAGGACCGGTGGGCATAAGTAAGCTCCCTGGCCAGTAGCCGAGATGCCCATGATGCCTACCAGTGTCACTCCAGTGCCCGCCCCTGTGCACACTTCTGGCTGGGTGGGGGAGGGAATTCTGTACGACCTATAAGGATGCAGGAAAAGCCTGAGCTTGTTGCAGATGGGTTTACCTTGGCCTAGCTAATTGGCCAGGGGTCTGGAAGGAAATCTGGGGTAGAAACATAGATGTGGACCTAGAGGGCTGGGCACGAAGCAATCAAATGTTAACATCCTTCAGAAAGGACTCACACAAGACTCACTACAAAGCAAGTGGATAAAAATGATCTGGCCAGCTGACTGACAGCCAGTGCCTGTCATCAGCCACCTCGGTGCTGACCTGACGGACACATGAATCAAGTGGCCGTGGCAGCAGGGACGGAAGTCATGCAGGGAAGGGCACTGTGGATTCCTGCTTACTAAGACTGCCGCTGCAGTGCGTGCAACTGCCTGCACAAGAGACTGGGGAAGAAGTGGACCGCCTTGCGTCCCTTTCACTCTGGGAGTGCCAGAGGTTCAGCCACAGGAACAGACATTTATTCGGGTGTGGGTTTGCTTTTTCTGAATTCTGGGCCTCAGCACCACACTCTGAGGACTTACAAAGTATTGATTTCTGGTTGGGCATTTAACCTAGCAGTTAGAACGTGTTCCACACAGGCGCACCTGGGTCCGATACCTGGTTCCAGCTGCTGACTACCTTTCTACTAAGGCAGACCCGGAGTGCAGGCAGTGGTTGGTCCCTTACCACCCTTGTGGCAGACCTGGATTGAGTTCCTACCTCCCAGCTTCAGCACCTACGGTTCTTGTTGCATCTGGGGAAAAGGGAGTGAAGCTGGAAATGGGAGTGTGTTTGCTTGCTTGCTCGCCCTCTCTCAAATAAATTCAAACAAACAAAAAAGCAGGGTCAGGCGCTGTGGCTCACTTGGTTAATCTTCCGCCTGCGGCGCCGGCATCCCATGTGGGCACCGGGTTCTAGTCCCGGTTGCTCCTCTTCCAGTCCAGCTCTCTGCTGTGGCCCGGGAAGGCAGTGGAGGATGGCCCGAGTGCTTGGGCCCTGCACCCGCATGGGAGAGCAGGAGGAGGCACATGGCTCTTGGCTTCGGATCGGTGTAGCTCCAGCCATAGTGGCCACTGGGGGGTGAACCAAAGGAAGGAAGACCTTTCTTTCTGTCTCTCTCTCACACTGTCTAACTCTGTCAAAAAAAAAAAAAAAAAAAAAAAAAAGCAAACATAAAATTTCCTGGCATGGGATCCCATGTAACTTTGTGTCAGACCAGGGCCTACTTTGTAGCCAGAGCTATGAGAGAAGGTCTATGACCCCAGGCCACCAGGCCACCAGAAGCCACCACCCTGTAGAAGGCACAGCTCTAGGGCCAGCTCCCAGGCAGCACTCTGAGGATGAGATTTCCACTGGGGCATCCTTGCCATGCACCTCTGCAGCATAGGGTCTGCCCGATCACATGGCAGCAGGGCTGCTTGGACCGTAGCTTAGACTTGCTGCACAGCCCTTTCATGCTCTGGGCCTCACTCAAAGCCGGCAGTCTCCGTGATTCCCAGTATATGGGCCAAAATCATGCCTCCAGGGTGGAGTGTGTTGCCTTCAGAACCCAGTGAGGCCCAGCAGGCATTGTGCTGGTATGGGGAAAACCAGGCAGGGACTTAAGTAGAAATAGATGAGCTGGAATTGCCAGCCCCGCATTGTAACTTTATCCCTTCACCTGTCAATCTAATAGACCCACCTTCCCCAGGACCAGAAAGGAGGAGACACCATTATGGCCATATGGAAATTAAAATTCATGTGAAGATGCTATAAAAAAATCCCAGAAAACTTTCCACAGGCTAAGACCCCATCTCTTTAGTTTATTCAACCAAGGCACCATCCCCTAACTCATAAAGGAGGCTGATACTGGTGTATAGGGGGTGTCTTTTTTTGCCCTTGACCATGCTTGGGGATCTCTCTCTGGCCTTTTCTCTCTCTCTCTCTTCATAGGCAACTCACTGGTCCACTCGTGATGGGTGTCTGTGTAGGCTGGCCCATACTCATGAGTGCATGAATGTATGTTCGCTCTCTCTTTTAAATAAATCTAGCTCCTACTTGTGCATAGCGTGGATACCTCTACTTTGAATTCTTATCTCTGTGGCGGCAAGAACCTGGAGTGAAATTAAGATACCTAGGGCCCATATAAGTGCCTTCCTCATGGTAGAAATGCAATAATTAATCACTCATTTTGGGTGGATACCCTAGCAGACCCCTTACTATTGGGCTGCTTGCAATTTTATGGATACAGTGAATTCTAAACTTCTATATGGTTTCTCTCTTGCCTCTGGGACGTATGTATCTTAGCAAGGCCAGCAGTGTGCTAGCCGCTTCCTGCTCTTCCAGTCTAGCCCATACCATGTCCCCAGTGTGTAGGATTGATGTGATGTTCTGTGGGGGATCCAGACGGCCCTGATCCTTTTTTGGACTCTATTATGACAGAGAACTGAAAGTTAATATACCCTGGGGAAGCTGGAAGTGTATATGACTATTACATGTGATTTCCAACTGTTTCAGGTCCTTCTTTCCTGAATAGGGGAGAAAAGAGCTCATTTACAAAATCAGTGGCTACATACTGTGTGCCTGAGGCCATGTTAATCTTCTCAGCAAAGGTGTCAGATCTGGCCCTGCGGTTATGGCTAGTCTACTGCTTGAGCTTGCTAACTACTCCCTGTCATGCAGCCTTCCCATTGCTCTCTTTCTCTAACTTGCTGTATTTTTTTGTATCTTTCTGACTTGCTGTATTTTCCTTTGGGGCACTTATCACAACGTGAGATTATGTCATATAAGTATTTGTTTGTTTATTGTCTCCCTCCCCCATGTCAATAAGAAAGTGAATGCCACATGACAGGCAATCTGTCTATTTTGTTCTTTGTTAGGTCTCCTGGAACAAGGCCTGGTATATACGGCAAATTCAGTATAGACTTACTGAATAAGTGAATACATCTTCAGTTTCTCAATTTTTCTTTGTAAGGAATCATGGACTCTTGTCCTCAATTTATCAATAGGGACTGTGGTGAATTATCTCTTCTGAAAGGCATTGTTTTGACTGCAAGTGCTGTAGACAAGGAGGTAGCAAGGAGACCCTGAGGACTGCCAGCACTGCAGCTGCTCCACCCCCTTCCATGCCAATTCAACATGGCTGCAGGCTCAACACACCCACTCGCCAGACATCATGATGCTCTAGATTCAAACATGCACACAGGCACCGGATGCCATGCTGGTCTAGAGATCACCACGTGTGTTGCGGCCCTGCATTCCTACTCTCCTTCATCTGTGTCTCCTTGAATTCTTTCACACATGGAGGCAAGAACCTGGGACAAGTCTGGTGGGAGGAGGGAGGGACACTCCCACAGCACATGTATTAATCCCAGTGGTATAACTCCATGGTCAAATCCGCTGCTGAAACAGCTTACTTTCCTGTTATCTTTAGTGCCATTTTGATCTAAGACACTAAAAAGAATTGCCTCCAGTTACAATTTCAAATTATGCCCAATGCAATTTTTATGAAAAAATGAGAGGGAGTGTGGGAGTCAGGGAAGGAGAGAGAGAGGGAAGGAGAGAAAAGGTGGGAGTCAGGGGGTCAGGAACTCAATTCAGGTCTTCCAAGTGGTTGGCAGGGGCCCAGTGACTTGAGCTATCACTGCATTCTCCCAGGGTCTGCATTATCAGGAAGCTGGAGTCAGGAGTGGAACTGGGTATCAAATGTGGGCACTCTGATATACAATGCACACATCCTGAGCATTTCCCAACTGGCATCTTAACAGAGGGGCCAACTCCCTATTCCTGTCCAACACACTTTTCCTGATGGCTAAAATTCATTAATGAAAGTGAAAATGAAGATTTTTTTGACTATTTTTTCTGGTTTTTTGACTATTTTTTGTTTCATAAATCAATAATTGATATAAACATTCATACTTATATTAAGAAAATCTCAGTAAAAGTCAATTCTAATTTTGTCTAGAAGCCATCACTAGTGATATTTATTGTATTTATCTCAGACTTTTTCTTCTCACCCCCACACACCCATACATATGTACTTTTAAGAAATGGGATTATTTTACATGCTATTTTAAAATTTGCTTTCCCATTTCATGTATGATTGGTATACTTCACAAAATGTTCATTTGTATCATTATTTAATGACTAGAAAAGCAATTGCATTAGCTAAGTAATTTTTAAAAAGGATTTATTTATTTATTTGAAAGGCAGAGTTACAGAGAGGCAGAGGCAGAGAGAGAAAGAGAGAGAGACAGAGACAGAGAGAAAGGTCTTCCATCTGCTGGTTCACTCCCCAGATGGCCGCAACAGCCAGAGCTGGATTGATCTGAAGCCAGGAGCCAGAAGCTTCCTCCAGGTCTCCCATGTAGGTGCAGGGCCCCACAGACTTGGGCCATCTTCTACTGCCTTCCCAGGCCATAGCACAGAGCTGGATCAGAAGTGGAGCAACTGGGACTCAAACCGGCACCCATATGGGATACAGGTACTGCAGGCAGAGGCTTTACCCACTATGCCACAGTGCCAGTCCCAACAAAGTAATTTTTAAAAGCAAGCTCCCACTGAGGAATATTGAGATCAGTTCCTTTCCTGCATAATTGTAAACAACATTAAGTGAACGTCTTTATGCACACAGCCACATGCACTTGTCTGAATATTTCTGTAGGGTACAGCCCAGTGTCTCTTAAAAAAAAAAAAAAAAAGCAAAAAGAGAAAATGTTGAATTAGTTGCTCCTTCTATTGAAAAATCAAATCTAGAAGATAATAATTTGTGTTTCCTTTTTGTATAAAAGATAAAGAAACATTTATGATATTTTTAAAATTTAAGCTAAATTAAACTTAAAAAAGAAACTCAAATTTTTAGAGATCACTAGAGATTTCTTTGGTAATATGTCTCAAAACTAAATTATCATAGTTACTTTTGGCCTAGCTTAAACTTGGTATTGTTATGTAAATTTGTTTAATTCCACTCTTTGGCAGGGCCTGTCTGAATCTTCTAGAGAATAATGTTCCTTATGTAAACTTTAAAGATTAGCAGTTCAATTTAAGCAGATCAGACTTCAGAAATAATTCTGGTTATTCTTGGAGAAAAAAAAAGGTTGAATTGACCAAAACCCTCAGAATTATAGTTATTAATTTATCTGCCTAAATTATGGGGCCTTATCCAAAACAACTGGCCTGTGCTTCTCAAAGTTCACGTCATGATGATGGAGAAAGGCTGAGGAACTGTTTCAGACAAGAGGGAATCAAAGACGTGACAGCTAAATGGATTCTGAATTCTATACTGGAGAGAATTCTGTAAAGGATATTGTTCAGCCCATTGACAAAGCTTCATTATGCACTGTGTACTGACTTTCTAAGTTTGATAATTCTGTTGTAATTATGTAAAAAAAAAAAATGTCCCTGTTCCAGCAGATAAACACTGAAGTATTTAGGCATTAAAGAGGCTGATATCTGCCATTGCCATGTATTTCAAATGGACCAGAAAAAAAGATGTAACTGAGCACAGAGTTAGGGAAAGATAAGCAAATGTGGCCAAGCATTCACAACTGTTGAAAGGGTGAGGGGTACGCAGGAGTTCTCATACTATTCTTGCCATTCCTATGAATTTGAAGGGATTATTAAATGACAAGCAAAATAAATAAATAAAGAGAAAAAAAAAGGTCCCTTTAGGAGCACATTTTTTTAAATGGGATGGGGAGGGGTAAAGCTAAAGAGGATTACAGCTGTAAAATATGAGTCAAAAGTGAGATCAGGACTTTCTTTCAATTTATGTTTCACGTACACCAAATTTTGTATACACAGAAAAGGATTTAAAGAAAAGATAAAAATACAATAAATAAAATATATGGAGGAATTCAACTGAGAAAGAATGAGTGACTTTTATTATGAAAATTTAACTATCTTTCAAAGAGAGAGAGCAGTAAAATGTATACCCATACAATCATAACCTACAGTTAACAGTGATCCACGTGGTGCCATATTTGCTTTCCTTGTTTTTATTATTAAGTCATTTTTATTTGAAAGGCAGAGAGACAGAGACAGAGACAGACAGAGATTTTCTACCTGCTAGTTCACTCTCCAAATGTCCTCAACAGCCAGGACTGGGCTAGGCCAAAATTGGGAACCTGGAACTCAGGCTAGGTCACCCACATAGGTAGCAGTGACCCAAGTACTTGAGCCATCACCTGCTGCTTCATAGGGTGCACATTATCAGGAAGCTAGAATTGGAAGCAGGGTCCAGACTTGGATATGGGGTGCGGATGTCCCAAGTGGCGTCCTAACCATTGCAGCACACACGTGCCCCACTGCAACTTTTTGCTACCATATTTAAAAACTTCTATTTATTTAGTTGAATGCAGAGCAACAAAAAGAGATCTTCCGTCTGCTGGTTCACTGCCCAAATGATGGCAACAGCTAGGGTTGGGCCAGGCCTAAGCCAGGAGCCAGAAACTCTAATCAGGTTGCTCATGTGAATGGCAGGGTCCCAAGCACTTGAGCTATCATCTGCTGTCTCCCAGGATGTGCATTAACAAGAAGCTGGATTACAAGCAGAAGAGAGACTGTATCCCAGGCACCCTGATGTGAGATGTGGGCACAGTGACTTAACTCCTGCTCCACAATGCCACCCTGCCACTCTATTTTTTTAAAATTTATGTATTTATTTGAAAGGCAGAGTTACAGAGAGGCAAAGTTACAGAGAGGCAAAGAGAGAGAGAGGGGGAGAAGGAGAGATGGAGAGAGAAAGAGAGAGGTTTTACATCCGCTGGTTTACTCCCCAAATGACTGCAACAGCCAGAGCTAGGCCAATCCAAAGCCAGGAGCCAGGAGCTTCTTCCAGGTCTTCCATGCAGGTGCAGGGGCCCAAGGACTTGGACCATCTTCTACTGCTTTCTCAGGCCATAGCAGAGAGCAGAATTGGAAGTGAAGCACCCAGGACTCAAACTGGTGCCCACATAGGATGCTGTCACTGCGGGCGGTGGCTGTACCCGCTATGCCATGGCACTGGCTCCCAGTGCCACTGTATTTTAAAGTACAGATGTCATGGCATTCCATTCCTAATACTTCATTGGGAAATTCTAAAAATAAGAAAATGTTTCCTTTATAACTACATCACTGTTTATGTCAGATTTTTGTAACTGCAGTGAAACACCTGAGAAAACTAACTTTATTAGAGAAAAGTTTTGTTTAGTACATAATTTGGGGGGGTTCAAGTTCAGGATCAGGAAGCCCCCTTGGTTTGTCCTCTGAGGAGAGGGGTGCATGGCAGTGGTGTAGAAGGACCATGCAGGGATCCAGGAAGCAGAGAGTGCCTGGGCCCAAGCCAGCCATTTACAGTCATCCTTCTCATGGAAATTATCTTCCAAGGGCACCCTCAGTGGACTAAGAACTTCCCAGGAGGCCCCCACCTAAATACCATAATTAGATTGTTTCTACCCTCTTGGAACCATTAACTTAGGACTTTGGGGTGTAAAGGCCTTCTTGAATTTGGGAGCCAGATCATATTGAAATCATAGGAACTACCAAGACCATATCTACCAAGATCAACATTCATTCCCTAATGTCACCTAATTCCTAGCCCAAATATTCCCATCTGATTCCCCCCAAAATGTCATTTATTGATTTATTTACAACAAGATCTGGTCAAAGACCCTGTCTTGCATTTGATTATTGCGTATCTTAAGTATCTTGTAATCTAGGACAGTCCCTTCTTGGCTCTGGCCTTTACCTGTTTTCCTCTTGTGACAGGCCATAACCTGGGAGTAGGGGGCATTGACAGGGAGTTCAATAAGGCTGAGTCTTTATATAGAAAACAGGATTAATTATACAGAAAACATATAATTTTTTTTTCAGAAAACATATAATTTAAAAACTGAGGATGGGAGCTGGCATTGTGGTGCAGTGGACTGAGCCACCACTTGTGATGTCAGCATTGCATGTAGGAGTTTAGTTTGAATTCCTGCTGCTCCTCTTCCAACCCAGCTCCTTGATAATGGGCCTGGGAAGCCATCAGATGATGGCCTCAGGACCTGGATCCCTGCCACCCAGATGGGAGATCCAGATGGAACTCCGGGCTCCTGGCTTCAGCCTTGCCCAGAGCTAGCTGTTGTAGCCATTTGGGGAATGAACCAAAGGATGGAAAATCTCTGTTTCCTTCTCTTTCTCTGTGTCACCCTGCCTTTTGAATAAATAAATCAATTTCTTAAAAGATGATGTTTTTCTCTTAAAGACAAACTGAATTTTGGGGTGGGTGTTTTGGTTCAGCATGTTAAGCTGCTGCCTGGAACGTCCATATCCCGTATGGAAGTGTCTGGTTAGAATCCCAGCTAATTTGCACTTCCAATCCATCTTCCTGATAGTGCACCTGGAAAGCAGCAGATAACGGCCCAGGAACGTGCTTCCCTGCCACCTATGTGGGAGCCTTGGTGGAGTTTGTGGTTTCCGTCTTTGGCCTGGCCTACCCTTAATTGTTGCAGGCATTTGGAAAGTGAACCAACCAATGGAAGATTCTCTTTCTCTCTGTCACTCTGCCTTCCAAATAAATAAATAAAATATTTTTTAAAAAGGAAGACAGTCTTGCTAGGACCTATTAATCCTCATGTTCCCCTTCTTCTCTCAAAATCAAAATCTCAGACCAAATCCATGATACTGGCTTTTAAAATCAAAGCTGGAAACAGGTAGTGTGGCTGTCCCCCTCCCCCCTTGTCATTCTGAGACCCGTGTAAGCAGCTGCCAGAAGTAGCCCTGACAGGAAGTGTGCGGCAACAGGCAGAGGGTTGTGACGTCATGATGGTGTGTAACACCTTGGCACAAACAACCTGCTGTCCCACCTCCGCCCTTTCTCTGCTCTGTGCGTCAGTGCCCCTGGAGTACACGCCCAGAGAAACCGAGTTTCTGACACCGTGACTTCCTGTATAACAGAAAATACAAAAAAAGGATGGAGGCATGGCCGTGCGCCCTGTCATACTGGTGACATCTGGGGTCTGGCTTTAGAAAACTGCCCTGGATGGCTGTTCTGCCTCGGAAAAGTGATGCTTCACTCTGCCTGAGCAACACCATCTCTGGGTGCTGTGCAGTCTCCCAGCCTGGAAGATTCTAGTACTTCGGCAGTACTGGGTGTGGGTATTTCCTGCTTCCTCTTCTAAACTGGTTTCTCCGTCTGGTTCACACCTTACAGAGATTCTGGGCCCAAGGGATCTTTGTGCTAGGAGGGCTGTTAAAGTCACTGAATCACCACCCACCTAACAGTAGAATGTGCTTCACAACGTTGCTTATATGCAGTTGGTGAAATGGTTAAGAGCCAAGACTCTCAGGGTTGGAATTTATGGCACCAACTGGTTTTATAATCTTGTACAAATTATGTAGCTGCTGCCTTAGTTATCTTTGTTATAAAATGTGGTTAATAATACCTCGTTTCCACTGCTGTGTGGATAAGCAGAATTAATGTCTAACTCTAAAATACACACAACAGTGCTCGGCCCATCACAGGAAGCATCATAAGAGTTTAAGCGTTGCTCATTGTACGTAGCTGTCAGGCTGTTCATTAACACCTCCAGGGATGGAGAACTGCCTAGCTCACAAGCAAGCCATTTAATCTTTGGTCAATACCATCTGCCAAAGGCAGCTGCTTATATTGTGTGGTTGAGGGGAAGAAAGAGAGTCCAGTGCCAAGAATATACTAGGTAATGTTTTGCTGTCCTATTATAACCTTGTGGAATTATTATCCTGATTTTATTGCTTAACATGTTGCCAAACCAGAGCATGGAGGATTTGGGAAACTTGTCCAAAATCAAACAAGGAGTAAATGGCTGGCTCAAGACTTGGACTTTGGCTTCTTGAGCTCCAATATCTTCAAATCTTGGAAGACAGCTCCTGTTTTCCTATGGAGGCTTTAGTTTCTCCCAGTGGTTGGCACATAGTAAGCCCTTAAGTAATAAGAATTGTCAGTTTCTACATTATATGCTGTCCATGCCTGTTTGTTTTAAAAATTTCTGTGTATTTATCTTGTGTACTTGCGTTTTTTTTTTTTTTTTTTTTTTTTTTTTTTTTTTTTTTGACAGGCAGAGTGGACAGTGAGAGAGAGAGAAAGGTCTTCCTTTGCCGTTGGTTCACCCTCCAATGGCCGCCGCGGCCGGTGCACCACGCTGATCCGATGGCAGGAGCCAGGTACTTATCCTGGTCTCCCATGGGGTGCAGGGCCCAAGCACTTGGGCTATCCTCCACTGCCTTCCCTGGTCACAGCAGAGAGATGGCCTGGAGGGGCAACTGGGACAGAATCCGGTGCCCCGACCGGGACTAGAACCTGGCGTGCCGGCGCCGCAAGGTGGAGGATTAGCCTCGTGAGCCGCGGCGCCGGCCTATCTGGTGTACTTGTAAGAGAGGGGTTGGGGAAGAGAGGAGAGAGAGAGAGAGAGAGAGAGCCCATCTGCTGGTTCACTCCCCAAATGTCCACAACAGCTAGGTCTGAGCGAGGAGCCAGGTCCCACATGTAGGTGGCAGAGACCCAAATACTTACCCAAATACCCAGAGTGTGCAGCGGCAGGAAGCTGGCATTAGAAGCAGATGCAGGACTTGAACTCAGGCACTTTGACATGGGATGCAGGTGTTCCAAGCAGTGTCCTCACCACTGTGCCGAATGCCTGCCATCAATATCCTTTTGAATGATCCTATCTGTGTGTGTGTGTGTGTGTGTGTGCTGAAGCCAGTTGCTAACAGCATTCTCTCTACACTTGTATAAAATATCAGTAGGCTGTGTCCCTGAAAACTTGGATTCCACAGAAATGACAACTCAGCAAGTGGAGAAGCCTGTCACATTAGTCCCTTCTGAAGTACCTGTATCCTGTAGTACACGATATTTTATTGTTGGAACTTAGTCCTTTCCCAACTCAGGAAGAGATTTCTCTACTGCATTTCACTAAAATCACTTTTCTTATGCAGACTCAGACAAAATCATTAAATGCCAAGAGGAATGTATTCAAAGCTTCCACCAGAGGCTTGGCTATAGCTTCTTTTTTGCACATGGCAAAGACAAAGCACTCCTGAGACAGCCTGTTTCATTTTGGGTGGCTTTTATAATTTATTCATTCAGTCATTCATTTATTCGGCAAGTATTGAATGAGAACTGAGATGTGTGTGTCATGTGCGGAGCTACGCCCTGGGATATAATGGGAAGTGACACCAGGATGTTATTGTGAGACTAATCTTCCACCTGTGGCATGTACTGCTGCCCTCTGAAGCAACAGGAGAAAGGGTTCATCTCCGTCCTCACAGTCACTCTTCCAGTCATGTCTGTGACTAAGATTTTTTTCCCCCAGGCTACCACTTTCTTCTTTTTCCTTTTAAATAAAGATTTATTTTATTTATTTAAAAGGCAGAGTGCCAGAGGGAGAGGTGGAAAGACAGAGAAAAAGAGATCTCCCATCTCTTAGTTCATTCCTCAAATACCTGCAACCGTGGGGTCTGGGCCAGGCCAAGGTAGGAGCCTAGAAATCCAGCCAGGTGTCTCACATGGATGGCAGGGGCCCAAGTACCTGGCCATCTTCTGTTGCTTTCTCAAGGAGCTGGGTCAGAAGTGGAGCAGCCAGGGCTCAACCTGGCACTCCAATATGGGAATATGGGTATCACCAAAGGTGGTTTAACCCACGGTGCCACAGTGTGGGCCCCAAGATAGTACTTTCTTTTCTTTTTTTTTAAATGACTTATTTATTTCATTTGGAACACAGAGTTACATACAGGAGAGGGAGAGAGAGAGAGAGAGAGAGAGAGAGAGAATCTTCCATGTGCTGGTTCAATTCCCAAATGGCTGCAATGGCCATTGCTGGGCCAGGCTAAAGCCAGGAGCCAGGAGCTTCTTCTGGGTTTCCCACAAGGGTCAGGGGCTCAAGCACATAGGCCATCTTCCGCTGCTTTCCCAGGTGCATTAGCAAAGAACTGCATTGGAAGTGGAACAGCTGGAATTTGAGTAGGAGCCCATATGGGCTGCCGGCATCACAGGCAGAGTTTAACCTGCTGTGCCACAATGCTGGCCACAGTGCTTGCTTTATTTTATTTTTTTAAAGATGTATTTTATTTTTAATAAATCTGTTTCATTATTTTATTATTTTTTAAAGATTTATTTATTTATTTGAAGGGCAGAGTCACAGAAAGTCAGAGGCAGAGAAAGAGAGAGGGAGAGAGAGAGTTCTTCCATCTTGTTGGTTCACTCCCCAGATGGCTAATGGCCAGAGCTTGCACCAATCTGAAGCCGGGAGTCAGAAGCTTCTTCCAGGTCTCCTACACGGGTGCAGGATCCCAGCGACTTGGGCCGTCTTCTACTGCTTTCCCAGGTCATAGCAGAGAGCTGAATCAGTAGTGGAGCAGCCAGGACTCAAACCAGCACCCATATGGGATGCTAACACTGCAGACGGCGGATTTACCCACTACACCACAGTGCCAGCCCCCAGTGCGTTATTTATTACTGTAAATGACCTAAAGATGATGAGAGAAAATGTGTTCTATTTACTTTCTCTGAAACTCAGTTTCCTCAGCTGTGGAATTATCTGAGGATAATTATACTCAACAGGTGACTGAGCACTTCAGATATTATATCATGTGAAACTGTAAACAAAAGTATGTAGTAGGGTTCCTATTAACACGAAATAACCATAGCTATAAGTATACATGTACTAGACACTGTTCTAAATGTGTAGCTGATTTATACCAATTATGTGAGGTGTTATGTTGATCACTTCTTTTTTACATAATTGCTTATTTATTTTTCATCTACTTGAAAGGCAGAGAGAGAGAGACCAAGCTCAATCTTCCTCTGCTGGTTTACTCCCCAAGTATCCTAAACCAGCCAGGGCTGGGCCAGGCTAAAGACAGGGTCCATCCATGTCTCCCAAGTGAGTGGCAGGGGCCCAAGAACTTGAGCCATCATCTGTGGCTTCCCAGAATGCATTAACTGGGAGCCGGTTGGGAAGGAGGGCAGCCGGGACTTGAACTGGCACTCTGACATGGGTTGCCAGCGTCCCGTCCCAAGCAGTAGCTTAACCCTCTGTACTGTTATGCCTGCCTGTTTGTCAGCTCTGTTACTGTAACAAAATACCTGAGATAGGTTTACATGCAGATGGTTTTGGAGCCTGGAGGGCAAGATGCTTGCATTCATTCAGGTCTGTGAGGGCCCCCTCTTGGCTGTGTTGCATATGGTAGGTGGCAAAGGTTGGGAGTGTGTGCGGGTGGTGGGCAAGGGATCACAACTGACACAGCAACTAGAGACAGCTCGAGGGGGCCCAGGCTGGTCAGAACTGCCTTCCTCTCTTTTGAGGCCGTCACCCTCCGTGACTGAAGGGCTTCCCAGGAATCTCCACCTCTTGAAGATCCCGCCACCTCCCAACACCACCATCCTGGGGACCAAGCTTCAACCCCTGAACTTGGGTGAGGCCCTCAAACCACAGCCAAGCCACAGTAGGTGGGCACTGTGATCATCCTCATTTTACAAATGAGCAAGGCAAGGCACAGGAAGGTTAAGTGACTTGTCCAAAGCCAGGCAGCTATGGCGGAGCGGAGGCTGAGTCCAGACAGTGTGGCTCCAGCACATGGTGAGCAGCTGTTTTTTGTAACAGGAGGTGCTGAAAGAGGGAGAAAAGTCAAATAGTGCAGAAGGGGGGCCGGCGTTGTGGCGCAGAGGGTTTAACGCCCTTGCCTGAGGCACCGGCATCCCATATGGGCGCTGGTTCTAGTCCCAGCTGCTCCTCTTCCGATCCAGCTCTCTGCTATGGTCTGGGATAGCAGTGGAGGATGGCCCAAGTCCTTGGGCCTCTGCACCCACGTGGGAGACCCAGAAGAAGCTCCTGGCTCCTGGCTTTGGATCGGCACAGCTCTGGCCATTGCAGCCATTTGGGGAGTGAACCAACAGGATGGAAGAACTCTCTCTCTGTCTCTACCTTTTTCTGTAACGCTGTCTTTCAAATAAATAAAATAAATCTTTAAAAAAATTAGTGTGGCCGGCGCCGCGGCTCACTAGGCTAATCCTCCGCCTTGTGGTGCTGGCACACCTGGTTCTAGTCCCGGTCGGGGTGCCGGATTCTGTCCCGGTTGCCCCTCTTCCAGGCCAGCTCTCTGCTGTGGCCAGGGAAGGCAGTGGAGGATGGCCCAAGTGCTTGGGCCCCGCACCCCATGGGAGACCAGGGTAAGTACCTGGCTCCTGCCATCGGATTGGCGCGGTGCGCCGGCCGCAGCACACGCAGCCGCGGCAGCCATTGGAGGGTGAACCACCGGCAAAGGAAGACCTTTCTCTCTGTCTCTCTCTCTCACTGTCCACTCTGCCTGTCAAAAATAAATAAAAAAAAATTAGTGCATAAGGTAAATGGTAACTTGGACATTGAACTTGGAGTCTGATCTTCGACCTGGTATCATCTACTATTCTAAATATTGCCTTCCGTTTGAAACTCAATGTCTCAAATTCAGTCTGTACATCTAACCTCAACAGGGGTGCCTTCTGCCCTGTTTGCAGCATCCAGTCTATTCAGCATCTTCCTCACAGGCTTTGGCTTTCTTTGTGCCTCACTGGGTAGTTCTTGGCAATAAGTATCAGTATTGCTTTCTCAGTTCATTATTCGTTTCTGTCGCTGGTTCCAGTTGCAGCTTACAAACATATTTTTTCACTTAAGTGCTATTTTCTTGATATGTTTTGGTTTCTGGCTAGTTACTACTCTAAATCAGTCTGCTAAACATGGAAAATATAGTTTCAATGGAAATCATGAGCAAAGGGACAATTTCCTTAATACATACACAGCTCTTACAAATCAATGAGTAAAAGAACAATAGGCACATAGAAAAATGAGTGACTGATGTCAACAGTTAAGTTGTATTTTTGTATTTCTAGAAAACACCCTTGATTATTTGTAGAGAAATATATGTTGAAGTTATGATATCACTATTTTCCTATGGCAGAGATAGACATACGTCTATACCTGTGTTCATATTTATTTTTATATATCTGGTAATATACACTTATGATGAGGTGATAAAAAATGGTGTTTTATATATTATTATTTTAAAATTTTTATTGATTTACTTTGATCTATGTGAATTACTTTGATCTATTTGAAAGGCAGAGAGAGAGAAAGGGAGAGAAAGAGAAAGAGACAGAGATTGATTGATCTTCCATTTCCTGATTTGCTCCCCAAAATGTGTGCAACAGTCAAGGGTGGGTCAGGCCAAAGACAGGAGCTGGGAACTCAGCCCAAGTTTCCCACATGGGTGGCAGGTGTCCAGGTGCCTGAGCTATCACTTGCTGCCTGCTAGACCAAAACGAGCTAGTACTCAAACACAGGCAGTCCATTGGAGGATGTGGGTATCACAAACAGCAACTTAACTGCTGCATCAAATGCTTGCCTCCTCACATTTGTTTGGGAAAACACATTGGCATAGCCTCTACGTGTGGTGGAATGAGAAGGTGGGAAGGTCATGAGAAAGTGAGAGGGCCATGCCAAGATGGCTGCTAACAACAGAAACTGCCTGGCAATAGGCCATGATTAGATGGCTATGGAAACCACATGACAACAGGTTGTGATTGGATGGCTTCAGAAACCACATGACAACAGAGCCTGACTGGCAACAGGCTGTGATTGGATGGCTTTGGAAACTGCCTGGCAACAGGCTGTGATTGGTTAGGGCACAGATTGTCCCTTGACCGGATTGGCTGCCTTGGTTATATAAGCAGCTGTAGCAACTGAAATAAACGAGTCTGCAGGCTGCTTGCCTCGGGCCCGCTTTCACCCAACTCCCGGTGTCTGTGTGGTGACTCCGTACCTCTTGCCCCCACCACGCTCCTCCTCTCAGAACAAATCCACCTCAACATCTATGGAAGATGACAGTTATCTATCAAACCCTAAGTGTAGGCCGTTGCCACTGCTCACTTGGCTAATCCTCCGCCTGCGGCACCGGCACCAGGGGTTCTAGTCCAGGATGGCGTGTCAGATTCTGTCCCGGTTACTCCTCTTCCAGTCCAACTCTCTGCTGTGGCCTGGGATGGCAGTGGAGGATGGCCCAAGTGCCTGGGCCCTGCACCCGCATGGGAGACCAGGAGGAAGCACCTGACTCCTGGCTTCAGATCGGCGCAGCCATTTGAGGGGTGAACCAGTGGCAAAGGAAGACCTTTCTCTCTGTCTCTTTCTCTCTCACTGTCTAACTCTGCCTGTCAAAAAAAAACAAAACAAAACAAAAAAAAAAACCTGTAAATGTAAATATCCTCTGTTTTGGTCAGATTTTCTCAACCTTAGTGCTAATTGACCTTCTGGGCCATAGTTCTTATTGCTGTGCACTGTAGGATATTTAGTTGCGTGAGTGGCCTCTAACCATTGGATACCAGTAGACTCCCTCCAGACAATCCAAATTGTCTCCAGACATGGCCAACTGTCCTGTGGAGCATAAAAATCATCTCCATTTAAATATCTACTGATTGAGGTTTTTTGTTGCTGAAAACAACACCCCAAGTTTAGTGGCTTAAAATTAATTTATTCATGATCCTGAAATCTGGATTGGGCTCAGCTGGACATGTCCTCGCTGTTCCTGCCAGTGGTCCTCAAATGGTTGTGTTTATTTGGTGGGTCAGGTGTGGCTAACCTCGCCTGGGCCATGGCGATGCCTGGGTTGCCTTCCCCTCTGTGGTGTCTCTGGTCCTATTTCCGCACACTTGCCTCTCAGTAAGGGAGAGGTCGAAATACGAAGGCAGCACACACTCCATGTGGCCTCCTCAGCAGAACAGGTGAGTTTTTCATGGCAATTCTTGGTTTCAAAAGACACAAGAATGAAAACAGATGGGTCTTAAAATGTTTGCTGATTTTCAACTCGTTAATTTGTCTAATTTCTATATAAAGTACAGAACATGATTGGGCCTTTCTGACTTTCTTTTTGACTTGTGGTATCTGGACAAGAGCAGTTCAAGCAGAAATTGTGCAGGGATTTTTCCATTGGCCTCTCCTGGGTCCACAGTGTTTCCAGCTGGATTCCTTAAGCCTCAGGCCTTAACCTCCCCTGAGCCTGCCTTTTTCACCATCATAACTTATCTGCCTTTTCAAATTTCTGTTCCTGCATTGCCATCCTTCAGATGCTGGCTTAGCTCCTAGTTCCTTGGAGCTGTACTTCTTATTATCTTAAATACTCCATTGCCTACCCAGCTCCAGCCCCTCATACAAGCACTACTGAGTCTTCGCTTTCATCAGTGTCTCACAGGTACATTGGGCCAAACAAGACCATGGCCAAATCCAGAGTCAGCGTGGGAGGGGGCCTCACAAGAATGCAAACACTAGGAAATGTGCTTTGTTGAAGGCCATCAGTGTAGCCTATACTATACATTATTCATAATTTATTTCCTTTAGAGAATTTATGGAGTTTATCTGCATTATCATTTGCTTATTGGTTATCAGTTTCCTTTTATTAGGGACAAGAACCCGTACTATAGTGTAGGGGTTTTGCTGTTTTCTTCACCCTCCATGATCTATCAGTGTTTGGCACACAGGCCAATAATAAATATTTGAGCTCTGAATTTTATAAGCTGCGTTTCATTCATCTCCTCTCTCAGGAAGGAATAAAATTCAGAAAATAATGCATTATTTTAGGATATTAATATTGTTTTAAACTAAAATCTATGTACAAAACCAGCTTTCTTGATTCTTATATAAATTCATTATTTAAAATCTTTCTGTACACATCTGTATGTGAATATAATGAAAAGATGCTCCATTTTTTAAAGATTTATTTATTTGAAAGAGAGAGAGAGATTGAGATCTTCCATGTGCTGTTTCAGTCCTCAAATGACTGCAATATCTGGATCTAGACCAGGCCAACACCCCAGAGGTCTGAAACTCCATCCAAGTCTCCCACATGGGTGGTTTTGGCCCAAGAACTTATACCATCATCTGCTGTCACCTGGGATATGCATTAGCAAGAAGCTGGCTTTGAAGCAGGACAGCTGGGGCTAAAGCTGGCACTCCACTGTGGGATGCCAGCAGGGGAGGTAGCAGCTTAACTTGCTGCACCACACTGTTGGCCCCAAGATACTCTATTTCTTTTGTATGCACGCAGCAAACATATATGATGGTGGTGGCAATACTGCCTATATCTTAGATCTGTTATGAGAAAAATCTTCATCCAAAATAAGTTACCAGGTCAACGTCATTCTTTTTTCTTTCCTTTTTAAAAAATTGTATTGAACTTATACACATTTCATATATACAGATTTAGGAACATAGTGATACTTCCTACCCACCCCTCCTTCCTGCCCATGCTCCAACCCTTCTTCCTCCTCCCTCTCCCATTCCCACTTTTAATTTTTACAAAGATCTACTTTCAGTTTATTTAATGATCATAAAATTAACCTTACACTAAGTAAAAGAGTTCAACAAATAGTATGAAGAAAAAAACAACTCTTCCTCAATGGAAGAGACAAGGGCTGTAAACAATCATTGAATATCAAAATGTCTGTTTCAATCCAATACATTACATTTTAGGTACTCTCTTTTAGGTACTCAGATCAGGGAAAACATATGGTATCTGTCTTTTTGGGACTGGCTTATATCACTAAATATAATGGTTTTTAGTTCTATCCATTTTGTTGCAAAAATAGGATTTCATACTTTTTAAAAATAATTATTGTATTTATTTGAAAGTCTAAGTTATGTAGAGAGAAAAGGAGAAGCAGAGAGAGAGAGAGAGAGAGAGAGAGGTCTTCCATTCTGCTGGTTCACTCCCCAAATGACTGCAATGGCCAGAGCTGAGCTGATCCAAAGCCAGGAGCCAGGAGCTTCTTCCATGTCTCCCATGCGGGTGCAGGGGCCCAAGGACTTGGGACATCTTCTTCTGCTTTCCTAGACCATAGCAGAGAGCTGTATCAGAAGAGGAGCCACTGGGACTTGAACTGGTGCCCATGTGGAATACCGGCACTGCAGGCTGGGGCTTTAACCCGCTGTGCTATAGCACTGGTCCTGGATTTCACACTTTTTTAACAGCTGAGTAGTACTCCATAGTGTATATATACCATAATTTCTTTATCTAGTCAACAGCTGATGGACATCTGGATTGATTCCATATCTTAGCTATTGTGAATTGAGCTGCAATGAACATGGGGTTACAGATAACTCTTTCATAGGCTGACTTCTTTTGGTTTGGGTAAATTCCCAGGAGTAGGATGCTTGGATCATATGCTAGATCTATTTTCAGATTTCTGAGGTATCTCCATACTGTTTTCCACAACAGTGGATTAGGGTACCTTTTCCCCCACATCCTCCCCAGCATTTGTTGTTTGTTGATTTCTGTATGAAAACCATTCTAACAGAGGTGAGGTGAAATCTCATTGCAGTTTTGATTTTTATTTCCCTGATGGCTAGTGATCCTGAGCATTTTTTCACATTTATGTTGGCCATTTGAATTTCCTCTCTTGGAACATGCCTGTTCAAGTCCTTTGTCTGTTGCATAACTGGATTGCTTGTTTTGCTGCTGATGAGTTTTGTGAGCTCTTTATAGATTCTGGATGTTAATCATTATCAGTTGTACCGTTAGCAAAAATTTTTCCCATTCTGTTGGTTACCTCTTCACTTAGCTGAGTGTTTCTTTTGCAGTACAGAAGCTTCTCAGCTTGATGTAATCCCATTTGTCAATTTTGGCCTTGATTGTGCCTCTGGGGTCTTTTCTAAGAAGTTTTTGCCTATGCCAATGTCTGACGAATGTCATTCTAACAGAGTGACCATAGGTAACTCATTTCCTTTCTCAGGGGCAGTGTCCTCAACTGTGAAGTGAGAATTGGGCAAAGTGCCCTTTTTTTTTGACAGGCAGAGTGGACAGTGAGAGAGAGAGACAGAGAGAAAGGTCTTCCTTTGCCGGTGGTTCACCCTCCAATGGCCGCCGCGGCTGGCGTGCTGTAGCCGGCGCACTGCGCTGATCCGATGGCAGGAGCCAGGTACTTATCCTGGTCTCCCATGGGGTGCAGGGCCCAAGGACTTGGGCCATCCTCCACTGCCTTCCCTGGCCACAGCAGAGAGCTAGCCTGGAAGAGGGGCAACCAGGATAGAATCCGGCGCCCCGACCGGGACTAGAACCAGGTGTGCCGGCGCTGCAAGGTGGAGGATTAGCCTAGTGAGCTGCAGCGCTGGCAAAGTGCCCTTTTTTAATGAAAATAATTCTTTGTTTTTTTAAGTATTTGAGGGGAAAGAGAGAGAGATGCCATTTGCTGGTTTACTCCTCACATTCCTACAACAGTCTGGGCTAAGTCTAGCCTTATGCCAAAATTTGGAACCAGGAACTCAATCCAGGTCTTCCATGTGGGTGGCAGGAACCCACATACTTGAGCCATCACCTGCTTCCTTCCAGGATGTGTATCAGCCAGAATATGGAGTCAGGAGCATGGGGCAGGTATGAATCTAGGGCTGTCTGACATGGCACATGGATATGTTATCAAGTAAGACAAATGCTCATGCAAGAAATATTCTTTCTAATTCTTGGGTTTAGGTGCCAACAGCAAAGCAGAACCACTTGTATAAAGATTGCTGAATAGGCTTTAAAAGAAGGAAAATACTAAAAATGTATACCTTAAAAAGGTTTTGTGAAAATTTTTCAGATGTCAGATGGGAATCAGAACAGGATATCACTTTTTTTTTAAGAGTAGAAAGTCATGTTTTTGCAGGAGAAAAAAAGAAGTTTAAGGCCTACAGATCTCACAAAATTTAGAGATTTTAAAATAAAATAAATGTTTTCCTTTCTCTGAAAAGACCGGGTCAGAGTTTTAGCTAGATCGGAATTGCTTACATCATAATTTAAAGCAAGCGTCCAGAGAGTTGAACAGGAAACATGCAGCCTTCATAATGAGCCGATGAAGTGTGAGAATGAAGTTTGTAGGATGGAAGGAAGCAAAGAAAGAAAAGACGGTTTTGTAGACCCAGAGCTGTACCCCAGTGGAGAAAGGTCACACTAACATTCGGTAATGTTATTATACCGGGCCAGCAGGGAAAAATTCCTCTAAGACGTTACAGTAGGGTGAAGATGGCAAAGAGTCTATCAACACCCTCCAAACATTAGTCACCTGGAGGAGTCTTTCTACACCCACAACACTCACCAGGTGTAATAGGAACAGGTATGATTTAAAGAGGATCTGTTCAGACCCTCTAGAAAGAAACACTGTTTGAAGGAAGTAAATTCTAGCAGCCTGGGGGAAAACAGAGGGAAGAGTGGGTAATAGGCAAGCAAGGGTTGAAAATGCAAAGCAGGAAGACGCACTGGCAGTGCTGGGCAGAGGTGCACATCTGTGGGGGTACCTGGTCCCGTCCTCTCCCTTAGTCATTCACCGAGCACGTACACTCAGTAAACACTGTGCTAAGCCCTATGGATTTAGGAATGAATAAAGTTCTGTCTTGAATCCCTGAATCTTCAGGCACCCATTCCACCAGCCTTGGAGAAGTGGGCACGATGGGAACCATCCAGGGATGGGGGTGGAGGGGATGACCTGTGAAATAATTGCATCACATTGTGGTAGGAGTGTTAGCAGGTGTGAACGGGGCCATCAGAGCTGAGGCCAGGTCAGGACTGACCGTGGCATGTTTCATAGACAGGTAGCATTTGATATAGTCCTCAGCAGATGGAATAGCAGGTGTGAGGAAGCGTGGGGCCACAGGGATACAGGATCTGGAGAATTGGCGTTTCAAAGAGACAGGAGCAAGGAAGCACATGCAGAGGTTTGAAAAGACCAGGCATGTTTGGGGGTGTGGCTCCTGTTTCTAACCACGAAAAAGAAAGTGCCATCTTCTTCTAGCTTGTGCTTATCATACATGGAACCTGACTTGAAATTCCCATTCAGCCAGTCATGGAGGGATAAAGAAGAGATGACCAGAGGTATCACTAACATAATTCACTGAGCACATTTGAGATGTGCACCTGAGCCCTTACAGCACTGCCATAGTTGATTCTCACAATGACTCTGTGGCCTAAGTACTGTTATTGTTCCCATGAAAAAAGGAAAACTCCAAGGCACAGAGAGGCTGGGCACCTCATATGAGGTTGCATAAGCTAGTGAGTTGTGACCCCTGCTTCTACTCCAGGCAAGCTGATTTAATGGCCTCCACTCCTAGCCAATATGCTAGCCTTGGTGGAAGCTCAGTCACCACCAGGAAATTAACATGAATCCTGTGAGCACTGCACTGACCTTGAGAGTTTCTCTCCTCATTTGGAAAGAGTGGCAGCTCCAGTGAGGTGACACACACTGTGTAAGTGACATGGCGACGAACTGCCCAGATCTGCCTGCAAGGAGGGACTTGCTGAGCAGCTCTGAGCACTGCTGGCAGCTGGTCTTTCTGAGGACAGCCTCAGTGGCACAGTCGCCTTGCCCAAGGGCAGGCCACCTGAAGGGTGGACCAGAACCAGTGAGTGATCTGGGGGTGTATGGAAAGGCTCAGACACTTAGGCCCAACGAGTCTGAAGTCCCTTACTGGCTCCAGAAGCTCCCGTGTTGTCACTGGAGGCTGCCGGGTGCACATCATAGCTCAGCTTCTCCCTGTTTCTCATCCTGCTTCCGGCCTCTCCTTCCACGTTGACCCCATGGGCATTCCCCAGTGCACATCCTGCTGTCTGTCTCACAGCCTGCTCCCCTGGGAACCCAGTCTATGACATCAATTCCAGTAACCAAAGTCTGTGTCCCTCTCACCTTGTCTGCCTCTTTCCTAATTTCCTTTCACATCAGTTTCCTTTTATTTCTCATTTTCCAGACAAATATCTAAAAACACAAATTTATAAAATTCACAAAGGTAGGCTCTACAAGGAATTTCCTGTTTGTGTTATTATTGTTAACAGACTTTTTCGAAGAGCAGCTTTGGGTTCACAACAAAATCAGCAGAAGGCTGGGAAATGCAGACTGCTCCTCTGTCAACATCCATTTCCCTTGGTAATAGGTATAGAGTGTGGGAGGTAGGCCTCTGCAAGCAAACTCATTAACATAGTCCATATGAATGTAATTGCTGCTTTTCTCTAAATTTATTTATTTACTGGAAAGAGGGAGGCAGGCATGGGAGGAGAAAGAGACAGAGATACATCTACTCTCTCTAGGGCTGGCCAGATTGCAGCCAGGAGTCTGGAACTCAATCTAGGTCTCCCAAGAAGGCGCAGGTGCCTGGCCACTTCAGCCATCATCGTCTGCTGCCTCCTAGGTTTCGAGCCAGCAGGAAGCTGGGTTGGCAGCAGGGCCCTGACTCGAGCCCAGTGCTCGGATATGGCATGCAGACACTCCAAGGGACGACCTGGCCACTGCCCCAAACACCTGCCCCATAATAACTATTTGCATCATTTGAGTAGTTTGTAGACTTGACTCCATTGGGCTCTTGTGTGGCCTGGGACACAGTGAGCCACGTTGAAAATTGGAATAATTATTAGATAGATTTAATAGATAACATATCCTAACTTCAGGCAAAATGCCTGGAACTTAGTGAGGATCCAGAAATGGGCATCTATTTTATAGCAAGTTGGCACATGACTCAGAGTGCACCACTTTCCTATGGTTGCTACAACACATTACCGCAAACTTAGTAGCTTAATACAGTAAAAATTTATTTTCATACTTCTGGACGCCAGAAGTCCAAGGAGGCCAGAAGCCCAAGCTAAGCTTTTTCTGCACCAAAGTCAAAGTTCCAGGGACTGAGGTTGTGGCACAGTGAGCTGAGCTGCCTCCTGCAGCACTGACATTCCATATCAAAGTGCTGGTTTGAGTTCTGGCTGCTCTCTTCCCTCCCCTCCCCTCCCTTCCCCTCCCCTCCCCTCCCCTCCCCTCCCCTCCTCTCCCTTCCCCTTCCCTCTCCTTCCCTTCCCTTCCCTTCCCTTCCCTTCCCTTCCCTTCCCTTCCCTTCCCTTTCCTTTCCTTCTCTTCCCCTTTCTTTTTTTTTTAATCAAGCTTCTGGGTAGAATCTTTTTTTTGTTTCTTCCATCTTCCAATTACTGGTGATTGCTTCTGATTGCTGATTCCTTGACTTGTGGCCACATCACTCCAGTCTCTGCCTCCTTGGTCACACTGGCTCCTCCTAATGTGTATGTGTTAAATCTCCCTCTGCTGTTTTCTCATCAGGGTACATGGAACTGCAGTTGGGGCCCACCTTGATAATCCAGAGCCATCTCCCCAACTCAAGATCCTTAATTTAATCACAACTGCAAAGACCCTGTTGCTATATAAGGTGACAGTTACTGGTTCCAGGGATTAGAATCTGTTATCTTGGAGGAGACCTCACTGTACAGACAGCTCCTGTCCTGTTTGCATAAGGCATGGTCCTAAAAATTTCACCTTTAGACCACTAAAGTGGTTCTCAGTCACTTCTAGCTTGTTTGAAACCATATGCCTTAAAAATATATTTAATTTGAAGGGTGGAGAGAAGGGGATCCAGATCTTCCATCTGCTGGTTCCCTCCCCATATGCCCACAACAGCCTGCGTTGGGTGAAGCCAATCAGGGTCTCCCATGTGGGTGGCAGGGACCCAGGTAATGGAGCCATCACCTGCTGCCTCCCAGGGTATATGGGCACAAAGCTGGATTAGAAGTGGGGGAACCAGGACTCAACCAGGCGCAGGGAATTGGGTCGCCGGCATCACAAACAGCGAATTAACCTGGCAACACGTTAATTACTATAATTACTTCCTTTCCTTTTCCCCTCTCCCAGAAGGAACAGTGGCACCCAAGGGCAGTCGGGTAAGGGCACTGCAAGCCTCAGCGCGAGACCGCGCTGCTGCTCTGGGGGCCTCTTTCCAAGGTTTTAATTAATGGGCGGATGCATTCTAGCACTGATCCCCAAAGGAACATGTCCCAGTCACCCCTGATTCAGGAGATGAGGCGACATCTGGAAATGCAATTTTTTCCCAAGTGCCCTCAGAGGACTGTTAGCATAAGCCAAGAATTGGAAACACTGATCCCTTCGACAAAATCCTGAACCCAAAACCCTCGAAACAGGGAATTCCCCTCCCCGCCAGCTCAGTGTGTCATAGTATCACGAAACTTTTTACTCAAAGGGTGGGGAAAATAAGCAAAATAGAGCAACCCTGCAAACTGAGTTCTATCAGTACAGTACTCACTGGACGAGTTTCCTACGGGAAAACGTCCAACTCCGAATTGAGCTGAGGATGACGACGGCCTGGCTTCGGCAGCCCCGCAGCTGTCACTAGCTGGGGACCTCGTGGGTCTGACAGATCACGCCTGCACCGCGTCATCAGCGGGAGCCTAGGGGGCGGGACGGGGGGCGGCGGCGGGGCTCCCCCGCAGCGGGTGCGGGCGACGGAGAGGTACCTCGGCATTGGGGTGGGCTGGGGTGTGGCTTTCGGGACCGCCCCTGCAAGCGGCAGCCACTCAGAGCGGCGCGGTGAGGCGCGGGGGGTGGGGAGGGGGAGACGTAGGCATATTTATTCCGGCCTGAGCTCGGGGTGCTGGGGTCGCTTCAAGCCACCAGAGGAGCTGTCCTGAGTTTGAGAGCTGCTGGCTCTTCCTAGAGGGCTAGGAACTCAGCGCCTGCGGCTGGCCAGGTGGGGGCGACCGTGGTGCGGCGATCCGATGCAAAGACAATTGGTGGGAGTGTGGCAGTCCCTTCGGGGGTGATGGGGCGTGGAGTCAGGCTGAGCCCGCAGCCCTGAGACAACAGGGTTCAGGTCAGCGGCGGGGTCCGATTCATCTATAGGGTGATGGGGACGCAGGATCTAGGTGCAGTCAGACCGAGGACGCGCGCCCTGACCCGGTCGGAGCCTGCAGCCGCAGCCCGGGGCGCTGCTTGGGGCCCCTGCGTGCCGGCCGTGCGCCCCGGCGCTGTCCCTGCGCGCGGCAGCGAGTGGCGCTGAGCGCCCCAGTCGGCCGCTCGCCCGCAGCCGGGGGACGGCGGGAGGAGCCCCGCGCGGCCACCGCCTCCTGGCCGCGGCAGGCTCCTCCCCTCTCCCCGCCTCCCTCCCCGTGGCCCGCGCTCCAGCCCAATCCGCAGCCCTGGGCCCCGCAGAGCCGGGCCGCTTGTCTGGCCGGCGGAGGCTGAGCGCGACCTTCGCGAGCCGCGGCGCCCGCCGACCGGGGACCAGCGCGACTCCCGCGACTCCGCTCTGCCGCGCGCCGCCGCCTCCCCGGTTTTAGCGAGGACGCTCGGGTCCGCGCCACCCCGAAGGGGAGGAAGCGGAGAAAGCCGAGCGGCTGCTCCCGGAGAGAGCGAGCCGAGGCCCCGGCTCGGGAGGCTCGGGGCTGGAGGAGGCGGAGGCGGAGGCGGAGGCGGAGGGAAGTGCGCGTCATCCCGGGAGAAGAGTTTCACCTCCAGGCGGAGGCTGCGGCTGCCAGTTGCCGAAAAGAGCAGCAGCAGCGCGCGCCGGGGCTCGTTGGGCTTCCTGGCCATGGAGAGGAGATCCGGACCCGGGGACGCCCGGAGCCCTGCTCTGTCCCTTCGCATCGCTGCGTAGGCACCTGAGTCAAACGACGCCGAGCGGGGGAGGGGAAGGTAAGGCGCGAGCGGGTCGCCCGCCCCCCGCCCCGCCTCCCCTGCCGCCCCGGGGGCGCTGCGCGGGCGCCAGCGCTGCGCGGGGCTCGCGCACCTTCCCGGCTCCTGGAGGCCGGGCGCTGGGCGGCCGTCGGGCGTTTGGGCTGGAGGGGAAGAAGTGCTCCCGGCCTCCCCCTTTGCCGGTCCCTTCTTTGGGTTGGAAGTAACCAGATCCCGCCCCCCTCTCCCCCCGGAGTCAGACCTTTCCCAAAGAAAGGATCCGTGCCACCCGAGTCTGGGTTTCTCTGCCCCTCTCGCTTTTTTATTTACCGTCATGGGGGAAGGGAACAATGGAGAGCTTTCAAAGTCGGTGCGAACAGCCTTCAACTTTCCGCGGACGGTTGGGGTGGGGAGCAAGCCCCACAGGAAGCGGCCGTCGGGGCAAGGTTGCTGGAATGTGCATTGTGGAGTCTGCGCTGCAGTGCGCGCGCGCGCGCGCCTTTGGGGGTGATCTTTGTCTCCTTCCGACTCCCCCGACTGGGCAGCTTCCCCGCCCCCCACCTCCCTCGCTGTGAAAGGTAAGGCGAGGCTTCCAATTCGCCTGCAGCTTGCTTTCTAGCTGGGGAAGAGCGGCAGCGTCGGACCCCGCTCCCAGCTTTGCCCTGCAGAGTTCAGGGGTCCCGGCAAGGCAGGGGGAGCCTCTCTGGGTAGACCCAAAGCGCCGCAGTGAATGTGAGTTAACTCTACCCTTCGCAATAGAACTAAGGTCCTGACTTCCCCGGGTGCGCTCTGCTGATGGTTGAAGTGTGTCGCCAGACCTCGCCGTGGAGCGGAAACAGCTCACTTAAATTCTCGGTGTAAGGTTAGGAAAACACACTTTGATATATGTCTCCTTTCATCTGCCGTCGGGTTAACGGTGGAGTGCCTGATGGTGTCGAGAGAGATGCGCTCCAGAGCCGCTCGCTCACCGCCTGCACTGCCTCTACTGTGACAGCGTGGTGCGACGCTGCACGCTTGCACAGGTTCACGGTGTGCGGATGTAGTTTTGTGAACTCTTTCCAGTGACAAGTGAGAAGAATTGAGAGACAAGGGGGAGGGACAGAGCACGCACTTGAGCTGAGGGAGACCTGAATTCTCCAGACCCGAGAACCTGTTGTGAGAGACTGTCTTAAACGCATACACACATAAGTAGTTGGCCTTGTGATTCTTTGCTTGATTGGATGTGACCCTGTAAGGAAGCCTGCTCTTTGCAGAATTGGTCTGGCTGTTGTACTCTGGCTGTGTTCCTTTCATTTTAAGCTTGCATTTCTGGGCCGAGCGATGTGCAGTAGGTGCTTTTGCTGTTTACTGAACTTTGGGGAGCACCTTATGGGGCTTTCTGCTTTATCAGCCTGTGAATGAGAGGTAAGCCCAGACAGATCCGTGTGTGTGTGTGTGTGTGTGTGTGTGTTTATGTTTGTGTACACACAGGGAGGCAGAAGTCTTACAACATGCTTGTTTGGATTGCCTGTGTCTCCTTCCTAGATCTAGCCTGCAACTTACAGCTTTTCAAAAGTGTCAGACTTTCAGCAAGAAATCAGACTAGGGCAACACGGCAGATTCCAGTAGACCTAATCAAGCCTGCCCTCAAACTGCTCCATAGAAAATGAGAAGACAAGGGGGCAGTGTAGTCTTGTTGGCCATTTCTTCCTTACTTTCTTCCTTTTCTTTCTTCTGCCTTCCTTTCTCTCTCTCTCTTTCTCTAAAATATTTATTTATTTATTTACTGGGAAGGCAGAATTAGAGAGAGAGAGGGAGAGACAGAGAAAGAGGTCTTCTGTTTGCTGGTTCACTCCCCAGATGGCCTTAACTACTGGGACTGGCCAGGCCCAAGAACTCCATCTGGGTCTCCCATGTGAGTGGCAGGGGCCAACTAACTTGGGCCATCTTTTGCTGCTTTCCCAGGTGTATTAGCAGGGAGCCGGATCATATGTGGAGGAACCAGGACTCAAACCGGGGTGACAGGCAACAGCTTAACCTGCTGTGCCACAATGCTGGCCCTGTGGACCATTTCTGTAGTTGAGACTGAACTACTTACCAGCTTTGTGCCTCTGTGCAAGTTTCTGGAGTTGAGAAAGAGGAATTGCATTTCAAAAAGAGAAAACGTAATAACCACTGTCAGTTTTATTGTTTGAAATTTGAAATACCCCCCCCCCGTGTGTGAATATGTGCATTGTAAAGTGCGCTGCAATATTTATGAGCATCACATCATCCATGCACCCACCCACCATCCGTCCAGTGAGCACTTTTTAAAGATTGTATTTATTTATTTCTGAAGTAGAGTTACAGAGAGGTAGAGACAGAGAGAGAGAGAGAGAGAGATATTCCATCTGCTGGTTCACTCCCCAGATGGCCACACGGCCAGAGCTGAGCCAGGCCAAAGCCAGGAGTCAGGAGCTTTTTCTGGGTCTCCCATGAGGGTGCAGGGGGCCAAGGACTTGGGCCATCTTCTACTGCTTTCCCAGGCTATAGCAGAGAGCTGGATCGGAAGTGGAGCAGCCGGGTCTGGTGCTGCAGGCAGTGGCTTAGCCTACTGTGCCACAGCACACAGACCCTGGTGAGCACTTATTAATCACCCATTGTGTGTCAGACCTAGCTGGGAGCAATCCTGACAGCTGCAGTGTGGCGTACTCCTGATGGTTGGGAGAAGGAGTTGGATGGGGTAGTTGTGTGGTGGTTTCCAGCTGTAACAGCAAGATACAATCTCTGCTTCTGAAGAGATAAGCTGGCACAGGAGATGAGGAAATGAACAATTAGGCCCAGGAAGCATGTTTGGAAGGATCGTTGTGTATAAGATACTTTAAGAAGTCCTAGGAAGAACATCATGGTGGTGGGCTTAAGGTAAGGGAACAGTTTTGTGAAAAATAAAATTTATTAAATCAGACACAATGGTGGGGACTGAAAGCTGGATTTTGAAATGTGAAGGTTGGAAGGCTTGAAGTCAGGCTTGGGTTTATAACAAAGGCCCTTATGATTGCTAACCATTTGCTGTAGAGAAAATCCTCTAGTCTTGCTCACGTCGTTACTTCATCCGTAAAATGAGTTTCAAACTGCTTTGTGGAATATTTTGAGGATGAAATTTGAGATGTGTATGTTAAATACTATGTAAGCTAGCTGTTTGGTATCAAAAGGAACTTTTAAAAATATGTGGGTTTTTTTTTTTTTTGAAAACTCTAAATAGAGATAAATCACAGCTTGATCCAACTGGTCTCAACCACAGATTTCCATTTGATTGGCTCTTTTCCAGAATGTTCGGAACCCCAGTTTCAGAATGCAGTTAGCTATTGTCATGTGATATGCTTCCATGGTCCAGGCTTGTCCCATCACAGCCACAGGGAACCTCTGTTTCATTTGCATTGTGAGCATTAGTTAGAGGGATGGGATGTCTGGCAACAGAGCATCAGTTAAGAGGGGCTTGTCTGGGTTTGTATTGTGATAACCGTACTCTCCCACCCTCCACGCCCAGCTGGCCTCTCTACTTTCCTCTGCCCTAAAAGATGACTGTGGAAAAGAAAAAAAAGCCACACACATCTGCATTTTTGAGACCATGAAAATCACTCTTACTAGGTTTCTGCATTTGTAAAAGGGTGTAATTTTCGACTAGACTGCTATTAAAGGCTGTGCTCACAATAGCAGCAGCTGCTAGGTGAAACTTGAATCTGTAAGCAATACTTGATTGAGTTCTCTACTTGAAATGGACTTAAGCTCCTCTGACATTTTAATAAATTGCCTTTGATAGAAATCCAAACTCAGATATTTAAAACCATCCAGTTAAAAGTGACTTTTTTTTTTTAGGAGAAGGGTTGATATGAACATCAATCAGTTTTCTGGACCATACTGCATGCGAGGATGTTTCAGAAAGTTTATGGAAAAATAGAATTAAAAGATAAATTTACTTTGGTGCAACAATTTTTTTGAAATCTTTACATAGTTTTTTTAAAATAATATGCATTTTTCGTGAGCCCCTTGGTATGCTGAATCTTAGCATGTGGTTCTGAGGGATTTTAAGGATTTTGCTTGCTTGCCTACTTTTATTTTCATTTACTTGAAAGGCGGAGCAACAGACACACACACACACACACACACACACAGATATGCAGACCTTCCATTAGCTGGTTCACTCTTCAAACGTCTATGAGAACCAGGGCTGGGCCAGGCTGAAGTCAGGAACCCAGGACTCCATTTTGGTCTCCCACTTGGTGGCAGGGGCTCACACACTTGAGCCGTCATCTCCTGCCTCCCAGGATGTATCGGCAGGAAGCTAGATCAGAGGTGGAATAGTTGGGACTGCAACCTTCTCTCTGATATGGGACATCTCAAGCAGCATCTTACCCCTGTGCCTTGATGCCCACCCCCAAAGGTTCTTATTCAAATAAGGCAGTGAGACCCAAAGACGGTAACAAATTAGGTAAGGTCACATAGGCAGTTGATGGCCCAGCAGGGACAAGGATGATTTTGTTTCTAGACACTATCTCTCTCCCCCATAATTGTCATTTATTCCTGTTTGGCTCTGTTAGCAATTTAATTATCTTAATGTTTTTGTGGTCAAGAAATTTGCATTTGGGCTTAGAAATCCATGGCACCGAACTATCTTCTTTAAATTTCTTAGTACTTTCACATGATACTGTACATGTAGTGGAGTGATGTTACTTGTAATAAATTTTTGTCAAATAGGGAAGTGTAAAGCTTATGTTAGTTTTACTTGCATTTTCTATAAACAGGATGCAAATTTAAAATACTGTAGATGTGTGCATTTTTTTTTCAGAAAAGCAAGTTCCTGGAAATATTATTCACATTTCTGTGGGAGTCCTAAGAACATACTAGAAATCTGTTTGCATGTTCTTTCATTTTCCCGGTATGTGCTTTGAGAAGACTGTAATATTGGTTGACCTGAATTGTATTTGTCAAGTACTTTATTACATTTCAAGGCACTGTACTGGTGTCTGTGAGCAGTACAAAGAAAAGCAAGGCTTATGGGCTGTATTAAGATGTCTCTTTAAAAAAAGTGAAACAGACTGGGAAGCTGCGTATACCTTAAAACACAAAATTGCTACCTCTCAATAAGTCAGTCTTTGAGACAAATCAGCTTTGACATTGTTATCATTGGACTGACTTTATAACCAGATTTATAAAGTGACAATTCTGTTACTTAGTGATGAGTGCTAAACTTTCCACATTGTTGTATCAGGGCTGCTCCCTAGGACTCTGAGCTTGCCTTTGGCAGTAGATGAGAAGTTTACACAATGAAAAGTTTGCCTAGGAGAGATTGTGCCCTTCTTTCTCTATTGTGTTTCTAAAATATGGCTTTAACACTGCATGGCGGGACAATTAAGACGTTGCCTAGCAGAGTTGCAATTTAAGACCATCTGTGTGTTGTGTCCCCAGAAGAGAATTGTCCTGGTTGATAAAAATGTCTTACAACATAGGGAAAGCCACCATGAACCAGATGTCCTGGGCAGATCTCATTACTTAGTTGCCCTTAAAAGCAAAATCGTGACTGATTGGGGGTTTTTAGTTAGTTATTGGTGTGCACTTTGGAGACAGTATGCCTTATGTAGTCATAATGGCCTTTGCAAGTTGTGACTCACTTCTCTGAAGAATGAATAGTTTGCACATACAATGAAATTGGAAAGTTAATGATTAACATTTTAGAGATTGGAAAGATTGAGTTGAGTACATGGACAGATGTCTGATTCCTGTTTCAGGGGGAATGACAAAAATGAGTCATTTTTTTTTTTTAAGTTATGGTTAAAAAAAAACACACACCACCCAACATAACATTGTTTTCAGTACTGGTGTAACATCAGCTTTATTTGATGTTTTAAGAAATACCATACTTCATCTATAAGAAAGATATGGCTTTAGTTGCTCAAAAAGTACCTACGGTTTAAACCACTCATCTTCTGGCATATTTAAATATAAACACAGTGCTACTAATGTTGATTCGCTAACAGTTTGGAAGAAAATAAGATGTGCATGAAGGTACAGCTCCCAAGACCAAGAGGCATTAATAATCGTTTCATCACGGTTATGACATCTTTTGATTAATGATAATTGCTGCCTTCCCTGGTGCCTGTGCTGATTTAAGTGCTGTCTGCCTGCACCCTCCGGCCACCCTTCCCATTGTAGCTGGCGGATACCTTTCCTCAGCTCTCTGGTTACCGTGCACTGTCGAAGCTTGGCTTTAACCATCAAATATCCTATCACTTCTTGTTTCCTTGACCTCATCACATGGGCCCTGCTTGTCTGTCCTGCTGGCTGTGTTCAATCCCAGCTGAGTCTTGAAGAGTCCAGCCACTGCTCCGGGGCGGCTGGAGAATTGCTTGTTCATTGGAGTCCCTGCCCCTGAACTCTTGATGAGAATTAAGGAAGTTTCTGAGGTGTCATAGGGCCCCTTTGAGCTAGGTTTCACATGCCTTAGGCAGAGGGGAACTGGGGACTATGACTGTTTCATGACTGTTTCATGTTTTGACCTGAACCTCACTCTCAGGTGACTGCCTGCTAACCTGTCAAAGAACACAAAAGACTTCCTGTGTCTGTTGTTCTCTCCACGGTGCTGATCCTCGCTGGACAGAGTGCTGTCTGTCCTGTTGTGGCAGAGTTCAGTGCTGGGTTTTTGTTCACACACATTCACACACACAAAATGAGGAAACTTAGTAATGATCTGATGGGACACATTCAGGTGAGTAAATGCACCAACTCTCCTCCATTCACAGGGATTCAGTGACCACCTCAGATCCATCAGCTCAGTTTCTTGGTCCCTATATGCATTGCAATTAGTTGTGTATTCAGGTCACCTCCCTATCTCCCTGGTCCTGTACTTAGGGCTCTCTGGAGGTAGGGACTGTGTGTGTGTGTGTGTGTGTGTGTGTTGTTATTTTGAATCACTGGATCCCCACTATCTAGCAAAGTCCTTGTCTTATCAGAGATGCTCAAAGCTGAACTGGTAACTGGATCCTTGTTTGGCAGGACTATTCTCACTGGTTAATTTTGCATTAAAAATAGGCTGTGAGTTATAGCTAAGAGAAATAGTACACTTGGGCTCTGATTCTGGCTCTGCTATTTACAGAAGCTTTACTTTGATGCTGGACTGAGTATCCCAGGACCCTTTCCGCCTGATCATTTCTTATACATTACCCAGAATCTTTCTTGGTTTGAAAGGCAATTCAAAAAAGACTCTTTGCCATGTTTCCTGTTGTCATTGCATATTGATAATCAGTATATCGCTAGATCATGAGCTTTTGGCAATTCTGTGCTTGTTTACCCAACATAGTGCTGTTGTCTTTTCTTTTTCCCACCTTCTGGCATTCTACAACTTAACTTCCTGAGCCCTTTCAAGTGTATTCAAGCTTTGTCCCTGGGGCTGTGGAGAAATTGCCGCCCAGAGGCAGCCCTGCATCTCTGCTGTAACCTTCATTAAATCAGCCCCTCTCAGGTCAGGCTTCCCCTTTGGTTCTTTTCTCTGTAAGGTCAGCTGCACAGCTGATGACAGGCCTGCACCCTGCATTGTGTGCCTCTGCACAGCCATCCGTCACTCGCAGGTTGGAGGCCCCTCTTGTGTCGTCCCAGCTGCTGGGAAACAAGGGTGTAGGGGAGTGGGGTAGACGAAGGAGCATTGTGAGGGAGGGGAGAAGAGAGAACAGCTTTTCAACAGCAAGATTCAGAGAGAAGGGCACGGGAGGAATCATAGTAGAGGGAAAGGAAACAGGAGCAGAGAAGGACCCACAGATAAAATGACCTCCTTGTCTAGATTGGACAACAGCCTTCCCGCAGTTTACCTTCTAGTTCTGTCTAAGATAAAATTACAGTGGATTTGCAGATGGAATTCATGATTCCTGAATGGAGGCAGCCTGCATTCTACAGAACAGAGTGACAGCTCCCAGCGGGCAGTAGCATAACAATGAGCAGTCTAAGGCAGGAACCAGAACTGGACCAAGGGGGGGGGGGGGGGAGGAGGCTGACTGTTTAACATGGGGTTAATTAACATGAGGTTAATTCAGGGTTAGAAGCAGAGGGGACTTCTTAGTTCACTGACTCAAGTGGACTGGAATCATTTGTTTTCAGGAAAAAAAATTGGTGTGTTTGGGGATCTAGCTGCTTCCTTAAAGTTTTGCTTTGATTATGTGGCAGGTAGCATGAGTGGCTCCACTTTGGCTTGGTTTGGTCCGTGGCAGCTCAGTAGAAGAGACTCAGACCACAGCAGTGGCCGTCTGTGATTGTGTTGAGCTCCTCTGTACTTCTACCCAGAGGCCTATGCACCTTGCTCTTATTTTATTTATTTATTTCTAATTTTAAAAATTTATATAAAGGAAACAAATTTCATATATTTGATATATACAGTTTTAAGAACATAATGATATTTCCCACCCTTTCTTCCTTCCCTCCTCTCTAGTTTCTTAATTTTCTTTTAATTTTTTTTTTTTTTTTTTTTTAATTTTTACTTTTGGTTGGGCAAGGGGTGTCAGATATTCTTCATTGCTACCCTTTTTCTCCCCTTGGTCTGTACATTTGTGTTTTTCCTCATTATGCTTCTTTTGTTAGTCATGGTCATTTCAGCCATCTTTTCTTTTTTTTAAAGATGTATTTTTTTATTTAAAAGGCAGAATGACAGAGAGAGGGACACAACTAGCACTCACTAGTTCACTCTCAAAGTACCCACAATAACCATGTCAGGGCTAGGCTGAAGTCAGGAGTTACAAACACCAGCCTTGTCTTTCACATGAGTGAGAAGGACCCACATACTTGGGCCCTTATCTGCTGCCTTCCCAGGTACATTAGCAGGAAGCTGGATTGGAAGTGGAGTAGCTGGGACCAGAACTCGCCATGTGATATAGGATGTGGGCATCGCAGGCAGTGGCTTGTCTCACTGTTCCACCACACCTCCCCCTATCTTGACTTTAGGGTCAGACATTGGTTATAATGGACATGTTTACCAGAGCTGAAGAAAGATGGGGTTAGTTAGTGTATTTGATATCAGAAAAGTTAGCCATGTGCCTCATGTTCCTAGTACAAGTGACAATATAAGATTGAATTAAAAATGTTTCTTGAAAGTCACTTATTTAAGTTTAAAATTGAAATGTATTTACTTGGTTTATTTGTTTTCAAATAAATTTTATCTTTCTAGGACTATACATTTGAAATGTGCTTTATAATTTCTCTTTTTGAGGTAGAAAATAGTGTGAAGAGTACATGGTCTTATGCTAGAAGTCTAGGGTATGTTGAAGTTTTTATAGAACAATGGTCTAACTTTTAGGAATACCATTCTTAAAATGCCTACACTGGTTAAGTGGAGAAAGCAAGTAGGGGGATTTAATGAAAGCTCCCCAGTCTTCTTTCACATCACAGGGGGATGCTGTGGTTTGGATATTTTATTTTGGGTGTCCCCAAAAGGTCCATGTGGTAAGATGTGGTCGCTGGGGTTGCGCTGTTTTGAGGTGGCGAAACCATTAGTAAGTTGAACCTAACGGGAGGGTCTTAGGTCAGTGAGTGCGTGCGTTTGGAAGATAGTTCTCGTCTGACCTTTTGGGTTCTTGCAAGAGAGTCGACATAAAAGCTGTCTGTGCCTCCGGAGTTCCCCACGTGGTCTTTTGGTTACATGCACTCTGCCACCCTCATCAGAGGCCAAATCAGTGGGGCTGCCTGAGCTTTAACTTGAACCCCGAAACTGTAAGCTAAGAAAACCTTTTCACTCTATTAATTCTCTAAAGGTTGGTTTTTCTCTTTGTTTGGCAGTACCAAAAAGCTGACTGACGCAGGGGAGTTTTATAATGACGGATTAGGGCATTCTTGTTCTACCTCTAAATGTTGGCCTAGGTTCATTCAACTTCATAAAAGTGAACCAGGATCAATGTAATACATCAACCGCAAAGTTTCTTACTCCTTGGTGGCGTGCAAGAGACAGAGGTGATTGTGACTCATACTGATTGTGAGAGTTGAGGGAGAAAGACCTACCGAGAAGTGCTAGGTAGCAGAGCCTGTGCCTTATGCAAACAGTGTGAAGTGAAGGCATCACCCTGTGTGAAGTGTGAGGATGTTCCGTTCTCTGAGGGTATGCTTACACCAAGTCAGGCTGATCTCTGCATGACAGTGGACTTAGCTCTTCCAAAGATCTGCTTTCTTCTAAATAACTATATGTGGAAACTTAGTATTTATGCAGAATTCTTTGCAATGGTTGTTTATCCTGTGTGCTCTGGGAATAGAATATATAATACATTCCTCTAAACTACATATAAAAAGATCCCCTTCCATGAAACTCTTTGCTTCTACCTTTGTTTTTGAAATCTTTATAATATGTGTTTAAGTATATAGTCTTTGTAAGAATATTGATCACACAAATATTTATTTGACCATTTGGGAAACAAAAGGCCAAAAAGTCAACTTTGCTAAATTGATTTCTTATTGAATGATGTTGTGTGGTCAGGGCTTTTTAGCTCAACTTTTTATTATAAAACATAATCTGAATCTAAAGTAGAACTAAATAAAACACCCTACCTCCTGCTTCCACCCAACAAAACACTCGTCACCCCTGCCAAAACTAAAACCCCCAATCCTGAAAATCACCTTGATCTTGTTCTTCGTAGTGTCTCCTAAAAAAATAGGACGTTGGGAATATGGAGCCATTAGTTGAACATTCAAGGGGAGCAGGCGTTTTGGCCTTATGGTTATAATGCCAGTTGGGATGTCCTCATTCCATATCAGGGTGCCTGGGTTTGAGTACTGGCTCTGTTCCTGATTCCAGCTTTTTTTGGTGCACAGTCTGGCAGGCAGCTTGTGATAGCTCAGGTGGCTGTGTCCCTGCTGCCCATGTGGGAGACCAGGCATGAGTTCCTGGCTCCCAGGTTTGGCCTGGCTCTACCTAGCCTTTGCAGCCTTTAGGGCTGTGAGCTGTCTTTCTGGCTCTCCAGTAAATTGGTGGTGGTAGTGGGAATGTGGAAAAACATTTCAAGGCAGTTAGGAGCTGATTAAAGATTTATTAGGCTGAGATACTAATAATTACAGTAAAACCTGTTTGTTTTCATGATAATTTATACACACTCTTTTTTCTGTATATTTTGTTTTATGTTGTGCTGCATGTTTTTACTTGTTGGACATACTAGTCAATATGTTATATGATTCTTCCAAGATCTTAATGAGAGGAAAAGTTTTCTTAACCAGATTTTTGCCAGTTGAACCAAAACTGCTGGAAAACAAAGACTATCATCTGTACAGTTGACCCTTACATTGGATATTGTTTCAAAAGTTAGGTTCTTGATCCAGTAGATAAATAAATAAATAGACTTGATTAGCTGATACCAGCTTTTTTGACTATTCCTGTGAGTCTGGATTTTCCATTCAAAAAATAAATTCTCATAAAAAGTATAGTCTGGGTTTGAAAGAGCGTCAATGAGTCAAAGGATTGCATTTTTATTGGCTGTTCAGTGCATGTGTGTTGATCCAGGCTGTGGTGTCCCTTAGGCAATGGGTTGGAAGGGTTGGATGACTTGAGGAAATGATGCCGTGGCCCTGGGGTAGTATCCTCAGCCACTGTGTAAGTGGTAGGCATTTGAGAGAGTGAACTTACCTTACATATTAGTATCTCAACAGTAGAAAGAAGTTCAGAACCCAGTCCCTTGCCCTTTTATTCGTAAAGAGCCCTTGCTAGTATTGAGTTACTGCTGCTCTCTGAATAAAGACTTTGCATAAGATCACATCATTTCTTGGCTGTCAGCATTCAGGATGGAGTGGAATGTTTTTGTTTTTCCTGCGTGTCCACTACATTTTATAGTATGTGGTGAAAACTGGGTAGTTTGCTGCTCTTTGTTTAACTTTAGAATTCCTACCTGCAGTTATTAATAATGCCTATTAGTCCCCATTAGATTTCATATACGGATTAAACTTTGTAAAAATTAATGCATTGGCTTTTTTTGCTTGAAATAGTATTCTTAGTCTCTCCCAAATCAGAGAAAGTGATATAGAGGAATTAGTCAATTTCCCAGAGCCACAAGCATGTTGGAGAAGGAATACATCAGAAATCTCAATGTGTGTGTGAGAGAGAGAAAGAGAAAAAAAAAATCTGTGCTTCAACAGATTCATTGGGGATATACTTACACAAAATGAAGCATGGCTAAATGAAAGGGGACCTAATTTTTTAAAATATTTATTTATTTTGAAACTCAGAGTTACACAGAGAGAGGAGAGGCAGAGAGAGAGAGAGAGAGAGGTCTTCCATCAGCTGGTTCACTCCCCAATTGGCCAAGACGGCCGGAGCTGTGCCGATCTGAATCCAGGAGCAAGGAGCTTCCTCCATGTCTTCCCCTGTGGGTGCAGGGGCCCAATCAGTTGGGCCATCTTCCACTGCTTTCCCAGGCCATAGCAGAGAGCTGGATTGGAAGTGCAGCAGCCGGGACTTGAACCGGTGCCCATATGGGATGCTGACACTGCAGACGGTGGCTTTACCCACTATGCCAAAGCACTGGCCCAGGGGAACCTAATTTTTTTCAATCATTTGTTTTCTCCCCAGTAGCTATATACACACTCACACTGCTAGCATTTATGCTGAATTTCTTTATAAGAATTTGTGACTAAGTTCAGAAGTCAGTTATTGAGTACTTACTGTGTGCAAGGTTCTCTGAGATCAAAATAAATAATATATCACCCTTGATCTCAGGGCCAATCCGCCTATCTCAGAAGTCTTTGATGTTCCTGAGTCATCTTCCTTAGTTTTCAGGTTCTCTGTGAAGGTTAACTCACTAAGTTAGAGGAGTGACTGACACAGGGCAAGGGATTCCATTGCCCCTATAGTTAACATAGTTCAGGTCTGAGTGCTAGCCTCGATTCTGAGAGCTTTGCAGGAATTCGTAGGCCCAGAGGAAACAAAGAAATATCCCATCTAACATTAGACCCCAGCAGATTGGAGCCCACCTTTATCATTCCAAAGGGCACACACTGGCCCCTGTTACTGACCAAAGGAAGGGCACTCCAACCAGAGGCCCACACACGAGCTAATAACACATTGCTCATCACCAACTTTTTTTTTTTAAGTTTTTTTTTTCTTTTTCTTTTTTTTTTTTTTTTTAAACTTTTATTTAATGCATATAAATTTCCAAAGTACGACTTATGGATTACAATGGCTTCCCCCCCATACCGTCCCTCCCACCCACAACCCTCCCCTTTCCCACTCCCTCTCCCCTTCCATTCACATCAAGATTCATTTTTGATTATCTTAATATACAGAAGATCAGCTTAGTATACATCAAGTATGGATTTCAACAGTTTGCTCCCACACAGAAACATAAAGTGAAAAATAATAGATGATTTTTTTTTAAATGATGATGAAATCAGAGCAGACCTATTGTCATGTTTAATCCCAGTGAGAGTCAAGTTGGGAATTGATAATTTTTTTTTTTTTAACAGAGAATCAGTTTAGTATGCATTAAGTAAGGATTTCAACAGTTTGCACCCCCATAGAAACACAAAGTGAAATATATTGTTTGAGTACTCGTTATAGCATTAAATCTCAATGTACAGCACATTAAGGATAGAGATCCTACATGAGGAGTAAGTGCACAGTGACTCCTGTTGTTGACTTTACCAATTGACACTCCTGTCTATGGCATCAGTAATCTCCCTATGCTCCGGTCATGAGTTTCCAAGGCTATGGAAGCCCTCTGAGTTCTCCGACTCTTATCTTGTTTAGACAAGGTCATAGTCAAAGTGGAGGTTCTCTCCTCCCTTCAGAGAAAGGTACCTCCTTCTTTGATGACCTGTTCTTTCCACTGGGATCTCACTCGCAGAGATCTTTTGCCAGAGTGTCTTGGCTTTCCATGCCTGAAATACTCTCATGAGCTTTTCAGCCAGCTCCGAATGCCTTTAGGGCTGATTCTGAGGCCAGAGTGCTATTTAGGACATCTGCCATTCTATGAGTCTGCTGAGTATCTCACTTCCCATGTTGGATCACTCTCCCCTTTATTTACTCCATCGGTTAGCGTTAGCAGGTACTAGACTTGTCTATGTGCTCCCTTTGACTTCCAGTCCCTCCACCATGACCAACTGTGAACTGAAACTGATCACCTGGAACAGTGAGATGGCATTGGTACATGCCACCTCGATGGGATTGAATTGGAATCCCCTGGTATGCTTCCAACTCCACCACTTGGGGCAAGTCAGCCTGAGCATGTCCCAAATTATACATCTCTTCCCTCTCCCATTCCCACCACCATGTTGAAAGGCAGAGTTAGAGACAGGGAGAGAGAGAGATCTTCCCTCCACTAGTTCACTCGCAAATAGTCTCAACAGCCCAGGGCTGGGCTAGGCTGAAGCTAAGAGTCAGGAGCTTCTTCCAGGTCTCCCACATGAGTGCAGAGCCCCAAGCACTTGGGCCATATTCCACTGCCTTCCCAGGTGCATTAGCAGGGAGCTGGATCAGAAGTGGAGTAGCTAAACTGGGGCCCATGTGGGATGCTGGCACTGCAGGCAGCAGCTTTACCGACTGTGCCATAGCACCAGCCCCTTGTCGCCAACTTCGAACTTGAACGTTCACAGCCTTTAGTCTCTAAGGAAGTCCAGGAATTGAGTGTCAGCTGCCTGGCTCCTTGCTCTGTGCTCCTTTTCCTCCATCCCAGTGTCAGTGGTTGGCTTGCTGTGTGTTGGGCATGTGGACCCAGTTGGGGGGAAGTTCGATAACAGTCTGAAGAGGCTGATAGTCTATTGCAAGAGATGGACAAATGCATGAATTAATTGACGCATGAGACCAAAAGATGATCCTCTATGAGTTTTAAACAGTATAAGGAAGAACACACAGAATGGGACCTTCCCGGAATTCTGAGAAGATATTACAGATGATGAGATAGTGCAGTGGCTGAAAATTTTAAATGAAAAATTTTCAAGTTTTAAAAAATCCTGCCCCCTTTTATAGGTTAAAAAAGGATCGCCTTTAATATAAGAAGTTTCAGAATAATTGCTTTCTGTAATTACTTACTATGATTTATTACCAGATAAATTGATTGAATGCTGTGCAGATCCCTTCCACCTTGAGCTACTATTTGAGGTAATATATTTATTTTTCTTCCAAGAGAATAATTTAATTTAAAGTACAGTGATTTTTAAAAGTATATTTTAGACAAAATACTAGGTACTTTTTTGAAATTTTTTCCCAGAATTTTTAATTTGTCTTTTAAATTAATACAGTGTTCTCATAGTCTTAGTAATTTCTTTAATTGTCTACTTTAAACATTCACCTAAATTACCTGTGCAAATTTATAATTGCTAGCTTGATTATAACCAAGCCTTTTGGCCTACAACTTGCTATGATCCACGAAATAGATACTTACAAAATAATTATCTTGAGGAACATCTAAATATAAAAAAAAATGCTTCAAAAACTTTATGGTGTGCATTTCCAATTTCAGTATGAGTGAGTTGTATTATTTGCCCAACCTGTATTATCTGTTTTGCTTGAGGGGCTATCTCAGGCTGTGGTAGCCCTGAAAATGTATCATGAAATACTGATGTGCTCCTTCTTTATAATGTGCCTCTCATCAGAAATATAATCCTTTAAGAATGCCATGTAATGCAAACAGTGTATTTAAAGTGAAATATTAGTCTGTAGTGAAATTATTGAAATGATGGCTAATGCTTGCCTTGAAGCATTGAAAGCAAGAGGAAATTCTCCCAGTCTTCCCTCTATTAGGTCCCTCCTTTATTTACAGGACTCTGAAATCCAACAGATGCTGCAAGTATCAACAGCCTTGTGGATTAAATAACCGTTGTTGAGATAGCCTGCAAATCTGACCATATTTCCTTGGCTAATTTCACTCTGCCTCTCTATTTCAAACAAATGCTTTAAAATTGAATTTAGGAATTACATTTCTTGAGGACACTGGTAATCTTTTGTCCCCTGTAGTTCTGAACATAAGCCTTTAAAGACAGCAAGATCTCAGAATTGGTTATTGAACGAGTGAAATACCATTTTCCCGTATGAAACATTTAGATCTGTAAGTAGCAATCAATGCATTTTAAAGTAATTTATTCAAAATACTACACCTAAAATAAATCTATAAATATGATGAACTTCTAAAGCAATGTATTTCTACCTCTCATTGTTAAAAATCTTAGTTGAGAGAAATCTACTTAAAATATGATTAGTGTTTTATTCTAAGATGTGTTTCAATAACATGTCATTTCTAAGGCAAAGAATGATTATAGTTTCTGCTTATGCATTTGCATGTTTTCCATAAAATAGGTCTCCCGGATTCTCTCTCTTTTTCTCCCTAAATTGCTTTACAGAGGGTTATATAGATAAAAAAGACCCATGATGATTTTTCATGTATTGTTTATTTTAGTTCCTGTGGCAGGTGCAATCTGTATTTTCATGTAAAGTTACCATTTTGTGAATGAGAAGACAATTATTCCCAGTGGGCTGGTGTCTTCGTTTAGCCAGTCTCACCACTTTTCATTTCTTTGTGGATACATCTGGTGACCCATTATCTCCTGCAAAATGGCCCTCCAGCCGCTTGAGAAATAACAGCCTTTCTGGCCCTGAAACAAGGAAGTGTCAGCTGATTGCAGCCTGAGAAATGGAAGACTCCCCCTCTAGAGACTCCCCTCCTGATGAGCCCGGCTCTCAAGAATGTCCACTTTCCTGCTTTCTTTGTTATTAGGGGTCCGGCCAGGTGTCTCTGTTGTACTCTGTCATTGGTTGCAGCAGCATGTATCTAGCCATTATTTTGATTGGAAGCTTAGCACATGCAGCAATGTCCTCAATAGCATCTTTTCTCTTTGTCTTGGAGTTTAAGCTCCATCTAAATAATTTATTCAAAAGTCAAACCCCACAAACCAAATATTTTTGACTGAAACATGGACTCTGAGAACATTTTTTCTTCCTTAAAAAAAGTTTTATTATTTGAAAGGCAGAGTTAGAGGGAGGGAGGGAGAGAGAGAGAGAGAGAATATCTTTCATTTGCTTCGATCTTAACTCCCCAAATGGCTTCCATTCTGGGAGCTTCTTCCAGGTGGCGGCTTAAGCTACTACACCACAACACTGGCCCTTCTGAGCAGGTTCTTTACTCCATGTAGAATCAGCATCAATTCCTGAGCCCTTTCTATTTACTTCAATTTCCAGGTCGTTAGGGTCCTGGGGAGGCTTGTTTGTGGCTTCTCTGATGACCGTTTTGTGCTGAGTTTGTTGATAGCTGGGAATAATTTGGAGGTGCTGTCAGGACTGACTTGAGTTGATTTTTCTGGTGGAAGATGAGGGTGTATTGAATAAAGTCAGGTGACTCTGGTCTAAGTTGGTAAGGAAGGGAGAGGGTGGGAGAGGTTGACTGTCACATTTCCAAAGCCATGGAGCACAATTGTTTCTGTCCACAGTCATTGTTGCTATGAGAACATGATGTGGTAGCGCTTGGTGGCTCCTGCCTCCTCCTTTGAAAATCAACATAGGAAGGTTCCATTCAAAACTTCTTTCATTCAAAAACTTATAAGGATCTACCATAAAGAAGATAAAAGATGAAAAGACTTCCGTGTGTGTGTGTGTGTGTGTGTGTGTGTGTGAGCTTCTTTTGGATAAGGCTCGTGTATAGTCTGGTGAACTCCTGAGTGAAGGATTCCTGAGAAGATTAATCTGCCTTTGAGGCTCAGCACACTTGTAATTGCACACTTGCAAAACGCACCCTTTGAAGTTGTTGCCCTGCAGTTGTTTGGAAAGGCGCTGGCTGTTAAGAGCTTTAACTTGACTTTGTATAGTCCAAAGCACCTGGGTTTTGAGCCCTGGTTCTTTACACTAGTTTTGTGACCCCTTTGGGGAGTTAACCTTCTTGCTCCTCAGTTTTTCTCATGTATAAAATGGGGATGATGGTCCCTACTCATAGATTTGTTGTATTAAATAGATTAAATGAGTTAGTGGCATGTAGTTCTTATAGCTAATTTTTGAAATAGTTCTTATTGTGTTGTTGGAATGTCAGATGAACTTTGAGGATTTAAAGAGAGAAAGACTTTAGACTTTCTCATTGAATGACTATATAAAGTCTATAGTTAAGTGGTAATGCCAGTGGGAGTACTTAACATTTCTTAGCCTGGGGATAAATATAGTGGAGAAATTGAACATGCAAACATGAATGCCCATCTATTTGAACTTTTTAAGACTGCACTTTGATCCTCCTCTACACAGACTTTTAATTTGAGATTGAAGAACTTAGAATTATGATACCAGGATACTTCAAAAAGTTCACAGAAAATTGGAATTAAAAGTTTTTTGGGTACAAAAAATTTTTGAAGCCCACACCTAGTTTTTTTCATAGTATACATTTTTCATGAACATTTTGAAGATCCTTTTTACTCAAAATGTGACCACCTGCTTCGGTGTCCAAGTATGTTTTTAAAAAATGTAAAATCTGGGTTCTTTTGGCATTCTCTGAGCCTGAATCCCAGGGGCAAAGAGCCCAGGAATTTACATTTTTAACAAGCTCCCCTAGTGATTGTAACACACAATTTGCAGAAAGTTGGCTTAGAAGAGTGGCTCTCAACCCAGATGCTCATTAGAATCCTTTGGGGGAGAATTTAAAAGATGCTGATGTTTGGATTCTAAGCTTAGTGCTCCCGATTTTATTGTTTTGCAGTGTGGCACTGGGCATTAATGTATTAGAGGTGATTATAGTGTGCAGCCGTGGTGAGAGGCGGTGGCATCAGAAGACAATTAGTGATGGAGATTGTTGACATCGTTTATATCAGAAATGGAAGGCTGAGTTGATGATTCATTCTTTCAAAAACTAATTGCAGTAGTTGCCAGGGGCTAGCGCAAGCAGATGGGGAATTGTTGGGTATAGGGTTTTTGTCTGGGATGATGAAAAATTTCTGGAAATGGTTACTGGTGATGGTTGTGCAACTTTGTGCATATATGTTCTGTGCCATTGAACTACAATGCAAATGGTGAATTTTGCATTATGGATATTTTAACCATAATTTAAAAATACTGAAAAAAGCCATTACAGTGTATACATTCTGAATCTTAATGTCTTTCTTTTCAGAGTGACAGGGTATCATGAATGCCGCTGGTTCCAGGGGCCACTCCCCTGCATTCCTACAGCCTCAGAATGGAAACAGCCATCGCTCACCTGGTTATGTTCCAGGGAAGGTTGTCCCCCTGCGTCCCCCGCCTCCTCCAAAGAGCCAAGCTTCGGCCAAATTTACCTCCGTCAGACAAGAAGCCCAGGCTACCTTCGCATTCTCACCGGAAGAACAGCAAAACCAGAGAGAAAGCCGAAAGCACAAGAGACACAAAAATACTTTCATTTGCTTTGCTGTTACTAGTTTCTCATTTTTTGTTGCACTTGCAGTCATTTTAGGAATATCCTCAAAATATGCTCCAGATGGTAAGTGTATGTGCTTGTGTGGATGTGTACGTACATAGAATACATTTTTGGAGAAGAGAAAGGGAGGAAATAGGGCAACCTTTTGGGAAAATTTGCTGTATTAAGTTGGCTCTAGCTAACTATTACATAATTAGTATGAGGTGTAACTTCTTGTGAATAAAAGCAATTCCTGGAATTCATGGGAAACTATAAAATTTAAGGATTGTTCTTCTTTTCCACTTAACATTCTGTCCCTACACTCTTGGATTATATCTTTTACAAAAGCTTTTTAAAAACAATTTTTATTTATTTTCATTTATTTGAAAAGTAGACAGATGGACTTAGACAGGGAGAGTTCTTCCATTTGCTGGCTCCCTCCTCCAAATGCTTGCAACAGCCAGGGCTGGGCCAGGCCAAAGCCAGGAGCCCAGAACTGAATCCCAGGGCTCCCATGTGGGTGGCCAGGACCCAAAAACTTGAGCTGACCTGCCACCTCTCAAGGTGTGTGTTGGAAGGAAACCGAATCAGAAGTAGAGCATGTGGGTGTCCCCAGTGACGTCATAACCACATCACCAAACTTCTGCAGATGCTTTTAAATATTTACTGAAGTCTTGAGGCAGCACAGTTTGATCCTTTGTAAGAGTAGGTATGACTTTTGGGCTACCAGAAGTTTGTTTTCTTTTGTCAGTTATAAGTGCTAGATTTGATTTTTTTTAATTGACTGAAAAATGAGATTTGTGGTTTAAAATGGACTTGAAAGACCGTTTCAAATGAGAAACTTCAAATATTTCTGAGTAACTGTGTGTATCCCTGAAGGCAAACATCCATTAGGATGTATGAGTTCTTAAACGTTGGTGCATAAATTACTCATTATTTCATTATTAATTGTCATGTAGGGAAATTTGTATTTCTGAAATGGTCTGCTTCTCAGGTTGATATCAATACTTTTAATAATTTCAAAGAAGTTTGTTGCCAGTTAGCCTCAGTCTGATATCAACAAACGTTTTCGGCCGGCGCCGCAGCTCACTTGGCTAATCCTCCGCCTGTGGCACCGGCACCCCGGGTTCTAGTCCTGGTTGGGGTGCCGGATTCTGTCCTTGTTGCTCCTCTCCCAGTCCAGCTCTCTGCTGTGGCCCGGGAGTGCAGTGGAGGATGGCCCAAGTGCTTGGGCCCTGCACCCGCATGGGAGACCAGAAGGAGGCACCTGGTTCCTGCCTTCAGATCAGTGCAGTGCGCCAGCCATAGCGGCCATTGGAGGGTGAACCAACGGAAAAGGAAGACCTTTCTCTCTGTCTCTCTCTCTGTGTCTAACTCTGCCTGTCCAAAAAAAACCAAAAAAAACAAAACAAAAAAAAAAAAAACAAAAAACATTTTCCTCATAAAGAAACACCATCAGTCTAAAAATTAGAGGGCTCAGGGAAGTAGAATCAGACCGTAGCAATCTGTATTGGGCATCTAATTTGAGCTTTTAAAGATTTATTTATTTGTTTGAAAGAGTTACTTGGCTAGGCTGAAGCCAGGTGCCAGGAACTTATTCCAGGTCTCCCACATGTGTGGCAGGGGCCCAAACTTTTGGACCATCTTCTGCTACTGTTCCCAGGCCATCAGCAGGGAGCTGGATTGGAAGTGGAGCAATCAGGATTTGAACTGGCTGGTGCCTGTATGGAATGCCGGCGTTCCTTATGGAATGGTGGCTTTACCTGCTATGCCACAGCATTCACCTCATCTGAATTTTTTACAAAGTATACAACAGATTTTTGTTAGAACAGATGCTACCTTAAATGAAATATGGTAGTTGAGAAGCATTTTACCACTTATAAGACTTACAAATATTGTTAAATTTTCATGGGTGCTTTAGATTTTTTAAAGATTTATTTATTTACTTGAAAGGCAGAGTTACAGAGACTTAGAGGCAGAGAAAGAGAGCTCTTCCATCTGTTGGTTCACTCCCCAAATGGCTGCAACAGCCAGAGCTGAGCTGATCTGAAGCCAGGAGCCAGCAGCTTCTTCTGGGTCTCCCATGTGGGTGCAGAGGCCCAAGGACTTGGGCCATCTTCTGCCGCTTTCCCAGGCCACAGCAGAGAGCTGGATTGGAAATGGAGCAGCCAGGACTCGAACCCGTGCCCATATGGGACGCTGGCACGACAGGCGGTAGTTTTACTCTCTAGAGCACAGTGCAGCCCCACATTAGGCATTTTGTAGATTTTTTTAAGATCCTGGAAGAGGTCGTGTAAGCACTTCCAAGAGAATAGACAGGAAGTACAAGATATGTTTCTATCAACATCTTTGTTGACCTAGCTGGTAGACCACATTATGAATTTGTGAAATTGATTTGTATTGCAAGTAGTGTTGACTTTGTGGGCCCCTTTCCCAGCAGAATAACCAATTTCTCTGCTTCTGTTCTTATTTCCCATGTAATTTAACAAGGGCATGGTAGTACTAAGGAGAAATCAGAGCCAAAATCTGTGGCTTTCGTCATTGTTTTCCTAGTCCATGAAAAGCGTTGAGTTGCTGATGTGGTTCCTTGAATCAGCAGTTTTTAGTTTTACATTTTGGCAATGTACGTGTAAATTATCAGTGGAAAGATCTGCTATGTTGAAATATTTCAGGGTCAGCCTCACTGTGGTTACTGCCATTACAGATGCACTTACTGGTCTACAAGTGGATAGCCAAGAAGGTGAGGCTGACTGGGCTGTTTTCTAGTGCTTTCTGCAGACCATGCATTTTCTCATTAACTCTGCCTTCCTGGAAGGAAACAGAATTTTTGGTGGTGATTCTAATGAGGCATGTCTCCTGAGGGATAATTAGAAACAATTAAGAGGAATTATGTAACTATGGTAATAGGCTCTGCATCTCAGAAGACTGGATCTCCTTTTCTGTAGCTGGATACAGTGCTTGTTACATGGGACATTGATTTGCTTCTTGTATAACATCATGGAGAATTCTTGCTAGATGTTTTATAGGAAGAAGGTGGTAGAAGAAAAGTTCAGAAAATCCTTGGTATCGGGGTAGGCATCCTGGCACAGGGTGTTAAATTGCCGCTTGGGTTGCCTGTATTCCATGTTGGAGTGCCTGGGATCAAATTCCAACTCTACCTTCTGATCCACTTCCTCGGAGGAAGCAGATGATGGGCTAAGTACTTGAGTCCTTCCCACCCACATAGGAAACTTGGATGGAGTTCCTGGGTCCTGGCTTTGGCTTAGCCAAACTCTGACTGTTGTGGGCATATGAGCATTTAGAGAGTGAACCAGTGAATGGAAGATCGAACTCTCTCTTTCTCTCTGCTTTTAAATAAAAAATGAATAAATAAACCTTTAAAAAATGAGAATAAACTTTAGTGTAATAATAAAAAAATCTTCAATGCATATAATAAATTTAGAAGATTCTTATTTCTTTGATTAGAAGAAAAGTTTATGGATTATTTTTAGTATAATGGCTATAGGCATTGGTTTAACACAAAAAATTAAATATCAATGATTATGAAATTTGTGAAAAAAATTAGCCGCCTGAAACAGAAATGGCTAGACTGACTTTATTTGTAGTCACTAACACCTCAGAGAGAAAGCACAGGCCTAGGGCAACGTAAGTGCTTGGAAATAGGAAGATGTTAGCATCTGTGTTAGGCAATTACAAAATGAGGAGTCAGAATATTTGTTTTCTGTATAAAATAAGATCTTTGTGCCACAACCCATCTCCCTACTCTTTTCTCGTGTCATTCCACAGTATACACTTCCTACCTTCACAAAAGGTACTTAGTTCTTAAGATTGTCTGGCAAGTCTTGCTTATTTGTCCCTTTACTTCGTTTGAATTACAGGCAACACATCGCTGTTCTGAGCAGCCCAGTAGACTTAGCTAGCTAGGGATACTTGCATGACTCCTGTTCGTATCTTCCCTGCGTGTCCCTCTGTTATTTACACATGAGGATCATTCAGAAAGCTTGTGGAAAAATGGAATGAAAAGATACTAGTCTGTGGAAAGAAATTTTGAAATCCATGCATACTTTCTCGTCTTATGCATTTTTCCATGGGCTTTTTGAAGATTTCTTGTATTATTCATCCTTTGGGTCTAAGTTGGTGTCACTGATTCCAGGAAGCTGCCTCACTTACTGCAGCCCCATTCTTCTTCTTTCTGATTCTGTTTACACGGTGGCTAGATTATAACCTCTGAGGGAATGTGAGTTCGTTTTATTCTTTGTAAATGTTACAGTACCAAATACAGAGTGGACAAATTGATCCTCAAGAACTGCTTGGTCATTAGTGGGTCAAAACTGAAGGTGTGATTTTCCCCCCCTCCTCTTCTAAATTATGGCAGAAACTGAAAGTTTCATGCGTTGAATAGTTGCAGGAATGCAGACTACTTTCATGTTTCATTTTTATCTGTTCGAGTAGCAGATTCTCATTCTAGTGAAAGACTGTAGTAAGGATCCTCATGTCATAAATGGGGAACTTGCAGTCACCCAACTTGCTGAGTAGTCTTGGGTTTGGCTTCTCTGTCATTTTCTCATCTTTGAAAATGAGAAGTCATGGCTGAGGCTGCTGGGCTGCTGCAGTTCTGTTGGGAAGTCCCCACGGCTGGGATCGTGCTGTGGCTCAGCCTCTGCCTGGGAAAGCCTTGCTGTCGGCACCTACTTTAGGTCTGCTGTGCATAGGAAGGCACTTGTGAAGACCAAATACACTTTTTAGCAATTTCCATTTTCTTGCCAATATGTTGTAAACATGTTTTCTTTCCTGAAACAGCTTTCCAGTGAGTGTCCAAGGACACTTCATCATTTTGCTTCTTACTATTGATTGCTTTCCAGAGTAGATGATTCAAGGGAACTCCATTTTCACTAGTGAAGTTTGACTCAAACTACATGCTAGCAATTCAGTTTTGTGGGGACCCTTTTTTTTTTAAGTGTTGTGAAAGTAAAGGATTTGATGTTTCCATGGGGGCAGAGGGAAGGTGAGAAGGTGAGAATTTCCATCCTCATGGCAAGAGCTCAAAACATGTAAGTGCAGAGTTTGTATTTGGCTAACAGTATTCTAACATTTTGTTGGGTTGGAGGGAAGATAAATGTTGTATTATTTTATAGAGAATTGTCCAGATCAAAACCCTCGTCTCAGGAACTGGGATCCAGGACAAGATTCTACAAAACACATTGTTATTAAGGAGGGAGATATGTTCCGTCTGATCTCAGATGTCACGGTGAATTCTATAGTCATTCAGGATGGAGGTAGGTAATGGTCTCTGCTTACGGGAACTTCAAGGTTACTCTTCAGTGTGGAGGATAGTCAATGTTCCTTATACAGAAACTGTTCTTAGGTTGAATAGTCTTTAGTGTGTGGTGTATTTTCTAACCATGGATATGAAAAATTCCCCCAAATCCAAGAAATGAAAAAAAACCTTAGAAATTATTCAAGTTGAGACCCTTGATTTATGGAGAAGGAAACAGCAGCTCCAGAGAGTTGTTCTCTCATTCCTAAATTTCTGTAACAACTTATGGAGAGTGAGGAGAGAGTTAACTTAGGTTAATATACAAGGGAATTTCGAAAAGTTCCTGGAAAATGGAATTTATGTTGGTATGAACAATTTTGAAATCGGGGCAGGGGGTATCTTCAAAAAGTTCATGAAAAATGTGTATTATGGAAAAAATTATGCATGGATTTCAACATTTGTTGTAAAAAATTAACTTTTTATATATAAAGTATTTTTTGGGAAACAGATACACACAGAGACAGAGATAGCAAGCCCTTATCTACTAGTTAGCTCCCGAAATGCCCACGATAGTTGGACCAGACCAAAGCTGGGATCTGTCTCTCCTGTGGGAGTCAAGGACATAACTACTAAGTTATTACTTGCTGCCCGTCTGGAGTGTGCCACAGCAGGCAACGAGAATCAGGAGCTGGGGCTGGGATTGAACCCAGACGCTCCAACCCAGCTAGTCTGATATGGAATATGAGCTCCTAACCAGCAGCCTGATTTCTAGGTCACATGGCACCTCTGAAGTTTCTTTTAATTCTGTTTTCCAAGAAGATTTTTGAAGTACTCTCATGAGTAAACACGTGGTTCAGATGTGTAGACTGTCAGATATTTTTCTAGAAATGATTTACCTCTAAAGTGAATGGATTGAGATTCACACTCACAGGCATTTTTAGTATGTTGGAGATAGGAGCTCCTCATGTTTTTCCTTTACTATGTTTTGGAAGCCAGTTTAATTTTGGAGACAGATAGTAAATTCTGTTTCCCAATTTAATTTTGTGGAAGTGTACTTCCCCCCCAACCCTACTTCTTTGTATCTCAGGAAGTTATTTCAGAAGTTAGCTTACGATCGTGTTGTTCCCTGCAGGACTTCTTGTCTTTGGGGATGATAAAGATGGATCCAGAAACATTACTTTGAGGACTCGTTACATCCTGATTCAGGATGGTGGGGCGCTTCATATTGGAGCAGAAAAATGCCGCTATAAATCCAAAGCGACCATTGCCTTGTATGGCAAGTCAGATGAAGGTGAAAATCTGCCAACATTTGGCAAAAAGTTCATCGGTGTGGAGGCTGGCGGGACACTGGAGCTCCATGGGGCACAGAAGACAACATGGACGTTGTTGGCGAGGACGCTGCATTCCTCGGGCTTGCCATTTGGGTCCTACACCTTTGAGAAGGACTTTTCCCGGGGCCTCAATGTGAGGGTCATTGACCAAGACACAGCCAAAATTTTGGACAACGTGAAGTTTGATACCCATGAGTACCACAATGAGAGTCGGCGACTTCAAGAATTCTTGAGATTACAAGATCCAGGGCGGATTGTTGCCATAGCTGTTGGAGATTCAGCAGCCAAAAGCCTCTTACCAGGAACAATCCAGGTGATTCAGGACCGGTTGGGAAGCAAGCTGATCCAAGGACTGGGTTACAGGTAGGAGTCTTGTCTCTCCCTCCCAGCTCTGTCTCGTCTCGGAGTCTTTGTGAGAGGGGAGAACGAGGGTGGGGAAGGAAAGCACAAGACTCAAAGCTGATGGAGCTATCGGTGTTAGGTCTGGTTGCCTTTCGTGGGACTGGAGGACAGGATTTGGAGCAGAAGAGCTCTTGTCTTGGCTTTTGTTTGTGAAGTCCTTTGTGAACTGGAGTGTTGGGCTTGTGAAAATGTGGAGCTGTGATGTAGCAGGTAAAGCCACTGCCTGCAGCACCAGCATTCCATGTGGGTGCCAGTTCAAGTCCCGGCTTTTTCTCTTCTGATCCAGCTCACTGTTAATGCCCCTGAGAAAGCAGTGGACGATGGCCCAAGTACTTGGGCCCCTGCACTTATGGGAGAGACACAGAGATACTCCTGGCTACTTGCTTCAACCTGGCTCAGTCCTGGCTGTTGTGGCCATTTGGGGAGTGAACCAGCAGATGGAAGATTCTCTCTCTCTCTCTCTCTCTCTCTCTGCCTCTCTGTAACTGTGCCTTTCAAATAAATAAATAAATAAATAAATAAATTAAAAAAACACAATCAGGCAGTTGAAGGGCAATTTGCCTGTGCAGATAAGGAAACTCAAGCTACTTGAGGCAACCTGTGATTTTAACTGTTAGTGCAAGATTCCATGGCAAGATGAAACACCTGTCTTAAAATTCCAAAAAGGGTGGCTGGCAGGTACCCTGTGGTGTAGCAGGTAAAGCTGCTGCCTGCAGTGCTGACATCCCATATGGGCAGCAGTTCGAGTCTCAGCTGCTCTGCTTCCCATCCAGCTCTCTGCTATGGCCTGGGAAAGCAGTAGAAGATGGCCCAAGTCCTTGGACCCCTGCACCTGCATGGGAGATCTGGAAGAAGCTCCTGGCTCCTGGCTTTGGATTGGCTCAGCTCTGGCTGTTGTGTCCATTCGGGGAGTAAACCAGTGGATGGAAGCTCTCTCTCTCTCTCTCTGTGTGTGTGTGTGTGTGTGTGTGTGTGCCTCTGCTTCTCTTTAACTCTGCCTTTCAAATAAATAGATAAATCTTTAAAAAAAAGAAGTCCAAGAAGGTAGAGCATGCAGTTTTTTTCTCTTTTTTTTTGAAACCCTAGAATGCTAACTTGAATCTACTTGTTTGGTTGGTGCAGGTCTATGGAATCTTGGCAGAATTAAGGAAAGAAAAAGTTGGACAGCTTGTCCAGATAGTATAGAATTTATTTCTACTATTTATGATTTTTGTGTCATACTGTAATTAACCATGATTTCCCAATGCAGTCATGTATCTAGGGAAAGTAGCTGGTTCAACATTTAATTCAAAGACCAGAAGTTTTATTTCTGCTAAATGTTCTTAATGAAACTGAGATTATCTGCTGTGAGAAAGTAAGAGGACTTCAAAACCCACATGTTGAAATAGTCTAGTAATTTTTTCTGTTGATGGTAGATTGTTGGAATGAAATACTGTCTACACAAATTCGAAAGTAGGGTAAGAACACAAAAATTAGTGATGAAGAAGGGTCTGCAACATTTTACAAATGTGTTTCATTCACCTAGGAAATAATTGGGAGATGCTAAGTATTGGGTACCTGTAAATGCTTTGATGAAACGACACTGAGTCATTTTGTTTATTTTTATTTGTAATTTTTTTATTTATTTGAGACAGGAAGTTCCCATCTGCTGGTTCACTCCCAAAGTGCCCATAAAGCCAAGAGCCAGCAACTCAAGTCAGTAGGCGGCATGGACCCCATTCCTTGAGCAGTCTTTACTGCCTTCTCGGGTTCTCACTGGCATAAGTTGGGAGTTGGGAGCTGGCCATCGAATCCAGGTGCTCCGATATGGGATGTGAGCATCATATCCAGTGCCTGATCCACCAGGCTAAATGCTAGCTCATTTAATCTAGTGGCTAAAGAGATAGAAGCAGGTGATGATCACACAGTGCGACTGCAGTTACAGGAGCCTAAGTAGAAAGAGCCATAACTTGTCCTAAGGAATCAGATTAAGTTTCCAAAGGCAGGAGACCTGCAGGAAGTTTAGGAGTGTGCTTTGTAGCACATGGAGAAGGGAGGCTTTCTAGAACAAGAGACTACCATGTACAACACCTCAGAGTGCATTTTTTTTTTTTTAAATCTGATACATACAGAGAAAAGTGTATGTTGAGCTTAATGATTTGTCACAGCGTGATCCATGTGAGGTCAAGAAATAGAACATGGTCAGCAGTCCAGAAGCCCCCTGGATGCCCTTACTAAACACTAAGCACTCTGCTCCCCCCACAGGTAACCTCTTTGCCGAGTCTGTGGGATAACACCGAAGTTTCAAGTTGCCTGTTCTTGAGCTTCATGTGACTGGAAGCAGACAGTTTATGTCTGGCTTCTCTGCCAGCGTGATGTTACTGAGTGCCCTTTGTGCTGTGGAATGCTGAATCATTTTCATTGCTGTTCATTTTCTGTTGTATGACTGTACCCCGGCTTAGTAGTGGACATCTGAGTAGCTTTCCAGTCCAGACCTATTACAAGAAATGCTTGTCTCAATATTCCTTTATCCATCCCTTGATGCACAAAGGCAGATGTTTTTATTAATTTATAAACCTAGGAATGGAAATAGTTTTTTTTTTTTTTTCAAAGGGAAAGACATACTTAGTTTTATCATCCATTAATGCTACGAATTACGGCTTCTATTATTTCATGCCATTATTGTTTCTAGATATGCATGATCATTAGCTGTGAATACTTTGACCTTCTTTGGTTCCTTTCCCTGCTGGTTGCTAAATTCCTTTTCAGATATTATCACTGATGTGACAGGAGTTGAGAGTGTGGTCTTTTGCCAGCGTTCCATTGCATTGACATTATCTCCAGTGTACATAAACACATACGCCTTTGAAGATAATGTTCCAGTGCATTGAAATTGTCCTGAAGTGGAGGAGGGGAGTAGGAGTGTTTTGGAGATAATGTCGATAGAAGGGAGCATTGTTTTACAGTTGCTGAGGCAGTTCTGGTAAATAAAGGAAGCCTCTGATATTTCCCCTCTCATAGAGGAGGTAATAAATTGAGATGGTATTTATTTGATCCTTTCTCCTGTATTAAGGGATATGAATAGAGCCAGAAAGCATTGTTAGCCAAAAAGTAGCTAATCCACACAGGGGCGGCTCTGGAATTTATGAGGGTGTAAGCGTGCCTTGGTTCACTTTTGTCTGTGAATATCCAGCCATCTGTCTGGCATAGATTACATTTAATTTTGGTGGTTTTTTTTTTCCCCGTAAAGTAGGATGTTGACATTTTTCTTTTCATGTTTTGAACCAGGAGCCTACAGGCAAATTTTCTGGCTTTTTGTTATATTCCATTTTCCTTGATTTAGGCTGCAAGCTTGGGCAAATCCTTTGGGACTTTTAGTATTACAAAAGCATAATGGTGTTTTTAAACATACTGCTTTCAGCGAATAGACGTGTAGTATGTAAAACCAAAAGCCTGCTGGACAGCAATTCTGTAGCTTTAAGCATAAGAAACCTGTAACTGAGTGGTTCTCAACCTTCCCCCCACACCTGCAGAGTTCAACACCTCCTGTTGGTGGGGCCCACCTTAGGTGGGGGTCTGCTCCCAAAGCTTGGAACCCCCAGACCATCACAGTGCTATCGAGGTTGATAATTATCCCTCTAACTGCTAATCTCTAAGTACTGGTTCTCAAAAGTATGTTCCCCTGGCCAGCAGCAGTAGCATCCTTTGGGAACTCTTTAGAAATGCAGATTCCCTGGTACCACCACTGACATTCAGAGAGTGGGGCCAGCAGCCTGCTTTAACCCATCCTCTCCTCCTGGTCATTCTGATGCTTACACGTGATTTTCAGGTCTGACTACATATTCATATTATCTGGGGGAAGTTGTTTATTTTTCAATCTGTAGAAATATGTTTAAAATTTTATTTGAGGGGCTGGCGTCATGGGTCACTTGGTTAATCCTCTGCCTGTGGCACCGGCATCCCACATGGGTGCCAGGTTCTAGTCCCGGTTGCACCTCTTCCAGTCCAGCTCTCTGCTGTGGCCCGGGAAGGCAGTGGAGGATGGCCCAAGTGCTTGGGCCCTGCACCCGCATGGGAGACCAGGAGGAAGCACCTGGCTCCTGGCTTCGGATTGGTGCAGCGCCGGCCATAGCGGCCATTTGGGGAGTGAACCAACGGAAGGAAGACCTTTCTTTCTCTCTCTCTCTCTCACTGTCTATAACTCTACCTGTCAAATAAATTAAAAGAAATTATTTGAAAAGCAGAGAAATGAGACAGAGAGAGAGACAGAGAATGAACCATCTGCTGGTTCATGCCCCAAATGCCTGCAACAGCCAGGAATGGACCAGGCCAAAGCCAGGAGCTGGAAACTCAATCTGAGTCTCCTCCATGGGTTTCAGGGACCCCAGTACTAGAGCCGTCACCTGCTGCCTCCCAGGGTTCCCATTAGCAGTGAGCCAGAATTGGAAGTATGGCCGCCACACACTCACGGGATGTATAGGTGTCACAGGCAATCTCTTCAATGCTGTGCCAAATGTCAGGCCATCAGCTGAGAACTTTAAAATCATAGTAATGCTGGGTCTAGCCTTTAGGGATTCTCATTGCTATCCTGTGGGTCTAGAGGGGGTACTTTGAAAAGGTCATGGAAAGTGGAATTAAAGGAATTTACTTTGATGCAAATTATTTATTTATTTATTTGAAAGGTAGAGTTAGAGAAAGAAGGGGATATAGAGAAAAAATCTTCTAGCCACTGCTTCACTCCCCAAATGATGACAACAGCCAGGACTAGGTAAGCCCAAAGCCAGGAGTGTGGAACTAACTCCACCTGAGTCTTGCACAGGGGTGTGGGGGCCATCTTGCACTGCTTTCCAAAGCACATTAACAGAGAGCTGGATAAGAAGTGGTGCAGCCAGAGCTTGAACTAGTGCTCGTTTGGGATGCAGGAAGTGGCTTAACCAGTGGTATCATAATGTTAGCCCCTGCTACAAAAATTTTATTTTAAAGATTTATTTTATTTATTCAAAAGGCAGAGGTAGAGAGAGAGAGGGAGAGACAGAGAAATCTTCCATCCACTGGCTCACTCCCCAGATGGCAACAACGACAAGGGCTGGGCCAGACTGGAGCCAAGCCAGGAGCTTCTTCTGGGTCTTGCATGTGGGTGCAGGAGCCCAAGCACTTGGGCCATCCTCTGTTGCTTTCCCAGGCACATTAGCAGGGAGCTGGACTGAAGTGGAACAGCCAGGACTTGAACTGGCATCCATATGAGTTGCCAGCATTGCAGGCAGCAGCTTTACCTGCTGTGCCACAGTGCTGGCCCCCAAACAATTTAAATTAATACATACAAGGGGTCTTCAGAAAGTTTGTGGAGAATGCATATTATTAAACAACTATGCATGGATTTCCAAAATAAACCTTTTAATTCCATTTTCCCACAAATTTTGATAGATTTTTGTAACAGAGAGGCTATAGTTTAAAGTAGAGCATCTGATGGCCACTTTAAGTGGTTTTGTCAGAATGATATGTGAGTGAGATGGGTACATCTAACGAAGGAAGTCGTGGATTACCTGAAGACACAGTCACTGGTGCTTCACTCGTTACAGCACAGTACAGACCGTGTATTTCTTTCTACGACCTCAGTTATTTGAGGGTTTGGAATTGCCACCATGTTTGGAAAAAGAGACCTAGGATCAGCAGAAATGAAATATTTAAGCAGCACCCTGCTGTCACATTTGTGAGAGGGGTTTGTGTCAGAGCCTTGACCAGTAATCCAATGCACGTGCTGTTTTTCCCTCCAGGCAAGCTTGGGCTTTAGTTGGTGTCATTGATGGTGGAAGTACTTCTTGCAATGAATCTGTGCGAAACTATGAAAATCATAGCAGTGGTGGGAAGGCTCTTGCCCAGCGAGAGTTTTATACTGTGGATGGGCAGAAGTTCTCCGTGACGGCGTATAGTGAATGGATTGAAGGTAGGCAAGTATGGTTTATAATCTTGAAAGACACTGGTAAGTGTTGTGATTTTTCTTTTTTTTTTTTAAAAAAGTCTCAATTCAAACAGTTGGCAGTCTGATAAGATTTCTTTGCCAGTGAGTTGAAACTTCTGTGTCTTATAGACTCAAGGGTCCTTTCTAGACTAGAAAGCCAGTTCTTCTAGTTTAAACACCCCCACCTGGGCTTCGTTCTTGAGTCATAAGTGTGTTTAGCTAATAGAAATGGATTTGTTTCCTTGATTTGATATCAACTGACCTAACCAGTTGGGCTGCTATGCACTTCAGATGTGAAGAATATGAAGTTTTTAGCATACATATAGTAAGTACTCAATAAATATTAGCTGTTTCTTTAAAACATTTTATTTATTTGAGAGGTAGAGTTACAGACAGAGAGAAGTAGAGACAGAAAAGTGTTCCATCTGCTGGTTCACTCCCCAAGTGGCCACAACGGCCAGAACTGAGCCGATCTGAAGCCAGGAGCCAGATGCTTCTTCCTGGTCTCCCACGTGGGTGCAAGGACCCAAGTACTTGGGCCATCTTCTACTGCTTTCCCAGGCCTAAGCAGAGAGTTGGACCAGAAGAGGAGCAGCTGAGACATGAACTGGGGCCCATGTGGAACGCTGGCACAGCAGGCAGAAGCTTAGCCTAGTGCGCCACAGTGCCGGCCCCAGTATTAGTTTTATTTGAAAGGCAGAGAGAGACGGAGCTCTTCCATCCCCTAGTTCACTCCCCAGATGCCTACAACAGCCAGGGCTGGATCAGACTGAAGCCAGGAGCTTCCCACATGGGTAGCAGAGACCTGTACTTGAGCCATTCTCTTCCGCCTCCCCAGGTGTGCATTAGTGGGAAGCTGGATCACAATCAGAGGAGCCAGGACTCCAACCAAGCACCTTAATATGGGATATTGGTGTCCCAAGTTGCATCTTAAATGCTATACCAAACACCTGTCCTAGTGTTAGCTATTTTAATGGTGATGTAAACATATCTTGGATTAAAAAAAATATTTTATATCCTTGTGACTAAACAGAGAAAGTCGTTTGTGTAAAAAAAGCCAACCAGTGGAGTTCCTGGTTCGCAAATGTTGCTTCCACGTGACCTTTTGGGTTTGGGAGTGAGGAAATGGTATTGTTTCTGGATGAAGAGTCTGGACCCCAGCTCCTGCTTTGTGCATGAAGCATAACTGGCATTCCTAGCACACCACAGTTGCCTCTGGCACATAGCCTTAGTGTATGAGAAGCAATCGTTGCCAGGAGTTTGGGCCTTCCAATAGATTCGCTGGTCCTGCCTCCAGAGAGGTTCCAGGCAGAGAATTATTGACAGACGGGCAGTTCATGTTTCCTTTGTGGGAAATGTTGTCTTCATTTCAGCGCTGCTGACGACTGCTCATTTCTGGAAGGGAGTCTGCGCCAGCTCTCTGTCATGGGCTGTTGTCTTGTGCCCAGTGTCCTCTGTGACTCTTCCTTTCTGGAAGGGGTGGAAGTTCTCCAGGAAGCAGGGAGAATGAACTTATTTCCTTTCATCCTCCCAGTTTAGTAGTGCTAATGGGAAGTCATCTTAGGCAAGATTTTCTTATAAAGCCAAAAAAAAAAAAAAAAAAATGAGCGATTAGGGAATAGTACAAATCTTTCCCATCTGATCTTCAGACTTTTTAACAGAAAGAGACAAAATCAGTGATCTTTGAAATCAAAACTTGTTTATCTAGTAGTCATTTTTATTTTTAGAGCATTGTTGACATTTTACATGAAAAAAGAAAACAGTGTGCTTTAGTTGTCTCCTTTAAGAGGATTTTGCTTCTTTTGGTACAAACCTGAAATTGGAGTAGTGCTTGTTGTTACTCAAGTGAGGTTTTTCATTGTCTTTGTTCTTTTTTTTTAAATCTATTTGAAAGAGTTAGAAAGAGAGGGAGAGACAGAGAGGAGTCTCCATCTGCTGCCTCACTCCTTAAGTGGCTGCAGTGCCAGGAAGCAGGAGCTTCCTCTGGGTCTCCCACATGGGTGCAGGGGCCCAAGCACTTGGGCCATCTTCCACTGCTTTCCCAGGCCACAGCAGCGAGCTGAGTCAGAAGTGGAGCAGCTGGGACTAGAACTGGCACCGGCTCAAATGGGATGCTGTTGCAGGCAGTGGGTTTTCCCGCTATGTCACAATGCTGGCTCCTATATTGGTTCCTGACCTGCCTGTTTTGGTTCTTGGGAAGGCATTAAAAATAGAGATTAAGAAAATGAGCTCTGAAAATTGATAACATTCAGTTGTAGGCTCTACCATTTATTATTTTTAAAGTCTTATATTTGTAAGGCACAGACTACTTTTTTATTTTTTTTTTAGCTATTTTTCAAACTCTCTGAACTTTTGCCTTCTTCTAATAAGTAATCAACTTTTCTCACAGTTGTTTTGATTAAAGGTTATTATACATGGGAAGTCCCAACCACTGTTAACCATTGTTACAGTTGCTAGTGTTATTAATATTATTATTTGGATACAATTCTTTTTTTTTCTTTTTTTTGGACAGGCAGAGTGGACAGTGAGAGAGAGAGACAGAGAGAAAGGTCTTCCTTTGCCGTTGGTTCACCCTCCAATGGCCGCCGCGGCCAGCGCACTGCGGCCGGCGCACCGCGCTGATCTGATGGCAGGAGCCAGGTGCTTCTCCTGGTCTCCCATGGGGTGCAGGGCCCAAGCACTTGGGCCATCCTCCACTGCACTCCCTGGCCACAGCAGAGAGCTGGCCTGGAAGAGGGGCAACCGGGACAGAATCCGGCGCCCCGACCGGGACTAGAACCCGGTGTGCCGGCGCTGCAAGGCGGAGGATTAGCCTAGTGAGCCGCGGCGCCGGCCTTATTTGGATACAATTCTGTTATAGGCTTTAGGGACTGGTTGCCAAGAACATTAAAAAAAGTAAAGCCACATACGTTTGGTGTATACTTTGCAGAAGTAGAAAAGCAGGATAGAGTCTAAACAGAATCCAAGATTTTCTCAGGTCAGGTTTTATCAAGACTGAGCAGATCTCTCTTATTCCTTGCTTGAATTCCCCTGCTTTTGATTCCTCTAACATAAGGAAATGTGTTTCTTCACTCATGTCTTTTTCCCTTAGAGTAAGCATCTTAAAAAGTAGTCCTAGGGCAGTGTGCTGTTAATTAGAAAGATTATGGAGAAGTGTAGATATTTATTAAACAAGTATCTGAAATGTGGGGTTTTCTTTTTTTTTCTTTTTGTTTTTTTTTTGACAGGCAGGGTGGACAGTGAGAGAGAGAGACAGAGAGAAAGGTCTTCCTTTGCCGTTGGTTCACCTCCAATGGCCGCTGCGGCTGGCGCGCTGCGGCCGGCGCATCGCGCTGATCCAAAGGCAGGAGCCAGGTGTTTCTCCTGGTCTCCCATGGGGTGCAGGGCCCAAGCACTTGGGCCATCCTCCACTGCACTCCCTGGCCATAGCAGAGAGCTGGCCTGGAAGAGGGGCAACCAGGACAGAATCCGGCGCCCTGACCGGGACTAGAACCTGGTATGCCGGCACCGCAAGGCAGAGGATTAGCCTAGTGAGCCGCGGCACCGGCCTCAATAATGTTAAGAAGCAGCTTTTCTAATTCATATGTGTTTTCATAAAATCTGCTTTTAGCTCATGATATCTTCTACACATGTCATGAGTATCGTAGAGATGGGAAATGCTTCTACACTGGCTGTGTCAAAAACCATGTGAATTATAGAGAAGTTTAGTCAGCTTTTCAGTTCCTGTCTGCCTAATTGAGAGCCCATTTTGAGCTGCAGAGCATATTAGGAGCAATCAGTCGTTAGCAGTCACTACATCCCATAATTTACATAGTCCCAGAAAAGGAACTTAGTTGGACTGGGGCCCCATCAGGTGACCCCAGGTCATAGTGCAGATCACACAGGTCCTGCTCATCCATTCAGCAGATATCTGTGTATCTGTGCACAGTAGTGAACACTGCTGGCTTCACTGATTTGACTCCTAGGGAAAGACAGGAATCATACCAGAAACAATAGCATGAAGAACTGAAGACAGGTTGCTTCCAGTAAGTATGTTTGGGAAGTCTTTAAAGATTCCTCTGACAGTTGTAAACTAAGGTAGACAGTATCTTAGTTGGTAAATACATGCATGACATTCTAGGTAAAGAAGAAAGCATGACTTTGCCTTCCCACCATGTAAGAACCAAGAGTACAGGTGCCATTTATAAGAAAACAGGTCTTCACTGCACATGGACTTTGTGGGTGCCTTGATTTTTAGACTTCCCAGTCTCTGGAATTATGACAAATTTCTGTTTGTGAGGTAAGAAAAAAGGAAAGAAGAAAGCATGAACAAAGGCACAAAAGTAAGGGATTTCCTGAGACAGACTTTCATTCTTAATATTGAGGTTGCCTATGTCCTAGTTCCTGTCCTGCGTTTGGATCAAATTGCAACACTCCGTATTTGTTACAGACTATTCTGAGCTTGGCCACAGAACGCTTGAATGTGATATGTTCTTACAGAGTAAGATGGTTCGGGGACAGTAATAGTTTTAGCACTGAGTTGAAATGCACAAGAGATTTTGAAATGAGGATCTTTACTTAAAGTGATGTCTTGTTTCATCTTGAATGGGGGTTCATGGGACTTTCTTCCCCTGAAAACAGGGATGTACATGTTAGTGATTTTATCATTCATATCTTCAGAGGGACTGGCACATGATTAACATTTGTAAACATTTGCTGAATAGTATTGATCTTAAATTTTGATTTTTGAATCAGTGAGCAGATTTTTTTTTTTAAAGTCCTGTTAATGCATCTTTTTTTCTGTTCTTTTTTGCTGTAGGTGTTTCTCTTTCAGGTTTCCGGGTAGAGGTTGCGGATGGAGTGAAGCTTCATCTGTTGGATGATGTTAGTAGCTGGAAACCTGGAGACCAGATTGTGGTTGCAAGCACAGACTATTCTATGTACCAGGCTGAAGAGTTCACTCTTCTGCCCTGTCCCGAGTGCAGTCGCTTTCAAGTCAAAGTGAAAGGTACCCAATTGTTCCGAGTACTTTTTGGGAAACACAGAGTTTTCAAGGGATAGGATTCTTGTCTTTTTTCCTCCCGTTCTTCACCACCATCATCATCTTAATCACTGTCATTACCACCACTGCCATCACCATGATGATCATCATTACTATTCCCACCACCACCTCCCATCGTCTCCACCACCACTAACACCATCGTCCATATTGAAGATCTTAGTAGAGTTCATTGAACACTAGATTCCAGAGAAAAGTAGCTATTTAGCAGTATTATTGCTGTTAATGATAGGTAGCAGGCAAAGCAGTGTTTCTGTTCCTGAGTTTTCTTAAAAAAAAAAAAAAAGATACAGTCTAGATGAATTGATTTCCCAAGGTCCTTTCCTGTTTCTTCCTTATTAATTTTCTATTCTTAGGTAATAATAAACTTAACTGTCAACTACATCTATTTTTAAAACAGAAGTCTTCCTTAACTAGGATTAAAAAATTCAATGATTTTTAAGTGTCTACTTGGTTGGCAAAAAGTTGATTTCACTAATACTTAAAATGAAACCAAATAGGTATTTTCATAAGACTATATAAGGGTGCTTCCAAAAGCTCCTGGAAAATGTGGATTATGAAGAAAGCTGTGTGTGGAGTCTTAGCCTCCTGTTACATACTGTAATCTTGAATGATAATTTTTGACGGAGGGCAATACAAAAGAGATTCTTACTGTTGCTGTGTATGGAAAGAGTTACTGGCATTTACCAAGTACAATCACAGAGCCTGATGTAAGCAGATGCTTGGACATTGCTTCAGTTATGGGATTCCTTGTGTATTCTACTCATTATATTGCTGTCCTTGCTTCTGTACTCAAGATTATACTTGTGTGGCATAAAATGATAGCATTTATAGTAACTGTTCACTAAGTGCTCACTTTTTTTTTTTTTTTTTTTTTTTTAGTAATTTAGAGATTTGAAGTGTAAGGGAACATTTTCTGCTTCGGAAAACCTAGGGTGCTTGGCTTACTTGACACTTTTTCTCTGTGATTATTCAGGGTTGTTCAGCATTGATTTTTCCTCCTTGCTGATACAGAGCATGAACAAAACAACAAAAACCTCAGCAAGAACAAAACCCCCCAGACTGACACCATCTGGCATTAATCCTTTTTTTTTTTGCTAATTCTCACTTTTGCTAACAATTCTGTATGATAATGAATTCCATGAACTTACAGCCCATGGGTTATTTGTCCTTTTCCTTCCTGACCGTATCTAACATGAACATCAGAGAAAAAGCTCATGATTAAAGTGCTTTTAAATTTCCAGGAAAGATGGGAGTTTCAAGGAATGCTAAATAATATAAAATAAGAAGTGGGAAAGAAACGATGGTAATTTCTGTACTGTTACTGTCCAAATGCAGATGATTTTAGTGAATGCAAGCAATCTGACTGCATGTTAGAAACATTATCAAAACCATTTGATTTTTTTGGACTTGCCATTCATTTAGTTCTTCAAAGGTGTGGGGAGAATAGAACAAGAATAAACGGACAGGAACTAGAGAGAAAGATTTTGGATTTTTAGACAGATGCCAGATCATTAGTGCTGGTTGAAGGAGGATTGAGCTACTTCAGGAAGAAGCAAATTCTGTGTCAGTCCTGGTTTGAGAGTTGGCAGCACAGTTGGTGGTGAAGCTGTAGGCATGGGGTGGGTGGATGGATAAGGTAATCAAGATCATCCCTTCAATTCCTGTTTTCTGGGATTCTGAGATATCAAAGAACAGATGATAAATTGTCACCGATGTCTTGGGGCTATAGAAAGAAGAGAAGTATCTTTTTCAAGTAAGTCTCATGTTTCCTTTGTTCTAATGCTCTTTTCCTCTTGCTCCTATCAATCAGAAATCCCTCAGTTCCTGCACATGGGTGAGATCATAGATGGTGTAGACATGAGAGCTGAGGTTGGAATTCTCACCCGAAATGTTGTGATCCAAGGAGAGATGGAGGATTCGTGCTACGCAGAAAACCAGTGCCAGTTCTTTGATTATGATACCTTTGGGGGACATGTCATGGTAGGTGAAAGGATTTGATGATTGCTTTGAAATCCTGGTTGCTAAATACAGGTTTTGCTTCTTTAACATTTTATTTTATTTATTTGAAAGGCAGAGTGAGAGAGAGGAGAGAGTGAATTCTTGTATCCTCTGGTTCACTCCCCAAAATGCCCACATCAGCTGGGACTTGACCAGACTGAAGCTGGGAGCTAGAAATTATATGGGTCTCCCATGTTGTGGCAGTGACCCAAGCACTTGAGCCATCAGCTGATGACTGCCAGAGTGAACATTAGCAGGAAGCAGGAATTGACGGTGGAGCTGGGATTCCAACCCATGTACTCTGATAGGGGATAAGGAATACCCAAGCAGTGTCTTAACTGTTTACACCAAATGACTGCTCCTTAATACATGATTAAGGAAACTAAAGTTTTGGCGTGAGATGTATATGGATATTAAAAATGAATAATATTTTATGTCTCTTTCAAATGATAAGGAGGTCTTATAAACTGAAAGAGAAAGTCATTTATTTACTTAGTTCAACAATTTAAGAGTTTTTCTGAGGCCAGTGCTGTGGCATAGCAGGTTAAGTGCTATGGCATCCCATATGGGCACCAGTTTGAGTCCCGGCTGTTCCACTTTTGATCTAGCTCTCTGCTAATGTGCCTGGGAAAGCAACAGAAAATGGCCAAACTACTTGGACCTCTTCCACCCATGTGGGAGACCTGGATGCAGTTCCTGGGTTCTGCCTGACATCCCTGCAGCCTTTGCAGATGTTAAGGGAGTGAGCCAACGAATGGAAGATCTCTCCCTCTCTCTCTCTGTAACTGCCTTTCAAATAAAAAATAAAACTTTTTTTTTTTTAAATGAATTGTTTTATGGAGAATTAAATCAATATATTGGGAAGCACCAGTTCTAGAAAACCAAAAAGACAAAACAAAATAACAATCTAAGTGATCTTCATATCTATGCATGCAATTTCTGAATCAACTGATTTTTTTAAAAACAAGATATTACTAAAGGGTAAGCAGTAGAAGTATGCGCATATAAAGTATGTTCCTGTGAAAATATATTTTGTGTGCAGAATTTATGTGTAAAAATATGGAGCAGTTATGGAAGTCAGGATTCTGTATATAAATAGGTTGGGCTTCTGGTCTTGCATTTTGGGTACATGTGTTTTAAAATGATTTTTTTGTGCATTAGGTAGACTGTCATGCCTTTGTTTTTAGTAAAACGACTGAAAATCCATTTTTTAAAAATATTGAGAGTGTTCAAACTTCGAATTTTAGAGGAATTTTAGAAAAGAACTTAAACAATATCATGTGGTGAAGCATTGTGGGAAGATTTGGAAGAAAGTTCTATCACACTGTGATGGAAGTTATAGAAATGAAAGAGCAAGATGAAATTGAGCATGACCCGGGCCAGCGCTGTGGTGCAGAAGGTTAAAGTCCCATATTGCAGCGCCAGCATCCCATATGGGCACCAGTTCAAGTTCTGGCTGCTCCACTTCTGATCCAGTTCCCTGCTAATGCACCTGAGAAAGCAGTGGAGGGTGGCATAAGTTCTTGGGCCCTTGTACCCATGTGAGAGAGCTGGAAGAAGCTCCTGGCTCCTGGCCTCTGATCAGCTCAGCTCTGGCCATTGTGGCCATTTGGGGAGTGAACCAGTAGATGGAAGACCTCTTTCTCCCTTGGTTTCTACTTCTCTCTGTAACTCTTCCAAATAAATAAAATAAATCATAAAAAAAAAGAAATTTAGAATGACCAAAATATTTCAACAAATCAAGACAGGTGTGCAGAAGTCATTTTTTGCAGATTTCCTGATAATGTTTACTTTTATTCCTAATTGGAGGCTATTTTTAGGACTCTGTAAAGCATTTGCTGTGTACAGAAGCATTTGCTAAATTATTAACTTGGGAATCCAGAAAAACAGGATGCAAAAAAAGGGGCATGTTTTAATCTGCACTTTCCTTCAGATATCTTCTGATAAAATAGAAATTTTTGTTACTTTTTTTGTTCTAAAAAGTGTCAGCTTGATTTTGGTTACTCTGTCTTATAGATAAGGAAGAATTTTACTTCGGTCCACCTTTCTTATGTGGAATTGAAGCACATGGGTCAGCAGCAGCTGGGGCGGTATCCTCTCCACTTCCACCTGTGTGGAGATGTGGACTACAAAGGGGGCTACAGACCCACAACGTTCGTGGACGGTCTGTCTATCCATCACAGCTTCTCCAGGTGCATCACTGTGCATGGGACCAATGGCTTGCTAGTAAGTAGCCTCCCCGTGCACTGATGCTCCTTACATCTCTTGACTTCTCAGTTTTGTAGAAGTAAACCGTTTGCCCACATGCCTTACTCTGTCCTTCCGTGACTGAGAATTCTGCTTTTCTTCAGAAGGAAGCTGCTTTTATATTCACTCAAATTAACCTTTTAGAGTAAATACAACTTGCTTTTCGACTTTGCTTGTTCCGCTAAAATTAAAACTTCACTTTGCATATCTACTGAGCATGCTATACTGAATAGCACTTGTCCTGTAATTCACAGTTAATCTTGTTACCAGTGACATTGTCCACATGTATTTCTGCAGATAAAAGACACCATTGGATTTGACACACTGGGTCATTGTTTCTTTCTGGAAGATGGTGTTGAACAGAGAAATACTCTGTTTCACAATCTGGGACTCCTCACCAAGCCAGGAACTCTCCTCCCCACTGATAGGAACAACTCCATGTGCACTGCCATGCGGGATAAAGTGTTTGGGAATTATGTCCCTGTACCTGCTACTGACTGTATGTGAGTAACTGGGCAGAGGGAAACACTCATGTACAATGATCAAGGCCGTTGACTTTCGGGGTAGGTGTTTTAGGGGAGGATTTTAGTGGGCAGGATTTCTCATGAAGAATGTTTAAATCACCTTGCAGGGCTGTGTCAACTTTCTGGATTGCTCACCCCAATAATAATCTGATTAATAATGCAGCTGCAGGCTCACAGGTAAGTACTATTTGAATGTTTGTTGATTGTGTGTGTGTGTGTGTGTGTGTGTGTTATTCATGTTTAAACATGCTCTGGTATATGTGGATGTGATGTCAGGTGTGCCAAGGGACCCACGTATGACATTCCTTCTAGTACTGCTTGTTTAGCTCAGAGCAGGATGTGCTTGAGATGTCCATGAGTCTAGTAAGACAGATGCTAAACGGAGGAAAGAGGTGAGCTGCTTTCAAGATTATGTCCTCTCTGGGGGTGCACTTTTAGTGTGTTATGTACAGTCTTTCTGGCTTCTTATAGTTATGTGTTGTCAAGTGATCATTCCAGTTTCTAGTGTTTGAGAACAAAGCCTTAGCTTTTCTTTATGGTAATGGATTATTGTGTAGAATACTATGATAACTGCTACGCTGATTAAGGGGCACATCCTTTTGTTAAACACAGGGTCATCTGCACTTCGGGATTTCATCTTTTACTTAAGCAGCCAACCCCAACTACATACCACAAGTTAAAAATGTGATTGAATTGTTTAAGACAAGGGTGGAGAATGTCCAGTCCGTGGGCCTAAAAAGGCCTGAGAAGTCATTTGGTCTGGCTCTGCCAAGGCAGTCATAGGTGGGCCTCAAAACTCAGTAAATCTACAGCAGGCTAGTTTTTAAGTTGATAATTTTTTTTTTTTTTTTTTTGACAGGCAGAGTTAGACAGTGAGAGAGACAGAGAGAAAGGTCTTCCTTTCCATTGGTTCACCCCCCAAATGGCCACTATGGCCGGCGCGCTGCTCCGATCCGAAGCCGGGAGCCACTTCCTCTTGGTCTCCCATGCAGGTGCAGGGCCCAAGAACTTGGGCCATCCTCCACTGCCTTCCCGGGCCACAGCAGAGAGCTGGCCTAGAAGAGGGGCAACTGGGATAGAATCCGGCGCCCCAACCAGGACTAGAACCCTGTGTGCCGGCGCCGCAGGCGGAGGATTAGCCTAGTGAGCCGCAGCGCCGGCCCCAGTTGATAATTTTGTATGGCCTGCAAATTATGTTGTAAATATCCAAATGGGTCTTGGAAGAAAAAAACAGGTTCCTCAGCCCTGTTAGTACACACACACACACATGCGCGCGCACGCACACACACACACGAAAATAATTTTTAAGATAACACATGATTTAATTTTGGATAGTAGACGTGTTCCCCAGATAAATCTGAAGAAATTTACATTCATACTTGAGTGTAATTTAAAGTTGCTAATTTATAATATAATTGAATTGTTTAAGACCTTACACTATTAAAGTAATAACTGTTAAAAACTAGAGTACAAAAATAAGGACATTGTAAGAGTAACTAAATATTAATATCTATGTATCTAAGCTATTTCAAAATTTAAAAAGGAAAGATATGCCTAGTATTATTTCCTAGGACAAAGTAAAAGATTGGCTGAAGGTGTATTTCTTTAAGATACCAGAATACAGACACTATTGGGTGTGAGTTGACCGCACAGTTGTGATATTTCTTAAACATATTCTTTTTACTTGAAGATTCTTACTTGACAGAGAAGAGACCTGGACACCTGATTATTTCAGGTTTTCATTCATTCATTTTCCATCAAATATTTGTTGATCTTGAGTGGCGCTTGTGCTGAGTTTCTAGTTGGAAAGTGAGATTTTGGATAAACGTAGACAGGCTGATGTGCAGTCTTACTGGTCCCATCTTCTGATCTGTGTTACAAGTCAACAAAGATTCCTCGCTTGTTTAGAAGTCAGGTGCTGGTGATTAAATTAAGCTGTTAAAAGTCCATGAAAAACGTCAGATGAGGGTGCCAGATAGCCTTAACAGGGCTCATGTGGAGAAAAGAAAGCGTCTCTGCTTCTCCCTCATTTCACTCCAGCTTGCCCTGCTAGGACTGCGCCTCCTCAAGGCTGCTGATTCTGGCATTCTTCTTCCTTTCTTCTTATTTCCCTTGATCCTTTTCTGTTTAAAATCTCTTCCTCCTTGAGAGTCACGTGGCCTCTGCTAGTGGCCCCGGGGCAGCGTGCGGTGGGGTTTGTGCCACTGCCTGTACAGTGTGCGGTCGGGGGGCACCAAGCAGCTCTTCGCCAGGGCTGGGGTATTGGATGCAGTTAGACAATGTGGGTGATCCTTGTTCTACATGTTTTCTCAGAGCTCCAGGAGTTCTCCGTGGGCAACCTCGGAGAGACTTCTTGTCCCCTCCGTGCGTGTCCCCTCCGTGTGCATGGACCATGTGTATGTGAGGGGCCAGTCCTAGTGGTGGCAGCTGGGCTTCCCAGCTTGTACTTCCACGTTTTGTGGAAGGGCTTTCTGTTCCCTCTGGTTTTGTGGCACTTGAGCCACTTGTCCCCAGAGATGCCCATCGCTTATTGCTGGCTACAGAGAGACTCCTTTCTTTTTTCTCTCTGGAAGAACGGTTCCAGTAAAGCTAATGTTTGACGGGGGTTTTCCTTCCAAAGTAAATCAAACGATTTCTTCATTGTACCTTTCCACTGCCTTGGACAAAGCTCCCTTTGCTTGTGTTGACACCACTGTGTTTAGCAGGGAACAGCGGCTACCCTCCTATTCCCTCCCCAAACTCCACTGCATCCTGGAAGGGTCTGCCCTGTGCCCTCAGTGTACAGGGAGAGGGCGTGGAACCATCTTGCTGACCCTTTGATTCTGTGTTGAGTAGTCTATTTCGTGTCCAAAAGTGTGAAGGTGGCCAACGTTTTAAAGAGCACTTCATTTTATTAAGACCCATTTGTAAACTTTTATCAAGGAAAAATGTTAAACATGGCCTTCATTTTGGGGTGTAGGTAAATATGCTTCCCACAGTTCATCTCTCCTCTCTACTCCAGAAAGGACTCTTTGTTACAACCAGTAGAGCGCTTATCTTTGTATTTTCCAGTGGACTATGAGAGTAGTCTGACTGTATACCTGGCCCATAGTGGGCACTAAATGAACGTGTGCAGTATATGGATGAGTGTTCTCCTTTTTTCCACTGTGTGTTGAAGAGTCAACAACCTGTTTAATCAAAGTCTTGTACAGTGGTTTTTCGTACTGGGCTGATTTTAATTTAATTGTAAAGTAAAAAATTGTCACAGGAATTAAGGGCTGTTATATCCATTTTTATGTCTCATTTTGAGTGTCAGAGAAATTTAAACTGTTCTGTTCCTTCCTGTTAATGGTCAGTAATAGTGACATTGAACAGACAGGGGCCAGACTAAGACAGCATCCTGATTCATGCATGTGGTGGTTTTTTTTTTTTCCTTTGGCAAAAATTTGCCTCGGGACAGGAAGGGCATTGGAGTGGTTTGAAAGAAGTCAGTGAGCTCTGCGTGTTGGCAGATGGCTGTTTAATAGGCATGACTCATCTATTGATCAGGTTTGGAGGTAAACAGAAGAAACCGTATTGCTTAAACGCAGTAGTGTGCTGGTCACATGGAAGGCTGACTTGGTTTGAATTCGGCGCCACATTTTAAAGTAGATAGGGATAGGAAAGTTGTTTTGAAAGTATATTTTGCTACTAGCCAGTTATTTCTATCTTTTGTCCACTCCTGCATGCAAAATTTTCAAAATCTTTTTGAAAAAAAATGCATGAAATAATCACTTTGAGGGTGCTAGGTGTGTGGGCAACTTTTATAGTCGGTTCTGAAGCTGACACAACTCATGTTCAAAAGACTAAATGAACTCGCACGGCAGCTAGATTTCTAAGGATGATTCATAGAGTGGCTTCATGAAACAGTGCTTTTAATGATTCTACTCTTTCAATTACAGGATGCTGGAATATGGTATTTATTTCACAAGGAACCTACTGGGGAATCGAGTGGATTACAGCTTTTTGCAAAACCAGAGCTCACTCCATTGGGTATATTTTATAACAACAGGGTCCATTCGAGCTTTAAGGTAGGTTCCTGAGCCTTAACAATCAGTGCATATCACTTACAGTGGTCAAGATGAGTATTGTGATTACGTCTTAGTCCAGTTTGTGCTGTTACAACAGAACACCACACACTGGGTAATTCATAGTGGACAGAGGTTCATTTGGCTCATGGTTTTGGAGGCCATGGAGTCTAAGACCCAGGGTTTGGCCTGTAGCAAGGGCCTTCTTGTTGCATCATCCTGTATGCTGTGTCATCTCATGTCAGAAGGACAAAGAGAGGGCTGCAGAGAGCAAGAGATCACACTTGCAGCCCGAAGCCTTTTATAATCTGCATGAACTCATTCATCAGGGTAGACTCCTCACAACCTAAACATCTTCCAATGGGGTCACTGTCGACTTAGGGATTAAGTTTCCAACACATCCTTTTTGGAGGACTCTTCACACGATAGTAGATTACAACTGAGCAATGTCAGGTTTTGGTAGAACTTGTCAGAGAAAGTAGTTTGTGATGAGAAATAGCAGACATCGGGGCCGGTGCTAAGGCTTAGCGGTTAAAGCCGCCACCTACAGTGCCTGCATCCCCTATCTCATATGGGTGCCAGTTTAAGTCTCAGCTGTTCCACTTCCAATACAGCTCTCTGCTGTGGCCTGGGAAAGCAGTGGAAGATGGCCCAAGTGCTTGGGCCCCTGCACCCACGTGGGAGACCCGGAAGAAGCTCCTGGCTCCTGATCTGCTGGCTCTGGCCATTGTGGCCATCTGGGGAGTGGACCAGCAGATGGAAGACCTCTCTCTCTCTGGCTGCCTCTGCTTCTCTGTGACTCTGCCTTTCAAATAAATAAATAAATCTTAAAAAAAAAAAAAAAAAGAGAGTTAGCAGACACCTCCACTGTTCTGTTTCTGATGCCTATGCAGCTTTCTGTTTATATACAGGCATGCCCAGCATATGTGCGCACATGTCTGAGGTATGCAGTGGACTCGATGCATAGGTCCTCATATTGTCCCTGCTGCTTCCCTCTGCCCTCTCGCTCACCTTGCCAGTCTGCAGCATCTGGACATGTTTCTAGGGGTGTACACATTTGCTGTTAGGCTCTTGGAGGATAGGAAACCCGTTCTTTCTTCTCTGTAGTCACAGTGCTGGTTGAATGCCCTTTAAGACACTTAATACTAATAAACGTTAATAGTGAAATATTGTTTAGGAATATTTTAACTAATTTTAAGTGAGAGATCAAGTAACCTAAAGGCCATTTTAGAGGCTCCAGTTTCTATATTTGACACTGACTCCCCAGTTCCCTGGGGTTAAATACATTTGATTTGCTTTGTATACCCAGGGACTTTGATATTTTCATTATATATAATGCCTGGATTCTTCTTTTCTTTTTCTAAAAATGTATTTATTTGAAATTTGTATTTGACAGAGAGAGGAGAGACAGAGATCTTCTATCTGCTGGTTTATTCCCCAAATGGCTTCAGTAGTTGGGGCTGGGCCAGGCCAATGGCAGCAGCCAGGAATCCCACTGGGGTCTCCCAAGTGGGTATGAGTGGTCTGAGTACTTGGGCCAGCTTCTGTTGCCTTCCCAGAGGCATTAGTAAGGAGCTGGATCAGAAGAGAACCAGCACTCTGATATGGGAGGCCACTTTCGCAAGGGGTGGCGTAACCTGCTGTTCACAGCAGCAGCTTGGTGCCTGGATTCTTTACCCTGATGCGACTGGCATCAAGGTTCTCTTAATGCTTTCCATCTTTGGTACTCAGAGGAACCTTTAACACTTACACGTACTATGATTTAAAGAGCTTTGAATAACTTGATGAAGCATGTGATTTTTGTGAGCAGAACAGTTGAAGAGGCTAGTAACTACATACAGAGGCATTTCACAGCAGAAATCCTCACTTTTTTTCGGATTATAAGTGGCATAAAATGCATTTTGTTCTAATTAATTTTTTAATGTCTTGTACCATGAAGACATGTAATAATCTACTCTGAATTGTAAGATTATTATATCTAAATAATGGGGTAGAAAACTAGGTTTTAATTTGGGAATGACTGTGCAGGATAATACTTTAGAGCTAAAGAAAATTGAACTCTCGGAGCCTTTAAAAAGAAAGGCTCCCTCCTGGGTCACTCATAATCTGTGCACGCCTATGTTAATTCACACACACACACACACACACACACGATCCTTTCAATTGCTGATGCTTCTCAAACCTGTTCCAGTCCAGGTCCGTCATGTTTACCTGACTGCCTTCTGAGTACCATTTGAATGTCTCATGGGCACATAAATAAAATGTACTCAAAACTATTTTTATAACTTATTTTTAGGCGCAGACCTATTCATGTATGTCTGTTTCAGTGAGTGAAAACTGCTAGTCACCTGGTTACCCAAGCCAAAAATATATGTGCTTTCCTTGCGCCCTCTTCCCTCATGGCCAGACATTTTATTATTAAATGATAATCCATTGTAGCTCATAAGGAATTCTCACTTTGTCTAATTTCCTCTGTTGCTTCTCCCATAAGTCCAGGTAACCTTTATTTTCTTCTGGTTACTGAAACCACCTCCTGCCTCCTTCCTACCCCTCTACCCCTTGGCTCCTTTTCAATCCATGATCTGTCTTGTAGCTACTGTGTTTTTTCATTTCTTCCTAAAATCCAGTTTGTTAGGATGCCTCTGTTACATTCCCGCCACCTTTACTCTGGTACTATGTCAGCCCTGTGCGCTGTGTCTTTTGTTCCTCTTTATCCTTCTTCCTTACTTTTCCTCCCTCCGTACATCTAGTGTTTCATGCTTGGGGTCTGTGCTCCCTCTCAGCTCCAGAGTATTCCTTGGAGTACTTTTCTCTGGTTTCTTCAGCTGCTTCCCACCCTTCTGCTGCCCTGTGCCTCTAACCATCCATTTGCTGGTGAATGCCTCCCCATCATTCAAGTGTAGGCCTTGGTCACTTCTGCTAGGAGACATTCCTTGACTCCTCTTGCTCTCTCCCAGGAACAGAGCATCATGCTGCCAAAGCATCAGGTGTCCTTTCTCATAGGCTTCTAGTGCTGGGTTGTGATTGCCTACTTAATTGGGTGTCTTCCCACTAGTTGTTGTATTGGCAATGGCAAGGATCATGTTTCTCTGTTAATTGATGTAGAGCACTGGATGACTACTACATAGTAGGCACTAAATAAGTATGTGTTGAATGACTGAGTGGGATTATAAAAACATCAGGAAAATAGCTGTTTGTCTCAGTCCCTTTGCTTACCATTTGTCTTCCTTCTACCACCTTTTTGGGTAGAAATGATAAACTAACAATTTTATGAATCATTATATCTGCAGATATTCCTGGGTACTCCCATTCATTTCAGTGTATTATTGTATTTCCCAGGCTGGCTTATTTATTGACAAAGGTGTCAAAACAACCAACTCGAGTGCTGCTGACCCACGGGAATACCTGTGTTTGGATAACAGTGCAAGGTAAAACTGGCCCTTTACAATCACATTCCAGCCATGTCTTGCCAAAGCAAAACTTTGTGAGTCAAAACATTGTGCTGTTTTCTTGTTTTAGGTTGTTAGTTTAATTGTATATACTTACGGTCATAGTGTGATCATTGGGTACATGAATTCACTGCACACTGATTAAATTAGAGTAACCAATGTTTCCCTCTCCTTGTCATTACTTAACATTTAGAGCCTTCAAGCTCCTCTTTGCTGTTTGTTCGTAAAGTATACAGTAGCTTATTGTGAACAAGAGTCACCCCGCCACAGTGCTGTGGACTACTAGGGATTGCCCTTCTTCCTATGTGTTGGGTATTGTAATCTTTCCCCTGATAACACATTTAAAAGGAAGTTAGTTTTTCTGTGGTTTGTTTTTTGGTTCAACAAGCAGATAAACACACACAGAGACACATTTCCGTCGTTGATTCACTCCCCAAATGCCTGCACACGTCCAGTCCAGGTTGGGCTGAACACTGGAGCCACGTACTCAATCCAGGTCTCCCGCTTGGGTGGCAGAAACCCAAATACTTGTGCCATCACTACTATTTCCCGTGGTCTGCATTAGCAGGAAACTTGAGTCAGTAGCTGGAGCCAGGACTTGTACCCAGGCACTCTGATAAAAGATGTGATGTCTTAAACGCAAAGCCAAATGCCCACCCTAAAAGAGCTTTAAAAGTTTGTGGCAGGGTTTTAGAAAAACACTTAATCCACTGTTGCAGGTCCTATGGCTGGCCTTTCAGTTTACTGGAAAGCTGAAGGAGTTAATGCTTTTCTCCCTTTTCACAGTTGTAAACTGATTTTAGAGAGTTCAGAAAGAGAAAGAAAAAGACATATAGGTTGAAAAAAGTTCCAAATTTGGTGTGGACTATGAGTCACTGAAAAAGAAGTCAACCCAAAATGTTTTAGTCTAATCTCTTGGAAACCAAAGCATATGGAATTTATTCTTAGTGGGCAAATGGAACATTTCTTTGAATCTCTTTCAGAGGGAAAGATCCCAGATTTCTTGATCAAGCTGATTCTGGTTCAGTTACTTGTAGCATCAGAATCTCATCCCAGTTAGGCTCTATGTTACTGTCCTTTATAACCACGTAATATAGTTGGGAAGTATATCAGTTCGTCAGCTAAGTTTTCTTATATGTTATATGTGAGCCAAAATAAATAAAATGTCTCAGATGGAGATAAAATTTCCTAGAAAAGATGGCAATTTTTTTTAACTTTTATTTAATGAATATGAATTTCCAAAGTACGACTTATGGATTACAATGGGAAAAGATGGCTATTTAAAGTCATATTCAGTTGTATGTGCGTTCATGTTTTTCTATATAAGTTGTTTGATCAGTTCATGGAGTTGAAAAGGTGCTTTGTAGACATTTAAGAAAAGAAGCCAAGTCCTTTTGTTCATAAGAGAATAAAGAAGAAAACACACTGTAGGTTTGTCAGTCTGACCTAAGTATGAGGTGGAATCCTTTGAACACTAAGGCATGAGGTCAATGGAAAACTAGGCACATATATTTGGTAAATTAATTATCAGTGTTCCTCAAAGCTTAAGGTGAACCTGAAATATTTTAAAGCAACAGTCAGCATTTGAGAAACCCGGAAACTGGGTATTATTTAAATAAAGCACAAGATACTGACTGCTTGACACCTGATGATCATATGAAAGGGGAAAATAAAGAAGGCAAACTTGAAAATAAAAAATGTAGATGGTAGCAAATTATGAACTAAGAAGTGAACATCAACTGACAAATAAATCTATGTTAGAAGGTTGTTACTACCTTTTGAGTTTTAAAGAGTTTATTATAATTGGTAGAACTAGTAATATGTACGTTGCTAAGTTAGTATTGCCAGAAAAATCTTTAAACACAATAAAATTGGCTCTCTTCCCTGCCTTAAAAGATTACTGGTGCTGTGACTTAGCAGGTAAAAGCTGCCACCTGCAGCACCAGCATCTCATATGGGTTCTGGTTTGAGTCCTGGCTGCTCCACTTCTGATCAAACTGCCTGCTGATGCACCTGGGAAAGCAGTGGAAGATGACCCAAGTGCTTGTGCACCTACACCCATGTAGGAGACCAGGATGAAGATCCTGGCTCCTGGCTTTGGCTTGGCCCAGCCCTTGCCATTATGCCCATTTAGAAAGTAAACCAGGTGATGGAAGATCTCGTCTCTCTGCCTCTCCTTCTTTGTAACTCTGGCTTTCAAATAAATAAATAAGTAAATCTTTTTTAAAAAGGTTATTATGTATATATGTGTGTATAAGAATTTGTGTGTACATGTATATATATTTATAGAAGTGGTCTTTTCACAAGTTCATAGAAAATGCACATTTTGAAAAAGCTATTAATGGATTTCAAAAATTTTTCATATCACAATCAACTTAAAAATTCATTTTTCCATAAGCTTTTGAAGTACCCTTGTTTTTATATGTATGCATAGGAATGGATAAGTGAATATATTTAAGAATCCATTGGTATTTCATTCAGACTTGACATTACAACAGTTTACTTACCACAGCTTAAGCAGTTCCTCACTAGATTGTGTGTATATGATATGATAATGGGAATCTTTCCCCCTTTCTTACCAGCTTATAAGTACATACTTATAAATGCAAACTTATAAATGCATACTTGTCAGTAAGCAGTTGGACTCCATTTGGAACTTATTGAACAAACTCGTTATAGAAGAGTCACAAGACCTTTGGTCTCTTGTATGTGCATTAATTTTGTATGAACTAATTTATGGAATATACCCGCATGTATTCATGCAATTCAACTTGAGTAAAAATGATAAAACTGGCCGGCGCCATGGCTCACTAGGCTAATCCTCTGCCTTGCGGCGCCGGCACACAGGGTTCTAGTCCTGGTCGGGGTGCCCCTCTTCCAGGCCAGCTCTCTGCTATGGCCTGGGAGTGCAGTGGAGGATGGCCCAAGTGCTTGGGCCCTGCACCCGCATGGGAGACCAGGAGAAGCACCTGGCTCCTGCCTTTGGATCAGCGCAGTGCGCCGGCCGCAGCGTGCCAGCCGCGGCGGCCATTGGAGGGTGAACCAACGGCAAAGGAAGACCTTTCTCTCTGTCTCTCTCATTGTCCACTCTGTCTGTCAAAAAAAGAAAAAAAATGATAAAACTTGTATCAATGAGTCATAAAGCAGCCGTGAATTGAACACCAGGCCCATGGGAGCAGGAGCCATTCAGTCTTTCATCAGAGAGGAAGTCGACTCAACAGTTAATCAGGAGCTTTTCCTTGTGGCTGCAATGGGAAATCACAGGGAGCCAAAGATGGGAGCTTTTATCTCAAGAAACTCTAGATTGGACATTGGGAAATTTCATCTAAAAGAGGGTTCACTTGGCAAATGCCAACAGCAGCCAGGGCTGGGCTAGCACTGAAAGCAGAGGATAATTAAGGGGGGTTTGGGAAGTATGCTGAAAGCTCATAGATGATGGTAAATTGGGAAAATTAGCTTTATTTTCCCAGGTGGGAAAGAAGATGGAAATGAATGGTATCAAAGCTAGCAGATGGCTACAGCAGAGTATCAGATGTTACTTTATGGTATTTTTTGGCATCAGGGGTGGTGCTTCAATGGGGCAGAGAGACTTTGTTTTAGAACATCGTGCAGTTTCCTTTCCAGAATTCTTCCATCTGCTTGATATTATGTGATGACTGCAGAGCTGTTTGGCAGTAACTGCAATGCCAGAAGAGTGAAGTTGGCTTAGAGTCAGACTTTTTTACCCCTTAGTTAGGGCATAGGTCCTGGGGGATGCTTGTGTAATCTAAGGGTGGGTGTAACATCCTTTATCTCCACTGCTCCCACCCTGGTCTACTGCACCACCATGTGCCTGAAACACATAAAGAGCCTCCATGCTGGTCTCCTCATGATCATTCTCTACAGTGAGTCCTCCAAGTAGCATCTAGGGATCTGTTTAAAAGAGAAAAAACAAAAAATCCGATTGTATCACTTGCCTGATTGTATCACTGACTTGGTACTTGCCTGCCCCACGATCCTCTCCACCCCCTGCCCCCTCTTGCTTCTTACTCTCCAGCTACCTTGCTGCTTGTTCCTTAATGTGCATGTTAGCAGGAAGCTGGAACCAGGAGGTATGATGGAACTCAGGTACCCTAATATGATATGCTAGACCAGGTGCCCATCCTCAGCTGTAGTCATTGTAAGGGAATATTTTCTGACTGTATGATTGAAGATTTCAACCAGCTGATTTTTTTTTTTTTTTTTTGACAGGCAGAGTGGACAGTGAGAGAGAGAGAGAGAAAGAGAGAGAGAAAGGTCTTCCTTTGCCGTTGGTTCACCCTCTAATGGCTGCTGTGGCCGGCACACCGTGCTGATCCGAAGCCAGGAGCCAGGTGCTTCTCCTGGTCTCCCATGGGGTGCAGGGCCCAAGCACCTGGGCCATCCTCCACTGCACTCCCTGGCCACAGCAGAGAGCTGGCCTGGAAGAGGGGCAACCGGGACAGAATCCGGTTCCCCTACTGGGACTAGAACCCGGTGTGCCAGCACTGCAGGTGGAGGATTAGCCTATTGAGCCGTGGTGCCGGCCAACCAGCTGAATTTTTAAAAAGATGTATAGGGGCCGGTGCTGTGGCATACTGAGTTATACTGCTGCCTGCAGTGCTGGCATCCCAAATGGGTGCCACTTCGAGACCTGGCTGCTCCACTTCTGATCTGGCTCTCTGCTGTGGCCTGGGAAAGCAGCAGAAGATGGCCCCTGCACCCACATGGGCGATCCAAAGGAGGCTTCTGGCTTCTGGCTCCCTGCTTCAGATCAGCACAGCTCCAGCTGTTGCGGCCAGTTGGGGAGTGAACCAGCGGATGGAAGACCTCTGTCTCTCTCTCTCTCTCTGTCTGCATCTCCTTCTTTCTGTGTGTATCTCTTTCAAATAAATAAATAAATCTTTTTTTTTTTTTTAAAAGAAGCTGTATGGTTTTTTTCTCTTCCTATAGCTTTCTAAGATCAAGATAGAAATGATCTTCATTGTTTTGTAAGCATTTATGTATTTGTTTATGTAAAAGGCAGAGAGACAGAGACAGAGAGACTGAGATCTTAAATCTCCTGGTTCACTTGGCAAATGCCAACAGCAGCCAGGGCTGGGCTAGGCTGAAGCCAGGATTTAGGAACTCCATCCAAATCTCCCATACTGAATGTCAAGGTGCTTTGGTCATCATCTTCTGCCTTCTTGGGATCAGCATTAGCAGGAAGCCAGGTGGGAACTGGAGCTGGTACTTGATCCTAGGCACTTCAATAAGGGATGTTGGTGTCCCAAGTGATGGCTTAAACTGCTGAATTAGAATGCCAACCCTTTTATTATGCTTTTAAATGAGAAGCCTTAGGGAATTATTTATCTGAGTGCTTATAGTAGATAGTTTTGACACCAGTTTTTTTTTTTTAAACCTTTAAGTTTAAAAAACTTAAGTTTAACCTGTAAGTGTTCTAAAGGGAAGAATAAGAAAAGGTAAAATTCTATGATAAATAAGTGAATTAAATGTAGCCTGTTTTAGGGGTGGACATCTGGCAGGGGTTAAGTTGCTGCTTGGGATGCCCATGTCCCACGTCAGAGTACCTGCTTCCAGTCCTGGCCACTCTGCTTCCCATCCAGCTTTCTGCGATATGCACCCTGGGAGGAGCAGATGACGGCTCAGAGCACAGGTCCATCCCATGCCATCCATGTTGGGAGGCCCCAGTGGAGTTCTAGATTCCTGGCTTCATTCTGGCCCAGCACAGGCTGGTGCAGGCATTTGCAGATGTCTTTTCATATCTGCCTTTCAAATAAAATGAAAATAATTAAATAAAAGTGAAAAAAAATAGTAAGTCACTGTTAAAAATATATCTCCAAATAATGACTTTCAGGGAAAAAAAATCTTTAAATATAGTCTATTTTAAATGTAGGTATTTTCAAGATCCTGAGCCCTATTTTGTCCATATTTATGACACTTAACTAAGACACAGCTCAATACTTCAGTTCACACAGATGCATATTGAATATATGATTGATTTATTCAGTAAGATTATATTTGTATCCTATAGGTTAAGAATTTCTGAGGACATGCCATATTTCCTGGTCTGAAATTTTTTTGGAGGTGGTTTTCATACTTACAAAGTTCTGCAATCTCTCTTCTATAAACTGATTTAAAAAAACCAGAAACTAAGAGAGGTGCTGTGGCACAGTAGGTTAATCACTATGGGCACTGGTTCTAGTCCTGGCTGCTCCTCTTCCAGTCCAGCTCTCTGCTATGGCCTGGGAAAGCAGTAGAAGATGGCTCAAGTCCTTGGGCCCTGCACCGTGTGGGATACCCAGAGGAAGCTCCTGGCTCCTGGCTTCAGATCATCGCAACTTCGGCCATTATGGCCATTTGGGGAGTGAATCAGCAGACAGAAGACTTTTCTCTTGGCCGGCACCGCAGCTCACTAGGCTAATCCTCCACCTGCGGTGCCGGTACCCTGGGTTCTAGTCCCGGTTGGGGCACCGAATTCTGTCCTGGTTGCTCCTCTTCCATTCCATCTCTCTGCTGTAGCCCGGGAAGGCAGTGGAGGATGGCCCAAGTGCTTGGGCCCTGCACCTGCAAGGGAGAGGAGGAGGAAGTGCCTGGCTCCTGGCTTCAGATTGGTGCAGCTCCGGCCGTGACAGCCGTTTGAGGGGTGAACCAATGGAAGGAAGACCTTTCTCTCTCTCCCTCTCTCACACTAACTCTGCCTGTCAAAAAAAAAAAAAAAAAAAAAAGACTTTTCTGTCTCTCCCTCTCACTGTCTGTAACTCTACCTCTCAAATAAAATAAAAAACCTAAGAAAACATGAAAACAGCTTTCTGGAAACTTGTATATAAACAAATGTAATTTTTTTCTTTGAATGGGACACATAAATAAGTTATGGCTTAAGATTTCCTCATTTGTTTTGCTCAAATTTAAATCCTGCTTTTTGATGCTTAAACGTACAAATAGATAATTTCTGTTGCCTTCTTATTACTTTTTAAAAGAAAGAGCTCTGTGTTGTTTTAAACCGTAGGTTTCGGCCTCATCAGGATGCAGACCCTGAAAAGCCACGTGTGGCTGCTGTGGTTGACAGGCTCATTGCTTTTAAAAATAATGACAATGGAGCTTGGGTGAGAGGAGGAGACATTGTTGTTCAGAATTCGGCGTGAGTATTCTCCACGAAGTGACTATCTGATGACACTGATGTATTTGTTTTTAAGGATTAAAAAAAAAAAAAAAGGCGCAGCAGAATGAAAGCACAGTGGTGGTTTCTGGAATCCTGTTATTATGAGTAGACAGGACAAGCTCTGAGGAAGTGCACTGTAGTTAGCTGCCTGCAAATGTTTAGAATTGTCTCATTCTGGTGCTTTTACTGGAACTGAATTTGTCTGGTGACATGGAGTATTTTTTTGATGGAGATTGAACAGAGACATGGAATTTAGCTTAATTTAACAAACACGGTCTGTGTCAGAGAGCTAAGAGTTTGAAACTACCTAGAATTTTTTTTTCCCCTTGCTCTTGGAAACACCTTAAAGTGTTTCTGATACCCTGCCCTAGCCATTCCAAACAAAAGCTGTACCATTCCACTGAAATAAATCTGTTGCCTTGTGTCTCAACATGACTTCAAAGGGGAAGCATCTCACTTTTTTCCACCTGTCTAATTTGGGAAGAGGCCTGATACATGTCAAGCTAAGATTTAGGGTTCAACAAGTCTAGAAAAAAATATTTTTCTGGCTCTGACCTTTAGCTTCCTGGCATTTTTGCCATCATGTATGACTTTCATCATTCAAGCAATGGATATGAAGTTGAATCTAGAAATGGCTTGAGTGTCGTGTTGAAAAGTTTTGAGAACACCATGATATAATTTTTAAAATAGCTATAAAACATGATTATAACATATGCTTGTATGATGCTTGCTGTGTGCCCGTCACTTTGAAATACTTGAAATTATTCAATATGTTTAATGTTCTCAAGAATTCTCTGAGGAAACTTATGTGATTATTGCAACTTCCCATTGAGAAAGCTGAGGGAGAGAAAGGGCAATTAGCCTGAGGCCACAGTGAGTAATTGGCAAACCTGGGATTAGAACCTGTACCCACACTGTGAAACTCCTGCTGCTAGTGTTTCTTGGAAAGTGAAACTTGTGTGTGGCCTTGGAGGGAGTAGGCACTGGGAGCTCCCAGATTTCTTGCTAGTTAAATATTGAGAGACTTACCTCTTGTTACAAGATGTGGTGAATTGAAATCTCCCCTTATTCTATTTTCTTGTACAGATTTGCAGATAATGGAATAGGACTGACCTTTGCCAGGTTTGTAATTACTTAAAAGTGTTTATTTGATTTGAAGCTGTAAGGCAAAAATAATCTTGACTCTTTTGGAGTGGGGGAAATAACAGGAATTTTCTTTATTAACGTTAAAAAAGTGAGCATCCTCTCCACGATACCACTAGAGGGCCAAGAATACATGTTTATCGATTACTTGACTAGATAACAAAGTAGTAGGGAGTTGGCTGGAATTCCACAGAAGGGTAGGCCTGTCATAAGTTTTGTGAAGAAGAAACCACTGGAGATGTAGACTAAAGTTCTTAAAATAAGAGGAGGAGTATGAAAGAAGGGAGAACATTTAAAAACAGTATTACTTTTCTTAGAACCTGCTTTAATTTAGCCATAGTCTTATGTTAAATTTGTAGGTTACATTCAGTTGGGGACAAGTTAAACTTCCCTGGTGCTAATGATTGTTCTCATTTTAACAGTGATGGAAGCTTCCCAAGTGATGAGGGCTCCAGCCAGGAGGTGTCTGAATCGCTCTTCGTTGGGGAGAGCAGGAATTACGGCTTTCAGGGCGGTCAGAACAAGTACATGGGCATTGGAGGAATAGACCAGAAGCCTCGAACATTACCTAGAAACAGGTAAGTGTTGCTTGTGCAGGACAGGGTTAAATTTATGCCATGAAGGAAAACTAACCCTATCTATCTTAATGTTATTCTGACCCCTGTTATTATTCTTTTCTACGTGCTACACTCTTGGAGTTTTGGAATACTAATTAGTAAACATTTCATAGATTTCAATATCAATGCTATGTATACAATTTATAACATAGAAACCTCTCTTATAGAAACCTCTCTTTTTTTTTTTCTCACTCCTTATATAAGACCTTATATAAGTCAGTGATATTTTTTCCCCCTTTCTTTCTTGCGCTGTACAAAGTTGCCAAACCATAAACTATGACATTAGGTCAGTTTTCCCTCGAGTTGTGATGTTGGTTTTCAGAAATAGCCACTGGAAAAAGGAAATGACTTGCTGAAAAGAGTCCTAGAAAATGAGGGTTGATTGATTCCAAAGCAGACTCCAGACCGAAGCTTGCAGTGTTGCAGGGTCAGGGCGGCTGGCCTCCGTTCCGTCATCGTCATCACAGACTCATTAAGGGAGTACTGAGCATGAGGCAGGAAATAGGAACTAACAAAGCTGTACCTCCGTTCTCAGGACGATTTGGTGTAGTCCTCATTTGACTTGCGAGAAGATGAGGTAGTGAAACGCTCACTAGTGTTCTAAAGGCATGGGAGTGAGCCTTTGCCGTGATCCACAAGCATCAAGTCCGAGAAAGGATGCCGTCTCTGACATTGAGTAGAACAAGGCGGGGGGACGGGACAGGCAGGCTGTTAGCCGTAGGTGGGGTTGGAGGGAAGCCCGGAAGGGCTGTGTGAGGTTCTGGCAGGGAGTTCCCATGTTTGTCTTCTCTTCTCTCCTCTGTGCTTGTCAGTGTGGGATATCAAGCGTCGTTTTATGCTGCACTCTGTAGAACTCCTGTCTGTCAGGCCGTGCAAGGCACTGGGAAAGAACTTGATGGATCTGTAATAGCTAGCATTTATTAAATGTTTATTTGTGTATCAGCCTCTGTTCTAAAAGCACAGAGAGACAGATACTGTCAACTTTCTGTTTTACAAGTAAGTAACCTACTAAAGGGAGCAGAGGTGGAATTCAAACTCAGTTTGGCTTCAGTGCTGTGTTCTTCACAATTAGGCTATTGCTGTCTCTTCCGACGTGTAGGATTTTTTTTGGCTTTATCAAGCTGTGTTGGTTAGGGTTTGTACTAAAGTATGATGTTGGTCAAGTCAATTCTATTCTTTTCATTTACAGAGACCTCCAGTTTTTTTTTTCTTAAAAATTTATTTATTTATTTGAAAGTCAGAGTTACATAGAGAGAGAGAGAGAGGTCTTGCATCCGCTGGTTCACTCCCCAATTGACCGCAATGGCCAGAACTGTGCCGATCTGAAGCCAGGAGCCAGGAGCTTCCTCCAGGTCTCCAAGGGTGCAGGGTCCCAAGCACTTGGGCCATCTTGCACTGCTTTCACAGACCATAGAAGAGAGCTGGATCGGAAGTGGAGCAGCTGGGACTCGAACCAGCGCCCATATGAGATGCCGGCACTGCAGGCGGCGGCTTTACCCGCTATGCCACAGCACCGGCCCCAGAGACCTCCAGTTTTATTTGGAAATACTGCTTCTTTGCTAAAGAGGATTTTCCTATACAAAAATTTCTCATTGATTGATGGTTCTAATTTTTATTTATATGTATCTTTACAACCTTTTCCATGAGGGAGAACAAATTTGAGCTGTATGCTTAGAAATACAACATGATACATCAGAATTTAGATAGGCTACTTGGTTAACTTGCTAGTTTAAGAGTACATCAAAAAGTTTGTGGATAAATGGAATTAAAAAATAAGTTTATTTTTGTACAAAAATGTTTAGAATGCACACAGTTTTTTTCATAATTGCATTTTCTGTCAAGTTTCTGAAGACCCTCGTATGCATGGGTTTTAATTTTTTTTGGCACCAAAAACCCTTTAATTCCATTTTCCTTGAAGTTTTAGAAGTAACCTTATATATGTACTTTTCTTTATAAAAAACATTGCCATGATGTACACTAATCTGTCTGCCATTCAAGAATTTAATAGGAGAAAAATCTGAAGAATTCAAAATATAGCTTTTGTACATTAATTATGGTTTATTATTTATGATTATTATGCTTGGGAGTTTGTGTTTGAACAGAAAAGAGGAAAATGAATAAAGCAAAATTGTCAGTCTTGCCAACTCTTGATAGAGCAAGCCACGAGGACTAGACTTTTAAGCACATCATTTTACCTTTGCTGTCATTTAATGGTTGGAGGGGAGGTTCTCTATGTTTAAGTACAGATTTGTCCTTTGTTCTCATAGCAAGAGATTTTTGAACTCAAACTAAAGTATATGAGTGACCAAATAAAAGATCTTAGGTGAATTGATTCAAGGAAGCCAAAGTCACATCTTTAGAGACACCTCTATTGAGGTATTCCGAACAGTTTCTCCCCCTACCCTATTTTTTTAAATTTGCTTTCATTTTATTTGGAAGGCAGAGAGACACAGAGAGAGGTCTTCAATCTTTTGGTTCATTTCCCAGTTGCTGACACAGCCAGGACTGGGTCAGGTTGAAGCCAGGAACCTGAAACTCAATCCCAGGTTCCTGTGTGGTTGGGAGGGTCCCGAGAGTACTTGCATCATCACCTGCTGCCTCCCAGCGTGCATTAGCAGGAAACTGGCTCAGAAATGGAAGAGCCAGGACTTGAACCAGGAACTCTGATAGGGGACGTGGACATCCCAAGTGGCAACTTAACAGCTTTAGCAAATACCTGTCGCCTCCTTAACATTCTTTATCTGAAATGATCCTTTGTGGGTTTTTGTTTTTGTTTTTTTCACTACACTATATGTTTCCTCCCAGCAGGAATCTTTACTGATTACTACTGTATCCTAGAATTTTGCTTAGCAAATAGGACATATTCAGTAGTGTCTATAAAACAAGGGAGGTGAAGTGCTGTTAAGGGGAGAGGCCTATATGTATTAAATAAATTCTTGCATTTCAACAGGACATTTCCAATTAGAGGCTTCCAGATTTATGATGGGCCGATTCATCTCACCAGGAGCACTTTCAAAAAATACATGCCAACTCCAGATAGGTACAGTAGTGCGATTGGGTTCCTCATGAAGAATTCCTGGCAGATAACCCCCAGGAATAACATCTCCCTCGTGAAGTTTGGGCCACATGTGAGTGTGTTCTTCTGTGACTCTGGTGGGAGAGGGAGGGGTAGCAAATTCCCAAAGACAAAAACGCAAAGGCTTTGCACTGTGCCTTTATGACTGGGAGGCAAGGTACATAGAAAAGTAGGTATGAATTCTTGCACTCTGTCTCATTGAGTTCAATCTCCTATGATCTTGGAATATTCTTGACATTCTAGGGATACCTTGAAAGGGAAAATGACTGGGGTTTGTAGGGTTTCACAGGAACAGGGAGACATAACTTGGGGAAATGGATGGAGGTGGGATAGACCATCTCCACTGAGAGACTTGGCTCCTATCTGGTATTTTACTTGTATGAGAATTCTTTGTCTGGGGACCTGGAGAATCAAAGGTTGGGAAGGAAAGGCAGCTACTAAGCAGTGTGTTACACATTGGGTTTTTCTGATTTAAACAGTTGGCCAGTTTTTATGAAGATTGCAAAAATTGTTTGCAGTGCAGTAGCCCATGGAGGTAGTGTTGTTAGCAGTTTCACTGGTTCTCCCTTCACCTGTGATAAACAGGGCCCTCCAATTCCCTACCCCATGCTGTCAACATCTTGGCAGTGGCAGAGAGTGATTGAATCTCATGCCGTCTAGCTCCCTGCTCCCACAGCAGCCAGAGCAGCAAGGAGCTTTTGTTCTCTCCTTCACACCCACACACGGGCTTTGTGGTTGCCCAGGTTAAAATAGAGCTGCGGTAGGTTTACCAAAGTCTGTGTTTGGCTTTCTGGAGAAGTGCAGGCGTGGAACAGACACTCAAGTACGATTTGAGAGGTCAACTCAGTTGGTTCTGCTCCTTCAGGTCGCATGACTTCAGGGGAGGGATGGCTTACCATGCAAATAAATAGGCAGGGTAGGTCTCTGATCAGCTCGCCAGGTAGAAGTTGGTTCCTTTACTGCCCACATGGACCTCCCTGTAGTGTTCCATAGAGTGCAGTGACCACTGACATGATCATTCTGAAAAAGTGTGTTAGATGCTAATTTGTTGTAGGAGCCCTATGTTGCAACAGTACAAGAGAATCCATGACTGTTTAAATCTTCCCTTGTATCCAGCCTGGAGTTTTCTGTGGTTGTAATGCTCTAACAATAGTTTGTAAGGGAAACACTGCAAAATTTGTTCTACCTAAAAGGTAGAAACTCTAAACTTTGATCCGAAAGGAGGCTCAAGGGAAAAGAGAAAAAGAACCTGATGCATTTTCCATCAGGTTGCTTGCCGTTTGGATATTCTATGGTTTCAAACCATCCCTGGGTGATGAGCACATAGCAGCATGGAGGGGTGTATCTCTGTGACCTGAATGTTAGTAATTCACTGCTAGCAAAAAGCAGCTAATGAGTACAAAACAGGTCACCTGCAGCCTGCTTTGCATGTGTATATCATGTATTCGGTGAAGAATTTTGATAAACACTACCTGATATGAAAATGATTGAGTGGGGCTCAATCTGTTGAGCAGAGAGGTAGTAACACACTTATTTTAGTAGATGCTAGTGAGTTCAACAGTAACTCGCCATATTAACCCAACACTTAAGTTATGTTTCAGTTTTAAATTGTGTTTATTTTTTGGCCTAGGGATCCAAGTCACTAAAGCATTTGAGGTGAAATAAAATGATTAACTTGGAAGATATACTTGGTTTTTATTTAGTTGAATTAAAATTTGCATGCAAGGAGACACACAGATCTCAAGTGGGCAGGTGATGCATTTTAATAAATATAAATGGCTCTACAGTCTCCATTCCCACAACTGTTCTAGTTTCTCTTACCACAGATTATTTTGTTTGGAGATCTGATAGCAGTTTTTAAATGTGGAAATACAAGAAGGAAAATGGAGATGAAGTATAACCTTTGCTGTTTGAACTCCCTAAGGCTGTAGAATCCCTCCCCCGCCCCACCTTGAATGTGGTTGCCTGAGTACTGTAGGAGATAGCCCTATCTAGACCTGCGCGAATCTCAGAGCAGTTGTCACGATGTGCAGTGGCATCACTGTAGACGATGCTGAGCAGGAAGGCAAGAGCCCTCGTTTTCTGATGTCCTTGGCTTTCACCACTCTCAGGTCTCTCTGAATGTCTTCTTTGGAAAGCCTGGCCCCTGGTTTGAAGATTGTGAGCTGGATGGTGATAAGAACTCCATTTTCCACGACATCGATGGCTCTGTGACAGGATACAAGGATGTGTATGTGGGAAGAATGGACAACTACCTGATCCGCCATCCGAACTGTGTGAACGTTACCAGGTGGAATGCTGTGGTCTGCAGTGGGACCTACGCTCAGGTAGGCCCAGAAGGCACTTTGGTGCCTGAGCACCTCCAGCTCCTGACAACACTGCTTCCGTGAGGACGGCTCACATCTGCTGGTTCGTTCCCTAGATGCCCACAATAGCCAAGACTGGGTCAAGCCTAGGCCAGGAGCCCAAAACTCCATCCAGGTCTCCCATGTGGGTGGCAGGGACCCACGTCCATGAGCCCTCACCTGCTACCCTCCCCCCTGCCCCAGGGCATGCATTCTCAGGAAGTTAGATCAGAAGCCAAGTAGCCGAGAATCCAACCAGGTACTCTGATAATGACTGTGGCATCCCAAGCCACGGCTTAGGCATCCCAAGCCATGGCTTAACCTGCACTGCCATCATGCCTGTCTTGTGAAGGAGATTTTAATAGTCATACTTGGGTGGATAGAAGAGGTTGCAGAACAGGGGTGCCAGTTGCCAGGATTTTTAAAGGGAGCAGTATTTTTTTTCTGTGGTTTAGACAATTAAAAGGTAGGATTTAATAATAGACTGGCACAGGAGTGCAAAGAATAAAGGGAGGGGGTGATGAGAACCTGCAGAGAAGACTTAGAGGAAGACAAGGGGTCTTCTGCATGGAGTTGTCTGTGACAGTCTCGAAGGCAAGAAAGAAGCCTCACTGATCTGCTAGACACTCTTCCTTGCAGCATGGGTTTTCCCTGGGAAAGGACCAGGGCCGTATTTGCCTTCTGCTGCTGACGTTGCTGCCAAGGGGGTCTTGTTGCCTCTCTGAGTCCCTGTGTTTGTGTGGTTTCTATCACCTTCTGTAGTTAGAGCTTTTTGGAGCAGAATTCACTACACTTCTGGTTTTGAATCATGACTGCTAACGATGTTATTCTTGAGTTTAAAAACTTGAGGCAAGCATTGAGGTGCAGCAGGCTAAGCTGCCGCTTGGGATACCCTTTGCCCGTCTCAGAATGCCATGTTGAGTCCTGGCTACTCCACTTCCAATCCAACTCCCTGCTAATGCCTCCTGGGGGACAGTGGATGATGCCTCAAATGCTCAGGTCCCTGCCACCTACATGGGAGATCTGGGTGGAGTTCCTGGCTCTTGGCTTGTGCCTGGCCCAGCTCTGGCTGTTGTCCATTTGGGGAGTGAACCAGATAACTGATGGTTTTTTTCTCTCTCTCCCTCTCTTTCTCACACTCACTCACTCACTCTCATTATAGCCTTTCAAGTAGATGAATATCAATAAACATGTTTTTAAGAAAATAAAACTTATGTTTAGGTTTTATCATAGATAAGACAAAAAGATTAAGAGAGACAGTTTCTGGTTTATTTTGATGGGGGTGTTAGCTTCTTTGTTCTCAGATATCTGATTTCCATGGCATACACAAAAAGACAACAAATATATTTGACTAAGTCCTGGAGGAACAAGGAAAGGATAGAGAATTAGCTACAGCATAACAAAAAAGAAAAGAATGTGGTTTAAAATGAGGTTTTCTTTTTCCATTTGTTTTATTCTTACTTAGAATTTCCCCTTCGCTGCTGTCAACACTTAGGAATCTACAGACATTCTACATTTCAAATAAAAACAAAAATAAACATTTTTTGGTCTTTTTGTAACAACAGTTTTAAATTTCTTGCCATCCATGTGTATTCATATACAGTGATGTGTGTGTTTTAAAATGTGATATGTCTACTAATGAAAACTTATGTTATAGTTTTAAAATAATTATTTCTGTATAGCTAAATTAAATAATTATGATAGCTCTTAATTATTATAAATTAAAGTTATTAATTACTATACATGTTATATGAGGAAACTTCAAGTTTGTTGGGAAATAGAATTAAAAGATAAATTATTAAGTGCAACAAGTTTGACTTCATGCATGTGGAGAATCGTCAAAAATTCATGGAAGCCGGCGCCACTGCTCACTAGGCTAATCCTCCACCTGCAGCGCTGGTACCCCGGGTTCTAGTCCCGGTTGGGGCACCGGTCCTGTCCCAGTTGCTCTTCCATTCCAGCTCTCTGCTGTGGCCCAGGAAGGCAGTGGAGGGTGGGAGACCAGGAGGAGGCGCCTGTCTCCTGGCTTCGTATCGGCGCAGTGCCAAATGGTGGTCATTTGGGGGTGAACCAGCAGAAAGAAGACCTTTCTCTCTCTCTCTCTCACTGTCTAACTCTGCCTGTAAAAAAAAAAAAAAACAAAAAAAAAAACCATGGAAAATGTCTATTAGGAAATAGCAATGCCTGTATTTCAAAACTTTCCACCAAATGAACATCTTTTAATTCCATTTTCCATGAACTTTCTGAAGTACCATATATATATATATCTTATTCAACTCTTTGAATTTCTGATGTATTTGAAAATATGAACCTGATCCTTTTGCCTTACCAAGAAGAGTAGCATATTCTATTTTTGTTAGTAGATGAAGAAAGAAATAAGTTGTCTAATATTTCCCAGGAGGCTCTGGGAATGTAAGACCATGGGTCAAGAATTTTCTTCCATGAATTTGAGCCAGAAGCTCAGATCTGCTGCAGTTTATTGTTACTAATAATGTAGGGAACATTCGTAAGCAAGAGATGGGCACAGCACTACCTCAAGGTAGAGGAATTAGTCTTTGCTATTTATAAATATTCCTTAGTGGAATGGCTTTCCTGTGCTGACTTGAGGGATAAAGGTGCTCAGTAAGCAAGGTGATAACATAAGGAGGAACGTGATTTCCTGTGCTACCTCCAGCCATCCTTGTGAAGAAGGCAGGAGATAGAAGATACATGGGTATGCATCTATCAGTGTATATTGCTAAATACATGTAAAGAAATATTACATGAATTATTTCACAAAGTTTATTGGAAAGTGGAATTAAAAGCTAATTTTATTTTGATTCAAATGTATTTTGAAATCATAATACACACTTTTCATGAACTCTTTAAAGATCCCCGGGATGCATGGATTTCAAAAATTTTTGCACCAAAATAAACTTATCTCTTAATTTAATAAACTTTTTATAGTACTCCAGTATAATATGTATTGAAGTCTGTATTAAATATCTATTCAAATGAAAATAGTATTTTTTAATTATTATTGTTTTTGTCTTTGAGAGTAGAGTTACAGAGAGAGGGAGAGTCAGAGATAAAGGTCTTCCATCCTCTGGTTTACTCCTCAGATGGCTGCAATGGCTGGAGCTAGGCCTATCCGAAATCCAAAGCCAAGAGCCAGGAGCTTCTCCCAGATCTCCCATGCAGGTGCACGGGCCCAAGCACTTGGGCCATCTTCTGCTGCTTTCCCAGGCCATAGCAGAGAGCTGGATTGGAAGAGAAGCAGCCGGGACTTAAACTGGTGCTCGTGTGGGATGCTGGTACTGCAGGTGGATACTTAACCCATTACGCCACAGCACCAGCTCCCCTATAGCCAGTAGTCTTGAAGATATGTTTCCAGTCTTGTTATTTAAAATCTTTAAGTGGTGTTGGGAAAAACATTAAATCAAAGTAGTGAACTATGGATAAGAGTTAAGACTTTCTGGTCCAAGGAACATACAGTTGAGGAGTCAAAACAGATAAGATTGCAGAAAAGACAGAAAAATACGGAAGTGTTGTAGACGGACTGTCAGCATTCTGCCAAGTGTTGCAATGCTTCTGGAGAATTTGGATACCCTGGACACACTGACTTGTTTTAGGAAATTTTGCCAAGTTTTGTGCTCTGGAGGAAGCAGATAGGAGAGGTCTGTTGGGCATGGCATGCGACTCCAGCGCCACTGGAATACATTCAGAACTTTCAAATTTGCCTCAGCTTAATGTAATTTTCCAGTTGCTACAGAAGACTTTATAACTTTTTTCCTGAATGGTGAAAAATGACTTCTTGGGCTGATGTAGGTCATGGAAAATTGAAAGCCGAAGCTCTCCAGTGTATAAATTTTCCATCTCTTGGTTTAGAGGAAAGTTTCTTAGATCTGTTTTCCCGTCTGTTTGCTAATTTATTGGTGTGTGTTCTTCAGATTGGGGGATTTCTTTGAGAAGCTGGAGAAGCCACAGGAATTTTATATTCTGATGAATAAGCTGGCCCGTGGTGGTGGGACTGACGATGCAGAGCCTGGCTACCAGGCCTCAGGGTCTGTTTTGGCCATGATGAGTTTAAACAGGCTGCACTGCGAGTGTGGCTTTGGATGTAGTTTGACACAGCTCGGTTTACCTGGCACAGATCAGAGTCTCCCTTTTCAGAGTGGAGAACCTTAGCTTTGTGCAGATTGAGTTCTTTAAAAACTTGATTCTCTTCCCGTTAATTCTGTGATTTCTTTTTTTTAAGGTCTATGTCCAGACATGGGGCACCCAGAACCTTATGATGACCATTGCACGCGATGAGTACCCATCCCATCCCATGGTGCTCCGGGGCATTAACCAGAAGGCAGCCTTCCAGCAGTACCAGCCCGTGATCATGCTGGACAAGGGCTACACCATCCACTGGAATGGGCCGGCACCAAGGACTACTTTTCTGTACCTCATAAACTTCAACAAGTATGTTGCCATTGCTGTGATAGCACAATTGAATGACTAGTGCTTTAGTGGAGAACAAGGATAATGTGTTTTTCCTTTGTAGTAAATAAAGAAGGCCAATTTCATGTGCCTTGTTCCTCTTGAAGGGAGGCTGCTGTTTTTCATTTGTATGGAATTAAAAGTCTTCAAAATGTTCATGGAAAATGGGTATGGTGAAAAAATATGGATGGATGTAAAACAAAGTTTGTATCAAAATGAACCTCTTTTCATTCTGTTTCTCATAAACTTTTAAAAGTATCATATAAATTGAACATTAATTTATTTTTGCTTTTATTTTATCATATAAATTGAAAATTAATTTATTTTCACTTGTTTGAAAGGCAGAGAGAAAGGGAGAGGCTGAGAGGGAGACAGAGATCTTCCATCTGCTGGTTTACTCTCCAAATACCTGCAAGCAGCCAGGGCTCAACTAGAACAGAGGCAGGAGCCCAAACTCAGTCTGGGTCTCCCATGAGGGTGGCAGGGACCAAAGGACTTGGGTCATCACCTGCTGCCTCCCAGGGTGCACATTAGCAGGAAACTGGAGTCTGAAGCAGAGCCGGGGCTTAAACCAGGCACTCTGCTAGGGGATGTGGGCATTACAAGCAACATCAGAACTGCTGCATCAAATATCTAGGCCTTGCTCCTCTGCTTTAGAAGTATTTGTTTTTCTTTGTGGTCAAGGTTTTGTGTACAGAAAGTCATTCAGCTAAAGATTTTAATATCATCTGGCAAATGCCTTAGTTTCCTGTACCTTGGATTGGAAGATGTTTTATATGATAGCCCTAGTGAGCACCTGGATACTTAGAAAATTAGAAGACCCGTGAGGCCAAGTTTAGGCTTGAGGCAAGAAAGTGTTGTGATTGATCAGTAATATCTGCTCTCAGTGGAAGAGTTGGGCATGGATGCCGGGTATTCGCCTTCCCTGCCTTAGAGCAGTATGCTGTTCCTTTGTGATTTCTCAGTTGTCTGTCCCAGTAACATTATGTTCAGCCCTAGGCTCTATTTTTTTTTTTTATGTTAGCTTATGTAAGTGTTTATTGTGTGCCAGTTGATGCAAATATTTGCATATAACCTGTGCATATTTTCCCATATACTTTTTTTTTTTTTTTTTGACAGGCAGAGTGGACAGTGAGAGAGAGAGACAGAGAGAAAGCTCTTCCTTTGCCATTGGTTCACCCTCCAATGGCCACTGCAGCCGGCACGCTGTGGCCGGCGCACCGCGCTGATCCAAAGGCAGGAGCCAGGTGCTTCTCCTGGTCTCCCATGTGGGTGCAGGACCCAAGGACTTGGGCCATCCTCCACTGCACTCCCTGGCCACAGCAAAGAGCTGGCCTGGAAGAGGGGCAACCAGGACAGAATCCGGCGCCCCGACCGGGACTAGAACCCGGTGTGCCGGCGCCGCTAGGTGGAGGATTAGCCTAGTGAGCCGCGGCGCTGGCCCCATATACTTTAACCATCTCTATATTACATCTAATACCTAGTAGAATGTCAATACCTTATATATGGCATTATATATATATATATATGTGTGTGTGTGTGTATATATATATTATACTGCATTGTTTAGAGGATAATCATAGTGCATGCTCAGTGGTGTCTCCCCACTTCTAATCCTTAGTCTACATTGTACCCAGGGTGGTGTTGCTAAAAATGCAATGTGATACCATCAGTGAGTTGCAGAGAAATCAGTGAAAGAAACAGGCAGCTGTCGGGAAGGAGGGAGAAGAAATGTCAGAGTGATCAGTACTCTGGGTAGCATTATGAATTTGAAGATAGGTAGTTAAAATCAAATGCTGTGCTGCGTTCTGTGAAAGGAAGTGAAGTGAAAATATTTGAAGTGAAAAAAGGCTGAACCCAGAAGTTTCAAAGAACCTCATGGGCTTGAAATTGAGTCACGATTTCCTTGTGTAATTCAATGAAGTCCTTAAAAAGTGTAAGATGGGCAGAGGCAAGAGGAAGAGATGGGCACTTTTTCCCCTAAACTTCATATAATTGTAGGGAGGCCACAGATTTCGTCATAGTGCACTTCTGAAACATAACACTCCACAAGTTATAAGAGCTGTACTTAACCCGTTATGCAAAGTATAGGAAATACAGAAAACTTCATGAAAATTGAAATAATCTATAATCTTCTGAATTAAAGTAAGGCACTGTCAACATTTATGTCTCCCCTCCTTGTGCACTCGGGTTTTTCCAAGCATATGAATGTACCATAATTTTTAATGCCCTTTTTCCCTGTGAACATTTAGACTTTTATTTTCCTGTCCCAACCCCCCCCCCTTTTCTGTTATAAACAATGTGTTACAGAAGGTCTTCTACATCTTTTGTGTGTATTTATAATTTATTCTTTGGTGGGATTACTGGATAAAACCTGTGTGAACAGTTTTAAGGCCTGGTTACATATTGTTTCAAAATTCTTTAGAGTGATGAAAAAGTTCCAGAGGTGGATAGTGGTAATGGTTGCACAAGTTTGTGATTACTTTTAATGCCACTGAGCTGGACAGCTAAAAGTGACTGGAATGGTACATTGCGTGATACGTATATTTCACTACAATAGAAAGGGTCAGAAATGATAAGAAGGGAAAACACTGGTAATGCTTTAGAAAGATTGAGATTGACTTTATATCTAAGGACATTAAGAAAAACACTTTGGTGATTTGGTGGTAGGCATCAAAAGCCTTAAGAAGGCATAAACTTTTATATCGGCTGTATTCTTTTTCAAAGATTTGTTTATTTGAAAGTCAAAGTTAGAGAAGGAGAGAGGGAGAGACAGAGAGATCTTCCATCCACTGGTTTACTCCCCGCATGGTGCAACAGCTGGGGCTGGGCCAGGCCGAAGCCAGGAGCTTCTTCTGGGTCTCTCATGTGGGTTTAAGGACCCAAGCATTTGAGCCATCTTCCACTGCTCTCCTAGGTGCATTAGCAGGGAACTGGATTGGAAGTGGAGCAACTGGGACTTGAACTGGTGTCCATATAGGTTACTGGCATCGCAAGTGGTGGCTCCACCCATTACATCACAGTGCTGGCCCCGTATCTGCAGCCTTGCCACTAGGAATGTATCCTAATAAATAAAAATATAAAAGGTAGAAATAATTTTGTGGAGTGGTTGTTTGGAACAGCAGTTAAGATGCTGCAAAGGATGCCCATGTCTCATACTGGAGTGCCTGGGCATGTGTACCAGCTCCACTTCTAATTCCAGCTTCTTGCTAATGTGCACTCTGCGAGGCAGCAGGTGAGGACTCAAGTAGCTGGGTCCCTGCCACTCTTGTGGGAGACCCAGACTGAGTTCCTGCCTGCTGGCTTTGGCCTGATCCACTTTCAACTGTTTGGAGCATTTGGAGGGTGAGCCAGTAAATGGAAGATGTCTGTCTATCTTTGTTTCTCTTTCACATAAATAATAAATTTTAAAGAATATTTTATTTAGAAAAAAATGAATTTGTGAACAAAAAAATTCCTTATATTGATTTTGCCAGTATATTTCAATAATCAGGTTATTAGTGTTTCTTAGTATATCCGTACTCAGCCATCTCATTTAACTTCACTGTGTGTGGAGAATGTCTACACATTGTCTCTGAGTTCAGTTCACACTCTCCAAAATTCTGTTGAACCCAAGGTTGTTTTGTGGAGCATATTAGTATTGTAAATATATTGATCAGAGAAATTTGGCCAATAGATAGATGATTCATTTGTATGACAGTTTTGGGACTTCTGTTGTTAGTGGCTCAACACACAACAGAAATTTTAAGGGGAAAACATCATGGTTAAAGTTTAAATATACTCTAATATTCAGAAGATCTTTGCTCAAATGTGAATTCATTTTTGACTGTCTCCCTTTGAAGGAATGACTGGATTCGCGTTGGCCTCTGCTATCCGTCAAACACAAGCTTCCAGGTCTCCTTCGGCTTTTTACAGCGGCAGAATGGCTCGCTATCCAAAATGGAAGAATACGAGGCCGTGCACTCCCTGGAGGAGCTGCAGAGGAAGCAGTCCGAGAGGAAGTTCTATTTCGACTCCAGCGTCGGGTAATTCAGTAGGACCAGGAATGCGAATTATTGTTATTTTTCTTTAATGGTGAAATTACTAGCTCTTCAGCATAGCTAAGAATAGGCTGTGATATGACAGCTGTTCAGAAAGGCAGCTGATGTGGGTAATTGTCTGCACATCACTATTAGAGGTCTAGGAGAGAATCAGAGTGGCTCGTAATTATGGTTTTGGCAGTAGGAATTGTGGGAAGATGTTTGCCGTATACCTATTAAGTCAATTTAGAGAGAGAAATTATCCTTGTCAATGAACAACCAGTAAACTCAATTGAACATTAAAATAATTTTCCATAACAACCCTCAAGATGGTTATTTACATAGAATATAGTTTATATTTCAGTGAAAGCTCATTTTTCTCTTCCGGCTGATCCCTCGCAAGTTGACCTGGAATTTCTAAAAATCACTATGTAACCGTGGCGTGTTTGCTTCCAACTCTCTCTAGGCTACATCTTTCTACTTTCTAATTCTAATCCTGTTCTCCTGGGGTCCTGTTGGCTTTGTCTGCTTTTGTCCAGTTACAGTCTCTCAGCCTTTGGGTCATGGTAGGCTCAATCTCCTATATTCTACCAGCAAGCAGCATGTTCCATCAGTCCCCATCATTAAGCTGACATTCCTACTCAATGCCATTGGTATGCACTGTCAAGGTACTACTGTAAACAAGACCCATTTCTTCTGCAAATTCACAGTCCTTTGGAGGATGTGGGCATGCAAAGCAAGTAACCATAGAGCAAAAGGCTGAAGTGGTGTACGTTTTTTAGTAGAACATTCAGCACGCCTTTTGGTATCCCAAGAAGGTGACAATGGAACTAATTCTTGAGGAATAATGATGAGGAGATAGTGAAATAGGAGTACCTGGCAGAAGGAACAGTGTGCACAAATGCATGGAGGCATGGAGGAACACAGCATGGCATGTTTGGGAAAATAGCAATTCAAAATGGGGAGGAAAGCGGCAAGACGGATTGGGCGAAGGTGAAAGTTAGGGCTTAGTCATTAGGTTTTGTCCTTAAAGAACCCCAGCAGCCAGTATGCTCAGCTTAAAGGTCTTTTGTTTGTATAAATGTCTCTGATCTTCAATTTCTGATTCAATAACCTACATGAACTTCATATTCTGTAGTTGACAAGAACTTGCACATTCCCAATTGATGTGCCATAAAAAGAATTGGAACACCAAAATATGTAAGGGCAATCTAGTGATCACTAATTAATGATTTAAGTGTATGAGACATGGAAATGTCTTCTGGTCTGGATATTTTAAGAATCCGTTAGCCTCTGGGTTTCTGACTCTTTTCTATTCATTTGATGATTTTAATTATCTATCACAGGGCCCATGTCTCATCGCGTCCCTGATGCTCCTCATGAAGATATGTTAAAATTGTTGAGTGTGGGGAGAATGGCAGATATTTTACCTCTTAATTGCAATCTTACATTGTTCTTTGACCTCATATTAAAATGTGAATTCCTGATCTCTAATAATCAGTCACGTTTTATCAAGTGCTCTAGAATATTGACTTCCTCCGTTTTAGAGGGACTGGGATTGCTGATGGATATTGGACTGTGGCCTGCAAGTTAGAGTTTTCCCTTCATCTTGGCAGTAGGAGGATAATTCAGAATGGGTGGGACTGTTCATTTTGTCTGATTTTTGGCTCAAATACAGTCGGAATAACCTCAGGTCCATCTGTTCCTGGTAAACATCACAGGAATTGATTGGAGGCTGATCTGATTTATTGCCAAATAAATCAGAGTTGCTGTTTTTATATTCCAGTTTTGTGCCTTAAACTAAAGTGATTTATGACCCCTCCCCCCAAAAAAGAGTAAAAAGAATAATCCGCAGCAATTTACTGAGTCATGAAGTCAACAGAAGTATAAAGTTTTCCAAGGAATTTTTTTAGTTAAGCCAAATTCTGTCCTCCCTAATTACCTATTGAACTAATTCATACCAGAAATCAACTTTGATATCTTCCAGAATGACTGAATCAGGATATAAAAATAATTTCTAAAGTGATATTTATACATTCAACTCTGAACCCTACTAGGATAGAAAGGAAAGAGAAGCAGTTTTATAATTAATTTTTCTGTTAAGGAAGAATTACCGTATTAGGAACATCCCTTTTCTGGCCAGGAGTCTTTTTGAGGAATTTTGTTAAGTTTTTGAGAGTGGAAAACCAAATGGGTTGGTTTCTGTTTTGTGCAGGTTACTGTTTTTGTATCTCAAAGCCAAAAGCCACAGGGATGGCCACAGTTACTGCTCATCTCAGGGATGCGAAAGAGTCAGGATCCAGGCAGCAACAGACTCAAAAGACATCAGTAACTGCATGGCCAGAGCGTATCCAAAGTATTACAGAAAACCTTCTGCAGCCAAGCGAATGCCAGCCGTGCTCCCGGGGCTCTGTCAAGGCTGCGGCACCCGGCAGGTAAATGGAGGAAGAGTGGGCTGTGTCCTGGGAGAGAAAATCAAAACGGGTGTGTGTGTGTGTGTGTGTGTGTGTTGCCAGAGGAGCACTTTGTTTTAAAACGTCTGTGTTGCTGATTTACAGATACTTAGCGGTGTCTCCTACATTTTAGCCCATGCCACAGTATGTTGCCTGTGATAAGCAAACTAGTCTGAACTGGGAGCAGAAATACTTTCCCATGTGAGGTATCCACTTCCCCTGCATGGCTGCAAGTTTGATGGGATTTGAATTTGGAGGTTGCTGTGGTGATTGTCGTTTTTCCTTCCTCAGGTGTCTGGTTGTAGTACGAGCATTGGTGCTGGGGTTACATGTCAAAAAGCAACGTGAGAAAAGTGCTTTGTATCACTGGCAGTGCAAAAGTTCTTAGCAAAAAATGCAGCTAAGACAAACATTGCTTCCCTTGTTTAAGGTGGAAACCACTCCTGATTGTGAAGGGTGGGCTTTTATATTCATCTGCAATTAAAAGTACAGGCTGACCTTGATTAAAAGTGGAATGCCTCTCCCAGTATATTCTTTATTAGATGATCTCTTTCTGGATCTTGGAGAGCATGGCAATGGAGTTAAACCCAAAGGAAGAGCTGACATCACACATACAAATAGAGTTCCAAAGGGCATCAGACCAGTTCTAAGTGAAAAAGAAGTGTAAAGCTAAGACTGCCCTGATTCATCTTTAAACTTTTTAAAAAGATATTTATTTATTTATTTATTTGAAAGGCAGAGTGACAGAGAGGGGGAAAGACAGAGAGATCGTCTATCTGCTGGTTCATACTCCCCAAATGACTGCAACAGCTGGGGCTGGGCCAGGCGGAAGCCAGGAGCCAGGAGCTCCATCTTGGTCTCCCATGTGGGCGTCAGGGGTCCAAGTACTTTGGCCATCATCCATATTTTTCCTCGGTGCATTAGCAGGGAGCTGGAACCAGCACTCAGATGGCATAGCCAGCAAGCAACTGTTGAACCTGCTGCACCGCAATGCTGGCCCCCCAGCAGTCTCTGCTGTAATAGACTCTCAGGTGATCCTGATACACATTCACATCTGAGTTCCACTGATGGTATTTCTGAAAAGAAAGATTTGTCACAAAATGTATACTTATTGTTATGAAAAAATCCCAAGTTTTTCTATCTATTTTTTAACATCCTAAATAATTTGCAGAAACAAAATTTCTTCGGCCTAAGTTCTTTATTTCTCTGGTCTTTTTTTCTTTTGTTTTGCTTTTCACTTGTTTCTGATAAGTAGTAACAATAAGAATAGGGAGATAAAGATGGATTTGTTGGGGCCAGGGCTGTGGCTTAGCAAGTAAAGCCGCTGCCTGGGCCCTGGTTCAAGTCCTGGCTGCTCCATTTCTGATCTAGCTCTCTGGTATGGCCTTGGAAAGCACTGAAAGATGACCCAAGTCCTTAGGCCCCTGCACCCACTTGGGAAACCCAGAAGAAGCTCCAGGCTCCTGGCTTCAGGTTAGCCTACCTCCAGCCATGGTGGCCATTTGAGGAGTGAGCCAGGGGATGGAAGACCTTTCTCTCTGTCTCTCCCTCTCACTGCCTGTAACTCTGCCTTTCAAATAAATAAATAAATAAATCTTTAAAAAAAAAGATTACTTTGTTCTTCCCATTAGGATATCTGAGAGTATAATATGTATTTTTAAAAAATTTTGATTATTTGAGAAGCAGAGAGAGGAAGCTAGACAGAGGGAGCACCTAATCACTTGTTCATTCCCCAGATTCCCACAATGGCTGGCACTTGTCTGGCCTGGGTTGGGTTGAAACTCAATCCAGTTCTCCCATGTGGGAGGCAGGAACCCAGTGACGAGCCATCACTACTGCTTTCTGTGGTCTGCGGTAACAGGAGGATGGAGTCAGGAGCTGGAGCCGGGTATCAAATCCACAACATCCGGACCGCTAGGCTGTCCCTTCATGGTGATTGAAGATCACCATCTCACTCTCGGCTTCTTGTGCCACCTCGATTCTCCCACACAAGTAAAATCCAAAAGCAAACCAACAAATCAGCCCCATGGACACAAAGAGGTCCTTGCCTGGCACATGTAGTATTTTGAAATAACCCTTGTGGGGAAATAAATCCAGGCTATTGCTCACTGGATTTGTTTACAAAGACCTTCACTACTGAAAAGCTATATATTTATAGCAAATATTATAATTTAAAAAATAAGTATTGAAAATAATCTAGGGGCCGGCGCCATGGCTCAATAGGCTAATCCTCCGCCTTGCAGCACCGGCACACCAGGTTCTAGTCCTGGTCAGGGCGCCGGATTCTGTCCCGGTTGCCCCTCTTCTGGGCCAGCTCTCTGCTATGGCCAGGGAGTGCAGTGGAGGATGGCCCAAGTGCTTGGGCCCTGCACCCCATGGGAGACCAGGATAAGTACCTGGCTCCTGCCATCGGATCAGTGGGGTGTGCCAGCTGCACCACGGCAGCCATTGGAGGGTGAACCAACGGCAAAAGGAAGACCTTTCTCTCTCTGTCTCTCTCTATCACTGTCCACTCTGCCTGTCAAAAATAAAAATAAATAAATAAAGACAGAAAAAAGAAAACAATCGAGGTCTATCTAATTTAATGGTTCCATGCAGTAACATTTAGCATTATTCCCTTCTGTGTGAAACACTGATTGGAATTCATTTGGTAAAATGTGTCAATTATTGCCTTTGCACAGTTGCAAAATAGATGAAGCACCCGGGAGCATCACTTTCACTTGGAAATTTGGGGGGAATTTTTGTCTTGCATGCCGCAGTCAAACCCATGTAAGAGCAACTAGGGAAATTCAATGAATTTTTAACTCCAAAACCTGAGACTTCAAGAAAACGTTCAGCTCCTGAATGCTGCTTAGTATCATGATGACTACTTGTTCTTGGAATGAAGTTCTTGACGTCTACGTTTAAGGACAGGGTCTTCTAAGTGCTACATTGTGTGAGAGTCAAGGGTGCTTCTGAACTAAAGGAGAACATTGAGGGCAAAAGGAGTGGGACAAAAGACGTGGCCTTGGGACCCTGGAAGTAATTCAGAGAAGTAGAGGAGCAAAGGGAAAGGTGTTCTTAAGGAGGGAACAGCATCAGCAAAGGGGAAGTGGCAGGAAAGGTGACTTGCTGGTGGCAAAGTGAGGCTCTGGTCCTGCCTGCTGGCTGTGAAAGAACAGAGAAAGCAGGTCCCGCAGATAAGGCCTGGCTTCATTTATGGAGCACTTTGTAGGCCACAGAGAGGAGGTGAGACCTGGTCATGTCCAAGGCCACTCACAGTTTTTAATCAGGGTGGTTCCTTTGATCTACAATTCTTTCCTCAGTCCTGGAGTGACTAATCCCCAACTTAAGGTAATTGGCAGAGAAAGATCTTTTAAAAATATTTGCGCGTGTTTTTGCATAAAGTATTCACAAAGATTTAAATACAAAGCACATTTATATAGTCATTTATTGAATTGATTTTATAAATAAGCTTACACTTATTTGATACTAGAATTGTTCTAGAAAATGGGGAACAATGCATTTCCTGTATTAAGTTTATTCAGAGATGGAACTCCAGGTCATGAAATGTGTACCAAAAAATTCAGAACAACACCGACTGGCTTTGCTACCAGTGAGTTCATTTGGGAGGAACCTTTGGGGAGGAAGCTGCAGGTGCCATAAATCTGGAACTCTTCCCCGTCTAGGTGGTGTTTACTAGTGACCCTCATAAGAGCTACCTCCCCGTGCAGTTCCAGTCACCTGGTAAAGCAGAAACGCAGCGTGGAGACCCTTCTGTTATCTCTGTAAGTACCATCCTGTGTTGCCTTATTCTGCCTGGGCTGCTATAACCAAATACCATGGAGTAGGGAGCTCACAGACAACAGAACTTGATTTCCTATAGTTCTGCAGGCTGAGAAGTCCAAGATCAAGGCACTAGCAGGTTGGTGTCGGTGAGGGCTCACTTGTTCTTCTGTGTGCCTTTGACTGTGGACTCACGCTTGGAAAGTTCAAAAGGACTCTCTTGGGCCTGCTTTATTAGGTCCTTAATCTTTAGACCTAATCAGTTTCCTAAGGCCTCACTGCCTAATACCAACACCTCGGGAATTAGGATTTCAACATGTTAAGTTTTGGGGGGAACACACATTTCAACTGCAGCAGGTTACCTCATTTTCTTACATCTTTCACCCTGGAGACATGAATTACCTCTGCTGGTAGTCACTGGTTTGTAATCATATTTTGATTATTTGTGGCAGGAAATATAATAGAGACATAAATACCTCAACAATAATACTTTTAACCAAATTATTGGTAACTTTTTCTTTCTGAGCAGATTGTGTTTACTGATTACTTTTAGGCTGGTGTTAGAATTTGGCCAAATTGTGTTTCATTGCCTAGGACTGTTGCAGGTGCCTCTGATTTCATTTCTAAAAGAGGAAAGTTATTTTCGGTTGAGAAATAATTTGCCATACACATTCAGTATATAGAAAATTGTGTATCACCTTGGGTTTTAGAACTTATAATAAGCTCTTAAGTTGTTACAGATATGGACAAGGAAGATTTTAAAATCTCTTTGGTCTTGTATTTGAAGATTGCCTAACTCTTATTTATTTCAGATGAGGAAGATGGGGGCTTGAAGTGTTAGTTGTCTTTTCTAAGTGGGTTAATGGAAGTGTAGCCACGAATCACAGTGTCAACTCTGGAATGTGGGCTTCAACCCAAGTTAGCCACTGGGAACCAGGTCTTGGCATGTGGCCTGTAGGTCAGGTTGACCTGGGTGCCACAAGCTGAAGATCTCCTTTGGGTGACTGATGTCCACCTGTCCAGCTATTGTAGGTCCATTTATATGTTGACAAAGTTAAATTTTACTTTTTTTCCCCTTCTTTCAAATTTCTTTTAAAGATGGATTTATTTAATTATTTGAAAGGCAAAGTGACAGAGAGAGGGAGGGAGGTCTTCTATCCATTGGTATACTCTCCATGAGATCACAAAACAGCCTGGAGCTCCATCCAGATCTCCCATGTGGGTGGCAGGGGCCCAAGCACTTGGGCCATTATCTGCTGCCTTCCCAGGTGTGTTAGCACTGTGTCCACTGGATCACAAGTAGAGTAGCCAGGACTGGAGCCAGCATTCTGTTACTGGATGCTGGCATTGCAAGTGGCAGCTTAGCCTCTGCCGGCCCCTCAATTTTTTTTTGTTGTTAGTAAAATAGACATAACGTATACTATTTTAATAATTTATAAGTGTGCTGTTCAGGGCTATGAAGGACATTCATATTGTACAGCCATCTCCACCATCTAGCTCCAGAACTTAAAGAATATCTCTGCTTACACGTAGCATAAAGTGCCCTGAAGCCTATTGGTGTGTATATCTGTTATACTCTGTTTGCAGTGGGCTCGTGGGAGAATTTTATGGGCTGAATCTGTCAGCTGTGAAGAACCTGATGTCCACCCCTCTGCCTGTTAGTGTGAGGTCGGGCTGGGGGAGCCAGTGAGGGACCATGTGCTGAGTCCCCCCACTCTTCTAGCTCACTGGATAATTTTTAAGCATTGTTTGTTTATTTTTACTTTCTTTGGAAGGCAGAGAGCCAGAGACAGATATTTCATCAACTGGCTCACTCTCCACATGCCCACAACAGTCAGGGTTGGGTGAAGCTGAAGCAGGGATCTGGGAGCCTTATCTGATATCCGTCATGAGGAGCTGGGACCCACGTTTGTGAGCCATCACCTTCTGCCTCCAAGGTGCACATCAGCAGGAAGCTGCAATTAGATGCTAAGCCAGGATCTGATCCCCAGCACTCAAATATGGGATGCTGGTGTCCCGAATGCATCTTAACTGCTGTACCAAATGCCAGCCCCTTTCTAGATGATTAAATAAGATATTGTTAAAAAAAAAAAAAAAAAAGACCTCTAGCAGGCTATACCCTAGGGACTGAGACATTGTTGGACTCCCTTGCTGCATATAGAGTGCCTGGGCCAGAGGAAAGTCTGAGGCGTGGTGTTTGTCATATTTATCTCCAGTGCTTTCCTATGCATTGCCTGCAACTTCTTTCCTAGGACATGGCAATCCTTTAATTGTTATTGGGAAGTTTCTTTGAAACAACAGGTTTGGCAGTACTTTGATGAGTACCTCTGAGTGTGTTAGCCATCATTTTTTAAAAAAATATTTATTTATTTGAAAGGCAGGGTTACAGAGAAAAAGAGATCTTCTATCTGCTGGTTCACTCCCCAGATGGCCACAACAGCCAGGGCTGGACCAGGCACAAGGCAGAAGCCTGGAATTCCATCCAAAACCCCCATGTGGTTGGCAGGGGCTCAAGCACTTGGGTCATCTTCCTCTGCTTTCCTAGGCATGTTAGCAGGGAGCCTAGCAGCTGCGACTGGAACCCATGTTCCTATAGCATTGTGAGTGGCAGCTTAACCTGCTGTGCCACAACGCAAGTCCCATTTTTTAGTATCTAGCCCTTTAAAAATAGAGGAATTGTTTCTAGTCTTTCTCCATATAAAATTTATCTCAAGCGTTTCCAGGAATATTCCTGGATTAGAGCAATGCAAATGTAGGTCAAAAGCTATTTTGAGTTCTGCTGAAATCAATAGTGATTAGAAAACAATATTAAAGAACAGGTGTAGTGGTGAAAACACGTCTTTGGTAGCCTTTAGTGTAATTTAGAATTTTACACCTTAGAAACAGTGCCTATGGGTTAAGTTAATGTGTACCCAATTGATTTGTCCTTTTTGGCTGAGGAATTAATGATATTTGGAAGTGTCTTTCTTGAAGAGGTCACAAACCATCAATTCAAAGATGGTGCGTTGGTGCTGTGGCATAGTAGGTTAAGCCTCTGCCTGCAGTGCCGGCATCCCATGAGGGTGTCGATTCATGTCCTTGTTGCTCCTCTTCTGATCTAGCTCTCTAGTAATGGCTGGGGAAGCAGTAGAAGATGGCCCAAGTCCTTGGGCCCCTGCATACATGTGGGAGATCTGGAAGAAGCTCCTTGGCTCCTGGCTTCGAATCAGCCCAGGTCCAGCCGATGAGGCCATTTGGGGAGTGAACCACCAGATGGAAGACCTCTCTCTGTGTCTCTACTTTTCTCTTCCTGTAACTCTCTCCCTTTCTGTTTCTGTAACTCTGCCTCTTAAATAAATGAACACATCTTTTTTTTTTTTTTTTTTAAGAGGACAACTATGGGAATTCAGGATACAATGATTCTGAAACCAAATGTGCCTGCTTACCTCTTGTAACTTAAATCCTGGTGAAGTTATCACTTTGCCATTTTGATGTCACAGGAGAACTATATTTGGAGCACAGAAGATGAAGCAATTGACTATCTATGATATTCCAAACCTGAACTCTAGTTGGAGGGTGGGGGATTCTATAGGTCACATCATGGTACGTGAGGGTACTTCAAAAAGTTCACGTAGGGAGGCTGGCACTGTGGCGTAGTAGGCTAAGCCTCCACGTCGGCACCAGCATCCCTTTGGGCACTGGTTCATGTCCCAGTTGTTCCTCTTCAATCCAGCTTTTTAATTATGGCCTGGGAGAGCAGTGGAGGATGGCCCAAGTGCTTGGGTCCTTTCATCCATGTGGGAGACCCTGAGGAAGTTCCTGGATCCTGGCTTTGGATCAACTCAGTTCTGACCATTTTGGCCATTTGGGGAATGAACCGGCAGAAGGAATACCTTTCTCTCTGTATGTATTCTGTCTGTAACTCTACCTCTCTTCACAAAAAAAAAGTTCATGTAAAAAATTGAATTAAAAGATAAATTTATAGTGGTACAAAAACAAAATGTGCAGTTTTTTCATTATGCTCTTTTCCATGAACTGTAATGACTCCTCACGTACAGTCACATAGCAGATGATGAATTTTTTGACCAGTGAGAGGCTATATATATGACAGTTCTCCCTTAAGATGATATTGTCCAGTGACGACATAGCCACCTTTGAGTGTGTGAGTACAGTCAGTGGTGTTCATACAGCAGCAAAACTGCCTAGCAACATGTTTGTCAGAACTTCTCCCTGTTGAATGACACATGCCTGTAATTTGAATCAGAGGTTTAGAAGACAGAGGGAAGGGATTGGAAACAGAAGTTGTCCTGGAGATGTTACTGAAATGGGGATGACGTCTGAAGACATTTTTGTATTCGCAGGTCAATGGCACCGACTTTCCCTTCCGAAGCGCAGGTGTCTTCCTTCTTGTTGTGGATGCGTGCAGCGTTCCCTTCCGGCTGATGGAGAAGAAGCTGTTCCTGCTTGCTGAAATCAGCCGTGTGGAAGAGTACTTGAAAACAGGCATCCCTCCGAGGTAGGTGAAGCCTGCTCTGTTGTAGGAACAAGCCACCTTACAGATGCGATTTCCTCCCAAGAAGACGCCTGATGAACTCTGAGCTTGGTTTGCAGCCATGGTTGTTCACTCCATAAGCATTCAGGACTCTGTGGAAAGTCATCAGCTTTTCCCAGCTCACATGGATGCTTATTAACAGGCCATTGTGGCCGGCGCCGCGGCTCACTAGGCTAATCCTCCACCTAGCGGCGCCAGCACACCGAGTTCTAGTCCCGGTTGGGGTGCCGGATTCTGTCCCGGTTGCCCCTCTTCCAGGCCAGCTCTCTGCTGTGGCCCGGGAGTGCACTGGAGGATGGCCTAAGTACTTGGGCCCTGCACCCCAAGGGAGACCAGGAGAAGCGCCTGGCTCCTGGCTTCAGATCGGCACGGTGCGCCGGCCGCGGCGGCCATTGGAGGGTGAACCAACGGCAAAAGGAAGACCTTTCTCTCTCTCTCTCTCTCACTATCCACTCTGCCTGTCAAAACAAAACAAAACCAAAAAAAAAAAACAAACAAAAAAAAAAACCAGGCCATTGTGTCTCAGTGGCAAAACGTGGAGGTTAGAAATTTTGCATTTAGTGAGAAGGCTCCTAAACAGAGAAAAGCTTACTTGGAACATTACTATCCCAGCTTTTTGTACTAAGTTGATCTACTTTGTACCCAACCTGCTCAAGACACTAAGTACCATTTTGAAGGAAATTTCTGGGCAGTTTTTTCTTAGCAGCTTTATCTATACCACATATGAACCCTCAGAAAGCTTTGTGCTATGACAGGGATCTCGGAAGTCATCACTCACGCACTTGGAAGTGACTGGAAAAGAGTAACTGATTTTTAAGTGCTTGAGTGGTTGGTTTCTCTTTTGAAATCACTGGTCTGATTCGTTTTTCTTTGTTGATTTCTGAAGAAAGATGCCCAAGAAAGAATCTTTTTCTGAGTTAGATCCCACCTGGAGCAAAGAAGATGAATTTCTGGAGTTCTTTCTTCTCCTTGACTTTGATGTAGCCATTAAGTAAAACCATTCAAGGAAGAATTGGCTTAAGACAATTTTAGCAGATACATTTCTGAGAACTCAGTATTCCTGAAGGATCTAAAAGTTTTTTCTAATGTTGAAAACACGTGTACTCTCACCTTCCCTGAAGCAATCCACAATGGAAATCTCACTACAAGTGTGTAGGACATCATGGTAGTCCTGCAGGCACCTTAGAGATTTAAGAGTTTAAACCAACTCATTGGAAAGTCACTGGATAGTTCATAGAAAAGAGATATAGGAGAGGCTTTTGAGACACTGGAAAGTCATTTCTTGATCTGGGTGCTTGTTTGTTACACCAGAGTGTTTAGTTTGTGGAAATCCAAATGTTCCAGACATTTAGGGATGCTTTTCTGTATGTCTATTGTATCGTAAGTTGTTAAGCAGCTTGAAGAATGTTGGGTCTCCAGGGCAGCTGTGGTTATTCCTCTGCAAGGATGAATGGAGTCACCTCTGCAAAATAAAAAATTTATACCCAAGAACCAAAGCTGATAAAAATATGTAGGAATCTTAAGGTTAATCTTAAGACATGTCAAGACCCACATTGAGAAAGTACATGCATTACCAATGGTTATATAACAAGCATTGAATATAAGAAGAGATTCTCAGTGTCTGGATGTAAAAATTACCTAACTAAAATATAAATTTAACACACTTCAGTTAGTAAGGGTAAATAGGTAACTTTTCTATCATACTTGACGATACTGAAGTTCATATGAAAGAATAAATGTAAGACAGCAGTAAAATATCTAACAAATTACCGTATTACAAGGGGCTGGTTTTATCATAAATTAAAATAAACCATGAAGCTATAGTAATTAAGCCAGCATGGTGTTGAGAGAGGGGGGAGAGAAAGAGATGAAAAGGAGAGACTAGAGAATTGTCTTCCACCAAGAGACCTCAGGATGTTTATTGATTTACTGATGAAGAGGATAGCCATTTAGACAATGGAGAACAAATTTTTGAATTGGCATTTACCCATCGACTTAAAAGATAATAGAACTTAAAGAGATAAAGAATTGGCATTTACCCATCGCCTTAAAGAGATGATAGAACAAACATAGGTGAATAGAGCACCCGAAACCAAAAAATCCTCTTCCTTTGTTGCAATCGGTTATGCCCTAAATGATGTCCCAGAGCACTTCTACCTAAACGGCGTTTGCTTTCCCCACGTATTATCCCTCGTATTAGCAGCAGGCAAGTTGCAGGTCCAGCAGGAGAGTGAGGAGAGTGGGAACTTGTAACAGCAGAGGTGGAAAAGCATCCTTCTGCAGCTAATGCTGTTCTTTTATCTTTGTACCAGTCAGTTCAGAAATGTGCTCGGTAAGTCCATGCGAGTTGAACTAACTCTGATTTCCTTTTGTGCATAGGTCCATTGTTCTGTTGAGCACAAGAGGAGAAATAAAGCAGTTGAATATTTCAGATTTATTAGTACCTCTCGGATTAGCCAAACCAGCTCATCTTTACAACAAAGGTTTGTATTATTCTGTGAAGTTCCTGTGAGACCAGCAACACATGCATTCTTATGGTGGAATTTAGCTACCCCACTGTGTTCATGAGCTTGTGTTCCTGGAGTGGGCCTCAGTAAACTTATTTCTAAATAAGGAACACTGTTGGAGGAAATGTGTCAGGATGTGTTTTGTTATTTGGGACAAGAGGTGGGTGGGAAGAGTTCATTTGCTGACATAAGAAGCGTAGGTTTGTTTTTTGCTTTTGGTGTGTGTGTGTGTTTTTAATAACTATCTTTGATTTGCTCACCTCCTGTGTTATTGGAACTAGGCTATTCAAATTCATTTTTTTTTCTTTTTCAGGGAGTACCATATTCTTGGGATTCAGTGGAAATTTTAAACCATCATGGACTAAGCTATTTACCAGTCCTGCTGGGCAGGGTCTTGGGGTGCTTGAACAATTTGTACCATTGCAACTGAGTGACTATGGCTGTTCCAGAACCGGCCCAGTCCGCAGAAGAGACCTGGAACTGTTAAAACAAGCTTCAAAAGCACATTAGAGACTAACTATAACTTAAGTGCTGGGAAAAAGAAAATGTGAACTAACTTATTTAATTTATGGCATTTTAAAATGACACTGTTAACCGAACAGAACCATTTTTCTTGTTTGATAGAGAAAGGGGAGAAAAGAAAAGAGTTTAAAGGGATTGCTTGAAAACCGGCTCACGCACCTTCTAGTTGTAGGAAATGTTAAAGAATCTATTTGTGTTTGTCAGGCTGGTGTATTTGGAGTGCGCGTCTCTTATTCCTCACCTGCTGCCCTAGTGTTTGGTAATGACCGTAGCAGTGCTGTGCTTTTTGTATAATGTGTGGTGTGGTGGGGTCTGGTGGGGGCTTCTGAGAGGCAGCCTGAGCTCTTTAGAGGACCAGCTATTGTAGCACCTTGGATACTTGAAGTCTAACTGATGCTCAGTTACGTCGTGTGGCAGTTGACCTGGGTGCCAGGCATGTTCCTAGTGCCTGGGGCCCTGCTTTTGGGCAACCTTTGAGGATTTTCTGTGACACCGAATAACAGAGGTTTGAGTGGCAACCCAGGCCAAGCTTGTGCCCTTTTTTTTGCCCAGACACATGTGCTATTGTTAACTCATCTGTATATTGTATATCAACTCTTTCTAAGGGTTCAGCTTTCACACAGGAAGTATTAGGGGGCGAAAGGGCTTTTAGGGATTAGAAATCCCTCCAATCAGTGACCGTGGGGCAAAAACTTGACCTGCATCGAGGTCTGAGGTTGTTAGGACCGTTTTTGCAGCTTTAATCCTTAGCCTGTTTTGACTGTATATTTGTGTTTAAATTACAGAACTGAGCTCAATATTTACTTTTTTGTTGTTGTTGTTTTAAAGAAGCAGGCCATTTTTCTCAACTGTAAACTTGGATTGTTTCAACTTGCACAAAAGAAGTCTGTTCTTGGTGTTGCTCTTGCACCTGGGTTTGTTGTTGTGTTAAAGCTTTTCTGCTCACCATCCTACCAGGGAAAACTCAGAAAACTTAAGGATACCCCAGAATGATTGTACCTAGGGGTAGGAGGGGGAGAGGAGAACCCTTTAAGGACCAGAATCGTGGAGGGGATATTCAGAAATGAACTTCATTATAGCCTTATAGGAGTGAGTCATTCTTAATTAATTAGATTACTGAAGTGAATTAGAAGGGGCACCGTGACCCCCGATTTCCCTTTCCACTGGGTGTGAGTGTCTTCTGTCAGTAGGGAGTGCATGTGACAGAGGGAGACTGGCTGCACAGCCTGGAATGTTGGCCACACCAAGAGGAAAGAAGCACACAGATGCCTTCCCATTTTTATAAACTCCCAGTGCAGCAAGTGCAGTGGAGGAATGACCAAGGGGCATGGATAGGAAGTGTGTTTTGACTGACGTTGACAATGAGTACAAATTCACTTTCCTCTGCCAAGGGCACAGGCCGACGGGCTGTGCCTTTGTGTCCAGGACAAACTACAGAGCAGCTCTGTGACTTCTGTTCCTTTACACAATATGCTACCTCAAAGTGCTACCAATAAACCTTTCTAACTGTAAGTGCTCTTGCTAAGGGCACATGTCTTAATCAAACTTTGGTGGGGTTTTTTGTTTGTTTTGGGTTTTCTTTTTTTGTATATTGATGAATGAAATCTTGCCTATTAAATATATTATTGGATCATGGTTCTTGCAGGTGATTAAAGTTTGTGTGTGTGTGTGTGTTTTGTGACTTAAATATCTTTGATGTGTGGGTTTTTTTTTTTAAGAGATTTGGAGAGGATATGTACTTTTTTTCTGATTTATATACTAACAATCAGGGTCTAAGTCAAATAAAAATGTGTGTGCATGTATTTTATATATGTGTCTATGTGAATCTCTGTAATTTTAAAAATTCTAGATTACAGCTTTAAAGATGTTATTGGCAGGGATAGGCATTCTGGCTTAGTGGGGTAAGCCACCACTAGGGACTGTCATATTAAAGTGTCAGTTTGAATCCTGGCTCCTCTGCTTCCAGTCCGGTTTCCTGTTAATGCATCCTGAAAGGCAGCAGATGATGGCCCAAGTGCTTGGACTACTACTGCCATCCATTTGGGAGACCCAGGTGGAGCTCCTGGCCTAGGCTTTGGTATGGCCCAGACCTGGCTGTTAGAGGCATTTGTGGAGTGAACCGGTGGATAGAAGATCCCCTACACTCCCCCCACCTCCCCTTCCCTCCCATCCTGCTGCCTTTCAGATCACTCACTCAATCTTAAAAAGCAGAATTTCCTGGAGGGGCAGGCCTTGTATCACAGTGGGTTAAGCCATCACTTGGGAAACCTGCATCCCATGTCTGAGTGCCAATTTGAGTCCTGGCTCTGCCTCCAATCTGGTTTCCTCCTAACGCACCAAGGCGGCAGATGATGGCCCCAGAACTTGTGTCTCTGCCACCCACATGTGTGACCCAGATGGAGTTCTGGCTCCTGGCTACCACCTGTCCTAGCCTCAACTAAAGCAGGCACTTAGGGAGAGAACCAGTAGGTGGAAGATTACTCCCTCTGTCACTTAGCCTTTTAAGCAAACAAATAAATCTTTTTTAAAAAGGGAAAAAAAGCTATTGGCAGGATTGAGGAAAGGAAACTGTCCAGGAAGTAGATTTTGTAAGAGCTTCCAAAGGCCAGGGTCCGTGCTCTTCAATGCAGAGGTTCTTAGCTTTGGCAGCACATTAAAGAATTCCCTGGGGAGCTTTAAAACTATAAAAGCCTGGACCCCACCTCTTTTCCCTTAGATTCAGATTTAATTGATGAGGGGTAGGGGGTGCAGCCTGGGGATTGGATTTTTTTTTTTTTTTTAAAGCTCTCTAAATGCAGCAAAGTTTTGGAAACACTGCACTAATAAGCCTGCTGTTTGACTTTATTCTATAATGTTTTGTGACTAAAACACAACTGCATGTGTATTATTTTTGAGGTTCCTATTATTTGCAGAACTTCACACCCTAAACTAAGCATTTCACTATTCGATTTTTTAAATTTCTTTGAGAGAGTGAGCTCCCATCTGCAGAATCACTCCTCCAAATGCCTGCAACAGCTGAGACTGGGCCAGGCTGATACTCAGCTGGAAATCAGTCAAGATCAGTTACCCAATTACTTGAGATATTGTTACCTCCCAAGGTCTACATTTGCAGAAAACTGGAACCATAGCTGAATATTGCATACACATAGTTCAATGTGTGTCACTGATGTCAACCCACGTCTTAACTACGAGGCAAATTGCCTGTCTTTATTGTCTCTCTTTAAAAAGATTCATTTATTTGAAAGGCAGAGTGACAGAGAGGAGAGACAGATCTTTCATCTGCTGGTTCACTCCCTAAATGCCCATAGTGGCTGGGGCTGGGCTAGGCCAAAGCCAAGAACTTGGAAATCCATTGGACTTGAACCATCCCCTGCTTTTTTTCCCAGGGGCAATAGCAAGGAGCTGGATCCGATGCAAGCAAGTGGAGAAGCCGGGACTCAAAGCACGCATTCCAATATGGGTTGCCAGTGGGTGGCATGCTAAGTGGTGGCTTAACCCATTGGGCTACACTGCCAGCCCCCCTATTTTTTTTTCCTGTGTGTGTGCAATTTATTATGCTTCTGTGACTCACGTTTTGAAAAGAATCATACATTTACTTTCTATGTTAATCTTTTGCATTTTGGTCTAAATTTGCCCCTCTTCCAGTCCAGCTCTCTGCTGTGGCCCAGGAAAGCAGTGGAAGATGGCCCAAGTGCTTGGGCCCTGCACCCGCATGGGAGACCAGGAGAAGCACCTGGCTCCTGGCTTCAGATCGTAGTGGCCATTTGAGGGGTGAACCAATGGAAGGAAGACCTTTCTCTCTGTCTCTCTCTAACTCTGCCTGTCAAAATTTAAAGGAAAATGCACATTTAGCTGCAACTAGACTGCACTAACTATCGAAAACATAGGGTTCTTTGCTTTTACATGAAACTGTAACGCTGGTTATTTTGCATTTACTGAAACTGATAATTGCTAAGGTTTTTTTTTTTTTTTTAAAGTAGAATTACTTCATAGCAACACTTCGCTTCTTAAGCAGAGACCTTTGCATACATGAACTTTACGGAGGGTTGCGGAAGTACTTGGGTGGGCTTGATTCTTGGTCAGGAAGAGGGTGGGACTCCCGGGGGTGGAGTAAGGCAAGCTCACCTCCTGCTCACTGGTATTGACCATCACCCACACCTGGTACTCGCGAGAAGATGGCCTCACCCAGCATGTTTGTGTTGTGGGAGAATGTAGAATTTGTAAGTCATATGAAGCAAGGAGCATCTTTGGAGGCCAGAGGGGTGGGGAGAGGAGGAACTCCCGATGACAAAGACTATGATAAAACTCGTCACCTCCTTCTGTAGTATGTGTGTGGTTAGTGGTTTCTAAGGAAAATGACTTGGTGAGCAGGTAGTGGATGGGAGTCAGTGTAGTACCTGATAGTAGTGGTAGGTATGTGGCAGTTTCGGTGACCAGCCTAGATCTGATGCCCGTCAATGTTCTTTGCTAGTGGTGTTATTTGGAGTAACTTCCTACCCTTTCAGACATTCAACTTTCTCATCTATAAGGCTATTAGGGTGGGCAATGTAGCGCAGCCAGTTAAAGCCTCTGCTTATGATGCCAGCATCTCATATGGGCACCGGTTTGTGTCCCAGCTGAAAATTCACAAACCCAGGGATCAGTTGCTGGGCGATGGAGTCCGAGCCACACACAGGAGATAGATACTTGTATTTGATTAGAGTCCCCTCTGACTGTGGGCAATGCTGTGATTTCTCTCCTGCCTAAGCACTCGGACCGCAGGGAAGTAATACTACCTGGCTCTGACACAGAAAATCCACATGGAGACCAGGCCCCAGGTCTTGGCCACAAGAAAACTTATTTATTCTAACACATTCCTGAACACTGAGTTCTGTGAGTGGGCTTTGGAAAAACCCCCTTTGTTTGTAGTTTTGTACATGTCCGCAAATCACCTTAGTTCAATAGCTGAAAGGGAGAGATTTGGCAATTATAGCTTTCTTTTGTTGTAGCTCTTTATTGAAAACATATGCCAGCAAAATAAGTAAGGCCCCAATGGATGGATGATACACAAACAAAACTGGGACTGATGGGATTAGGGGCTTCCTGTGCAGTGTTATTCACAAGAGGCTGGTCCATTGTACAGAATGGGGGAGGGAATTTTATTACATTGATGACCTATACTTTTTTTGAAAGATTTAGGGAAAGGGAGGATGATGGAATAAGTGGAGAGGGATAGGAGGGATAGGGGAGCCTGGAACTCCATCCTGGTCTCCCATGTCGGTAGCAAGGACTCAAATACTTCAGCCATTATCTGCTGCCGTTCCAAGCACATTAGCAGGGGGTTGGGTTGAAAGTGGAGTAGCCAGGACTTGAACTGATACTCTGATATGGGATACAAGCATCAGGAGTTGCAAGAGGCGGCTTAACAATATCGTCTCTCTTTGCTCCCCTACTCGCGGAGGAACGACACCGGATGCTGTTTTCTTTCCCCGGTCCTTCCCGGATTTGCTGCCCCCGCCCCCCGCTGCTCCCCCGCTTTCGCGGAGGAGCGGCACCAATGAGCTCTCCGACCGACTCTCGGGGGGTCCTGCATGTTGTCTCTCTCCCCCTTTTATAGTCCTCTCCCACCAATCTGTGCTCTGCAGGCGTTCTCTCTCCACGCGCTGAGCACGCTGTTCTCCAATCAGAGGTTGGATCAGGAATCAGCTAATTGACGAAGCAGCTGTGTAAGATTTGTTTCCTCCCTCTCAGCGCCATATGGTGAGAGATCAGACGCACAGAGTTAGTTTCAGTCCACAGCCTCAGTACTTATTTGTCTCCCGGGCGCCCTGCCATGTTGCGGGAGATGGACCCTGCTCCCCACAGTCTCGGACCTATCATTTCTGGTTCTTGTTTCAAATTCCTTGAAATAGGTTAATTTGTTGATTCCAGTTATATTTTTAAATGTAGCATTACCTAGCCAGTAGATTCTGTCAAGTCATTGAATTTCTGAGCTTGCTTAGTAAGAGGTATTTTTTTTTAAAGATTTATCTAGTCTGAAAGTCAGAGTTACACAGAGAAGGAGAGGCAGAGAGATCCCCAGATGTTCACAATGGCTGGAGCTGTGCCAATCTGAAGCCAGGAGCCAGGAGCTGCTTCTGGGTTTCCAACGTGAGTGCAGAGCCCAAGGACTTGGGCCATCTTCTACTGCTTTCCCAGGCCATAGCAGAGAGCTGGATTGGAAATGGAGCAGCCAGGACTCCAACTGGTGCCCGTATGGGATGCTGGCACTGTAGGCAGCGGCTTTACCCACTACACCACAATGCAGGCCCCAGTAAGAGGTACTTTTAAAAAATAAACTCTACTCTCCTCATTGCTTGTGTGTATGTTGTTCTCATGTGCCTGAGGACTGATTTATGGTACCAATATAAGTAGGGCTACAAATGGAATGTTAAAAACTGATATGTGGGGCCAGCACTGTGGCAGTAAGCTGAGCCTCAGCCTTTGGTGTTGGCATCCCATTTGAGTGCCAGACCATGTCACACCTGCACCTTTTCTGATCCAGCTCTCTGCTATGGCCTGGGAAAGCAGTGGAAGATGGCCTAAGCCCATGAGCCCTTGCATCTACGTGGGAGCCCCGGGGGAAGCTGATAACTCCTGGCTTGGATGGGCTTAGCTCTGCCCATGGCAGCCACTTGGAGAGTGAACCAGCGGATAGAAGATCCTTCTCTCTCTGCCTCTCAAATAAATAAAATCTTAAAAACAAACAAACAAACAAACAAAAAAAACTGATGTGTGTGGCCGATAGAATCTGCCTTAAGGGTAAATTTCAGTCTGCCATTAACTGCCATGGCACAGATAGCTGTTTAGATACACTCACCTGCTTCATGTTAAGTTTCTAAATTGAGGGAGAATGAGGAGTGAGCCTCTCCAATTAGACTTCTGAGTACAAGGGCCTTGAAATGAGCCCTTCAGGAAGTAGCTCTAAAGACAATTCATTGTCCCTCTGCCCCTCCTGGAATTTTGGGGCTAATGGAATCCCACACAACTCCTGCTTTATAAAAAACAAAAGGGGGGAATGTTAGTAAAATGGTGCAGTCTTAGCTATAGCACGATCTACATCCTGACACCATCCTAGGCTCTAGCCCCTGCCGCCATTGCTGGAAGCCAGGTGGCCACATGACCCAACCACAGGTGTCAGCTCCACCCTAATCCTACTGGGATTCACTGCTCCTACTTCTCTGCCCACCCCCAGCAAAAGTTTAAGAGGACCTGTTCCTGAACACGTGGGTCTCTTGATCTCTTTCCCTGTCTCTCTCTCCATCTCTCTCTCTCTCTCTCTGTCTCTTGTTCTCTCTCTTACTCTCTGGATCTCTCTCTTACACTCCCCCCTTCCCTCTTTTCCTTCTTTGCCCTTTCCCTCCGGTCTATCGGGTTTCCCCCAATAAACCCTTTCCCTTAAAAAAAAAATGAGCTGTTGAATGATGGATGTTGAGGTTTCACTGGTACCACCTGGAAAGAGAAGAGGTCATTAAGAAAAGAGAACCAGGACTATGAACGGCCTTGCTATCTCTGTTTTACCAGTGTTCTGCTTGCCATTTGGATCTTCTGTAGGAAGACTCGGGCTTTCTCTACGTCTCCGCTCTTCTGAGCCCTCACCAGAATTACCCCATACGGTCCTTTCATGATAACAAAGTTTTCCTAGCATGTGCCTCAAAACAATCCCAGTTCTTGTCCCATTACCCATTCCCAAGCCCTGTCCACATTTTTAGGTGTTTGTTATAGTAACATCCCCTCCTTTTTAGTACGAGCTGGTTTAGTATGTTTGGGTTGATGTTAAAAAAATACATAGACTGGTAACTTATAAACAGCGATTTATTCTCATAATTCCGAACGCTGGGAAATCCAAGATCAGCGTGCATGCAGACATGGTGTCTGGTGAGGGTCCATTTCCCATTTTGTAGATGGAACCTTGCTGTGTCTTCACTTCCTGGGGATGTCGTGATTAGATTTCAATGTATGAATTTAAGGGAGATGAAGGCATTTAGACCATAGCACAGTTTAATACTTTCCTATGACTAAAGACACTGTATCCAAAGTCAAGAGACACAGCACAGACCTGGATAAGGTATTTGTAATAATGACAACCAATAAAAGGGTAGTATCAAGAATTTATTTAAGGTCCAAAAATCATTAAGGGAAATAAAAGCAAACCAAGGTAGAGTGGGAATGGGAAGTGTTAATTGTATCGAACTTATAAATAAATACACCTATGAAAATATGATCCATTGTATTAGGATTCAGGGGAAATGCAAAATGAGGTTCCAAATGGCTAGTAACTATGTAGAGAAAGTGAAAACTCTGGGATACATTATTGGCTAGAAAGTAAAAACTTTGTATATGTGTTACTCTAATTGTTTATATGCCTATGACACGATTGCTCATGTGTATGAGCAGACATCTACAGGGATATTTGATGCTGTGTTTATGTTGGTGAAAATTTGGAAAGGACATGAATTTCATCACTGTGGAACTGCATTAAATACATTATAAGAGGCTCAGATTTATGGGTGTGCATTCTCATGGTGTGTATCAAAATGGATACATGCAGAAAATGTGCTGGAGAAACAAGTTAAAAATGGATAGATATGAAATGATACGGTATTTATGGATACAAACTTCTTGAGGATTCATGATCTGATTTGCTACCTCTAACTAGAGATCTTTTCACTCTTGCTAAACTTGGAGATTCATTTCTTAATATTTAGATCTTAAAATGTTAAAGCTAATACTCTCCTAGGGTCATCTCGTCCAGACTCATTCTAAATTTTGTAATGAACTTAAAATTTTTGAACAGTTTTTGACTTAGAGAAAAATTGTGAAGATAGTACCTAGTATTCCCAAGTACCCCACACTTGAATTTCTCTATTATTAGCATATTAGGATGGCACATTTGTTTTATTGAACTAATCCTCAAATTAGCGGACTAATGAACTAGTTAGTGAACGAATCCTCAAATAATAATTGAAGTTTATATCTTATTCAGGTTGTCCTTGCCTAAAACAGTCCTCCAGGTGTTGCAGAATCCCACCCAGAAAATCACATTAAATTCGGCTGTGCTGCATTGTACTACTTCCTCAGGCTTTCTTTTTCTCTTTCAAAGAATTCATTTGTTTACGTGAAAGGCAAAGTGAGAGAGAGAGAGAATTCTTCCGTCTGCTGGTTCACTCCCCAAATGGCCACAGCTGCTGGGACTGGGCCAGGATGAAACCAAGAGCCTAAAATTCCAGCTGGGTCTCCCATACGGATTGCAGGGGCCTAAGTACTTGGGTAAGTTTCTGCTGCTTTCCCAGGCACTTTAGCAGGGAGCTGGATTGGAAGTGGAGCAGCCGGGATGTGAACTGGCACCCATGTGGGATGCCAGCACTGCAGGTGGTGGCTTAACTTGCTGTGGCTCTGCGCCAGTCCCAGACCATTACTGTGTTGAAGACTGCAGGTCAGAAGTTTTGTAGAAAGGTGCTTGTTGGAGTGGATCTGATATTTTTCTCATGTTTAGACTAGGTTTTGGCAAGGAAGATTATAAAGTACTATTTCTAACATATTGCATCAAGTACACCTGTTACCACTTTGAATGTAAACCTGCAGATAGCATTTGTCCATTATCTCACATGTGAATTGCTCTATTGCCCACAGCCCCTGTCCATGTTGTGTTCTTTGGGACAAAGTCACTATGTACAACACACACTAGTCTCATTTTAGTTATTTTTAAAGTTTATTTGAAAGGCAGAGTTAGAGAAAGAGAGACAGAGAGAGAGAGATACATTTACCACTGCTGCTTCACTCCCCAAATGGTCACAATAGCCAGGGTTGGGCTATGCGGAAGCCGGAACCCAGGAGCTTCATCTGGGTCTCCTACATGGATGCAGGGACCCAAACACTCGGGTCACCTTCTGATGCTTTCCCAGGTGCTTTAGCAGGAAGCTGGATCAGAAGTAGAGCAGCCAGGACATGAGCTGGCTCCCAGGCATCACAGGCACTGGCTTAACCCACTATACCACAATATTGACCCCTTGCTGTTTTTATTTTTAAAGTTTTTTTTTAAATTAGTTTATTTGAGAGACAGAGACAGGGAGCTCTTCCATCTGCTGGTTCACTTCCAAATGCCTACAATAACCAGGGCTGGGCTATACTGAAGCTAGGAACCAGGACTCAATTTGAGTCTCTCATAGGGGTGGCAGAAACCCAACTACTTGAACCTCCCAGGGTGCACATTAGCAGAATTTGCAACCCCAAGAGGAGCCAGAGCTCAAACATGGAGATTCTGACGTGGAGTGTAAGTGTCTCAAAGTGGCATCTTAGCTGCTATACCAAATGTCTGTTTTCCTAATCGCCATTTTAAAAGGAAAAAATTGTAACACAGAAACATAAAGTGATTTTCCCTAATAGAGTTTATCATACGGAGTCCAAGGGATAATTTGTGCTATAGTTAGAGGATTCACTTAGTGTATAATTAATCGTAATATAGATTTAATTTTAAAATGAGTGTGATTTAATTAATTTAATTTCACTCCAATTTTATGCTTAATTTAAATGTAGAGTTAAGATTAAAGTGGGTGGTTTAGTACGTGCAAAACTGGCTTTCTGCTCTTCCCTAAAACCCTACTACTTGAAACATGTAGATACCATATTTTTTTTTTTTTTCAATATTAACACACATAGAGATGAGCTCAGAATGAATACATGTTGGAATTTAGAATGGTACTGGTATCAGTGAGGAAGAAAGAGAGTTCCCTGGGGTGCAGGAAGCACTCCTGAAAATCCTGTCCCTAACACTTGGCCTTTGGAAGGCAGCCCAGAAGAGGGCAAGAGGTGCTTGCCTGGGCAGGGGTGGGAGTGACCTAGGGGTCTGGGATTACTTGGCTCCTGGAGATGTGTACTGTGGATAGAGAGGCACAGGGACCCTCTGAAGTGCTGGGTTCCAAGTGAGGGCCCCCAGGGACCCAGATTTGAGGGTGGTATTCTACACAGCCTAGGGGATTAACTTCCCTAAGAAGAAAAATGATTGCTGAGCCAAGTGATGAAGGCCAGAAAGACATAATGAACAAAGGAAATGGTAAAATATGCAACAGAATTTTTTTTGTTGCTTTTGAAAATTATATTTTGTATGGTTTCATTTTTTGATAATTTACTAAATTCTTTTCTATTTATTTATTTTTAAAATTTTTCCCCAAAGAAACCTTTTATTTAAGGAATATAAGCTTCATGCATTTCATAAGTACAACTTTAGGAATATAGTGCTTCGTCCCACCCTGCCACCCTACCTCTTTCTCCCTCTCCCATTCCCAGTCCCATTCTCCACTGACTCATTTTCAAAAGACTTCTGGAACAGATTTTTTTAAAAGTACTTTTCATAATAGTTGGAATGACCCACAGACAGAAATCAACAAATGACAAATGCTGGCAAGGATGTGGGGAAAAAGATACCCTGTTCCACTGTTGGTAGGAATGTAAACTGGTACAGCCATATGGAAGACAGTATGGAGATACCTTAGAAATCTGAATATAGACTGGTATACCATATAACCCAGCCATCCCACTCCTGGGAATTTACCCAAACCAAAAGAAATCAGTATATGAGGTTTATCTGTACTCCCATGTTCATTACAGCATAATTTACAATAGCTAAGATATGGAATCAACCCAGATGTCCATCAGCTGTTGACTGGATAAAGAAATTATGGCATTTATACACTGTAGTACTACTCAGCTGTGAAAAAAAAATATGAAATCCTGTCTTTTGCAACAAGATGGTCACAACTGGAAACCATTATACTTAGTGAAATAAGCCAGACCCAGAAAGACAGATATCATGTTTCCCTGATCCAAGGTAACCAATAGCGTACCTGAAATATAATGTATTGGGGTGAAATAGACATTTTGAGAATCATTGGTTGTTTATAGCCCTGTCTCTTCCATTGAGGAACAGTGTTTTGTTTTGTATTCTCTTTGTACTATTTGTTGAACTCTTTTACTTAGGGTAGGGTTAACTATATGATCATTAAGTGTACTGAAATAAGATTATTATAAAAATTAAGAGTGCGAATCTGAGAGGGAGGGGGAGGAAGAGTTGGAGTGTGGGTAGGAGGGAGGGTAAAGGGGGAAGTGCCATTGTTTTCCTAAAATGGTATAAAGGAAATATATGAAACTTGTATAACTTAAATAAAATAGATATTTAAAAAGTACTTTCCATAATATAAAAAGGACAGTAATATTTTGTGTGTATTTCAAAAGAGGCCAGAGATAAAATATTCCACAGAAACTTGAAGTCATGTGGCAAAGGAAGTTTGCAGGAAATTACTGGATGATAAGATCCTTTCCTTTTTCAGTAGAGAAAGGAGATATTGCTTAACTTTGACTTTGTCAACATTTATAAATGTGAGGATGTGTGCTAAACAGATACTCAGAATGTACTAACGTCTAAACTAAAAAGTAAACAGAAGTTTAAGAAATTGACCTATTGGGGCCAGCGTTGTGGCATAGCAGATAAAAGCTGGCACTTGCAATGCTAGCATCCCATATGGGCTCTGGTGGGTGTCCTGGCTGCTCCACTTCTGATCCAGCTCCCTGTTGATGGCCTGAGAGCTGGAAGATGGCTAAGGCACTTGGGCCCCTGTCACCCATGTGGGAGACACAGAAGAAGCTCCTGGCTTTGGCATGGCCCAGCATTGGCCATTGTGGCCATCTGGAAAGTGAACCAGAGGATAAAAGATCTCCCTCTCCCTCTCCCTCTCCCTCTCCCTCTCCCTCTCCCTCTCCCAACTCTTTCAAATAAATAAATAAATCTTTAAAAATTGATTTATTTCAGGAAAGAAAGCAAAAAAAAAAAAAAAAAAAAAGAATTAAAATAGAAAGTAATGGTGCCGGTGCTGTGGTGCAGTGGGTTGAAGTCCTGGCCTGAAGCACTGGCATCTCATATGGGTGCCGGTTCTAGTCCCGGCTGCTCCTCTTCCAATCCAGCTCTCTGCTATGGCTTGGGAAAGCAGTAGAGAATGGCCCAGGTCCTTGGGCCCTGCACCCACGTGGGAGACCCAGAAGAAGCTCCTGGCTCCTGGCTTCAGATCAGTGCAGCTCTGGCCGTTGCGGCCATCTGGGGAATGTACCAGTGGATGGAAGACCTCTCTCTCTCTCTGTCTCAACCTCTCTGTGTGACTCTTTCAAATAAATAAAATAAATCTTTAAAAAAATAGAAAGTAAGATGGTGTTATCCAATGCAAATATATCAATAATTACACAAGATAGGTTAAACTCACTTTTTAAATGGTGGGTATAAAAATCTCTGGATTAAGAGTAAAATAAAATCATGTGTGGTTTGCAAAGATGCTTTAAACAAAATTACATGGAGTGACTAAAAATGAAAGGAGACTGGTTGTTGTAGTGCAGCAGGTTAAGATACCATTTGCAATGCCTGCATCCCATGTAAGTGCCATATATGAGTCCTGGTGGCTCTGTTTCCGACCCAGCTCCCTGAGAAAGCAGTGGAGGGCCAGCACTGTGGCATAGTGGGTAAAGCCTCCGCCTGCTGTGCCAGTGTCTCCTAGGGGTGCTGGTTCACTTCTGATCCAGCTCTGTGCTAATGGCCTGGGAAAGCAGTACAAGATGGCCCAAACCCTTGGGAGAACTGGAAGAAGCTCCCAGCTCCTGGCTTTGGATGGGCACAGCTCTGGCCATTGTGGCCAACTGGGGAGTGAACCAGTGGACAGAAGATCTCTCTCTCTCTCTCTCTGCCTCTCCTTCTCTCTTTGTGTAACTCTGACTTTCAAATAAATAAATCTTAAAAAAAAAAAAAAAAAAGAAAGCAGTGGAAGATGGCCCAAGTACTTGGGCCCATGCTACCCTTGTGGGAGGTTCAAATGCAGTTCCAGGTTCCTGGCTTTGTGAACCATTGGCCATTTAGGGATTGAATCAGCAAGTAGATCCCACTCTCTCTGCAACTCTGCCTTTCAAATAAATAAAATAAATGTGTCAAAAAAGAAAAAAACAGAAATCCAAAAAGCTGATATAATAATAAGTCATACTGGTAGTCTAGTCATGCTAATAGAATACTAAGCAAAAAATGCATAAGGTGAATCAAGGACACCACATAATAGGGGTTGCATGAAGACACAAAGAAGGGGCCGGCATTGTGACCCAACAGGTCAGGCCACTGCTTGGGTTACCACATTCCATGTGGACTGAGTCATGCCTCTCCCTCTGCTTCTGCTTCAATTTCCTGTCAACGACCATCATGGGAGGCACTGGATGATGGCTCAAATGTTTAGGTCCCTGTCACCCACATGGGAGATGTGGATGGGGTTCTGGATTCCAGAACTGGAAGATTTCTGTCTCTCTGATGCTCTGCCTTTCAAATTAAATTAACATTTAAAAAATTGAAACCACTTTAAAAAAAAAAAAAAAAGCAGACTCAAAGAGCAATATCCTCCCAGAAATTGCTAAATCAAGGAGACCAAATTAAGGAACCAATTACTCTGATGAATCACGAGAGCAGGAAATAGGACTGTTTTGTTCTCTAGTTCAAGCTCTGTGGTTTACTCTCCAATGCACTTTACAGTGCATACCACATATTTCCCCGGTGTCTAAGTACATATTTTCAGTTCTCAAAACTCACTGCGAGTTCTCCCATTTAATGGCCATCATACATGCTTTTATCTACCAGATCCTTCTCTTTTCCACTTCTTTTTTGGTTAGTGGCTATTTTTAAAATTTTCTTTCAATAATTAGTTTAAGGAATGGACATTTGGCCTCAAGGTTGAGCTGCTCGTGTCCCACTTTGGAGTGCCTGAGTTCAACACCTGCCCACTGTTCTGACTCCAGCTTTTCTGCTAATATAGACCCTAGTTTCCAACAATGATGGCTCAAGTAATTGGGCTCTTGCCATCCAAATGACAGACCTGGGTTGACTTCCTGGTTCCTGGCTTTAGTGTAGCAAATCCCTGGCCTTTACAGGCATTTGAGGTGTGAGCCAGCATATGGAAGCTCTCTCTCTCTGTCTCTGTGCCTCTCAAAAAACATACATATGTCAGTTCAACTGTCATATCCTTGGGGAAGTTGTCACTGTCATGAATTTTCATCATCGATGCCCCTCCCCCCGGTGGCATGTGAAATTCTGTGTTGTAAGTTCCTGTTATGTTCTTTTGTCTCCTGATAGGAAATAAACTTTCCAGGTCCAGGGCTATGCCTTTTATGCTACTACAGCTCAGTGGCTTTCTTGCTGAAAGCAATCAGTAAGGAAGCAGTTCTCTGAAAACAGTGTAAGACTCCAGATGGAGGGGCTGCTTCTACCTAAGGGGAAGGCTTCAAAGAGGAAATGACCTTTTTATATTTTTAAAGATTTATCTGTTTTGGCCGGCGCCGTGGCTCACTAGGCTAATCCTCCGCCTTGCGGCGCCGGCACACTGGATTCTAGTCCCGGTCAGGGTGCCGGATTCTGTCCCGGTTGCCCCTCTTCCAGGCCAGCTCTCTGCTGTGGCCCGGGAGGGCAGTGGAGGATGACCCAAGTGCTTGGGCCCTGCACCCCATGGGAGACCAGGAGAAGCACCTGGCTCCTGCCATCGGGCCGGCATCGGATCAGCGCGGTGCGCCCGCCGCAGCACGCCGGCTGCGGCGGCTATTGGAGGGTGAACCAATGGCAAAAGGAAGACCTTTCTCTCTATCTCTGTCTCTCTCACTGTCCACTCTGTCAAAAAAAAAAAAAAAGATTTATTTGTTTTATTTTGAAAGAGTGTGGGATGTATGTGTGTGTGTGTGTGTGCGTGTGTGTATGAGAGAGTGAGTGAGCAAGCAAGTGCACTTCAGTCTGCTGGTTCACAATGGCCACTGCTGGGCCAGGTCTCCCATGTGAGTGCAGGGGCCCAAGCACTTAGCCCATTTTCTGCTGCTTTTCTCAGGCCATTAGCAGGGAGCTGGATTGAAAGTGAAGCAGCCAGGACACAAACCACACTTATATAGGGTACCCACACCACGGGTGGTGGCTTTACCTGCTACTCCACAATGCTGGCCCCAGAAATGACCTTTAAATTAACACTTGGAGAATGAATGAAGACCAAAGTGCTCCACGTGGAGGGAAGGCTTTGAACAAATGCCTGGAGGCAAGCGCAGGGAAGATACGGCAGAGAATTTTGAGTAGTCCAATTTACTGTAGCTGGCACATAGGTGGAAACAAGGAGAGGAGAAATAAAGCTGAAAATAGCTATTGGGAATCATTATATAGGGCTTGCAGTGCCATGGTGAGAAGTATAAACTTCTATAGGGAGGGGGTATCCATTACAGATACTTAAATACAAAAATGGCTGTGGTAGTTACTAGAGCTAATCACTGAATATTTCCACTTCTTCCCACTTTTCTTTTTTAAAGTTTACTTATTTTTTATGTATTTCAAAGAGAGAGAGAGAGAGATAGGTCTTGTGTCTGCTGGTACACTCTTGAAATGCCTGCGACCACCAGGGCTGGGCCAGGCTGAAGTCAGGAGCCATATAAATGGCAGGGACCCAAGTTTTTGGGCCGTAATCTGCTGCCTCCCCATGGTGTGCATTAGCAGGAAGCTGGGTAGGAAGTAGAAACAGTACTCCATCCCAGGCATTTCAAACAGCGGCCTACAACCTATTGCACCACAATGTCTGGCTGCCTCATCACCTTTAAACCTGTGTTAAGATTTTACTTCTGTCTGCCTTTGAAGTTAGATATGGCCATGTGACTGATTTTGATCAATGCTAAGGAGTGAAAGTGATGTTTCGCACATTTGGGCAGAAACTTTAAGAGGCACTGTCTGATTTGTCATTGACCATTTTCCTGCCTTAACTACTATGGAAGATTGAGCCTTGGTCTTTGAGTGAGAATGACCTAGAAAAGACATCTATTCATTCATGGACATGAATAGGACACAAACCTTTGTCATTTAAGACACTGAGCTATGCTGGTTATTTGTTATTGAAACATGACCTTTCCTATTCTAAGATAGGTATTTTTTAAATCCAATCTGGCACTAAGTACACTTTAGGAGACCACACTGGCAGTAAGGAAAATGAAGAATAGGCTGTGACTCTAAGGACATTAATTTTACTTATTTCTTCATTTCCAGTGCCAGCAGAATCCTAGAATAAGAGTTTAAAGGAGAATGCTTGCTTCATGCATTTAAAAGGACTTTTGGGGATTGTTTAGTGCTCCCCCTAAAAGATATATCTACATGGGGCTAGTGCTGTGGCATAGCGGGTAAAGCCACTGCCTGCAGTGCCAGCATTCCATATAGGCACTGGTTCAAGTCCCAGCTGCTCCACTTCTGATCCAGCTCTCTGCTATGGCCTGGGAAAGCAGTAGAAGATAGTCTGAGTCCTTGGGCCCCTGTACCCTTGTGGGAGATCCGGAAGAAGCTCCTGGCTCCTGGCTTCAGATCGGCACAGCTCCAACTGGGGAGTGAACCAATGGATGGAAGACCTCTCTCTCACTCTGTGTGTGTGTGTGTGTGTGTGTGTGTATGTCTTTCCTTCTCTCTCTAACTCTGACTTTCAAATAAATAATTTTTTTAAAAAAAGATATGTCTACGTCTTAACATCTAGGATGTATGCATGTGATCTTATATGGATATAAACTCCTTATAGGTTCAGTTTAATTAGGGAGTTTGGAATGAGATTATCCTATGTTTGAGGTGGCCCTTTATCCAATGATTAGGGTCCTTGTAGGAGAAAGGAGAGGGAGATCAAACACAGAGAGACACAGTGGTATCCATGTAAGATGGAGATGGGAGTTATGCACCTAAATGCCCAGGATTACCAATAGCCATACAAAAAAAAAATCAGAATATAGTAAGGAAAGTATTCTCCCTTAGGACCGCCAGAAGGAATCAACCCTGCCAATACTTTGATTTTGGAGTTCTAGCATCTGTAACTGTGATGGAGTAAATTTCTCTTATTTTTTTAAAGATTTATTTATATATTTGAATGTCAGAGTTACAGAGAGAGAGGGAGAAGCAAAGAGATCTCCTGTCTGTTGGTTCTGTCCCCAGATGGCAGCAACTGCCAAAGCTGGGCCAGGCTGAAGCCAGGAGCCAGAAGCTTCTTTCAGGTCTCCCACATGAGTAGCAGGGACCCACGCACTTGGGCCATCTTCTATTGCTTTTCCCAGTCCATTAGCAGGGAGCTGGATTTAAAGTAGAGCAGCTGGTACATTAACTGGCACTCATATGGGATGCTGGTGTCCCAGATGGCAACTTTACCTACTATGCCACAATGCCAGCCCCAGAGTCCTCTTATTTTAAGCCTCCTAGTGGTCATTTTTATGATAGCCCTATTAAATGAATACAGGGCTGTTTTCCCACTTCTGAGGTGGGAACAGTAGTAGAGGAACATTTCCAATTGCATGCTCTTTCTCCATCTTATACTCTACCTTATTCACAAAACAGGAGTGACTTTTCTAATTTGTGAAACAGGCAATTCACTCAGAGCTCTTCTGCGCCATCTTCTAGGCCAGCCTGTATGGTGGATGTGTTCTCCTACTCCTCTTTTTCTTAAGTAGCAAAGTCTAACTGATGACACCCAGCTTTTCTAGAAGCTCACTAGGCTGAAAGGGTACATGCGAGCACATAGTTCTTCATGTTGCTGGCTGAACACATGTATGTGTTGCATATCCTCCTTTTAGATGAATCATAAAATCAGACTTGTGTCCTGCATGCTTGCACATGTAGGTATACATGCATGTGTGCATTTGTGTGTATAACAGTAGGGAACTTCCATGGCATTGCAGACCTAAGTCAAATTCTCTTATTCATTTTTGAAGACTGAGTCTACCTCTCAGTTTCAAATATTGGAACTGAAAAGAGGTATAATTGCTCACTTAGCCATGTCCAAAAGAAAGTGTTCATTCCACATTTATGGAAATAAATGGATTTAGAGTAAAGAAACATAAGGTATGACTCAACAGGACTGGGTGGTGGTTACTGTTGGGATTAAAGAAGAGGGGAGAAGGGAAATGCTGTTGAGGTTTCTTACTTCAGTTGTTGTGGATCTAACTGTTCTCTTTACTGAGTATTTGAGTGGAAAAAAAACCAGTTTAAATAGGGTTCATTTTAGTTTGAGATATGGTAGTCTAAGGTGCTTGGCAATCATCTAGGTGATGATATCAGAAGATGATTTGAAATATTGGGAGGTCAGGCTTGGGATGGAGGAATAGATTTGGGGTGAGATAATACAGAAATGAGCATGGAATGGAACAGCTTACTTAAGGGGCAGAATAGAGGCATTGATTCTAGAAAGGGTAATTGAGAAAGTTTTCAGAGATATCCGAGGAAAACCAGTTGAAAATGATGTTTCAGGAGTCAGAAAGGGCAGAGTTTTCACATGGTGTCAAATGATGCTGGAACATTCATCCAACTTAGAACCAAAAAGAAGTATTAGGATTCCATTATGATTTTTCCCTAGTGATTTATTCACAGAAAAGTTTGAGTAAATCAGTGAGACTAGAAGCAAGGTATGTTATATCTTCTAGAAGATCTTTTCAAATTGCTAGAAAGAAAGTCAGGGTAGGAGCAAAGGTTTTTGAAAACAGGTTCGCCTTGACTGGTGATTCAGAGAGCTGTGTATGAGCTCTGTGGGATAACAGGGTGCGTGGACCCAGAGGAGAGATTTTGGGAGGCAAAGAGCAGTTGTAGAAAGAGAAGGCATTTACTGAGCATCTAATATGGACTAGATGGCTTTTTTGCTTGAGATAGGATAACTTGAAGTTGAGTATGTGTAGAAACTATTAGCCAGACAGGAAATTGTGGTGAGTGAATTGGTCTTTAAGATATTAGTAAGTACTGGTCCTGAGGGACCAAGCTGAGTGAGGATGGATATGAAGTTAGTGGGGAGGGGTAACAAATGATCTTGCTGACTCAGAGGATTGCATGGTTGAGTCTGAGCTTCTCTGTGTGAGTCATAAGTACACCACCACTTAATACTCTGCCAACTCATACCAAGATCGACTTGGTATTTACTTAGTCCTGATGAAAAAGATACACTCCATCAATCCTAAGGTTCTATCCATTGTAAAAGTCAATATTATTTTATGTACTACTAAGTAGGAGAAGGAAAAAGAAACCAACTCCATCAGAATTGCTCACAACAGCCTTTTACTGCTTTGAAACGTCCTCACCTGTTCCAAAGAGTTTATAATTTGTACTCACTCGCATTCTTTGGCTTATGATAGGCAATCATTTTGTACATCTCTCAGTCAGAAAGTACAATATCAACTATGTGTGAATATTTTTTTTCTTGGTTCCTGTTAAGCACTTGGCTATTCCTGTATGAGAAAACATGAATGTGTAGTCATTTTTCCTCTCTCACAATCAGTATTTTCTGCTCAGTTTCTATGCCTTTGTACATAGGCTGTATGAGAGGAAAAGAGGCACAGAATAGGGAAGAGGCAGCATACAAATCTACAGCCAGATCAAAATTTATTCAGAAAATAAATTCACAGAGGTGGGTGACCAACCGCCAGCATGCACAGTGATGGGACATGTGGCAAATGGCTGGGCCTCTTTATATTTTAGGAGGGCTAGGGGTGTGGGGGTGGGGGTAGGGGTAGCAGGCAGAGGTGAATTCCTGGAGCTGGTCTTTCAGGTGGCCATGGGAGCCCTGGTAACCGGGGAAAGAATGTGGGGGTGGGGTGCGAAGAGAATAGGTGTGAGACCCAGTTGAGATTCAAGGACAAGGAATAAATTCCAGTGTTTATTTATCTTCTGGGCAATGAGCAGGAGTGGCTGAGGCTTATGTCTTTGTTTCATCACTGTAGACTTCATTTTTCACCTATAAAATTTATATCTCCCTGTTCTGTTTCTGTGCCTTTTTACAGTCTCAGAACCTTTTGTTTAAATGTCAAATTACACTGAGCTGTTTTTTGAAAACATTTGAAAAGCAAAGAAATTGCAGTATTAGGCTGCACATAATTCAGTAGAGATCATGACATTTATACGGATAGCAATGACCAATGCGGTATCTCCTTTGGCAACTACTTCATGACTGGCCTGATGATAGGGATTGTAAAGTGCAGCTCCCTGAGTTGTAAAATGGACTTTCAATTTCAGAGATGTTACATGTGGAAGAAAAATGTGCTTTAGTATTGCTGGAATGCAGAAATTAAATTTCACAGCAATTTCTTTATTTTTTTCTCAGAATCCTTTTATTTGAGGTATACAAACTTCATGCATTTCATAAATACAAATTTAGGAACATAGTGATTCTTCCCACACTCCCACCCTTCTTCCTCCTCTCTCTCCTATCCCCATTATTTTTTTTTACTAAAATCTATTTTCAATTAACTTTATACACATCAGATTAACCCTATATTAAGTACAGAGTTCAACAAAAAAGTAAGAATGAAAAAACTGTTCCTCAACAGTTGGGAAAAAGGCTGTTCAAAGTCATCGTATCTCAAAGTGTCAATTTCACTTTTATAGATTACATTTTAGGTGCTCTCTAAGTTATCACAGGTCAGGGAGAACATATGGTATTTGTCTTTTGCGGACTGGCTTATTTTACTAAGTATGATGTTTTCCAGTTGCATACATTTTATTGCAAATGACAGTATTTAATGTATTTTTACTGCTGTGTAGTATTCCTTGGTTTCACAGCAATTTAGTAATTGAAATTTGCATGTAAGCTTCAGCCTTAATTATGATAAAACTTTTTACTACCTAACTTCGATTAAACATTACTGACAGTTATTTTATTAGAATTGATTTGAGTCTTATATTATTTGTAATCCCTTGAAGGAAATTATAAAATGACCACAGGGCCAGTATTATGGAAGGAAGAAAAATAAAAGTTTGTGTATTTTTACAATAGCTGAGGCTAGGTGCTTTATAAAGAAAATGGGTTAGCTTAGCTCATGATTCTGGTGGCTGGAAAGTCCAAACAGCATGGCACAGACATCTAGTGAAGATCCTGGCTGTGTTACACTGTTAACAGAACAAATTAGGCCCAGTCTACTGGACATCGGATGTTCAGTACACCAGAGATCAAAGTTGATGCAGGCAGACAGTATGTTTATTGAGTGCCCACCCAAAAGGAGGCAAAATCTGGGTTCCAAATCTGCTCTTTCACAACTGGCAAGCTAGCAGGATGACTTCTAAAAGAGAAAGTGTCAGTGGGGTGGTGGGTGGTAGTAAGGATGACAATGGATCCTGAAATTCTTTGGCAAACACTGTAAGTCACCAGACTATTAACAGGTAAACCACAAAATTAGTAGATGTTCAAATGTCAAAGGGAAGAGATTATGCATTTGTTAGGGTTTCAGTGTGTGTGGATGGAGCATGTGTCTAAGAAAGTGGAAGCAAGACATAGAGCTGGGAAAGTCCCATGAGACTGGACCTGACCACCCCCTGCCTCCTGTCTAAGGGTAGAGACCCCTTGACCTGAATACTTTTTGCTACACCCCACCTCCTAACAATCCACCCCCCTCTCCATACTGTTCAATTGGAGCCACGCTTCCAGCACATGAACCTCTGTGGAATAAACAATCTGCAAACCGTAGCATAGGTGAAACTGTATCTGTTTTAATTTTTATGAATTCTTTTCCTTCATTTGTAGGAAAGGGAAATGAGATATAATCTTCTAAAACTCTGAAGGTCAGAATCACTCATAGATTGGAGTACTAGAAGATCTCAGAAAATGTCTAGCTCAAGGCTGCCAGGTTAATGGGTTGAACAATTAGTTCATGTTGAAATTGGACATGACCCCCTAAAATTTATACCAAAATGTGGCCCCTTAAAGTTCCCTGGAAATGCTATCCGGGGTGCCAGATGCACTACCGGAATTTGGGGTGCCTTATGATTTCACCATGGGCTTATTACTAAATCCCCAATATTAATAAGCCTGAGGGGGTTCTTGCCTAATATTTAGAGAAGAATTCTAAATACCAGCACAGATAAACAAGGCAGCATGGTACGTTTTAAGCTTTTATTTAGTGAGAAAGATGCATAGGAGAGTGAGAGCTTTATTTAAGAGAGAGAGAGGTGAATAGGGGTTCACAGCGAGCACCAGGAACCAGCCATGTGGAAGAGCATCCAGGCCTGTATCTGGGCTAGGAAGCCTAGAGCACATGGCCCAAAGGCCATGCACGCTGGAGGCACGGGGCTATAGCAAGCCCCCTCCTGACAAGAGGCCAGAGGCTGGACACTGTGTCCCAGGCTTTTAACCTACTTCCAAAGGGGAGTGGTTAATTAACTGATTGGCTGGTGGGCACCCAGGTGTGGCCAGGTAAGGGGATGAGGTCACCCAGGGGTGTGGTGAAGGTATCAGGTAGGGGCATGAGGTCACACAGGGGCTTGGCAAAGGCGTGGTCTTCCACTTCACAAATCTAATCAATTTTAGCCTGTATGCTTGCCTACTTCAATGTGAGTCACATGTGACAGATTTGCTTTGCATAACTGTCATTATTTGATGTGGAGAGGAAATACAAACCCAGATTAGGCAGCCAAACTGGAATTTTTAGTAAGTAAAAGATCCTACTTAGAAGAAAAAGACATAGTTCTCAATGCCAGTCACGTGGTTGTTTTTTTTTTTTTTTTCTGCTTTTTACACATTCCCAAGAATAAACCCTCCCCTGGCTCTGTGGTCTGCCTTCCATCAGCCACACCTGTCTTTTGTCATTTCATTTTGCTTGCTTTTGTTTTTGTCTCTTGGTGGGTCAAGCTTGGTTTGTTCTGTGGAAATAATGAGTGCCTGGATTTCCCACTCTTCAGAGCTCTGGGACAAGTTGCACGTACAGAGGTTTGTGAGTGGTGACAATCCTTGTTGACGGATCCCGCAGCAATACTTTCCTTTGAGAAGAGGCTTTACTAACTGAAGCCAGGCAGAGGAGAATTCCAGGAATGTGTTCTCAGACATTTGAGCCCATTGAAGAATGGCCTCCACTTCTTCCAGCTCTTATAAACCTTTATGAGGCCCAAATTTTGCTTGTGTAATCTGAGAACATTTTATTTTTTGAACTTTCCCCTGGTCTGGCTGGGGGTGGGGGAGTGCAAGACAATAGTTCAAAAGGCAGTTCTTTGTTCATACTGGCTCTCAGATCTGTTTCATAGGGAAATTTCCATAGAAAGTCTAGGGAAAGAAACAAATTCACTCTATTAAACATTCTGGTGGCTGGGTCTGTGGCCAACCAGGGAGCCAAGCCTAAGGAATTTCAAGAAACAGCCCTTTCTGAATTGGAGCCCTAAATCTGGCCACAATGCTAATTGTTTCACATCAGCGTTGTGTATTTTAGTGCTAGAGGGGTCTTCAGTGGCTTCTATCCTCAGAAATAGGCTAATTCCTAGTGAGCATTCGGGAAGAAAGGGCAGTAGACAGAGCTTGAGAAAGTAAACACAAGCACTTCCTCTTCCTTGCTTCTATTGCTGACAGGTGTAACTTTGTCACTTTGTTGGACTTCTCTTTTTCCTAGGGAAAGACATGGGGTAACCATGGGTAGTGGATATCTGCTGTAGTCTAAAGAGCTGGCCTGGGGAACAGGGCATGGAAGTCTAGGCTGGTGGTGTTTTGAACAAAGCCCAAACAGGCCTGGGGCTAACTTGATTTACAGGAATCCACAGAACCTGGAAAAACCCCAAGCCAAGAAGCCTTTGTTTGGAAAGTTTTGCAGGATAAAGACTTGCCAGGTCTAAACAAAGCTTTTCCATGGACATTTCAAAACAAAGCACTGAAAAGAACAGAGGGCTCCTCTATTTTTCCTTGCCGCTGGCCAGGTTTTAAGTTCAGCAAGAGAACAAGTGAGCCGGATCTGGAAAAAGATGCAATCAGACTCTGAAAAATCCAGGAGTCTATTGCCTTCTACGAAAACTTATGTGCTTCAGGGTTGGATTGCCTGAAGCTAATGACAGGTGATCTCCAGTGTACCATAGATTGACTTAAAAGCTTTGGCTTTATGATGATGTGAAAATTGTATCACTAGATGCTTCAAATTTTGAATTTCTACTTTTTTCCCAGGCTAGTGATATGTGGTCCAATCCTCTCTAGTGATGTTGGGCAATGGTAGAGCTCTGAGAACCCCATGATCACAAGGGGAAACAACTGGTACTCTAAGAGAGCTGTGTGGGCAGCAGTTTTTGGGTTTGTGTTTGTGTTTCCATATTCCAGTGTCTAAATGCCCATCTGTGTATGAGATATTGAACCCTTTATTATAAAATGGACTTCACTTTAGATGATTCTGTCCAACTGTGGGCTTATGTAAGTGTCTTGAGAATGTTGACAGTGGGCTCAACTGAGCTGTAGTGTTCAGAGATACCATGTCTGGCAGGGCCACCAAAGGAAGCTGAAGTCTCGGTTTCTGGCACTGTGAAATTGATACAATTAGGTCTGCACTACTCTGCACTGGCCAGCCAATTCAGTAGAGGTGAGAGTTGATGCAAGAGAGTAGGTTTACTCAAGAGACTAGCATCCTGGGGAAAGAGCAAATATCTTCAATCTCAAAAGTGCATTTCCCAATTTGTAAGTTAGCAGGGAGACTTTTTTATTTTTTATTTATTTAACTTTATTTTTTAATCATATATTTCTATTTTTTGTCATCAATATTACTATTTTTTAAGGTTTACAAACTTCATGCAATTCATAAATACAAATTTAGGAACAGGGTGATCCTTCCCATCCTACCTACCCATCCACCCTTCTTTTTCCTCTTTCTCATATTCCCATTAATATTTTTTACTAAGATATTTTTTCAATTAACTTTATATACATAAAATTAATTCTATACTAAGAGTCCAAAAAATAGTATAAGAAAACAAAGTCATTGCATCTTAAAGTGTCAATTTCACTTCTATTGATTACCTCATAGGTATTCTGTTAGTTACTACAAATCAGGGAGAACGTATGGTATTTGTTCTTTTGAGACTGGCTTATTTCACTAAGTATAATGCTTTCCAGTTGCTTCTATTTTGTTGCAAATGACAGGATTTAATTTTTTTATTGCTGTGTAGTGTTCCATGATATACAAATCCCATAATTTCTTTATCCCGTCTTCAACTGACAGACATTTGGGTATATTCCATATCTTAGCTATTATGAATTGAGCTGTAATAAACATGGGGGGTACAGTTGACTCTTTTGTATGCTGATTTCATTTCCTTTGAATAAATTCCTGGGAGTGGAATAGCTGGTTCATTTGGTAGGTCTATATTCAGATTTCTGAGATATCTTCATACTGTCTTCCACAGTGGCTGTGTCAGTTTACATTCCCACCAACAGTGGATTAGGACACCTTTCCCCCAACATCTTGGCCAACATTTGTTGTTTGTTGATTTCCATATGAGAACCAGTCTAACTGGGGTGAAGTGAAACCTCATTGTGGTTTTGATTTGCATTTCCCTGATGGCTAATGATCCTGAGCATTTTTTCATATATCTGTTGGCCATTTGGATTTCCTCTTTTGAAAAATACCTGTTCAAGTCCTCTACCCATTTCTTAACTGGATTGTTTGTTTTGTTGCTGCTGAGTTTCTTGAACTCTTTATACATTCTGGATATTAACTGTTTATCAGTTTCATAGTTTACAAATAACTTCTCCCATTCTGTCAGTTGCCTCTTCCCTTTGCTGAGTGTTTCATTTGCAGTGCAGACGCTTCTCAATTTGATATAATCCCATTTGTCAGTTTTGGCTTTGACTGCTTGTGCCTCTGGGATCTTTTCCAAGAACTCTTTGCCTATGCCAATGTCTTGCAGGGTTTCTCCAATGTTCTCTAATAATTTGATAGTATCATGTTGTAGATTTAGATTTTTGATCCATTGTGAATGGATTTTTGTGTAAGGTGTAAGGTAGGGGTCTAGTTTCATACTTTGGCATGTGGAGATCCAGTTTTCTCTGCAACATTTGTTGAAGAGACTGTCCTTGCTCCAGGTATTGATTTTAACTCCTTTGTCAAAGATTATGTTGGTTGTAGATGTGTGAATTGACTTCTGGCATTTCTATTCTGTTCCATTGGTCTATACGTCTGTTTTTGTGCCAATACCAGGCTGTTTGGGTTATAACGCCCTCTAGTATGTTTTGAAATCTAGCAGGAGGACTTTTAAAGGAGAAAGGGGAGGTGGATAAGACTAGAGAAGATAGACAGACTGATTTCTAGGGTTGGTTCTGAAGTGGGAGAGGTGGATTTTGATTTTATGCCAGGACCTTGTCTTCAACTTAGTGAAGCATTCTAAGTACAGGCACACACAGTACACAAAGTGGTACAGTTTATTTAAAAGGTGAGAAAGCAAACACACACACACACACACACACACATACACACACAGGCATATTTGAGGAGTTTAATGGGCCTGAGTGGAAAAGTGGCTACATGGCACCTCCCATCTCAAGTCCCAGGTGAAGGGTGATACATCCTGAGGAAGGCGCTATTTGACTGACAGGTAGGTGGATGTGATTACACGTGGAGGGGGCTTACTGTTTTCAGCTCCTGGCCTTAATCTGGATATTCCATCTCAGTAGCCATCCTGATGCTACTTAGGCAGAGGCTTCTTTGATATGAAGCTTGGCTGGTTTTGCCTGCTGGTTATAAATTCTATCCTTACTTGAGGATAGCCCCTGAAATTCCTAGGCCAATGTCTGTTGAACAAACATTCTGATCAGTCAAAAGATTAGCAGTTAGCTTTTGTTAATTAGAATGTGAAAAAATCTTTAAAAAATAAAAGGGGCCATTGCTGTGGCATAGATAGGTTAAGCAATCATCTGCAACCCTGACATCCAAGATGGGCACCAGTTCTGATCCACTTCTGATCCAGATCCCTGATAATGTGCCTGGGAAAGCAGTGGAAGATGGCCCAAGTCCTTGGGCCCCTGCACCCATGTGGGAGACCCAGATAAAACTCCTAGCTCCTGACTTCAGCCTGGCCCAGCCTTGGCAATTTTAACCAATTGAGGAATGAAGCAGTAGATGGAAGATATCTCTTTATATAAATATTTCTGTCTCTCTCTCTCTCTGTAGCTCTGAATTTCAAATAAATAAATATACCTCTTAAAAATAGAATGTGAAAAGGAAAAGAGGATGTACTTTCTTCAGGATTGCTGATGTATGACTGTTCACAAGGTTACAATGAAAAGGAAAAGGAAGATAAATTCTGTGCAGTTACATACGGTTATGCAAAAAAACTTCCAACTTTACAACAAATGAGAAAAAAAACCATAAATATAAATGGTACATATTCTAAGAGTAGTTGTGCAAGAGAATTTATGGCTAGCAAAGTCCATTTGGACCAAGGGAGAAAATTTGCAGAAACTTACTCTAGAGCATTACCTTGTTACAGGGGGCAGCTGGATCAGAAGTTCTTGTCTTGGCACAAGGGAGAATTTCAGGTTTGAGAGAGAATAGTGGTAAGTGAGGCAGCCAAGTGTAATGAGGAGAATATTCCCGACAGTCCAGGCAGTCATCTCAGGAAGGAACTGAGAGCCCAGTGTGTACTCAGGCTAGTTTTTATGGAGATATGGGTACAGGCCCACTGTGTCTCCTCCACCTGCCCATTTCTGGGATACTGTTGGTGGAGGGCTCCCTCCAGGACTTTGTCAGCACAGTATTATTAGGCTCTCTGGGTCTAGGAGGGTCGGGAGATTCTCCTAAGTTGCTCCTAGGAGAGGGTTGGAAACCATCTAACAAGGTTATTAAAGAAGATGAGACTTCTGATATGCAAGCACTGGTCTGCTTCCAAGGCTTGCTTCTATATTTCGTTCCTCATTCAGCCACATACAAATTCCCACTTAAGAAAAAAAAAAAAACTCATATTTTTTTCAACCCCTATTCCACATATCTGCTAATGTCTACCTTGCTATGTAACAAACCTAAAAACAATGGGATACTATTTCTCAAACTAGATTCCAGGGAACACTTGATTTGTAAGCAGCTCCATCCAACTTTGAGAAGTTCAGAAAACAGAGACTTAAAACATATATTAAGTCTGACTATTGGGGCTGATGCTGTGGTGTAGCGGGTAAAGCTGCTGCCCACAATGCTGGCATCCTGTATGAGTGCTGGTTTGAGTTGCAGCTGCTCCACTTGCCATCCAGCTCCCTTGCTGATGTACCTGGGAAAGCAGCGGAAGATGACCCAAGTGCTTGGGTCCCTGCACCCATGTGTAAGACCAGAAGAAGCCACTGGGTCCTGGCTTCTGTCTGGCCCAGCCCTGGCTGTGGTGGCCATTTGTGAAGTGACCTAGCTGATGGAAGACCTCTCTGTCTCTCCTTTTCTGTAACTCTGCCTTTCAAATAAATGAAATAAATCTTTTAAAAATCTGACACTTAAAAAAGGACTTTGGATAATTTTTATTCACTGCTTGAAAATTTATTTGACCCTATTATTATTTTTGCCCCGTCAATGAAATGTTTTATAGAAGGCATTTGCCACAGAAATACCTTAGGAAATATTGTTAAACAAAATTTATTTTGTGGGATACCTCCAGAAAATTAGAAGTGACTTCCTAGCACTTAGTGTTGAGAAGCATCATGAGGTACTGCCAAGGGGCCCTGGGAAAGAACACAGTAATTAGTGACCTCCAGCCATCAAACCATGCACGCTGAGAATTTGCCAGTACCTGTCTAGAGCTCTCTCCCAGTACTTTATAGTGATGGTCTCCACATTGCTGCATAGGAAGTCTGACTTCAGTGTTGCTTTTCCTGTATGGATTAAAAACTGGTTATGAAGAGGTTTCACAAGGAATTGCTGTAACAGCAATTGTCTTATCTTCCAAGATAACTACTTAGAAGATGAAATTTAATTGATATGCCTGCAAACTTGATTATAATAGATCCTCTGCTTCTGGTATTCTCACTACACATATGTTTTACTTCTTGTAGTTGTCCCACCATTTTTTTTTTTTTTTTTTTTTGTATCCTGCCCTGAGGCTGGGGTCATGGAGAGAGCAGGTATGGGAGCCAGGATATGAGGCTTGCCTCATACATGGCCTCTGTCTGCGACTCAAAAAGGTGTGGGCAGCTGGACCTGTGCACTGTCCCATAGTTTGTGAGTGTTCCGCTATATTTTCTCCAGTGCCTTTTCTCTTTGCTTTTCAGAATTGGAAGTTTCTAGTCATATCCTCAAGCTCAAGGACTTTTCTCAGCCTCGTCCAGTCTGTTGATGGATCCATCAAAGGTATTCTTCATTTCTGTTAAGTGCTCTTGATTTCCAGCATTTCTTTTTGATTCTTTCTTAGAATTTTCACCTCTCTGTTTATATTACCCATTTGTCCTATCATGTTTTCGACTTATTCCATTAGTGCTCTTACATTAATCAGAGTTGTTTTAAGGCAACTGACAGTTCCAATAACCTGACGTATCTAAATCTGGTTTTGATGCTTGTTCTATATTTAAATTGTATTTTGCCTCATAATTTTTCATGGAAAATTGGATATGATGTACCAGATGAAAGCGACTCCAGCAGGGAGGCCTTCCGTGGTGTGATAGTAAGGTACGGGGTGAGGGAAAGTGAGCCTGTGTCCCTGAACTGTGAATTTTACAAGTGCTTATCAGTCCCCCTCCCCCCTGAGGTGGCGCAGGGTGGTTACAGGGCGTGTGTTAGGCTCTGAAATGACCCATTAGGTTAGGTTCTGGTAATATAGTTTCTCTTGAGGACCTTGAAATGATCAAAATGCTTTGGTATTTTTCAAAAGGGCTCCTTCCCTCTCATGTCCCTCCCCTACACAGTGGTTTCTGTAGGAAGTCACAGTGGAATTTTCTTCAACCTTCCTTGTAACGACCTGGCAGAGGTTCCAGAGTTAAAACTCACAGAAGTGTGAGGTCTCCCTGATACAGGATACGCAGGCAGGTAGGCTAGGAGCTAGAAGCCACAAGCCACCAGTCCCTGACCTATGCACGCTCCTACTTGTCAATCAAACTGCCCCCTTTTCCAGGCTATATCTCCTTCACTTGGGACCTGGGGCAGGAGGAGATGGCACACAAATAGCCACCCCCCTCCAACCTCACAGGGGAGGCTGATGACTGAGGATTCTTTCCTGTTGGAGACCACACCTGGGGGCTTGCTGGATTGCTCTCTCTCTGTTGCCCTCTCCAACTCCATTCTCCTAGGCCTACTGCCCACTTATGAAGGGTATCTCTCTGCGTGGGGCAACCCTTGTTCATGTGTGTGAATGTTCACTTTCTCACCTTGTAAAAAAAACATTGTCTCTTTGTATACCTTGTACACACCTATACTTAAAAGGCTTCCCCATGGCTGGCGCCGTGGCTCACTGGGCTAGTCCTCCGCCTGTGGTGCCGGCACACCAGGTTCTAGTCCCGGTTGGGGTGCCAGATTCTGTCCCGGTTGCTCCTCTTCCAGTCCAGCTCTCTGCTGTGGCCCGGGAGGGCAGTGGAGGATGGCCCAGGTCCTTGGGCCTTGCACCTGCATGGAAGACCAGGAGAAGCTCCTGGCTCCTGGCTTTGGATCAGTGCCGTGCGCTGGCCTCAGCACACCAGCTGCAGTGGCCATGGGGGGTAAACCAACAGAAAAGGAAGACCTTTCTCTCTGTCTCTGTCTCTCTCACTGTCCACTCTGCCTGTCAAAACAAAACAAAACTAAAAAAAGTGGAGTAGCAGGGTCTTAAACCAGTACCCATATGGGATGCAGGTGCTATAGATGGTAGCTTAACCTGTGCCTCTGCGCTGGCTCCTAGCTCTCCAGGTTTTGAGGCAGCAATTTACTCTATGACTTGACTTCTCTGGCAGAGCCAAGAGAGTTGTTGACTTGCATTTTGTTCAGCTTTTTACTTGCTGTTAGGGCAAAATGACGACTTCCCAGCTTCTTACATAAGGATCAGAGTCTAGAAGTCTACAGCATTCTGTATACCATTCTGAGCCCTTGAAGCATAGCAATACACTGGTTGCACTAGTAACATTCACACCAACAGTATATTATGGTACCTTTTTCTCCACATCTTTGCCAACATTTGTTGTTTTATTTCGTTTTGATTTTTGGATGATAAGCATTTTAACTGGAGTGAGATGAAACCTCATGGTGGTTTTTATTTGCATTTCCCTGATAGACAATGTCCTGAACATCTTTTCATGTGTCTCTTGGATAATTGAATTTTATCCTTTGAAAAACGCTTGTTCATGTCCCTTTGCTCATTTCATAACTGAGTTAGTTGTTTTGTTATTGTGGAGTTAGTTGAACTCTTTATAGATCCTGGGTATTACTCCTTTATCAGATACATAGTTTGCAAATATTTTCTACCATTCTCTGAGCTGTCTCTTCATTTTGCCGACAGTTTCCTTTGCTGTGCAGAAGCTTCTTAGCTTGGTGTAATCCCATTTGTCTATTTTTGCTTTTATTGCCTGTGCTTCTGGAGTCTTATCTAAATAATCTTTGCCTATACCAATGTCTGAACAGAGTTTCCCCCACGGAATTTTGATGGCTTCAGGTCTTATGCTTAAATTCTTGTGAGTAGATTTTTGTATAGGGTATAAGGTAGAGGTCTTGTTTCCTACTTCTGCATGTAGAGATACAATGTTCTAATACCATTTGTTGAAGAGACTATCCTTTCTCTAGGGAAGGTTTTAGCCTGTTTGTCAAAGATTGGTTAATTGTAGATGTATAGTTTAATTTCTGAGGTTTCTAATCTGTTCCGTTGGTCCATGGCTCTGTTTTTGTGCCACTACCTGCTTCTTTTGATTACAACTGCCCTGTAATATGTCTTGAAATCTGTTATTATGATATCCCTGGCTTTGATTTTATTGCTTTAGATTGCTTTACATATTTGGGGCCTCTTCTGTTTCCATGTGAATTTTCATTGCAAAGATATTTTATATCCTTGGCTCAGTTTATCTCGTGGGGGCCGGCCCTATAACATAGTGGGTAGAGCCACTGCCTGCAGTGCTGGTATTCCATATGGGCACCGGTTCGAGTCCTGGCTTCTCCACTTCCGATCCAGCTCTCTTCGATGGCCTAGGAAAGTGGTGGAAGATGATCAAAGTCTTTGGGCCCCTGCACCCATGTGGGAGACCCGGAGAAGCTCCAGGCTCCTAGCTTTGGATCGATGCAGCTCCAGCCATTGTGGCCATTTGGGGAATGAAGCAGTGGATGGAAGAACCTCCTTCCGCCCCTGCCGCCTCTGCCTCTCTAATAAATAAACACTTTTTTTTTTAAAGATTGGAAGTAGAGTAGCCAGGACTCGAACTGGTGCCCATATGGGATGCCGGCACTGCTGGTGGTGGCTTTGCATGCTATGCCACAGCACCTGCCCCAGTAAACAAATGTTTAAAAATATTTATCTTACCGTCTTTAAATTATTTTGTAGCTATTGTGAATGGTGCTGATCCCATAAATTGTTTCTCAGCCATGACATTATTTGTATATACAGATGCTATTGACTTCTGTGTGTTGAGTTTATATTCTGCCACTTTGTCAAATTCTCCTATGAGTTCCAATAGTCTCCTAGTGGAGACTTTGATTCCCCTATGTATAGAGTCATGTCATCTGCAAACAGGGATAATTTGACTTGCTCCTTTCCAATTTGTATCCCTTTGATTTCTTTTTCTTGCCTAATATCTGCCTAAAATTCCCAGGACTATAGTTAAAATCATGGGATATCTTTTTCCATCATTTCACTTTCAGTCTATGTGTGTCTTTGTTGGAGAGACATGTTTCTTATAGGTAGCATGTAGATGGTTCTTGTTTTTTTAACTCATCCAGCCAGTCTGTATCTTTTACATTCAAGGTGTTATTGATAAATAATCAGTTTGTTATGTTATTTCCCCATAAATATTCCTATTTTTTCCCTATTTACTAGGAGATTTTCTGCTTTCACATCTTTCATGATGCTGATTATATTTCTGTTTCTGCGTGCAGCACTCCTTGAATATTTTTTGTAACTCTGGCTGGGTAGCAACAATTAAAATAATTTTTGTGTGTTTTGGAAGATCCTTATTTCGACTTAATTTATAAACAAGAGCTTCACAGCGTGCAGTATTCTGGATTAATAATTTTTTCCTTTTAGACATGGACTATGTCTCTCCATTCTCGTCTAGCCTCGAGGGTTTCTGATGAGAAATCTGCTGTCAGTATAGTTGGAGATCCTTTAAACGTAATCTGGCACTTCTCTCTTGCATATTTTAGGTTGTTTTCTTTTAGTTTTACAAGTTTGACTATAATGTTTTATTGTGACAATCCTTTCTGATCATGTCTATTTGGGGTCTATGCACTTTCTGTCCTTGGGTGTCCATATCTTTCTCCAAATTAGGGAAATTTTCTGTTATCATTTCACTGAATAGGTTTTATAAGTTATTCTTATTTTCCATTCCTTCAGGAACTCCTAGCACATGTATTTTTGGTTGTGTGATGGCATCTCATATTTCTCGAGTATTGTTTTCAGTTTTTTCTAATTTCTTCTCCTTTTGTGTGACTGAGATATTTTTGAAGATTTGTCTTCTAGCTTGGATATTATTTTTTCTTCCTTTCTATTTTATTTTTTAATTTGACACTGAATTCTTCATTTTAAACATATTTCAGTTTGACTTTTATTTAATATCTCTATTTCCCTGCAGAATTTCTCATCCATGTCATGTATAGATTTCCTTAACTCATATAATGTTCGTCTGTGTTTTTGAATAATCTTACAGTCATTGTTTTGAATTCTTTTTCAGGCATCTAATCAACCTCCTCATCTCCATTTTATTATTGAACTAATGGTGTTCCTTTGGGGGGGGGGGTCATACTTTCTTCCTTGTTCATGTTTCTTGTACCTCTATGCTTATTTTTATGTATCTGGGGAAATACTTGTCTGTGTCTCTTCTGAAGGCTTTGTTCTTGGAAATGTACCTCTACAGTTTGTTGAAATGCCTGCACCTTTAGTGGATATCCACAAGTGTATGCTGAGTAGTGTCAAGGAACTCTGGTCAGCATTTTTGGGTGGAGCAAGAGTCCAGAGCAACATCCGAGTGTGATGTGGTAAGATTTCTGCTGTTGTCAGTGGTGGGAGGGAATGATTTTGCAGGATTGTGTGCTCAAAGCTTCAGCCCTTCCCTGTGCCAAGGTAAAACAACTGTCTAGGGTGAGTTCACTGGGCCTGTGCATCCCACCCATTCAGGAGCACAAACCACCCAAAGTCTCTGTGTGCTCCGTAGTGTGAGTACAGAGCCCTCTGTAAAGACCCTAGCCTGTACTCAGGGAGTTCTGAGCTTCTGGAGTCAGACTGGTCAGTTGCCCAAAGACCCAACCATACTCCGGCTCTTCTTAGTTTTCTAGCTTGCGTGTAACTCATATTATCACAGGATTCCCACCATCACAGGGTGCAGAGGATCCATTCTGCCTTGTGAGCTGCCCCATCCATAGAAAGAGCAGCCCCTTCCCCAGACATACCTGTCTGCCTGACAGAGGTCAGCTGGTGTTCTGCCTCAGCGAGCCGAGTCGGGTACTTTGGTAGGTGCAGGGCGGGAAAGCACACAGAGCTATGTGGGCACCCTATTCCCCATCAACTCTCCAGGCTAGACCCAAAGTCAGTGGGGACTTACAGATTTCTCTCTTGGACAAAATCCTCCATTGGTGTACAGGCCCCTGCAGCCTCCACTTGCCTTGTTCTGGGAAGATGGTGGTTCTTCCCTCCCACTGCTGGGTGCTTTGGTGGAAGGAAGAGAGGGAAGCAATGTGTCCTCCCTTCATGGAGCTAAGTGAGAGCCCTACCACCTTCCGGCTCTTCAGGCCAGACTGAAAGTCAGTGGGGACCATGGGGCTCTCCTTCAGACAAGATCACAATGGCATGCAGGCTGCTGCAGGCTCCTCTCTCCTTGCTTGAAGAAGATGGTATTCCTACCAGCTGCCTGCTCACTCATGGCATCCTGCCAGCTGCTGCATGTTTGTAGAGTCTTACTGCTCTTCGGAGTCTTTTCTGTTCTGCGGGCTTTTCACTGAAAACTCTTTCCAACTGTCCCCTGGGATTGTGGTTTCTCCTCTGTTCTTCTGGTATCTTTTTGTGGTCAAAATTGTTGTATCTATTTCATATTATGCCACCTTGGATCTCCCACATAAGCTTCTTAATCATAGAACTCTTACTAGATATCCAAGGATTGAGGTACAAAAATACAAAAGGATCCAATATTCTTAAAATACTGTTCTATTTGATCATTGATACTACACACACACACAATTCTAGAGAAGAATATTAAGGAAGAAGGTGAAATGTGGATATGAGTCTCTTCATTAGTAGAAAGAGAAGGCTTTGGTTTAGGAGATGAATTGCTGAATAATTCTAGATGAGTGCTTTTTAAACAAAGGTGTGCATCAGCACCACTTGAAACATACAGGCTTTGGGTTGCACTCCCAGTAGTTCTTTTTTAAGGATATACATGTTTATTTGAAGGGCAGAATTACAGAAGGAGTCAAATATCTTCTATCCTCTGGTTCTCTGCCCAAATGGTTGCCATGTCTGGGGTTGAGCCAGGCTCAAGCTAGGTGCCTGGAATTTCATCTGAGTCTTCTATATGGATGGCAGAGGCCCAAGTACTTGGGCCATCTTCCATTGCTTTCCCAGAACATTAGCAGTGAGCTGGATCAGAAGTGGAGTAGCTGGCCCTGAAACAGGTGCTCCTGTGAGACGCTAGTGTAGCAGGCAACAGCTTAACCCATTACACAACCATGCCAACCCCTACCCCCACATTGTTTCTGATTCAGTAGCTGAGGTGGGACTGGAAATCTGCATTTCTAGGAATTCCCAGGTGAAGCTGATGCTGCTGTTGTGGGGCCCACGCTTTGAAAACTTTTCCTTCAGTCTTTATTAGAAAAATGCTCTAGCTGAGGATATAGGTAAAAAAAATTATAAGAGAACATATGTACAGTTTTAAAACCATACACAGAGCACATAAAAGAAAAATGTATTTATTTACACTCATCTGTTATAAGTACAACAGGAAGAAAGAAGAAGAAAAAACCACTAGGGAGGAGGAACTTGGGAAACAAATTAAGCTGATAGAACTGAATTCACAAAGAAGGCATTCTTTATAATGTGTAAGACTTTTGAAAAAGTGTTTGTATCTATATCAAGAATTCCTACAAACTTTTAAAGAAACAAAAAAACCTTGAGAAAGTTTATAAGCATATGATCAAATAATTCACTAAAAATGAAATCAGCTTGGCTAAAAAGCATATGAAACTGTTTGATCTCCCTAGGACCAAGGGAAAATAAATTGAGGCATTATTTCTGCCAAACACATTGGTGAATCATTAAAAGTCTGATAAGTTGAAGTATGAGTTGGGATGTGGAGAAACAAGACAAAAGTGGTAAGGCAATATACTAATGTAGCTCATTTGAGAACAATTGATCTATACTGGTGTTCTATCAAAGTAAAGACACAATCTCTTTACCCAAGGACCCAAAAGTTCCACTTACGAGGAACCTAGAGGAACTCTTGAATGTATGTGCAGAGATGTATGCAATAGTGTCCTTGTAGCATTTCTTGTGATCACGAAAAATTGAGAATAAAGTCATTCTATCAACAACCAGTGTGTAAAAATGTAGGGTTTTCATTTACTGTAATATTACATAGAAGTAAAAGGAATTAATGCTATGTAGATATGGATTCTACCTCTAAATTCTGTTAAATGTTATCATTTACCCCCAAATATTTTGAATCAAACTCAGTTAAAATTATAGCTGAAAATGTAAGCCACAAGTTTCAGTGAAACTGAATAAGAAACATCAATGACATAGGTGCTTTTGAGAAACCAAACCATGGGTTAGCTGTTATTCTTTGTTTAGATTAGGGAGATAATATAGGGCGTTGAGGAGTATTTACATACCAGTTACCATGATCTAAGAAGTAATCCATGCTTCCTAAGAAGCCTCTCTTAGGCTGTTTACTTAACAATACAAAGAATTTTCCTGTCAAATGAAGACATTAAGCTATTGTTTCAAGACTGTTGACTTTTACTGAAACAATACATGTTTGTTTTAGGATGCTGCATTTATGAAAATATTTGTAATGGAGAATTGTATGTATTTTTACTTAAATGAACTGTTGATCATTCTGTTCTTTAAAATTACTGTTGTATAATTTAAGATTTAAAGATTGTTTAAAATAAATTAATGATTCTAACATTTACTTAAAATACAATATCAGAATTTCCTGTTATGTGTATTAACTCAAAACAAAAAGGAGAGTGAACAAAGCAGATTCTTGACTATGTGTAGTAACAATGAAATATGAACAACACCATGTGCATTCTATATACCATTCTTCTACCAGAAACTGCAGTATTAAGTTAAATGTATATGCTGCTTCTATGTAATATATCTTTGTGATAAATTATGAAAGCATAAAGGGTAGTAAAGCTTATGCACGATTTCTGAGAAAAGACAGAGGAACTTCAATGATATTTGTCATGTTTTCTTCTGAAAATCAATGATCACATAAAAATATATAAACAATAACATTTGTTAAATATAGATATGTGTCTTTTGGATTTTGAAATGTTGGATGTTGAAAAGATGTTGGATTTTGAAAAGATATGCCAGAGTGGGCATTTGGCACAGTGGTTAAGGTGCTGCTTGCAACATCTACATTCAATATCAAAGAGCCTGGATTTAGTTCTCTGCTCAGCATCAGATTCTAGCTTCCTGCTAATATATACCCTGGGAGGCAGCAAGTGATGGCTCAAGTACTTGGGTCCCTATTACCCATGTGAGAGACAAAAATTGATTTCCTGGTTTATGGTTTTGGCCTAGTCTCAGCTTTTGGGGGCATTTGGGGAGTGGGTCAGAGATTTTTATCTGTCTTTCTCTGTTTTTCTCTTCCTTTCAAATAAATAAAATAAAAAATAAAAAGAAAATCTATTCCATGTGTGCATTTTTTTAAAGATTTATTTATTTTATTTCTAAGACAAAGTGACAGAGACCCGGATGGATGCTATGGTCAATGTTGGGCCAGACTGAAGCCAGGAGTTTACAACTCTGTCTGGGTATCTACTTGGCTGCAGGGGCCCAAGTACTTGGACCATCTTCCATTGCTTTCCCAGGCACATTAGCAGAGATGAATCAGAGGTGGAGCAGTCAGGAGTTGAACTGGTGCCCATGTGGAATGCCAGCATTGTCGGTGGTAGCTTAACCTGCTGTGTCTCAAAACCGACCCCCAACTCAATGCATTCTTAATTGGATTATAGAACATGGATAAGTGGAAAATGTATTATTTTATCTATGTATTTCTTATTAACCACTTCCATATAGCAGATCTTCCCTATCCCCCATTCAAAACCAGGTCCTATATGAGTATGGGCAGCCATATATTCATGTAACTCCAGGAACATGGTAGGCACCCATTGTTAAAGCATTGACCTGTAAGTACCTTAACATCGCTCCAGGAATATTTCTGCACATTCTAATCTGCAGTCTCTTGCTTGTTCATGATAAAGTAGATTGATTTAAAGAATTGGCTCACAGAACTATGGGCCAGGCAAGCCCAAAATATGCAGGGTGGGTCAGAAGTCTGGAGATTCTACCAGGAGCTGATGTTGCAATGTTGAGCTTAAAGGCAGTCTGAAGGCAGAATTCCTTCCTCCTTAGGGAACCTCAGTCTTTTCTCTTGAAGTCTTCAGTTGATTGGATGAGGCTGATCTGCATGTGGAAGGGAATTTGTTTTATTCAAAGTCTACTGTTTTAAATGTGTATCACATTTGAAAAATACCTTCATGGCAACGTCTGGACTGGTATTCACCAAATAACCGGGCACCACAGCCTCACTGAGAGGACACATGTATTTAACCGTCACACCCTCTCTCTGCTGACCAACCGGTCTGAATCTGCAGCCTCTGTTTCCTCCATTCTCCTCAGTTTCTGTGAGATCAATGGCTTCGATTTTGCATTCATCCATTCGTGGTTCAAATCCCTTTTGGAACATATTTATGCTAAATGATCTCAATCTTAGAAAATAAAATCTCTCCTCGGCCTCTAACCCTCCCATTTTCACTACACCTATCTCTCCCTTGATGACCTTAATTAATTTCCAAGAATTCCTTTGCTAAATGAACAAGCTTTAAATGAAGAAAATAATTCCACTAATTTTAATAGAAAAATAATGATGAATTCCATGTGCATTTACTCTATGCAAATAATTTTCATGGATAGCAAATATATATTGAAGGTTAAAGACAAAGTTTTTATAAGTAATGACTAATATTTTGAAAGTCAATAATTTATGCATTAAATAAGATATAGTGAAAGTTTCTTCTCAAAAGAGAAACTTACTTTCACTTTCCCCACTGTCTCCATCCACTTGACCCACTTTCTTGACCCTCTTAGTTCACTAAGTTCTCTTGCCAACAACCTTGCCAATAGACTATCTTGTTTTTAAGTTCAGTGTTTTGACTTGGCTTCTTGGAAGTAATTCATAAAGTTTATCATTTCCTATAATTTAAGTGTCCTTCCTTCCTTGCTTTCAATTTTGTTGAACATTTATTGATGGACCATTTGTGATACATCAAAACATCCTAAGTACTAGAAATGTGGAGATGGGTAAAACTTGGGTTGTGCCCTTGAGGGTTTTATGGGCTGGGGCCTGATGACAAGGAGGCTGGTAAATGCTGCTTCGTCATGATGTCACAGGTTCTGGGCTATGACTATGTTTGTTAGTGTGGTAGGCTGGGGAGAAACCTAGATAAGGCTTTCCTAGAAAAAGTACTATTTGAATTCAGTATTAAATCTTGAGTGTTAATAAGATTTCCAACTCTTCTTATTTGCTTTCTATCTCTTTGGCTTGTTTTCACCTCTCTCTCTCTCTCTCTCTTTTTTTTCTTTTTTTTTGTATTTTGTTTCCCTGTCTCCTTTCCTTGACCCTTTATTCTCTTCTCATGCTACTCATTAATAATTTTTTTTACTTATATAAGGTGAACAAATTTCATGTATTTCATATATACAGATTTAAGACCATAGTGATACTTCCCACCCTACTCTCTCTCCTGCCCATGCTTCTATCCTCCCTCCTCTCTTTATTATTTTTTGTTTTAATTTTTAGAATGACATACTTTCAGCTTATTTTATAATCACAAGCTTAGCCCTTAACTAAATAAAGAATTCAACAAGTAGTAAATGCAAAACCCACTGTACCTAAAGAGTATAGACAAAGACTGTAAACAATAATCAAATCTCAGAATCTCAATTTCAATCATATGGGTTACATTTATTTGCCACAAATAGGGAAAACACATGATGTTTGTCTTTGTGGGATTGGCTTGTTTCACTAAGTATGATGGTTTCTATTGCATCCATTTTGTTGTAAAATGGATTTCATTTTTTTTTTTTTTACAGCTGAGTAGTATTCTACAATATACATATACGGTCATCAGTTATCTGGTCATCAGTTGATGGACATCTGGGTTGACTCCATATGTTAGCTATTGTGAATTGAGCGGCAATAAACATGGGGGTCCAGATATCTTTTTTCATATGCTGATTTCATTTCAGTTGGGTAAATTTCCATGTGTGGGATGGCTGGGTCATGCTACTCAATTTTGGTATTTGTTTGTGGTCTTTTTTTTTTTTTTTTTTTTTTTTTTTAAGATTTACTGATTTATTTTAAGGAGTTACAGAGAGAGGTAGAGTGAAAGTGAAAGCAAGAGCAAGCAAGAGAGAATGAGAGAAAGAGGCCTTCTATCCACTGGTTCACTCTTCAGATAACCGCAATGGCGAGAGCTGAGCTGACCCGAAGCTAGGAACCTTGAACTTCTTCCAGGTCTCCCACATGGGTGCAGGGGCCGCAGGACCTAGGCCATCCTCCACTGTTTTGCTAGGCACTGCAGGTGGCAGCTTTACCCATTATGCCACAGAGCTGGCCCCAAGAGTTATTGTGTTGTTTTTTTTTTTTTTTTGAGTTATTGTTTCTTCTTTTTTTTTTTTTTTTAAGATTTATTTATTTATTTGAAAGTCAGAGTTACAGAGAGAGAGAGGGAGAGAGAGGTCTTTCAACCGATGGTTCACTCCCTAGATGGCCTTAATGGCCGGAGCTGTGCCAATCTGAAGCCAGGAGCCAGAAGCTTCTCCCTGGTCTCCCACACAGGTGCAGGGGCCCAAGGACTTGGGCCATCTTCCACTGTTTTCCCAGGCCATAGCAGAGAGCTGGACAGGAAGTGGAGCAGCTGGGTCTCAAACTGGGGCCCACATGGGATGCTGGAACTTCAGGCTAGGGCGTTAACCCACTGCGCCACAGCGCCCGAGTTGTTTCTTCACTTCAAGACCTCTTCCCTTTCCCAGTCTAGTTTCTTCTTTCTTCTTTCCCAGTCTAGTTTTGAGCCAATGCTCCCATAGCATCATGTGAATTCTATCCAGCATTTGTTACACTGTCCAGTCATTACTAGTTGATCTACCTTTGTGGATTTTTCTACTTATTCTCTGGGGTCCTTTAGGCCAAAAGCTGGGTTTTTGTTCTCTGTGGCTTTAGTTCCTGAAGTACTGCCTAGCACCAGGTCTAAAACATGTCTCAATATACATGTGAGGAATGAGTACAGGGATCCAGTATCCTCCAAGAGCTTTCCTCATGGCCATCAAATCAGCAATGGTTCCTTTTCAGTCTGCTTTATAAAAATCAAGAAAAAGGAAAAACAGTAAGTAAATGTTTGTTAAATAAAAGGATTTAGACTAAGATTTTTAAAACAGTCCAAATTGACATAAAAAGCAAACCACACAGAAAAATCCCTATCAGACAAAATGACATAAATGATACAAAAGACCTTTGGGATAAATTAAAAAAAATAGCAATACTTGGGGCAAGTATTTGGACTAGCGGTTAAGCCATTAAGTAGGATGCCAACATCCTATGCCTGTGTTCAAGTCCTGGCTCTACTCCTAATTCCAGCTTCCTGCTGGTGTGCACCCAGGAGGTAGCAAGTGGTAGTTCAAGTAGTTGAGCCTCTGCTATTTACATGGGAGAGTCAGACTGATTTCCCAGCTCCCAGCCTTAGCCTGGTTTAGCCCCAGCTATTGTAGGCAATTGGGAGGTGAACCAGCTAATGAGAGTTGTCTGTTTCTTTGTCTGAATCTCTGCCACTCAAATAAATAAATAATTCAGTGGAACACGTCCTAAACCTAAACAATGAATTTGTGATTTACTAAACAACATCAGGGTATACATGTATACAAGGAGTCTTCAAAAAGATAATGAAAAATACATACTATGAAAAAACTGACACATAAATTTCAAAAATCTTTTGCATCGAAATAAACTTATGCTTGAATTCAATTTTCCATGAGCTTTAAAAATTTATTAATTAAATTAAATTGATTTATTTGAAAGAGTGACAGGAACAGAGGGATGGCGGGAGGAAGGGAGAGAGAGAAAGAGAGAGAAAGAGAGAGAGATTGATTTTACATCTGCTGATTCACTCTCCAAATGGCTGTAAAAGTCAGAGCTGGGCCAAGCTGACCCCAAGAGGCTGGAACTTCATTCAGGTCTCCCATATATGTGGCAGAGGCCCAAGCACTTTGGCCATTCATGGCTGCCTTCACAGGCACTTTAGCAAGAAGCTGGATCAAAAGTGGAGCCACAGGAACTCTAACTGGCGTTAATGACATGGTATGCCAATGTTGCAAGTGGCAGCCAAACCCGCTGTGTCACAATGCCAGCCCCTCCATTAATTTTTTTTAAGATTTATTTATTGTATTTAAAAGGCAGACTTATCAAAAGAGAGAGGGAGAGATAGAAAGAGAGAGAGAGATCTTCCCCCTGGTAGCTGACTTCCCAAATGGCCATGAAGTCTGGATCTGGGCCCATCCAAAGCCAGGAGCCAGGTGTTACTTTCAAGTCTCCCATGTGAGTGCAGGGGCTGAAGAACTTGGACCATGTTCCATTGTTTTTCCAGGCACTATTGCAAGGAGCTGCAAATGAAGTGGAGCAGCTGGGACTTGAACCGGTGCCCATATGGGATGCCAGTGCCAAAGGTAGCAACTTGACCTGCTATGCCACAGTGTGGGTCTGTTCATGAACTTTTTGAAGTACCCTTGCACATGCTTTTAAGAATGTCATAGATAGGGACAGGCATTTGGTACAGTTGTTAAGAAATCACTTGGAACACCCACATCACATGTTGGAGTGCCAACTCTGCAACCTATTCCTGTTTCCTGCTAATGCACACCCTGGGAAGCAGCAGGTGGTGGCTCAAGTACTTGGGTCCCTGCGACCCATGAGGGAAGCCTAGCTTGATTTCCTGTGTCCTGAATTTGGCCTGGCACAGCCCTGGCTGATGTGGGCATTTGGAGAATGAATCAGCAGATGGATGATCTTTCTCTGTCTTTTTGTCTATTTGCTGTCTCTATTTTCAAATAAAATGAAAATAATACTAATAATAAATAAAAAGCTTATTAGAAACTAGAAAGATATTCTTAGGCAAACAATAATAATAATAATAATAGTTACCTTAGTTAGCATTATGAGTGTATGCGCTGTACCAGGTACTATACTCAGTATTTTACATATATTATCTAAATTCATCCTTATATAACTCTATGAAGTACATATAATTAGTATGCCCAGGTTGCTTATGAGGCAAATGAGAGCTTCATATTCAAGTCAGCTTCATCCAAACGCAGTGTGTTCAGCTTCCCAATTAAGATGTTTTCCCTTGTGGTACAGAGCTTTGCACAGGCAAGACTGTATTCCATGAGACCATACCAGCTCTCAGATAAGCCAGAGCCACAGCCAAGGCACTTTTCCAGCCCATCTTTATGGTTTTTTTTTTTTTTCCTTTGAGCAGATTTTCCTATTTAGGAGCTTTTGAGGAGAAGGATGGCCACGTTGCATGTAAAAGTGGGCCCTTGGCTGCAGAGGGAGCTGAGCATTTTCACTTGGTCTCACCTGCAGGTTTCCTGTGTGGTCTGTGGATCTGTGTCTCAGAATGAACTCCCTTTGCAGAATGAAGGAGCAGGGAGCTGGGAGCCAGAATGCCTGCTCAGAGCTCTCTAATGAAGTAAAGACTTCTGCAGAGTCAGTGGCTTTAACAGAGTGCGAGGCCTGGCTTGCTTTATTTGGAGTCTCCTCACAATGTCACGTTCAGAGCTCAGCTCACAATTAACAAACAGCATGTGTTCTTGATGTATTAGAAAGATTTTATGAACTAAACATTATCTGATATAAACATTACAGATTTAGTTCTTTTTTAAAGATTCATTTATTTTTTTGAAAGCCAGAGTGACAGGAAGAGAGGGAGAGAGAGACAAAGAGAGAAATCTTCCATCTGTTGGTTCACTTCCCAAATGCCCACAACAGCCAGGGCTCAGCCAAGCTGAAGCCAGGATCCAGGAGCTCCACCTGGATCTCCCACATAGGTGGCAGGAGCCCAAGTATTTGGACTATTTTCTCCTTCCTTCCCACATGGATTAGCAGGAAGCTGGATTCAAGGCATACGGTAGCTGGGACTTGAAGCAGACTTGCCTAGGTAGGATTCTGGTGTTGCAAATGGCAGCTTAATCTGCTGTACCGCAACGCCTGCCCCATCTTTCCTTCACAAATTTCTGTCACTGATTATTGTTGATACTTTTATGAAGATGGAAATATGGAGATTGCAGGGTTAACTCACTTGTTAAAGACCACTATGAAAATGAGGAATGCAGTTTGAAAGATGTGGCTTTTGTTGCCTTGTTTTAGCTCATAAGACCACTGTAAAATTTTCAGGCGTTCTCCAGTTCGTTGTTCTATCATTTGTAGCTTGAAACCAGCATGTTGTATGTACTTATACCAGAGAGAAGCTATAAACCAGGGCTCTCCTGACTCTCTCACAGAGAAGCTGGTTTAGTGTCCATTGCTTCCATGACTGTCCCATATACCAAAGTTTCTATTAAATACTGCATTACACTTAAGAGCAGTGTCATTTAAAACTTCCTTGCTGGTCTCCAGGCGGACCTCATCTGAGGTGCCTGGTGGGCCAGAGGGGTCTTGAGGGAGGGGTGGTTTCAGCTTTTGTGTAGCATCATAACTGCACAACCACTTGGTGTCTTGAAGTGTGAAAGTCTAAGTTGTCTGTGTATAGAGTGCCTATTTTCCCTCACAAGAATTTGAACTTCGTGAGGGTGGAGAGTGTATTGCATTTTTGTTGCCACACAGCTAGACAGTAGCACCAAAGACAGTCACAGAAATCTGTTTCCCTCAACAACAAATTTGGAGAGAGCCCACAGAAAGCTGACCAGCTCCAAACAAGGGAATGCTACAGTCTTACTCTCTGCTATGATTTGGATGTGGTTTCTCCCTCAAGGTCCATGTGGGAGACTTAGTCTTTGGGGTACCTGTGCTGAGGTGGTGGAAGCTTTGAGAGGTGGGTGTAGTGGGAAATCTTTAGGTCATCAGGTGCCTACCCCGCAAAGGGAATATAGATCTCCTGGAGTGAGTTCTTAGCAGAGTGAGTTGTTGGAAAAGGCTGAGCCTGGCACCTGAGCCTCTCCCCGATTTCTTGTGTTGAGACATGGTCTTCTACATACACTCCTGCTGTCTGACACGTGGCCATTGACAAAGCCAATGCTGTGCTGTTTGAACTGTCAGCCTCCAAAAACATGAATTAAGTAAACCTTTTCTTTACAAGATTAACCTGCCTCAGGGATTTTGTTATAGCAATGAAAACTGACAAATACACTCTCTAAAAGGGAAAACCTGGAATACAAAAGAAGAATCAGAAGACCCTACCAAGGTTGAGCTTAGCATGGCTTCTAATCCATTCTCACCTCACAGAGGCAGCACAAGGAGAGATGGTAGGCCTACAAAACCCTGAAGATTCTTATAAATAGTCACAAGTGTGTGGAGAAACAGTCTGAGGAGGGAGTAGTCAGCTTAGGGAAATGCTAGGAGAAACTCTCTCCTCACAGGATCTCAGCAGAGAAAAGAGGAGCTCCCAGATCCAGAGCTTTGCACTTTCCACAGTTCTGCAAGAAATTGCATAATAACCCGAGGACTCTGGGCACCCTTGGTGCCTGGCAAGGAAATAGTTGGGGGGAGGGACTGGCACCCACAGCTGGGTGATGTGAGCTCTCAGTGAGAATAGTAGGGCAGCTTTGAAGAAATAAAGTCTGATGTCTTCAAGTGGGCTCCCAGGGCCCCTGCCAAGCATCCCCTTGTTCTCTTGTGCCACAGGCCATACGAAGAATCTAATGCAACACTCAGTCTTTAACCTGCAGCCCAGAGGAGAAGACAATGTACTTTCTGATGACCTGCAAAGGGTGTCAGTGAGACCTGACCTGCATTTCACAGAGCAAAGAGAATTTCTTCTTTTTTGAAATATTTATTTATTTACTTGAAAGGCAGATTACAGAGAGATATAAGGAGAGACAGAGAGAGAGAGGTCTTCCATCCACTGGTTTACTCCTCAAGTAGCTGCAAGGGCCAGAACTAGGCCAATTTGAAGCCAGGAGCTTTCTCTGGGTCTCCCATGTAGGTGCAGAGGCCCAAGCACTTAGACCATCTTCCACTGCTCTCCCAGATAGATTAGCAGGGAGCTGGATCAGAAGTGGAACAGCCGGGACTTGAATTGGCACCCATGTGGGATACCAGTATCACAGGTGGCAGCTTTACCCACTATGCCACAATGCCACAAGAGAATTTCTTGATAGAGTTGTCCACATTACCCTTGTAAAAAGACAAGAGAGAAGTCATGGTGGTCGAAAAAATGAAAATAGGAAAAAAATAAAGAAGGGAAGAGGCAAAACACAGATAAATAGCTCAATCTGTATTTCCATGGGTGCTTTGGGCCATAAAAGAATTATGAACAGCAATTTTACAAAGTGCATCCACAAAGTAAGAATTTAAGGGCAGAATGGAAAAAAACCAACAGAGCAAAATGAAATAGATTTTAGTGCTAAGGGAACAACATAAGAAACAAAACAACGTCATTATAAAACTTAATTAGAAACATAAAAACAATAGAAAACAGAGTCCACACCAGAAAAATCAGATTATTTACATAGAGAAAATGCTGAAGATGACCACAGGGAACACAGAGGGAAAAGACAAGAGTTGAAAATAGGGAGAATGAAGTGTCCTACCACTGGTCCTGGGGCTGACTTGAAGGGCTCCACCCAGCCAGTTCTTCCACTTTACTGAGAGCCCTGACTCTGTTCACCCTCTATTTTTCCTTATTTATCAAGCAGTCTAATCTCAGACTCTCGTTATCCAGCTGAGATCAAATCACGCTGCTTGAAATAATATTTTTATTTTGTTTTTGTTTTTTTGGTAAAAGCTCTTGGAATGATAGATATTCTAGTACGGTTTGTGCTTGGTGTAGAACATGAGATTTTCTGTATTGAAGACTTTGATCCTATGATCTGTTATAGTAATCAGCTCCTGCGACACTAGGAGTTAATGTCCTTTGCTTCTTCGCTCCGTTCTTTATATTCAGTTGACCAAACAAGAAAACAAACAAAAAATGAAACAAAACTGTGACTAAATCCAACTCTATATGCCTTCTTTGAGCACTTAAATGTAGTTGGAGAAACTAAACAAATCTTTGTCCTTTTCAAAAGAGCACTTGTACTTTCTGGTATCCCTTGAATGTTCTCTTTACTCTCTGACTGTTCAAAATGGCATTTATACACTTTCTCTGCTCTAGCCATTAGTATCATTCTACTCCTAGATCCCTTTAGCCGATCATTTCCCTGCATAGGTCAAAGCTTAACCTCTTCCCCGCATTACCATTACTGAATCCTTACCTTTCTCAATGACTCCTCAGAGGAGTAAGCTCTCCATCCTTTCTGAAACGCTCTTGCTAGTTCCTCTGCTACCTCCCTGGCTACTTCTTCTCAGGCTCCTTTAGCAGACTCTCCTCTTTCCAACCTCAAAGTGTGCTCAAAGGCTTAGTCCTTTGTATACTTCTATATCTGCCCTGATGTTGTGTGCCACACTCACATATGCTGATTGATTTGGGGTTGGGAACTGAGTGCAGGTATTTCTTCAATCTTTTCAGAATATTGTAGCATGGTGAGCACTAAAGGCCACCTATCTACTCTTCATGATTTCGATCATTCCTTTGGTGTTAATTCCATTCACATGTTGACCAGTATTAAATTTCTCCCTTCATTGAACTTTTGACTTGGCATAAATAATTCTGCCTACTGCATTTCTACTAACTCTCAAATGTAACATTCCTGGACCTCTGTTTCCAAGCTAAGCTATTACTTCTCTGACCTTCCTCCTCTCAGAAGTGGCACCAACTTTAAACCAGTAGCTGAAGTAAAGCAAAACTAACCAACCAACCAGACACACATACATACACACTAAGGGCTCTCGGCTCCATTTCTTTCATTCCTCCACCACCAAACCATTAACAAGTGCCACTCCACTATTTTTTTTATTATTATTTATTTGAAAGGCAGAGTTACAGAGAGGCAGAGGAAGAGAGAGAGAGGGATCTTCCATTCACTGGTTCACTCCCCAGATGGCCGCAATAGCTGGAGCTACACTGATCTGAAGCCAGGAGCCAGGAACCAGGAGCTTCTTCCACGTCTCCCATGTGGGTGCAGGGGCCCAAGGACTTGGGCCATCTTCTACTGCTTTCCCAGGCTATAGCAGAGAGCTGGATTGGAAGTGGAGCAGCCAGGACTAGAACCAGCACCCATATGGGAAGCTAGCACTGCAGGCGGTGGCTTTACCCACTATGCCACAGCACCGGGTCAGCCACTCCACTCTTAATACATATTCTACATTTGCTGTTCTTTGTCCTTGCTGTTATCTCTCTAGACCAAGTGACCATCATCATCTTGTGCCTGGATTACTACAATAATCTCCTTTCTGGACTTCCTGTTTTTACTTCATCTACCTCCTCTTTCAATTCATTCTTTACACAGGTGTCAAGTTCATCATATAAAAAAGTAAATTGCATCATAATTCTCCTCCCTCTTATAATTTCTAAAGTCTTGATATTATATTTTTGAATAAAGTCACAACTTCCTGTCTTGGCTTAAAATTTCTTGTAGGAAATGACTCCTGTCTACTTCCTCAGCCACACGATTCCCTCTCCTACCCTCCCACTGAGCTCCAGCCCCATGGGCCTTCTTTCTGGTACCCAAAATCGCCATGATTATTTCTGCCTTAGGCAATTTATTTTCCTTTTCTATTCTAGAATGTCCTCTTCCTCCTCCATAAAACCTTTTCTTGACTGGGTCTTCTGAATCCTTCAGGACTCAGCTCACATTTCACATCCCAAGAGAAATCTTTCTTTACTAAAATAGTCTTTTCTCCACTTATTCAACACCTGTCCTTATGTACACAGTACTTGCCACACACAATCTGCAGATTATCTTGGTATTTGGTATGTCTTGCTTATTTCTCTATCCTCCTCTAGAATACAAGTTCGGTGAATGTAAGGATTTTACCTGTATTTTTTTTTTTCATTCTCATCTTTGGTGTCTAAATGTTCCAAACACATTTGTAAAACATACTCAAAAATGGAAAACCTATGGTAAAAATGATCATTGTTGAAGAACAGACACATTTAAACAGAGAATTAGGGCTCAGCATTTGGAAGTTGAAATTTACTGAACAGATTTTAAGAATTAAAAATTTTGACACAATGAAAATAACAATATAACCTATAAAACTAAGAGTGTAAAAGGAATTACAAAAGCTGATTTTCTTATTGTTCAGAGTAGTCAGTCTTTCAAAACATGGTAGATAGTGTAATATTACATTTTATACTTCTTCCTATCTATCCTCCCAGTGGCATGTATTAACAGAAAAGAGATTTTTATAAAAAGAAATGATTATTTCTGAATCATGAGAATTTTAGTGACTTTTTTTCTTTCTTCTGTAGTCTTTTACTGTCACTTGAAAAGTAGAAGATATACTACTTCTATAAAATCAGTGAGGTAAAAAAATAGTAAGTAGAGATGAAAAAGTGAAGATTACAGTGATAGAGAACATACCCTTCTAAGAAACTACTGTGAAGGAGAGAAATAAGAGATTCAAATAAAAGGAGTTCTTTCCAAAGCTTTACTTTTTTGCTTCTTGCATAAGAAGCGAGGAAGCTGAATAAACCGAATGCTAAAGAAAATGTTTGCAGAAGCAAGGCTGTGTGGCCACGGCGTATTCAGGAAGGAGAGGTGATGGATGGCCATGATGCCTTTCTGAGAAGGGGAGAGTAGATGGTGCCACATGTTTGCCTATTGTAGGAAGGGTGAAAGGTGAAGATGACTAGAGATTCGGGAAGGAATGTAGATATAGAAGCAGTGGCTGGAAACTGAGCGGCTTGGTAGCTAGTGGCTTCTATTATCTCAGTAAAGCTGGAGACAAGTCACTACTTGAGAACGGGTATTGGGAATTTTGAAGAAACTGGAAAGCTGATAATATGGTGGAAGTACTACTACTGGAGAAACAGCAAGATTAGGAGCAGTATCGAGGGCTCAGTTGAGGTTACTGGTTGTGAATGTTTATGATCCATTTTCCATTGCTATAACAGAATACCTGAGACTGGGTCATTTACAAGGCATCTTCAAAGATTTATGGAAAATAAACATAAAAATTTAAAAATAAATTTCAAAATAATTTTTTGTACCAACATAAACTTACCTTTTAATTCAATTTTTAATGAAGTTTTTGATGTACCCTCACATAAAGAAAAGAGGCTTATTTGGTCACATTTCTGGAGGCTGGCAGTCCCAGACTGGGTGGCTCCATTGGCTCAGCTGTTGGTGAGGACCTCTTGGCAGATGGCATCACAATGGCTGGAGTGCCTGAGGAAAGGAGAGATCACATGATAAGACAGGTAGCCAGACAGCAGGGAGGGGTCAGGCTCAGTCTTTATAACACACTTTATTTCTCAAGAGCAACCTAAATCCCATAAAAATTCACTTAATCCCTTTCAAGGATAATACTCCCAAAAAGCTTATCACCTTCTGCTAGTTCCACCTCTTTAAGGTTCTATTGTCTTTCTTCTTTTCCTATTATTTATTTGAAAAAGTAGAGTGACAAGGAAAGAAGAGGGGAGCAGAGGGAAGAGAGAGAGAGAGAGAGAGAGAGACTGATTTTCCATCTACTGGTTTACGCCCCCAATGGCTGCAACAGCCAGGAGGCAGAAATTCCATCCTGGTCTCCTGTGTAGATACAGGGGCCCAAGTGTTTGTACCATTTTCCACTGCCTTCCCAGACCCATTAACGGGAAGCTGGATCAGAAGTGGAACAGCTGGGACTTAAACTGATACTCCCGTTTGGGATGCCAGTGTCATGAAGGTCACTTAACCTTCTGTGCCACAACACTGGTGCCTCCACTGCCCCTCAGCATTGCCCCACTAAGGATCAAGCTTTCAACACATGAATTTTGGGGGGACACACTCAAACCACATCCCAACTGTAGCATGTAAGGAATCACAGTCTATGAGTCTGAGTGATTTTTCTCTAACATTGTTCAGGTATGGAGAAGGTGAGTGGCTGAGCTCACTGATAGTGAGTGCTTTGCTCAGCATATGTGAAACAGTAAGAAAAGGGTCCAATGGGGAGTTCAGGAGTCGCAGGAGGAAGATTGTAAGGAAGTGATCCAATGTGGATGATGAGGGAAGCAAAGAAGCTCTCATGTACAAAGAGCAATTGGTGTAACCTGAGGTTGAAGATAATGACAAGTTTGAAACAATGTTGTCCCCAGGTCAGTATGAATACCCCTGCCAGTCTTCTTTCTCTGTGTGTGAATGGAAGACATATATCTCAAATAAGTTCTAGTGCCATCTCCTTTGATACATCTGGCTTTGTGATTTGCACAAGCTTTTGACTTGGGCATCAGTTTCCTTATTTGTAAATAAAATAGTTGAACTACATCAGTGTATTTCAAACTTCAGTATGCATGTGAATTATTTGAGCTATCTTGTTAAAATTCATACTCTGAGTTAGTAGGCTTTGGATAGGGCCTGAGGTGTTACATTTGTAACAAAACCCCAAATAGTTTTGATGCTGTTGGTCCAGGAACCATACTTGGAGTAGTGAGGGGCAGATGGGTTCTGCAGGCTTCAGCATTCTGATGATAAATCTTGGGTCTTAAAATATTTTTCTGCTTTCTTCTTGTCATCTTTTCTTTGAGCTTTGCCAATTTGAAAACAAACGTCTGGATACTTCTATAGATTTCCCTTAACTGGGCAGGAAGTAAATAGAGAAAGATGTGAACCCTGCAGAATGACCACCGCCCAGCAAGGGAAACAGAGAGCATTCAGATGACGTCTTAGAGCCTGTGGCTGTCTGGGAGGAGGTGGAGATACAGCCTTTTCCCAGGCATTGTCTGTCAAACAGGAATGTATTATCATGCAGGAAATGGCCCCAATACAAATGGGGACACCAGAGATCAGGGTTGGAAGAGAGGCTGATGGCAGCAAACGGCAATTCAGGGACAAGTTCCTCAGATCAGCTTCCTTCCTTTGTCATGGCAAAGGTTTCGCTATGTCAAGCTGCCTTCGCTTAAAACCATATGTTCCCAATCTAATATATTCAAAACTGACCCCCACAAATCCTCTTTTACTCGGTCAACTTTAAGTTTCATTTTGTTTTAAGGGTAAATACTGTTGGAAGATCATCTGGCTCTGACTTTGAGAAACCCAATTACACTCTTCCAATATTGTATGTTTCCCATATGTAACTTTTACACTTCAAAAAGTCCCAGCTACGGGGATGGGTTTTCCTGGGCTAACCATGTTTTTCACAGGCAATAAATATATGTTTCAATGATTAGAAAAATAGTAAGTGCTTTAGCAGGCTGACTCTGATATATTATATCCAATGGGGAAATTTGTTATAAGGGGAAATAAATGAAAGAAAGAGTCATGACATTTTTTAACAGTCATAGCTGCTTGAGGGCCCTTTTTGTTGAAAAACATCATGTTAGTGATGGTAGGAAGTGCTGAATATGAGTAATTTAGAGGCACCGTTTCCTTCTAGGGTCTGTTTCAATGGAAGAGGAAATCATTCTGAGAAGTACTTGTGGGTTTGATGTTGCTCATCCAGCTGCCCATGGGCCAAGTTTAGAAAAGACTGCAAAAGGCACACCCAGGTCTGAATGTCAACTTCTCGCCTTCCCTCCTATGGGCAGTGCACTCTGTTACTCTTCATCCTTGAGGCTGAAGAAAGGGTTGATGTTATCAAATGGCTTCCTCTTGCTTTCTGGAAGTTAGCTGGCCTCAGTATTTGAGGGTGGCAAAAAGCAAAAGAATAAGAATGATCTTATCTTAGGTCAGTCTGCTGGGTTTTCTTTAAATATCCTGATTCCATTCCAAGAAATGTCTTGGAATATGTTTTTACATTGTGCTGAAATCCAAGGCCTCTTTATCTCCAGGAAATGGTGACTGGGTTTCACAAATGCAATTGAGTGTGTTTATTGATAGCAGCCATTTGCAGTAGAGCAAGCAGTCTTCTAAACCATGAAAAGAGCTGTCACAAAAGTCCATTTTCATAGGAAAAGAACACTGTGCTACAGAAACACAAATGGGGGCTGGCATTGTGGCATAACAGGTTAAGCCTCCACTGTGGTGCCAGCATCCCATATGGGCACAAGTTTGAGTTTCTCCTGCTCCATTTCTGATCCAGCTCCCTTCTAATGCACCTGGGAAAGCAGCAGAAGGTGGCTCAAGTCCTTGAGCCCCTGCACCCACCCAGATGAAGCTCCTGGCTTCTGGCTTTGGCCTGGTCCAGCCCCAGGTGTTGCAGCCATCTGGGGAGTGAACTAGTGGATGGATGGAAGATCTCTCTCTCTCTCTCTCTCTCTCTCTCTCAGTAACACTGCCTTTCAAATAAATAAAATAAATATTTAAAAAAGAAACACAAATGGACTCAATAAACACAAATGTACTCTGTTTGCTCTCTTCCCCCAGCTCTTACATACTTCCATGCATACTGTTTAATCCATAGGCCAGGAAATACATGACAGCTTTGACTAATTAAACTGAAATATTATACAAGGTCACTTTAATTGCCCGTGCTCATCAGTAGATTGAAATGAAGTAGAAGGAACTGGAATAACCTTGCTTGAAATGCAGTAAGTTACCATCGTGTAAAACCAAGGAATTCTAAGAGCTGTCACAGTAAGCACTGTGGAGATTGTTTTCCAAGGGGCCTGGTGGGGATGTGTAAGTGGATTATAAGACTATGGATTGCTTTGAAAGGAAATTTTTTTAATGGAAGGAGTTTTAACTCCATGTAGCAAATTAAATTCCAGATGTTCACCACTACAAAAATCTCTACCAGATGTCTAAACTTGTGGCGGCTGGGGATGTTTATTGCAAGTATCACATTCAGCACCTGTTCCATAGAGCACTCCCTATTACCTTTTCATCTGTCCCAGCATGTTAATCATCCAGGAAGGATGAAATATTTAGGCCTCACTGGATAATTAAAGAGGCTAGGAAAATGTTGAAAACTGCTAATTACTCCAAATGCCACTGAAGTAAATGACTATAGTGTTTCTCTTGGGATCTTTTTGAAGATTTATTAACCACACTGCTTCAAAATATGGAATAGTTTTTGGAAGTTAATTCAAAGTAGGAAAAAGTCTTCAGATTGAATAATCCAACCCAAAAGTGACATAGTATCCTCATTTGAGAAACAAAAAGCCCCAATTACTGCTATCAAGTAAACTCAAGGGCTAAGGAGTCACTTATTGTTGAACCTATATTTCTGTAAATAAAAGATTGCCTCTGTCTTTTCTATTACAAAGTAGACGTGAACCCTGGGTCAGGGGCACCTTGTCCAACAGCAGACAGGGCACTCCAGGGATGCTGGAAGTGGGTCCTCAAGCAAGTCCTGACTCCTAATGATATCATACTTCTGTCTGAATGTCAGTTTGAATTTTACAGTTTGGGATCAACACTTACCATAAATTAGTTAAGATTATATTCATTGCTATTTTTGAGTGAATGGTTCACTTTCCACTACAGCTGTCAGAATTTGATAAGTTCTGGCACTTGTAATGATGGCTATTGCCCCGTGGCTTGCACACTGGTGGGAAGGTTGGGCAAGGGGAAGGAAATAAGGGAGCTGTCCTCAAAGCTACAACCTGCTACCACTTAGCCCACAGCACGCACATCCTCTTTTTCTATCTGTAGTCCCTTTGATGAGCAGAAAAACCGCCTTTCAATAATCTTCTGCCTTCTGAGGCCTGCCCTTATGATGAACTACTCAGGATTTCTTTAAAAGTAAACTTTATTTTTTCAGAGAAGCTTTAGATTCACGGAGACATTGAGCAGAAAGTTCAGAGGCTTTCCACCTGCTCCCTGCCGCATGTGTGCACCGTCTCCTCCACTGCCAACATTCTGTTCCAGAATGGTGTTCATTTCAGCTGATGAGCCCACTCTGACTCCTCATCATCACCCAAAGCCCAGTAGTATACGTTGTGGCTCACTCTTAGCGTTGTCACCTTTTAAGGGGTTTAACAAATACAGAATGACATGTATCTGCTATAACAGAATCATACAGAGATGTTTCGCTGGCTTAAAAATCCTCGTGTCCTCTCTGTTCTTCTCTCCACTCCTCTTAACCCTGACATTTTCCCTGTCTTCATGATTTTGCCTTTCAGAGCATTATGTAGTTGGAATCAAATAGGAGATAGCCTTTTGAGATTGGCTTCTTTCTTGATGATATGGATTTAAGTTCCCTGTGTCTTTTCATGGCTGAATTTATTTTCATAAGCATCAGCTATTAAAGTGGAGAGGATGAAAATACATGGTAGCTTGCCAAGAGTTGGGGCTCCAGTGTGTGTTCCTTCTCTGACAAGGTTCCAGGCTACATAAGATGGATTTTGATAGCCTACCAATGCACCTGGGAAGTATTTTTTTAAAGATTTATTTATTTATTTGAAAGGCAGAGTTACAGAGAGAGAGGAGAGAAGAGAGAAGAGAGAGAAGACAGAGAGAGAGAGAGAGAGAGAGAGAGAATCTTCCATCTGCTGATTCACTCCCCAAATGGTCATAATGACTGGGGCAGGGCCAGGCTGAAACCTGGAGCCAGGAGCTTCTTCTGGGTTTCCTGTGTGGGTGCGGGGGCCCAAGGACTTGGACCATCCTCTTCTGCTTTCCTAGATGCATTAGCAGGAAGCTGGATCAGAAGTAGAGCAGTTAGGACTCTAACAGGCACCCATATGGGATGCCTCAGTGCTGCAGTTCATGGCTTTAACTTGCTGTGCCACAGCGCTGGCCCCCACCTGGAAAGTTTTTATGTGCTAAATATCTTGAACCTATTTTGCCATTGTGATGTTCACATCTGTTCATGTGTTTTTCGTGTTCCCCTGTCGTCCTTTATTTCCATCCCAACAAACATAAGAATCCAATGGGGTTTTAGATGGGATATCGTTAGGAGAGGATGTTTATTCATTTCTATAAATAAAAGGGTATAGAGAATATTTGTATATTTTTCTACTCAGATTGGTATATCTTCTAATTTCAGTTTCCTGTTTCAGTAGAGGGCACTCTGACCTTACCTAGAGCTACTGTTTTTTAATTTGACCATTTTTACAAAGTAGCTGTCTGTCATATCCATCCTTCAGTTTCCCAGCCAGTAGTGAGTGTAATATAGTCCAGGTAGAAACCAGATGGACCCAACTATGGCTTAGTCCTGCTATGTATGATTCTGAAGCCTTTTGTTTATCTTTCCCCTAAAGCTCCCACTATTGTTTATTATAATTCATTTATCCATGGGCAGCCTTTTTGACCAGTGTGTGAACTCCTGTGGCTGTGCCCTGTATATTTCATCCTGATGATGTAGCACAATGCCTGACTGCATACCCAATAAATATCTGTTGAATGAATGAAAAAAAAAAGTCTATCTTAATAGTAACAAAGGGAAAAATGTGCATGTGCTTGTGTTTCTTTAGAAGTCATCGCTTTGTCTTGTGGGTTCGATAGAGTTCCTAGTTGAGGTCATACCCAGGTCCCGCACTGCTACATGTGTAGAGGTAAAAATGGCCCCTACCTCAGGTCTGCCCTGTTACTTCACTTAGCATGCATTATGTTCTATGCCCACAAGGTCCTGCTCACAGCAAACCATCTACATAAATGCCACTTCTTTCAGCAAAATTTGTGCTGGCAAAAGACCAGATTTCTAATTTTTATAAACCCTTCCCAGGTCCTAATGTGCACTGTACTACTCTATCAGTAGCTCGAATGCCACTTCTATAAAGCAGTACTGCTGACCACCTGTAACCTCTCCTTTGGCCACCTGTTATACTGTTAATTAATTCTCATGACACTGTTCCAGCTTTATTTTTTTATAATTTTCTGCAAATGTATCTTTTCTTCTGGAGTTTTCACTCCATTAGTAAGAAACTCATGTGTTTTGAGTGTGCATTGCATGTGTTATTTCCATCAATTCTTATGTTTCAATGGTAGATGTTACCATGCTTATCTTGCTGGTGAGGAGTCTGTAGCTCAGAGACGTGAAATATCTCTATAGTGATTGCCCAGCTAGCAAGTGATGGAGCTGCATCCTAGCATCAGTTTTCCCTGGTGGTAAAGTTTATGTCTCTTTATTAGATCATGCTGCCTCAGAACAGAAACTCCTGTACCCCTAGGAAAGTTGAGTCCTAAGCAGTTTGGGAAAGTAGAGCTCCTTTGCTTTGTTCTGTTTGATGCCTCCAGTATTATAATGGTTTTCTTGTTTAATGACCTACCTGCTGCAGAAGAGAATCTATGGCTCTCTCCCATACATATATGTATAGATACATGAATTTTTTCATGTTGATATATAATCTATATGCAGTTAAATAACCAAGTGTTAGATGTACAGCTTGGTGAACTTTTACATACTGTAGAAAGGAATTGACCTAGAAAGACTGACTACTATTCTTAGAAACACAGACGTGATTGCGAGCTTGGTCCTTGACCTGCGTCTGGGAACTTGGGTTTCTGGAGCGTTCCACTATTGCCTGAGAAGAATGGCTCGTTGTGTGTTTATGTGAACAACATGGCTTATGCCGAACACTTGCTTTCCTTCTGGGAGTCTGACATTTTGGTGCATGCTAGGCAAAGGCTGTCTACTTGATTAGCTCCCAATGAAAACTCTGGCACTGAATCTCTAGTGAGTTTCCCTGGGAGACAGCACTCCTCACACGTTGTTGCAACTCAGTTTTGCAGAAGTTAACAACCTTCTCTGTGATTTCACTGGGAAAGGACTCTTGGAAGCTTGCATGTGGTTTACCCGAACTCTGTCCCATGCACCTTTCCCGTGTGCTGATTTTTCTTTCATCCTTTTTGTTCTGAAATAAATCATAGTCATGAGCACAACTATGCTAAGTCTTGTGAGACCTCCTAGCAAATCATGAAATGGTCTTGTGGACTTCTAACACATATAAGTATACACTTTTATAAATACCAAACAGATCAAAATATAGAACATTTTCATCATTCCAGAAAGTTCCCGTACACTTTCCAGTAAATACTCTTCTCTCCCAAAAAAGGCAATCAGTATTCTGACTTCTATTGCCATAGATTTGCCTGTTCTTGAACTTCATTCAAATCAGTAAAATCATAACTGCCTATACTCCTGTCTGAATTCTTTCACTTAGTATGGTATTTCTTAGCTTAACTCACATTGTACTGTATATCATCAGCTCACAAATACAGCACAATTTATCCTTCCATCTTTTTGATGACTATTTGTTCTGCTTTTAGGTTTGGGCTGTTAAAAATTGTATTTGTGAAGAACTTTGCTATATAAATCTTTGTGAGGATATGCTCCTGTTGCTCTAGGAACCAAATTGTTGTCTCATAGGGAAGTTGCATTTTTTATTTGTATTAGAAACTGCTGAAGAGTTTCCTAAGCAGCTGTACCATTTTGCATCCCCACCAGCAGTATAGGAGAGTTCCTCTTGGGGTGAGTGTTTCGCTTAGCCATTAGGATGTCTGCATTCTGTATTAGAGGGCCCAGGTTTCAATCTCAGCTCCACTCCCAACTCTAGCTTCCTGCCAGTGAAGACCATGGGGAGCAGTAGGTGACAATTAAGTAGTTGAGTCCTTACTACTCATGTGGGAGACCTGGACTGAGTTCCTGGCTTTCTTTTTCTATCCTTTTTTTTTTTTTAAAAGATTTATTTATTTATTTGAAAGAGTTACACAGAGAGAAGGAGAGGCAAAGAGAAAGAGAGAGGTCTTCCATTGGTTGGTTCACACCCCAGTTGGCCACAACAGCCAGAGTTGTGCCAATTTGAAACCAGGAGCCAGGAACTTCTTCTGGGTCTCCCACACGGGTGCAGGGGCCTAAGAACTTGAGCCATCTTCTGCTGCTTTCCCAGGGCATAGCAGAGAACTGGATCAGAAGTGGAGCAGCCAGGACTTGAACCAGTGCCCATATGGGATACCGGCAATGCAGGCAGCAGCTTTACATACTATGCCACAGCATGGGCCCCGAGTTCCTGGCTTTCACCTGGAGCCTAGCCCCAGCTTTGCTGATACTGGGGGAGTTAACCAGCAGATAGGAGCTCTCTGTCTTTCTAAATTAAATAAAAATTTAATTTAGAAAAAGTTCCTGTTGCTCCACTTCTTTGCTAGCATAGTCTTTTCAATTTTAGTCATTCTAATGGGTGTGAAGTACAACTCAGTGTGGTTTGATTTTTTCTTTCTTTCTGATAACTGGTAAAATGGAGCACTTCTCACAGTTGTGTTGACTGAATGTCTTCTTTGGAGATGTGACTCACATTACATTTTGAAGTGATTTCTTTTACTTTTTAATTTTTAAAAAGATATTTAAATAAAAACATTTATTCATTTACTAGAAAGGCAGATACAGAGAGAAAGGGGGAGAGAGAGAGAGAGAGAGAGAGAGAGGCCGAGACCTTCTATCTACTGGCTCACTCCTCAAATGGCTGCAACAACTGGGGCTGATGCAGGCCAAAGCTAAGAGCTTGCTTGGACATCCATTCGGGTTTCACATGAGGGTAGCAGGGGCCCAAGTACTTGGGCCATTTTCTACTGTTTCCCCAGGTGCATTAGTGGGCAGCTGGATCAGAAGTGGAGTAAAACTGGGACTCAAACCAGTACTCTGATATGGGATGCTGGCATCACAAGTATTAGCTTAACCTGCTACACCACAGTGCCACCCCTTAACTTCTAATTTTTTCCATTAGTTTTACCATACTCTCATTTTTTTTGAATTCTTACGTTATTGTTTTATACAATTTGCCATTTAAAATTTTTCCTTTAGTTCATTTAAAAAGTGTTAGGTTACTCTATACCTCTGTTCTGTGGTCATTACTCTCAAGTGTTTCCATGATTTCTAGGAATGTTTTCCTGTGTCTCATTTTCTGTTTTCTTATAAAAACATTACCTACAATTCAACCATAACACTTTTGTATTGATGATTTTTAAATAAAATTAGTTTTCCTCAACTTTCAGGAGGAAGGGATGGATCAGGATAGCATCTCTATTTTTTTTAAAATATTTTATGTATTTAGTTGATAGAAATACAGAGAGAGGGGGAAAGACAGAAAGGTTTTCCATCTGCTTATTCACTCACCAAGTAGTCACAACAGCTGGAACTGGGCCTGTCTGAAGCTGGGAGCCAGGGGCTTCTTCCTGGTCTCCCATGTGGGTGCAGGGACCCAAGCACTTGGACCATCTTCCACTGCTTTCCCAAGCCATAGCAGAGAGCTGGATCAGAAGAGAAGCAGCTGGGACATGAACCAGCACTCATATGGGATGCCAGCACTGCAGGCAGAGGCTTAGCCTACTATACCACAGTGCTAGACCCCAGGATAGCATTTCTAGCTACACTGCTGTGGAGTTCTTTTTGTTAAAAAAGTGTGGTCTAATACTTTTTGAGCCCTCCTGGTTGAGTTGCTCATCCCCACTTTTGCTGGATCTTTCTCTTTGCTCAGTTGGCCTGTTTGGATTTTATTCCCATCAATTTCTCTCTAGCATGGGGGTTTTTCCTGGAAGAGCTCCTGGGCAAACTTGTCTCTGAAGTTTCATAAGCCCTGGATTGAATCATCTCACCTGCAAAAAGCTTTCTCAATCAGCCACCATTTTCAAATTGCATTTAGTCATCTTATTCTCATATCTGTTGGATGCCCCTTTGCTTCCCTCTGCTTCCTCCTACACAGACATTGATATTTCCTAGGGATTGGCAATTAGTTCCACCTACTTCCCTTCTGGGGTTCATGATGATAGCTCCTGACCTGATTTTGTTGTAGACATTGTCTGTGGGTATTTGGTTTGGCTCTGGGTTTTTGGTTGCAATGGCATGACTTAGGGAGATTAAAAACCTGCATACCTGCACTACCACCTTCCTATATTTTGAAAATTAACCAATGTTTTTGGCTTTCCCAGGGTATTTACCTTGTAGATGTTATGTTCAGTAATGTAGCAAGAGAAGGTATCTCTAGTCTAAAAACTCAAGGTTGGAGCTGACCCTGTGGCACAGCAGGTTAAGCTGATGTCTGCAGCATCATCATCTCGTATGGATACCAGTTTGAGTCCTGGCTACTCTACTTCTGTGACTAGAAAAACAGTGGAGGATGGCTTGGATCCTTGGGCCCCTGCATCCATGTGGGAGACCTGGAAGAAATTCCTGGCTCCTAACTTCCGTCTGGCTCAGGCCCAGCCATTGTGGCCATTTGGAGAGTGAACAAGTAGATGGAAAATCTCTCTCTCTCTCTCTCTAACTCTGCCTTTCAAATAAATAAAATCCCCAAAAAAGCTCTCAGGGAAGAGCCATAGAGTTTTTGGTCCCATAAGTAATACTGTGGTCAGTTGGTGTCCACTGCGCCTTTGCACCAGTTCTTTTGAGGGAGGAGGTGTGTCTCCTCTGACACTCACATTGAAATTTCATACCCATTACATGATATTAAGAAGAGGGGTCAGGTAGGCCTTTTAAGAGGTGAATAGGCCCCTGGCATCATGAGCAGATTTATCTATTCATGCTATAAATGTATGAATTGGTTAATGGGTTATGTTGAGAGTGAGGCTGTTAGGGAAGTCAGCTTGAGTTTGTCTCTTGGCTCGCCCTCATCCTGTGATGCCTCGTGTTGCCTTGGAACTCTGCTATTAAGGAAGACATCACCAGATGCAGAACTGTGAGGCAAAATAAACCTCTTTTCTTTATAACTTACCCAGTTTGTGGCTTTGTGTTAGTAGCAAGAGAAAATGCAGTAAGACAGCGGGCTTGGGAAGACTATAGAACTCTATGCTGAGCTCTTTTCCATTGTTTCCTTTCTTTTTTTTTTTTTCCTTTTCCTTTAAAAATAACTCCCCTACTTCTTCCACTTGCATTCCTTCCCTTGCTTTGAATTCCTGGGAGTCTACTTCACTGCTTTCTTATGTAAGGAGTAGTTTAGCAAAATAAATTTCTCAAATCTTTCTCTACTTCCCAAAGCATCTATTGATGAAGGTATGTATCTCAAGGCAAACATATAATCCCAACCCCTGGGGCCATTTAGAATCTTTGCATAAGAAAAAGCCTCCCTGGGATCCTTGCTTCTGTCTTTATCTCATTAGGATTCCTCCCCTACTGAATTTAGATACTAAGACTTCTGATTCTCTGGTTAGTGGCCAATCATAGAGAAACCCAAATTGGGGTAACCACATAATCTAGCACTTCTGTAACTTTGCTTGCATAAAGATGGCCTAGGGTTTCTCAGTCTCACAAACCAGAGATTCAAATTTGATATTACATGGTGAGTCTAGGAATCTGCTCATGGTATGCCTTGGGGTGATGTTATACAGCTGGTTGGTCCGGGGAACCACACTTTGAGAAACAATAGCAGTTACCGAAGCCGTTTGCAGAGGCTAAATGAAAAAAAAAGTTTGGTGGCTATCTAAAATAGGAAGTGAGAATTCAGAAAGAAAATGTTTTGTTGTGGTCATTCATTCATGCATTTTTTCCCAGTTAATGTTAAATGATCACTATGTATCTGGGTCTCTGCTTGCTGCTGAAATTTCAAGATGAATGAGAGATGAGCTTAGACTTTATGGCTAGTGTGAGACAAACATGCAAAGGAAGAATTTCCAAATAATGTGCAAAAGACAAATGCATTGACCCTTAGTATTCTCAAGAGAGACATTTGTGACTTTCTAAATTTGCTATATAATCTCTTCCCAAACAGTCTGTAAGAAAGACTATAGAGTAAGTATCTCAGGAAGGTAGTCTTGACTGTTAAGTAAATTCTTTTTCACTAAGTGACCTCCACAGGATTCTGTTCCAATTTTATTCAGTAAAATGATAACTACTTGTTATAATCTTCTGGTCTATCAACAGTGTTAAATCCAGAATTCCCAGAGGTTATCTGAGATTAGGTTATGGCAAAATGGTGCTTCCCAAACACGAGCAAGCTTGCTAAATCTCAGAAGCCCAGTTTCTACGCTGGATATAATGACTTAGTAGGCCAGGATGGGGCCAGGAGTGCTCAAGTTTGAGAATCTCCCAGTGAATGCTGTTGCTGCAGGTCTAAGGACCACAGTTTGACTAGCACACTTTTAGAGGAACCGTCAGTAGCCCTTAGGGCTGACTCATCAATATCCTAGATTGAGGCATGGCAGAGTGTACAGGTGCAGAGGTTCTTGACAATGGGCCTGGGTGTTGGATGTTAAATAGGAGGAGTCTGAGCGTGGGAAAAGTGCATTGTAGTTAAGGAGAGGACGCTCAGGCAGGTGGAATTGTGTGTGGAAAGTTATAGGCATTAAACAGCACATTGTATTCAATCCAGAAGCCTGTCCTGACTCCTGAGACAATGGAAAACACTAAGCTTCTTCTTGAGCAACAGAGGAAATGATAGCAGTGGAAAAGCTAAATTCCTACTGAAGCAGGCGCGGAAATGAAAACAATGGTTGGTACTTGAGCCTCAAGAAAGCAACTTGTGCCAAGAGACAGCAGGATGCACCCATGGTCCTGTGTCTTCTTGAAATAATTCAGAGAAAGAATAGGTGGTTTCTTCCAGGGACGAGTCAAGAAGAGTTCTGCTTGCATGGGTCAGACAATGTTTAGAGCTCTCATCCAAATTTCTGATTCTGTGATATTAAAAGTATATTTAGAATCAGGGGACATGAATAAAAAATGTTTTGAATATGTATAAAGGCTGTGTGATTAGACTTGCAACATCCTGCAAAAGTAGAAAGCCAAGTTCTACGAGAGAGGGGAGAATCTCTCCAAAGTTTTTATCACAATAGCCTTGAATACATGCATTTTTATGTGTAAGTTCATCTTAGGCCATAACTCCTCAACTGTATTCCTTGGTGAAGAATCCTATAACAACCCAGTTTCTCATTAGAATGAGCTTCTGGAGAATGTGCTCCTGGGCAGCGAAGAACTCTGCCCATGGTCAATAGCTGTAGTAATCGGGTGTTCTCATTAGCGGCATCTGGAGTTCACCGAAAAGAAGACCCCACAAGAGAAAGAGCATTAGTAATTGTGGCTCCAACAACTTGCACGTTGCCAGGTCTTCATTTCTGTCCCCAAGAGGATGGATATGCCTTTTGCAGGAGGAAATGAAAAGTAAGTCCAACAAAGCCAAGCAGTCTCTCTGTGTGTTTTTATGGAGAAAAATCCTATCTACGTTTATCCACACATTTTTTCTGATACAAAGTGGATTTGCTCTCCCCTCTCCCTGCCATAGCTGCCGTATAATTCTGGATCTTGGAGTATTTCCACTCTCATAAACACAATTGAACCTTATTTCCCAGCAGCGACTAATAGCAGGCACTCTTTTTCCAATTTCCACCATCCGAAGCCTCGGGCAAAGGAGCCCCGCAGGCTCAGCTGCAGAACAAAAGCCAGGAGCTCTGGTTTGGTAAATGATGTTGAAAAGAAATCTCCTCTGAAAGAAAAGATTCCAGTCTGTCAGATTTCACTTATTTATTTCATGCTGCTAAGAATTGGGTTGCATTCTAATTCTTTAATGGAGACCCTCTCACAACTCATTCAACTAGCCATTTATTTATTTATGAACATATATCAAAGGACTGCTATGCGCCCACCATGGCTCCAGGTGCAGGGCTACTAAAAATAGTAAGACCTGGCTTCAGAACTTTCTTACTAGTATAGGAGTTACTTACATAAGCCACTTTCTCCATTATCTTAAAACACGTGAATTATTCAGCTTTGGTCATGAAATTCCACAGTCAGAGCAGGATGAGAACTGATTTACTTTTATTTAATTTATTTGAGAGGCAGAGAAATACAGAGACATGCAGGGAGAGAGAGAGTTTCCATCTGGTGGTTCACTCCCCAAACGTCTTGGACCTGAGAGTCCCCTCTGGGTCTCTCAGTCTGGCAGGGACCCAAACCTCTTGACCATCACTGCTGCACTCCAAGGTGAGCATTAGCAGGAAGATGAAATTGGCAGTGGAGCTGCAGCTGGGACCCAGGGACTCTGATGTGAGATGTGAGCGGCACGGTATCTTCTTCACTGCTGCACCAAATGTCTCTCCTGCAAGCTGCTGCCGCCGCCTTCTTCTTCTTCTTCTTCTTCTTTTTTTTTTTTTTTTTATTTGAAAGGCAGAGTTGCAGAGACAGAGACATAAAGATCTTTCATTGGGCCGGCGCCGTGGCTCAATAGGCTAATCCTCTGCCTTGCGGCGCCGGCACACCGGGTTCTAGTCCTGGTTGGGGCGCCGGATTCTGTCCCGGTTGCCCCTCTTCCAGGCCAGCTCTCTGCTATGGCCCAGGAGTGCAGTGGAGGATGGCCCAAGTGCTTGGGCCCTGCACCCCATGGGAGACCAGGAGAAGCACCTGGCTCCTGGCTTCAGATCAGCGCCATGCGCCTGCCACAGCACGCCGGCCGTGGCGGCCATTGGAGGGTGAACCAACAGCAGAAAAGGAAGACCTTTCTCTCTTTCTCTCTCTCTCTCTCTCACTGTCCACTCTGCCTGTAAAAAAAAAAAAAAAAAAAAAAAAAGATCTTTCATCTACCAGTTCCTTCTCAGATGGCTGCCAACAGCTTGGTCTGAGCTAGACTGAGGCCTGGAGCCAAGAGCCTCCCCTGGTCTCCCACACGGGTGCAGGGGCCCAAGCATTTGAAGCACCCTTTGCTGTCTTCCCAGACACATTAGCAGGAAGCTGGATCAGAAGTGGAGCAGCTGGGTCTCGAACCAGAGCCCAATATGGGATGTTGGTGTCTCAGGCGACAGCTTCACCTGCTGTGCCACGACAGTGGGCCTTTCTTTCTTTTTTTAAAAAATAATTTATTTGTTTGAAAGGCAGAATGACACAGAGAGGGAGAGAAGAGGGGGAAAGATAGAGATAGAATTAGAGGTAGAGGTATAAGTAGAGGTAGAGGTAGAGGTAGAGGTAGAGGTAGAGATAGAGGTGGAGAGAGAAAGAGAAGAGAGAGAGAGAAAGATGTCTTGATCTGCTGGTTTACTCCCCAGATGTCACAATGGTTGGGCCTAGGCCAGGCTGAAGTCAGAATCCGGGAACTCCATTCAGGTTTCCCATGTAGGTATCAGGAACTCAAGTCACTGCTTCCAGGCACATTAGGGGGGAGCTGGACCAGAAGCAGAGTAGCTGGAACTCGAATTGGCACTCAGCTATGGGATGTGAGTGTCCTCAGTGCTGGCTTAACTGGCTGTACCACAATTTTCTCCCCTGGAATTTGACTTCTTAAAGAAGGAGGAGCTTGCCTTGCAGGTAAAATACTGGTTGAAGTTGGAGTGATGGTTCTGGGCAGGGGAAAAGGGGATGCAAGACAGGAGTCACAGCAAATGCAAAGTCATAGGAACTCCGTGGTCTTTGGAAAATATGGAATTTGGACTGACTTTGTATTGTGACAGACGGTGCCCGAAGCTGGAGATGGAGCCAAAGATGGGACCACACAGTGACAGACTTAACTGAAGGACCCGAGGAAACATTCAGGGCCTGGATCTAAGTGTGTGCCTTTTCTCTACACCACACACCTCATGTGTATAATGGAATAGCAACTGGGCTTATTTCACAGGATTGCTGCAAGTATCAAATGGAGTAATGTGTGCCAAGTTCTTAGCCTGGTGACTGGTGATTAACTCAGTAGTGGCAGTGACAGCAGGAATACTGGCTGTTCTTGGGGGTTACACTGGCCATAATATTTCTATTTTTAAAAAAGACTTTTAAAATATTTAATTTTAAGAGTTTTTATTGGAAAATCAGAGGCAGAGAGAAAGAGAGAGAAATCTTCCATTTGCTGGTTCATTCCCCAAATGGCCAAACAGCCAGCCCTGGGCCAGGCTGAAGCCAGGAACCAGGAGTTCATCCAGGTGTCCCATGTGGGTGCCAGGACAGGACTTGGGTCATTGTCTGTTGCTTTCCCAGGTGCATTAGCAGGGAGCTGGATTGAAGTGGAGCAGCTGGGACTTGAACTGGCACCCATATGGGATGTTGGCGCTGAAGGCAGCAGTTATCCCCATTATGCCACAGGTCTGACTCCTGGTAATAATATTTATACAGAGCCTTTTGCCCCTGGTCCTGTAGGTACCTTAGGAGAATCTGAGAAGGAAACCCTGGAGGTTAACTGTCAGCTCCCAGGGCTTGGAATGGTAAGGCATGGGTTGGAGAAAGCCTGAAAGTTCTGATTCCTTGTTGTGGTGAAGTTGTGGAAAAGCCCAGCTCATTCAGCTGAGGGTGAAGGAGACCTTGCAGAGAGCAGTGAAGAGGAAGAGGGAGGTTGAATCACAAATAGTCTCCAAATTTCCACCGCAAGCTAGATTGCTTAACTTGACACTGCTCCAATGGTGCTCTCTAGTGGCCTTAGGAAGAGAACGTTTCCTATCAATAGGCCTGAATAAATTATACACTACCGGAGACCATAAGAGCATGCGGCCATTTTAAAAGAATGAATAAGGCAGTCCCAGTTGACTTGAGGACTTTCCATGAGGGGTTGAGAAAAGCAGGATGGGAAAAAGCACTCTCTTCTGCAAAATGATAACCACATAGGAATGTACAGGAATGTCTATAATAGGACAGGCTCACATAAATGTTTATTTAATATGAATTTATTCATTTGTATTTATTAATATCAACATTTAGATTGTATGTAAGGGTATAGACGAGATTGTTAACATGGATCCCCTTGGAGTGGGAGTAAAGGCTGATTGATGTAGAGTGGAAGACAGATGGCAAAGGTCAAACAACAAAGAAAAGTAACAGCCTCACATTTATCCATTAATTTAAAACTATATCTGAATAAATAAATATATATAATTAAGACAAAAATCTCATTTACAAGTAAAATAACCCAGATGATGAAATTTAGGAAAACAGTTCCAGAAAAGTGAAATTATATAGAAGATAGTCTACTCATCTAATTACAATTTTTTAAGCAATTTTTTCCCCAAACACTTAAAATGACCACACTTTTAAATTATAGTGTTATAGAGACGGATGTTTGGCTTAGCAGTGAAGATGTTGGTTAATACACTTGTGTCCCATATTGGAGTGCCTGGATTTGAGTCCTGGCTCCATTCCTCACTTTAGTTTCCTATTAATGTGTGCTCTGGGAGTAGCAGGTAATGACTCAAATATCTGACTGCCTGCTACCCATGTGGCAGACCCAGTTTGCTTGGCCCAGTCCCAGCCATTACTGGCATTTTGGGGTGTGAACCAGCAGATGCAAGATTCTCTCTCTCTCTCTCTCTCTCTGCCAAAAGAAAGAAGGGAGGGAGGGAGGGAGAATAATAATCTCAGTCTCAAGGGATATAATTTAAAAGAAAAAATTATTTCAAACATCTTGATTTACGCAGAATAGGTTTATAATAAATGTTCTCTCCTGTAGTATCTAGGCTTCGCTATTGAGATGTTTCTATGCAAATTATTTAATTAATTATTAATGTAAATTATTTAAAATATATAAATCTCTCTATTTTTTCCACAGGCCATTGTGTAGATATCCAGTCCTGCATTTGGACATCTGGCTTCATGAAGGATGAAGTGTTACCCAGAGAAATATGGACCTTCTATTTGTGAGCCTCATTTAAAAGTTTTGAGTTCTTAGGTTACTTTGCCAAAATTACAGAGTTGGCTGGTATAGCATATATGTATATATATATATATGTATATTTAATATAATAACAACACACTAAATTTAATTCAGTATAATTTAACATTACGACTTCTGTGGTAAGCATTAAAATAGTTGTTGGGTAATCAAAAAAATGATCAAGACAGAGTCCATATTCAGAAATGAAGAATTTTGTACAATCAGATTAGTATTTGTTATCATTCTGGTCTCTGGAAAGCCATTCAAACAAACTTGGGTGCCAACAGTAGGAAATAATGCATCCTGGAGAAACTGTCCCAACCCCAGTTCTGCCAAAAATTGCTCTGATACAGTTTCCTTCTGGTACTGTTCTCTGCTCACTGGTGTGATGATGATATGAGGGACCCACACAGTAAAAGCTCCAGCATTTTAATTCTTAGAGGAACAGACATACTGCCACCGTGCTTGCCAGGATACCTAAAGTTCTTGAGCTCTGCTGCACCTTTCTCATTCACCTCTTCCTTCAGCTCATGTTCAGGTGCATCTGCTTGGTGGAACTTCAGTCACATGTAAAACCCCAGACGAAAGAGATTCTTAGCAAAAAAATTGGAACTTCGTAGCTTCTATGTATAGGAAAGCATGATATATAAAAGGGGTTTCAGTTAGTTAAGTGAGCCAGTTTGTAATACCTTCCATAGCCCATTTCTTTGCCTGAGTCTACAAAACCTTACTTGTGAAATTCAAAACAATAATAGCAACAAAAACATTTTCCTACAAAATAAAATGCAGTTATTTTTTACTTTCTTCCCAAAGGGAAGAATGACGCATTGATCAGCCACAGCAAACATATAGATGTACATTTGCTCTCAAGTTTAGGAGGTGACAAGCTACAAGTATCCAATCAAGTTCAGCCTACAATCCATTTTTGTAAATAAAGTTTAATTGAAACACAACAATGTTCATTTTTGTTTACATAAGAGGAGACTCCAAAAGTTTTGTGGAAAAATAAAATGAAAAGATAAATAAGCCTCTATTACCAACATAAGCTCCATTAAGTCCAAGACACTTCTGTGACTGATGGTTACAGTCATTGAGTCCATCCCTAAAGAACAGAGGACTGGGGATTTAACCCTATCAGGGCATTATTTTTTACATTGTGAACTGAAGAAAAATGCATGCCCTTTAATGTTTTTTTAAGATTAAGAAACAAAAAGAAGTCAGAGTCAATTAGGACTGTTAGGTGAAAGCCCAATAATTTTCCATCAAGACTGCCCAAATCACACTTCTTGGAGGAGCAGAATGAACAGGAACACTTTCATGGTGGAGAAGGGCTTTTTGATGAAGTTTTCATGAGTGCTTTCTTGCTAAAGCTCTGGCTAAATTTCTCAAAAAAAAACAAACAAACAAACAAACAAACAAAAAAAACAAAAAAAAAAACTCTCTCCAAAAGCAGATGTTATCATTGTTTGGTTTTCTAGAAAGACAACAGCAAAATGCTGTCAGCTTCCTAAAGAATTTGCCATATCCTTTGCTCCTGATTAGTTGGATTTGGCTGTGACAAGACCATTTCCATCTCTTAGAAATCATTGCTTTGATTATCTTTTTTTTGGAGGGGGTTGTATTGTTATTAAAATTTTTTTATTTATAAAAAGGGAAAAAATTTCATGTATGTCATATATACAGTTTTTTTTAAAAGATTTATTTTATTTATTTGAAGGACAGAGTTACAGAGAGAGGTAGAGACAGAGAGAGAGGTCTTCCATCCTTGGTTCACTCCCCAATTGGCCGCAACAGCTGGAGCTGCACCAATCGGAAGCCAGGAACCAGGAGCCTCCCTGGGGTCTCCCACATGGGTGTAGGGGCCCAAGGATTTGAGCCATCTGCTGCTGCTATCCCAGGCCATAGCATAGCTGGATAAGAAGAGGAGCAGCCGGGACAAGAACCAGTGCCCATATGGGATGCCAACGCTTCAGGCCAGGGCTTTAACCCACTGCATCACAGCTCCGGCCCCCACATATACAGTTTTGAGAGCATAATGATACTTCCTACCTTAATCTCCCCCTTCCTCCCACTCTCCTTTCTTTCTTATTTTTCTTTTAATTTTTATGATATATCTTTAATTTTTTATATTCACAGCTTAACCCTTCATTAAACAAAGAATTCAACAAGTAGTAAGTAGAAAAACCACTGTTCCTCAAGATATAGACATGGGCTATAACTAATAATCAAATCTCAAAATGTCAATTTTGCTCATGTGTGTTACTTTTTTTTTTTACTCTGTAGATTAGTTATTACAACTCAGGGAAAGAATGATATTCGTCCTTTGGGACTGGGTTATTTCACTAAGCATAATGGTCTCCAGCTGCATTCATTTTGTTGCAAAAGACAGGACTTCATCTTTTTATGGCTCAGTAGTATACCATTGTGTATATATACCACATTTGCTTTACCCAGTCATCAGTTGATGGACATCTGGGTTGATTCAAATCTTAGCTATTGTGAGTTGAGCTTCTATAAACCCGGGGGTACAGAAAACTCTTTCAAATGCTGATCTCGGTTCTTCTGGGTATATTCCCAGGAGTGGGATAACTAGGTAATATAGTATATCTATTTTCAGATTTCTGAGAAATCACCATACTGTCTTCCATAATAATTGTATGAATTTACATTTCCACCAACAGTGTATTAGAATACCTTTTTCTTCACCTCTTTGCCAGCATTTGTTATTTTTGATTTTTGGATAATAGCAATTCTAACCCGGGTAAGGTGAAACGTCATGGTGGTTTTTATTTGCATTTTCCTGATGGCTGTTGATCCTGAGCACTTTTTCATGGCATTTTTTCCTGTGTCTATTGGCCATTTGTGTTTTGTCCCTTGAAAAATGCCTGTTATGTCATTTGCCCATTTCTTAACTGGGTTGTTCATTTTCTTGTTGTTGAGTTTCTTGAGCTTCTTATATATTCTGGATATTAACCCTTTATCAGATGCAATAGATTGCAAATATTTTCTCCCATTCTCTTCACTCTGACTCTTCATTTTGTTGAGTGTTTCCTTTGCTGTGTGTAAGCTTCTTAGTTTGATGTAATCCCATTTGTCTATCTTGACTTTTATTGTCTGTGCTTCTGGGGTCTTATCTAAGAAATCTTTGCCTATGTCAATGTCTTGCAGTATTTTTCCAATGTTTAGTAATTTGATGGTTCAGGTCTTATGTTTAGATCCTTGATCCATAGTAAGTTGATTTTTATACAGGGTGTGAGGTAGGGGTCTTGTTTCATATTTCTGGAGTCAGACTGGGTGATTGCCAAAAGACCCAGCCACACCTTAAACCCTTCTCAGTTTCCTAGAGTATATATAACTCACACAGTCACAGGATTCCCAAAGTCACAGAGTGCTTGGATCATATTGACTATGGTCAAAGGGTGTAGGGGATCCACTCCATCTGTGATCCTCCCTATCCATGGAGCAAGCTGCTTCATCCCCAGAGCCAGCCACCTAACTGCCTGAGGTTGTTTGGTGCTCCGCCTTGGCAAGCAGAGTCTAGCACTTTCGTGGGAGGGGGGAAAACAACGTTCCCTCCTCCCCCTTTCACAGAGCTAAATGGGCACCCTGCTCCACTGCCAACTGTCCAGGCTGGGCTCAAAGTCAGTGGGGACTTCTTCAGACAAAATCCACCAGTGGTGCATGGGCCTCAGCAGGCTCTACTCATCTTGTTCTGAGACGATGGCACTTCTCCCACCAGCCACGGGATGTTTTGACCGGGGGAGGAAAGGAAAGCAATGTGCTCTCCCTTCACAGAGGAAAGTGGGCACCCTATCCACCCCCCATACATAACAGCTTTCCTGGCCAGACTGAAAGTCAGTGGGACTCATGGGGTTCTGCCTCAGACAGGATCACCATTGGCATATGGACTGCTGCAGGCTCCTCTCACCTCACTCTGTGAAGATGATGTCCCCGCCAGCCACCAGTCATGGGATTTGCTGGTAGCCTCCTGCCATCTACTAACTGTTTGCGTAGTCTTTGCTGCTCTACAGAGTCTCTCTTCTGTTCTGTAGGATTTCCACGGAAAACTTCTCTCCGGTTGTCCCCTGAGAATGCTGTTCTGGTATCTTCTTGTGATCAAAATTCATGTGTCTTTTCCCTAACTAGTCATCTTGCATCCTTCTTGGATTATGTTTTCTTTTCAAAATTGTACTGGTGAAGCCATGTTTCTTCTCCTGTTAATAATTATTTGAAGAAATTCTTTAGGATCTTGATCCCATCTGTTTACAATTTCCATGAAAGCTCTGCTCTTGTCTGCAGCTGGTCTGGGTGTAATAGTTTTGGTACATATCAAACAGAAAGTTTGCTCCACTACAATTTTTAGTCAGAATTGTGTAAGCTGAACCAGTTGAAATATTGATGGTGTTTGCTACTGTTTCTGCTATTAATTGCCGTCCTCTTCAATTAGGGCATGAAGAATATTCTTTTTATTCTTTTCAAATGGGTGTGAATGGTCTATCACTGCAGGCTTCATCTTTAACATTGTCTCATCTTCCCTTAAAATGAGTTACCCATTTGTAAACTTCTGATTTCTGTGGGTGAATTTCTTGATAAACTTTTTGTAAATGATGAACGATTTCACTGTTATTCCACCCATGCTTTACCATAAATTTGGTGTTTGCTATTTCAATTTGAGCCAATATTATGTTGCTCAGACAGGGGTTTTCTGAATTTAAGTTACCTTTCTTAAGTGCCTCAAACTATATCCCGTGAAGACATGATATAACAAGTTAGTTTAAGTTATTTTATTGCAAACAATTTTTAAATCCATACATAGTTTTTTATAATATGCTCTTTTTCATGAACATTTGGATGATGCTGGTATTGTCTTTGGCTGTTTTTATGGTCTGATGAGAGAATTGAATAATTGCTGCAGATAATGTATGACACACAAAACCTAAAATATTCACTGGCATGCCATTTACAGAGAAGTTTGCTGACCTCTATTATAGTTAATCATAGTCCTGCCTTGAAATCCCACAACTAAAATTTCAAGTTAGTCATCACTAATTGTACCATATGGAATTATAGGAGAGGAGTTAAAAAATAATTAACATATATGAACAAGGATGAATGATATATTCATCATCATCATATCTACATTTTTCGCACTCCTTGTTCCATGTTCTACTGACTGTCAGTCTCTCCTATTGAAATACCCCGTATTGTCATTCCTTTGAGTCCTAGCCTCCTAATCCTGCCTTTGTGTGATTTCTATGATTGTTCATTGACGATTACCATTGCAGATGGTAACTAGTAGAGGATCTGGAGGAATCACTTGCTTCCAGCCTTGTGTTTCTCTGCTTGTATTGTGGAGCTCAGACCTACTTTCTTTTTGATTATGGATGCTTTTCTTTTTTTTTTTTTTAAAGATTTATTTATTTATTTGAAAGTCAGAGTTACACAGAGAGGAGAGGCAGAGAGAGGGAGAGAGATATGTTCCATCCTCTGGTTCACTCCCCAATTGACTGCAATGACCAGAGCTGTGCCGATCTGAAGCCAGGAGCCAGGAACTTCCTCTGTGTGTCCCACACAGAGGGAGGGGCTGAAGGACTTGGGCCATCTTCTACTATTTTCCCAGGTCATAGCAGAGAGCCGGATGGGAAGTGGAGCAGCTAGGACTTGAACCAGCACCCATATAGGATGCCAGCACAGCAGACGGTGGCTTTAACCACTATGCCACAGTGCCGGCCCCTATAGATGCTTTTCTTTAAAAAGATCTATTTATTTTTATTTGAAAATCAAAGTTACACAACAAGAGAGAAGGGTAGAAGGAGGGAGGAAGGGAGGGAGGGAGAGAGGGGGAGAGGGAGAGAGAGAGAAAGATCTTCCATCTACTGGTTCACTCCCCAGATGGCTGCAATGGCCAATCTGGGCCAGGCTGAAGCCAGGAGCCAGGAGCATCTTTCTCACGTGCATAGCAGGGGCCCAAGTACTCGGGCCATCTTCTGCTACTTCCTAGTAGCAGAGAGCTGGTTTGGAAGTGGAGCAGCCAGAATATGAACAAGTACCCATACTAGATACTGGTGTTTCAGGCAGTGGCTTTACCTGCTATACCACAAAGCCACCCCAATAGATGCTTCTTGACTTAAAATTAAGTTAATCAAGGCCCATCTCCTTAAAAACCCCCAGCCTCAACCGGAATGCGTGCTCAGCCCTCTGCCTCTCTGCTGAGCTGCCCGTCTGGCCTGGTCAGGTGTAATCTCTCTACTCAACCATGTAACCTCGCCCCCCCCCCCCCCCCCCAGTCTCTCAGGCTCTGTCTGGAGAGATGCCCATCCATCCTTATGGATGTCCCTGCCCTAATAAATCTTGCTATTTTACCTCCCACTAAAAAAAAAAAAAAGTTCTGATAAATCCATCATAAACTGGAAATACGTTTATTATACCTAACCTATGGAGCATCTTAGTTAAGCAATGCAATATACTGCAGAGTATCACTTGTTTGTCCTTGTCATCACATGTTAATCTGGATGCTAGAGTTTGCTACCACTGTCTAGCACTGCAAGAGAGGACAGTACTGTAGAGCGCTAGCCTGGAAAAGGTAAAAATTTCAAATTCAAAGTACAATTTCTACTGAAAGTTTGCTACTTTGGCAACAACATAAGGTTGGAGAATGGTGAGTCAAAACATTGTAAGTTGCACCATCAAACATTATGAACCATATCTGTATTAGGATCAGTTGCCTCAACCAGCATAGTATTCCCTAAGCTCTTTTCAATGAAACATTCAGTGATTCAGTGAATAGAGCTCTACAAAAATGTTTGGGTAGATTCTTGCCTTCTAGATAGAAACTAATATTTTGTAAGCTAAGATTTTTATTCCTTTAGGTGAGAAGACCTCTAAAAAAACAGAGTCCCAAAAGAATGGAAAAAAGGATTTTGTTCAGAGTTTATTAGCAGTAGTATTGAGAAATGCATTCCAACTTCCACTCACTTGATCCTGGTGGGCTGACTTGGGTTCTCCCCTAAATTCATGTGAAGTGTTAACTATCAGTGCCTCAGAATGTGACTATATTTCAAAATATGACTTTTACACAAGCAATATAATTAACATGAAGTCATTAAGATGAGTCCTAATTCAAGATGATGGCAAGAGGAGGAAATTTGGACACAGATGCGCACAGAGTGGGAGAGGACCAACAAACCTGTGAGAGAGGCTTGGAACAGATCTCTCCCTCTCAATTCTCAGAAGGAATTAACCCTGTCAGTATCTTGAACTTATATTTGGAGATTCAAGAGTTGTCAGAAAATGAACTTCTATTGTTTAAGCCAGCTAGTCCATAGTAGAATAGTATGGTAGCCCTAACAAACTAGCACAATCTTGGACCCATATATTTTGGATATGGGAAAAAATGTCATATACAAGTATCATTTACCTGTTTAGAAAAAAACTGAAGAACAGCAATCCAAATTACCAGGTAGGATTATGAGAGTTCAATAAACAGTTCTACAACCATTCAATTTATTCAACCTCTTTTGAATATTGGACATCATCATAATTTCAGTGTTTCCTATTAGTAGTATCCATTGCCTTAGCTCTTTTGCTATGAAAATGAGTTCATTAGTCAAAAGTAATATTTATTGGTTCACTTTAATGGAGAGTCCAAGAATGGTGATATTGATGTAAGCATGGTTGGCAAGAAAAACAAATCTACATCCAGGATAAGTGTCTATTCCGAAGAAGAAAAATTATTCCCTCCTACTCCACCAGGCAATAGGCTGATCTGTCTATGGTCTGGTACTTGCAGTTGGATTTTGTGTTTGGGAGTTGCACAGTAATCAAGACAAACCTTGGTGCCATTATACCAGTATAAACTTTCAGTGCTGTCTCTATTGCTATGAAAAACACTACATGGATTCCAAAGATTTTTTTGCACCCAAATAATTTTAATTCCATTTTCATGAACTTTTCAAAGTACCCTTGTACTTTGTTATAAATCCTTTTGTTATATATCTTTGTTATATACCCTTGTATTTTGTTATAAATCCAAGTCCATGACCATCCAAACCATTAGTCACTCCCTTGTGAATGAGTATAGGTATGAATCTCCAGACATTTTTCACCTAGCTATTTTCTTTCTGCTGTCATTTATAGTCACCTCTGATTAAGGCTGTAATTATATCGTAAGCCATTTATGGCTGATGATTGAGTATTGAACAAGACCATTTGTAAACCAAACTAGCATGCCCCCTTGTAAAAGGCAACCCACCATCAGGTTATATATTTGGCAGTATAACCCAAGTAAGCATACTAGGAGTGTGTATGTAACAATACATGCTTATGCAGCATATTTATGTTTTATGAATTACTTGAGCCTTATATTCAGCACAAATCTTCATTGATTGTGGTGTTCTGCTGGGTATGCTCAAGTTTGCAGCTTGATGGAGTGGATCAATAATTCTAGTTATCAAATACATCTCAATTCTCATGGCTACTTTATGTGCCATTGCACATTTTCTCAGGCCTAGGGGAAAGTCAGAAACTTTTTAGGAAAACAGTGATTTATTAAAGAGTTCATGATTATTTTCCATATTTACATTGTGATTCTTTTAGTTGACCTAGCCACAGTATCCAGGTAACATGCTAATTTGAAACAAATATTTTATTTATTTTTATTTTTTATTTTATTTTATTTTTTTGACAGGCAGAGTGGACAGTGAGAGAGAGAGAGAGAGAGAGAGAGAGAGAGAAAGGTCTTCCTTTTGCCATTGGTTTACCTTCCAATGGCCGCTGTGGCCAGCACACCGCGCTGATCAGATGGCAGGAGCCAGGTACTTATCCGGGTCTCCCATGGGGTGCAGGGCCCAAGTACTTGGGCCATCTTCCACTGTACTCCCTGGCCACAGCAGAGAGCTGGCCTGGAAGAGGGGCAACTGGGACAGAATCCGGCACCCCGACCGGGACTAGAACCTGGTGTGCCGGCCCCACAAGGTGGAGGATTAGCCTAGTGAGCCGTGGCGCCGGCCTATTTTATTTTTTAAAGATTTATTTATTTATTTGAAAGAGTTACACAGAGAGAGGAGAGATGGAGAGATGGAGAGAGAGAGGGAGAGAGAGAGAGAGAGAAAGTCTTCCATCCAGTGGTTTACTCCCCAGATGGCCGCAACGGCTGGAGCCGTGCTGATCCGAAGGCAGGAGCCAGGAGACAGGAGCTTCTTCCAGGTCTCCCACATGAGTACAAGGGCCCAAGGATGCGGTCAACTTCTACTGCTTTCTCAGGCCATAGCAGAGAGCTGGATCAGAAGTGGAGCAGCCGGGAATTGAACCAGCACCCATATGGGATGCTGGCACTGCAGGCAGTGGCTCTACCTGTTACACCACAGTGCTGGCTCCTCAGTCTTTTTTTTTTTTAACTTTATTTAATAAACATAAATTTCCAAAGTACAATTTTTGGATTATAGTGGCTTTCCCCCCCCCATAAACACCTTCCCACCCGCAACCATCCCATCTCCCACTCCCTCTCCCATCCCATTCACATCAAGATTCATTTTCAATTATTTTTATATACAGAAGATCAATTTAGTATATACTAAGTAAAGATTTCAACAGTTTGTGCCGACACAGACACACAAAGTATAGAGTAATGTTTGAGTACTAGTTATATCGTTAATTCACATAATACAACACATTAAGGACAGAGATCCTACATGGGGAGTAAGTGCACAGTGAGTCCTGTTGTGGATTTAACAATTGACACTCTTATTTATGACATCAGTAATCACCCAAGGCTCTTGTCATGAGCTGTCAAGGCTATGGAAGCCTCTTGAGTTTACCAACTCCAATCTTATTTCGACAAGGCCATAGTCAAAGTGGAAGTTCTCTTCTCCCTTCAGAGGAAGGTACCTCCTTCTTTGATGGCCCATTCTTTCCACTGGGATCTCACTCACAGAGCTCTTTCATTTAGGTCATTTTTTTTTTTTTTTTTTTTGGCACAGTGTCTTGGCTTTCCATGCCTGAAATACTCTCATGGGCTTTTTAGCCAGATGCAAATACCTTCAGGGCTGATTCTGAGCCCAGGGTGCTGTTTAGGACATTTGCCATTCTCCCTCAGTCTTGATTTTTAATCTACTCATCTAATCTCTTTTTGTTAGAAAATGTAACCCAATTATAGTTTAATTAATTATTGGTAGCTAAGGTTTTATTATTGCCATTTTGGTACTCATTTTCTTTTTTTTTTTTTTTTAAGATTTATTTATTTATTTGAAAGTCAGAGTTACACAGAGAGAGGAGAGGCAGAGAGAGAGAGAGAGGTCTTCCATCTGATGGTTTACTCCCCAGATGGCCACAATGGCCGGAGCTGCGCCGATCCGAAACCATGAGCCAGGAGCTTCTTACAGGTCTCCCACACAGTTGCAGGGGCCCAAGGACTTGGACCATCTCCTACTGTTTTCCCAGGCTATAGCAGAGAGCTGGATTGGGAGAGGAGCAAATGGGACTAGAACCGGCGCCCATATGGGATGCCGGCGCTTCAGGCCAGGGCGTTAACCCACTGCGCCACAGCACTGGCCCCATTTTGGTACTCATTTTCTAGATTTACTGGTTTCTTTCTTTCTCTCCTCTTCTCTTACGCTCTTCCTTTGTGGTTAAATGTTTTCTGTGCATTTTGATTTCTTATTATTTTTGCATGTATGTTATAGATTTTTGATTTGTGACTACCACTAAACTAACAAAAATATATTTTACTTAAAACAAGCTATCTTGAAATGATGGGAACATAATATCAATCATAATGAAAAGAAACAGGGGCCGCTACCATGGCACAGTGGGTTAATCCTCCGTCTGCAGCGCCGCCATCCCATGTGGGCACCTGTTCTGGTCCCAGCTGCTTCTCTTCCGATCCAGCTCTCTGCTGTGGCATGGGAAAGCAGTGGAGGATGGCCCAGGTCCTCGGGCCCTTGCACCCATGTGGGAGACCAGGAGGAGGCTCCTGGCTTTGTTTTGGCACAGCTCTGGCTGTTGCGACTGTTTGGGGGGTGAACCAACGGAAGGAAGACCTTTCTCTCTGTCTCTCCCTCTCACTGTCTGTAACTCTACCTCTCAAGTAAATAAATAAAATCTTTAAAAAAAGAAAAGAAACAAAGAAAAAATGCTTAAAAAGTACTAATAAAAACTTTTTGGGCCAGTGTTGTGGGTTAAGCCCTTGCCTGCAGCACCAGCATCCCATATGGATACCAGTTCAAGTTCCACTGCTCCACTTCCAACCTGATTCCCTGCTAAAGTGCCTGGGAAAGCAGTGGAGGATGGCCTAAATACTTTGGCTCCTGCACCAAAGACTCAAGGACTTGGGCCATCCTCTGCTGCTTTCCCAGGCACATTAGCAGGGAGCTAGATAGGAAGTGGAGCAGCTGTGACTTGAACTGGTGCCCATATAGGATGCCAGTGCTACAGAACAGAGCTTTAACCTGTTGTGCCACCATGCCAGCACCAATCTTAAAAATCTTTTACAATTGCACTCCAATCTTCCTTACATGTTGAATATTTGATATCCTATTTTTTTAAGATTCAATTAATTTGAAAGGCAGAGTTACCAAGAGGGAGAGACACAGAGAGAAAGATCTTCCAGCTGCTGGTTCATTCCCCAAATGGCCACAATGACTGGGGCTGGGTTGGGCTGAAGCTGGGAGCCTGGAACTCCTTCCAGCTCTCTCATATGAGTGGTTGGGGCACAAGCACTTGGGTCATCCTTTGTTGCTTTCTCATGAGCATTGTTATCAGGAAGCTTGACTGGAACTGTAACAGAGCTGGGACTCCAACTGGATGCTGACGTTGCAGGCAGCAGTTCCCACTGCCCCACAAATGCCAGCCCCCATGACCTCTTTTTACATCTTTCTGTGTTCCCTATCTCTTAACTCATTAACATAGTTATTCAATGTTTAAAGAAAGATTTATTTATTTTTATTTGAAAGGCAGAGTTAAGAGAGGCAGAGGCAGAGAGAGAGAGAGAGAGGTGTCTTCCATCTGCTGGCCGATTCTCCAGATGGCCGCAATGGCTGGAGATGCGCTGATCCAAAGCCAGGAGCCGGAAGCTTCCTCCGGGTCTTCCATGTGAGTGCAGGAGCCCAAGGGCTTGGGCCATCTTTTACTGCTTTCCCAGGCCATAGCAGAGAGCTGGATCAGAAGTGGAGCAGCTGGGGCTTGAACCAGTGCCCATATGGGATGCCAGCACTGCAAGCAGCAGCTTTACCTGCCTCGCCACAGTGCTGGTCCCTCAATTATTTTTGATCTTCATGTTTAATATTATTGGTTTATGAGCCATGTTGACAGTATTAATGAATTCTGAATTTGTATGGTAACTCTTAACAATGAATTTTCTACTTTCCAATTGTTTCTCCATAATTATTAATGTCTTTTTAATCTCAGTTTGAAGAATATTCTTTAGCATTTCTTGTTAGACATGTCCTGTGGTGATAAATTCTTTCAACATTTGTCTGGGAATGTGTTTACTTCTTATTGGATGGCTTTACTAAATACAATATTCTTTATTGCCCGTATTTCCCCTTCAGTACTGTGAAAACCTCAATCCATTTGTTTTGGCTTGTAAAGTTTCTGTTAGGAAGTCTGAAGTCAGGTAGTCAGGTGAATTGGGACACACTTACATATTATTTGTTTTATTTTCTCTTGGAGCTTTGAGAATTATTTATATTTAGCTTTTAGAGCTTCATGGGGTAGACGTGGTTGAGTAGAATCTGGTGACTTCTGGCCTTCCTGTGCCTGATAGCTGTACTGTTCTCTTGGATTGGGAAGCATTTTGTTTTTTAAGTCTTTGCATAAGCTTTATACCCCTTAGGTATTCTTAAGTCTGTCTTGATCCTCAATAACTTGGATATTTCCTCTGTTAATGCTTTCCCAAAGTTCTTGTAAACTGTCCTCATTCCTCTTGGTTCTTTTTCTTCCTTCAACTGTGTATTTTCTAATACCTTGCCCTTTCCCTAGTGCACAGTTACCTTGATAAATGCTAGCAGCCAAGGTACCCTGGAGGGTCCTTTTTCAGAGAACCACTTCCTCTTGACTTCAGGGGCCTTGGGACCACGAATTGGCTCAAGTATGGCATTGGTTGATGGACCATACCTCTCCATTCTCAGACCTAGAGCTTTATATGTAATGCAGATGACTTAAAATTGGAGTATTGGCAATCGATTTTTAACCACATGATTACAAGATTACTAAGTCACCTGAAGATCCTGATAGGTCAAATTATTCTGGTTACCACTCAAGGCTTGCTGTCTATTACAGTAAACACTTTTGCATTGTTTCTTTAGTTAAATACTGTCTGGCATCTGCTGCTCTGGGATCTCACTATTTCCATCTAAATTAGGATATAAGTTTCTTCTTTTTCACATTCTTTAGTTATTTGAGAAGCAGAGAGAGGGAGAGAGAGTATGCATGCACTCCCACCTCCTGGTTCAATTCCTAAATGTTGGCAATAGCTGAGGATAGGCTGTGTGGAGCCCAAAGTCCAAAGCTGGGAACTTAAGCCAGGTCTTCTATGTAGGTCATAGGAACCCAACTACCTGAGCCATTGCCACTGCCTTCAAGAGCCAGTATCACAGGAAGCTGGAGATAGAAGTCAGAGCTGAGTGTCAAACATAGGCACTCCCTTATGGGACCCTGGCTTCTCAAGCAGTGTCTTCACTGTTGAGTTAGACACCTGCCCCTGAAAAAAAATTTCAAAGAAATTTCTCTCATCTTTACTTTCAGCTTACAGAAGACAGATGTTAGGACATTTTAGAAAATTCTGCTACTTTCTTCACTGTTAGGTCAATAGGCCATACCTAATCAATCCATTTTAACATTACTGTATTCTCAATCTTCAGATTCCTTCATATATATATTACATATGAAATTTTGAAATATTGACTTTAGTTGTGCCATTAAAATTGAGTTTCTTCTATTAGTTGAATAATCAGACTCATTGGCAATGACTCAAACCAACACAGCTCATCCAGAATCTGTTAAGTAGATTTATTATTAGTAATAGTATCAGCTTGATCTTTTTTTTTTTTTTTTTTTTTTGACAGGCAGAGTGGACAGTGAGAGAGAGAGACAGAGAGAAAGGTCTTCCTTTGCCGTTGGTTCACCCTCCAATGGCCGGCGCACCGCGCTGATCCGATGGCAGGAGCCAGGAGCCAGGTGCTTTTCCTGGTCTCCCATGGGGTGCAGGGCCCAAGCACCTGGGCCATCCTCCACTGCACTCCCGGGCCACAGCAGAGGGCTGGCCTGGAAGAGGGGCAACCGGGACAGAATCCAGCGCCCCGACCGGGACTAGAACCCGGTGTGCCGGCGCCGCTAGGCGGAGGATTAGCCTAGTGAGCCGCGGCGCCGGCCAGCTTGATCTTAAAATCATTTTTCTCCTTCAGCTCTGTTTATTACCCTCAGAACCATTTCCATACATTTCCTTGAGGCTTATGTTGGTATAAAAGTATACAATGCTGCAATCCTATTGGTGTGTAAGGCTTTTTCTTTTGGATCTGAAGAATACTGAGATCTGTCTTGCTATAGGTTTGGAGGTAGTAAGGAAAGAATAGGTAAGGAATAGGGAGAAATGGCAGTGACTTTTAAAGTGACAGTAGAATGTCTTTAAATAAGGCAGCAAAAGTCTCATGTACGAGGGTGGCAAGGGCAGTTTGCTGAAAAGGCAGACTCAGTGTGATTTGAGAGAATGGGTAACTTGAAAGTTTCTCAAATTCCACAAACTTCCCTATTTCTATTCTTGAAGTCCCATTCACTCCAAATTAGTGTCCTCTCCTGTAAAACTCTTGAATGAGGTTAGAATTCAAGTTCTGTTGTAATTTAGCAATCCCTGGGGTCAGACCCTACAAAAATCTCTTTGGCTACATCTTCCCAGCAGTTATAAGAGACAACATCCATATTAGGGAAGACATGGTTCTTTGTGCCTTTGGCCAAGGATCTAAATTCCTCAAGCTGGTCATTTTCCTTTTTAAATCTCTCCAGCACAGTTAGAAATAGCTCTTCCCACAGAACCGCTGTGTGCTCCATATTCTTCAAAACAGCTGTTCACAGCAGTAACTTGGTCTACCAAAGCCCCCCTAGAAGCTTCTTCATTCAAGGAGACCATGGTGAAAGTTGGATGCTGAATTCAATGGAAATTCATTAGAATGTTACTGTCCCAACTTCTGGTGCTAACCAGTTCTGATTGCCTTCACATCCAGCCAGAATATATAACTATGGACTGAATGTTAGTATTTCTGTAAGTTTACAGATTGAAGCCCTAACCCCTGATGTGATGGTCATTGGAGATTGGTCTTTAGGAGGTAGTTAATCAAGTTTAGTTGAGGGTGTGGGCCCCTGATAGGATTAGTGTCCCAGTAAGGAGAGGAAGAGGGACGAACACTTCCTCTCTATACCATGTGAGGGAAAACAAGAAGGTTGCTCTTTGCCAGCCAGGAAGAGGGAGGGCCCCTATGAGTCACCAAACTGGCTGATACATTATTTTTTACTTCTCGGCTTTCAGAGCGTGACAAAGAAAAATTTGTTGTTTAAGCACCTAGTCTATATTATTTAGCTATGGTAGCCTAATAAAAATCATATAACAACCATCATTACATTGCCATTTCCTTAAAGTGTCCTATTTTTGTAAGCATTTATGCTATAACTACCATTATGGTCCAGATTATTAGAATCTATTCTGAATAGTTGAAACATAAGGTGATTAATTTTGTATGTTTAGTAGTACACAAAATTTCTAGGAGGACCAAGGAGGTAAGTTTAGATATTGTCCATTCAGGCTCAACATAGTGTAGGTAAACTGTGAACCACCAAACCACCATGGAATTGTTTCAATGGAAACTTCCCGTTTTCTGTTGCCTGCTGCTTGTTTTGCATGATATTAATAATCAGAGGGTAGAACTTTAGACACAGTTGCCCCAGGTTTCTAAAAAGTGTGGGTGGAAGAGAATCTGAGTGATGGAGACCTGAGCTTTTTGGTACGTGAAGACGCAGAGTAGACAGGGACTGAAGCAGGTGGTGAGTAGATCCATATGCAGTACCTACTATGTTTCTATGAGAAATATTTGAGAAGACATCGCTACGGAAGATTCTCAGTCTTTGGGTAATGTGTTTGGTGCTGCGGTTCAGTCACTGCTCGGGACACCCACATCCTGTATCTGTGTGCTTGGATTTGAGTCCTGGCTCTGTTTCTGATTCCAGCTCCCTGCAGGTGTACATCCTGGGAGGCAGCAGGTGATGGCTCAAGTACCTAGGTTCCTGCTACCTACGAGAGAAACCTGAGTTGTTTTCTAGGCTCCTGGGTTTGGCCTGGCCCAGCCCTGGCTTTTGAAGTCATTTGAGGATTGAACCATGGGATGGAAGATTCTCTCTCTCTCTCTCTCTCACTCTCTCTCTCTCTGTGTGTGTCTCTCTCTCTCTCAAATACAATGAAAATAAACTAAAAAAAAATTAAAAAGAAAATAATCTTAAAGGTGTTATTCTGAAGAAACTTAAAATTAAAGAAAAATCAAACAGCAGATTCTCAGCCTGGTCTCTCATTACCTAGTTTGACTTTAATTCACAGTTATTAACTGAGTCTCTGTTGAGAAACAACCTATCATCCCATGGGAGACATAGGCCCCAAAAACTATCCTTTTGTTTTAATGAGCTGCACGTTAGAAAATGTTATTGGGTCTGGATGCCTCATTTCCTAAGTAAATGCCACCCTTCATAAAGACATTTTAGGGAGAAGTGACTATGGGAGAGGAAAACCGAGTTGAAACTTTCCCTCTGTTTTCCTTTCTAGGGGTGACTTATATTCGGAATCCTGAGTGTGTATGTTTCTCAGGGCTCTAAGATCTATTTGTACAGTTCTGGGCTTTGTTGTTCCTTTCACAGCGAGGAAAATGTCATAGAACAGGTTGACAGGCTGCAGAGCACTGTCGGCTCTAAGGGCCTCCTGGATTTTGCTCTTCCAATGGTACATGGATTCCTTTGTATCCACCCTAACAATGCGGTATGTTTAGCAGAGGGTGCTGTTTTCTGGTAATCTTTTATCTTCTGTGAGAAAGCAATTTGTCTTGTCGAATAATAAACTACAGAGACTCATCTTCCCACATGCCATTTTCTCACATTTTTCTAAGATCTGAGTGGAGCAGAAAGAGCTATAGGATTTCTACAAAACACTGTTGAAATGCATCTCTGAGAATTGTGTGTCTAATAGGAGCAATGTGGCTGTTGGCTAAGGTCAAGGCCAACGGGAGACTAGATGTTTCTTTGTCAAAGAGAACTTTTTTGGGGGTAGGAAAAAGCAAAAAAGTTAAAAACCCACTCAGGGACTCTGATCAGAAAGAAAAGATAAAATATAGACTACATTTTAATCAGAAATGTATTCTTATTGAGAAAGAAATATTTAAACAAAAACATGACAGTGTCACTTTGTTAAACAATAGTAAATTAATTATTCTTTGGGAGGAAAAGAAGCAGCCTGAATAAGAAGAATTTTAGAACAAATTTTATTGAAGTGAGTCAGACTAGAATTCAAATTCTAACTATTTTACTCACTACCTATATAATAATTGGGACAAGTTATTATCTCTTGAAACTTAGGTTTCTACAGCAAATAATGGACATAGATAACAGTTGCCTATATGACTATTATGAGAATTAAATAAAATCATGTATAAGATATTTTAGAAAATCTGAGGTTGCCTGGGCACATTCAACTGGAGAACTTTGGTACAAAACATATATACTTATGTTTTCAAATATATATATATCTTATTTCTAAACTTTGTAAAGGAAAGAATTCATATTTAAGTAACCTTTACATGGCAAAGTTACTGTTGGTTGTCTGTCTCCCATTTTTCTCACAAGACAGCCTTAAGACAGCTTCAAAAGTAGCATATTTGTATCTAGACATGGTCATTGACAAAGCTTTGATAAAAGAATAGAAAGCAGAAAATCTATTGGTGGTTTGTAGAAAACTCTCCCTTTCCTAATAGCAATGCCTGTCTTTCCTCCTTGTCACATCCATCTTCTCCCGGACTAGAAGGCTGACAGGAGGATGGAGGTACACTCTCCATCTTGAAGCCACGAGAAGGCTATGAACGATGAGGACAAGTCACCAAGGGAGAGAGAGAGAGCAAGAGAGAAAAGGTAACTGGGACAATTGATGACACTGTGGAGTTGCTGTCTTTTTTTTGGGGGGCGGGGCTATTTTGTTTTTAATTAATACACTTTATTTTTTAAGAGTAGTTTTAGGTTCATAGCAAAATTGAGCAGGAAGTAGAGTTCCTATGAACCTCCCTTCATGACATGGGTGCAACTTCCCCCAATATCCTTTGTCAGGGTGGTACATTTCTTACAGCTGTTATAACTTCATGGACACATTATTGTCACCCAAAGCCCACAGTTTACATCAAAGTTCATTTTTGGTATTGTGCATTCTGTGGGGTTTGACAAATGTAGAATGACATGGATCCATCATTATAGTATACAGAACAGGTTTACTGACCCAAGAAGACTTCATGCTGTCTTTTTGTCCTTCCATGTCCCCTGGACTTTGCAGTCATTGATCTTTTTATGGTTTGCATGGTTTTTACCTTTTCTGGGTTGTCAGACAGTCGCACACAGTCAATAGCTTTTTGTAGCTATTTCATGTAGTAATATACATTTAAGTTACCTCCATTTTTTTTTTTTTTTTGACAGGCAGAGTGGACAGTGAGAGAGAGAGACAGAGAGAAAGGTCTTCCTTTGCCATTGGTTCACCCTCCAATGGCCGCCGCGGCCGGCGCGCTGTGGCCGGCGCACCGCGCTGATCCGATGGCAGGAGCCAGGAGCCAGGTGCTTTTCCTGGTCTCCCATGGGGTGCAGGGCCCAAGCACCTGGGCCATCCTCCACTGCACTCCCTGGCCATAGCAGAGAGCTGGCCTGGAAGAGGGGCAACCGGGACAGAATCCAGCGCCCCAACCGGGACTAGAACCCGGTGTGCTGGCGCCGCGAGGCGGAGGATTAGCCTAGTGAGCCGCGGCGCCGGCCCTCCATTTCTTTTTATAGCATTATAGCTCATCTCTTTTAAGGGTTGAGTAATATTCCATTGTTTAGTTTTTCATGTACTTACTGAAGGACATTTGGTTGCTTCCAAGTTTTGGCAATTATAAATAAGCTGCTATAAATATTGTGCTTAGTTTTTTGTGTGGACATAGGTTTCCAATTCGTTTGGATAAATACATAATACTGTGATTACTGGATCAAAAGATAAAAATACACTTGGTTTGGCAAGAATCTATCAAATCATTCTCCAAAATGGCAGTATCATTTTTCATTTCCACAAGCAAGGAATGAGAGTTCCAGTTGCTTTACATCATTGATACCATTTGGTTGTCAGTGTTTTGGGTTTTGATTGTTATGATAGTGTATGGTGGTATCTCGTTGTTTTAGCTTGCAGTTCTCTGATGATGTATGATATTGAATGTGTTTTTGAAAAGATTTAATTAATTAATTAATTAATTTGAAAGAGTGACAGTGTGGACACACACACGCACACACAGAGCAAGTGTGATTCATTTTCGGTTTCACTCCCTAAATGTTTGGAACATCCAGGGCTGACCTAGGCTAAAGCATGGAGCCAGTAACTAGGGTTTGGGTCTCCCATGTCAGTGGAGAAACCCAAGTTCTTGGCCTATCGTGTACTGTCTCCTAGGTGTACTTATAGGAAGCTAGATTGAAAGAAGTGGTGGGATCCATCTTGGGCATTCTAATATGGAATGCAGGTATCTCAAGTGACGGCTTAACCTGTTGTACCACAATGCCTGCTCCTGAACATGTTTTAAAATTCTTACTTGCCACCTTCTTTGTGAATTATCTATTGCAATCTTTTGCAATAGATTGCAATTATCTATTTCTTCTCATTCTCTTAATATTGTCATTGACAGAGCAGAGGTTTTTAATTTTGAGAAAGTCTAACTCATCAACTATTTCCTATTTCTGTTTTTAAAAGGCTTCATTATTTGAAAGGCAGAGTTACAGAGAGTGTGAGGGAGGGAGTTTATTTTCGCATGTGGATTTCCAGTTGTTTCAGCATGATTTTTGAAAAGACTATTTTTTCCTCTTTATTGCCTTTCCACCTTTGTCAAAGATCATTTTGTTATATGAATGTGGGTCTGTTTCTTGGTTCTTCAGCCTGTTCCATTGATCTACTGAGCTATTTATCAGTACCACACTCTCGTGATTACTGTAGCCTTGATGGAAGTCTTTTTTTTTAAAAAGTAAAAGATATATCTGTTTATTTATTTGAAAGGCATTGAGAGAGAGAGAGAATGTCTATCTTTCATTCATTGGTATACTTCCCAATTGGCCAAAAAGCCAAGACTGGGCCAACCTGAAGCCAGGAGCTGGGAAGTGAATCTGGGTCTCTTGGGTGGGTGGCAAAATCTCAGGGACTTGAGCTATCATCTGCTGCTGGCGCAGAGCTGAATCAGAAGTGGAGGGGCCAAGACTCCAATCAGCACGCCAGTACGGGATGTGGGAATCCCAAGTGGTAGCATCTGTCGTGCCAACAATGCCCAGCCCTCACAGTCAGTCTTGAAGTCAGTCCTCTGACTGGCATTCCTTTATTGTTGAGTTAACCGTTCTGAATCTTTTACTCTGTATTAAACTTTAGACCCATTTTGTCAATATCTACATAAAAACTTCTGGGATTTTGGTTGAAACTGTCTTGGGTCTACCAATCAAGTTGAGAAAAACTGACATCTTGGCAATATTAAGTCTTTCTATTTGTTAATAGGAAATACTTTTCTATTTATTTAGTTCTACTTTGATTTCTTTATTTTTATTTTTTTAAAGATTTATTTTATCTATTTGAAAGGTAGAGTTACAGAGAAGCAGAAGCAGAGAGAGAGGTCTTCCACCTGCTGGTTCACTCCCCAGATGGCCGCAGTGGCCAGAGTTGGGCAGATCTGAAGCCAGGAGCCAGGAGCTCCTTCCAGGTCTCTCATGCAGGCAGGGAGCCCAAGCACTTGGATCATCTTACACTGCTTTCCCAGGCCATAGCAGAGAGCTGAATCAGAAGTGGAACAGCCAGGACTTGAACTGGTGCCCACATGCGATGCTGGCACTGCAGGTGGTGGCCTCACTTGCTACGCCACAGTGCTAGCCCCTCTACTTTGATTTCTTTCATTGAACTTCTATAATTTTCCTCATATAGATCCTGAACATACTATATTAACTCTATACCTAAATATTTCATTTTGGGGTACTAATATAAGTGGCAATATGTATTTTTTAAAAAATATTTATTCTGGGGGCCAGTGCCATGGCGCAGTAAGTTAATCCTCTGCCTGCGGTGCCGGCATGCCATATGGGTGCCGGTTCTAGTTCCAGCTGCTCCACTTCCAGTCTCTACTATGGCCTGGGAAAGCAGTAGAAGATGGCCCAAGTCCTTGGGCCCCTCGCCCATGTGGGAGACCCGGGGAAGCTCCTGGCTCCTGGCTTTGGATTGGCGCAGCTCCAGCCGTTGCGGCCATTTGAGGAGTGAACCAATGGAAGGAAGACCTTTTTCTCTGTCTCTCCCTCTCACTGTCTGTAACTCTAACTCTCAAATAAAATAAAAATAAATAAAATAGACAGAATCCAGGAGCCAGGAACTCTATCCTGGTCTCCCATGTAAGTGGCAGGAATGCGGGCACTTGGACCATACTCTGATATATTCTTAGGCACATTAGCAGGAAGGTGGAGTGAAAGCTGAATAACTGAGACAGACCATCCCTCTGACACGGGGTGCCAGCATTGTGAGCAGCAGCCCTACCTGTTACACACAACACTGGCCCCAGAAATGTGTTTTTAAATTTCAAATTCCATTTGTTAATTGCTGCTTTACAGGAAAGTGTTGGTTTTTATGTATTTAACTTGATATTCTGCAACATTTCTCTAATCACTGAGTAGTTCCAGGAGTTTTTTGGTTTATTCTTTAAGATTTCTACATAGACAATCCTGAAAATATTGTTAAGAATCTTTACATCTATGTTCCTGAGATATTAACCTATTGTTTTTCTTTTTTGTGATGTTTTGATGTTTTGGTATTTGGGTAATGCTGGCCTCATAAAATGATTTAGAAAGTGTTCCTGTGTTTCTATCTTCTTTTAAAAATTTTATTTACTTTTAAGCATTTATTCATATTTATTTATTTGACAGAGAAAGAGGATTTTTTATCTGCTAAGTTATTCCTCAGATTCCCACTATAGACCGAGATGGGCCAAGGAGACAGGAGATAGGGACTCCATCCAGGTCTCCCATGTGGGTGGCAGGGACCTAAGAACCTGGGACAATCTTCTGCCTCCCAGACACATTAGCAGGAAGTCATATAGGAAGCAGAGGCAGAGGTAGAACCCCAACCCAGGCACTCTGGTATGGAATGCAGTTACCCCAAGCTGTGGCTTAACCCACTATGCCAAAATGCCTATCCTGCTTTTATCTTCTAAGAGAGATTTTAGAGGATTAGTGTATTTTTTCCTTAATTGGGTGGTATAAATTATCAGTGAGTCCATCTGGGTATGATGAGTTTTTTTGTTTTTGATGCTTGTTAATTACTGATTCAATAGATGAAATTGATTCAATAGGTCTGTTCAGATTATTTGTTTTTGTGTGAGTTTTGGCATATTGAGTTCCTCATGGTTTTGGTCCATTTAATTTAGGGTAAGTTTGTTAATAGTGTTGTTAAATTCTTCTATAATCTTACTTTTTGTCTTTTTGTTCTATAAATTATTGAGAAGTGAGTGTTGTAATCTCTGTGATCATAGATGTCTTTGTACCTATTAATTCTATCAGGTCTTTTTTGTTTTTGTTAAGTACAATTTAGAAGTTTTTAAAACAATCTTTCTGGTGGATTGACTCATTATGTAATGTACTCTTTTTCTCTAGTAAGTTAATGGCTGAAAATTTAATTTGTATAATGCTACTATGACCATATGGGCTTTTATAGGTTCATATTTGCATGGTTTGTTTTCTCCATCATTATACTTTCTTATTTCTTCTATAGTCATACATTTAAGGTGTGTTTGGGGGCAGGCATTTAAGAGCAACAATTATGATTCCACTTGAGATGTCTGCATCCCTATCAAAGTGCCTAAATTTGAGTCCAGCTCCATTCCAGCCTTCAGTTTCCTGCTGATGTATAGCCTGGGTGGTAGCAGATGATGGCTCAAGTAGTTGGGTCCCTGCCACTTATGTGCAAGACTTGGACTGGATTCCTGGCTCCGGAATTTGGTCTGGTTCAGCCCTAACTTTTTCAGATAGGCATTTGGAGAATAAAGCATGTTGATATCTGTCTCCCTGTCTCTCTCCCTTTCAGGTAATAGCAAGCAAGCAAGCAAGCAAACAAAGGGAAGGAAGGAAGGAGAAAGGAAGGAAGAAATAAAGTAAGTTGTTTTCCTATAAGTAGCATAGTTAGGTTTTGGATTATATCTAGGCTGACAAATTTGATGTTTAATTGGGATGTATAGTCCATTTATATGTAATACAATTGCTAACAAATGAGAGATGTTCAAAAAAGTTTGTTGCAAATACATATTATGAAAAAAATCTGTGCATGGATTTCAATTTTTTTGCACCAAAATAAAACTTATTTTTAAATTCCATTTTCTATTAACTTTTTTAAAAAGACTTATTTACTTATTTGAAAGAGTTACAGAGAGGTAGAGGCAGAGGGAGAGAGAGGTTGTCCATCCACGTCCATCCACTGGTTCACTCCCTAAATGGCTGCAATGGCTAGAGCTGGGCCAATCCGAAGCCAGGAGCCTGGAGCTTCTTCTGGGTCTCCCATGCGGGTGCAGGGGCCCAGTCAACTGGGCCATCCTCCACTGCCTTACCAGGTCATAGCAGAGAGCTGGATAGGAAGAGGAGCAGCCAGGATGCGAACTGGCACCCATATGGGATGATGGCACCATAGGCAGAGGCTTAGCCTACTACACCTCGGCACTGGCCCTAGCACTTTAAATTTTCCATGGTGGGAGTATTTATACCACAGAAGTGGAAAAATACTGAAGTAGGATATATATAATTTTGAGAAACTCTTTAGATATTTGCTAGCAATTACTGCCTCCTTCTCAATTTGTGTTAGTTTCCATGTATTTGAATACTGTACATTGATAGTTACATGTCACAAAAATTGTTAATATTGTTTCATAAGTTAGTATTCATATATTGGTGGAATTAATGAAATAATTGATGAAGAAACTTCCTAACTATATGTTTCTTTAAATTAGCATATTTTTCATAGCCTAGAAGGTGGAAGGATAAATGAGGGGAGATCAAACCAGTGGAATTAACATAAGTTACAGGCACAGGCTTTGCTTGATCTTGACATCCTTTCATGTCAGCAACTTGAGTAACATTTATGGATGTCAGCCATCATCTTAGGGATTTAGGCTACTTTTTTAAAATTAAAGACAAAAGTAATCAACACATGATTTCTTAGATAATATTATCTTTGATACTACTATGTTATAATAACCAAACTCAGAAGCAAACCCCTTTTCCTGAAACACTGTGTACATTCAGTAAACATTTGCGGAACTGGTGAATGAATAATAATACGCTGCAACAGAGCAGCTGACGTCACCAGGCTACTTATCTGTAAAACTGGGGAGATTCTTTTGCTTGATGTTGAAAGCTCTATTGATTATTCAGGCTCCGCCTCTCCTGGAAAGCTGACTCTCTCAATTTCAAGTACCCATTGTCTCCCACACCATCCCTCACTTCCTGTAGCATACCATATATATACAAGGCATTGCAATTGACTGTTAACTGTTTGTCGACCACTACTACCATTCTGTGTGCTCTCTGAAGCAGAGTTCAAGACTCTGCCATTGTATAGTGAAGCTTAGTACATTTAAAACAAACAAGTTTTGGGCTGGCGCCACGGCTCACTAGGCTAATCCTCCACCTTGCGGCACCGGCACACCAGGTTCTAGTCCTGGTCGGGGCACCGGATTCTGTCCCGGTTGTCCCCCTTCCAGGCCAGCTCTCTGCTGTGGCCAGGGAGTGCAGTGGAGGATGGCCCAAGTGCTTGGGCCCTGCACCCCATGGGAGACCAGGATAAGTACCTGGCTCCTGGCTTCGGATCAGCGCAGTGCACCGGTCGCAGTGGCCATTGGAGGGTGAACCAATGGCAAAGGAAGACCTTTCTCTCTGTCTCTCTCTCTCACTGCCCACTCTGCCTGTCAAAAAGCAAAAACAAAAACAAACAAAAAACAAAAAACAAAAATACCAAACAAGTTTTGGATTTTCAAGAGTAAGTAGTAAATTTAATAAACCTGTTTTTCCTTTGCCACAGAAACACAGTTTTGTTACATGGTTTTCAATGATTACTTCTTGTCTGAAATTACCTCTTTCCTTTAAACAATGTGCTCAGAAAAATAAACTGCTGTTAATATTAATTTGAACCAACCGTGAAGACTAAGCCTGTATTAAACATAATGATATTTGAAGTATTTTCCATTATGGCTTTCCAACATTCATTCCTCTCCAACAAGAGTTGACTAATCCTGGTTGGCATTTCAAGAAATGGAGAATTGGAGTCACAGATCAACTTAACTGGAAGATTCACAAATGTGTAATATAGTATTGGGTGATGATGTTTAGCAAAACTAAAGGAGGAGTAAGTCGAATATGCCATTAGAATAAAAGGCAGGCACCTTGATGTACACTCTCTAACTTTGATTCATTTGCTCAGCCAGCAGAATGTCTTAAAAGCTCTCTGCTGTGCTCCATACAGTATCTTGGTCCCTGTCATGTTGTAGAAGTCAGAATCCAAGTCTTCAGTTTAGATATAATTTTCTGCAAGCCTTGGACTCCATTGAACAATTGTTTTGATCAGACTGACAATTTTCTCTTTGCCTTGTTACTATCAAAACATTACTGTGAATGTTTAGAGACCAGAGTATGTATTTGGTACAATACAAACTTTATGGAACTCCCTGGACATGGCCTTCAGCCCAGAATCAGTTGGCAGCTCCAGTTGATTAGAAGGGTCATTTACATTTTTAAAAATTTTAGTTCTTAGAAAATTCATACTCTAGGAATAATGAGAAAAAAATACCCTTACTTGGCTGTAATGATGCTAGTCATATCATCTGTCCTAAATTTAAATTTGTTGGAAATGGGGAAGACATAAGCTCTATTTTTAATGATTACAGGTCATGGTTTCCACAGCCTGATGGCTTTTGGCAACATGTTACTGGGTCAGATGGCACATAGACAATTTTCAAAGCCAAACCATGAGCTATTCCTCCTTTGGTTTTTCCTTCTTATTTGCTAATCACAGCCTACTTTCTGTAGATCATCTTGTTGGCTGTGCGATTGGAGAATTCTGATCAGAGTTTCCTTAGGGAAGATTTGCCTTCAAATTACTCACTGAACACATTTTTTCCTACTCAACAGACCACTTTAATGAGTAATTGAAACTGGTAGATGATCTATTGTCTAGTTTGGAGAATTGATACAATTTCTCTTGGCAAAAAAAATGACCAGGGCACTGAAGCAAGATGGAACCTGTGCCAACAATAAGGGAGAAACATTTGCTGCCTGATTAAGTTGGAAGAATGCTACTCTAAGTCACACCACATTGTTATTATTTTATTTATTTAAGTATTTGTTTAGCCAAGATCCATGACCACATGCCAGAGATCCAGAAGTTTTCTACACTAGTCCCAGAAGCCAGGTTGGCAGGTTGGCAGGAAGCTGTGCTGAGTTGTATAGGGCCTCCACAGAGAGGACACTTCACCAGAAAAAGCATGACATCAAACTCTTCAGTCCTTTTGTTATACCTCTGACCCAGGCTCCGGGCTGCATTTCCTTCTTCATTGCCTTGACAGAGATGGCCAACTGTCCTGTGCCCAGCCTGTGGACAGGAAGCTGCTGGTGGTTCCACGGTCCCCAGTATCTGATCCTATCTGCATTTTACTGATGGTGGTCACTGCTACAGTGTGGGGTCTCCCGAAGCCAGGTGCTGAAACAGGTATGCAAAGTTCCTATTGTCAGTGGGTGGGAAACATTCTCAGAGCGATGCCTCTGGCAGTTTTGCCCATAACCATCTTTTTTCCCCCTAGCAGTGTTTGTGTACTGGCTCTCCTCCAACCTGTTTTCCCTGGGCCAAGTGGCCTGCCTCTGGGTTCCTGCTGCACACACTGTACTTAAAATGCCCCAGTGTGCTGCACATGACCCTGACAAATTGCCTCCACTGGAAAGCTTCTTAAAGAGCTTCAAGAAAGGCTGGAAGAAAGCTAAGACTGCACATCAGTTATGCAAGCAGGAATGACACACGAGGAATCATTTGGAGCTAGCGGCCAGAGGTCCCTTAAGACAGACATTACTGAGAATCCTCTACTATGCCTGGAAAGAACCATGCTTCCAACACCCCCAGCAGCAAACACAGCAAACCAGGCAAAGCCCTGATGTGTGACACACTTGGATGATCTATGTTCCCTGCTCATTCTGGAAGGAACTGTGTCTGTTCAAAGACTCATCCTCAAAAGAAGGCTTAATGCTGTGTCCTTTTCCCAGACCTAGGAATTGTGGGACATGGAGATGTTCACTCATGGGGATGACACTGGGTTTAGTGGGCTAGGCCTCTGCCTGAGGTGCTAGAATCCCCTGTGGGCACTGGTTCATGTCTACATCAAGAAACTGGAAAGATGCCAAATAAATGAGCTATCAGTGCTTCTCAATGATCTAGAAAACAACAATAAACCAAACCCAAAATTAGTAAGAGGAAAAAAATAATTAAAATTACAGGAGCCAGCACTGTAATGTAGTAGGCTAAACCTCTACCTGTGGAGCCTGTGTCCCACACGGGCACCGGTTACTGTCCTGGATGCTCCTCTTCCAAGCCAGCTCTCTGTTGTGGCCTGGGAAAGCTGTGGAAGATGGCCCAAGTGCCTGGTCCCCTGCATGCACATGGGAGACCTAGAGAAATCTCCTGGCTCCTGGCTTTGGATTGGTTTAGCTATGGCCATTGTGACCATCTGGAGATGAGCCAGCAGATGGAAGACTTTTCTGTTTTTCCCTCCTTTACTCTTTCTTTACATGCTTTTCTGGAAGGAGCATCCCCCTGGTGAATTTCTACTACTGAAGTGATGTCCATGCTGCATTTTGGCAGAACCTCCCCATGGACATCCAACGTGGATCTTGATATTGGAACCATAGAATGACTTGGAGATTATTGAGAATGAAAATATATCAGTTTAATGTCTCATCCTCATAAATAAAACCCTATTTCACACATTACAAAAATGGGCCATAATATTAATAGCTTTTGTAACCACTTAAAAAATATTGTGGAGGTTGGCGCTGTGGCTCACTAGGCTAATCCTCCGCCTGCGGCGCCTGCACCCCAGGTTCTAATCCCGGTCAGGGCGCCGGAGTCTGTCCCGGTTGCCCCTCTTCCAGGCCAGCTCTCTGCTGTGGCCCGGGAGTGCGGTGGAGGATGGCCCAAGTCCTTGGGCCCTGCACCTGCATGAGAGACCAGAAGAAGCACCTGGCTCCTGGCTTCGGATCAGCGTGGTGCGCCAGCTGCAGTGCGCCGGTCGCAGTGGCCATTGGAGGGTGAACCAACAGCAAAGGAAGACCTTTCTCTCTGTCTCTCTCTCTCTCACTGTCCACTCTGCCTGTCAAAAAAAAAAAAATATTGTGGACTATATTCTGTGTCCTTAAATACAGATCTACATTATGTCTCTTATCGACTTTATGCTATCCCACCATCCCTTGCTTGATTTCCCTTTGCTAAACTAAAAAAAGTGAGACTTTATTAAGAGAGCTCTTTTTATAGTTGTTACTATGATTTCTTTCAGACCAAAAAGTTGCTATTTCTGTACTTTGGCATATTCTTCTCTAAGCCTTTAAAAAAATTTAAGGCTCTGTAGAATACTCTAAGTAAACTTGATGCTCAGATCAGTTATTAAAAGTTGAACTCTTGTTGGTGAGATTTAAAGTCTTATAGAGAAGATTAGAATGAGTGTCAGTAAAATTCCTTAATTTTCAGGATCCACTATCAAAGTTTAGAGACCTGTTTCTGGCTAAACTTGAGCTTAAATCCTCAGAACATAGTTTAGGTGACAACCAGCATTATTCATGTGGCATCAGAAATAACCTCCTGCCTCGAAATAGTTTATCAGTTTTGAATACCTTAAAATCACACAACAATAGAGTTTTACCCTCTGCTTTTGATTCTAAGGTTATGAAATGCCATGACTGTTGGCATCATTTATAGCAAGGTAGGGATCAGTTTCAGAAGTTTTATGGTTTTTCCCCTCCAATTCTTTCTTGAAAAACTACATAGTAAGAGGGAAACATGATAAACCTTTTTTTTAAAAAAAAGATTTGTTCATTATTTATTCAAAAGTCAGAGTTACAGAGAGGCAGAGGCAGAGAGAGAGAGAGAAAGAGAGACAGAGACAGAGAGAGACAGAGAGACAGAGAAGTCTTTTATTCACTGGTTCACTCGCCAAATGGCCACAATGGCCGGACCTAGGCCAATCTGAAGCCAGGAGCCAGGAGCTTCTTCCAGGTCTCCCATGCAGGTGTAGGGGCCCAAGGACTTGGGCCATCTTTCACTGCTTTCCCAGGCCATAGCAGAGAGCTGGATCGGAAGTGGAGCAGTTGAGACTCAAATCGGCTCCCAAATGGGATGCTGGCACTGCAGGCAGCAGGTTTACCTTTTACGCCACAGTGCAGGTCCCGATAAACCTTTTTTTAAAAAATTTATTTATTTACTTGAAAGTCAGGGCTACAGAGAGAGAGACACACACACATACAAGGAAAGAGAAAGATCTTCCATCTGCTGGTTCACACCGCAGATAGCTAAACAGTTTGTGGTGGGCCAGGCTGAAGCCAGGAGCCAGGAGCTTCATTCAGGTCTCCCAGAGGCCCAAACACTTGGGTCATCCTCTGTTGCTTTTCCCAGTTTATAAGCAGGAAGCTGGATTGGAAGTGGATCAGTTGGACTTGAACTGGTGCCCATTTGGGATGCCAGCATTGCAGGTGGTGGCTTTATCTGCTATACCATAATGCCAGCTCCAACATTTTGGATACCAGTATAGGAAGGCAACTTGATTGGTTTGTTGGGAGCTGGGTGGAGGGAACAGTAGAGTTTTCAGGAACTTGGGATATGGGAACAACTTCTGGTCAATTTGACCAATCCTAGTTGAACCCAGCATCATTTCTGATGGGAGCATAGATTACAGTGTAAATTTTAGACCCCATGAAGTGGGAAAGGAGGGAATTCTGATGCCTCATAGGTAAATCTGACAAGGAACTTGAAGGCAAAAGACTGATTTTACAAACCTGTAATGAAGGTAGATTCTCTTTATCATACACCAGATGGTGAAGGAATCTCCTGCGAGAAGCCTGAAGATGCTCTCTACGCAGGTGCTAATTCACTGTCAGCTGAGTGCCCCCTAGGGGTCAGTTGGTGAAGAGTCAGGTCCCTGAATTTTGCCCCTTTAATTTCCCAAAATGTTGGGCAAGGCCAAGGCTACTTAAAGGTTAAAAGAGCCTCAGTGTTTATAGTCATTTGTAAGGAATCAATAATCATTCCAGCTCTGTATAAACAGTAGCTGTAAGGATTGAGGTAAATAGCATACTTGCAATCTGTTGAGTTGTTGCATGAATATTAGTAATCATTATTGCTATAACTGTCCCTGTAAGGAGTAGATCTTAATTGGAAGATAATATAGTTTCATTGTTATGAAAGCCTTAAGAATACGGGAAGCAAACTAATTTCCTAATATGAAAACAACATAATTTTTGTCTGATTATGGAAAATGCCTGTGCAGAATATCTAAGAAAATACACAACAAAGGGAATGAACTTTTTAAATGGTGGTGCTCATCATGCAATAGCCTTCCAAAAGCTTTGATTAGGGCAGAAGTATGTGAGAGCAGCCCATTGCCTGCATTACAAATGCTGGGATTTGCTCATCTTTTTCACTGGAGCCAATCTGTTGTTTTATTTGCATTTCTTTGATTACTAGTGAGACTGAACATCTGTTCATATATTTGCTCGCCCTATTTCTTTTGGATTTGTTTATTCATTTCCTTTACCCATTTTCCTTTCTCTTGGCTGCTGATTTGTAAGCACTTACAGATACTATGGATATTTACTCCTTTCCTGGCATTTTCATTGCATATTTTCCCCTCTAGGTATTTTTTTAAAGCCTTGATGGCAATATTTTTGTTAATTATTAAAAAAACTTTGTTTTATACATTAATATTTTCATTGATGTTTTCTGGCTTTAGTGCCACACATGAAAAACTTTGAGTATATAGAGATGTAAAATTATCCACTCCTATTTCTTTGAAAATCTAATTTATTGGGAGGTCTACAGATGCCAAGAGCTGTTTTTGGGTCTTGTTTAATTTCATTCACTTTCAGTGACATTCTCACCGCAGTCTTATGAGGTAGGTATTACCATCTTCTCCATTTTGTAGATTAAAAACAATTGCAGGTCAGAAAATACAATTGACTCATAGTTACCCAGCTGAGAACTGGGAGACCCACAAGAGGTCAGGTCTCTGACTCCATAGAATAGAAACCTTTCAAGTAATTCATATTCCAGAGTTGACTTCACTTGCAGATATTTGGTTTGACTAAATTCATAAACAGCAGAGATTTGATCATCCTAATAACTATATATTAATATATTTTAACTGAACACATAAGGTACATATTTATGGGATACAGTATGGCATTTCAATACATGTATACAATGAACAATGATGAATTTGGAGTAATTGGCATATCTAGCACTGCAGACGCTCCTAATTTCTGTATTGTGAACACTCAGAATCTTCTCTTTATTAGTTATTTTGAAATATTCAACTTATTATCAATCATAGTTATCTTATTGTACTGTACTCATCAACTAACCCTTCTCCGTTCTCTCCATCCCCTACCCCCTTTTAGGCTCTTACAAACAGTGTTCTATTCTTTACTTCAATGAGATAAACTTTAGCCTCCACAGTAAATGAAAAGATGCAGCCAGCCCTCATCTTTCTATGCCTTCCTTATTTCATTTAATGTAATGTCTCCACTTCTTGCAAATGATGGGATTTCAGGTTTTTTTTTCATGGCCAAATAATATTCTATTAAGTATGTATGCTGCATTTTCTTTGTTTTGCTGTCAGTTGCTGGATCAAGTAGTTCTTTTTTTTTTTTAATTATTTTTTATTTATTATTTGAAAGTCAGAGGTGGGGGGGAGGTCTTTCATCTGCTGGTTCACTCCCCAATTGACTGCAATGGTCAGAACTGAGCTCATCCGAAGCCAGGAGCCAGGGGTTTCTTCCGGGTCTCGCACGTGGGTGCAGGAGCCCAAGGACTTAGGTCATCTTCTACTGCTTTCCCAGTAGAGCTGGATCAGAAGTGAAACAGCCGAGACTCAAATCAGTGCCCATATGGGTGGTGGCTTTACCCTCTACCCCACAGCGCTGGCCCCTCAAGTCATTCTAATGCTAGTGTTTTCTTTTACTTTTTATATTTTTAGACTCTCCACACTATTTGGCACAATGGGTATACTAATTTACATTCCCAGGAATAATATGTGAGAATTCACTAGCACTTGATGCTTTTTGTCTTTTTGATAATAATCATTTTAACTGGGGTATTATGCTATCTCATGATTTTGAATTGCATTTCCCTAATGGCTAGGAATGTGGAACATTTTTCATGTACTTATTGACTGTCCTCCTTTGAGAAATGTCTGTTTAAGACAGGCTTATTTTTGAACTTGGATTATCTGTGTTTTTGCTGTTGAGTTGTTTGAATTCCTTATGTATTCTGGAAAATATTCCTTTGTCAGAAGTTTTCAAATAGTTTCTCCCATTCTGAAGTTCATCTCTTCATTCTGCTGTTGCAAATGACAAGATTTCTTTTTTCTTTTTTTTTTTTTTTGACAGGCAGAGTAGACAGTGAGAGAGAGAGACAGAGAAAAAGGTCTTCCTTTGCCGTTGGTTCACCCTCCAATGGCTGCCGCGGCTGGCGCGCTGTGGCTGGCACACCACGCTGATCCGAAGGCAGGAGCCAGGTACTTATCTTGGTCTCCCATGGGGTGCAGGGCCCAAGGACTTGAGCCATCCTCCACTGCACTCCCTGGCCACAGCAGAGAGCTGGCCTGGAAGAGGGGCAACCGGGACAGAATCCGGAGCCCCGACCGGGACTAGAACCTGGTGTGCCGGCGCCGCAAGGCGGAGGATTAGCCTATTGAGCCTCAGCGCCGGCCTCATTTGTTTTTATGGCTGAGAAACATGCCATTTGTATATATATGCTATTATTTTCTTTACTGCACAGAAGCTTTTCAGTTTGATATAATCCAATTTGACTGATTTTTCTTTTGTTTCCTGTGCATTTGGGGTCATATTGAGAAATCTTTGTCCAGATCTTTATTCTGAAACATTTCCCTTATATTTCCTGCTTGTAGTTTCAACGTTTGGTTTTGCTCTGAAGTCTTTGTTCCATTTTGAGTTGACTTTTGTATATGCTTTGGAATAGTGAGTATAGTTTATTATTATTATTATCATTATTATTATTATATAGGGATACTAAGTTTTCCCAGCACCATTTACTTTATTTTTTAAAGATTTTAATTATTTCTTTGAGAGGTAGAGACACAGAGAGAGAGAGGGAGAGATGGAGAAAAAGGTTTTCCATCTGCTTATTCACTCCCTAAATGGTTGCAACAGCCAGAGATGGGCCAGTCTGAAGCCAGGAGCTTCTTCCTGGTCTTCTATGTGGGTACAGGGGCCCAAGTACTTGGGCCATTTTCCACTGCTTTCCCAGGCCATAAGCAGAGTGATGCATCAGAAGAGGAGCAGCCAGGACTAGAACTGGAGCCCAGAAGCAGATGCTTAGCCTACTACACACAACGCCTTGCCCCCCTCCCCCAGCACCATTTATTGAAGAGATTTGCTTTTTCCAATTTACATACTTGCCACCTTTGTTGAAAATCAGTTGGCTGTAAGTATGTGGATTTATTTCTGGATCCTTTATTCTGCTCTGTTGGTTTATGTATCTGTTTTTTATGCCAGTACCATACTATTTGGGTTGCTATATCTTTGTCATACATTTTGAAGTTAGGTAGTAATACCTACAATTTTGTTCTTGCTAAAGATTGCTTTGGCTATTTGGAATATTTATGTGGTTCCATATGAATTTTTTCAATGTTTTTTGTAGGTCTGTGAAGAATGCTTTTAGGATTTTGATAGGAATTGCATTGACTCTCTAGACCACCTTAGGTTGTATAGAAATATTATCAGTATTGATTTTACTAATTCATGAGCATGAGATACATTTTTATTTTGTTGTGTCCCCTTCAATTTCTTTCTTCAGTTTCTTATAATTTTTACTATAGAGATGATATACTTCATTGATTATATTTATTCCTAAAATTTTTTTGGTAGTTGTGAATAGGATTGATTTCCTTATTAATTCCTTAGCAATTTGGATATTGGTGATAAAGAATTACTGATTTTTTTGTGTTCTGAATTTGTGTCCTGCAACCTTTGTGGTTTTATTTATCAGTTCTAAGATTTTTGATAAATTCTTAAGTTTTCCTGTACATAAACCTTTTTGCCACTGTTAAAATAACTATCTCACAAATTTGCAGAAGTCTATGAATAATATTAAAAAAGCACCTCTTTACCCCTTCATGGTTTTCTGACAGTTGTTAAATTAGGCACTGAATGCGTCAGCCGCTTGAGCATTGACATCTTGCAAAGGTTTCAGATCAACAACTACTCACCAAAGAACCTGGCGGCTTTTCTGTCTTGTTTTTAATATGATGGCATGCTCACTTTGATGGGAAATGTGTCCAGCCCACTCTCCACAACACACTGCAAAATCAGTGGTGATTAGCAAATTAGTTAGTTTTGGCATGGAACTGTGCTTTCTTGCCCATGACAACCTGGGAGTAAGTTTTGATACTGGCAACAGAGCATCAAGAATGACAAGTTTTGCTGTAAGAAATAGTCAGGTGTCTTTCTGCAAGACTGTGTCCACTGATTGGCATGTGTGGCAAATAATGTATTCCTTGATATATCTTCTCAAGACATTTTCTATTTGTTTCTGTTGGAATTTTCCTTTGATTACAAGTTGGTTATTACCATCTATAGAATCATCTGTACTAATTCAGCAAATAAAGCTGCAAGGAGATGTTTAAGTTAACCATGTAATAGTTTAAAGATAACTGTAGTTGAAAAAAGAAGTTTTCTTGGTTCCAACTCAGACAACCTGTGAAGATCTCACGGCAAATTTACCTTTTCTCTACAGCAGCCAGACCTGTATTCTTCTCCCTCATGATGTTGAAAACTCGATTCAGTAGCTCCTCATTTGTGTAAGTCTCTCGTCTGTAAACAAAAACAATTTGAATTCATTTTTTCCCCCTGTTCGAGTGTCCTTTATTTCTTTCTCTCCTCAAAGTACTATGGCTGTGACTTCCAATTCTACATTGACTACAAGAGGTGAACGTGGATATATCCCTGTCTTGTCCTGAATCTTAGAGAAAACAATTCCAGCATTTCTTCACTTATTCAACAAGATGTAAGGTGCAGGTTTGTCATATGTAGTCCCTTTGGGTTAAGGTACATTCTTTATGAGAGTTTTAACATGAAGGGTATTGAATTTTTTATTTTTTATTTTTTGACAGACAGAGTGGATAGTGAGAGAGAGAGAAAGGTCTTCCTTTTACAGTTGGTTCACCCTCCAATGGCCGCTACGGCTGGTGCGCTGCGGCTGGCGCACTGCACTGATCCGATGGCAGGAGCCAGGTGCTTCTCCTGGTCTCCCATGGGGTGCAGGGCCCACGCACTTGGGCCATCCTCCACTGCACTCCCGGGCCACAGCAGAGAGCTGGCCTGGAAGAGGGGCAACCGGGACAGAAGCCGGCGCCCCAACCGGAACTAGAACGCGGTGTGCCAGCGCCGCAAGGCAGAGGGTTAGCCTAGTGAGCTGCGGCGCTGGCCAAGGGTATTGAATTTTATCAAATTCCTTTTTCTGTACTTGGATAACCCTTTCTTTCTTTCTTTCTTTCTTTCTTGAATTTCTGCATTTATTTTTTTGGCATTGGAAATACTTGCTGATTTTCTCCTCTGATGGATTTTATTTTTGAACTATACCTCTGTGGTTTATTAGAGTGTCTGCTCTTTCTGTGCATATCCGGGGGTGGATGCTGAATGTGGCCAAGGAGCTCTGGTCAGTGCTCAAGGATGGGGAGGGAATCAGGGTGACACCCACGTTGAGCATGGCAGATCTCCTCTATTGTCTGCATGGGAGAGGGCATGATCACACCTTTTGGCATAATCACAACAACCTCACTTCCTCTCTTCTAAGATGATCAATGCTGCCCAGGGTTAGCCCACAGTGGGTACAACCCCCATCCACACTTGTGCATGAATCATACTAAGGGATTTTTGTGGTCCTCAGTGTGAGTGAGGAACCCTCTGCAGTGACCTACCCCAGGCCGTCAGGGAGCTCAGCTTTTGATTGCAGACACAGTGATTGTCCAGAGAACCAGCTACACCATGCCCCTCATCATGCAGTCACTGAGTTCACATAGTCACAGCATGCAGGCCTCCCACAGTGATGGGGCGCAGAGGGTCTGCTCAGCCTTGTGAACCTGCCCTGGCCGCAAGACAGCAGAGACGATACCTGAGCCAGCTGCCTGTGGGTGCTCTGCTTTGGCAGTTTGAGCCCCAGAGCCTGTGATATGTTGAGAGGATGAGGCACCTCATAGAACTACATGGGTGGCCGGCGCCGCAGCTCGCTAGGCTAATCCTCCACCTAGTGGCGCTGGCACACCGGGTTCTAGTCCCGGTCGGGGTGCCGGATTCTTTCCTGGTTGCCCCTCTTCCAGGCCAGCTCTCTGCTGTGGCCCAGGAAGGCAGTGGAGGATGGCCCAAGTGCTTGGGCCCTGCACAACATGGGAGACCAGGAGAAGCACCTGGCTCCTGCCATCGGATCAGCGCGGTGCGCCGGCCGCAGCGCGCTGGCCGCGGCGGCCATTGGAGGGTGAACCAATGGCAAAGGAAGACCTTTCTCTCTGTCTCTCTCTCTCACTGTCCACTCTGCCTGTCATAAAAAAAAAAAAAGAACTACATGGGTGCCCAGTCCCCTGTCAACCCTCCCAGTTGGACTCAAAGTTAGTGGGGAATATGGCTTTTTCCCTCTGTAAAATAGCCTACTTACATGCGCACACAAGAGCTGCTGCAACCTCTACTGGTTTCAAAATGGTGACTTCTTCCAGGCATCTTTGTGAGGAGGTGGGGAGAAAGAAATGTGCTTTTCTTTCACTGGATTAGGTGGGTAGCCTTCCCACTGGCTAGTGCTCCAGGCTGGACTCCAAAACAGTGTGGTCCACCAGACTCTCCCTCAGGCAGAATCACCCGTGTCTTGGGCTGCCATGGTCTGCTCTCACCTTGCTTTCCGAAGCCGGCATCGCTACCGGTTCCTGGCTCCAGCGGTTGTGTGTAGTGTCTGTGCTGATTGCTGCATCTCCACACCTTTTATGCTGCTCTGTTGCATACCTCTCTCTCCTGTAGAATTCCCACTGAAACTGCTCTCTAATTCTCCCCTGGGAATGTACTTCCTCCACTTTTCTTCTGCTATTTTCCCATGTTCAAAGGCAACAAATCTTATCCCTGTTCAGACATCTTAGTATACATCTGGGACTTGCCAAGTTCCTCTTATTCTTAATATGTAGTTTTGTTTTATATCATTGTAACCAGAGAAGAGACATGCTATGATTTCAATTTTCTTTCAATTTTATGAGATTTGTTTTATAACCCAACATATGATCTATACCAGAGAATATTCCATGCACTGATGAAAAGAATATGTATTTTGTAACAATTGGATGAAATGTTCTATAAATATCTGTGTGATCCATAGCATGGTTTTACTCTGATTTTCTGTCTAAATGATCTGTCCAGTGATGAAAGTAGAGTGTTGAATTTCCCCACTATTATTGTGTTAGGTTATCTCTCCTTTTAAATCTAATAATCTCTGCTTTAAATAATTGAGTGGTCTAGTATTGATTCATACATATTCACAGCTGGTGTTTCTTCTTGTTGAATTCATCCCTTTATTATTTTACAATGTATGATCTCTTATCTATAGTTTTTGAATTAAACATTTTTAAATCATGTATACATATCTTCTATAGAGATAGATAGAACTCTCTCTCACTCTCTCAGAATTTGGCTTAGCAGTTAAGATGGCAGTGGGGATACCCACATTTAATATCAGAGTATCTCCCTCACTCCTGGTTACAGCTTCCTCTAATGCACACTCTGGGAAGCCTCAGATGAAGGCTCAAGTATTTCAGTCCCTCTATCCATATGGGAGACCAACACTGAGTTCCTGGCTCCTGGCCTCAGTCTTGTCCAACCTAAGGCATTGCAAGCATTTGCAATAGTACTCTGATATTAATGATTTTTCTTCAGTTTTTACTTGTCTTGGAAGGTCTTTGTTTTTCCTTCAGTTCTGAATGATAGCTTAGCCGAATATAATATTGTTGGTTGGCACTTGCTTTTCTTTAAGAATTTTACATATCTCATCCTACTTTCTCCTGGCTAAGAAATCTGAAATTAGGGGCCAGTGCTGTGGTATAGTGGGTTAAGCCACTGCCTGCAATCCTGGCATCCTATATTGGTGGTGGATTGAATTCCGGCTACTCCACTTCCAATCCAGCTCTCTGCTATGGCCTGGGAAATCAGTAGAAGATGGCTCAAGTCCTTGGGCCCCTGCACCCTCATGGGAGACCCAGAAGAAGCTCCTGGTTCCTGGCTTCAGATTAGCGCAACTCTGGCTATTGCATCCATCTGGAGAGTGAACCAGCAGATGGGAGACCTATGTCTCTGTCTCTCTCTCTGCTTCTGCCTCTGCCTCTCTGTAATTCTACCTTTCAGATAAATAAAATAAATGTTTTAAAAAAAGAAATTTGCAATTAGTCTAATGAGTAGTCCCTTAAAAGTGACTTGATACTTTTCTCTTGCTGTTTTTAGAATTCTCTTTCTGTCTTGTATTTTTGACTGTTTGAATATGATACACTTCAGCAAGGATTTTGTTTCTGTTCAAATCTGTTAGGAGTTCTTTGGGCCTTCTAGACCTGAGTGTCTGCGTCTTTCCCAAGATATAGAAAGTTTTCAGCAACTATTTCATTGAAAAGATCTGCATGTTTTCCCTGTTCATCTCTTTTTGAAACACACAAAATGTGAAAGTCTTCTTGCCTAATGTGTCCTATATGTTTTGAAGAGTTTCTTATTTCTTTTAAAAAATCTGAGTTATTTCAAAATAACTGACATCAAGCTGAGAAGTTTTTTTCCTCTGCCTGGTTGACTTTCACCTGTATTTTGAAACACATTGATCTATTTAAAAGGCAGAGGGGGAGATACAGAGGAAGGGACAGATAGGGGAGGTACATAGGAAGAGAGAGAGAGAGAGAGAGAGACAGAGAGAGACAGAGACACAGAGAGATATTTTTTATTCATAGCTTCACTCCCCAAATGTCTATAATACCTGGGGCTGGACCAGGTTGAAGCCAGCAGCCAAGATCTCCATCCAGGTCTGCCATGTGTGTGGCAGGGAGTCAAATACTTGAGCTATTATTCCCTGCTTCCCAGACATGTTAGCAGGAAGCTGGATCAGAAGTAGAGCAGCTGGACTTGAACCAACACTTAGATATGGGATATAGATGTCCCAAGCAGCAGCTTAACCTGTTATGCCATAATCCCTGCTCCTCAATTATATTTTCAGTTTCATTTGTTGAATTTTTTAGTCCCAAGATTTATGATAGTTTAATTTTATGAACCCTCTTTATTGAATTTCTAATTATATCATGAATTATATTCATAATTTTGTTGAATTTTCTGTCCTTATTCTCTTTTTACCTTATAAGTTTTCCTTAAAATAATTTTTTTTCCAAATTCTTCGCCAGGGCACAAGTTGATCTTTCTTTGTGATATTTTTCCAATGAGTTGTGTTATTTTTGAGGTGTCATATTGCCTTATTTTTTCATGCTTCTTGCGTCTCTATGTTGACTTTCTAGTACTAATTTTATGGAATGACTTCCATAGTAGAAGACTTTGTGCTGGTGATATATTCTAGGAAGAGGGTTACATATGCTGAAATGACTTTAGCTCCATGTAGGTGCTTTAGTATGGTATCTGTGTAGCTTCTTCAACTACAATCAATGTCTCTGGGTATCTCTGGCTTAGGTGCAGGGGTTTTGGAATTGCACTACTGATTAGGATTCAGCTCCCTTACGTAGGGTGTATTCACTGGCAGTTTTGGACACGATGTAGGTTACTTGACTATTTCTACAAGTGATGTGAGGGTGGGGCAACTCAGTGGGCCCTGATAGGTGTGATACAGCATGCCATAGTGGTACAGGGTGCTTGTCAGTGTCTGAGGGCTACACAGGTAACTTTAGGAGCCTTCAGTAGCTGACCTGCTTAGGGAAGTCTTCCCAGCTTTTGTTAGAGTCAAAGGCAGGTGGGTGAACCAAGCATCTGTTTCTGAGTCTCTCAGTGGGCTGAGCTTCTGAGACAGGCTGCTCAGCTACTACTTGGGGTCACAGGAACATGGACAGGGCCACCTGGTTGCTCTCTATGGGCCTTCGTGGCTGTTTCTTGGAGGTGTGAATGGGTGAGTAGGGTCAGTCACTTCTACGAGTCTCTGTGGGCTGAGTTGCTCAGAGCAGCTTGTTCTGGTATTGAGGATGGGTGGGCAGGGACACTTCTTCTTGGGAGTGGGGTTGAGTTGCCAAAGGCTGGTTGCCTGTTTCCTTCCTGTGGCTGAGGGTGTATGGGTAGGACTAACTGGTTCTGAGGCATCAGGGAGGAGGATGGGCCATCTGGGTGTTTTCCAATCAGTGAGAAAGCGTGGAGCCACTGGGATGCTCCCTGGGGCTCAGGTGAGTTATCTGGGCCTTCTAGCTACTTCCAGGGCAGCAGGAGGGATGGTGGAGCCACCAAACTGTTTTCTGCAGGCCAAGCCATCCAGCACATCCAGCATGGGCCTCCAGGTTTCTTTCTGGGTCTGTGAGAGGGAGGCTGGGTCTTCTGGATGATTTGCAGGACTGAATGGCAGAGCTGCAGGGAGCAGCTGCCTGACTGCTTCACAGCAGGAACCTGGATGGGTGGGTGGGTTTCAAGATAGCTCCATGCAGCAAGCAGTGGTCTCTGGGGCCTTTCTCCAGGGTAATACAGCTGTGTGGCAGCCCAGCAACCTCCAGCACTGGTGCTCAAGGCCTGTGAAAGTCCTGGTTCTCCAGCAGTCCTCTTCTCCAGAGCAGATTCCTGTTTGGTTCAGAGTTTATCTCATGAGATGGAACAACAGATGCTCATGTGCTTAGTTCCCTCTTTATATGGCCATTGGGTATCTCTCTGCTCACTTTCCCTCCCCACTTCTCCCTGGTGGTCTTTATCCATGTTGTGCTGTCCATGGTTGGCACAGGGGTGGTGGAGGCAGTCCCTTGACTACCTGGCTATCATAGCTCCAGAGGCCCTGTCCACACTCACTGGCCTGGAGGCAGGGGCGTTCAGCTCTGGGTTTCACTGTGATGGGCCCGGGTTTTCAAGTATAAGATCTTGACTGAATTCCCTGTCCTTAGTTCTCCTCATACTGTGATGCATGAAGATCAACACTTTCTTTCCTGCCTTCTTCAATGTGTCTTTTCCTATGTTACACTGAAGCCAGGCACTATGGTCCTTATCTGGCTTCTGTGCAGGTAGACTGGTGTGTGAGGAGTGGTTCAACTCAGTGTCTTTATGCCAAGACGATCGGTGGAGGATCTTATTTAACCACTGTCTTGCCCTGTTGCCTAAATTCTTTTTCATGATATGTGGCTGTGAACCACTTCTAGCAAAATCAAGTTAGTGAACTATAAGGTATTCTATCCAGGCTTTTGCTAATGTTAAGAACTTATTGGCAAATTATATGTGTAAGTAAATGTGATGAAGATACTGCCGGTGATATGGATCTTTCCTATTGATCCTTTGTGTTTTTTTTTTTTTTTTTATTTTAGGAGAATTTGGAGAAGAAATTAAATGTTTAAAATTACATGAAAAAAGAATTATTAATGTTCCTTTGGAAATTTCTTGCTACAGCAAAAATGGTACATTTTCTTGCTTTATTATTTAGTAATTGGAGATGATTGCCAGTATTTTAAGGCTAAGAAAAAAAGACATAAGACAATAAAGCAATGGGAGATAGTTTTAGCCAGGATAATATTTGAAAGGTTTATGCGAATCATTTCATTTTTTTTTTTTTTTGACAGGCAGAGTGGACAGTGAGAGAGAGAGACAGAGAGAAAGGCCTTCCTTTGCCGTTGGTTCACCCTCCAATGGCCACCGCACGGCCTGCGCACTGCGCTGATCCGATGGCAAGAGCCAGGTACTTCTCCTGGTCTCCCATGGGGTGCAGGGCCAAAGGACCTGGGCCATCCTCCACTGCACTCCCTGGCCACAGCAGAGAGCTGGCCTGGAAGAGGGGCAACCAGGACAGAATCCGGCGCCCCGACCGGGACTAGAACCCAATGTGCCGGCGCCGCAAGGTGGAGGATTAGCCTAGTGAGCCGCGGCGCTGGCCTGGAATCATTTCATTTTAATTTGTCTGGGAAATAGGGTTGGCATTTTGGTGCAGCAGCTTAAGTCACTGCTTGCAACACCAGGATCCCATATTGTTCCAGTGTAGCCTGCTCTGCTTCTGATCCAGCTCCCTGCTAACATTCCTGGGAAAGCAGTGAATATGGCCCAAGTGCCTGAGTACTTGCCACCCATGTGGGAGACCTTGGCTCCTGGCTTTAGCTTGGTCCAAACCTGCTGTTGTGGCCATCTGGGGAGTGAATCACTGGACGGAAGAATTCTATTTCTGTCTCTCCCTCTCTCTCTTTATATACAGAAGATCAATTTAGTATATACTAAATAAAGATTTCAACAGTTTGTGCCAACACAGACACACAAAGTATAAAGTACTGATTGAAGATTATTTTTGCCGTTAATTCTCATAGTACAACACATTAAGGACAGAGGTCCTACATGGGGAGTAAGTGCACAGTAACTCCTGTTGTTGATTTAATAATTGACACTCTTATTTATGACGTCAGCAATCACCCGAGGCTCTTGTCATGAGCTGCCAAGGCTATGGAAGCCTTTTGAGTTTGCCATCTCTGACCTTATTTAGACAAGACGTTAATCAAAGTGGAAGTTCTCTCCTCCCTCCAGAGAAAGGTACCTCCTTTGATGGCCTGTTCTTTCCACTGGGATCTCACTCACATAGATCTTTCATTTAGGTCATATTTTGCCACAGTGTCTTGGCTTTCTGTGCCTGAGAAACTCTCATGAACTTTTTAGCCAGATCTGAATGCCTTAAGGGGCTGATTCTGAGACCAGAGTACTGTTTAGGGCATTTGCCATTCTATGAGTCTGCTGTGTATCCTGCTTCCCGTGTTGGATGGTTCTCTCCTTTTTAATTCTATCAATCATTATTAGCAGGCATTGGTCTTATTTATGTGATCCCTTTGACACTTAATCCCATTTTTATGATCAATTGTGAACTTAAACTGATCATTTTAACTAGTAAGATAGCATTGGTACCTGGCAACTTAATGGGATTTGGAGTCCCATGGCACGTTTCTAGCTTTACCCTTGGAAGTAAGTCTGAGTGAGCGTGTGCCAAACTGTACATCTCCTCCCTCTCTTATTCCCACTCTTATTTTTAACAGGGATCACTTTTCAGTTAAACTTAAACACCTAGGAACAGCTGTGTGTTAATTAAAGAGTTCAACCAATGGTATTAGGTAGAAAAAGAAAATACTAAAAAAAAAAAAAAAAAAAAAACAAACCAGTAAGCTGTTCCTCAACAGTCAGGACAAGGGCTGATCAAGTAATTGTTTCTCAGAGTGTCAGTTTCACTTCTACAGGTTTCCTTTTAGGTGCTCGGTTAGTTGTCACAGATCAGAGAGAACGTATGATATTTGTCCCTTTGGGACTTGGCTAAGCACATTTGAGGATCTTTTTCTTCTTTTCCTGCAGCCTTAACCCAAAAATAACTGGACTTATTGGAGGAGTGCTGGGAAGGGCGCTTCATTTCTGTTCATAATTCCATCATTTACTGCTTGCTAAGGGACAGAGAAAAAGTTTATCCACAGCTCAGAACTTGAAATGAGCTGTCAGCCCTTACTGTGGGAGAGGCCATGGAGTTCATGGTGAGCACCACTCATAGCCTGCCTTCTTCTTTCTCTCACTTTCTGAACCCGTGCTGCTGGCAGTTCAGAATGTCAAGGACTTTCATCTTGTGTGAAGTGTGGCTATTTCTGTTCTCTCCTGTCTTCCCTCCATGGGTCAGACTTCGCCTAGAGAGCTGGAGACTGCTAAGCAAGGTCAACTCCATGCGCAGCTTTGGAGTTAAGCCTGTCTTCTCTGTCCTCTCTGTCCAGGCTGATGAGGCAAACCTATGATTCTTGTCCATCTGGATAAGTGGGTCATTCGTTGTCTGTGCAGTACTGGCCTTGGCTCTAGGTACAGCTGAGTCTTAGGGTCTGTGGCTGTGACCTTGAGCCTAAACCTTTTTCCAATCCAGCTTTTGCCAGAGCTCTGAGGTGTTAATGCAGTTAGTAAGTTGTATGTTTTATTTGGCCAGTGATCCTTGCATGCAGATGACTTTGTTCATCACCTTGAAAGGAAGGATTAGAGAATGGCTGTCAGACCTCTAACAGAACTCATAGGGCACATGAAGCCTTAGAAGTAACTGTGGTATCCCAAGAAGAGTAGTTAAAATGGCAAAAAAAACAAAAAAAAAAACAAAACAAAAAAAAAAACAAAAAAAACCAAAAAAAACCCAGGATCCTCAGGGGGGAAATCAGCTTTCAAGAAATACATATTACTGGGGCTGGCGCTGTGGTGCAGTAGGTTAATGCCCTGGCCTGAAGTGCCAGCATTCCATATGGGCATCGGTTTGAGACCTGGCTGCTCCTCTTCCAATCCAGCTCTCTGCTATGTCCTGGGATGGCAGTAGAAGATGGCCCAAATCCTTGGGCCCCTACGCCCATGTGGGAGACCTGGAGGAGGCTCCTGGTTCCTGGCTTCTGATTAGTGCAGCTCCAGCTGTTGCGACCAATTGGGGAGTGAACCAATGGATGGAAGACCTCTCTCTCTCTTTGCCTCTCCTCTCTCTGTGTAACTCTGACTTTCAAATAAATAAATAATATTTTTTAAAAAAGAAATACATATTACCTTATATAACTGTACCATGAGAGAAGAGCTAGGGGAAAAGCTGGGAAAATGCTAACTATGACTGGCTGGTCACTGATGTCCTGGGGTAGCTTATTGTTACTTTGTTTTTACCATTTTGTACCTTAAAAGCATTTAAAAAAAATTTTTTTTTATTTATTTTTTTGACAGGCAGAGTGGACAGTGAGAGAGAGAGACAGAGAGAAAGGTCTTCCTTTGCCGTTGGTTCACCCTCCAATGGCTGCCGCGGCTGGCACGCTGCGGCCGGCGCACCACGCTGATCCGATGGCAGGAGCCAGCTGCTTATCCTGGTCTCCCATGGGGTGCAGGGCCCAAGCACTTGGGCCATCCTCCACTGCACTCCCTGGCCACAGCAGAGAGCTGGCCTGGAAGAGGGGCAACCAGGACAGAATCCGGCGCCCCGACCAGGACTAGAACCCGGTGTGCCGGCGCCGCAAGGCGGAGGATTAGCCTAGTGAGCCGCGGAGCCAGCCTAAAAGCATTTTAATAAACAAAACTTACTCCTATCACAATGAGAAAATCTTATAAAAATTCAGCCTGACTTAGCAGAGGAAAAACCTGTGGAATAATAGACTTAAGACATTTGATTCTAGAATATTGCAGTCTCCTCATAGCAACAAGAAATGATGACTTTTCCTTCTGTCTTAGGCTACCATGAACAAATCCACTCTTCAATTGCATGTACATTATGAGTAATTAACGCATGCATAAAGCTAATAGGGATTTCGTGAAAATTCATATTGTGAGGAACCAAAAATTGACCTATTGAGTTGTTTGAGAACCCATCTAGGGACAGTGAAGTCTGAGACCAGACTGGTCTCAGACTATGGCTGGGGGAGTTGTATATACAGGAGAGCAAAAAGGAATGTATTTGTCCATTTGGCCAAAACACATTGAGTACCTCTTAGGGGTCAGGTTCTGCATGAGGTCCTGGGGATACAACAGTTACGTGTGCTAATGTGGTTTCTGTCCTAAATCAACCTTCTGCCTAAGGGAAAACACAGGCTAATGTGAAGGCAGTTAACAACAGAGCAATAGATGCTTTGATGGGCAACTGAGCATGCCAAGGTTCTGAAATCTTGGTGAAAGAAGGAGGAGCTAGTGCAGACATGGTGATGGTGTAGGTGGAAGTGCATCTACCTCTCATGTAGACCTCTGCTGGCATGCTACGTATCTGGAGCATCCTCTCGGCCAAGACATCTCCCCACCCCCCAATAACTATATGCAAAGCTGTGATGCTTTAGTGTGCATGCACTAATTTTTCTATGACTGAATAAAGGAATGGCTCTTTTATTTTTTTAAATCTTTATTTATTTCCATCTACTTGAAAGGCAGAGAGAGAGAGAGAGAATCTTCATTCTTCTGGCTTATTCTCCAAATGCCCACAATAGTCAGGGTAGGGCTGGGCTGAAGCCAGGAGCTCAGAGCTCCAACTAGGTCTCCATCTGGGTGCCAGGGGCCCACAGATGCACTTGAAACATCATTTCCTTCCTCTCAGATATACTAGCAGAAAGTGTTATGTTTTGTTTTGCCTGACAGCATGTATTACATGTGGAAGCTTATACTACTGAAACAAATAACTTTTTTTTTTTTTTTTGACAGGCAGAGTTAGAGTTAGACAGTGAGAAAAAGAGAGACAGAGAGAAAGGCCTTCCTTTCCCTCTAAATGGCCACTATGGCCGGCGCGCTGTGCTGATCCGAAGCCAGGAGCCAGGTGCTTCCTCCTGGTCTCCCATGTGGGTGCAGGGCCCAAGCACTTGGGCCATCCTCCACTGCCTTCCCGGGCCATGCAGAGAGCTGGACTGGAAGAGGAGCAACCAGGACAGAAGCCGGCGCCCCAACTGGGACTAGAACCTGGGGTGCCGGTGCCACAGGCGGAGGATTAGCCAAGTGAGCTGCAGCATTGGCCACAAATAAATTTAAAAAGTAATGGCTCAGAGCTGGTGGGTTCAGATGCTGCCTGCAATACCAGTGTCCCATATAAGAGCCTGTTTAAGTTCCAGCTGCTCCACTTCTGATCCAGCTCTATGCTAATGCACCTAGGAAAGCAGTGGAAGATGACCCAAGTGCTTTGGTCCCTGCCACTCATATGGGAGACCCGGATAGAACTGGCTCTTGGCTTTGGTCTGGCCTGGCCTCCGCCATTGTGGCCATTTGGGGACTGAGTCAGCAGATAGATTTCTCTGTCTTTCCTTTCCTTCCCTTTCCCTTTCTTTTTAAATTTTATTTATTTATTTGAGAGAGTTATAGACAGAAGGAGATACAGAAAAAAAAAATCTTCTATTTGGTGGTTCATCCCCAAATGGCTACAACAGCTGGAGATGAGCTGATCTGAAGCCAGGAGCCAGGAGCTTTTTCTAGGTCTCCCAAGTGGGTGCAGGGGCCCAAGCAGTTGGGCCACCTTTCACTGCTTTCTCAGGTCATAAGCAGAGAGCTGGATTGGAAGAAGAGTAGCTGAGACACAAATTGACACCAATATGGGGTGCCAACACTGCAGGCGGAGGCTCAGCCTACTATGCTGCAGCCCTGGCTCCAGCCCTAGCTCCTTTTCTCTCTCCATGTAACTCTACCTTTCAAATAAAGAAATAAATATTTAAAAAAATAGGACTCAGACAAAAGAGAATTTCATCTCTTTTTCCATTTAACAGTTCAATTGGTTTTAGGTGATGAGAGTGGTGCTCCTTGTAATAATTCAAGGGTTTAGCTCAACCATCCCTAACTGTAGCTCAACCAACCCATTGTCACTGTGTGTGACAATGAGTTTAATGTCCTAGGTCTGGAAATGGCATTATTGACTCTCTTTGGAGATGAGTTCATTGCTAGCAACATCTAAAGGCAAAGGAAACTGGGAAACATGCAAGTAGAAAGTCTGTTCTGCTTTCTCTAATACAAGTTGAGAATGGGCTTTGGCGAGCAGCCAGCCACCTCTGTACCACTTCTTTGATCCTAATACAATCAAATCCTCCCTTTATAGGATCTTGTAGCATCATACTCACACCTCACGTTCTTTAAATTGGTCAGGACTATAGCTTTTCTATGTTTTTTTTTTTTTTTATTTTTCATCTGCTTGAGAGGCAGAGCAAGTGAGGAGAGAGAGAGAGGGAGAGGGAATAAAAGAGGGAGATGGAGAGAGGGAGAGAGTAGGAGGGAGGGAGAGGAGGGGGAGCGAGAGGAGAGAGAGGTAGAGGAGAAGTGAGAGGGATTGCAAGGGAGGGAGGGAGGGAAGAAGAGAGAGAGAGAAAGATTGAATTTTCATCTGTTTATTTGTTCCTCTACTACCTGAAACAGCTAAGACTGAGCCAAGCTGAAGCTAGGAGCCTAGAATTCCCTTTGTGTCTTCCATGTGGGTGTCAGGGGTCCAAGCACTTGAACCATCATCTTCTGCCTCCTAGGATACATTCATAAGAAGTTGGATTGGAAACAGAGGAGCTGGATCTAGAAGAAGTATTCCAGTAGGGGATGTGGACATTCCAAGTGGTAGCTTAACCTGCAGCATCATAACACTTATGCCAAGAATGCAATTTTACATTTTATGATATGATTAGTTTTATGCTAGATAAGAGCAAAGATCATTGTACTTATCAACATATATGAAGGTATTTAACAATGTTAGGGAGGAGTGGCCATTTTTACATAGCAGGTTATGCCATCGCTTAGGTTTCCCACATTCAATAAATGACTATTGGATAGAGCCCTACCTCCCCTTTCAAACCACTTTCCTGCTCTATTCCTTGGGAGGCAGTAGATGATGGTTCAAATACTTGAGTTCCTTCCAACCATGTGCAAAACCTAAGTGAAGTTCTCAGCTCCTGGTTCCCGTCTGGCACAACCCCTACTATTGTGAGCATTTGGGGAGTAAACAAGTGGTTCTCTCTCTCTCTCTTTCCATTTCAATTAAAAAATAAGTAAGGAAATAATTAAAACTTTAAGAAAGTTTGTGGAAGAAATAGAATTAAAAGGTAAATTTATTTGGATGCAGAATATTTTGAAATCCATGCACAATTTTTCTAACATGCAATTATGATGAACTATTCAAAATGTATGGATTTCAAAATAAGTTACTTTCAATTCTATTTTCCATGAGATTTTTGAAGCAGCCTCCTTGACACAGAATCTTGACACAGCACTTGACACAGAATCAACTTGCAGTTGGCTTCTATCTTTTCCATGGGAAAGAATACATGCATGTATCAGAGATATTGTCTAATTCTAAAATGCCTTGACTGAACCTTCCTGGAAGTATCTGGTGAGGTGTTAGGGCTCACCCTGATCAGGCATCTCTATGCAACTTTTAATACGCTTCGGGAAAGAGGCATGGTAGGTGGAAATCTAAGATGACCCCAGTGACCTTCATCTTTTGATAAATTTCCTGTCTGAGAGTGGGTGAAATGTTTAATTATGGTGAGATGTCATTCCAGTATTAGATTGTGATTTGTGGTGCAGGCTGACTTCAAAGGAAACTTTTGCTGGGTGGATGGGACCTACTCCAGTGAGCCCTTACAAGGGGTTGGGCCCATTGAGAAGTCAGAAGCTGGACGTGTGAAACGGATTTGATGCAAGGAAGTGTCGCTGTTGTAGGCTTTGAAGGTGGAAAGGGACACGTGTCAAGGAATGCAGGTTGCTTCTAAAAGGTGAGAGGGGTTCCTTGCTGACAGCCAGCAAGGACACAGAAGTCCTGATCTTGTGACCACAAAGAACTGAGTTGGGTCAACAATGTGAATGATTTATAAGCAGATTCTTTCCCAGAATCTTCAAACAAGGACTCAGCCTGGCTGATGCTTTGATTGCCACCTTGAGCAAATCTGACCTCCAGAAACTGAGGTAATGAATAGGTGATCTTTTAAACTACCAAGTTCATGCAAATTTGTTATACAGTAACAGCAGATGAATACAGGCTTGTGTTTGCATAATATGGCAAACATAGAATAAGTCTGGGAATAGAGGGGAATCTGGAGATGAGCGAATGATGTGTTTTTCTGAGCGTGTCATGGGTCTGGTGTCTAAAACTTAGGGTGACAGCTGCTGCAGTTTGCCTGGGACTGAGGGTTTGCAGGGATTTGAAGTGTTTAGCTCTAATATCAGGACCTTCCCGAGAGAGTAAGGGCATGGTTTGTCCCTGGCAAACCGTGGGAGTTGCTTAATGAAGAAGGGGGAGAATTGAACGTGACAGTAAGCTGGCCCAGCCTGCTTATGCTCACTGGAATGTGGAGTGCCATGTGACTTTGGCCCACGATGGCTCTTTGTTTTAGTTGTATGCTGCCACCAATATGATCATGGGAGAACCGGCAACAGATGCTGTTTTGAGATCCAGCCCTCAAATGATTATGCAAGTAGAAGACTTACGGAGGAATTCCAGGGGGGGATGTCTTTGAATATCAAGTGTAACCACAGGGACAGCTTTGCATCTTCCAGAATTTACCCATGTGCTCAAATGGATCTGCAGTTCCTGCATAACACAGATGTTGCTCATGCAAGGACTCTTGCATTCTTATTGGCAGTGGTGTGACCTCATTATAACCACAGACTCATGAAACAAAGATGTGCACATGTTTGCTGTGCCAGGGGCTGTGCTGGGTGTTTTAGGTCACAGCATCTCTCAAAACCCTGGATAGAGATTATAAGCTCCATTTTGATGATGAGGAGTTTGGGCTTAGTGAATTTACGTAAGCTGTTAGGGATGGCCACCTGGGGCTAATCTACCTGTGAGCAAAATCTCTGGGAAACTGTAAGAACAGCTTTAAGAATCAGTATATATAGCATCAGCAGCACTGTCTCTGCTGACTTAATTTGGGAGGCAGAAGCTCTGTAATGAGCAGTCAGGGACACATTGGGTATAAAAACCATTCACATAGGGTTTCTGTAGCCAAAACATTTGCATTTATGGAGGCTAAGTGAACTCCAGAATCTGATCAGGAGTTGACATTAATTTAAAGTTGGAAATTAATGTATTAAATGAATTGCTCTGCATAACGAAGCATTAGCACTTGTCCTATCCAGCCAGGAGTGAGTCACGTCAGGCCTGCAAAACCATTTGGTCTGGTCCTGTCAAGGCAGCCACAGGCAGGATTCAAAACTCAGTACATCTATAGCAGGCTAATGTTTAAGCTGATAATTTTGTGTGGCTCGTGAATGATGCTATAAATATCCAAATGGCTTTTAAGGGGCAGTAGAATTGTTCCCCACCTGTAAATACCACCCTGCTTTTACAATAAAGAGTACCTGATCAGAAGGGGAGAAAACGTTAAGCTACCTCCACATTTGCTCCTTATTCGTAAGGCCAAGGCTCATACTAACCTGAAAACAAACATCTTTCCTTCTAGTCTTTGTGAAGAAAACAGAGAAAGTTTTTCATTCTATAATCCAGGGCCACTGTGTACAGTTGGGCAAGTTGTTTATTGCACAAGAGTTCCTGGTATAGTTGGCATCATTTTCTAATTGGCAAATAAAATACTTGGAGGGGGGCTGGAAACAGCTCTGCCTGATTCCCAGTTGGTACAGTGCCTCTCTCTCTGACTATTTGGGCAGAACGCAGACACTGAAGATAGGCCATGTGTCCTGGAAGGCATAGAACTTTTCAAATGGTGTGGTGTAGTCTGTTAGTCCTAAGGGGTGGGAGACATGGACAGAGCCCTGTTAGCCCGGCATGTGGCAGTTATGGTTTCATGTGCTGGATCTGGTTAGTACATCTAAGAATCAAATATGGGCATAAAAGGAAGGCACCCAGGCTTGCCTCAGAACTGATGAGAGGCCCTGAAGCTTTACCTAGGTGTGAAAATGATAAATTTTCTGTTTTCTTTGAGAACACCATTTATCCTATATTATACGTTCCTGAGTACAGAAAACTTAATCTCAGTCTGTTTTTTGCTAATCTCAATTATTTCAGGCTGACCTCCATAGAGTTCAGTTCTCTGTCTCTCTCTTCCTCTCTCAATGAAAGAGTTTATTTTGTCTCCTTCTTTCTCAGTTCCAGGGGCTTGCAAAGCACAGTGGTACCACAGGGAGAGGTGCGTCCCTGTCACTGGTAGCTGTTGCTTTGACAGGTGTGGGATTTAACTCATCTCATCTGGCCTTGGGTTTTCACATCCAGGCCCCTGACTCTCACTCGTGTGTTGGTTTCTCTGCATTCAGGGGATGCTTGTTCCTGTTTGCAGGGAGCTGCCTAGTTTGCAAGACTTTCTCAGCTACTTCTGCATCCTTTGGGAAACACAGGAACTTGTTAGCTGTTCTCTTGGGCCATGGTGACTTGTGTGTGACTATTGGGACATCAGACTCCCTGGAAGATAAATAGGGTCCTTTCTTCTTTCAGTGCCCAACTGCAGTGGCTTATCCTTGGACTGAATTTACTTCTGATGACCTGAAATTTGCCCCAGGAGAGCAAGGCTGTTGTCCAGGACCCCTAGCAGGATCTAACCTTCTTACCTTGGACCTTGCTCTTTTCATCAAGTCTCAGGCCTGAGGATGATTTTTAATTTATATTTAGTTCTAGCATAAATGTTACTTTTGGTACTTAAAGCTCGGTTTTTGAAGTTCAAGACATCTCTCTCGACATCTGTTTTGAGAGAGCTGGCAGAAGAATGTTGGCCGATCTTACAGAGTGATCACACCGAGTGTTTTGTAGTGCATCCAATTCGGGTGACCTCAGACGTGTTGTATTCACTTACAAGATGTTTTCTGGTGGATTTGTTCCCTGATGCTGATGGTCTGTTTGTGCTACCATATAGAAACACTACTGTAGCAAGGCTCACAGCCTTCTCCAAGTTAAGCTTTTCCTTTTCTCTTTAGCAACTTTTACCTTCCCACATGTCAGTTAAATCTACATCAGTGGTGTTTTCTGCGGTCTGCGGAGCAAACATTCCATGGTTGGTGTTAGTGATGTCTGAAATGCGTGACTACCTGCATTCCATGTCAGAGTGGCTGGGTCTCAGGCCTAGCTCCCAAGTCCAGAGTTCTGCTTATGTGGATCCTGGGAGGCAGCAGGCGGTGGCTCAAGTGATCGAGTCCCTGCCATTCACGTGGGAAACCCAGATTGAGCTTCTGGCTGCTGGCACATACTTGCCCTTGCTGTTGTGGGCATTTGGGGGAGTGGACCACTGATAGGAGAGCTCTCTCTGTCTTTCTGCCTTTCAAATAAAATATGTGAATAAATTTTAAAACTATACCTTCCAACTATTGGAACTAGTTTGTTAAATAAGAAATTTTAACATGTTTTGGATAACTTATAAAATAACTTAAAGCACCAGCTTATCTTATTTCCTATAGTCGTTGGAATAAAATTTCGGATTAATTGAAGAACCCCTTTAGAACACAGGACAAGGTGTAAGACACAGTTTATCTGGGCAAATAAAGTTATGTTAAATAAATTAAAAATAGTGAGATTACTACAGAGTTCTCATTTAAATAGGTGATTTCTTCCATTTTTCCTTTCATTAAAACAAACAGTTCTTTCCATTAAAACAAACAAAATTGTTCAGCATATATGAACATATATGAACTTATACATTAAGTTTATTTTGGTCAAGCTATCCTAATAAATGATGCCTTTACACTTATTTATTGTAGTAAGCTTGAAAACCATTGCTCTATTTGCTTCTATGTAGTTTCTGTTGCATGTGCTATTAAACAACTAAAAACTGCTCAAGCCCGTCATATGATGTAAACTAACCAGAAAAGCATGAAGCAAACCAGAAAATAAAGATGAGGCACTCGGAAGTCTAGGTGGATCGAAGTACATGTCATTTAGGTGCCCTTGAGTCACTGGTTTTATAGTTTGACAGTGAGAAGTCATTCATTATAAATCATTAGAATTTTAATCTAAAAATTAGTTTAGGGAGCTGAGTTAGGGAGGGACATTAATATGAGTATTTGGTATTAAGATGAGAGCTGCTCTGTAGGAGACTTCCTAATGGAAATGTCACTGATAGTAATTACCCCTTTCCAGTCAAGCAGCTCTTTGATTTTCCTCCAGCACTAGGGACCAGGCAGCCTGACAGATACAGTGAAACACGAGGGTGATTCAGAAAGCTGGAGTATCTAGAAAGCTGGTGAGGGAATTTGGAGACCACAGCATCATTTGATATTTGCATCCCTTGAAGGGTATGTTGAGTCATACTTTTCATTTGCTGATCGGAAATGCACTGGAGGCAAGTGGTGAGGGATAGGGAGAAGGAGAGGCCAGGAGCAAAACTCAGGAAGGTCAGCCCTTGCCAGTGCTGGTGAGCGACAGGAGGACCAGCAAGGTCAGGGAAAAAGAAATGGGCAAGCAGCCCTTTTGGCTCTCCAATGGGATCCTTCTAGCACTCTGAGGGCCCAAGTGTGCAGTGCCAATGACCTGTGGAGAAATCTTTGGCACGATTGTATGCATTGTCTTTCCTGCAGGCAGTGTGTGAAATATTTATCATCTTTAGTGCTTATGAAATCTGAAGTTAATTAACCTGAATGTATAAAAAGCTTTAAATACAGCTTCTGAACCAAGGTTTCTGTAGGCCTTTCTTTTTTTTTTTTTTTTTTTTTTTTTTTTTTAACTTAATTCTGGGAATCCTTAAACGTAGGACCAGTAATACTCTGTGTGCTTCCAAAGAAAATGCTTATAAGCTGAAGGGTATAATTTCTGATGATTACCCGGCTTCTTGCCAATGGATAAATGTGTTTGCCTTTCATTTTTAGTTTTCCAGGGTTATTATCCCCTGTGCTTCTATCATTTTGTTCATCATAGAAACAGTTTTATAATCTCAAAATGAAGCGATTGAATAAGCCTGACTCAGGATTTTTTTCCATGTCAATAATGTAAACTATAAAAACCATTAAGAGAACCATACCAGAGGGCTTTATGATCTTTTTTTGCATGGGGCAAGTTAATAATAAGGCTGAGTACTGGTGTCTGCCTCTGGAATCAGAATCGGTTCTCTGAGAATATGTAACACACATAAGGAAACACACTGACACGATAGTTATGTAAATATGGCAAATGTGCTTAAGGATTTCTATGACTGAAGTTAAACAAATGTGTTTAATACGCAAATTGTTTCTCAATAAAGGAGATCCTACAGATTACTCCGTAACCCAACACTTTTATGTTAACTGGCTGATGTAATGTTCAGGGTCTTTTTTAGTGAATTTCCTTGCAATCAGAAATAACGTGACGATTCACTGTACTTGGTTCTTATGGATTGGTAATGTTTCAAACACATGGGAGTAATTCAGAGCTTTGCTTTTGTAGGTTCAATAATTCCATCTCCACTTAGCAATGAATTGATAGATATTTTTAAGAAAAAACAACTAAATAATGCATAGTGTGATGGGATGAGGATAGTATTGCTAAAATTCACATCAAAAAGCATACTCTATCACACTGCTCGGTTCTCAGAGCTGTTCCATTAGTGCCCCTTTAACATGTAATATTTCCCAATTAAATGTGTTGGTAAGAATTATTCATTTTAATAATTAAAGAGCTTCCCCAGCTCCCTGAAGAGCGTTACCATGGAGGCTCGGCTCCACTGGTGGGAATAATCACAGCATGCTAATGTAAAGAGAGGGTGACAGTTGAATGCTAGTATTGCCAATAAATGAAACTGACTCGAGGTTTGGGATTCACTTCAATAGCTGGGCTCTGGGATGCCCACGAAGTGACCTTTCACTGTATCAGGCTATGATATTGGTTGGTTTTGTGGATGTAATGGAGCATAAAATTCCTCAGCTATTATGCATTTTGACTATGTTTTGAGACTCTCTAGGATGACATAAGCTTTTTGATTGTCTTCAATGCTACGTATTAGGCAGTGATTCCCCCAACAGGCTTTTGTGATGCCTTAGGGCTGCCATGAAATTCTCGAGACAAAATTGTTTTTCATTTTAATTAAAAATAAATACATGAGCCAGGTGTCTGGCATAGTGGTTAAGAGGCTGCTTGGGACTACCATGTCCCATAGCATAGTACTTGGTTTCAATCTCTGGCTCTGGCTCCTGATGATAGCTTCCTACTACTGTGCGTCCTGGGAGGCAGCGGGTGGTAGCTCAAGTATTTGGGTCCCAGCCCTATGTGGAAGGCATAGATTGAGTTACAGCCTCTGCCTTTGGCCTGGCCCAGCTGTGGCTGTTGCGGGCATTTGGGGAGTGAACCCCTGAATGGATCCCTGTCTATCTATTTGTCTCTCTGCCTTTAAAAACAAAACACATGACTTTTTTTTTTTGTTTTTAACTTTTATTTAATGAATATAAATTTCCAAAGTACAGAATATGGATTACAATGGCTTCCCCCCCATAACGTCCCTCCCACCTGCAACCCTCCCCTTTCCCACTCCCTCTCCCCTTCCATTCACATCAAGATTCACTTTCGATTCTCTTTATATACAGAAGATCAGTTTAGCATACATTAAGTAAAGATTTCAACAGTTTGCTCCCACACAGAAACATAAAGTGAAAAATACTGTTTGAGTACTAGTTATAGCATTAAATCTCAATGTACAGCACACTAAGGACAAGGATCCTACATGAGGAGTAAGTGCACAGTGACTCCTGTTGTTGACTTAACAAATTGACACTCTTGTTTATGGCCTCAGTAATCACCCCAGGCTCTTGTCATGAGCTGCCAAGGCTATGGAAGCCCCCTGAGTACACTGACTCTAATCATATTTAGACAAGGCCATGGTCAAAGTGGAAGTTCTCTCCTCCCTTCAGAGAAAGGTACCTCCTTCTTTGATGACCTGTTCTTTCCACTGGGATCTCACTCGCAGAGATCTTTCATTTAGTTTTTTTTTTTTTTTTTCCCAGAATGTCTTGGCTTTCCATGCCTGAAATACTCTCATGGGCATTTCAGCCGGATCCACATGCCTAAAGGGCTAATTATGAGGCCAGAGTGCTGTTAGGACATTTGCCATTCTATGGGTCTGCTGTGTATCTCACTTCCCATGTTGGATCATTCTCTCCCTTTTTTATTCTATCAGCTAGTATTTGCAGACACTAGTCTTGTTTACGTGATCCCTTTGGTTCTTAGTCCTATCATTACGATCAATTGTGAACAGAAATTGATCACTGGGACTAGAGAGATGGCATTGGTACATTCCACCTCGATAGGATTGAATTCGAATCCCCTGGTATGTTTCTAACTCCACCGTTTGAGGTAAGTCAGCTTGAGCATGTCCCGAATTGCACATCTCTTCCCTCTCTTATTCCCACTCTTATATTTAACAGCGATCACTTTTCAGTTAATCAGCACTTAAGAAGAATTGTGTATCGAATACAGTATTCAACCAAAAGTATTAAGTAGAACAAACAAAAAAAAAATACTAAGAGGGATAACATATTAAGTTGCTCATCAACAGTCAGGGCGAGCGCTGATCAAGTCACGGTTTCTCCTAGTGTTCATTTCACTTTAACAGGTTTCCTTTTTGGTGCTCAGTTAGTTGTCACCTATCAGGGAGAACAAGTGGTATTTGTCCCTTTGGGATTGGCTTATTTCACACAGCATAATGTTTTCCAAATTCCTAACAGGGATCACTTTTCAGTTAAAATTTAAACACTTAATAATAATTGTGTGTTAATTACAGAGTTCAACCAATGGTACTAGAACAAAAAAAATACTAAAATGGATAAAGTATTACATTGTACATCAACCGTCAGGACAAGAGCTGATCAAGTCACTGTTTCTCATAGTGTCCATTTCACTTCAACAAGTTTCCCCTTTGGTGCTCAGTTTTAGTTGTCACCGATCGGGAGAACATATGATATTTGTCCCTTTGGGACTGGCTTAATTCACTCAGCATGATGTTTTCCAAATTCCTCCATCTTGTTGCAAATGACCGAGTTTCGTTGTTTTTGACTGCTGTATAGTATTCTATAGAGTACATGTCCCATAATTTCTTTATCCAGTCTACTGTTGATGGGCGGTTGGGTTGGTTCCAGGTCTTAACTATTGTGAATTGAGCTGCAATAAACATTAATGTGCAGACTGCTTTTTTGTTTGCCAATTTAATTTCCTTTGGGTAAATTCCAAGGAGTGGGAAGGCTGGGTTGAATGGTAGGGTTATATTCAGGTTTCTGAGGAATCTCCAGACTGACTTCCATAGTGGCTTCACCAGTTTGCATTCCCACCAACAGTGGGTTAGTGTCCCTTTTTCCCCACATCCTCTCCAGCATCTATTGTTGGTACATTTCTGAATGTGAGCCATTCTAATTGGGGTGAGGTGGAACCTCATTGTGGTTTATATTGCATTTCCCTGATTGCTAGTGATCTTGAACATTTTTTCATGTGTCTGTTGGCCATTTGGATTTCCTCTTTTGAAAAATGTCTATTGAGGTCCTTGGCCCATCTCTTAAGTGGGTTGTTTGTTTTGATGTTGTGGAGTTTCTTGATTTCTTTGTAGATTCTGGTTATCAACCCTTTATCTGTTGCATAGTTTGCAAATATTTTTTCCCATTCTGTCGGTTGTCTCTTCACTCTCCTGACTGTTTCTTTTGCAGTACAGAAACTTCTCAATTTGATGCAATCCCAAATGTTAATTTTGGCTTTGACTGCCTGTGCTTCTGGGGTGTTTTCCAAGAAGTCATTGCCGGTACCTATATCTTGCAGGGTTTTTCCAATGCTCTCTAATAATTTGATAGTGTTAGGTAGTAGATTTAAGTCTTTAATCCATGTTGAGTGGATTTTTGTGTAAGGTGAAAGGTAGGGGTCTTGCTTCATGCTTCTGCACGTGGAAATCCAGTTTTCCCAGCACCATTTATTGAATAGACTGTCCTTACTCCAGGGATTGGTTTTGGATCCTTGATCCAATATAAGTTGGCTGTAGATGTTTGGATTGATTTCTGGTGTTTCAATTCTGTTCCATTGCTCTATCCATCTGTTTCTGTACCAGTACCATGCTGTTTTGATTACAACTGCCCTGTAGTATGTCCTGAAATCTGGTATTGTGATGCCTCCGGCTTTGTTTTTGTTGTACAAGATTGCTTTAGCTATTCGATGTCTCCTGTGCCTCCATATGAATTTCAGCATCATTTTTTCTAGATCTGAGAAGAAGGTCTTCAGTATCTTGATTGGTATTGCATTGAATCTGTAAATTGCTTTTGGGAGAATGGACATTTTGATGATATTGATTCTTCCAATCCATGAGCATGGAAGATTTTTCCATTTCTTGGTATCCTCTTCTATTTCTTTCTTTAAGGTTTTGTAATTTTCATCGTAAAGATCTTTAACGTCCTTGGTTAAGTTTATTCCAAGATATTTGATTGTTTTTGTAGCTATTGTGAATGGGATTGATCTTAGAAGTTCTTCCTCAGCCATGGCATTGTCTGTGTATACAAAGGCTGTTGATTTTTGTGCATTGATTTTATACCCTGCTACTTTGCCGAACTCTTCTATGAGTTCCAATAGTCTCTTAGTAGAGTTCTTTTGGTCCCCTAAATAAAGAATCATATCATCTGCAAAGAGGGATAGTTTGAGTTCTTCCTTCCCAATTTGTATCACATGACTTTTAAGAGGGGTGATGTGCATGTGTACTCTGAAGAGGAGTCCCAATGCAATGCAACAGCAATGACTGATCTGCTGGCAGCAGCTATGTTGAATGTGGGTCTTTGGGTGATAGTGGGAAAGTTTCTCCTGGGTGTAATGTGTTGGTGTATGTATTTCAGCAATAATAATAATAATTCCTGAACACACAAATTGTGATTATATGAAAGTTACATAGTACAAAGAGGTCAAAGATCAAAACTCATTACTGAAAATCATGATAAGAATAAAAATAACAATGTGCTACCACTGTCAACACCATGACCACCACTACTCCTAATAACTATAATGCAATAGCTAGTGCTTTGACAGTTCTTTCTGTGGAGCACTACTGTCAGTGCATAACATAAATGCATTCATTTAACTATGATCTACAAAGATCTAATCTTAGATTCTGATAACTTACTAACAATATCAATGGCTATACTACAAGTATTAGAATTACCCTTATGACAATAATTCTTTGCAACTATTTAGGGCTATACACCTTTAAAACCATACTCAAATTTATTCATTGGATTGTTGCAACTAATGATTGAGGTATATAGAGCTATTTTTATGTTAACTGTACAGAGACTTTATGGGATTTTCCAGTTTTAGCAGCTAATCTTGGGTTACTAGATTTTACAGATTTTTTTTTTATTTGTGAGAAAATTGACTTAGAGATTTGTGATTTGCTTGATCTTCAAAATTATATTCCTTAGCTTTCTTTGATGAGAGAGAGCTTTGCCTAAGGGTTACTCATTAGCACTCCAAGAACAAAAGCAGAGGCAATGGGATCTATGTTGTGACACAGGAAGTGGAACTGCTGTTCGGGTCACCCACATCCCCTACTGGAGTGACAATTTGAGTCCCGGCAGCTTTGCTTCTGACCAAGCTTCTGCACAAGTGCCTCGGGAGACACATGGTCCAAGCCCTGCCACCCATGTGGGAGACCCAAGTGGACTTTCTGGCTCCTGGCCAGATATTTGGGGGAGTGAAGATATCCTCTCTTTCTCTCTGTAAATAATTACTAAACAAACAGAAGCAAAGTAGCTTCTCTAAAATGTTGTCATTGTTTCTTGTCTTAGTTAACCTGGGTAATAAAATCTGTGAAGGGTCAGAAAAGGGTCAGAGCATAGAAAGGAAGAACCAATGACCCGTCTTTGCTTTTCCCTGGGACAGAGTAGAACTGGGCATTTTCTGGCTTCACAGGCAATGAATGGACTGTGGTGCTGTTCCCTGTGAGATCCTGGGCTGTCATTAGCCCATTTTAGGATGGCTTGTTCAGAGTTATGTCCACATTTGGGAGTCATAGCCGGAAGCCTAGGCTATAGGACCCACCACTCCTCTCCCATGGTGGAGCCAACTCTCCATCTGTTAGCAGCCTCTCCGCCATCTCTGTAATCCAGAGCCCATCTTGACAGATGGCTCTTATGTGGTATTGTAATTGCTTTTGTTTTCAGTGAGTTTTCTCAGCCCTCAATGAATAGTTAACATTTCAGCTGTATCGTTACTGTTGGGATTTTGCAGCCTAATAAGGAACACATATCTTATACTTGTCCCTAGGTCCACACACAGAGTTCCTAAAACTCTGAGTTGATATGCATGATAAGCTTTTGTTAGCCATATCTGAGTTTATGTTAATAAAGTGACTCTGGGTGGGCCCCTGCACCGCTTCAGGATGGGGCAGGAAGCCCCAGGAACAAGCGATGTGATCAGAGGGTAGATATTTTCAGTTCCATCACACTCCACTTTCCCACAGAGAGGGGAGAGGGCTGGAGACTGAGCTCCTTGATTTGGTGAAGCATGACTATGGGATGGAGTTGTTGAAGTGGAGCTCCTGGGCAGTGATTGGACGAAGATGCTAGATATCATCAGATCCTCGTTTCCTAACCATCTCCCAGCAGCCTTTCCTTAGCTTAGCATTGTCTTGAACCACTTTTATGATTAAAAATGAACATTTTACTAAAATTAGCTTACTGAATTGAGGAGTGGTGTGACTAGGCATTTTAAGTTCCTAATCATGTCCCCGATTGATAACATCTTGATATTCAGTCTTGACTTGAGGGTTTCTTTTCCAGGATCCCCAGGCCCTGAGCAAAAAGCAGTTACCATGTGCACATAGTCCCCTAGACTGGAGCCCACTTTATCATCATCAAAAAAAATTTTTCTTTTGATAGGCAGAGTTAGAGAGAGACAGAGAGAAAGGTCTTCCTTTTCCGTTGGTTCACCCCCCAAATGGCCGCTATGGCCGGCACGCTGCACCTATCCGAAGCCAGGAGCCAGGTACTTATCCTGGTCTCCCATGGGGTACAGGGCTCAAGCACTTGGGCCATCCTCCACTGCACTCCCAGGCCACAGCAGAGAGCTGGCCTGGAAGCAGGGCAACTGGGATGGAACCAGCGCCCCGACTGGGACTAGAATCCGGGGTGCCAGCGCCACAAGGCAGAGGATTAGCCTAGTGAGCCGCAGCACCGGCCATCATCAAAATTTTCTAAAGTACTGACCCATCAAAGGAAATTGACAAGCCCTGGAGACCAACTGGGAACTTGGACGTGAGCTTAACATGCACCTCTAAGCCTCAGCTGCAATCTTTAAGAACCTTCACTCCTCACTGATCAGGGAGCCTGAGAACTAAGCATAGCTGCCTCGCTCCTTGTGGTGTGCTTTGCAGCAAATGCCTCCTTTTATTTTACCACCTTGGGGTCAGTAATTGGCTTGCTGTGACCTGCATGAGCAGGGCCATGTTTGAAGTTTCCATAACAATTCCTCCAATAGTTATGGGGTATTCTATAACAAAATGCTGCGCACAAAGGTAGTATAGTCCTGGCTAGATATCTTGTTGTTGGTACACTTCTCCTGGCCCACAGTCACCCCTGAGAGTTGGCCTGCAGTTGCTTGAACATTTGTTAGTCTCTGGAACAGCCTCAGGTAGTTGGCTGTTCAAAAGGCCTCGTTAGCCTAAGGGGCTTTTTGAATAGAAGAAACTGGGCTTAAAATCAGATTGGATTTTAGGGAGATGTCTTTGGTAAGTAGCAAGTTTGTGTATGACTGTGCCAGGGTAATATTTATTGTGCTAATTTGGTTCAAGCTGAGACTGAATATAGGAGTTAAAGAGACTTTTCCCTTTTTGGAGTTAAGAGTTTACTTCCTTGAGAGATTGCTTTTAACGTAGACAAATTTGTGTTGTAATTTGGCTCTTTGACAGGTCCAGCCATAAATAACAATGGGTAATCAGAGCTCAGTTCTTATAGCTACCTATGGTATATTTTTCAAAAATTAAGATGTGGGGAGCAACTCAGACTAGACTAAGTTACTGGAATTAAGACTTATTCTATGCATCTGCTCTCCCACAATATGGCGCTGAGAAGGGAGAAACAGCTTCTACACAGCTGCCTCCAGTTCAACCAATAAACTGTAGGACCTACTCCTGATTGGAGGAGAGCAGCGTACTCGGCGTGTGGGTAGCAGAGTTGGGATTGGTGGAAGAAGACTATAAAGGAGGAGAGAGACAACATGCACCAGGAACATCTAAGGGGAACATCTGAGGGAACACCTGTGCAGCCCCCGAGAGAACCGGCTGGCGGTGTGCCACTCCCCCGCGGAAGTGGGGAAAGTGGCCAGGGGGAACCGCCCTTCCACGGAGGTGGAAGGGTCGGTAGCCAACCCGGGAAGAACCAGCAGCAAACCCGGGGAGGGCCGAGCAGACAAAAGAACAGCGCAGGGTCCTGTGTCGTTCCTCCACGAAGAGGGGGAGCGACACAATGGTGCCGTGACTCGGATATGGACTGTGGGAAAGAAGTTAGGATTGAAAGCGAAAGTGAAAGCTTGCATAGACTCGGATGTGGACTATGGCGGGGAAATTAGGAGATTGAAAGCGAAAGTGAAACCTGGAGGAGGCTTGGACTCGGATACGGACTGTGGGAAAGAAGTTAGGATTTAAAGTGAAAGCAAGAAGAAACTTAGACTTAGATACGGACTGCAGGTTGAAAGTGAAAGTGAAACCTAGAAGAAACTTAGACTCGGGGAGAAGCCAGGAGAAATGAGGGAGGAATATTGTTGGAAGAAAAGTTAGGAAACATACCGGGTAGAGAAAAATGTTAGGGAAATTGAAGCCGCGGGGGCAGGCTGAGGCGGAGACGTAAGCCAGCTTGGGATTCTTCAAGTCAGCCCGGGGAGCAAAAGGCGAAAATTTGGAACCAGAGGCAGAGACATGGGCTGCCAGGTTGGAATCTGTCAGATTAGCCCGGGGAGCAAAGGACAGGAAGCCAAGCCGAAGGGCGCAGACGTGAGCTGGGTTGAATTCGCCAGGTTAGCCCGGGGAACTTGGACTGAATACCGGTGGCGGAAACGTGAGCTGTGCTGTGTGACTCGTGGAAGCCGCCGTGCGCAGAGAGAGCGCGCGGGGCACAAGTAGATAGGGAACCCAGGGCTAGCGCGAGGCCGTGGTGCGGGCGCAAAGGGCGTGGAGACCGTGGAGTGTGCGCGCAAAGCCAAGCTGCGCAGAGCCAGGAGCCCGCCGCAGGGCGGGCGCCAGGAAGCCGCGCAGATGAGAGAAGCGCGGGCTGAAGCGGCTCAGAGCCGGGAAGCCGCCGAGAAGCAGCCTCGGGGCGGGCGCTGGGATGCCGCAGGGATAAGAGAAACAGAAGTTTAGAAGTAAAATGAGAGAAATAGGAATGCTGGTAGATAAAAGTAAAATAGGAGAGATAGGGATGCCCGGAGATAGAGAAATAGAGAAAAATAAGGCCTCCCCACAACACGGCAATGAGAGAGCTTGGATTCGGTCTGCCTGATTAGGGAGGTGGTGAGCACCTGCGGGCGGCTAGCAGCTTACCCGCTGCAGGTCACTGAAGACAGGCACAAATTAACATCAATAAGTCTCCCCACAAGACGGCAATGAGAGGGCTTGGATTCGGTTTGCCTGATTGGTAGGGCTTGTAAGCACCTACAGGCAGTTCTAGCAGAGCAGAGCATGCGCTGCAGGGCACCGAACACAGGCACGCATCAGCGCCTAAAAACCTCCTCACAACATGGCGAAGAGAGGACCCGGATTCGGTTTTGCCTGATTGATAGGACTTGTAAGCACCTGTGGGCAACTCTAGCAAGCAGAGCAGAGTGTGTGCCGTGGGGCACCGAAGACAGGCGCGTATCAACGCCAAAAATAAAAAGAAAGGGGGATCTGTGGGGAGCAACTTGGACTAGACTAAGTTACTGGAATTAAGACTTATTCTATGCATCTGCTCTCCCACAATATGGCGCTGAGAAGGGAGAAACAGCTTCTACACAGCTGCCTCCAGTTCAACCAATAAACTGTAGGACCTGCTCCTGATAGGAGGAGAGCAGCGTACTCGGCGTGTGGGTAGCAGAGTTGGGATTGGTGGAAGAAGACTATAAAGGAGGAGAGAGACAACATGCACCAGGAACATCTAAGGGGAACATCTGAGGGAACACCTGTGCAGCCCCCGAGAGAACTGGCCAGCGGTGTGCCGCTCCCCTGCGGAAGTGGGGAAAGTGGCAGGGGGAACCGCCCTTCCACGGAGGTGGAAGGGACGGTAGCCAACCCGGGAAGAACCAGCAGCAAACCCGGGGAGGGCCGAGCAGACAAAAGAACAGCGCAGGGTCCTGTGTCGTTCCTCCACGAAGAGGGGGAGCGACATTAAGATATTTTAATTATAAAACTATTTTCAAAACATTTATTAAAAATTTATTTCTTTTTACTGTAATACTGCCTGGCTGTAGTATTCTTTGAGATGGAAAAAAAGTGGCCACTTAATAACTCTTTGGGTTATATTACATTTTTTAAAATTTATTTTATTTTATTTTATTTTATTTTGACAGACAATAAGAGAGAGACAGAGAGAAAGGTCTTCTTTCCGTTGGTTCACCCCTTCAAAAGGCTGCTATGGCTGGCACTGCGCTGATCCGAAGCTAGGAGCCAGGTGTTTCTTCTTGGTCTTCCATGCGGGTGCAGGGGCCCAAGCTCTTGGGCCATCCTCCACTGCCTTCCCAGGCCACAGCAGAGAGCTGGACTAGAAGAGGAGCAGCTGGGACTAGAACCTGGTGCCCTAACTGGGACTAGAACCGGCGCCGCAGGTGGAGGATTAGCCAAGTGAGCCACGGTGCTGGCCCCAATGTTACTATTTTTTAACTAGAGTTGTTTTATTAAAAAAATAGGAATAAATTCCATTTGCAAGTTTTTATGCTATTGTATCCAAGTGAATAGAAACAGAGACAATGAAATATATGTAAGTCAAATTTTAAAAGATTTATTTATTTGAAAGGCAGAGAGAAAGAGAGGGAGAGATATCTTCTATCTAAAGGTACACTCTCCAAAGGTCCAGCAGGAACTGGACCAGACTGAAGCCAAGAATCCCATCCAGGCCTCGTTGTGGGTGGTAGGGACTCATGCATTTGGGCCATTTTCTCCTGCCTCCTTGGGTATAGATACATTAACAGGAAATTGGATTGGAAGCATAGAGTAGTGAGGACTTGAATTGGCACTCTGATAAGGGATGCAGTGTCAGCTTCACCAGTTGTGTCACAATACCTGTCCCTTAAGTAATTTTTGATAAATAACTTGCTTTCAATTTTTTAGAAGAGAAAAAGGGTAAAAATATTTTTAGAAATGTTAAAATACATTTGTGCGTGGGTTTGCTGGCCAGGGAAAGCTATTTATTAGATACTGTAAAGCATGAAAATATAATTTTGGGGGCCGGCGCTGTGGTGCAGTGGGTTAATGCCCTGGCCTGAAGCGCCGGCATCCCATATGGGCGCTGGTTCAAGACCTGGCTGCTCCATTTCCAATCCAGCTCTCTGCTGTGGCCTGGGAAAGCAGTGGAGGATGGCCCAAGTTCTTGGGCCCCTGCACTCATGTGGGAGACCTGGAGGAAGCTCCCGGTTCCCAGCTTCGGACTGCCGTGGCTCCAGCCATTGTGGCCAACTGTGGAGTGGGCCAGCGGATGGAGGACCTCTCTCTGCCTCTCCTCTCTCTGTGTAACTCTGACTTTCAAATAAATAAATAAATCTTTTTAAAAAAAGAAAATATAATTTTGACCTAACAACAAATAATGCAGGTGAAGATACAGTAGTGTATTAGATACACTAGCCATTAGAATTTTTCTTGGACATGAAAGTGGCTTAAAATGATAACTATGCTTATCTAATATCTCAGTTTCTTAATTGATATACATATAATTATTAAATATAAATTGAGTAAAAGTAAATGAGATAAATGTTTTGAAATATAAATTCAAGTACTCAAATTTTATAAAAAGATAATATATATCTATTAACAAATGTTTTCATAAAGTTATTGATATGTGGTGAATGATTTAGACTGCTTTAAAATACTAACAGTTAAAATTCTATATGTTCGTTTACTTAAAATTTGTTAAATGTTGGAGATTTTTAAAGGATTATTTCAAAATATAAATTAAAAGAATCAGTATTAGGAAGGGGAAGAGAAATATAAAGAAAGCTGTACGCTGTAGCCATGGCTCACTTGGCTAATCCTCTGCCTGCAGCGGCAGCACCCCACGTTCTAGTCCCAGTTGGGGTACCGAGTACTAGTCCCAGTTGCCCTCTTCCAGTCCAGCTCTTTGCTGTGGCCCGGGAAGGCAGGGGAGGGTGGCCCAAGTGCTTGGGCCTGGACCTGCATGGGAGACTGGGAGGAGGTACTCATGTGGGAGACCTGGAGGAAGCTCCCAGTTGGTACATGCTCACAAAAGTGATCACACAAAAGTGATCCCTGTTAAATATAAGAGTGGGAATAAGAGAGGGAGGAGATGTATAATTTGAGACATGCTCAAGCTGACTTGCCCCAAATGGTGGAGTTAGAAATCTGCCAGGGGATTCCAATACAATCCCATCAATGTTGCATGTACCAACCTGGAGGAAGCTCCCGGTTCTCCTGGCTTCGGATTGGCGCAGCACCAGCCATAGTGGCCATTAGGGGAGTGCACCAATGGAAGGGAAGACCTTTGTCTCTGTCTCCCTCTCTCACTGTCTAACTCTGCCTGGCCAAAAAAAAAAAAAAAAAAAAAAAAAAAAGCTGTAAGCATTGATAATCTAATTTTGGTGAGGAAGGTTAAAAAGGGAAGAGAATTTTTTTGATAAGAAAATGCATTTTATATACGATTTTTATCTTAAGGTAAAATAAATGTATTACTATAGGTTGAAGAGGAAAAAATAGGGCAAAACCTAAAAGTTTATGTAAGTCACAAAGGTCTGAGCAAGTCATAGAAGGTTTGAAAGGATACATTTTTTAAAAAATGTGTATTTGAGTCTAACACTATAGATACTATGCTGTGATAAGATAATTTGTGATTAACACTCAGCAGTCAATCATGTCTAATGAGTTTGCTTCTTCCTGTGCTACTTGTTAGACATAAATGAAACTGAGCGACCTCAGATCAGCATTCATATGAAATTTGATGTCAGTCTGGACACTTTAATACTTAGTTATTTGTTTCTGTTTTCAAAACATCTATTTTACCAAAAAAATAAGTATAATTTAAAAATTAGACAACTAAAGGTTAGTACTATTGGTTGAACTCTGTAATTAACACACAATTATTCTTAGGTGTTTAAATTTAACTGAAAAGTGATCCCTGTTAAATATAAGAGTGGGAATAAGAGAGGGAGGAGATGTACAATTTGGGACATGCTCAAGCTGACTTGACCCAAATGGTGGAGTTAGAAATCTGCCAGGGGATTCCAATACAATCCCATCAAGGTTGCATGTACCAATGCCATCTCACTAGTCCAAGTGATCAATTTCAGTTCACAATTGATCACACTGATAGGTCTAAGAGTCAAAGGGATCACACAAACAAGACTAGTGTCTGATAATACTAACTGATAGAATTAAAAAGGAGAGAACAATCCAACATGGGAAGTGGGATACACAGCAGACTCATAGAATGGCAGATGTCCTAACAGCACTCTGGTCTCAGAATCAGCCCCTTAAGGCAGTTGAATCTGGCTGAAGAGCCCGTGAGAGTATTTTAGGCATGGAAAACCAAGACACTCTGGAAAAAAAAAAAAAAAAGACCTAAATGAAAGATCTCTGTGAGATCCCAGTGGCAAGAACAGGGCGATCAAAGAAGGAGGTACCTTTCTCTGAAGGGACGAGAGAACTTCCACCTTGACTATGACCCTGTCTGAATAAGATTGAAATCGGCGAACTCAAGAGGCTTCCATAACACACAGCAGACTCATAGAATGGCAGCACTCCTGCCTCAGAATCAACCCTTGGGACATTCAGATCTGGCTAAAAGGTCCTTGAGAGTCTCACAGGCATGGAAAGCCATGACACGGTGGCAAAAAACAATCTAAATGAAAGATCCTGGTGAACAAGACCCCAGCAGAAGGAACAGGCCATCAAGCAGAGAGGCGCCTTTCTCTGAAGGGAGGAAGGAACCTCCACTGTGATACGGCCTTGACTAAACAAGTTCAGAATCAGTGAACTCAAGGGGCTTCCATAGCCTAGACAGCTCATAGCAAGAGTCTCGGATGATTGCTGACGTCATAAATAAGAGTGCCAATTGTTAAATCAACAATGGGAGTCACTTGGTACATGCTCCCCATGTAGGATCTCTGTCCTTAATGTGTTCTACTATGAAACTTAAAAACAACACTACTAGTCGAACAATACCCTATACCTTGTGTGATTGTGTGAGTACAGCCTGTTGAAATCCTTGCTTAGTATATACTAAGTTGATCTTCAGTATATGAAGGTAATTGAAAATGAAACTTGATGAAGGGCGGGATGGGAGAGGGAGTGGGAGAGGGGAGGGCCACGGGAGGGAGGGAGGTTGTGGGGGGGGAAGCCACAACAATACAAAAGTTGCACTTTGTAAATTCACATTTATTAAATAAAAAAATAACTATATAACAAACAAAAAAAAGAAAAAAAAGAACTTAATACTTTACCCTTTTAGTATTTTTTATGTTCTACTTAAAACTATTGGTTGAACTCTGTAATTAATACACAATTACTCTTAGGTGTTTAATTAATGCTATAACTAGTACTCAAATAGTATTTTATACTTTGTGTTTCTGTGTGGGTGCAAACTGTTGAAATCTTTACTTAATATATGCTAAATTGATCTTCTGTATTTAAAGATAATTGAAAATTAATCTTGATGTGAATGGAAGGGGAGAGTGAGTGGGAGAGGGGAGTGTTGTGGGTGGGAGGGAAGTTATGGGGTGGGGGGAAGCTATTGTAATCCATAAGCTGTACTTTGGAAATTTATGTTCATTAAATAAAATAAAAAAAAGAGGCTTCCATAGCCTTGGCAACTCATGACTAGAGCCTAGGGAGATTACTGATGCCATAAACAAGAGTGTCAAATTGTTAAGTCAACAAAAGGAATCACTGTGTACTTACTCCTCATGTGGGATCTGTCCTTAATGTGTTGTCCAATGTGAAGTAATGCTATAACTAGTACCGAAACAGTATTTTACACTTCGTGTTTCTGTGTGGGTGCAAACAGATGAAATCTTTACTTAATATATACTGAATTGATCTTCTGTATATAAGGATAATTGAAAATGAATCTTGATGTGAATGGAATGGGAGAGGGAGCAGGAGATGGGAGGGGTGCGAGTGGGAGGGAAGTTATTGGGGGGAAGCCATTGTAATCCATAAACTGTACTTTGGAAATTTATATTTACTAAATAAAAGTTAAAAAGAATAAAAAAAAGTTTAGTCTAAGCAAGAAAAATACACAACAGTCCAGATAGGTAGCATAGTTCTGTCACCAACATGTTTGCTTAGCTGTGAGCTTTCTGGAAGTTAAGGCAGGAAAAGAAAAATGATAAATGACACAACTTGCCATATTTAATAGAGAGATGAAATATGTTTACACATGCACATATATATTCTTTTGAAAGGGAGAGAGAGAGAGGAAAGAGGGGGAGAGGGAGAGGGATAGGGAGAGAGAGAGAGGGAGAGAAAGAGGGGGAGAGAAGGGGAGAGAGAGTAGGAGGGGGAGAAAGGGGGAGAGGAAGAGGGGGAGAGAGAGAAAGAAAGAGATCTTCCATCCACTGGCTTAATCCCCATACACCTGCGACAGCCAACACTGGGCTGAGTGAGCGTGAAGCCAGGAGCCAGGCACTCAGTCCAGGTCTCTCACATGGGTCCAGAGAGAACACTGCCACCATCCAGGGCACAGGAGGAATCTGGATTAGCAAATGGAGCTGGGGCTTGAATCGATGTGGGCATCTTAGTCTTAATGGCTAGGCCAAATGACCCTCCCCTGCTCCTATCCCCAGAATTCTTCTTCTAAAAGGGGCCATTGCTGTGGCTCAGTGAGTTAAGCCTTTGCCTGGGATTCCATATAGGCACCAGTTCGAGTCCTGGCTGCTCCACTTGCAATCCAGCTCCCTGCTAATGCGCTTGGGAAAGCAGTGGAAGATGGCCCAAGTGTTTGGGCCCCTGCCTCCCATGTGGGAGAAGCTCCTGGCTTTGGCCTGGTCCACCCATGGTTGTTGTTGACATTTGGGGAGTGAACCAGTAGATGGAAGACCTCTCCCTGTCTCTCTTTCTCTGTAACTCTGATTTTCAAATAAATAAATAAATAAATCTTCTAAAAAACTTCATAAGAAAAACTTTGTGACAAAGTTGACTAAAATTTTAAAAATTACATATTTTTAAAATGAGCATTAAAATTAATTTGCCCCCTTATGCTTTTTAAAATAATTATTTATTTTATTTGAAGTCACAGTTATATATAGAGAGAAGGAGAGACAGAGAAGAGAGTCTTCCATCCACTGGTTCACTCCCCAGTTGGCCACATAGGCCAGAGCTGTGCCGATCTGAAGCCAGGAGCCAGGAGCCTCTTCCAGGTCTCCCATGTGGGTGCAGGGGCTGAAGGATTTGGGCCATCTTATACTGTTTTCCAAGGCTATAGCAGAAAGCTGGATCTGAAGTGGAGCAGCCGGGACTCAAACCGGTGCCCTTGTGGGATGTCAGCATGGCAGGCAGCGGCTTTACCCATTATGCCATAGCGCTGGCCCCAGGTCCCTTACGTTAAAACAAGATTTTTCTGTTAGTAAGAAAAAAAAAAGTTTTCAAGAAACTTTGAAATATGTTTTCTACAAATTTTCAACCATCTTCTGGACTGTAGTTTTTCCCTTTTACATTTAATTTTTGCATTTAATTTGCAACTGTTCTTTAACAGTCAACTCCTGCATGCTGTTTTCTTCCCTGGTTCTGACTCTAGTACTGAATATGCATATAGTAAAAGCCAAGTGACAAGATAAGTGGATTCTTTTTTTTTTTTTTTTGTCAAGCAGAGTTAGTGAGAGAGAGACAGAGAGAAAGGTCTTTCTTTTTCCATTGGTTCACCCCCCACAAGTGGCCGCAACAACTGGTGCATTGTGGCCGCCACACTATGCTGATATGCTGATCCGAAGCTAGGAGCCAGGTGCTTCCTCCTGGTCTCCCATGCGGGTGCAGGGCCTAAGCACCTGGGCCATCCTCCACTGCCCTCCTGGGCCACAGCAGAGAGCTGGACTGGAAGAGGGGCAACCGGGACAGAATCTGCCACCCGGACAGGGACTAGAACCTGGGGTGCTGGCACCACAGGCGGAGGATTAGCCTAGTGAGCCACGGCACTGGCTGATGAGTGGATTCTTTACTAGTAGCTTTACCTCTTGGTATCTGGCCAAGAAAACACAGATTTTGAGTTTTGTCAAGGTAGTCTCTTGTTTTCTCTGCTGTCTTTATTAGGCTTTGAATGTTTGGGAAAAACTGAGCCCTCCTGAAAGTTAAAAATCTTTACAGATATCTATATATTTTGAAACTATTTTAGTGATCATTTAAAATTATTATAAAATCTGGTCTATAATTGGTTTAATCATTGTGATTAAATGAAACACTAATTTGATCAGGGATCTTACCTTGACCAAATGTTTAAAGCTTTTGGCATTTTTTTTTCAGGCTGTCTCAGAATTGAAGTTCTAAATTAAAAATTTTGGCTTTGTGAATTCTATCTGGGCCCCTGGAGATGGTCAAGGGTAAATCACTCATCTTGTAGAAATGATAGCTAATTATTAACCTTTTTCTTTTACATTGTGTGAAAGCATCATCAAGTTGTGAAGTGATGCTAAAATTTCTATTTGTTTAGATCCATTGCTGACGGAAGTTTTGTAGCAGCTCACAGGTACTTCCTACAGTACTGTATGCTGTGATCATGACTGTCCTTCCTGCTTGCTGAGTTGTCAGACAACGGCCATTTTTAAGTTTTTTGTCATCCATGGTTCTTTTTTCTGAAAATAGTTACAATCAGATTCATATTCTTGAAACATTCTCAAACATAGATATCTGACAGTTTAAGATGAATGGACCAAAAAAATACTAAAAAGAATAAAGTATTAACTTGTTCCTGACTGTCAAAGAACAACTTAATACTTTATTCTTTAGTATTTTTTTGTTCTACTTAATCCCATTGGTTGAACTCTTTAATTAACACACAATTATTCTTAGGTGTTTATATTTAACTGAAAAGTGATCCCTGTTAAATATAAGAGTGGGAATAAGAGAGGGAGGAGATGTACAGTTTGCACATGCTCAGTTGGACTTGCCCTAAATGGTAGAGTTAGAAATCTGCCAGGGGATTCCAATTCAATCCCATCAAGGTGGCATGTATCAATGCCATCTCACTAGTCAAAGTGATCAGTTTCAATTCACATTTGATCATAATGATAGGATTAAGTGTCAAAGGGATCACATAAACAAGACTAGTGTCTGCTAATACTAACTGATAGAATTAAAAAGGAGAGAATAATCCAACATGGGAAGAGGGATACACAGCCAACTCATAGAATGGCAGATGTCCTAAATAGCACTCTGGCCTCAGAATCAGCCCTTAAGGCATTCTCATCTGGCTAAAAAGCCCATGAGAGTATTTTAGGCATGGAAAGCCAAGACACTGGCAAAAAAAAAAAAAAAAAAAAAAAAAAAGGAAAAAGTGAGATCCCAGTGGAAAGAACAGGTCATCAAAGAAGGAGGTACCTTTCTCTGAAGGGAGGAGAGAACTTCCACTTTGACTATGACCTTGTCTAAATAAGATTGGAGTTGGCGAACTCAAGTGGCTTTCATAGCCTTGGCATGACAAGAGCTTAGGGTGATTACTGACGCCATAAACAAGAGTGTCAACTATTAAATCAACAAAAGGAGTCACTGTGCACTTACTCCCCATGTAGGATCTCTGTCCTTAATGTGTTGTACTATGTGAATTAACAGTATAACTAGTACTCAAACAGTACTTTATACTTTGTGTTTTTGTGTGGGTGCAAACTGTTGAAATCTTTACTTACTATATACTAAGTTGATCTTCTGTATATAAAGATAATTGAAAATGAATCTTGATGTGAATGGGATGGGAGAAGGAGTGGGAGATGGGATGGTTGTGGGTGGGAGGGAGGTTATGGGGGGGAAAAGCCACTATAATCCAAAAGTTGTACTTTCAAAATTTATATTTATTAAATAAAAAAAAGTTAAAGATGAATGGACCAAATTAAAAAGTTCCAGAATTCTGGGGGAAAAAACCAGATGAAGTCCAAAAATTGCTACTGAAGAACAAGCAAGAATTATTACTTGAGACTGAGTAAATTAATGAAATTTGCTAATTTCTATATCTTTCAGTTACAATATTATTGGTTCTTTTAAAATTTTATTTAAGGCATGCAAATTTCATGCATATCACGTATACAGATTTAGGAACACAGTGATTCTTCCCAGCATGACCTCCCATTGGTTCTGCATACAAATGTTTCATGTTCTATGTTCAGGTAAACTTTTCCTGAAATTTCTATGACTTACAACAATTTGAAAAAAAAATTCTTTTGTAAACAAAGAAGGCAATGTTTCTTTTTTCCCCCTATGTTTAATTTCTCCAAAATTTGAAGCTAGGTATGAGTATTTTTACTTTTTGTGGTAATATGATTGCTTTCATAAGTTGAGTAAGAATCTATTCTTTTCCTGACAACATACAGTTGGAAACATTGGCATATCTAAAATTTTTGTGCATTATGCATGGAATGCCTTGCTCAAGTATTTCACCCTTACAGTGATTAAATAATATTGTTACTTCTTAGGAGACCTTGAAACTTCAAAAGATTAGGTATTATTATTTTTTTTATTGTTTTTTTTTAACTTTTATTTAATGAATATAAATTTCCAAAGTACAGCTTATGGATTACAATGGCTTCCCCCCCATAACGTCCCTCCTACCGCAACCCTCCCCTTTCCCACTCCCTCTCCCCTTCCATTCACATCAAGATTCATTTTCGATTCTCTTTATATACAGAAGATCAGTTTAGCATACATTAAGTAAAGATTTCAACAGTTTGCTCCCACACAGAAACATAAAGTGAAAAATACTGTTTGAGTACTAGTTATAGCATTAAATCTCAATGTACAGCACATTAAGGACAGAGATCCTACATGGGGAGTAAGTGCACAGTGACTCCTGTTGTTGACTTAACAAATTGACACTCTTGTGTATGGCTTCAGTAATCACCCTAGGCTCTTGTCATGAGCTGCCAAGGCTATGGAAGCCCCCTGAGTTCACTGACTCTGATCATATTTAGACAAGGCCATGGTCAAAGTGGAAGTTCTCTCCTCCCTTCAGAGAAAGGTACCTCCTTCTTTGATGACCTGTTCTTTCCACTGGGATCTCACTCGCAGAGATCTTTCATTTAGTTTTTTTTTTTTCCCCCAGAGTGTCTTGGCTTTCCATGCCTAAAATACTCTCATGGGCTTTTCAGCCGGATCTGCATGCCTTAAGGGCTGATTCTGAGGCCAGAGTGCTGTTTAGGACATCTGCCATTCTATGGGTCTGCTGTGTATCTCACTTCCCATGTTGGATTGTTCTCTCCCTTTTTGATTCTATCAGCTAGTATTTGCAGACACTATTCTTGTTTATGTGATCCCTTTGGTTCTTAGTCCTATCATTATGATCAATTGTGAACAGAAATTTGTGGGGAGCAACTTGGACTAGACTAAGTTACTGGAATTAAGACTTATTCTATACATCTGCTCTCCCACAATATGGCGCTGAGAAGGGAGAAACAGCTTCTACGCAGCTGCCTCCAGTTCAACCAATAAACTGTAGGACCTGCTCCTGATAGGAGGAGAGCAGCGTACTCGGCTTGTGGGTAGCAGAGTTGGGATTGGTGGAAGAGGACTATAAAGGAGGAGAGAGACAACATGCACGAGGAACATCTAAGGGGAACATCTATCTGAAGGAACACCTGTGCAGCCCCCGAGAGAGCCAGCCGGCGGTGTGCCGCTCCCCTGCGGAAGTGGGGAAAGTGGCAGGGGGCCCGCCCCTCCATGGAGGTGGAGGGACGGTAGCCAACCTGGGAAGAACCAGCAGCAAACCCGGGGAGGGCTGAACAGACAAAAGAACAGCGCAGGGTCCAGTGTCGTTCCTCCATGAAGAGGGGGAGCGACATAATGGTGCCGTGACCGGATATGAAGCCTAGGCAGGGTTTAGTGTCATTCCTCCACGAAGAGGGGGAGCGACAAAATTGATCACTGGGACTAGAGAGATGGCATTGGTATATGCCACCTTGATGGGATTGAATTGGAATACCCTGGTATGTTTCTAACTCCACCGTTTGAGGTAAGTCAGCTTGAGCATGTCCCAAATTGCACATCTCTTCCCTCTCTTATTCCCACTCTTAAATTTAACAGCGATCACTTTTCAGTTAAGTTTCAGCACTTAAGAAGAATTGTGTATTGATTACAGTATTCAACCAAAAGTATTAAGTAGAACAAACAAAAAAAAATACTAAGAGGGATAACATATTAAGTTGCTCATCAACAGTCAGGGCGAGCGCTGATCAAGTCACGGTTTCTCCTAGTGTTCATTTCACTTTAACAGGTTTCCTTTTTGGTGCTCAGTTAGTTGTCACCTATCAGGGAGAACAAGTGGTATTTGTCCCTTTGGGATTGGCTTATTTCACACAGCATAATGTTTTCCAAATTCCTAACAGGGATCACTTTTCAGTTAAAATTTAAACACTTAATAATAATTGTGTGTTAATTACAGAGTTCAACCAATGGTACTAGAACAAAAAAAATACTAAAATGGATAAAGTATTACATTGTACATCAACCATCAGGACAAGAGCTGATCAAGTCACTGTTTCTCATAGTGTCCATTTCACTTCAACAAGTTTCCCCTTTGGTGCTCAGTTAGTTGTCGCCGATCAGGGAGAACATATGATATTTGTCCCTTTGGGACTGGCTTAATTCACTCAGCATGATGTTTTCCAAATTCCTCCATCTTGTTGCAAATGACCGAGTTTCGTTGTTTTTGACTGCTGTATAGTATTCTATAGAGTACATGTCCCATAATTTCTTTATCCAGTCTACTGTTGATGGGCATTTGGGTTGGTTCCATGTCTTAGCTATTGTGAATTGAGCTGCAATAAACATTAATGTTCAGACAGCTTGTTTGTTTGCCAATTTAATTTCCTTTGGGTAAATTCTGAGGAGTGGGATGGCTGGGTAATTTAGGTATTAGTTTTAAAAATGTAAGTGTCTGCCGGCGCTACGGCTCACTTGCTAATCCTCCACCTGTGGTGCTGGCACCCCGGGTTCTAGTTCTGTTTGGGGCGCCGGATTCTGTGCTGGTCACTCCTCTTCCAGTCCAGCTCTCTGCTGGACCGGGAGTGCAGTGGAGGATGGCCCAAGTACTTGGGCCCTGCACCCGCATGGGAGACCAGGAGGAAGCACCTGGCTCCTGGCTTTGGATTGGCACAGCTTGCCGGCTGTAGTGGCCATTTGGGGGTGAACCAAAGGAAGGAAGACCTTTCTCTCTGTCTATCTCTCTCACTATCTAACTCTGCCTTTCAAAAAAACAAAAAAGAAAAAAAAACGTAAATGCCTTGGTTGGCTTCTTAACTTTGAAAGTTGTTTAAATCTGAGTTTACCATATGTTAAATTAATTTTTCTTACTGTACTTAATGAAAATATTCAAGCCCCACTTATTTTAGGTTATAACTGTTACTATTTTTTTCAAATGCAAGCAGTTTCTTATAAATTGTTGGTTTTGTTTGGTGTTTTCTCTTTTGAGCTTTGTGCCTGTTGCCTCTCAGGCAACAAAATAATGCTGGCCTAGCACTTTGAGATGATGAATTTCAGTTTAACCATGGGCTCTAGTTAAAGTTGGCCTGAGAACTACTCCTTCTAGAATGTCTTCGTAGCTCAAATGTGGCTGAAAGTGTTGTTGACATTGATTCCTGTTCTTTAAACACTTTGTTCCGGACACTGGACCAGATCGATATCTGGGCTAAATCCAATCTGGAAACAAGGGAAAAACATAACCTAGCTAACAGGATGATTGATCGGTGGTGTTTTCCATAAAAGATCTTGATCACAAAGAGGGACTCGTGGTGGAGCCACTGGTGTCAACACTAAACAAAATTAGACAAAGGCTATGAAGGAAGCATTCTCATGCTTTATTGCCTGATACGAATGCTCCAAAAGATTCTGCCAGAGCTCCAGCCTCTAGACAGGGCTGCTGTCTCACAAGAGGGGTGCTAACTAGGTAAGATAGTTGGTATTCTCGCACCTAGTGGTAGAACGGGTAAGGATCCCACACATAGAGCTGCTGAGGATTCTCTTCAACCTCTTGGTACTTGAGAAGCAAGAATTGGAACTGAGTCTATTGATTCAAAATTTGGGAAAAATAAAGTGGCCAGTGGAAAATATTTCAAAAAATCTGGACATTGTCATCCAAATCTGACTAATATATCTAAGAGCAATAATGGCCTTGCAATATACTGTAGGGGACAGACTAGTTCAATCTTGGGCAGCCAATAGCTGTGTATATCCCTCACTGTGGGCTGCAACTTAAGAGCAAAAGGGAGGTTACTGGAATGGTACTCTAAAACTATAGTGTTTTCATTCAGTCATCATGCCTCTAGACTGCTCTATGAAGTCTCCATATGACTGTTTACAAGTTATTTAACAAGTGTATTCTAGCAGTCTAGACCTAATCTATGTCTCCGTATAGGCCCAAGGTATGGAACATAGATGAAATAGCCCCTTGGGGCAGAAAAATTAGAAGGCAGTAGGAACTCACCAGGAAACTTCGGAAATGGAAGCATTGCCACCTGATATCTTGATCCAAGACGCTGAACTCATAGCCCTCATTTGTGACTTAAGTAAGGAGGGAGGAATGTTTATTGCCTTGGCTTCCCCTGGGATGGATAGCAAGGTACGCTTTGGGGGTGTTCTATAACAGAGACTCCATAACAGTGGAGTTAAGAGAGCTTCTGGGGTGAAGATGAAGCAACACCAAATTGCTGAAGGTGTTGAGAGGGTAGTGAGCCCAGAGATGGCATGAAACTCAGCAAGCTCTGCCCCATACCTTTCCCAGTGCATCTCCTCTGTTTGACTTTGAGTTGTATTTTGTTTGAAAACTAGATAAACATTGTGTGTGGGGGTGTTGGTGTCATGGATAGTGGTTAAGCCACTACCCACAATCCCAGTGAGATCCCATATGGGTGTGAGTTTGAGTCTTGGTTGCTCCACTTCTGATCCAGCTCCCCACTAATGTATCTGGGAAAACAGTAGAAGATGGCCCTAATATTTGGGCTTCTATATCCATATGAGAGACGTGAAAGGAGTTCCAGGCTTCTGGCTTTGGTCTGACCCAGACTCGGCTGTTGCAGCCGTTTAGGGAGTGAATCAGTTTATGGATGATCTTTCTTTTTCTCTGTAACTCTGCTTTTCAAATAAACAAGTGAATCTAAAAAATTTATTTAAAATACAGATAAGTATTAAATAAAATGTTTCTCTGAGTTTTGTGGGCTATTCTCAAGTTATCAGACCTGAGGGCAGTGTCATGGGAACCCTGATTTGGAGGCAGTTGATCAGGAGTATGTGTCAGTCTCGTCTGGACTTGCAATTTGCATCTCAAGTGGGCATGGTCCTCTAGGACTGAGCCCTTAACCTGTGGGGTCTGTCCTGACTTTGCATAATGTCAGAGTGGAATTGAATTGTAGGATACCCAGTCAAATGTCTAAATAATTAGACAATTGGTTATGTGTGGGGAAAAAAGCCTATACATTTGATGTCAGAATTGGTGTTGGGAGTGAAAACCAGATTGGGCAGTTTGTGGACATGATCTGACAGTTTTCACGTTCACTAAGCAGTACACATAACATACTATTTGTATGGGCACAGAGGATGTGTCTCCCCAGACTCATGTAGCTGTTTATACTGATGTCTTAACGTTAAGGGTTGTTGGACTAAGGGTGGAGACTTAATCTAACTGTGGTAGATAGGAGGTAGGGCTGGTAGGAGGCCTTTGGGTCATTAGGGATATGCCTTTGGAGGTTGGTTCTCATTAGACATTTAAGTATTTGAGCTCAATTCTGGCCTAGGTTCTCTCTCTCCCTTTCCTGCCTCACCATGTGATAGATCCTCTCTACCTTTTGTGAACAGCCTACATAGATACCGCATCCTGAACTGTAACTTCCCAAACTGTAAGTTGAAATCAACCTTTTCTTTCCCAAAGAAGCCACTCTCAGGCAATTTAGTTAAAGTAACAAACAGCAGGCTAATATACTATTTAATAAGCTTCAACACATAATGTTTTTCGCAACCATCACCAAATGAATAGAGAGGGAAAAAGGATCCTCTGATGGTTTGTTTCCTAAGTCACCCTCTGTCCCAGTCATGTTGTTTTGCAAATTTCAGATAATTAAGGTTTTGTACTTATTTGGCTGTCTTAATCAGGATGCATTTATTTGAAAAGAATACAACTTTTTCTAAAATAAATTAAGTTTTAAAATATGAAGGGTTCATTTTAAGGATATAATAGGGAATTTCAAGGCAACAAACAGGTAGGTGATGAAGCATGGCCTGTTCATACAAGACGGAATCGTAGAAGTATTCAGTCAGGGTCAGGACTCTCTCTCTCTCTCTTTCCAGAATTTCATTGTGTTCAGTGTCTGCTTTTCTTAGAGCATCTGCAGGTTGCCATGGCCTATTGGGGCCATTTTCAAATGAAACATTCAGCTGCACAGTTTTCTTTCTCTTCTGGTCTGGTGCTAGCAGTGAACTGACTCGAATTCTGTGTATTACTCTTTTCAGTTGTAAACAACAGAAACCATCATGACTAATTGAGCAAAAAAGGAACTTACTGGAAGATACAAGAAAGCTCACAGAATTGTTGAGAAGGCTGGGGAAATTTCCTTTGCAGGAAACAAAGGGGACAACTTAACTAGAACCACAGCCGAGAACACACAGATGTTCTACGAAGATATTTATCCTGCTGAGTATTGAGCTCCCCCAGCTCATACCACTGACACTAGGACTAGACTCTGCTGTTGTGACTTCCATTGCTATCTACTTCAGTTCCCCTGAAATCCAATTCTCCAGTGTCCCTATAACTGTGGGCCATCAAGTTCTAATTCCAGAGCAGATATTTCTGATAGGTCAAGACTAGGTCATGTGCCAGTTCCTGTGCTGCAAGGGAGGCTTAGAAAGCAATTATTAGGTACTTTCAAGTTCATAGAGGGATATATTTCCTTCCCGGTCATATAAGATGGGAAATTCCTCAAACCTAATAAGATATTTAGATTCTTGGCAGCCAAAAGCTTTAGAAAGAAAAAAACACTCAGATATCTGTTTTGTCATACCCTAATGGATATTAGCAAACTATTTTGAGTCACGTATCCATCCCTAGACCTATTGACTATGGCTGGTGAGACAAGATGACTTAATACATGGGACTGAGTGTTCTGGGGCTGTAAAAAGGAGAGGAGGTGGTGTAATCATGGCTAGGTAATGCTGTTGATTTTTCTGATGCCAGTTCGTGGTTGGTATCCAAAGTTGACAAGGGTATCTTGGGATTCTTTTGGTGACTTGTGTCCTGCACAGCCTGTTTCAGGTTACTTGCTAACTTGTCATTGGCTGTACTAATCCATTTATATTTTTATTTAGGGGAGCAGTGGTTTCTTTGGGGCATTCGGTAGCTTTGAGGACTCGAGCTTTGTCCAGAAAGTCCAATTCATTTCCCTGCCTAAATAATGGACACACTTGAGCCTCCTCCCTACGTGGGTATCTGAAATTGCAGCTCTTAATATTCACCAGAGTGCTGCTACTGAAACAGCCCTTTTGGGCTTTCACAAAGGTCTGCCAGGTACAGTCTTTGAGATTACCCACCTTTGAATCTGAGATAGGTGAAGCGTGAAAATGGAAAAAGGCTTTGAAAGTTAAAACACTGCTAAATAATAATTTATTACAATTACTGGAGCTCATTCAAAAGTATTTTCTATTACATGCTAGGCACTATGCCCAGCTGCATTGAACTTAGTTTTTTGTTTTTTATTTTTAGGAGAAAATCTCATGGTAAATTAAAATAATTCTTTTACAGTTGGAGCTAAATAAATACAGTAGGCAATAAAGCCATGTGTAGTTATACATGGTAAAAGCCATAGATAGTTTTGTATTTTTATGATTTTGAAGTTTATTATTTTAGCTTTAAAATTTAATAATTTTTAACATTTTGCCACATCTACTTCATATATAGGCATTATATTAGATACACATATATACTATTTTTTCTTGGAAACAGGTATATTAATATTACAATATATGGGATTCTTCATAATGATGGGGAAAATGCTATATTGTCATGTGCATGATATGGGTCAATGAAGCAATATTTATAATGATATACCATCAACATGATTTTCTAAAGGTTCATTTATTTATCTGAAAGGCAGAGTTGGGTATGGAGAGAGAGAGAGAGCAACAGAGGCAGAGAAAGAGGGAGAGATAACGGGAGGGGGGGAGAGGCAGAAGGAGAGGTAGAGGAAGGGAGGGAAGGAGAGAGAGAGAATGAACATGTGAGCCAGAGGGAAAGAGAGAGGAAGCACTTCCATCTATTGGTTTAGTGCCCAAATGACTGCAGTGTCCAGGGCTGGGCCGGGCTAAAGACAGGAGCAAGGAGCGCTATCTGGGCTTCCCACATGGTTTTTAGGGTCTCAAGTACTTGGGCCATCTTTTACTGATTTCCTAGGTACATTAGCAGGGAGCTGGATTGGAAGTTGTGCAGCTGGGACTCGAATCAGCACTCCAATATGGGATGCCAACATCTCAGGTTGGGGCTTAATCTACTTGCCACCATACTGGCCTCAATAAAAAAATTTTATACTCTGTATATATTCACTTCCATAAATGAGAAAAAAACATGTGATATTTGTCCTTCTGGGTCTGGGTTATTTAATTTAGCACGATGATCTCCAGTTCTATCCATTTTGTTGCAAATATCATGATTTCATTTTTTTTTTTTTAGTTTCAGAGTCCATTCTTTATTTTTTTTTTTTAAATTTTCTTAAGTTATACAAATTTCATGTATTTCATATGTACAGACTTAGGAACATTGTGACACTTTCCACTCTGCTTCCCTCTTGCCCATGCTCCAAACCTTCCTTCTCTTCCCTCTCACATTCCCATTCTTAATTTTTACAAATATCTGTTTTAGGTTTACTTAATGATCATATTGTTAAACCTACACTAACTAAGAGTTCAACAAATAGTATGAAGAAAAAAAAAAAAACAAAAACAAAACACCACTGCTCAACAGAAAGAGGCAAGGGCTTTAAACCATCATTGAATCTCAAAATGTTAATTTCACTCCAATCTATTACATTTTAGGTAACTCTATTAGTTACCTCAGATCAGGGAAAACATATGATATCTGCCTTTTTGGGACTGGCTTATTTCACTAAGTATAATGGTTTTCAATTGCATCCACTTTGTTGCATTTTGATGATTTTTCCAATCCATGAACCTGGAAGATTTTTCACTTTTAATGTTTTCTTCTATTTCTTTCTTTAATGTTTTGTAATTCTCACCACAGAGACCTTTGGCATCCTTGGTTAAATTTATTCCAAGGTATTTAATTCTTTTTGGAGCTATTGTGAATGGAGCTAATCTCAAAAGTTGTTTCTAGCCATGATATTGTCTGTGTATACAAAGGCTATTGATTTTTGTATGTTGATTTTATATCCTTCCACTTTACCAAACTCTTCTTTGGAAGAGTTCTATGGTCAAAGCCAGGATCCTTGAACTCTGTTCAGGTCTCCCACATGGTTCCACAGCCAGCATCAATGAATGGTGATAAGCTGGAAGCAGTCTCGTGAAGATCTGTAAGCAAACAAGGATGCCCATTATCACCACTGCTATTTTTTTAAAGATGTATTTATTTATTTAAAAGGCATAGTTAAAGAGAGGCAGAGGCAGAGATTAAGAGAGTCTTCCATTGCTGGTTCACTCCCCAGATGGCCATTATAGCCAGAGCTGCACCGATCCAAAGCCAGGAGCCAGGAACTTCCTCTGGGTCTCCCACATGGGTGCAGGTGCCCAAGCACTTGGACAATCTTCTGCTTTCCCGGGCCATAGTAGAGAACTGGATCTATAGTGGAGTAGCTGGGACTCAAATTGGCACCCATATGGGATGCCAGCACTGCAGTCAGTGGCTTTACCTGCTACGCCACAGTGCCAGTCCCACCATTGCGATTTATTATAGTCCTGGAAATTTCAGCAAGAACCATTAAGGAAGAAAAAGAAATAAAAGGGATACAAATTGGAAAAGAGGAAATCTAAATATCCCTATTTACAGATGACATGATCCTACATATAGATGATCCAAAAGATTCCACTGACTACTGGAACTCATAGAAGAGTTTTGTAAGGCCATAGCGCTGGCCCCATGATGCTGGTTTCCTAGAACGCATTTGGGAGTATTACCTCCCTTTCAGTTGTTTTGAATAGCTTAAGAAGAATTAGAATTAGTTCTCCTTTAAATGTCTGCTAAATTCAGCAGAGAAGCTGTCCAGTTGTGGGCTATTCTTTGTTGGGAGGGTCTTTATTATTGATTCAAGTTCTGCTTTGGTTTTTGGTTTGTTTAGGTTTTCTATGTCTTTATGTCTCGATTTTGGAAGACTGTATGTATCTAGGAGTCTATCCATTTCTTCTAGGTTTCCAAAGTTTTTTTTTTCTTTAGCATAGAACACTTTGTAGTAATTCCTGACGATTCTTTTTATTTCTGTGGTATCTGTTACATTTCCTTTATAATCTCTGGTTTTATTGATTTGGGCCTTCTCCCTGTTTTTTTTTTTTTTTTTTTTTTTTTTTGTTTAGTTGAGCTAAAGGTGTATCAATTTTGTTTATGTTTTCAAAAAACCAGCTCTTTGTTTCACTGATCTTTTGAATTTTTTTGGTTTCAATTTTGTTTATTTTCTAATGTTAATTATTTTTTTCCTCCTACTAATTTTGGGTTCAGTCTGTTGTTGTTTTTCTAGGTCCTTGAGATGCCCTGATAGCTGATTTATTTGCTACCTTTCCAATTTCTTCATGGAGGCACCTCTTAACACTGCTTTTCCTGTATCATATAAGTTTTGATATGATGTATTATCATCTTCATTTGTTTCCAGAAATTTTTTGAGTTCTCTTTTGATTTCTTTTATGACCCACTGTTCGTTTAGAAACATGTTTTTCAGTCTCCATGTGTTGGCATATGATCTAGAGATTGTTGAGTTGTTGATTTCCACCTTCATTCCATTGTGGTCTGAGAATATGCATGCTATATGTTTGATTTTTTTGAATTTGCTGAGACTTGCTTTATGGTCTAGCATATGGTCTATCCTAGAGAAAGTTCTATGCACTGATGAAAAGAATGTGTAATCTGCAACTGTGGGGTGAAAAGTTCTGCTCTGGCCCCTGTGTGTTGATTTTATATCCTACAACTTACCACATTCTCTTATCAATTCTAACAGTCTCTTAGTTTTTGCATCCCCTATATAGGAAATCATGTCATTTGCAAGGAGGGATAATTCGACTTCCTCCTTTCCCATTTGTATCTATTTGATTTATTTTTGCTGCCTAATTGCTCTAGCTAAACTTTCAAAAATATAGTTCAAAGTAATGGTGAGAGAGGGCATCCTTGACTTGTTTCAGATCTTAGGGGAAATGCTTTCAGTATTTTCCCATGAAGTCTGATGCTTGTCTTGGGTTTGTCATGTATTTGCCTTTATTGTGTTGAGATATGTTCTTTCTATACAATGTTTAAAAAATGTATTGATTTATTTGAAATTGGGAAAGAGAGAGAGAGACAGAGAGAGACAGAGAGAGAGAGAGAGAGACAGAGACAGAGAGAGACAGAGAAATGGCCAGGACTTGGTCAGGCCAAACCAGGATCCTTAAACTCTGTTCAGGTCTCCCACGTGGTTCCAGAGTCTCAAGTACTTGGGCCATCTTCTTCTGATTTCTCAGGCCATTAGCAGGGAGCTGGGTAAGAAGTGGAATTGCTCAGACTGGAACCAATGACAACAAGGGATGCCAGCACTGTAGGTGATGGTTTAACCTATTATACCACAATACCAGCCTCATATTAATATTGTTTTTTGTTTATTTTTGTCTGGTTGATCTATTTATGAGATTGATGTGTTGAAGTCCCCTAGAATTATCATATTATAGTTTATTTCTCCTTTTAGATCTAGTAGCATTTGTGTTATAAAACTAGGTGCTCTAGCATTGGATGTGTATACTTTTAAAATAATCACATCTTTTTGTTGAATTGATCCCTTAATCATTATATGATGGCTTGTTTTGTATCTTTTAATAGTTTTTGTCTTAAAGTCTTATTTTGTCTGATACAAGAAAGATTACTCCTGCTTGCTTTGGATTTCCATTTGCATGGAATATCTTTTTTTTTTGCCTTTTCACTTTCAGTCTTTGTGTATCTTTATTGGTGAAGTTTTTGTGTAGGTAGCATATTATTGGGTCTTGTTGTTTAGTCTGAATCTTTTATTGGGGGATTTAGTCCATTTATATTCAAGATTATTATTGATAAGTAATGATTTGGTTTTGACATTTTCCTCTAAAGTTTTCTATGTTAGTTTTGAATTCCCTTTATTTTTTTTACCACAAGGTTCTCTGCCTTTCTTTCATGATGCTAGCTACCTTTCTCTTTTTTTGTATGTAGTACATTTTTAAGTATCATTTGTAAGGCTGGCTGGGTGGTAACAAACACTTTCAATTTAAAGTCTTAATTTCATCTTATTTATGAATGAGAACTTTACTTTGTAAAGTGTTCTGGGTTGACAGCTTTTTCTTTAAAAATTTGTACTATAACTCTGCATTACCTCCTAACCTGTAGTGTTTCTGTTGAGAAATCTGAAAATTAGGGGCTGGCGCTGTGGCTCACTTGGTTAATCCTCCGTCTGTGGCGCCGGCATCCCATGTGGGAGCCAAGTTCTAGTTCCGGCTGCTCCTCTCCCAGTCCAGCTCTCTGCAGTGGCCCAGGAGGGCAGTGGAGGATGGCCCAAGTGCTTGGGCCACGCACCCGCATGGGAGACCAGGAGGAAGCACCTGGCTCCTGGCTTCGGATCGGTGCAGTGCCGGCTGCAGCGGCCATTTGGGGAGTGAACCAACGGAAGGAAGACCTTTCTCTCTGTCTCTCTCTCTCACTATCTATAACTCTACCTGTCAAATTAAAAATAAAACCTCAGAGAAATATGCAAATTTTAGGATAGTCTCATTACATTTTACTTCTGAAATTTGACTGTAATGTGGCATGTTGATTATCTTTTCTGATCATGCCTATTTGGCAGGAATTTCCTGCAGTTAGATATCCATATCTGCCTCCAAACTGGGGAAGTTTTCTGCAGTTATTTTATTAAATATATTTCTAAGTGTTTCTTTTTTTCCCATTCCTTCAGACATTCCTAAGAGTCATATGTTTGGGCATATGGTAGTATCCTATAAATCCCAAACACTATTTTCACTTCATTTTGTTAGCTTTCTCTCTCTCTTTCTCTCTTCTTTCTCTTATTGAGATATTTCAAAAGACCTGTCTTCTAGATAAGAGATTCTTGTGTTTCATGTAGTCTGTTGTTAAGGCTTTATACTGTATTTTTTTTTTTTTTTTTTTTTTTTTTTTTTTTTTTTTGACAGGCAGAGTGGACAGTGAGAGAGAGAGACAGAGAGAGAAAGGTCTTCCTTTGCCGTTGGTTCACCCTCCAATGGCCGCCGCTGCAGCCGGCGCACCGCGCTGATCCTGGCAGGAGCCAGGAGCCAGGTGCTTTTCCTGGTCTCCCATGGGGTGCAGGGCCCAAGCACCTGGGCCATCCTCCACTGCACTCCCTGGCCATAGCAGAGAGCTGGCCTGGAAGAGGGGCAACCGGGACAGAATCCGGCGCCCCAACCGGGACTAGAACCCGGTGTGCCGGCGCCGCAAGGTGGAGGATTAGCCTATTGAGCCACGGCGCCGGCCTATACTGTATTTTTTATTTGACTTTTTGAGTCATTCATTTTTAATATTTTCTTGGTTCTTTTTCAATATATCTATCTCTTAGTTGAATTTCTCGTGCCTGTCATATACTGATTTCCCAATTTCATTGAACTGTTTTTTTGTATTTTCGAGTAGCCTTATAATCATTCTGTTAAATTCTTTTTCAGGCATTTCTTCACTCCCCTTTTACTCACAGTTCATCATTAATGTATTTTTGTGTTCCTTCTGGAGTCATATTACCTTCCTTGTTCATATATCTTGTGTTTCTACAATGTTTTTTGTGCATCTGGCAGATTTATTGATTCTGTCACTTCTGGAGGCTGACTTTTGTTGACTGAAGATTTAATTCCTGGAGATATACCTCTGGGTGTTGGTTGGTAGAGTGCTCTATCTTAAGTTCCAGTCAGTGTTTGTGGTATAATCTCTCTATGCACTTATTCACCATAGTTGATGATAGTCATAGTAGGGATCTTGGCTCTTCCCGTGGCTCAGTGTGGTCATGGAATTCCTTTTATGCAAATCTCTAGCCATCTCTTGAGGGAGGGATGGGTGTGATGAACTTCTCAACCATTGGCAGAGGCCTTCTTGGTGTTGAGGGTGTGCTTGGCATATAGATTACCAGCCACTACCAAGTCAGGCACTTGAGTTGTGAATTCAGTGCTGGCTCCAGGAACTTGGTAGATTTAGATACTCTTAGTACTTGCCCTGATCCATAACTCCAAGAGTTGCACTCTTGTGGGTGGAGGAGGTGGGAGCCACACAGATTCTGCCTGAGAGAGTGGCTGGATATGCGATAGTGACTTTGGTACCATAATAAGACAAGCTGTCTTGGGCTACCCCTTGTGTGCTGCTTACTTGTTTGGGTTCTATGCAGCTCTCTCAGGCCTGAGCATCAGTGAGGAGCAATATCCAAACTCTGGCAGCTTCTGTGGGAGGGGCTGGAACCCCACACTGAACCTGAGCCTAGTATGGATCCTGTGGGCCCAAGATCTGAGCAATCCATAGCGTTTTACTGTGTTAGGCTCAGCACAAAGAACCTAGCAAGTGAGTTGTTGCTGAGTTTGGTGGTACACCTAAGGCTTACTCCTGAGGTGCTGGGTGGGGCCAGGGAGCTCTGGCCACAGTTTGCAAGTGAAGCAAGAGTCCAAAGGGATAACTGCAATGGATATGGTGCAACAGCTCTGACTACTGTCAGGGAGATAAAGGGATGTTGGAGTCAACTGGTGTGTTTAGAGTCCCTCATTCACCAGACCTGCACACTGTTCAGAGCACTGACTCACTCTGTATTGTACTCTCCAACCCTACTATTAGATCTTTCCTCAGTGTGCAGGGACCTCTAAGCCTCTGTAGTCAGACTAGGTGGGTACATGGCAGCTTAACCACAACCTACAATTGTTCAAGTCATTAGGGGAGGGAAGGAGAAGGGCAAGACTATGGTTCCTGATGGAACCAGTTCTGATGGAACTGGCCTCCTTATTTCCAGAGTCTTAGGGTGTTGTCTATCCCAGTTGCCCTGCCCCCACTGTTCATGGCACAGTAGAGAGCACTGTATGCATCTGGGCTCTGGGGTCACTGCTGCTCTGTTGGGCCCAGCTCCATCTGCCAGGCTCAGTCTGCTCTGCTAGAATGCAGGAATGTCATCCTATGCAAGGTTTAAAGCTCACAAGGACTATGGAGCTTTCCTGCAGTCAGAGATGCTGGTCTATATTGCTGGTAGGGGTCATGGCACCTTCTTACCTTTTCTTGCCAGGCAAGATGGTGTTTCTGGCTAGGAGCAGGAGGTAGGAGCTGCTGGCAGCTGCAGTGGAGTGTCTGCCCTCTCTCTCTCTCTCTCTGCTTGGTTATGGAGTTTCTGTGTGGTTCTGTCACTACTTCACTGGCTTCCTCAACTTTTTTGAAGATGGCTTGGTGTGGGAACATCTGTTCAAATTGGTGTGCCTGGGGAGACAATCACTGGAGCTTCTTGCTCAGCTGCCATCTTGCTATACCCTTACTATTTCTTCTTCTTGCTATATCCCTTAAATATTTGAGATTCAAGAATGGAGAGAATAGCTGGCTATCAATAAATAACAGTCCACTTCCAAAGAGAATTTAAAATTATTTTAATGGAATATAGAATTTTAAAACTCTTTTTGGGGTTTTTGCTTGGAGGCTTGAATTCTAACAAGTACAACTGGTTGTTTGTTCTGGGTTAGGTAAATGGCACCAGGGGCAACAATTATCATCATTGTTTACAGTTATTAGAGCTTTAGAGAAGGAAAAAGCAAGCTCATGGGAAATACTGAAGTTAATACTTAATAAAAGGAGCCTGTAAGAGGTAAAGCACAAGCAAAGATGGATATTGGGGATGGCATTATGGTGCTATGAGTTAAGCTACTGCCTGCGATGCTGGAATTCTATTTGAATGCTGGTTTGAGGCTTGCTTCACTTATTAGCCAACTCTCTGGTAATGTGCCTGGGAGGCCTGCAGAGGATGGCCTGGATCCTGGGGCCTCTGCACTCACATGGGAGACCCAGATGAGGCTTCTGGCACCTGGCTTTGGCCTGTCCCAACGCTGACCACTGTGGCCTTTTGGGGAGTGAACCAGTAAATGGAATCTCTGTGTGTGGGTCTATTTCTCCCTCTCTCTTCCTGTAACTCCATCTTTCAACTAACTAAATAAATATTTTTAAAAATAATGGATATTATACAAAAACCCAATTGTTTGAGCATCAAGATTATTAGAGGGCTTTTTTTCTTAATATATAGTTAAATTTTAAAGATGTATGTGAATCAGAATATTAAATGTGAAAATATTTGGACTTTGAAAGGAAAATGTCTAATTTTGAATGGGCGAGTAATTAAGATCAATGGTCACTATTTCCCGTCACTTTATGATTCAAATACAGATCGAATCTGTTGTTTTGAAGGTCTGTTGCATCTCAGACAGATGCTGTAGTTGTATTTGAAAACTAAGGATATGACTATATCTTAGAACATATTGTTGGGGAATTTTGTTTGACAACATGGTTGTGTGCGAGAGATATCAAGATAAATCATGCTCTTTTACACCATTTTAATAAAGAGGAAACATGACATTTAAAATAGTGTTTTATAGCTCAGTAGGATTAAAACAACTTACCATAAAATAATTATGTTTTAAGGGGACTGAGTTTTCTTGAAAAGGCAAAGACACAGATAGAAATAGGCATGACTGTGACTTGGAACCATACGTGACAGAATAGTCTACTGGAGCAAGACCCTCTTGCAAATACTTATCTGGTAAATAATATGGTGACTGATGGCAAAGGCCTCATTATATTATAAATATTAGAATCAATCAAACTTAGAATCCTACCAAATTTTCAAAAGCCAGAATTGCCTAACCTTCTATAATGGGTTAGACACCAAGTACTTCTAATTTTGGAGGTTTGCAGTCACTATCACAACTTAGCCCTGTTATTTATCTTCCAAGTCAAACTGTATCTAGCTTTATTAAAGTTTCCTTTCATGAATGATCAGGGATTCTCAGGACATAGGCAGATAATCATGAACAGTATAAAACATCTTTCAAACTCCCTTCTTCCGGGGAAACCAAAATCAGAAAGCCACTATAAAGCCCAATGAGGTTTTCATTGGTTGCTCTGAACAGAGGACATTTGGAGTGAAGACTGACATTTAACATTTAGCATTTGTTTAACAATGCTTCTGTTTCCTTTTTGTTTTTATAAGACTTACTTATCTATATGAAACTCAGAATAACAGGGAAAGAGGGATAGTCAGAGGGAAAGAGAGATTTTTCTTTAACTAATTCACTCTCCAGACTGGACCAGGGTAAAGCTGAGCCAGGTGCTTCACCCTGGTCTCCCATGTGAGTGGCAGGAGCCCAAGCACTTGCGTCATCTTTCAGTGCTTTTCCCAGGCAATTAGCAGGGAGCTGAATATGCAGTGGAGCAGCTGGGTAACAGGCTGGCACCTGTATGGGATGTTGGTATCACAGGCAGTTGGTTTACCAGCCTACTACACAATACTGGCCCTGTTTAACAACTTTTCACAAACTGACTTTGAATCTCAGGAAGTGAAATGAAAATGACAGAAATATCAATCTGAAGATTCCCAGTCTAGAAGAGCAGCTGTTGCTCTTTAGAGGGACTTCATTTTGATGGTGTCACTGGGAAGTCCAGATTGCCTGTCATGTTGGGAACAAATTTTGGGAGCTTTGGTCTAACATGTCTCTGAGTTTATGAGAGTTAAGTTTATGCTGAAGACAGACAGGGAGATGGAAGAAGAAATAAAAGTTTAATTAGTTTTTCCATGCCACAGGGTTTTATGCCATGGTGCATGTCTGTGTGTCAATGGCAGAGAATTCCTCCTCCTGGGATCCAAGAGGAAATCTCTCAAAACTAGAAGGGAAAGGCATTTCCCACACATCAATCCCAGTTTGGAGACTTTCTATTAGTGACCTTTCCCTCTGAAACAGGAATGAAGGATTTTGTCTTTATACACATCGCTTTTTTTTTTAACCACATTGCTTAAAAAAAACTGAAAAAAAATTTATGCATTTTAATAAAATATGATAAAAATAGTATTCCACACTATACAGGCACCAGAAGTACACAGTTATCAAAGCACACATGTCTGGCATCTCCAGCCCTTCACTTTTGGCATCTGCATTATCTTCAGGACTATTTCCATTCTTGCCGGTATCAGCTTTTCCCTTTGAATATCTTCTCTCCATTTATTCCAGGGCCATTTTAAGGCTTGAGTTCTGGCTTTGAGCAGAAGATTTAGTGGGTGGTCTTGATGGTCTTCTCGTGGTTTGTCCTTCATGTTGACCTTACCTCCTTTATTGTCCCACTCAGTCCTTCTCTTGGGCATGGAGGCAGCAACTGGAAGATGTATGTGCTGGGCATGGGGTTGCGGTGCATGCAGGCTTCGGTGGTTTGAGGGGTGATTCTTGCCTCTTCTTCACACTCCCCTCGATTCTGCTATTAAAGCTCAAAATGATCGATCCATGGAGGTCAGTGAGTGTGATTGTGTTCCTACAAAATTTTATTTATAGTCATTGAAATCTGAATTTTTAAAAAGATTTATTTATTTATTTGAAAGCCAGAGTTTACAGAGAGAGAGGGAGGGGTGGAAGAGAGAAAAGAGAGAGATTCTTCTATCCTCTGGTTCATTCCCCAAATGGCCACAACAGCTGTTTCTGGGCCAGTCTGATGCCAGGGTACAGGAGCTTCTTCCAGGTCTCTTACATGGGTGCAGGGGCCCAAGCACTTGGGCCATCTTCCAATGCTTTCCTGGGCCATAAGTAGGAAGCAAGATCAGACGTGGAGCAGCTGGGTGTTGAACCGGCACTCAAATGGGTTGCCAGCACTGCTGGCAGCAGCTTTATTTGCTACAGCACAACACCAGGCCTGTTTTTGTTTTGATTTCATATGTCACAAACATTATTCTTCCTTTGATTTTTTCCAGCCATTGAAAAATTATAAAAGTGATCCTTAAGTTTTTGTACTGTACAAAAAATAAGTGGTAGGCCAGACTTGGCCTGTGGACTGTCATTTGTCAACCCTGATTTAAAGTGTCCTAGTCCATTCCTGTTGTAGCTTCCAAATCAATTAGGATTAAATCCACCTTTCATGAGACATCGCATTTTCTTCTGCATCATAAATTTTTTAAAAATATTGTGTCTAACATCTCCCATTCTCACTCAGGCATCAATATATTCAATTTGTGGTGTCAAGAATGAAATGCAGGTAAGATTGGTTGGAGTTTACAGATTCAGTACTTAATTATTGTATTCCACATTATTTAATTCATCCTTTCTTTTCCCTGTTTCAAAACAGAATTTTAATCCTTCCTGTTCACTTTTCATTTCAAATCTAATTTGTATGTGACATAGATAATCTTCTTTGGAAAAGATATTTGTTGTGACTCAAACAATCCCTCTGCTTGTTCCTGGTTTCTTACTCCTAAAAAGGGAGAACACATATTTAAGTCCTGGATGAATAAGAGAAAAAAAAAAGTAAATGGAGTTGAACATCAGCCAAAATACAGGCTTTACATAAGATGCCCAACTAATTCCCCCCAGCTTTGCTTGCTCTATTAATTTTTTGCCAGTTGCTTATTTTCTCACAAATTTTACACATCCTGTACATGTGAAAACAAGAGCAGTGAAATCTCACATTTGAACTAGATAAGCAGTAAGAACTCAGTCATTCTCACTATCATAATAAGGGAGCATTTCTTAATTCAATTTAGACAATCATGAGGGTGTGCACCTTAGCACTGTGTAGAATGGGGGACAGAAAAGCCTGTACAGTAGAGCACACACTCTCAGGGGATTTGCAATTAAAGAATACTCCTAAATATATTTAGATAAAAACAAAGGACAGGGTCCTATTGTGGTATAGCAGGTAAAGCTACTGCTTGTGATGCTGATATCCCATATAGGCACTTGTTCCTCTCCTGGCAGCTCCATTTCTGATCCAGCTCCCTGATGGTGGGCTGGGAAAAGCAATGAAAGATGGTTTGAGTGCTTGGACTCCTGCCACTCATGTGGAAGACCAAGATGAAGCTCCTGGAACCTGGCTTCAGCTGGCCCAGTATCATTCACTGCGGCCATTTGGGGAGTAAACCATCAGCTGGAAGATCCCTCTCCCTCTCCCTCTTCCTCTCCCTCTCCCTCTCCCTCTCCCTCTCCCTCCCTCTCCCCCCACATTTTTCTCTCTCTGTAACTGTCTTTCAAAAAATATTTTTTTAAAAATAAAGAACAATAAATATGCTACCCAACCTGACCAAGAAGGTAGTAGCATTGGTAGACAAAAGTATCCTGCATGGTTGTGTCATTGAAAAAGTTTTTTTTTTCTATTTTTTTTTTAAAGATTTATTTTATTTATTTGAAAGACAGAGTTACAGAGAGAGGTAGAGATAGAGAGAGAGGTCTTCCGTCTGCTGGTTCACTCTCAGATGGCTGCAATGGCCAGAGCTGCACTGATCCGAAGCCTGGAGCCAGGAGTTTCTTTCCGGTTTCCCACGCAGGTGTAGGGGCCCAGGGACTTGGGCCATTTTCTACTGCTTTCCCAGGCCATAGCAGAGAGCTGGATCAGAAGAGGAGAAGCTGGGACTAGAACCGGTGCTCATATGGGATGCCTGTGCTTCAGGCCAAGGCTTTAACCCGCTGTGCCACAGCGCCAGCCAGAGTGAAAATGTTTTAATCCCTCTAAAGCCCTTCCTAACTCTACAGACTGCTGATGGACTTCTCATACATGCTCCCTCTTGTAGCTCCATCTCAACACCATGCTGGAGTTTTTGCTACATCTTGTTGAGCACATACAAGGTCATATCACTGAAGACTCCTACAAAGCTGACCTTCCTGTGAGGACAGCACCCAGAACTTGTCAATGTCTGTTTGCTTATCTTTGGTTGTCTCTAAATGAGAATCTTGACTATATTGTTACTGGTGTACAGAGAATGTTTTTCTTTTTTACCCTTCTCTGCAAATCAGTTCCATCTCTCCTCAATATTGCTTATCAAATAGATGTTATAATTAGTTCATTTTTAAGATATTTATTACAGCCCATTCTTCATCTTAAGACCTCAGAATTGGGCTGGCGCCGTGGCTCACTTGGTTAATCCTCCGCCTGCAGCGCCGGCATCCCATATGGGTGCTGGTTCTAGTCCCGGTTGCTCCTCTTCCAGTCCAGCACTCTGCTGTGGCCTGGGAAAGCAGTGGAGGATGGCCCAAGTGCTTGGGCCCTGCACCCGCAGGGGAGACAAGGAGTAAGCACCTGGCTCCTGGCTTTGGATTGGCACATCACCGGCCGTGGTGGCCATTTGGGGAGTGAACCAACGAAAGGAAGACCTTTCTCTCTGTCTCTCTGTCTAACTCTGTCTGTCAAACAAACAAACAAACAAAGAACTAAGAATTGATCCTTGAAGACTATATTGTGAATACAAGGGTTTTTCACAAAGTTTGCAAAAAATGTGTATTATTAGAAATCTGTGAATGGATTTCAATTTTTTTTGCACCAGAATATACTTATTCGTATAAAACTTGAGAGGCAAAGAGTTACCATCCACTCATACACTGCTGAAATGCACATAACAGTGTAGTCTGGGCTAGGCCAAAGCCCAGAGCCAGGAGTGAACTCAATCCAGGTTTTCCCCATGGAGAGCAGGAACCCAGTTACTTGAACCATAAATACTATCTCAAAGGTTCTGTACCAGCGGGAAGCTGGAATCGAGAGTCAGAGCTAGATGTTGAACCTAGGTACACTGATTTGGGTTGTGGGCATTATGCTGGCATCTTAATTGCTAGGCTAAATGCCTGCCTCCCCTAAACTTACCTTTTTTCCCAAGGAAACCTTTTATTTAAGGAGTACAAATTGCCTAAGTACAACTTTAGGAATATAGTGATTCTTTCCTCTATACCCACCCTCCTGCCCCCACTTGCACCCCATCTCTTCCTCCCTCTCCCATTCCCAGTCCCATTCTCCAGTAAGATTCATTTTCAGTTAACTTTATACACAGAAGGCCAACTCTATACTAAATAAAGATTTCAACAATTTGCACACAAGCACACACACAAACAAAATTATTTGAGAACAAGTTTTACAGTTAATTCTCATAATACAATTCACTGAGGACAGAGGTCCTGCATGGGGAGTAAGTGCACAGTGACTCCTGTTGTTAATTTAACAGTTAATACCTTTTTGTATGACATCAGTGATCATGGGAGGCTCTTAACATGAGTTGCCAAGGCTATGGAAACCTTTTGAATCCACAGTCTCGTCAGTATTTAGACAAGGCCATAAGCAAAGTGGAAGTTCTCTCCTCCCTTCAGAGAAAAGTACATCCTTTGATGGCCACTTAATTCCACTGGAGTCTCACTTACAGAGATCCTTGATGCAGGACATATTTTTGCCAGTGTCTTAGCTTTCTATACATAAATGCTCTTGTGGGCTTTTCAGACAGATTAGAATGTTTTAAGGGCTGATTCTACAGTCAGAGCACTATTTAGAGTGAATGTCATTCTATGATTCTTCTGTGTGGACTGCTTCCCATGTTGGAACATTCTCTACTTTTTAATTCTATCTATTATTATTAACATACACTTGATCTTATTTATATGATCCCTTTAACACTCAATCTTGTCTATATGATCACTTTAACACTTAAGATAGCATTTTTTACCACTCAGCTTAATGGGATTTGGGGTCATATGGCAAATTTTTAAACTGTACCCTTAGAAGTAATTCTGTAGGAACGCATGCAGAACTATATAGCTTTACAATAATGAACTTCCTCTTCCCTCTCTTATTACCACTCTTATTTTTTTTTACTGAGATCTATTTTCAATTGGCTTTATACATGTATGATTTACTCTATGTTAAGTAAAGAGTTCAACAAATAGTATGAAGAAGAGAAAACAAATCCTATTCCTCAACAGTCAAGACAAGGGCTGTTCAAGTCATTGCTTCTCATAGTGTCAACTTCACTTCTACAGATTTCCTTTTAGGTGCTTTGTTATTTATCACAATTCAGGGAGAACATATGGTATTTGTCCCTTTGGGACTGACTTATTTCAATAAATATAATGTTTTCCAGATTAATCCATTTTGTTGCAAATGACTGGATTTCATTTTTCTTTACTACTGTGTAGTATTCCATAATATACATAGCCCATAATTTCTTTACCCAGTCTTCAGTTGATGGGTTTTTAGGTTGATTCCATGTTTTAGCTATTGTGAATTAAGCCGAAATAAACATGTGGATGCAGATAACTCTTTCATTTGCTGATTTCATTTCCCTTGAGTAAATTCCCAGGAGTGGGATGGACAGGTGATATGGTAGATCCATATTCAGATTTCTGAGGTATCTCAAAACTGTTTCCATAGTGGTTTTACCATCTTACATTACTTCCTGCAGTGGATTAGGGTACCTTCTTCCTCGCCAGCATTTGTTGTTCGTTGATTTCTGTATGAAAGCCATTCTACCTGGGGTGAGATGAAACCTCATTGTGGTTTTGATTTGCATTTCCCTGATGGCTAGTGATCCTGAACATTTTTCCTGTGTCTGTTGGCCATTTGGATTTCCTGTTTTGTAAAATGTCTGTTTAGGACCTTTGTCCATTTCTTAACTTGGTTGTTTGTTTTGTTGATGTGGAGTTTCTTGATCTCTGTATATATTCTGGTTATTAATCATTTATCAGTTGCATAGTTTGCAAATAATTTTTTCCATTCTGTCAGTTGCCTCTTCACTTTCCTGAGTGTTTCTTGTTCAGTTAGAAACTTCTCAATTTGATGTAATCCCATTTGTGAATTTTGGTTTTCACTGCCTATGCCTCTGGGGTGTTTTCCAAAAATTCTTTTCCTGTGCCAATGTCTCCCAGGGTTTCCCCAGTGTTCTCTAATAATTTGATGGTATCAGATTATAGCTTTAGGTCTTTAATCCAGTTTGAATAGATATTTGTGTAAGGTAGGGGTCCTGCTTCATACTTCTCTATATAGAAATCCAGTTTTCCTAGAACCATTTGTTGAAGAGATTGTCCTTGCTTCAGGGACTGGTTTTAGTTACTTGGTCGAATATAATTTGCTTCTAGATGCTTGGATTGATTTCTTGTGTTTCTATTCTGTTCCTTTGGTCTATCCATCTGTTTTTGTACCAGTACCAGGCTGTTTTGATTATTACTGCCTTGTCATATGTCTTGAAATCTGGTATTGTGATGCCTCCAGATTTGTTTTTGTTGCATAAGTTTACTTTAGCCATTGAGGTCTCTTGTGCCTCCCTATGAATTTCAGCATCAATTTTTCTAGATCTGGGAATAATGTCTTTGGTATTTTGATTGCCATCACATTGAATCTGTAAATTGCTTTCAGAAGAATGAACACTTTGATGATATTGATTCTTACAATCCATGAACATGGATTTTTTTTTCATTTTTTGTATCTTCTATTTCTTTCTTTAATGTGTTATAATTCTTATTGTAGAGATCTTTCACATACTTTGTTAAATTTATTACAAGGTATTTGATTTTTTTGTAGCTATTGTGAATGGGATTGATCTTAGAAGTTCTTTCTCAGCCATGGCATTATCTGTGTATACAGAGGCTGTAGTTTTTTGTGTATTGATTTTATATCCTGCTAGTTTACCAAACTCTTCTGTGAGTTCCAATAGTCTTGGTGGAGTCATTTGGATCCCCTATATATAGAATCATGTCATCTGCAAATAGTGATTGTTTGATTTCCTCTTTCCCACTATGAATCCCTTTGATATTTTGTTCTTGTCTATTGTCTCTGGTTAAAGCTTCCAACTATATTGAATAGCAATGGTGAGAGTTGGCATCTTGTCTGGTTCCAGATCTCAGTGGGAATGCTTCCAACTTTCTCCATTCAATAGAACATTGGCTGTGGTTGTGTCATAAATATCCTTGATTGTGTTGAGGAATGTTCCTTCTATACCCAGTTTTCTTAGAGTTTTCATCATCAAAAAGTGTTGTATTTTATCAAGTACTTTCTCTGTATCTATTGAAATAATCATATGGATTTTTTAATTCAGTTTATTAATGTGATGTATCACATTGATTCATTTGTAAATGTTGATTAAACCCTGAATACCAGGGATAAATCCTACTTGGTCCAGGTGAATGATTTTTCTGATGTGTTGTTAGATTTGATTTGTCAGAATTTTGTTGAGGATTGTTGAATCTATATTCATCATGGAAATTGGCCTGTGGTTCTCTTTTTCTGTTGAGGCTTTTCCAGGTTTAGGAATTCAGGTGATGCTGGCTTCATAGAAAGAATTTGGGAGGATTTCCTCCCTTTCAATTGTTTTGAATAACTTGAGAGGAAGTGGAGTTCTTTAAATAGCTGGTAGAATTCAGCAGTGAAGCTATCTAACCCTGGGCTTTTCTTTTTTTGGGAGGATCTTTATTACTGATTCAATGTCTATCTTGGTAATGGCTCTGTTTTGGTTTTCTGTTTCTTCATGGATCAATTTAGGTAGGTTGTATGTGTCCAGGATTCTATCCATTTTTTTCTAGGTTTCCAAGTTTGTTGGCATACAGCTCTTTGTAGTAATTTCTGATGCTTCTTTTTATTTCTGAGTTGTCTGTTGTTACATTTCCTTTTTCATCTCTAATTATTGATTTGGGTCTTCTCTCCTTTTTTTGGTTAGTTGGGCCAATGGTATGTGAATTTTGTTTATTTTTTTCAAAAAACTAGCTCTTCCTTTTGCTGATCTTTTGTATTGCTTTTTTTGTTGTCAATTTTGTTGATTCTTCTCTGATTTTAATTATTTCTTTTCTCCTACTAGTTTTTGGTTTAGTTTGCTGTTGTTTTTTTTCTAGATCCTTGAGATGCATTGATAGCTCATTTATTTGTGCCTTTCCAGTTTCTTGATGTAGGCTCCAATTGCTATGAACTTTCCTCTTAACACTGCTTTTGCTGTATCTCTTAAGTTTTGATATATTGTCATATTAATTTGTTTCTAGAAATTTTTTGATTTCTCTTGATTTCTTCTATGACCAACTGTTCATTTAGGGGCATGTTGTTCAGTCTCCATATGTTTGCATGTGTTCTAGAGATTCCTGAGTTGTTGATTTCTAGCTTCATAGCATTGCTTTCCAAGAAGATACATGGTAACATTTTGATTTTTTTTGAATTTGGTGAGACTTGCTTTACGGCTAGCGTGTGGTCAATCCTAGAAAAAGTTCCATGCATGGGTAAGAGAATGTGTATTTTGTGGCTAAAGGGTGGAATGCTCTGTAGATAACTGTTAGGTTCATTTGGTCTATAGTGTTGATTAACTGTTGCTTCCTTATTGATTTTCTGTCTGATTGATCTGTCTACTGCTGAAAGTCAGGATTGAAGACCTCCGTTATTATTTTATTTGAGTCTGTATCTTCCTTTAAATCCATTGACATTTCTTTTAGATATCCAGATCCCATGTAATTAAGTACATACACATTTATTATAGTCACATCTTCCTGTTGAATCGATCCTTTAATCATTATATAGTGTCCTTCTTTGTCTCTTTTAATAGTTTTTGTGTTAAAGTCTATTGTCTGATATTAAGATGGCTACACCAGCTCCTTTTTGGTTTCTGTGAGCATGGATTATCTTTTTCTATCCTTTCAGTCTGTGTGCATCTTTATTGTTAAGTTATGTTTCTTTTTTTATAAACATTTTTTTAAAGATTTATTTATTTGAAAGAGTTACACAGAGAAAGGAGAGGCACAGAGAGAGAGATAGGGAGAAAGATAGGGAGAGGGAGGGGGAGGGGGAGGGGGAGAGGGAGAGGGAGAGGGAGAGGGAGAGGTCTTCCATCCATTGGTTCACTCCCCAGTTGGCTGCAATGGCCAGAGCTCCACCGATCTGAAGCCAGGAGCAAGGAGCTTCTTCTGGGTCTCCCACATGGGTATAGGGGCCCAAGGACTTGGGCCATCTTTTACTGCTTTCCCAGGTCATAGCAGAGAGCTGGATCGTAAGTGAAGCAGCTAGCTCTTGAACTGGAGCCCATATGGGATGCTGGCACTTCATGCCAGGGTGTTAACCTGCTGTGTCACAGTGTCAGCCTCAAGTTGTGTTTCTTGTAGGCAGCAATTAGATGGATTTTGTTTCTTAATCCATTCAGTCAGTCTGTGTATTGTTAAATAACAACTTTGCTCTGACATATTTCCATTCACAGTCCTAATTTTTAACTTTGGGTTTCCTTTGTACTTTCACTGGGTCATTTTTTTGCATTCATCATCTTTCGTAGTGATGTTCCTGTTTCTGTATTTCTGCGTGTAGCACATCCTTGAGCATCTTTTGTAGGGCTGGGTGGGTAGTTAAAAATTTTTTCAATTTCTGGTTGTATGGAAGATCTTTATTTCTCCTCCATTCATAAATGAGAGGTTTGCAAAGTACAGTATTTTGGGTTGACAGCTTCTTTATCTTAAGACTTGGAATTATCTTGACATTCTCTCCTTGCTTATAGGGTTTTTGATGAGTGTCAGCATTAAGCCCAATTCGGGTTCCTCTGAATGTGATTTGGCATTTCCCTTGTGCACATTTTAAAATCGTTTCTTTATGTTTTACTGTGGAGAGTATTACTACAATGTGTCATGGTAAAGATCTTTTCTGGTCAAGTCTACTGGGAGTTCTGTGTACTTCCTGTACTTGGATGTCTTTTTCTTTCTCCAGATTGTGTAAGTTTTTTTAAAATTTTTCATTAAGAAGGACTTCTATCCTTTCTGTCTTTCCATGCCTTCTGGAATTCCTCCATTGGGTCATTTGATAGTATCTTGTAGCTCTCCAATAGTGTTTTTTAGTGTTCTAATTTTTTCATCTTTCTTTTGGTCTGACTGTAATATTTCCAGAAATTCATCTTCTAATTCTGATATTCTTTCTTCTGTCTCACCTATTCTGTTGTTAAGGCTTTCCACTTCATTTTTTATTTGATCTATTGAATTCTTCATTTCTAATATTTCATTCTGACTGTAATATCTCAATTTCTTGGGAGATTTTTTTACTTTAGATCATGAAATTGCTTCTGATTGCTTCTAAGTAATCTGACAATTAATTTTCTGAATTCTATTTCTGGCATATCCTCAATCTCTTCATCTTCACCTTCTATTATTGAAAAATTGTAGTGTTCCTTTGGGGTCTTATAGTATCTTTCTTATTCTTATTTTGTCATTTGTGTATTTTTTTCTTTTTTTTTTTGTGTGTGTGTGGTTGCTTTTCTCTTTAATTTGTGTCTTTGTGATTTAGGGGGAAATCATTGTGTCTTTGTGATTTAGTGGGAAATTTCAGTGAGTTCAAGAGCTGTGTGCTAGATGTGACCTGGGTGCTCTGTTCAGTATTCCAGGGTAGAGGAGATGTCCAAGGCCCCCATGAGGGTTTGTAGTTTTCCATTCATTTTTTCATTAGAGGAGTTCTATTGTGAACTGCCCTCTTGCTCAGAGTTGTGGGACACCTCAGTGTTAGTCTCTGGTGTGTTCAGGGTTATATTGTCCTGCTTAATGAACTGCACCTCTAATCTGTGGAGATTTTCTTGTGGTGAGGTTTCTCTGTTATGAGCTGCTATGGGTCTGTGCATTGCAAGTGGAAGAATGGAGCCCTGCCTACTGGAACCCTGCTCACCTCTCACTGATGGATGGTACAGGCTCGAGTGTTTTGATATTTAGGACTTATCATTGTTGTGCAGCTTGGGTGGTGGGGAAGAAATTATTCAGAAATGTTGTGGTCCTGGTTCCTGGATGGAGGGGGTGTGGTGAAGTGGCCTCCACTATTGATGGGCATGTACATGGGAGGCAAAGGCAGAAATCCCCTGCTTATATTTGAAAATGTAAATAAACAAAATGCTTCTCCTAGTCCAGGTGGGGCAAGCGGGGGGGGGGGTAGCTGACCTCTCCTTTCATTCCTCTATACCTTCTCTTTTTTCCTACATGGAACTTCAAAAGTGATTTGCCAAGTTCTCCCTCCCACTGCTACTTGCAGCTCCATGGACCTGTGATTTTCTGCCTCACCTGGTCCACTGGGGGCTGATACAACCTCCCCAGTCTGGTCCTACGCTGTTTCCCTTTCTTATTTGTTCTTTCAGCATGGGCCTGCCAAGTCTCTTTCTGTGGCTCACCTGGGCTTCCTGTCACAAATTTCCCATGGCTCTATCTCCAGAGTGTATCTTCTCCCCCTTTTAACTATTTTGCCCCTCATGAGTTGGGTCATCCTGTTGCTATAAAGCCATCTTGGGACACCACCTAAACTTAAATTTTAAATCCATTTTACACAGATTTTTTGAAGCCCCCTCATAACTTGAGGGTCAAACACTAACATGTAATCATTTCTTTCTTCAAAAAACACTGAATGACTTTAACCCAAATGACTTCACCTCATTTCTCTTACATTCTTAGTCACTCATTCATTTATAGTCTGAGCCAGGCAAATTTCTTATGCCCCATTGACAAGCTTACTTGCCTCACAGAGCCTGGATTTCTTTTCTGGTGTTTTCACAATCAGACACACTTAGTAACCAGAGTGAATCATTCAAATGATAGAAACTGTACATAGGTGTTCAGAAATAATAATGATAATGTATGAGTCATTGGAGAAAGATATGTAAGGGTAGAACTAGACTTCAAAAATAGGTAAAATATAGATAGTCAACATCAGTCTCCCTTGGTGCTCTGATTGACATTTTAGGAGTATATAGGCCAAGAGGAAAATTTATTTATGTGGACAGATTATCAGGAGACAAAATAGACTAGATGTTTCAAAAAACTCGAAGTAAATGAACAAAGTTTAGAAGAGGAAGTCATTGAGAAAATGTATTTCTTATTTGAGATTTGATGCATTTTTAGTCAATGCAACAGAATGAAAAATATTCCCTGTAATATTTTTCAATTATATATGGCTAAGATATGAATGAATTTGTGTGCAAAAAAGCCTTCATGGAATAGATGAGATTTCAGAAATTTCTGAAGACTCAGGAGGCTCTGAACAATTTTTTTTTTTTGACAGGCAGAGTGAATAGTGAGAGAGAGAGACAGAGAGAAAGGTCTTATTTTTGCCATTGGTTCACCCTCCAATGGCCGTTGTGGCTGGTGCGCTGCAGCCGGTGCACCACGCTGATCCGAAGGCAGGAGCCAGGTGCTTCTCCTGGTCTTCCATGGGGTGCAGGACCCAAGGACTTGGGCCATCCTCCACTGCACTCCCGGGCCACAGTAGAGAGCTGGCCTGGAAGAGGGGCAACTGGGACAGAATCCGGTGCCCCGACCAGGACTAGAACCCGGTGTGCCAGCGCACAGGTGGAGGATTAGCTTATTGAGCCGTGGCACCGGCCAAGAACATTTCTAGGATAAAATTTCTTGCAATACCAGCAGATGAAACCCAAGGTGAATTTTTTTTTTTTGCATTTACATGAACATCTTTCCTTGGAATAGAATTTTTTACACATTCAGTGGGTTGAATTTTTTTTTTTTATGGACAAGAAACATTGATCTCTATGGTAAGCCATTCAACATTTATTTATTTGAAAGGCATAGTTAACAGAGAGGCAGAGTTAACAGAGAGGCAGAGGCAGAGAGGCAGAGAGAGAGAGAGAGAGAGAGAGGTCTTCCATCTGCTGGTTCACTCCTCAAATGGCTGTGATAGCTGGAGCTGGGCTGATCTAAAGCCAGGAGCCAGGAGTTTCTTTGAGGTCTCCTATGCAGGTGCAAGTGCCCAAGGACTTGGGTCATTGTCTACTGCTTTCCCTGGCCATAACAGAGAGCTGGATCAGAAGTGGAGTACCTGGAACTTGAATTAGTACCCATATGGGATGCTAGCACTACAGGCAGTGGCTTTATCTGCTATACCACAGTCCACCCCTCCCCCCATAATTTCTTTATCTAGTTTTCGGTTGATGGACATCTGGGTTGATTCCATATCTTAGCTATTGTGAATTGAACTAGAATAAATATAGGGGTACAGATGACTCAAATCCTGATTTCATTTCCTTTGGGTAAATTCCTAGGAGTGGGATGGCTGGGTCATATGGTAGGTTATATTTAAATTTCTGAGCTATCTCCATATTGTTTTCCAGAATGGTTGTACCAGTTTACACTCCCACCAACAGTATATTAGCATATCTTTCCCCCCACATCCTTGCCAACATTTGTTGTTTGTTGATTTCTGCGTGAGAGGTTTTCTATCAGCTGGTTCACTGACCAAATGGCAGGAACAACCAGAACTGAGCCTTTCCGATGCCAGAGCCAGGAGCTTCTTCTGGGTCTTCCATGAGGGTACAGGGGCCCAAGGACTTGTGTCATCCTCTGCTCATTTCCCAGGCACATTAGCAGGGAGCTGGGTCAGAAGTTGAGCAGCTGGGTCTTGAATTGGTGCCCATATGGGATGCTGGTACTGTAGGTTGGGGCTTTAACCCACTATGCCATAGAACCAGCCCCTTCCATAAGTTTTGATATGTTTTATTGTCATCTTCATTCATTTCTAGAATTTTTTTATTTCTCTTTTGATTTATTTTCTGACCCCCTGTTCATTCAGGATCATGTTTTTCAGTATTCATGTGTTTTCATATGTTCTAGTGATTCTTAAGTTGTTAATTTCCAGCTTCATTCCATTGTGGTCAGAGAAAATGCATGGTATGATTCATTTTTTTGAATTTGCTGAGACTTGCTTTATTGCCTAGCACATGGTCTATCCTAGAGAAAGTTCCATGCATTAGTGAGAAGGATGTGTATTCTGCATCTGCAGGATGAGTAGTTCTAGTAGCTGGGTGTGTGGACACAAAATGATACAGCTATGATGTATGTCCAAAATGTCTCCAGCTTTCTCTCAGCTAGTCACAAGGAGTCCTTGTCAGGGAGTTGAGGAGAGAGAAATGTTCTCCTTTTTTCCTCTAGGTTGGTAGGTACACTGTCCCAACAGGGCTTCAGGACAGACTCATACTAGGCTCTCCCTGCAGCTTTATCACCCGTGGCTTGGGCTGTTGCAGTCTGGTCTCACCTCACCTTCCAAAGATGGTGCTGAGGTTCTTGGCTGCAGTGTTCCTGTATTGTGTCCATGTTTATGCTTTGTGTCCACACCCTCCATGTATATCCACAGTATCCCTGTAACTTCTATGGACTTTCCACTGTGGTTTTCTCCCTAATCTTCCCTGAGATGGCATTCTGTAAACTTTTTTTAAAAAACTACGTTCCCCTGGACTAGAGCCATACACTCTGTCCATCTTCCACCATCTTGGAATTCCTCCAGTTGTGTTTAAATTCAGCCAAACACAATGAAGAGATAATTTTTAAATGTGGCATAGGGAGAACAAATAAGATTGAAACTATAAATTAATTGTTAGGTTTTAGTAGCTCTTAAGAAGTCTTGATTTAAATTCTTCTCTCTCCTTTTGGATAAGCAGCAGTAAAAGGTACTTGTTATGAATGTAACATTTGTGATACCACACCAAAATTAAACTGTTGAAGTCCATCACCCCAAAGTGATGGTATTTGAATATGAGGCCTTTTGGGAGTGAAAAGGCTTATATGAGCTTGTAAGGGTGGCATCTTTACAACCAGATTGGTATCCTAATAATAGTAAGAAATGCCAAAGGGCATGCTGTTATTATTCTCTCTCTGCTTTGTGAGAAGTTGGGACCCAAGCAAGAGGGCCTTCTCTAATCACTTAATATGCGAGCACCTTGATCTTAGACTTCCTATCCTCCAGAACTGTGAGAAAGAAAGCAAAATCTGTTGTTTAAGCCACCCCATCTATAGTATTTTGTTATAGCATCCTGGTATGATTGAATGCTCCTTCCAAAATGATTGTAACCATGTTGAGAGGTAGGACCTTTAAGAGGTAATTAGGGTGAGGATGTTTGGTATAGCTGTTAAGCCAACTGCTTATGACACATTGGAGTGCCTTGTTTGAGTCCTGGCTACTCTGCTGTCGATCCAGCTTCCTGCTAATGTGTACCCTGAGAGGCTGCAAGTGATGACTCAAATAACTGAGTCCCTGCAGTTATGTGGAAGACTCTGGCAGAATTCCTGGCTCCTGGCCTTGAACTAGTCCAGCCTTTGTTGTTGTGGGCATTTTGGGAAGTGAACCAGCAGATAGAAGTTCTCTATGTTTCTTTCTCTGTCTCTCTGCCTTTAAAATAATATTAAAATAAATGAATTTTTAAAAAATAAGTAATTAGATTATGTTCTTAGAATTAATGCTGGGGTTGTGGGAGTGGATTAGTTATCACATGAGTGGGCTCCTAATAAAAAAGATGAATTTGCCAGGTGGTGGCCCTGTGCTCCGATTTTCTAGCCTCCAGAATTATATGCCAAATGAATTACTCTGATGTATTCCCTTATAGGAGCAGAAAATGGACTAAGATAGAAAATTGGTGCCAAGAGTGGGATACCAAATACCAAACTGTTGGTACACACAAAAACTTGGAAAGATTTATGCTGAGTCAAAGAAATCTAGTCTCAAAAGTTCACATACTATATAGTTTTATTCACATAATGCTGCTCTTGAAGTTATGTAATGAAAGTGTTGGAAAACAGATTATTGAAAGCAAGAGGTTAGGGATGGTGGGAGAAAGGCCATGGATATGACTTTAAAGGGGTAGCATGGAGAGATGTTTATAATGATGGAGTAGTTCTGCATTTTGATAATGGCAATGGTTACACAATTGTGCTCATGATAAAATGGCATAGAATAAAGGAGGATGTTGAGGTCCAGCAGGTTGGGCCACTGCTTGGGATGCCCACGTCCCATAGCAGAGTACTGGTCAGAGCCTTGCTACTCTGCTTCAGATTCAGCTCCCTGCTAATGCACCTGGAAAGCAACAGATGATGTCTTGAGTACTGAATTCCTGCCACCCACACGGGAGACTTGGATGAAGTTCCCGTTCCTCATTTTAGCCTGGCCCAACCCCATATATTGTGGTCATTTGGTCAGTGAACAGGAGGATAGAAGATCTTCCTCTCTACCCCGCTGTCTTTCAAATGAAATTAATATTTTTTCAAAAATGACATAGAATTACACATATATTATGCTAATGTCACGTTTTGGCTTCGGTTTTGTATTATAGTTGTTGTGTTATAGTTATGGGGTAAACTAAACAAAGGATATCTGGAACCTGTTTGGATTATTTTTGTAACTTCCCATGAATCTACAATTATTTCTTTTTTTAAAGATTTATTTTATTTACTTGAAATTCAGTTATACAGAGAGAAGGAGAGGCAGAGAGAGAGACGTCTTCCATCTACTGGTTCACTCCCCAGATGGCCACAATGGCCAGAGCCTTGCTGATCCAAAGCCAGGAGCCAGGAGCTTCTTCCAGGTCTCCCTTGTGGGTGCAGGGGCCCAAGGACTTGGGACATCTTCCACTGCTTTCCTAGGCCACATCAGAGAGCTGGATTGGAAGAGGAGCAGCTGGGACTAGAACCGATGGCCATATGGGATGCCAGTGCTGCAGACCAGGACTTTAACCTGCTGTGCCACAGCGCTGGCTTCTATAATTATTTCAAAAATGTATGAATTTAATCCCTGTAGTCAACCTGAACTTGTTTTCCAAAAACACTTAGGGAATTAGATCTAGTGAGACTACCCTGAAATTTGTATATTTGCTTCTTTTATTTTTATTTATGTCAAAGTATGTATAGATTTATTTTTGTATCTTCTTGATGTATTGCCCTTTTTATCATGATGAAATCTTACTCTTTGTCTTTAGTAATATTGTATTGTCTTACCATCTAAATTATTTATTTATTTATTTATTTTTAACTTTTATTTAATGAATATAAATTTCCAAAGTACAGCTTATGGATTACAATGGCTTCCCCCCCATACCGTCCCTCCCACCCGCAACCCTCCCCTTTCCCACTCCCCTTCCATTCACATCAAGATTCATTTTCAATTCTCTTAATATACAGAAGATCAGTTTAGTATACATTAAGTAAGGATTTCAACAGTTTGCTCCCACACAGAAACATAAAGTGAAAAATAATAGATGATTTTTTAAATGATGATGAAATCAGATCAGACCTATTGTCATGTTTAATCCCAGTGAGAGTCAAGTTGGGAATTGATAATTTCTTTCTTTCTTTTTTTTTTTTTTTTTACAGAAGATCAGTTTAGTATACATTAAGTAAAGATTTCAACAGTTTGCACCCCCATAGAAACACAAAGTGAAATATACTGTTTGAGTACTCATTATAGCATTAAATCTCAATGTACAGCACACTAAGGACAAAGATCCTACATGAGGAGTAAGTGCACAGTGACTCCTGTTGTTGACTTAACAAATTGACACTCTTGTTTGTGGCATCAGTAATCACCCTAGGCTCTTGTCATGAGCTTCCAAGGCTATGGAAGCCCCCTGAGTTCACTGACTCAGGTGGCATGTACCAATGCCATCTCACTAGTCCCAGTGATCAATTTCTGTTCACAATTGATGGTAATGATAGGACTAAGAACCAAAGGGATCACATAAACAAGAACAGTGTCTGCAAATACTAGCTGATAGAATCAAAAAGGGAGAGAATGATCCAACATGGGAAGTGAGATACACAGCAGACCCATAGAATGGCAAATGTCCTAAACAGCACTCTGGCCTCAGAATCAGCCCTTAAGGCATGTGGATCCGGCTGAAATGCCCATGAGACTATTTCAGGCATGGAAAGCCAAGACACTCTGGGGGAAAATAAAAACCTAAATGAAGGATCTCCACGAGTGAGATCCCAGTGGAAAGAATGGGTCATCAAAGAAGGAGGTACCTTTCTCTGAAGGGAGGAGAGAACTTTCACTTTGACCATGGCCTTACCATCTAATTTATTTGATAATATAGTTATTCCAACTCTGATTGTTTTCATATTTTTCTTTCAGCCTATTTATGTATTTGAATTTAAATGTGTTTCTTACAGACAAGATTTCATTAGATCTGACTTTTTTTTTTTTTTTAAGGTTTTATTATTTATTTGAAAGTCACAGTTAGTGAGAGGGAGAAACAGAGAGATCTTCCATCTTTTGGTTCACTCCCCAAATGGCTGCAAGGGCCAGGCTACGCCAGGCCACAGCCAGAAGCCAGGAACTCCGTCCAGGTCTACCATTCAGGAAGAGGGGCCCAAGCACTTGTGCCATCTTCTGCTGCTTTCCTAGAGCACTAGCAAAGAGCTGGGTTGAAAGTGGAACAGCCGGGTCTTGAACCAGCTCCTTATGAGATGCTGGCAGGCAGCGGTTTGACCTACTATGCCACAGCGCCAGCCCCTGGATCTAATTTTTTATCCATCTTACAATCTCTTTTGATTCAAATATTTAGCCCATTACATTTAATACAATTATTTATATAGTTGGATTTAAGTCTTCCACTTTGCTGGTTGTTTTATGTATTTAATGGGAGTTTGTTCTTCAGTTTCTCTTTGGTACTTCTTATGGATTTTTGGTTATTCCACTGCAACTCCTCTGACAATAAAACTTTAAACATGTTTGTTTTCATCTGCTTGAAAGGCAGAAATAGGTAAAGCTGTATCTGCATTGCTGGCATCCCATATGGGTGCTGGTTCAAGACCTAGATGCTCTACTTCCCATCCAATTCCCTGCTAATGCACCTGGGAAAGCAGTGAAAGATGGCCCAAGTACTGGGCCACCTACAAGGAACACCTCGAAGAAGTTCCGGGCTCATGGCTGTGGCCTGGGTTGTTGCAACCATTTGGAGAATGAACCAGCAAATGGAAGATCTCTCTGTCTCTTTGTCTCTTTGTCTCTCTCTCTCTCTCTTTCTCACATTGCCTTTCAAATAAATAAATAAATCTTAAAAAAAGATGTACTAAATGTGTTGTTGACTTAAAGTATTTTCAAGTTACTATAGGTTTATCGAATTTACCCACCCTCAACCCCCATCATGGTAAGTCGAGGAGAGTCTGTACCTTAAATATGTCATTCCATTGCTTTCCGAATGCTATTACTGGTGAGAAGTCAGTTACTAATTGTATTGTGTTCCCTGCATGTGATGAATTTTTTTTTTTTTTACTGTTTTTGAGACAGTTTGTCTGACTTCTGGCATTTTTACTCTGATGTGTCTAGGTGTAGATCTGTATGTTCATAGCTCTTGGCATTAACTAAGCTTATAAATTTGCTAGATTAATAGTATTTTAAAATAAAATTTAAGAAGTTTTCAATTTTTATTTCCCCAAATATTATTTCTATTTATTTTTTCTCTCTCCTCTGCAACTCCTCTTACACATATGTTTTTAAACTTGAAGTTGTCCCAGTTGAGCCTATTTACTAAATACTTCATTTTGTTCATTATTCATTTCAACTCTAAAATTTCTTGTTGCTTTTTTCTGTGCTACTTCTACTTCACTACTGAAATTACCTGTTGACTGAACCATTTTTATTATATTTCCCTTAATGTTTTACAAAGATAGCTTCTTTAATTCTTTGAACCTAATTTTGTTAGCTGCTTTGAAGTTCTAGTGTGCTAAATCCAACATCTGGAGCCACTAGAAGTTAGTTTCTTTTGACGGTTTTTCCCTCTCTCCTTGAGTATGGACGTACTTTTCTGTTTTGCTTACAAATTTTAAAATTCTTTGTTGAAAACAGGATATTTTTGATTATATATTGTAGCACGTCTGGATTTTCACTTTTCTTTTGAAGGCCTTATTTTGCATTTTATACCTTTTCTGGACTTGATCTGCATGAGATTTCCCAAGGGTTATAGCCTCTAATGTCTCTTTTTAGTTTTTAAAGTCTTATCTTTACTTCTTTTTTTAAACTTTTATTTAATAAATATAAATTTCCAAAGTGCAACTTTTGAATTTTCCCTCATACCTCCCTCCCACCCACAACCATCCCATCTCCCACTCCCTCTCCCATCCCATTCTTCATAAAGATTCATTTTCAATTATCTTTACACACAGAAGATCATTTTTATTTCTTATCTGGCTTTCTAATGGTTGTCCCCGGGTATTCCTACCTTCATTGTCAGTCAATGATTTGGGTTGAGGTTTTATTCAAATACCTCAAACTTGGGCCGGTGTCGTGGCTCACTTGGTTAATCCTTCGCCTGCGGCACCGGCATCCCGTGTGGGTGCCGAGTTTTAGTCCCGATTGCTCCTCTTCCAGTCCAGCTCTCTGCTGTGGCCCAGGAGGGCAGTGGAGGATGGCCCAAGTGCTTGGGCCCTGCACCCGCATGGGAGACAGGGAAGAAGCTCCTGGCTTTGGATCGGCACAGTGCCGGCCGTAGCAGCCATCTGGGGGGTGAACCAATGGAAGGAAGATATTTCTCTCTCTCGCTCTCTCACTGTCTATAACTCTACTTGTCAAATAATAATAAATAAAAAACCAAATGCCTCAAACTCATAATCTTCCAACCTCTTCTGATAGATCTCTGTGTGGGTTTGGGAGCATATTTCATGTGAAGGTAATTCTTCTTCCTTGGCTTTTACTTTCTTCCAGGTCAACTCAAATTGCTCCTGCGCCCGTGCTTGGTTTACCAGTCACAAGTGTATGCAATATGCTTATCTAACACTTCTCTGGCTCTCTCATTTCCAGGTTCTTCCTGTTTACTTTCAAATGGATTCATCACTTGTTCCAATGGCACTTGAATCTCAAACTAGCAAGCCAACAAATTTACTCCATTCATTTTCTCCTGAGTTTGCCTGCTTTTACTGATAATCTTCTGCTTCAAAAAAGCCTGCCTTCCCTGGCAGAACCTGCTGGTCTGCTTGGTTGACCGTCTCTTGCAAAACAATTGCACCGATAAACTGAGGGACTGGAGGTGGTATGGGAATAGTTTTATGCAAAGAGGCACTGGAATTCAACTGTGCTTATCCAAAATTTAGGAGATTTTTGTGAATAATTGCTTTTTCAATTTGATGTGTGTCTGTTGGTTTCCTGAGCTCTGAAGTGATTGTTTTGGACCATTATGTCCAATTTTACATTGTTTATAAGGGGGAGCTGGGGAGAGGATTTTTTTAAATCTCTTTATGCCCACAGAGCTGATGATATTTTTTAGAGTTTGAAGAATGTAGGTGTTAATTTAAGAATCCAGTTTATGATCAGAGGGCAAAGGACTTGCTTCCCCACGACAATGCTTTCTCCTTCTCAGAAGTCTAATTGCAGAAGTGATACTTTGGAGATGCAAAATACTATTTTTAAATGGTGGCAACCTATGCATTTAATTAAGTTTTTCTTACCACATATGGGTGACCTGCCATGCTAACTTTTTGTGTAGGTGGTGTGACTTGGTTATTATAACCACAAAAATATTGATGAGTGGGATGCATATTGTTAAGTTCTTTGTTTCAAAGTGGATTGTAAGAATTGGACTTATTTTAAGTGCAAAGAGGATTTAAAAATTACACAATCATTGCAAATTTATACTTTAAATTTAACAGTTATCTGTCACTTTAAGTGGAGTTGAACAAAAGTGTCATAATATTAAATATGGGGAAATATGGAAATCATATATGCTGCTGCACTGTTGGCAAACAACGGTTTTAGTTGTCAAGATTAAGCATTGTTTATGTATCCTTAATTTAGTCTTAATATTTCCTAGGGGAGATTATATTATCACCATTTTACAGATGAAGAAACTGGCTGAGAGAAATTGTTTAAGGACAGACGTAACAATTGATGAAGTATGGATTAGAAACCCAGTTGGTCTGACCCTCAAGACCATGTTCAGGTGGCATATGGCCACATGTTCTGAAAATCCCAGCATCATTTCCTGCTGGAGGCAATATGAATTTGAGAGGTGAGACTTTTTCATTTCCTTATTCTCCCTTCCTGTTGAACTTGTAGCATTGCTCCTGAGACTGATAAAAATATGCGTATAGCAATTCTATCCTCTTCTACTCTTCTGATCTATACCTTCCCTGGTGCTGAGTAGTAATTGCTTTCACATTCCTTATACCTTTTGCTTTATTTGAAAAAAGCAAAATACATAAGCACACTTGCTTTATAGTCACTTAAATTTGGGTAACCTTCTCTTTTGATTTCAAGTATTAGAGAAGTTTAGGTAAACATCCAAGATTTTAAAATTAACTTCTTTAAAATTCAGGCTTTAAAGTTTTGATTTATTATCCAGAATGGTGCTCTGAATTCAGTGTATTCTCTATTTCCTTTATTAAATTCAGAATACCTAGTAATGACATGAAAAATATGAAAGGATCATGGCTTTTGCCACTAGCACATAGTTTTTTGCTAAACAAAGTCACATTCTACCCTTGAGTTTCATTGATTTATTTCAACACATGATTCCCCCTGAAGAAATCACATTCAAATTCTGTACTTAGAAATCATACATATTTGGGGCCGGCGCTGTGGCTAACTTGGTTAATCCTCTGCCTGTGGCACTGGCATCCCATATGAGCACCGGGGTTCTAGTCTCGGTTGCTCCTCTTCCAGTCCAGCTCTCTGCTGTGGCCCAGGAGGGCAGTGGAGGATGGCTCAAGTGTTTGGGCCCCTGTACCTGCATGGGAGACCAGGAGGAAGCACCTGGCTCCTGGCTTCGACTGGCACAGCACCAGCCGTGGAGGCCATTTGGGGAGTGAACCAATGGAAGGAAGACCTTTCTCTCTGTCGCTCTCTCTCACTGTCTATAACTCTCCCTGTCCAATAAAAAAAAAAAAAAAAAAGAAATCATACATATTGAATTTGAGTAAAACTGTAAATATATATTATTTATTTGCTGAAATTGTTATTATTTATTTATTTTTGCTTTGGAGAACCTGTGAAGAGTGGCCAAGACATTCCCTGGCCTCCCTGGGAGCTGGCCTGGGAAGCCACAGGGGCATAGGGACTAAGAATGTAAACAGTTACCTTTTGGAAATGAGTGTGGCTCAGGCATTTCAGTCTCTTTAGTGGTAACACAAGAGATGAAAATGATGTATGGACCAGTGATATAAACTAGCATCTTCACCTTTGCAGAGGTACTGCTGCTAGCTGTGGACTTCCTTGAATGTTGAGGTGATTCTGATTCCCAAGGGACCTGAGGGACACAAGCAGTACCAGAAGCCATTCTCGGTGAACAATGAGCAAAACTGCAGATGTGGGAACATTTCCATTTCCTCACTGGTTTTCCTTAAGTTTTCATCATGTTCATTTGTTCATTTTTCTCTGTAGGCTATTTGCCTGCAGCTTTTTTTTTTTTTTTTTAATTCTTAGGTGGTTTAGCGCTGAACATATCAGAGTGTCACTTTTCACACACTGTGGCCCAGTAAAAAGGGTTGATTTTTTATATATAAAGAAAGATCTAGGAGAAGGTTCTTTGCTTCTGTGCTTTGCCAGCAAAGATACCACATCTGGAAATAATCTCATGCTTCAGGAATATGTAAATTGCTTTAAAAAATCCCAGCCACAACCACTACTTATTCTTCAGAATCCTCCATTTCTGTCCGTCCTTGCTAAACATGCATTTTCTTTTTAAGGAAGCTTTTATTTAATGAATACAAACTTCATAGGTACAGCCTTAGGAATATAATGTTTCTTCCCTCCATACCTGTCTTCCCATGCCTACTCCTGTCCCACCTCCTACTCCCTCTCCCATCCCATTCTTCATTAAGATTCATTTTTAATTAACTTTATATACAGAAGACCAACCCTATACTAAGTAAAGATTTCAACAATTTGCACCCACACTGTGGGGAGCAACTCGGACTAGACTGTTACTGGAATTAAGACTTATTCTATGCATCTGCTCTCCCACAATATGGCGCTGGGAGAGGAGGAAACAGCTTCTACACAGCTGCCTCCAGTTCAACCAATAAAGAGCAGGACCTGCTCCTGATTGGAGGAGAGCAGCATACTCTGCGTGTGGGCAGCAGAGTTGGGATTGGTGGAAGAGGACTATAAAGGAGGAGAGAGACAACATGCACCAGGAACATCTATCTGAAGAAACACCTGTGCAGCCCCTGAGAGAGCCGGTCGGCGGTGTGCCGCTCCCCCGCGGAAGTGGGGAAAGCGGCAGGGGGAACCGCCCTTCCACGGAGGTGGAAGGGTCGGTAGCCAACCCGGGAAGAACCAGCAGCAAACCTGGGGAGGGCCGAGCAGACAAAAGAACAGCGCAGGGTCCTGTGTCGTTCCTCCACGAAGAGGGGGAGCGACACACACAGACACACAAAGTATAAAGTACTAAACACGCATTTTCAACCAATCACTGTGTATCAATGCATAGAAGTCAAGAATACAGTCTGGTGGTTTCTAATCAAACATAGGCAGATAATGACAGATGAAAAAAGTCCTAATACATTGAATGCTCCTATTACCTATTACCTTTTGGGTTATTTGTAAGAATACATTTTTTTCAGACTGCTTCTCTGGGGAAATGGGGTTTCAAAACAAGTTCCTCAAGAAAAGGAAATTGTTGGAAATATCAGTAGAAGTTTAAGGACTCTGACAGGAAGGAAAAATCCAGGAAAGTTTCTTGATGTGACCCCTGCATGAGTAATGCAGTATTCAGATTTGTAATTAGATGTCCCAGGGGGTTCAGTCCTAAGAAAATGAACTGGAATGATTATGGGCAGATGAGTAGTCTACAGAAATATCTCAGAGAGTAATACATTGACAAGGAGTCCCAGAGTCCCCATGCAAACTCTCAGGACATAGAATTTAAATAGGGGATAAATGTCTTTCTAGTGGAATAATAGAAACAAAATAGAGTTTTTCCTTGGATATTTCAGATCAGTGTGAAACTATTAGTCTAAAATATAAATAAATTAGAATTGGCACTGAGATATAATATTTATATGAAGATCTTTGGAATTCAGAATTGATCTAGTGGAATGTCAGCTATTGTTCATGACCATACATAGCTGTGATGGTACATAAATAATAAATGTTTGCTTTATTTTCTATCTAAGAGACTGAGATGCAGGGGTGATCATAGAAATACTACCGTTTCTTAGCTGGCAGTTATTTGAAGATTTTTCTGACTAATTAAGGTAGAAATGACTGTTTCTCTGCATAAGATATTAAGTGCACACCACCGGCTCAAGAACAAAAGATAGGCTTGCTGTATTCTAGTTTATGTAAAGGGTTCATCACATTGGTAAGATGAATCATGTCTTGGTATAAGTTTAGATGTTAGGCCAGCACTGTGGCTCACTTGGCTAATCCTATGCCTGTGGCACCGGTACCCTGGGTTCTAGTCCTGGTTGGGGCAACAGGTTCTGTCCCGGTTGCTCCTCTTCCAGTCCAGCTCTCTGCTGTGGCCCAGGAAGGCAGTGGAGGATGGCCCAAGTGCTTGGGCCCTGCACCTGCATGGAAGACCAGGAGGAAGCACCTGGCTCCTGGTTTTGGATCGGCACAACGCGCTGGCTGTGGTGGCCATTTGGGGGGTGAACCAACGGAAGGAAGACCTTTCTCTCTGTCTCTCTCTCTCACTCACTGTATAACTCTGCCTGTCAAAAAAAAAAAAAGTTTAGATGTTAGTTAGCATGCTACAAGTAGAAAATTGTGAGTCTAAAACAGGAGAGACTGAATGCCGGATTGATTACAGATGATGGAAAAACCGAGGAAGCAATAGTTAATCTAGGGATTAACAGCAGTAGGAATCCATTGGCACCCTGTGTTACTTACCTACTGCTGCATAACAAATTACCCCAAAGATAGCGGTTTAAAATAATAAAATATTATCTCACATGTTTTCTGAGGGCCAAGGATATGGGAAGCTGTTAGAAGGATTCCTCTGGCTCAACCTTTTTTTTTTTTTTTTTTAAAGTGAAACTATAGTCAAGCTATTGACTGGGTCTTATCTGTGTGTGCTTGGTAGTGGCAAGGGATCCATTTTCAAACTCAGGTGATAGTAGGTAGTCTTCAGTCCCTCACCATGTGGGCCTCTTCCCACATGTGGGCCGCATCACATTGAGGCAGCCGGCTTTCCAGCGTAAGTAGTATGAGAGTGAGAGAGATGCTCAAGACAGAGCCCATCTTTATATATCTGAAGTGATATCCTACTACATCTGTCATTTACTGTTATAACTGATTTACTAAATCTAGTCCTAACTCAAGGAAAGAGCATTACACAAGGGTATGAAGATCCAGAAGTGGATATATTCATTTTCCAGGACTTCTGCAACAAATACCACAAATGTGTGGTTTATTATGTTGATCAGGAGGCCAGAGGCTCAGGATCAAAGATTTGAAAGGACTGGCTCCTTCTGGGGAGTGTGATGGAGAATCTGTTCCATGTCCCTCTCTAGCTTCTGGTGATTTTCTGGCGATCTTTGGCATAATTTGGTTTGGTGATGCATCACCCCAATCTCTGCCTTCAACTTCATGTGCTATTCTCCCTATGTTTATGTAAATCTCTGTGTTCCGATCACCCCTTTTGGTAAGGATGACAGCAATATTGAATTGGGGACCATCATAATAATCTCATCTTGACTGCATCTACAAAGACCCTATTTTCAAGATCATATTCATTAGGTCTTCAGAATGCTATTTTGGGGAGACACAGTTTACTCCATCACCATGAACATTGTTGGAGGCTCTGTGCCAGGCACTGTTAGTCTGGAAGACCACATGAGGAGGCCATGTTAATAAATCTAAGGGATGGGTTCACCTGGTGGAAGTTAGACACAGGTAGGCTGTCTGGCAGGAGCTGGAGCCCTAGGAAAGACTCACCACCTTTAGAAATGCCACAGGAGCAGAAAGTGAATGGGGGGAGAGTTACCTGATTTCCTCTCCCCAATGCCCCACCCCAAATTAGACAGTTCCGTTTCCCTTGCTAGAAGTCAATTGAAAAGGAACCTGTAAAAGTCCCCCAGGACTGAGCAGAGCAAGGAATGATAAGCTGTGACTCTGAAGGCAAACATTCCCCAGGACTGACATCCAGGCTTTGCAGTATATCTGCACTGAGAGATCCAAGACTGCTACAGTGAACTCACAGAGATACAACAGCACGTTTTTAATTTTTGAAATTAATAGAGTAATATTTGATATGTGTTGGATAGTACATGGAATACTAACTTGAGGTAGTTCCAACTTTCGATACCAGTTTGTGCTATGTTCCTTTTTGGCATCATGCAGCTGCTGTGTCATAACTACTTTAGTAAATGGAATTGTTGTATATATCTGTATCTAGATGAACTATGAAAAAATTCCAGAGACACTAAGGGAACTGATAAAGTTTGGGAACCTCTGACAACAGGCATGATTTATATTATTATCCACCATGGCTATATTTTTAGAGCATACATGGGGAGGTTAATTCTTCGATGTCTTGACATTTAACTACCTGCTCCCCATCATCCCATTTTTACTGAAGACATACTGAACTCTATTTTGGGCTATGAGAATTGTGCAACTGAGATAATGGAAAATAAATAGAAGTCTATCCTAAGAAACTTTAAGTACCATTTGTGAATCTTGGAGATTGGGGCTTTGGTATTTCAGTGATTCATTCGTGAAAGCTGCTGTTTGAAAGAAGAAAAACCTGGAGGAGTATGCTTGTGTAGGTCGCAGCCAAAGTACATAGCTCACAACTCCTTATATGCCACACGTTCTCATACAGCTTCAGTCATGCACCTGCTGTTCTTATTGTCAGAACAGGCTTCCTCTCTCCACCTGTCCACCTCCTCCAAGGAGCTGGTTTCTTGCTAGGGGATAGCCAATGGATCACTTACTCCAGGAAGTGTACCTCTGTCCCTAAGATTGGTTTGCTGTCCTGTGACCTACCATAGCTGCTGGTTCCCTCCAAGCATAACATTTACCATCCTGGGTGACAAAACATCTTCCTGTCTCTCTTGCTCACTGCTTTGTCAGTTCTGAGAGCAAAGAAAGATTCCTGCCATGTCACCACTGTATCTCCAGGACCTACTACAGTACAAGACATATAGATGCTCAATAAGTATTTATGGGGCGATTGCCCTTTTTGGAATCAGATAACAAAGAGAGGTCGTAAACGTGCATGGCATTGAGCCCAAGGCACATGCTTTCATTAGTGACCATGTATCTTCTGTTGTAGCCCTCAAAGACGCTACCACAAGAAATGGTGCCTTCATAGAAAATCTGTTTTAATAAGAGCTGCATATCCACACTGGGACTCAAACATGCATAAGTGAAAATTTCTAAGGTTCTAATGTACCCTTTATTATCTCTTCAAGGTCACTCAGCAACTTCCAATTTACAACACACTCTCTTGCATGTAAACTCAATCTCTTTGGGGGAAAGTTAAATTTGTCTTTTTCCTGGAGGGAGTGATCCAACTTTGGATAGCTTATATGCTTTTTGCCTTTAGGAAGGGAGTCTGTTCTGTGTCTATCTTCTGACCCTTGGTTCTGCTGTGGTGTAGCTTGCTCTCCCCTGACCCCTGGATGGCCTGTAATGGTATCTGCCTAGTTACTGGGCACATTTAGTGATGTCCAGACCCTGCCATGTCTTTGATTTTGAAGTCCCTAAATTTTCTCCATCATCTCCAGTGTGAATCTCTTTTGGTTCACAAGATTTCTTGGCCTCTAGAAAGCCCAAGAAACTTCAGCTGCCTTCTCTGAACCAACTCAAGAGTATGAATGTTTGAGGCTCCCCTGGGTCCATATACCAAAGCTATTGTTACCACCCATGTAATGTTCCTGCATTGCAGGCTGAACTCAGGCTTCCTGGAAGACCTTACCCCTTTTCCAAGGCATTCCCTGAAAAGCCAGACCCAGTGGACTCCCTTGGGGAGAGGGGTCTTTTTATTTTACACTCCTCACAATCAAGGCTCAGGGAAATGGAATGTTAGGACCTATTTCAATGATACAGGTAGCATATTAGCACTGCTTTTCCATCCTCTAAACTCTTCTTTTCCTTCTCTGACTTGGTTTCATAAGTTCTGTAAACGCTAGCCCTGCTAATGTGTCTGAGAGGGCAGCAGAAAGAAAGCCTAAGTGTTTGGTTCCCTACCACTTGTGTGGGGGATCTGGATGGAGTTCCTGGCTCCAGAGTTCTACTGGACTTAGATGTGGCTGTTGTAATTTGGGGGACTGAACCAGTGACTGGAAGGTTTCTTTTTCTCTCTTCCTCTCCACTTTCTCTCTTCCAATCTCTTTGTCTTTCTGCCTTTCAGATAAATAAATCTTTTTTTAAAAACAAAGCATACCTCAACAGTTTAATAAATTATCATTTTCTTCCATAGCTGAGACAGCTCATGTCAAAAGCTTTGGTTGATCACTGATGTCATATATGAGTGTTATCTGTTAAATAAACAACAAGAGTCACTGTGCATTAACAGGTGCAGGACCTCTGTCCCCAGAAGTGGTAGTGGTACCATGAGACTTAATAGTAAAACTTATTCTCAAGAATCACTTCCTTTTGGTATATTAAATGGAAGATATTATTATGTCTCATAAGTTATAGTTATGTCTAAGAGCTCACAAAAGATGCATCATCCATGGGTTCTTCTTGAAAGAAAGAAAGAAGGGGGAGGAAGGAAGGGAAAAGTGGAAGAAAAAAAGCAAAATCACCTTCAAGAAACAATAACATAGAACAGACCTTGTCTAGTAGGTTGAGTAAGAGTTCTTTAAGTTTTTTTTTATTCCATTCTTTCTTTTTCTTTCTTGTACTAAACAGAAGAGAGAAGAGAAAGGTGTGTGAAAGGGCAGGTACAGTGGGAAGAATTACTATATTCTTACTGTTGTATTTATGAGAAATATACAAATAAAAAATAAGTTATCCTTCTATGCACTGAACAAATGGAAGCAGTTATACCATGATACAACAGAGTGATAAAGATTGAATTATGTCTTTTAAAAATATTAATCTTATAAATAAATAAATAAATCTCATAAATAATACCTTAATCATTTAACCTAAATCCAAATAAATCTCATAAATAATACCTTAATCATTTAACCTAAATCCAAATAAAGACTTTTAGGAGTGAATATTTGATATGGTGTAACTGGGTAGCTAGTTTAGGTCTCTGTGAGCTGAAAGTTGCTGCAAGACTCCAAACTATAATTCTATCCTCTTACTTGCCAATCAAAATGCCCCCTTTCCTAGGATGTCCCTACTTCATATGTGACCTAAGAGGGGACACAATGAAAATATGGAAATTGAGCTCCACATGGGATTTATGACTGTATCACAAGATTCCCAGGGAGTTTCACACCTATAAAGGCACCAGCCCTCACCCCTAATTCATTTTGCTGTAGACCATGGCTGGAAGCATTGCTCAGGTACCTTCACTGTCTCTCCTCATTACCTTCTCCTACCTTCAGCCCTCTGCCCACATTATAACAGGTATCTCTCTATGTGGGGTAACCTAAATTCACATGTGTATGTGTGTTCACTTTCTCACATTTTGAATAAATTTGTTATCATTTTCTGCACCTTATATGTATTTGCACTTAGAATGTTTGTCATTGTGTGATAAGAGACTGGAGTAAAATTAATACATCTTTGTTCACATCATTTTGATAATATTGATCCAACATGGGAAGCGGGATACACAGCAGACTCATAGAATGGCAGATGTCCTAAATAGAACTCTGGCCTCAGAATCAGCCCTTAAGGCATTCACATCTGGCTAAGAAGCCCATGAGAGTATTTCAGGAATGGAAAGCCAAGACACTGTAGCAAAAAAAAAAAAAAAAATGACCCAAATGAAAGATCTCTGTAAGTGAGATCCCAGCGGAAAGAATGGGCCATCAAAGAAGGGGGTACCTTTCTCTGAAGGGAGGAGAGAACTTCCACTTTGACTGTTACCTTGTCTAAATAAGATTGGAGTTGGTGAACTCAAGAGGCTTCCATAGCCTTGGCAACTCATGACAAGAGCCTCGAGTGATTACTGATGCCATAAATAAGAGTGTCAATTGTTAAATCAACAACAGGAGTCCCTGTGCACTTACTCCCCATGTAGGATCTCTGTCCTTAATGTGTTGTACTATGTGAATTAACGGTATAACTAGTACTCAAACAGTACTTTATACTTTGTGTTTCTGTGTGGGTGCAAACTGTTGAAATGTTTACTTAGTATATACTAAATTGATCTTCTGTATATAAAGATAATTGAAAATGAATCTTGATGTGAATGGGATGGGAGAGGGAACAGGAGATGGGATGGTTGTGGGTGGGAGGGAGGTTATGGAGGAAAAAGCCGCTATAATCCAAAATTTGTACTTTGGAAATTTATGTTTATTAAATAAAAGTTAAAAAATTAGTGTAAGATATTAAACTTACCAGAATTGAAAGATTACTGTCAGGCTTGTGGTTGAAAGAAAAAAAAAGTGCGATCAGTTTAACACTGAATATTTGAATGATTGTTTTTAGGAATTCATCCTACTATTTGGAATGGATTTAGGAAAATGAAACTGGAATGAGATTGGAATTCAAAAGCTGTGTAGGTATCTACATGATGATTAAAGATGGAAATACACAAAAATACATGAATAAATAAATAAAAGTTTGCCAGAAAACCTAGACACCATATTGGTGTGGAAGAGAACTATATATTGAAGCTTTGAAACTCAAACTATAAATGAAAACAATATAGATACATATTTATTAAAACAATCATGACAAATGATATTGAAGTGACAAAGGATATATATAATCATACATATTTGAAAAAGCCAGCAGAAAATCTAAACAGTATATACACACACTAAACACATGGAAAATTGAGATGATCTGTCAATTCACTAATAGCATGCTGACGAAATTAAACATTACAAATGCAAAGGCTTGTTTGTATATTGGCTTACTTATAAAGATTTATGTTATTTATTTGATAGGCAGAATTGCAGAGAGAGAGAGAGAGAGAGAGATTATCCATCTACTTTTTACTTTCCAAATGGCCACAATGGCCAGGGTTGGGGCAGGCTGAAGCCAGGAAATAGGAGTTTCATCTAGGTCTCCCACATGGGTGCAGGAGCCCAAGGACTTGAGTCATCTTCCTCTGTTTTCCCAGGTGCATTAGCAGGGAGCTTCATCAGAAGTGGAGCAGCTGGGGTTCAAACTGGCACCCATATGGGATGCTGGTGTTGCAGGCAACAACTTAACACATTACACTACAATGCCAGCTCCCAAAGGCTTATTTTACAGGACATATTTTACAGGACACACAAATCAAAGAGTACATTCATTCACTTATATTAGGATTTATTGTATACCTTTGGAAAAGGCACATGGTAGTGCAAATTATTAAAGTTATAATTTAAAACACATACGTATGCTAACCTAGCAAGTTTATTTATAGAGATTTATTCCTTAGAAATAAAAAAAACCAGCTACAAGTGGAAATAAATACAAGTATATTGACAGTTAAATAAGTAATGGCATGGTCAAGGGTGCAAAGTCATGCATCTCTTTAAAGGAATGAACTAGAGCTGTATTAGCTTGGAGAGATTTTTATGAAATGTTGTTGAGTAGGCAATCAAAGATTTGCAGAAATATGTGTAATCTCATCCAATTTTTATAAAATAATAGCAAGTCTCTCATGTAAGAGTCTGTGTGTATTTGTGTAAGTGTTAACAGGAGTTACCTGTGGTTGGGAATGGTGGGATCGGGGCAAAGGAAAGACACAGAAAGGAAGGAAAAAATACTGAACTAAATGGAAGGTGTATATTCCTTAAATAAAAAAGGAAAGCAGTTATCCAGCCACCAAATCACTCCCATACATGTAAGTTAAGGGGAAGGAGATAAATTTAGTTTAAAAAGTTCATGGAAATGTGTAACTTTTAAGTTTGTGTGTTTCTTTGTATCGGTACCAAGATAAACTTGTTTTTAAATTTCATCTTTCTTCCTTGAATTTTTTGAAGTACCCTTGCAAACTGACCTGTATGAGTAGTTCATGATATTCTGTCAAGTTTCAGTTTACAGAATTCCTTGTGTAGTATGATTCCCCTTCTCTAAAATAATCCCCTATTTTTTATGTTTCTACCTACATGTGTATAAATCTATGCATAAATACGTGGGAGTTTGGAAAAGTCCACGCTTGATTTAATGTAGCATACTTCAGGCAGTGAGAATAGAGTGAAGGCAGAATGATTTCTTTTTACTGTTAGTCTTCTTATGACTTGTTTTATAATTTATATTATTACATCAAGTATATTTAAATGATATTAGCATCCATAGGTAGAACTTTTAGATTCTACAAATATGTCGACTCATCAAATAATACACCAACCTTGGCCTGTGACCAACATTACCTAAACCAAATTTTGATCTGTTCTCAAAGTGAAATTTACTCTTTTTATCCTAAGTGATTGCTAAGATATTACCAACCTGTGTGTATTCTCATCTACTTCTCGCTAGTGGCCTGAGAAATTTTTGTTAACCCATATTTACATAAATGGAAGAGGAAATCAGAGAGTTTTAGTGACTTGCCAGAGATCCCAGAGATAAATCCAGATCTCAAGTCCAAAATGTTTTTCTTCCTATAGTATCTCAAGCACTGTTAAGCAAATGCTTTCTATTTTCTGAAAACCCAGTGCTTGTCTGTGGATGAGCATGGATGGGCATAAAGCTGCACCTCCCACACAATGAACTTTTCCACTCTACTTGCCAAAGTGCTGTTGAGTTTTTCCCATCTCTGGTGCTCTCTCCTCTTCTATTTCATTGGCTAAATCCTACCCGTTTGTGAAAGCCTTTGGGTACCTCCACTGCATAGCATCAAAATAAAACTTGGTACTGTGACTTGCCTTGTATTTTCAGCAAAAGAATAGTCCTTAAGCGACATCATGGCCAAGATTTTCTTGGCCCATGTACTAAAGCAACAAGAAAAACAGAGCTAATAAAAATACTCCATAGCCTCATGCTACTGCATTGGAAGAAACAGAAAAAGAATAGAAATATAAGGTAAAGCCATTGAATAGAAATCGTTGATGCAAGTAGTCTTTTAACACTGGCTGTTAGAAAAGGGTAGGACCTTTATTTTTTTTTATTTTTATTTATTTATTTATTTATTTTTTTTACAGGCAGAGTGGATAGTGAGAGAGAGAGACAGAGAGAGAAAGGTCTTCCTTTGCCGTTGGTTCACCCTCCAATGGCCGCCGCGGCCAGCGTGCTGCGGCCGGCGCACCGCACTGATCCGATGGCAGGAGCCAGGAGCCAGGTGCTTCTCCTGGTCTCCCATGGGGTGCAGGGCCCAAGCACTTGGGCCATCCTCCACTGCACTCCCTGGCCACAGCAGAGGGCTGGCCTGGAAGAGGGGCAACCGGGACAGAATCCGGCGCCCCGACCGGGACTAGAACCCGGTGTGCCGGCGCCGCTAGGCGGAGGATTAGCCTAGTGAGCCGCGGCGCCGGCCAAGGGTAGGACCTTTAAATATACATATCTGTGCTTTAATTTGTTAAATTATACTTATGGTAGATGGAATTCCCTCTGCCTCACAGAAAATGTGACCTAAGAAATATGAGTTGTTTTAAGCCATTACATTTGTAATAATTTGTTATTCAGTAATAGGAAATAATGTAGAACTTAACCATTACAAGGCTTGAAATCATGGAAAGAACAGGGCTCTGGAATGAAGGAGGCTTGAATTCATTCTCCTTATCTCAGTGAACTTGCTCTTGGACATTAAGCAAGTCATACAATCATTGGAGACTTCAGTGACCTGATACATAAAACAAAGGCCTTTTCAAGGTCTTTTTAGAGTCTTGCTGCATACACTACCTGCCTAATATTGCCATTAAATGATACAGAATTTTAACTGTACCAAATATATGGTGTATTATTATATTTTATTTATTTCTTTTTTTATTTAACAAAGAAACAGAGAGAGCTCTAATCTGATGATTCACTCCCCAAATAACCGCAATGGGCCAAAGCCAGGAGCTGGGAACAAAATCCAGGTCTCTCACGTGGGTGAGAACAAACTACTGGAGCCCTCACGTGCTGCATCGTGGGGTCTGCATTGGCAAGAAGCTGGAATCGGGAGCAGAGTTGGAAATTGAACCCAAACACTGTGATTTGAGATGCCGGTGTCTTAACTGGTGTGTGACTGCTAGGCCAAATGCCTGCCCCATCAAGTGGTTTGATCTAGCCTATCCATTGCATTTCTTTATTTTTGTCATTGTTTTACCTATCTTAAAAAATTCATTAAGATCATCCTCAGATTTTGATTTAAGGAGGAGGGCAGAAATCTAAGGGCCAGTACAGAACACTGCATCAGAAATATTGTGTATTGGTGAGCATCATCTGCTAGAAATGTTGTAAAACTGAGAAGCCAGACACAAGTAAGATCAATTACAGAGGAAATGGGGATTTTCCTTTTTTGGAAACTTTCAGATCTGTGAACAGTGAGTTAGGTGAGATTCCTGCCCTGAGTTTTGAAACACTGCACAGTGTCCAAAGGTACAGTGAGCTCTTGCCATCTGTGCACACTCCCAAGGTGAGGTTTTTACGTCAGAAGGCAGCTCCTCCTCCTCACCGTCAGTGTGATGGTGGTTCAGCTGAGCCACCTTAGGCATGCACACTTAGCTTGCATAAAGACGTAAAAAGGACGACCACCTGTTTTATTGTATTTTGTCACCATCGTGAAGTATCCTATTTCATGTTTAATGTTAAGTAAGAAGTCTTGGTGAGGCAAAACCCCATGGTGCACAGGGTAAATGGTATATTCCCTCCTGATCCACAAGGCGCTGTAAACAAAGGAGACTTTGGCTATAAATAGCACCCGGGTCAGGAAATGTTTCATGCAAGTATTAATAATCAATGCACTACACAGACAGCGTCAAGTGAGGGTTAGTGAAATTACCATCCAGTTAGGAAAACCAGTGAGATCCCCAGGCCATGAAGAAATGCCTTCCTTTGCTAAAGGTGGCTGTTGGTGTGAGCAGATGCGGGACTTGTTATTAATTTACTTTTCTCCCTTTGCATTGATTTAACTCCACAGTTGACACAGGGGCACTGGGACGTCTCTAGGAGTCAGCCCTTTGGGCACAGGAGTTAGCCATCATTTGCAAACTCTCCACCGACTGGAAGCAAAGCTGGAAGACAGGGCTGCCAAAGCCAATCATTGCAACCTGTAGCAGGCTCTCCTGCCCCCCGTCTGCCCCTACCCTCGGAGAGGGCTTCCTCCCCTCAGCGCTCCTGACCAGCGTGGCTGGCTGCTGCTATCCTTGCACCTGTCGCACCTCCGGTTTTTGGCAGAATGAAGTGAGGAGACAGCTGGAGTCATCATAGTTCATCTGTTTGAAGGTTGCCCAAATGAAAAACAAACAAACAAATCTGGTGAGTTTTGTGTTTCTTTTAAGTGTACAGAAATGCAGCTGCTAAGTTGTGTAGGAGATCAAAGGAGGCTTTTAAATTTTGGACACCAAAGTGTTCTTCCTGGCGTCATCCTTGGTGGATATTTGTTAGCAAACTTTAGAAGGAAGCTGCAGAAGAGGATTAAGTCTATTAAATTCGTCTGAATTGTGAAAAATTCTTTGTAAAGCTCATTAAGGGTCCTTAATGATGATCTCTGTAGAGAATGTGACAGTGAGTCCCAGGCTTGTATTTTGGATGATAGCCATCAAGTGCATAGTTTTAAAACATTTATTTACTAGACACAGTGGTAAGGTAGTAGGATTGATTGTCTATAAATTGTCATTTTCTAGAAAGAAAGATATATTCTGAAGCCTTCAATAATTTCAGTATTGGAATAAAAATGAAGTTTAATCTTAGCTTCAAAAGTTGAAATTCTCTTAAAAACCTTGAGGCATTATATTGATAAAATTACCAACGTATTATTATCAATGTACTAGTGATATTTTAATCAGCTTAGACTCCAAATAATTGAGGCAAGCAAAAATGTGTATTTATTTATTTTTATTAAATGTGTATTTATTTTTAGAAATTTTTAATTTTCTTAACATTCTTATTTTTAAAAGATGTAAAGTTATTTGCTATTATGGAAAAACAAATTACACTATTTGAATATGAACATTTTCTGAACATAAAAATCAAGTATTTTATGTTTTAAAGTTATAGCTTCAATTTTGGCCAGAATTGATTATAAGCTGATTTGTAGTTTGCACTTTAAAGTCATTTTTCTTCCATTTTAACAAGCTCTAAATGGCTTCTTAATCCATTTCTCTCCTCTACTTAGCAGAAAAAAATTTTTAAAATGCTACAGACAAAAAATAATACATGGTATTTGATGGCGTTCATAATATTGGTATGTCTGTTAAAATACGTGTTATCTTTTTTTTCTGTTTGCTTTCCAAACTTCACTGTTTTCAACTAACTAGATATATTATGTTTTCTGCCAAAAATAATATATCTAGAAAATTAATCTTTACTCAGGATTGTTTTAATCCACAAGTTTAATGGAAGATTATTTAGTAATTATTTGTTCAAGTTTGATTCTTATTTTGACAAGGGGTTTACAAAGAGGAAAGAGAAAGTGAGTATGGAAAATGTTCTTGAATTAAAAATGTATAAAGGTTAAACATCAAACACTTGTGACTGTCACCAGGAGAATTCTAAATCACAGCTGAGTATGGGTACTAAGCCTTCCTCCCAGAAATTCTAAACTCCTTGGTGCATTTTATTTTTTCATTTGTTGATCTGATTTTAATTTTCTTAGCTTTTGAATGTTAGCTCCATAAAAGGTAGGTGTGAGAACAGGATGCCTCAAAGGTAGGTTTTCATTATGGATTTGTACCAGGCAGTTTACCAGAAGAACCCAAATGAGGCACTGGTGAGGATACATGGCCTGTCTCAAGGGGGTCTAGTGGAATTACTGAGCCACAGCAATGGTTGGCTCTCAGACAGAAGGCAGGTAAAGCCTTGTGTACAATGGAACTGCAAGAGAAAGTCTGGTTTTAAATCACGTGTGTAGAATTTCTGAAAATGATACTTTAAAAATGATTTATAGTCATCAAAAATCTATTTTTACCTCCAAAATGTGAAGATTAATTCACAAACAGATTAATTCACAAACATTTGAATTCATTGATTGGAAGATAGTTTGTTGAAAAGGAACTGTGTCTGTCTTCTGCCTTCTGTGTAAAATAACCCCAGTTCTTTATTTTGGCATAACTTTGTTTTCATTTTTGAATTTGTATTTCTGAAAAAGCCCATAATATTTGTAAATTAATTTTATTAAACATTTGATTGAGTTTTGTGTCTCATATGATACATGGGAATTAAAAACTATTAAGGCTGTTGCTTTCAAATTTAAAGGAAAAAATACATGTAACTTTTGAAAGAAGATTTAAACATGAAACATGTTCGTTGTAGATAAATTAGAAGATACAGAAAAGTACAAAAATGGGCATAACAGAGATTCAGTCTCAACAGGTAGAGACAACCATTAGAAGTACTAATGTATTATTAGTATGAAATTCATATCATGCTGTGTACAAACTATATTGTGCTTTTTTTTGCAGAAAACATTAACTATTTTCAAGCACTCTTGGCTACTTTTAATAATCATGTAATATTTTATGAAATATTCCTTTGTTGGTTTTTAAAAGTTCATTTTATATTAAGTGGATTTAGCAAGATTGACTTGGTACAATGTGTTTTAGACATTGAAAACACTGCCATTTCTGTGATTCTCCAAGTCTACATTTTTCCGTTTCCCCAGAATGGAATTATGGAAATATAAAGGAGGTTCTTCAAGTGATTTCTATACCTTCATTTTATTTATAACAATACACACTGCAAAAGTCTTTTATTATGGCTAACATTGACTGAGTCCTACAAAGATTCATTTTAAAAAAGACTTAATAGGCCCATAATGCATCCAGGGAACACCTTGTGAAGATTCTCCTCTGGAATTGGAACACTTTTCTCCCTGAAGAGTCATGTTACACTTGTATTTTTGCAAGCAAATAAAATATTTGGCTTTATTAAAATGTTCAAAATGATTTGGCCACTACAGTCTCCAATGGAACAACATTTGTGTCAGCTGAGAGCTATGGTTTCAGGTGGGCTCTGCAATTAGTAGGGAGTGATGGATTTTTAAAAACTAATTGTCAGCTGCTATGTTAAAGTAGCATCTGGCAAGTTGTCCCCAACTCAGCAGTTTCCAACTTTGCACTAAGATTCTCAGGAAGAGATTTTAAAGGTGAGTTTATCAGGTTTCCAAAGTCCAGTACTAACAGTGAACCTATGGCCAGTATCTAGGAAAAGTATCACTGGACTGGAACATATCAGTGACTTAAGGTTGAATGTGACCAGAAAATAGGAAGAAATATACTTTACACTTTTCTCGTGTTGAAATCATAATTTACAAGCTCACATTCTCTCAAAAAAGGACTAAATTTCCACTCCTTACCTAGCGTTGCTTTGGGTGAAGCCAAAATACTATCTGTCCATGCTTCTCCCAGAGTTTAGTATTTCATGGAGAAAGAGGACAGAGGATTAGCAATGGTGATGGTGCCCCACACTCCTCAGTAGAGCTCTGCAGGTAGCACAGTGGGGCAGTGCACATGGGGGTCAGGGAGTTGAGGGATTTCATCTCCTTAACCAGGGCTTTCTGGGTAGGGGATGCTGTACTTGTGCTCTGTACAAGTGCTCAAGAAGGAAGAGTGGCTTTTTAAAATTGTGTGTGTGTGTGTGCGTGTGTGTATCTATGCTTCACATACAGCCTCTGCACAGAATGTGGGAAACCCAGAGAGTGTAGGTGAGAGTAATATTCACCCAGGCTAGCAGAACCATGGGGTCAATACTGGTACACTCTGTAAACCAGCCCAAACCTGGGCAAAGAGGTCAACCTCCCGGCTTCATATCTGAGTAGAGGATATGACCAGCATCCAACTGGACCAAGAGTGAGGCCCTGGCATATTCTCTGTCCTTGTTGGCTCTTAGCAAACATGGTTGAACTCTTTTTTACTGGGACCCAATGCAACTCTGTCAAATTATAGATAGATGGTACAATTTAACAATAATAGATGGAAGGTAATCTGACAATCCTCTGGATGTTGAGATTATGAGATTATAAATGATTTTAATTTACTCTTTTTATTTCTAAAGTAATCCAAGCATAATATTTTAGTAATCAGAAAAATAAGGATTATCCTTAACTAGGAATAGAAAAACAACTAATATAAGTTTTAGATTTATCTGGGCACTAACCATGTCACTGGAACATTTCTTGCCTCTCTTTTTCATAGTTTGCATCTCTTGGTGTCTACTAAGAGACCCCAATGGTTCTATTTTACTTTGGAGTTCAGATGCTGTGAAGGTCAACTTCTGATTTGTCACACTCGTGGGTCAGGTGCAATGGTGAAGAAGGCAGGATTGCTTGGTCATTCAGATTTCTCCCTTCCTGGAGTAGCAACGCGAGAAGCCACACCTGAAATAACTCTCTGAACTCCACAATCTCCCCTCTTGCTCCGGTTGGAGGGTGTCAGAGTGTGCTGGGCAGCCAAGGTTATGGGGTCTGATGGGTCAGATCCGATTCATGTCTCTAATTGTGTTTTCAAGATGTAACACACCCAGGGAGATTTGTTCCAGATGGATGCAGTGCAAAATGAAAAATAAAATAAAACCCCCTCCAAGCACAATATTGTTCTAAATATTTCTTTGAGGTATCAGCAGGTTTTAAATCACTGGAAGACAGGCTGAAGGCATTCTCTACATCATGGTGCTCTCCCAGTTATTTGAAATTAATTTTAGTTTTAAAGGCTTTTCTAGGTAGCTCTTCTCTGCCTGTTATTGGCAACTTAGTATGTTAAAAATTTTCCAAAATAAAGGTACATGACAAGTCCTGATGTAACTAAGTCTGAAGTATGACACATCTAGTATTTTCTCTTAATGCATTAACATTTCTCTCTCTGTGTGTGTGTGCATGTGTATGCTTTAAAAGGTCAGAGGCAAAACAAAAGCTTTCCTTAGAAAATATTGAGTGTGAAATGTACATGTAATAGGTCAAACAATTTATTGAAATTAGGAAAGCAAATATTGTTGCTTGCATAAATATACAAGCTGTTAGGATATTTCAAAAAATTAAGTCAGGAAATTATGTGGTAATTTCTCAAAGTTATTAGATACCTTGTTTGATACATGTAGAACTAGTATTTAAAATGGTCATTAGAATATGTGAGCAAAAAACTATTTTGAGGGAGGATATTTTTGAAAGTAAAAACTTGGATTTATGTCAGTAAAAATAGTCATGCATTGGCTTACTAAACTGACCAGTTTGAGCTGGGTACTCTTGGTTTAATAACTAGCTAATAAAATTTACAACTAATGGAATATCTTTCCCTATTAAAATACTGCTTCATAGCTTCATACCAATTGGTTTTGTTGTTGGTGTTGGGAAGTCTAAAGCTTTATCCTTAGTACATTATAATTGGTGAAAACATTAAAAATCTAGGATTTTCCTTCTCTGATTTTGCATTAATTTGCATTTTCTCTCTGATTTAAGTAGCCCCTTAGAAAAATTTAGAAATCCTTACGTTCACTCTTAAATTTTAGAAGAAAAAAGAAATCCATCATAATCAAGAGTGTTATGTGTTTGATGAATAAAATCTCATTTGGGAAATCAATTTTGAGTTAAAGAAAATTAATTGTGTTAAGTATGGACTAGGAGATGTGGTCATTGCTCTGGGCCAGCTCAAGGGAAACATTGGCACACTTCTACAAGATGAGCATGTAAGAGAGTTATTAACTGATATGTTCAAATGCTGCACATTAATAAGCCTTAGGCAGTTTGCAAGAGCCCGCTGCATTGTTAGGTGACCAGTGAAGTGGTTTGCATGAAATTCTTCCTGCTGGGGATTCCATAATCTCTAAAACAAAAGAAATAATATAAGATTGTTTCCAGTGTTTAGGCTATGTCTACTAACATTGAACCTTTGTTCCCAATTTAGATTCTGATGTAAAGCTAAAATCCCAGAAATTTAGCAAATAGCTTGGGCTTTTTTTTTTTTTTTTTTTTTTTTTTTTTTTTTTTTTTAGCTAACCACCTTAACTCTAAGCCGTGGGAGCAGTTGGCTGAATTGTTTCAAGCCATGTACAGTGGAAGAACAATTTGTTGACAGCAGCCTAGAGTGGGTCTGAAGAGAGCTAGGGATCTTTGCATCAGGAGCACTTTGACACATTTGTTTGCTTTCCATCCTCACCCCTTCTTACCGACACAAGCTTTGGGTGGGCTGTTTCTTTACCTTGAAGTCCTGAAGCACCTCTTTGAGAGCAAAATTTGCAGATATGTAGCTATCTAAAGACCAGATATTTGATGTATCACCTTCCAATAAGATAGGAACTGTTTCAAATTGCTTCAATATGAATACTGTTTTAAATAATAACTAGTATGGTTTTAATACAGGAGAATAAAACACAAGTCAGGGATATCTTTTCCTTTTCAATAAGTCTCCAAAGGACTAGAGAAAACTTTCCAGCCTACATAGTTGAAAGGATTTGAATTTTGCAGAACCCCACATTATGTACAGATTTGAGTTGGAAAATGGCTCTTTACTCATTCTCTGTGTTGTTGGTCGATCGATTCTGTTTCTGTGAGCCTCCACGGACACAGTGCCATGTGTCAAGATTCACCAACAAAATCTTTCTCTATAAGCCTTAGGAGACCTTGCCAGTTCTAAATGGACTGTTTGGCAAAAGTGGAAATCAACATTGTTGCAGAGAGAGCTAACAATTCACAGGCTAACTGTCTTCTGAGTGCCATTTGATCTGGTGACATTTGGAGATGGAATCCCTGTGGGATTTTTAATTTACAATGAAAGCTGTTTGATGGGTATAGTGTAATGTGCCAAGCTGTGGCTACTGTGTTCTACATGCCAACCTTGTGTTTTTCAACATTTGTCGTCATGATCTTCCTGTTTATAGACTTGATACCTAATAGGACAGTTCAGAATGAACATGGGATTAGAATGCTCATTTTTGGTGGGTGGGGATGGGCTGGGGGACAGGGGGTGAAGAGGCCATTTGGACTCATTTTAGTTTATGATTTAAGGTAGTGCTCCTCCTGCAAAAATTTTATTTTGCGTCCTGTCCTATCAGTGTTTATCAAACTGAGAGCAAAATCATAATTGCTGGAGGCAGGACTGTGGGATCTACCTTTTCAGTGACAAACCTAGGTAAACTTTGAGAGCCATTGTTTTAGGTGTTTCCAGAGTCGTCATGGCCTGCTTCAGATGCTATGAAAGGAGGTGTAATATATTTCTCTCCTGTACCTCATCATCCTCTCCCCTCTGCAACACACACACTGGAGTTTTTTGCTTGGCATTTTGACAAGTTTTCATGTAGAAGAAATTAACCTGGATGGCTGAAATTGGATAGTGTAGGAATTTAGTGTATTCAGTGCCACCACAGGTTCATGCAGCACTGACACATAGCATAATTTGTCTAATACTCCAAGTGATTAATGGAGGAATGAGAGCTATAGAGGAAAACAATTTTCAGGATGCTTCCTGTGTTTTAAGTATACGCGGTCAGTTCCTTAGTATTGTTGTCTGTCATTATCATTACTATCATCATTAGCAATGTCAATTTAAAACATCGTGCTTTTAAAGTTTAGCTAGAAGTGTATTTCTATATGGTGGGAAAGACCTTGATGGAAAACTGATAGCCTATAACAGAGGACTATTCACATGTAAAGGAGCCAATGCTGAAATGCAACAATATTAAATTTAGTCATTTGTGCCTGGATTGATGTTTTTTAAATGAAATTATTGGTGATTTACCGCTTGGCCTAAGAGAACAAGCAAAAAAGATGGTCAAATACACATGCACCCAAAAAGTAGCATAATGTGTATATCTTGATATTCTACTGGAAGCATTAAAATGAGATAAATAATTGCTAGAAGGAAAACTAAAGATCTTATGCTTTGGGACTTTCAATACATATTTATTAATAAAATCAACACTATGGCCTAAGGCATATGGGTTTAGTTCATCAAATATTTCATGGAAAATTATGTTTGTTTTGGTGCAAAATATTTTGAAATTGTATGTAGAAAAATGAGTGGTCTTTGGGAATAGTGTTTGATAGGGTTCCAGGGAACAGATCAAGAAAATTTTTATGGTCATAAGATTTCGGACATACAATATTTACAATCACAGTAACTCCTTAATTTCAGGACTGTATGAGAAAAGCCATTTTAGAAACATTCATTGCATGTTACCAGAGAAGGAAGGTTGAGTCTCAACTTCGCCTGACGACTTCTGGAAGATGTCTTAGAACAGATGACTCTTAGGCTAGCTATCTATGATATGTAAAAGAAATGTTACCATAGCGTCATTGTTCCTAATACTTACCATTATTCATGTGGGAGGTCTGGTTTAGATGAGTTTTCATGGGGTTGACTTTAACTTTAGCCCGTGGTTCTGGACATCTTGGACTTCTGAATGTGTTTCTGACTATAAATACTATGGAAATGAAATCCTTCTGGGGCTTTGGTCAAATGCCTCTACCAATGCTCTTCAGCATGCTCTATTTAAGCTTAGAGACTAGTGAGCAAGCAGCTCTGGAAACGGTGTGAAATGTAGAGTTGAAACATTTGTGAGTGGGAAAGGCCATCACAGAAGTATTTAAATGATAGATTGAGATTTGGAAAACACAGTAGGCTAGACAAAGCATGTGGCTGCTGTTGTAATACCGTGTGTCTTTTTATTGAGGAAAGCTGGTGGTGTTGGGGTGGCTGGTTTATTGGGTTCCTTTTATTATTTCTCTCATTGTCTTCTCTTCATTTGTTCTATCTAGATAAATAGAGTTCACAAATACAGGAAAGGTAAATAGTATCTTACATTTTAAGTGGCTAGGCTAGATGAAGTATTTAGACTCAACTGAAGTGAAAATAGAATATGAAGTACTGTGCTGCCAACATGCTGTTAAACCACAATGTAGATTTAAGGCAAGCCTCCTGGAAGAGTGTTTCTCCATCATCAGTAAAGGTTTGAAGGGTGCAGCTAAAGAAAATCTTAGGCCGGCGCCGCGGCTCACTAGGCTAATCCTCCGCCTAGCGGCGCCGGCACACCAGGTTCTAGTCCCGGTCGGGGCGCCGGATTCTGTCCCGGTTGCCCCTCTTCCAGGCCAGCCCTCTGCTGTGGCCAGGGAGTGCAGTGGAGGATGGCCCAGGTGCTTGGGCCCTGCACCCCATGGGAGACCAGGAAAAGCACCTGGCTCCTGGCTCCTGCCATCGGATCAGCGCGGTGCGCCGGCCGCAGCGCGCCGGCCGCGGCGGCCATTGGAGGGTGAACCAACGGCAAAAGGAAGACCTTTCTCTCTGTCTCTCTCTCTCACTGTCCACTCTGCCTGTCAAAAAAATAAAAAATAAAAAAAAAAAAAAAGAAAATCTTAGATATTCAAGGGAAACATACTTCTTTAAAAAATTTCCTAACACAAACTTTCAAAATGATCCTCACTTAATGAATAATTTCATTTTGCCATATTGTCTGCTTTATCAAGCAGAGAACTCTATACTTTTATAAAGCAGATCCTATTAGAGTCACCAACTAGCATGACGCAGCACTAGTTGTAATTTGTGAGGCTGAGGCAGCCTTACTACATAATGTTATTTTAAAATTGCAAGTTTGATTTCAGCTGAAGTTGGGATAAGAACTTAAAAAAAAACCAAGCAAACAAAAAATACTAAAAATATCATGGAGAGGTGATAGGAAATATCATGATGATACTTTTCCTTAAAAGATAGTCCATGAGGCTTATGGTTAAAAAGCCCTTAAGAACCTCTGGAAATCAGGAGCTAGAAAATAACAATTTCACTGGCAAAATCTCTTTCTTGTTCAATGCAGAGTACCAAGGAAAAAAAATCAAATATCTCTCTTTCAATTTAAGTAAGTAGAACACAATCAAAGCAGTGCATGTGACATTTATCAAGCTTCAGAAGGAAAAAAAAAGAGATTGCTGGTCCCCTGTCAGTCACAGGGACAGCGATTTCTATATTTATCATTGATATGCATCACATAGAACCACAAGAAGGCTGACATCTAGGCGAAAACAGTCTAATGTTTTAGCAAGAAGTGAGTCATTCTGTGGTTGTTCTCTATACTTCTTGGCCTGGTTTTTGTGGCTGCTGCTACCTTCAATGTGCTTAACCTATGTAAATTATTTTCAGCATTAAGGATGAAATTTCTAATCAGTTAAACATATTATCAGACTCTAAGATAAATGACTGCATTGGCATTATGTCTGTATAAATGGAGTTTCTTATAATTGACTTCAAAATAGTAAGAGAAAAAGATACCATTTTAACTATGGTTCTGTGCATACATCCTCAAAGTCCTTGATTTTAGCAATCAAGCCATAAAATAACCATCGTATTGTCTTTCTAATTCACCTCCATATGAAAATTCCTTATGGAAGAACTGATAACCGTTGGTGAACTGAATGAGCTATTGAGGCATCTTGTAGAAAAATCTCTTTTGAGGGCTGAGTGACAAACTGCCCCTTGATCTTTTGATATGTTATTAACGATGATTTAAGCATAATAAGGTAGATGCACATGACGTTGGATTCCTCTGGTTTGTGTTTCACATATAGAGGATCCTTACTACCATTGTCACAATTTAATCTCACTGAAAAAGGACACCATAGCAGGTACTGCCTGGAGATACTGCAGTCATTTCCAAACTTGTTCAGGTAACTGAGAACCTGAGAACCAGGAAATTCTTTGTGGCACAGCACAGTAACAATTAAATAAACTAGAGGTATTAATTAGACACTTGGAACTCAAGCATACATTGTCTCCTACTAGATCTTCTGATAATCAAGTGGTAGGAACAATCAAAGGTTGAAGAAAATTAATTTGTAGGAGATTGACTTCATGTATATTTTACTCACTAGCCTACTGTTTCCTTTTGAAAATTGAGGAAAATTATTTTGGTTTAAAACTATCACATCTACTTTTGCGATTGCCAGTGTTTTGCCAGAGTTTCAAAAACGCTGCACCAAGATACTTTGTGCCTTGATCCTGGGCATGTTAGAACCACATGAATATTTTTTTCAGAATCCCTGGGACCCATGCCAGATGGATCTATTGCAAATTCTTGGGTATTTTGCTCTGGCATTTGCAATTAAAAAAAAAAACTTTCCAAGTGGCTCCAAATATGCAGCCAAGACTGAGAATATTATGCTGGGTAAGGCCAGGGATATACATTGAAGGAGATCCAAGGGGACTTGTCTGTGATAGGCAGGTCTGCCGGTACTGTTACTCTCTGAGTGTGCTCTGGTGGATTTAAACAGCAACTTCAGGCAAGAAGGTGCTCCAACTCCCAAGATTTATATAGTCAGCCTTTGTATCACATAAGCCAGTCCCACAAAGATGTGTCCCTTCTGCCATTTACTGGCTTATCATACAAATTAATTCCTTGAATGCCTGGTAAAAGCTTACTTCCCTCTGAGTTGGTAGTATTTTAGCCTAGTGTACTGGGCGTAGACAGTGAAGTCAGGCAAAGTTTGTTAAAATTCTGATTCGACCACAGCGATGTCAATACTTGACTTTCCCAACTTTTATTTCCTTATCTATACACTTGGAGTTAAGAAATAAGTTAAATCAGTCATCTTATGTAAACTCTAATTAATGGCTTGTATTTTTACTATTTATAACTTTGATCCACACTCCCCTTTGATACATGAAGTACCAGTATACCAGGGCTATTTTAAAATATTTGTGGAAAACAGAATTAAAAGGTAAGTTTATTTTGGTGCAAAAAATTTTGAAATCTCTGCATACAAAGGGACTTCAAAAAGTTCACAAAAATGCATATTACAAAGAAACTGCACAAATTAAAAAAATTGTACCAAAATAAACTTCTAATCCCATCATTCCATGAACTTTAAAAACTATGATTGTATCATTGTATCACAAGTGTGTTTGCCTCAGGATTTTGTGGTCTGGGTGTACAACTAGATTTCATGTACTTTTGTCAAAGACTTGGTATTCTATTCCTTGGTTACTCCTAGTCATCCTTCCAATGGCCCCAGTCCCAATCTTAGCTATAGTCTAGTCTTTATACTGTTGTCTGTGTAGTAGTTCTATTCTAAATGTTTACGACACTGTCCTTTCCTGATCTTGCAGTGCTATAGACTTCCCAATGTTAATATTGAAAAAAGCCACATGGATTTAAGTCTTCAGCAGTTCTGTTAAGAAATTAGGTAGAATTTTAAACATTTTGAAATATTTTTTAGATGCCGAGTACACTCACCATTTTAAATCAATGTGAAGACACAATGGTATTTTGATGTACAACCATTTTCATTAATAATCAGAGTCTGTATAATTGTTTAAATGCATACACAAAATCAGAAAATGTGCCAAGAATTGTCGGCAGACAATTTTCATGTATTACTTCTTCCTAATGTAAAATGAGTTACTGTGTCCTTTTTCTTTGCACTCAAATATAGCTTTGATTGTAACTAGGGACTGCCACTTGTGGTCCTGCAAGATTTCACACTGCAGTGCTAAGAGCAGATGGAAGAGGTGCTATAATATTACAATATAATCTTACAAATAGGTGTGAAGAATCAGCCTCCTAAAATTTCACAGGCTTCTGCTTCGAATGACTGCACCTATTTGGTTGCTGAAATTTTATAAGGTAATGAACGTTCCCCCTTTGAAGGCTCTCTGCATTTATTTTAGACTTCCATTCTCTCTCCATAATGCTTTATTTGGGATCCTGCCTATGAAGCTGAGACAGAGAAGAAGGCTGTTCAAAAAGCTGAGAATAGGCAGGGAGAGGGGCCTAAGGATTTTAATCCAGGATGAAGGTGTTTTCTGCATGCTTCAGGCCAAGGATGAGGAGCTAAAATGTATTAGGGAGGAAAGCCAAGGGCACACAATATGTATATATTCAAATTTCAGTTCACTGAGAAAATGAAAATTCCAGACTAAAAGGAACATCCATTGTACGGTAGATATGGCCACAGATACTTTTCTCTAATCGATGGAAACTTTCACTAGGTAACTTAGGTTCTAAATTTCCTTTTAGGGTTGGGCATTTGGCCTAGTGATCAGGTATCATGTATTGGAGTATCTGGGTTTGATACCTGGCTTCTAACTCCTGACCTCAGCTTCCTGCTATTGCAGGCCCTTAGAGATGGTGGTGATAACTCAAGTAGTTTCATTCCTGCCACTAATGTGGGAGACGTGGATTGAGTTCCAGGCTCCTGGCTTCAGCTTGGCCCAGCCATGGCCATTGCTAGTATTTGGGAAGAGAACCAGTGAATGGGTGCTCTATTTACTTGCCTGTTTGTCTAACTATCTTTCTACTTCTCAAGCAGATGAACAAAAGCATTTTTAAAGATTTTTTTTAGTTCATTAGTAAAGCAGGCACATTTCTTGAGATTTTTTTGATCTTTACTTCCTTCTGTTTATATTCTGAAGCTTTAAACTATCAATTTGAAAAAAATAAAAATGAAATTTTAAGCACTATTCACAAAATTAGTTCAAAATAATACTGACTATTGTCTTCAGGTTCTAGAAGTAAGTGGGTTTCATGGTACCCCTTCACTCCATGCAGAAATACCATGTAAGCTTGTACAACATTTTTTTTTTGCCAGAGAATTTGAGTGGGTTTTCAATGTGATAAAATTGGATGGTAACCCCCTATAATTATGCAGTACATACCTGGTGTCTTAATTATGTGACCTAATCTTCTTAAACAATACTTGAATTTCATGAAGTATTGCTACAATAATCATAAATAATATAATATAAGTATCTATTCAATACCAAGCAAGAGCGGAGTGTGCAGGTCCTATGAGGGTTATCAATAACTGAAAAGGCATCCACAATACCCTGTTTTCTTATCCCTAAAAGCATCTTTCACACAATTTCTCTGCCACCAAAGCCCATAAGTAAAGCCAGCATGGTAGGTCAAGTGTATCCCAAGGACTTCTTACAGGGTTTTCAAATCTACATGAGTAGGGCAAGTCCTCTTGGTGGTTTTTACAAATTATTGCATTGCACAATGTCCTGAAATCTATCCTATTTGAATTAGAGCTGTTCTGAAACAGAGTCATATTCCAGATGACAAAGTTATCACTCACTCATTAGCAACTGCTCATTGCTCTTCAAAAGCAGGGAAGCACATTCCTTTCCAATGAAGCCTGAAAGGAGTTGTATGCATGATGAAGAGAACTCTTCAGTGTTCAGTCAGCCTGCCCAGGCTATAGGATGCTGCTCTGCATAGCATTTAATGTAACCTACACAGCACCCTATGAAGTTAGTATAACTGTATTCATGTTGCTGGTGAGGGCAACTGACAGTGAGGCAAATTCCATTTTCCTAGACGCCCAACGTGCAAATGACATAGCAGAAATGCACCTCCAGTTTTCTGGCTTTCCAGTTTAATGTTTTTAACATTACAGCCTTTCCTGCTACAGTATGTGTTTGGGGTGGGCAAGACATATGTGTTCTGACCTGCTGATCATTCTAAGATCCCAGGTAGAATAGATGTTCTGGGGTGAGCTGTAGTTGCTGGCAAAGTGTGTGCTGGTTGTGTTGACTTGTCTGGTGATAAAAGGCCATTCTGAGTCTGAAGTTGGTTTTCATCAGCATCTCATGTGAGCAGCCATTTTACCCAGTAGCAGAAAAGAACAAGAGATGTTGACTTTGCTTTGCACTCCACAGCCTTTGTCTGCAGCAGCCTCCATTCTGGCACGGGTGCTCAGGGATGCCAAGTGTTCTCTCCACATACAGTGGCCTGTGCCCTTGCACAGTGTGCCAGTTATGAGCTTGGGTCTACAGGCAGTTAGATCCGTGTGAATTCTGGCAATGGGCTGTCCTTAGAAGCAATTAGGTGGCTGCATTGGATGAATGGCATAGTGATGTTGAAAGACCATGTCAAAAAGACTTTGGGTTTTGTGTCCTTGTGAGCATGATAACACCAAAGATTTTGAGGGGTTCTCAACCCATTGGTTAGCACTTGCTTAGCGGACATTTGTGTCTTGTCTATCATTTTAGGTCCTGTGTAGAAAAATTTTATAACAAAAGTTTTGGTCAAGCAAACTAATGCTCTAAGGCAACAGTCTTCATGTTGGAGTTCATGCAAACACTGGGAGTTGCATGAAGGCATCCCATACTCTTAACATTTGTATGCATTTCCCCCTAAAATCCATAGACCTGCGGTCTGCTGGTTCCCCTCCCTTTCACCCTCCATGATTTTCTCTCTCTCGGGCCACCAAATTATTTATCAACCAGCTGCAACATGTTTGAGGGTAATGAAGGCACCATTAATAATTATGCCAATGTAACAGGTATGAACCAGGCTGTTTTCAACAAAATTACTTTGTCCGGCCAGCTTATCCTTCTATTTTACAAAAGGAAGGCCAATGGCTGCCCCTTCCTAAGTCTTACTAAGAACAATCATCTCAGGTTGGGTAAATTTCCAGATGCCAAAAAAGAGCAATTGGCCATGCATAGCTCCATAGGGAACAACTAGTAATGGCAAGGCAAATAAGGTTTCAATTAGAAATTGTAAAGACTGCACCTTAGGCAGCCATGCAATGCGTTCACGGTAAGGCTTTTCTGTCTCCCTTTCCTTCTTAAGATTGGAATTCTAAAGTGAGATGATTGTCACAGCAACGTGTGTTAACACATTTATTTTAAAATGGAAAATGAAGCTAGGCTTTTTGGGAAGGAAAATTAATCTGATTTGGGTGATGGGTTTGACAACAAGGATCAGTGTTACAAACAAGGTTATATGACAGATATTTTCCTTAAATCACAAGAGTAAAACTTTCAGCTCTAGGGTTTTGAAAAAAAATGTTCTTAAGCTCATGCAAATTTTACCAAGTGCCATAAATTACACCCATAGCAACTATTAAGCATATTGCAATTTTAAATGTTAATTTAAGCACACATGAGTGTTACATGGTTTTTTACAATTCTCTTTGCAAAAATCTTTTAGGACCATTAGCAGCTTTTGCATTGAAGTAGTCATGATGTTTTCTGTCCTAGCCTCTAATCTCATAGATCTTGTGACAACCATAAGTGTTCCCACATATCCCACATATTTCCAAATGCCAACCATATGGAACTACTGTGGACCAATAACTCCTCAAATAGATGAGTTCCATGCTGGAGGTAGGAAGATCCTGCCACCTTGTCCAGTAGGGCAACTCAAGTGACCTGGCCTGGACACTTGACTTGTGGCAAGATCTGTCAGGATGTGAATATACTTAGTTCTAGAAAACTGCTTAGAGCTATTTTATTCTGAAATATGTATATGTTTTTGTCCCATTTGGCAACTAATTGGTAAATTTCCATTTAAACCGTAGAAGGATTTTGGACCACACTATGGTTGTCAATCTCACTACATAAACACTTTTTCCTTATACTAACAGACAATCATTTTATCTCATTTTATTCTTCAGTGACTTTTTTTTAAAAAGATTTATTTATTTATTTGTGAGGCAGAGTTACAGAGTGAGGGAGAGACAGAGAAAGAGGTCTTGCATCTGCTAGTTCACCCTCTAAGTGGTTGCAACGACCAGAGCTGGGCTGATTTGAATCCAGGAGCCAAGAGCTTCTTTTGGGTCTCCCACATGGGTAAAGGGCTCAAGCACTTGGGCCATCTTCTACTGATTTTCCGAGGCCATTAACAGAGAGCTGGATTGGAAGAGGAGCAGCCAGGACATGAACCTGTGCCCATATCAGATGCTAGCACTGCAGGCAGAGACTTAGCGCAAGCCTCCTTCAGTGACTTTTTTTTTTTTTTTTTTGACAGGCAGAGTTAGACAGTGAGAGAGAGAGAGACAGAGAGAAACGTCTTCCTTTTTCCATTGGTTCACCTCCCAAGTGGCCGCTCCGGCCAGCGCGTTGCGGCCGGCGCGCTGCACTGATCCAAAGCCAGGAGCCAGGTGCTTTCTCCTGGTCTCCCATGTGGGTGCAGGGCCCAAGGACTGGACCATCCTCCATTGCCCTCCTGGGCCACAGCAGAGAGCTGGACTGGAAGAGGAGCAACTGGGACAGAATCCGGTGCCCCAACCGGGACTAGAACCCGGGGTGCCGGCGCTGCAGGCGGAAGATTAGCCTAGTGAGTTGTGGCGCTGGCCTTCAGTGACTTTTAACACAGTGATTGATATAGAACCAGAAGGAAAATAATTGAAATTTTCTTTGAAAGGGGTAGAGAGAGAGAGAGAGAGAGAGAGAGATAGATATGGGGTCGGGAGGGAGATGAGGAGAAGAAGAAGAAGGAGGAAAAGGAAAAAAGAAGGATCTTCCATCAGCAGTTTCCCTCCCCCAGTGCTTGAAATAGCGAGGGCCTGGCCAGGGGCTTGTAACCCAATCCATGTCTACCGTGTGGATGGCAGGGACCCAACCACTTGAACCATCACCTGCTGCCTCCTAGGGTAGGCATAAGTAAGAAGCAGGAATTGGGTGCAGAGCCTGGACTTGAACCCTGGTGCTCTGATATGGAATGCAAGTATCTTATGCAGCACCTTAACTGCTGTACCAAATGCCTGCCCCTAAAAATATTTTTTGAGGAAAGTGAATGTAAGTTTTACTGGCCAATGCCCAGGGAGATGGACAATTTTAGAGGAGGGATCTTGAAAGGGGAAAGCAAATCATCTTTACACAGGAAAGAAAATGATGATGGGAATGATGCATTTACCCTTTTTTGTAAAGATTTAACTTAAATTTGATAAAATGAGGCTGAGTTTTCCCAGTTCTGGGAAAGGAAGAAGAGGGGATTAAAAAGAATAGGCTCAAGAGAAGGAGCTAACGCTTTGGAGGAGAGAATAAGAAAGGCCAAATGGCACTGTGGCAAGTGGCAGCTTGCTCACCTGTTAAAAGGAGAATCGTGAGCAGAGGAGTTACAGAGATATGGAAACCGGCTTGTTGTTGGACAAACAGGAACTCTCATTCTCATTCTTTACCTGTATCTCAGTAGTTCTGAGAAGGTCACTTCTCTCCAAACAGGTCACATATTTGACATGAAAATGTACAAACAAGTGACTTATTTTTTGTAGATTCTTAGAAAATGGTACCTCCCATATTTTATTTTGTTGGGCTTAGCAAAGAGTTGCTCACCAAACATGAAAAAAGTGTTTATAACAAAGAAGGCAGCATGCAGAGCACTCTCACAAGGCGGGAGGATTTATAAAAAGCATCTTCCACGGTTGCACTGTGCTTCTGGTATAAACTCTTCTCATATCAGCAAATTAGCCTATGAAAGTGTTAGTTGACTCATGCCTAATTAAAGAATGTCTCTATATCCAAGACAAAAACAATTAAATGAGTAATTTACAAAATTATTTTTTAACATTTGACAGAGCTAATTGTGCCGACACTGCTACTGTAGGTAACCCAAAACTAACTGCATTATAATTACAAAGTACTTTTCTTGTACAGATTTAACCCACAGCTCTAGGCTTCACAGATTTTCTTTCTTCTGCTTCTAAACTAGTAATTTTTCACAAAAGTTCATAAAACATTCTAAAATAGTATATCATTAGAAGGCAGTTAGTACAATAAGTTCACACCAGAAGACACAAATTACCACGATGTTGCTTGCTGCCAAGTTGTAAATCATGTACACAGTGCGATTTGATTGAAATAGATGAGCCTACAAATGAAAAAGATGGGTTGGCACATTGGATATTAATATTTATGAAGAATTTCTCTTTATTTGTTCATTTTTACCTTTTTGCTTCCTAGCAGTTGATATTAATAGTTAGGATGAAGTTTCAATAGGTATTTCTTTGGAAGTCCTTAAGACAGTAGAATATTATTTAATATGCTACAGAGAGGAAATCATATAAGACTGTTTAAACCAAGAGTTTGTTATAGTTTTTCTTCCTATTTCTGTTGCCACTGACCAGATTCAGACCCTTATCTCACGGTTACACTGTTTAATAGTAGCTTAAGTTGTCTCTCTTTCCTGTATCTCCTCCATTTACTTCACTTTGCCTCCTTAAGTTCCTCAGAACCTCCCTGATCATTTCCACCCCTCAATGGCTCAATGGCCCTTTCTATCAATAATTTATTTACAAACTACATAGTATACCAATGGAAAGTAGCTGCAATTTCTTCAGTACTTCACCAGACACTTGAGGGTATGTTTGTACATCATTCTACCTAATCTTCACAATAAATTTATAAGGGAGATATCCTTATTCCTTTTAGGGATAAGGGAAGAGAATCTAAGAGAGTTTGAGTAATATTCTCAATTGTTAATGGTAGAATTCAGATTTGGTCTGATTCCAAAATCTATGAGTTTAATTGTGAGGCTATACTTCCTCCAAAGAGATTCCAAGATTTGATCTTAATTTACCTCTTGCCTTTACTGTCAATTACTTTTCTATATCTAATAGCATTCATTGTAAAATGTTTAGTAAATTGTTTATGTGCCAGGATGCATGCATTGGTAAGGGAGAGTTGGTCCCTGCCCTCCTATTGCTTATGATCTTTTAATGATAGAATGTGTGGGCTCCAGAAAACCTGGTCACATTGCTTCCCATTTCTTTTGCTTTTCTGAAACTTTCTTGTTGGATCCTATTCATCCTTATAAGACTATCTTATCTCCTTTCCATCTGTTTTATCTAACTAAACTTCCCAAATCATTGGAAGTTTCTTCTCTGAACTTAACATTTCATGTTAATTTCCTGTGTTTGTATTATAGCTCTACCCATCAATGAGCTATGTGACCTTGGGAAAGTGACTTAACGTCTGTGTACTTCAGTTTCCTTACCTATACCTATAAATGGGGATAATAATATGAGTGTACTTCAAAAATTTCATGGAAAATATACATTATAAAGACAACTATGCTTGGATTTAGCTTTGTTCTTTCTATATTCTTAAAGTTTATTCAGGAATAGAAATAAATCCAACTTTTTCTGGTGATTTTATCTGCCTATTTGTGTATAATAAACTCATTAAAAATGAAGACTATAGGGCTGGCCTTGTGGTATAGTGGGTAAAGCCGGCTACAACACTGGCATTCCATACGAGTGCTGGTTCAAGTCCTGGCTGTTCCACTTCCAATTCAGCTCCCTGCTAATGGCCTGGGAAATACAGCAGAGGATGGACCAAATGCTTGGACCCCTGCCACCCATGTGGGAGATCTGGAAGAAGCTCTTATCTCCCGGCCATGGCCTGGCCCAGCCCCAACCATTGCAATCACCTTGGGAGTGAACCATCAGACGGAAGAGATCACTTTCTCTCTCTCTCTCTCTCTCTCTCTCTCTCTCTCTCTCTTATTCTCTCTCTTTCTCTGTCCCTCTCTTTCTCCCTCTCTCTCTCTCTGCCTCTCTCTTTATCTCTGTAGCTCTTTCAAAAAATAAATAAATCTTTTTTTAAAAGAAGACTATGATTTAGGGTATATTAGTAGAATCTTTTGTACCTAATTTTATTACTTGTTTCTAAGTTCTGGATCCTGAAGCTTTGATTGCATTTTAGAGCTCCTAACTCATGTGCTTTGGAAAGCAGCTATAAAAATAATCTTTTCCAGAAAATTACTGCTTTTAGGGCCAAATATTTAGAAAATTTAAAAGGTCAGAGGCCAACGTGCATTGTAGTCATAAAAATGTTAAAGGATCATTTTGTTCAAGGATGGAACAATCAGTTTCTGTATAATTTGGCTCATTATTTCCTAGTGAAATCTGGTTGCTTGGGATGATCTCTGACAATGGAGATTCTCATAGTCTAAGAAAATACAAATTCCTAGAGAAAGCTTAGATTCCATTTTTCAAATATTTTTATTTCCTCATGCATGAGTGAGCTCTGAACACACATGTATAGTTGATGAAAAGATACTCTTAAGTTAAGGAAAGAAAAATGGAATCAGGGTTTTGTGCCTGGTGAAAATGAACTTGTGCAACGCTGAGACACTCTGAAACAGACATTCTACTAGATAGTTTGCATGTCATTTTATTAGAGAATATTTGATGGAATTTATTTCTGAAAGCAGGCTAACATGAGTGTAAACATCTTAGTTCAAGCAAAAATGAAGTGTATTTTATGATGTGAGTGAGAAATCCAACTCGATTCAGGGATGCAATTGATACCATTGAGACTGATCCCTTTTAGCTCTGCTTTTCTCAATGCTGATTCCACATTCAAGAAGACTCTTCCACATAGATAGAAAGATGACCACTGCTTGATCTAGTCTGGATTTAGTTTCTGCTAGGAATTTAAGCAAAATCTAGTGAGGAAATCTGATCAGCCTCACCTAGATCTTGTGTCTGTCCTTAAACCACCCCTTTGCCTAGAGGAAGGGATGAGGTCATCCAATTGGCTTGTCTGTGTCATGTGTTTACTCTCAATCTGGTGGAAGCAAGACCCTTACACATAGGAAGAGCAGTGTCCAAAATGGAAAGATAGTAATGATTACCTACCAGAAAAGAAATAAAAGCATTAATTACATTCTAGGCTATGTGGAGTGGGTGTGGCAGATATTTATAAAGTAAACAATAATAAAGATTTAATGTCCTCTTGACACTCTGTCCTTAACTCCATCAGCCTGGGAAGTTGTGTATGGTGCACATTTCTAAGTACAGTCTCAGTTCAGGTTTGAGAGGGTGGAAGATGTCTCTGTTTCTCTCTCCCTCTCTATAACTATGGCTTTCAAATGAAGTAAATAAATCTTTTAAGAAAGGATTTTATGTTTAGTGAGAAAAACCTACCAAGTAACCACACAATTGTTAGAGCACACTAGGGGGTGCATAGACAAAGGCCAGACTTGAATAGAAAGGATGGTCAGGAAAGCTTCTCTGTGAAAGTGTCCTTGATCCTAAATGTGCAGTGGTTAGCTGGGGAGAGAATAAGAGAGCTGTCCAAGGTCTAAGTAAGAGGAGCAGAATCTACAGAGATTCAAAGTTGTAAGAGAATGGAATGAGTCTGGTATGGTGCAGTATGCATGAAGTGTATGGGAGATTATTAGCAGATGAGAAAACCAAGGCGGAAGCACAGGTAAGACTGTGAGGAACTTTGTTTTAGTCTGTTTTCAAGTGCTGAATAGCTGGTAGTGAGGAACTTATGAAGAAAAAAGTTTGATTTTGTCTCATAGTTATGAAGGTTCAAGATTGGTTGACCACATCTGGTGAGGGCCTCATGTTGTCATAATGTAATAGAGAAAATGGCTGAAGGCAAGCAGGGATGTGCAGGAGAGGCCAAACATGAGGGGTAACCTGGTTTTATAACAATCTGCTTTCATTGCCATAAATCCAATTCCACAAGAAAGCATTAATTACTCACAAGGGCTGCACCCCCATGACCCAAACGCTTCCCACTAGATTTCCCACCCCTGGCTCTGATGCAATAACAGTCAAGTTTCAACACAACTTTCACAGAGGACAAAATATATTCAAACTGCTGCAGATTTTCAAGCTGTGTAAGACATTGGATTTTATTCTTAAAAAATTAACCATCTCTTATCTTTCTCTACTTGACAGAATCTTTGTCTCATTCAAAGGTTTTTGTGAATGGCATTTGAATTCCATCTGTCATCTTTTTCACGTGAAATATGCACGCTTCAATTCACCAGGACAATTAGGTTCTGCCTCTGCATGGCTGTATTTTAAAAGCATATTCTGGGTCATATTTCTTGAATAATTGTAAGAAATGAACTCTTCCTGGATTTCCAAACTCTATTGAGACTTACTGTATTCCACCGAATCTTCAGTGTAGATCACCATAACATTCTGAAAATGTTTAGCTGATTTTGGAGATGGAAGAGTAGACACTTAATCTTGGAGTAATCTAATGTTGCCAAAGGGCCCACTTAATCAAAAATATGTTCTAATGAGTCTAAGACCATGATTGAAATTATTTCTTAAATATCTTCTAGGATAACAATGGGCATACATTTGAGAAGCAATAAAACCAAATCATACCCAGGGAGGAAAACAGCCTGGTCCACAGATACCCTAGACTGTATTTATTGATCAGATTTCATATGAGCTTTAATGGATTTTAAGAGGAAGAGATCAGGAACAAAGAACATGGGCCGGCGCCACAGCTCACTTGGCTAATCCTTCGCCTGCTGCGCTGGCACCCTGGGTTCTAGTCCCAGTTGGGGTGCCGGTTCTGTCCCGGTTGCCCCTCTTCCAGTCCAGCTGTCTGCTGTGGCCCGGGAAGGCAGTGGGGGATGGCCCAGGTGCCTGGACTCTGCACCCACATGGAGGAAACACCTGGCTCCTGGCTTTGGATTGGCACAGCGCGCCAGCCGTAGCACACTGGCCGAAGCACGCCGGCCGTGGCGGCCTTTGAGGGGGTGAACCAATGGAAGGAAGACCTTTCTCTCTGTCTCTCTCTCTCTCACTATCTAACTCTGCCTGTCAAAAACAAAACAAAAACAAAACAAAACAGGAACAAAGAACATGGAGTGCCTCTCAAGTTTGTCAGCCTCCTCTATCACTCACCCCTGGAAGGAGATTTCTTGCCTGCAGAAATTCTGATGGTCTGCAGACATACAGAGGACGCCAGAGAAGTTTTAGTGTGCTTCACAAATTATAGCTAACAAATTAGGAGAAAAATGCTGTTGTGTTAAAAATTTTAAATTTTATATTTATATAAGGGGACCAAATTTCATGTGTACAGATTTAAGAGCAGGATGCGATTTCCCACTCTATCCTATTTGCCCACATTCCCACCCTCCCTCCTCCTTCCTGTTTTTTCTTTTTAATTTGTGCAGTGACATACTTTATTTTATAATCACCAAATAAAGAATTCAACAAGCTATAAGTAGAAAACCCACTTAGAATATAGACAAGGCTGTAAACAATACTCCCATAACAAAAGGTCAATTTTGCTCATATATATTACATTTTTTGTGCTCTGAATATTAATTTCCACAAATCAGGTAAAACATGATATTTGTCATTTTGAGGATTGCAGAGCATGAAAAAAGAAAAGTTTACACTTTTGAACCTAGAAGAAGTGTGCTATTTGTATCCTGAGAATAAATGTAGTCCTCCACCAAAAGAAAACTCACAGCTATTTGGGAGAGATAGGCTAGAATATCAGCATGTTCTAGAACATACTAGAAAGGAACCAAAGGGGAGATATTTAAACTTGATCAGGCAGCAAACCCACATTTCCACTCTTCTTGTAAATATTGAAGGAAGTGGGAGAAGGAGGTGGAATGGAAGGAGTGGCACCCTTCCCCTCCTTCTCAGAGTGCTGCACAATTGCTAGGCAAGGTGGTAACCTGGCTGTTCCTCTGTTTTGATCCCATTTGCTCCCAAACTCATGACTATAGTTTACTTTGACTTTATCTTTTCTTATTAGAGAGGCCCTATTTACACAAGGCAAAATCACCTTATCTTTAAAAATACTATATATTAAATACTCTATATTAAAGAGTTTTGTGTATGCATGTGGTTATGGGCACCAGACTGTACCCCAAGGCTCCAAGTCGTCATCTCCTTCTGCATAGATGAGGCCAACAGGGCTGTTTTCTACAAGTTATAGTGCTGCCCTCGCTGCTGTGGCTGTGTGTGTGTGTGTGTTTTTTTTTCCAAAAATTCCATCAGCAGAAGAGAAATATTGTCTAAAACGACTTTGTAGATACAGCTATAAAAATGTGCTTAGACTTCCTTACTCATTGGCTCATTGAAGTTGCTTTGCATGTGAGGTAAATTGAGGGTCTCTGCAAAGCTGAGTCAATCCCGTATGCTCTCCTTCATCAAGTACTGTGGGGTTGAACTGTACTAATTTTGCCTTTGGATTAAGAACTGGCTTCAAGAAAGTTGTGCTAAAAGAAACCTGTGGTACTGTTGTGCCTGGGAGGAGGAAACATGGTGTAAGGATGACAAACACAAGTCATAAAAGTTACTTGTCCTTCATTCCTGAGCTGTGGCGAACACTGCAATTCAACCAGGGTGCGCTTTGCCACTGAATCTCCTTGGAGCCTTGGAATCCTGGCCAGCATGTGCCCAGGAGGCATTACTGATCAATTAGGATTGGTATTGGGTAGAAATCTATTTGCTGTCGGTGCCACAACCATGAATTCTGGGACAGACAAACTTCATGATCTACCTCTAAGCTGCCTCTGCCCACGTTCCTTGAATTTCTCTATGCTCTAATTCCAATAGAAAGGAGAGCGAGGAGTTGCACCAAAATATTAACTAATACCCACTCCATTAATTTTTGCTATTCTATCACACTTTTAGGCTTTATTCTATCATAATTTTAGGCTTTTAGACTTTCTGGAAGTTCTCTGTTGGGTAGACATTGATATGGAAAAAAAAATTATATTGGAACTCCATTAGGACCACATCTTGTAAACCTAAAGAAGATATTTTCTAATCTCTTTCCTTTTTGAACTTCTTTTTTTTTTTAGCTATTCAATAAAAATGTGTTTAATTTATGTACATTACCGGTGATTATGTATTATACTTCATTATTATAACTTTTACACATGTATAGTTTTTCTTTGTCCTATTAATAAGATATAATTTTAGGGGCTGGCGCTGTGGTACAGCAAGTTAACGCCCTGGCCTGAAGTGCTGGCATCCCACATGGGCTCTGGTTCGAGAACCAGCTGCTCATTCCGATCCAGCTCTCTGCTATGAACTTCCCCATCATTACTCATTAAAATCTTTTCTGATATATTTTAAAAGGTATCACTTCCTGTTCTCAGCCTCTTTATCTGAGTTTCCAAACAAATGAACTCATTTCATCCAAAGAAAAGTTATGTTAAATGGAATCTATTTCAGTTTCCCAACTCAGGTAAGAGGTGAGATATAAAGTAATAAAAATACATCTTGCTTGTTTCCAAGGTCCTCTCTGTTACTCGCTCACAGATGTATTACCAGGTAGGTAAAAAACACAACTTTCAGGAGAATTTTGGAAAAATATATTCAGAAGGAATTAGTGCTGCCCAATAGGAAAAGGGGTATTAAGGGGATATTTAAAAACAAACATTCTGGAATTTATCCCCTACAATGTTTTTATATTGGCCTTTCCTCTTTGGACTGCTTGATGATCAGGGATTGTGGTCTTGGGTAATTTTCATATTGTTTTTAGTTTTGTCTTGAAACTATTAGACATATTTTTAAAAGCTGTATACAGTGAAGTTCATTTATATAGTTCTGAGTAATTTTTTCCTGTGCTGCTGTTCACATCTTTAGCCCTGCCAAAAAGAACATAGGCTTCAAATTAATTTTTCCTACACATAGTACAATGTATGTGTTCTGCCTTTATTTTGGTCATTGTGAGGTCACCAATTTTGTTTTCCCTTTGGTATCCAATATTCTTAGACAATTTTATGTGGCCTCGGAGAGCCTCAGAGGGAACAGATGTTGTATAAACCATCTCCCCCGCATCTTTTCCCACTTATATTTTCCTTTTGAAAGAAAAAAAAACAGCAGATAATTCTCTGAGTGTGGACCTTTTTCTTTTTTACACACTCAGAAGCTATTTATTAAATCCCTCTCACCTCTATTGTAGTAGAGAATGCTCCTTTTTGACTGAAATGACCAGTAAATTCTTTGAGCTGCACAGAGAAGTTAAGGGATATTTTCGAGAGATACCCATCACTCTGGTAGCACATATAAGCCACTGGTTTCCATATTTCTTAATCCCTTTATCTGGAGACCTTTTCAATCCATATTAAGTTCCAGCAAAGGTCATCCGGTCCAGGTCCTTATGTTAGCATTTTTGACAAGGACTTATCATCCTCCTTGATTGAGACACAAAGACAATGTCAGTGTCTGTGAACCTTAATATCTAGATATTATACCCATGGATGTTTTAGTTTGCCAACTCAAAGCCAAAATGCATGTCACAGCTTTCATTCTTTCTCTCTGTGTAAATTTTGTACCCCTCTCCGGCAAATGTTTGAAATAAGCTGAACAAACAGAACACAGTGGGTAACCTGAGGAGTGTTCTAATCAGAAATATTTTCACTCATGGGGAAAGGCTTTATATAACCCACTAGGAACTGAGATTTGAGCCACCCATCACAAATCTATAAAGCATTGAAATAGGGATGTATTTTAGTCAGATCTCCAAATCCATATTTATTTTTTCACTCAGCTGCTCTTGAAAACCTTCATCGTAAGTTCTACAAATGCTTAAATCTTTCTATCTATTGGTTAATGCCTTCAAATATCAACTGCATTCCAAGTTAACCTTTTCTATTACATTTTTTCTTCTTCAGCTTTCCAAGTGTTGGAGATCAATGTAAAAGCACAGGTGTACCAAAAAGACAAAGGCAGAGTAAAATCTACCCTTACACATTGCCTGTTTCAATAACTTCCAACATATCACAGAGTGCTAGAGTCCAGTGTCTTCTATACAATTATTTGGTTCTTCAGCATTAACATAATGAAACACATTAAAATATTTCTTTTTATTTAGCTTTCTTTTTTTAATTTTTTAAATTAAAATTTTTTTTTTACTTTTTATTTTTTGACAGGCAGAGTTAGTGAGAGAGAGAGAGAGACAGAGAGAAAGGTCTTCCTTTTTTCCATTGGTTCACTCCCCAAGTGGCTGCTACGGCCAGTGTGCATTGTGGCCGGTGCGCTGTGCCGATCCGAAGCCAGGAGCCAGGTGCTTCTCCTGGTCTCCCATGGGGTGCAGGGCCCAAGGACCTGGGCCATCCTCCACTGCACTCCCAGGCCACAGCAGAGAGCTGGACTGGAAGAGGAGCAACCAGGACAGAATCTGGGGTCCTGGCGCCGCAGGCGGAGGATTAGCCTAGTGAGCCACGGTGCTGGCTTATTTATTTTTCTAAAAATTTATTTTACTCTTTAATGTATCCTATTAAAGTTGTATATTCTAGCACAAATATACAGTTTAAACTCAAAATAAATTAAATGCCTATGTATTTACTAATCAGCTTGAGAAATAAAAAGTTTTCAGTACCTTCTAAGCTCTTTAAGTGCTCTTCCCTTAATACTACCCTGTCTACTTAGAGAAAACTACTATCTTGAAAGTTAATTACCATCCCTTGCTTTGCTTTCTTTCTTTTAAAATATTTGTTTATTCAAAGGCAGAGTGACACAGAGAGGGGCATATGTAGGGGAGGGAGAGAGAAAGAGAACTTCCATCTGCTGGTTCACTCCCCAAATGTCTGCCAGGAGCCAGTTACACCATGTAGACACCGCACATACATGTCAGAAACCCAAATATTTGGGCCATTATTCTGTACTTCCAGGGTGTTTTAGCAGGAAGTATGGCATAGCCAGGGCTCAAATCTGGCATCCCAGTATTGGATGTAGGCATCCCAAGTGCCAGGTTATCCTGTGCCACAGCACCTGCTCCCTCTCTTTGCTTTTCTTGAAAGCTTTATCTGTGTGTTCCCACAAGTGATTTTTTTAATACATGGCATTTGAACTTTATATAAATTGTAGTCTGTTTGATTACATCAACATTATGCCTGCGCAATCTACACATGTTAATATGGGTAGCTATAATTCATTTATTTTCACTAATGTCTAGTATGAGGAGTCTTCAAAATGTTCATGAAAAAGGTATATTATGAAAAAATTACTCCTGGATTTCAAAATTTTGGAGACCAAAATATTTACCTTTTAATCCCATTTCCATGAATTTTTGGAGTACTCTTATATTCCATTATATATATAAAAACATAATTTAGTTATTCTCTTGTCAGAGGGACATTTTCAATTTGTTCTAGTATTTTCCTATTGAAAGTCTCATTGCTAGATTTTTTTTTCTTTTTTAGGTTTATTTATTTATTTGTGTGTGTGTGTGTGAGAGAGAGAGAGAGAGAGAGAAAGAGAGAGATAGATCTTCCATCTTCTGGTTCACTTTCCAAATGGCCACAATGGCCAGAGATTTTTGGTCCATGGCTCCTGATAGATAACACTAAGAGTTTTTCTGAAATGTAAATCTAGGAATAAAATTACCAAATCATAGAGAAGAGGCATCTTCCACTTTCCTTGATATTGCTAGTCTGCATTTTATTTTTATTCCTTTTTAAGGGATATTAAAGAAATGAACATTTTGAATGGAGTTTCATAATGATATTGATTTCTGTTCCTGCCCTCCTATGCCTGACATAATAAAACGATCACCCTGACTTACAATTGCAAACCATAGATATGTATGAAGCTGTTGCTGATGGCTTTTGCGTTTTTAATTTTTTTAAACGATTTTATTTATTTATTTGAGAGGTAGAGTTACAGACAGTGAGAGGGAGAGACAGAGAAAGAGGTCTTCCTCCCGCTGTTTCCATCCCTGTCACAACCAGATGATGCTGCCAGTTATACCACTGTGCTTTCTCTTGCCACATCTGACTGCTTGATAGATAAACATTTGACTCAAGCTAGATCAGTGAGAGAGGTCTTCCCTGGGAGTCTTCGGAGTACAGCTGGAGAAGATAATTCAGTCCTCTCTGTGATGGAAGCTATGAAGCTTAGGAGCTGTCACGTACTAGGTGTCCTGTCACATGAAGATTCTCCTGTGAGGGGCTGGCACTGTGGCATACTGGGTAAAGCCTGTGTTTGCAGTACTGTCATCCCATATAGGTGCCAGTTCGAGTCCCAGCTGCTCCACTTCTGATCCAGCTCCCTGCTAATGGCCTGGGAAAGCAGTGGAAGAGAGCCCAAGTGCTTGTGCCCTTGCATCCATATGGGAGACCCAGAAGAATCTTCTACGTCCTGACTTCGGATAGGCACAGCTCTGGCCATTGCAGCCACTCGGGAAGTGGACCAGCAGATGGAAGATCTTCTCTGTCTGTTTCTCTCTCTGTAACTCTGCCTTTCAAATAAATAAATAAATCTTAAAAAAAAATCTACTGCGAGAAGAGAAAGTAAACCTACTAGGCAGAAAATAAGTAGATATATGAAATGGGAGAATACACACTCTCCTGTCCTTTCTGTAGTCCTGTGAGCCATTAAATTCCTCTTTCCTTAACCAAGTTGAGTAAGATTTCTGTTTTCTGCAATCAAAGGCCTTACTAACATAGTGTCATGATTATATCTTCATTGTATTTAGGCAAGTTTTACCTATATCAGCTAATGGTATTATTTCCTACCATTCTGAAGGCTGTTGTAACAGAGTAGGAACTATCCTGAGATGAGACAGAGTAAATGGAATCCTACATCCTGTGCTGAAATTGGCAATAGGGATGAATGAGAGAATGGAGCCTCTAAGAAGGTAGGGACAGCATTGGGCAAGGTGTTGACATGCAGCACCGGCATCCCATATGCTGATTAGAGTCCTGGCTGTTCCAGTTCCCATCCTGTTCCCTGTTAGTGTGCCTGGGTGAGCAGTAGAGGATGGCCCAAGTCTTTGGGACCCTGCACCCACATGGGAGACCCTGAAGAAGTCCTGGCTCCTGGTTTTGGCCTGGTTCACTCCTGGCTGTTGCAGCCATTTGGGAAGTAAACCAGCGAGTGGAAGATAGTCTGTCTCTCCCTCCCTCCCTCCCCCTCCCTTCCTCCCTCCCTCTCTCTCTCTCTCTCTTTTCCCCTCCCTATTCTTTCCGAAATTCCTCCAAATAGATGAAATAAATCTTAAAAAAACCAAGAAGGTAAAAAGACAATAAATTATTTTCTTGCTATCTTTTTCTCTCTGGAACCTCCTCTCTCTTTTCTGTGTCTGCTTTATTTTCATTTCCCTTTATAGGCTGGTTTTCTTTACCTGCTCATAATTCATGGTCCTTAGCCCTGACTTTCCACAGCTTACAAATCCAGCATTCAAATTTCAGGGAGATTCAGATTGGCCTAAATTTGGTCTTGTGTTCACCCTGGTCCAATTACTGGCACTTGAAACAACTTGTTGCCCATGCAGCTGCGAACAAGCTAGCTGAAAATCTGAGAGGAAGATTTGGGAACATCATCTAGCAATGAAGTGGGTGAAGAGAGGAAACCATTGACTTGTCTTGTTGCTATATTAACCTATACCAAGGCAGTTACTTTATATATACTCTAGATTAGTTTGTACGGTATGCAGATTGAACTATCGCATCCCTCAGTGTTCTGCCTTCCACTTGTCTTTGATCCTGGTGTTTGAGTTACAGTTTTTAATGCCGGGAAATCTGAACCCTGTTTTGTTTTGTTTTGCTATAGTGTATTTCCTTGGTTACTCAGAAGAGATGTATCTATAACTCCCATGTTAGTGGTAAGGGCATATGGGCTGGAGCCAGGAGAGCACAGAAGAGAATTATATGCAATGACTTGAGCCATGATTCCTCATCTACAAAAGGGGACTAATATGCATGTCCCTCCTCTCTTACAAAGGGGTAACAAAAGTTGAATGAGATATCAGGCTGATGTGTAACCTGCGGAGCAGTTCCAAATAAATGGTAATTAGACTGTGGTTCTCAAGCCCAGAGTAGATGGCCCATAATTTCATAATGATTTGTGAGGGGTAAATGATTTATTGCCAGATATTTATTGCTTGTCATAAAGATCCAACATTTATGAAGCATTTTAAGAAAATATGATCTGCTCAAAGTGATATATGTACTATATCACTGTCATTAATTTGCATTCCCATATTTTCCTTAATGGTAACACAATGAATACAGTTTGAGATAGTCTGACAATAATTGCCTATAATTTTGAACCACTCTGCTTGGAGTGTGTCATATGTTTGATTTTTCTGCCAAGCAGCAGACTATGTGCATGCCTGAAAACTGGTGTTCATTAGTCTACAAGCTATGCAATGCAGGATTTTTCTTTCCCTCATTCACTCCTGTGTGCTCAGCAGCTATTCTAGTGCACGCAACATGGGAGATTCTCAGTAACTGTTGAAATGACCCCGAAGCGGACATTCCGAGGGGCCACAATTTTGTTTTTGCCATATATACTAGAATACCATTCTTTTACTAAGTGGGGAGGCTTATGTTGGGTTTTTCATTTGTTTGTTTTTTGCTCACCTTCATCTAGGAGAAAAAGTGATGCTCATGGTATTTGTGGATGATTTCAGTTGTTCCTTTGAGGTTTTAGAGAGTTTTGAACATAGAGGGATTCATTCTCTAATTGCAAGATCCTTCTCTACCTGTGCCTTCTGGGTCATGAGAGATCTGTTGATGCATTAAGGAAAATAATTGGAAAAACACAAAGTCTTAGTGTAGAAGATAGTACCTGGAAGCTAAAGCTTGAAGGGTTCTCCCTTGTTTTGAGGGGAAATAAAACGAAATCTTTAATGAGGAAGAAATTTGAATTTCTCTAAGAATGAGCTATAGAAGACACTGATCAACTATGGGATCAGAAAATGAGACAAAGGGCTATAATCGGCTACTTTGGATTTCAAACATTATTTCATTTTTTAAAAGTTGGTAATGAGGAGTAATGTGATTTCCTGTGGTGTGGGCAGAGTGGGTGTTGGGGAAGAGAACAATTGCTCCTTTGAGGGAGCTTGTTGGGTGCTTGCCTCCTGGAGTTAGATTTTTCTATTTAAAAGAGCCATCTGCTTCATCAGACTCTCCAAGATCAGGCATTATCTGCAGGGAGTTCCACAGCATCTTAAAACTGAGAACTACAGCAAAGTTTTATGTTAATGCCAGAAACCAGATGTTAACCAGATTGTCAAGTTCTCTTTTCCTCCCAGAACCAAAGATTTCAAGTGGGGCTGAATTAATGCAAATCTTGGACAACACTTAGGATTAGAATTTGAGCTAACTTTGACCTCCTGAGGCCTCTGTTCATGGAACTCTTCTAAACAGTTAAGGGAGCTCTGTTCATGATTAAAAAAATAATAAAAAACCACAAAACACCACCCCCCATAAGCAGAGGAGTTTATGAGGGAAGAAATTCTGGCCTTCCAGATTCCCTAGTGCACATTACTTATGGAAAAAATTACACATAGGAAATGCTGGGGAATTCAATAGATACTCTCAGTACTGCTTTCTTAATCCAATATATGTTTCTCTATATTTTGGATGAGGTTTCATTTCTGGTTGTACCCTTTAGGTGGCCTATTGATTTCAAAAAGATTGAGTAGAGGAAAAAATACGTAATGAAAATGAAGAATGAAAATTGTTCCTTTCTGCTTCCGCCAAGAGCTGACATTTGAATATCTGAGTTATTTGGACTGGGACCCTCAATAGAGATTTAGAAGCACAGAGATAGGTATGTAATTTCTAGAAACAAGTGCTGAGGGAAGCTGTGTGGTCAAGTGCTCTGGGAGTAGCAAGACCTCCATATTTTTTGACAAGTGCAAATTTATTTTCTAATATTATCGGTATCAGAGGTTCTCTGCTCTTACCAAAAAAGGCGACATTCATGTATTTTTAAGGACGTAAAACTCTTTCACATTTTCCCCTCTTAATTTCCTAGGAAATTAAACAAAATCAAAACAACTAAGTGACTAAATAACAACAGCACAACAAAACCAAACGAGGGGTCTGCATTGTGGCACAGTGGGTTAAGATTCCAAGTGCTTGGGCCCCTGCCACCCACATGGGACATCTGGATGGAGTCCCTGGCTCTTGGCTTCAGCCTGGCCTAGCTCCAGCCATTGAAGTCATTTGTTGAGTGAAGCAGTGAATGGAAGATATCTCTCGCTCTTGCTCTATAACTCTGCATTTCAAATAAGTAAATCTTTAAAACAAAACAAAACGAGAGCCAATTCTTGTCTGTAATGGGTTCTGTTACAGAACACTCCCCAAATTGGGTCTACTCTCCTGATGCATAGCAGGCCAATTATTGACACTGGGCTGGTTGGTGGAAGAAAGCCTTTTGTTTGTCATGTACAGAGCAAGCAATCACGCAGCTAATGCTCAATTCCTGGACTTCCCAAGGGATGAAAGGAGGTGAATCTTATAATTCAAAGTTGGGGGTGAGCAGTGCATGACCAGCTCATGTGAGGCCTCTGGTTGGTTCAGAGTACTCAGGGCCTTCCTTTGACTGGTCAGTAATAGGGGCCAGTGTGTTTATTCTGATATGGCAAAGGTGTTCTCAGGTTTATCTGGGCCAAAGGGTAGATTGGGTATTTGTTTGATCAGGGCTTCTCATGTTTAACTATAGGGGCAATTCCAGCGTTTATGATTCAGGGTCTTGCTTCTGGCTTTACTAGGTGTCACTCCCTAAATTTAATGAGTTAATCTTTATTTACAGAGGACCTGCAAACTAAGGAAGAGATCCTGGGGTCTAAATCAAAGGCATTAGGGCTAGAGGCATGGTTTCAGGACTAATGCTTTTAAAGTGAAACAAATAAATTTTATGTGAAACCAGTTGTCATTAACCATTACATTCTCATTTTATGAGATTAAAATAAGAAAAACACAGTTCTGTTTGCAGGTTTTATTTTTCTAGCATACTTAGCGTTTTTGGTAAAATTTGTGGCCTGAACCCCTATTAATTAATTAATCCCTGGTTATTAATGTTTATGAAATCTTGCATTTTAACACCATTAAGATAATCAAAATAGACTCATCCCTTCACATTCCAAATGTAGAGATGTTTACGAGTTATCTGAATAACTGGATCCTGCTTTTTGTTCCATGGCCAGGTCCCACTGCCATAGCAAATAAGGAACATTATTTCTCCCTGGTGATGAGGTAATGATCTTGCTGTCATGATTTGCTAAGTTGAAAATGTCCTTTAGACACATACAAATGTGTGCTTTTTATTGGACAAAGTATTTCAATTCCAATTGCTCATTTCTCTCACTGGAATTGTGGACTTTTAAATTCAAATAGTATTTTAACAGCTGGTCCCAATAACAAAAGGACACTAGTTTAAATGTCCCATAAAATGTGTAAGGTCAAGGACATCCAATTTTTCCCTTCTTTATTCTTCAAATACTCTGTAGTTGCACTTCTTCTGTGCCTCCTTGAGGACCCTGAGGAGAACTGCATAAAATAGACCCTTCTAGTGCAGGGTTGAGTCCCAGCTGCTCCACTTCTGATCCAGCTCCCTGCTATTGTGCCTGATAAAGCAGTGGAAGATGGTCCAACCACTTGGGCCCCGGCACCCATGTGGGAGACCCAGAAGAAGCTCCTGGCTACTGGCTTTGGTATGGCCCAGCCCTGGCCATTACAGCCATTTGGGGAGTGAATCAGTGGATGGAAGATCTCTCTCTCACTCACTCACTCATTCTTTCAAATAAAAAAAGTAAATCTTAAAAAAATAGACTCCTCCATAGCTGTGAGAAGGAAAGTCTACATTTCCTGCTAGCCTATCTTTATCAACAGATTTTTTTTCCCGCAGAAGTTTCCTTTTTTATAGAAAAGGTTTTCATTGATTAATTGATTGAATTATAATACAGAGAGGGAGGGTGGGGAGAGAGAGATTAATCGATCTTCCATGCACCCACTGTTTCATTTTCCAAATGCCCACAAAAACACAAGGCTGGGCCAGGCTGAAGCCAGGACAGCGTGAACTCCATCCTGGTTTCCCACATGAGTTTAAGGTACACAGGCTCTGGGACTATCAGTCACTGCTTTCCCAGGTGCATTAAGAGGAAGCTAGGTGGGAAGTAGAGCAGCTGGGACTCAGTCCTGCTCTCCAATTACGGGATGCCAGCTTCGCAAGTGTCAAAACACCTGCCCCACACAGAAGTTTCTGAGTCTTGTTTATCAATTTGGAAGATAGAAATAGCCATGTCAGTATCACCTCTCAATTCTAGGGGTTTCTGTGGCTTCTTTCATGTAACCAATGACAGTTACTATCTTTCATTCTTTAGCAAACATTATCAAATCAGGATTGACTGCTGAAGCATTATTGTCAGCAGCTACAGTAAAAACAGCCTCTGCAGCAGTAACTCAAAGCTGGCTGGCCCTCAGTTCATACTTCACACCGGCAAGCAGCCAGTTCCTCATCTAGTGTGTGCTGCTTTCTCAACTACGTTTCCTTCTCCCAAGGTATCATCCTGTCACTCCCTAGAAACTCTTGGGTTTCTGTTAGTCCAAGAGCAGCTACGCATAGAATAGCTTTCTTATCAACTCTGTCATGGATTTTAAAACTGCCAGTAAAACACCAATTAACATAACATTTCACTTGAAAAATGAGAAAAATCTCTCAGAGAGCATTTTTGAAACCATAAAGCAGTCGTAGCTTTAAAAACCATTAATCATCATAATCTCTTTTCAAGAACTCTCTTTGTCCCCAGAATCTGCAAATAATCTGCCCCAGACTTTCTTTAAAAATCCACACCTTTCAGTTTACAAACATGGGAGAGACTCTGGTTATTTGAAACATGCATGTTCAATAATAGCAAACTGAGTTTGCACTAATTTAATACCAATGTCAATATAAGGAGAGGAGAAGGCTATGCAGTGATCTTGGCAATATACACAAGCAAATATAACTTTTGACCCTTCTAAGCCTAGAACTAATTACTAAGCTCCTTTTTGGCAAGGACTCTTGCTTTCTTTGTGTCTCTTTATGTCTGTCACACAATTGAGCATGTAGTAAGTGCTTAATAAACAATCTGAATAATTATGACTTTTTCAGTTCAGAAATCAAACTCATCAAAAAAACTAAGAAAAATGTAGGAAGAGGAAAAAATTCACTGAAGACCTGAAAACTTGAATAGCATCACAGTTGGGATTTAAATCTATACTTTGAAGCAAGGTCTCTGTTGACTGTGCTTTGCCCCTGTCAGGCCTTTAGTTCAGCCCACTCTTTCTCACTCCCTTAAGCCCTAAAAATAGTTCTTAAATGCCCTTTTTTTTTTGAAAAATTCCTACCTGCCCAACCCTTGACCACAGCTGGAAGAATGAAGACATCATGTTCCTTCTGTTATACCTGTCTTGCAAGGCTTAGGGGAATCGAAGAATCTGCAGATAGAAAGCATTGTCTGACTAGTTTTGCCCATTCCTCTGGCTACTCAGCCATTTGCTTCATTCAACAAACATGTGCTTTGTGCTCACTATGCACCAGCCCATCCCATTGTACTCTGAGAAATCAATGGTGAACAACACATACCTGATTGACCTCTGTCCCAGGGCTCACAGTCTGATGAGAGAGAAAGGCTCTTCACATTAAGCAGGGAAGTAGAACATGTAGAATTCTGAGAAAATTAGGAAGTCAAGAGGACAAGAAAAGAATATCTGATGTAGGATCATTGATTTCCTATTTGGTCAAATGCTTTTTTTTTTTTTCCCTTCACTTGGTTTGTTTGAAAACAAGCCCTACTCTCCAGTGGCATGCCAAGGGTCTCTGCATGAAAAAAGGGTGGTTTAAGGCAATGTACTTGCCCTGGGAAACCTATCTTCTACTTGGGCTGGCAAGCTCTGAAAACCGAAACCGAAAACTAACAAAGCAAGACAAGCTATATTAAATTGCTAGATTGTATGCAGTATATGAGAGATAAAAAAGACTAGACAGGCTATGGTGCCTGCTGTTGTTTGGGAAATGAAAGTTAATGCAACAACATGAAAGGGAGCTCAGTGCCTGTCCTGAGTGTGCCCTGTATTTCTGGATAGTCTGAGTTCTTGGGGTGTTCTGGATCCTCTTCTCTGCTGATTGACAGGGTTACTCTTTAGTGATTTCTGTGCCCTGAGACACTGTTGACAGAGAGCTGAAGGCTCAATAATACTCATGTAGCTGTAAAGGAGGGAGTGGGATGGTTGAGAGCAACATGGCATTGATAATCATTTTCTTTCCCCGCTAAGGGCCAATGTTACTGCATGTTGTACTAGAGTTTCAATGCTGCTCACATCAATAGGAGTTGAAATCTCTCTTTTCTCTTTCTCTGCCCCATTCCCTTCTCATTTTATATCTCTTTGTCTTTCACTTGAGTAGTTCCTTCTTTGGTTTGCAGTTCATGAATTTTGCCTTTGGACCGTGCATAAGTGTAGGTAGGAAGAAATGGATCTGTACTGTGCATGTAAATACAGTAAACATCTTTATATAATGTGTGGTAATTATTTATTCATAGTGTATGAACTGGGAATTATGGCCAAAAAGGCCATGAAAACAGAATAACTTTATGTACCTTACATTTTATGTATGACAAAAGGCATTTCTCACAAAAGGTGGTACTTTTCCAAGTACTTGAATCAAAAATTATGGAAGCCACTTGATTTGAATCTTAATCCGTCTTCTTAATAGCAGTATGATTTATATGTTGACCCTGTTGAACTTTAGTTTGTTCATCTGTAAGACGGAGAAAAATTCTGCTTTATATCTTTTTCAAAGACATTAACTGAAATTATGTGTATGGAGCTTTATACCCAGAACCTAGCATTTAATAGACATTTAATAAATGCAAGTAATCTCATTTATTATGAATGATTGCAAGAACTTGTGCATTATTCAGAATCTGCAAGCTAAGAATTTTAGAGTCTCACTTTTTGGTCAGGTTCTACAGTGCTTTTCTAAAAAAATCAAGTTAGATGATCTTTTTTCTATTTTTTAAGCTTTTATTTAATAAATGTAAATTTCCAAAGTACAACTTTTGGATTATAGCGGCTTCCTCCACCCATAACCACCCTCCCACCCACAACCATGCCATTTCCCGCTCCCTCTCCCATCCTATTCACATCAAGTTTCATTTTCAATTATTTATATATATAGAAGATCAATTTAGTATATACTAAGTAAAGATTTCAACAGTCTGCACACACACAGAAAAACAAGGTATAAAGTACTATTTAAGTACTAGTTATACCGTTAACTCACATAGTATAACACATTAAGGACAGAAATCCTACATGGGGAGTGAGTGCACAGTGACTCCTGTTGTTGATTTAACAATTGACACTCTTATTTACAGCATCAGTAATCACCTGAGGCTCTTGTCATGAGCTGCCAAGGCTATGGAAGCCTCTTGAGTTTGCCAACTCCTATCTTCTTTCGACAAGGCCATAGTCAAAGTGGAAGTTCTCTCCTCCCTTCAGAGAAAGGTACCCCCTTCTTTGATGGCCCATTCTTTCCGCTGGGATCTCACTCACAGAGATCTTCCATTTAGGTCATTTTTTTTTTTTTTTTTGCCAGAGTGTCTTGGCTTTCCATGCCTGAAATACTCTCATGGGCTTCTTAGCCAGATGTGAATGCCTTAAGGGCTGATTCTGAGGCCAGAGTGCTGTTTAGGACATCTGCCATTCTATGAGTCTGCTGTGTATCCCACTTCTCATGTTGGATTGTTCTCTCCTTTTTAATCCTATCAGTTAGTATTAGCAGACACTAGTCTTGTTTCTGTGATCCCTTTGGTTGTTAGTCCTATCATTATGATCAATTGTGAACTGAAATTAATCACTTTGACTAGTGAGATGGCATTGATACATGCCACCTCGATGGGATTGAATTGGAATCCCCTGGCACGTTTCTAACTCTACCATTAGGAATAAGTCTGATTGAGCATGTGCTGAACTGTACATCTCCTCCCTCTCTTATTCCCAGTCTTATATTTAACAGGGATAACTTTTCAGTTAAATTTAAACACCTAAGAATAATTGTGTGTTAATTAAAGAGTTCAACCAATGGTATTAAGTATAACAAAAAATACTAAAAGGAATAAAGTAGTAAGTTGTCCCTCAACAATCAGGACAAGGGCTGATATGAGATGATTTCTAAAAGTTAACAGTCTGTACTTTAAAACTTTGCAGAGATGAAAATCCTATAGATAGGTGGGACTATAATAATTGTATGATAATGAGAATAACCCACAAAATCTTAAATTAATGCTAACAGCTAAAATTGAGAGCTTATTTTGTGCATAGGAGCATAATCTCACTTCATCCTTATAAAACAATAGAGACTATTATTCCCATTTTATACATGTGGATACTGAGGCATAGAAACTTGAGGTAATTAATTATTTATGGTCACATAAGCAGTAAGTAGAAGATCAATGGCAGGAAGCTTTTTTGTTTTCATACAAAGCCCAAGGTCTTCTATGAACTGTGCTACATCAGCCCTACCCAAAGGGAACCCTGTCCTCCACTCCACACTTAGAAGGATCTGTTCTAACCTTCCTCTGGATGTATCTTTTTCTAAGATCCAAAAGTCTAAGGAACAAGGGAGATGTACCCGCCTAGAGCCTGGGATCCTTCAGATCGTAATTAAGGAACTAAGTGTCTTAGGATTCTAGACATGAAAGGTCGTTAGCCAACTTTCCAAACTTACATAGATAGACCTTTCTCCAGTGTGTCCTCTGGAGTGTGAACTAACCATACAGTGAACTCCCCTGTAGACTTATAAGTTGAAGTGTCTACAGGTAGGCGCACAGGGCACTTGAGTTGAGCGTGATAAGGGAAAGACGTTGTACGAATGCAGCTAGGGTGCTGCCACCCCCTCCTGGGGCTATCCTCTTCTGGCCTAGGACTTCAAGATTTTCCAGATTTTTAATTTTTTTTAATATAGATGAAAATATATATTTATAATATGCAATAAGTTGTTTTCAGATATATACACACACGTTTTGAAATGGTCAAATCAAGCTAATTAACTAATTATTACATTACTTCACACATTTTTTGTGTGTATGGTGAGAACATATAAAATCTACTTAAGTATACCAGTGCAATACATTGTTTCTATCTCTAGCAACCATGTTATATACTAGTTCTGAACTTATTCCTACTGTCTAAATGAAATTTTGTATCCTTTGACCAATGTTTCTCCAGTCCCTACCTATTCTTAACCCACTTTAGTAACCACCATTTGATGCTGGATTTGTAAGTTTGACTTGTTTAGATTCCACATATAAGTTAGAACATACGATATTAGTCTCTTTGTGCTTGATTTATTCTACTTAACATAATGTCCTCAAGAGTTATCCATGTTGTTGCAAGTGACAATATTTCCGAGCTTTAAAAAGCTGTGTAGTTTTCATCATGTATATGTACCTCATTTCCTTTCTTCATCCACTGATGAACTCTTAGGTTGATTCCATTTCCTGGCTATTGTGAATAGTGTTGTAATAAACATGAGAGTGCAGATATATCATCGATATTCTGATTTCATTGCCTTTGGATATGTACCCTAGTATTGGGTTTGTTGAATTATATTGTAATTCCATTTTTAGAAGAGTATCTGTACTGCTTTCCATAACAGCTATATTAATTGGCATTCTCCCCAGTGGTGTACAATGGTTTCCTTTCAAGAACTCTAAATTTGAATGTGGTTTCAAGTCATTGTGAAAGATTTTTGCTTATGGCATGAGTTATAAAACATTTTGATAGCTTATTGGTTTGATTTATTATGATTCCTAAATATTTAGTCACTGTGGGGGTTGTTAGGTCTGTTTTTAAATCTTTGCTAAATTTAATATCTACTTAATTTAGAGATAAGTCTCTAATGATTATACATGGTTCATGTTTTTCTGATTTTTCATAAATCTAGTTATTGAGGACTGCATACCACATATTGTGATTTTACATTATAGGGATTCTGTATTATGTTATGTTTCTCTGCAGTGTTGCCCACCCCAACCAAAGTTCTGGCATTCATTTAAATGGGTTCAACCTTTCAACTCAATCTCCCTTTGTGTGGGCAAATGCTAAAATCTCAAGTCAATTTTATTAGACTTGGCTGAGCCCTGAAGAGTCTGCCCCTATAACAAGTGTTTACAGGTCAGTCAAAGATTTGGGCAAAATTTATAGAATTTGAGCCTACAACTCTTTAGTTCTCTCTTTTGTCAATGGGGCTTCTTTTCTCATTTTCCAATTATTGTAGTTGCCTTGAAATCTGTTCTCTTCAATCAAGACAGTAAAAAATCATGTTTCTATCAGTCAGCTTTGTGATGGTAGAGGCCTGCCTAAAGGATAACCAGCACTATTTTCTTCTTATAACTGTTTACCTTCAATGCCTGCCACAGTGCCTTCCTTCTTTTGGTTACATGTGGAGATGAGTAATAAGTTCTTGGCTAATATGTATCTATTATTGATTATTTCAGTATATACTTTTTATTCCTTGTGCATGAATATTACTTGTTGTCAGATATCAAGTAGAATTTCATTTTATTGTTAGCTTGTAATACAAAGAGGAAAAATAAAAAATAACCAAGTCGTGGCTCCTTGGATTTTCCTTTTTTTAGTCTCATGCTCATCCACACAATTATCGTTTGATCTCAATAAAATTATCTTTTGACATTTCAAGTATGTAGATTACCATGGTGAATCAGTCAATGTCCTTGCCAGTGTGTAAATTATTTAAAGAATAAATCTTATTTTCATTAAATTAATGTCTATGTTTGGCAGCAAAGCTACTTTTACATTGCCACTTTCCCATTTTGGCCTATAACACAGTGCTTAAATATTGGCTCTTGATGTTAAGTGACTCATAAAATATACTTGTCTAACTATTTTAATTTATTGAATAAAACAGTAGAAATAGCATTTCCAGATCATGTCATTTCCACAATTAAGTTTTGCTAGTTGGTTTTTAAGTTTGAGGCAGTTCTTTTTCATCCTCCTATGCAGTTTAGTGAAGATCAGTAACAGAAATTCAATGTCTAATAAAACAATCCAAAGAGGAAAAAATTCTTAAAAATATTTCCTGTTCACATGTGCTTCTTTTGAATCTTTTAAGTTGGTCACACATTTGAACAGAAATGGCTGAACACTTATAAAAACTGAAGGTTTTTTTCATTTCGAAGACAAATTTCAAATGCATACAATCCTTTATACCAAAATATACCAATATTGAATAATGAATGAAAGAGATTCAGCTCTGGAGACATTGCTGCTGGTTTTTAATGAGTCAATACGTCAGAGCAGATGACATGTCCACATTGGAGTCAGAGGTGGTGAATGTTCCATGGAATCTGCCTGAATAGAAGGGTTTTCAACACTGCTTTGACTCTGTGTCAGTTTACTCTACTTCCTGAAACTAAGGTGATGATTCAGGACAACAAAAAAGAAACTTTGTAAAAATGAGCTATTTTTTTATTAGCACTGTCAACTATTGTCTCATTTTTCTTCTCCCTGAAATGCATTTTATTAATTAATTTGGCTTAGTCATTTCTCTATATAGCCTTAGTAATTTCTCTATAATAATCATGGTTAAAAAATATGATGTTCTGTCAATCAAATACCTTGATTAGTAGAATGCATGTTTTGTTTGGCCCTTCTTTATTCAAAAGAAAACTCAGATTCTTATTGTGTTTGATTCTTCTGTTTATACATTGACACATATTACTTTTTTCAGTATCCATTTGTTGAGTATAGCTTTCAATGTATAGATACCATGTTACATGTATATGAATAGAAATGCACTTTAACAGAGTGTCAATTAATTGAATGAAGTGAAATTAATAACGTTTAATACCTTTAATAAGCTTCTGTGTTCCCTAGGTCATAGTGCTTCCATATCACATTGTACAGCCAGACAAAACTGAGGAATAAATGAATGGTTCTCAAATCTGAAAGAATCTGAAACACAAGTATAATTCTCTAGATTTGGGAGCATAAGTCATATTCTTTTTGCATTTTAATCATAGTGTCTATTTTGACAAGATGGAAAACCAGAACGAAGATAAACACTGAGCACTCTTGTCTGAAGCAATGTGCTGCTGCTGTGGAAGATTTGGGGTGCTTCATCTTGATGCCTTTATCTCTGATGAAGGGGTGATTGATGTTCCTCTTCAGAAATTAAATTCTAGTTGAGAGCAACTCCTTCACTTCATGTATCCTTTCCTTGCACATCCATGCTTTTTTTTTTTTTTTTTGACAGAGTTAGACAGTGAGAGAGAGAGAGAAAGGTCCTCCTTCCGTTGGTTTACCCCCAAAATGGCCGCCACGGCCAGAGCTATGCCAATCGAAACCAGGAGACAGGTGCTTCCCCCTGGTCTCCCATGCGGGTGCAGGCGCCCAAGCACTTGGGCCATCTCCCACTGCCCTCCCCGGCCACAGCAGAGAGCTGGACAAGAAGAGTAGCAACCGGGACTAGAACCCGGTGCCCATATGGGATGCTGGTGCCGCAGGTGGAGGATTAGCCAAGCGAGCCACTGCGCCGGCCCCCACCCTTTTTTATGGAAAACTTTTATTTAATAAATATAAATTTTGAAAGTACAACTTTTGAATTATAGTGGTTCTTCCCCCCATAACCACCTCCCATGTGCAAACCATTCCATCTCCAACCCTCTCTCCCATCCCAAACTTCATTAAGATTCATTTTTACTTATCTTTATATACAAAAGATCAACTCTATACTAAGTAAAGATTTCAACAGTTTGCACCCACACAGACACACAAAGTATAAAGTACTATTTGAAGACTAGTTTTACCATTAATTTGCATAATACAACACATTAAGGACAGAGGTCCTACATGGGGAGCAAGTACACAGTCACTCCTGTTGTTGATTTAACAATTGACAGTCTTGTTTATGGCATCAGTAATCATCCTAGGCTCTTGTCTTGAGCTTCCAAGGCTATGGAAGCGTTGAATTCACAAACATACTTGCTTTTTAAGTGCTTAATCTGTGAGTTAGAGATATGGCAGGAAACAAAAAGAAATCTCAAACTGAGGAGTAAAGAACATTTAATATAAGGAAGTGTTATGGACAGGGTTCAGGGAAACAAATCAAGAAATATATCTCTCCCAGGGCTGATGGGGCAATGAGAGTGATCATGTAACTGATACTCAAAGTAACTATGTGACAGAACATCGTGACAGGAGCTATGACCACCCAAAGAGGGGCACATCTAAGCTAGCAGGGAAGGGACCAGGGCAGAAAACTTCCCTGACCTCATTCTCTTCCTCCTTTTTATGGTACTTTCTACTGACCAAATACAACTAGTAGACAGAAGCAAGTGAGCCCACATGGCAGAGGTTAAGTAGAAAAGTGTGGTGATTTGATCTGAAGTTCCAGATGGAAAATATTCAGCATAATGTCCTGCATTACATGTTGTCAGCTTAGTATTATCACCACTTCCTTCTAGGTGCAAGAACCATGTTTCCCAGAATCCCATTCCTCATGGAGCTCATTGTTAGTTTCTTCCAATGAGAGCCACTTGGGAGAGATTTAGAAAGCGGTAGAGGAGAGACCATTCTTTTTCCCCTGGGCAGTGACAAATAGCTCTGTTGCAAAATAGTTCAGAGCAGCTTCTAACAAGTCCCTGAGAAATACCCCTTGCATATAATCAGCAAACTTCCTTTCCCGCTGGCCATCCTATGATGTAAGTATCAGATGAAGCTCATAGACGCCAAGTCCCACTATGACCCTAAATCAGGCAAAAACACCTGTCCATTGACTTTTTGTGCTAGAGATATCCTACATTTGTGGTGCATTTGTAAATAAAGTAGTTGTTTCCTAACACTTACCTTTGTGTAGCTTACATCTAATGTCTTAGCATGAAGGCTTTATTCAAATAATAATAATGATAATAATTCTTTGATGCTGTTTATTTTCATCTACTTAAAAGCAAAGAGAGAGAAAGAGAGAGGGATATTCCATCTGCTGGCTCACTCCCTAAATGCTCACATCAGCCAGGGCTGGGCCAGGCTGAAACCAGGAGCCCAGAACTCAGTCCAGGTCTCTAACTGTGAGTGGCAGGGGTCCAAGCATCTGCTGCTTCCCAGGATGCATTAGCAGGAAGCTGGACTGGAAGCAGAGGAGCTAGGATTCAACCTGACACACCAATATGGGCTGCAGGCATCCTAAGCAGTGGCTTAACCTGCTGAGCTGCAATGCTAAGATTCCTCCTCATTATTGTCCATAGTGTTCATTCGTCTTTCATTGCTGTACAGTGTTTCCTTTATTGCACTTCATGCTACTATGAATATTCTTGGAGAGGTCTCCAGTTGTACTATGGAAAGGGTTCTTTAAGGGATGTACTTTGGAATCTAATCAACGAGTGGCAGGATATCTGAATGTCCAACTTTGCAAGGTTATTGCTTTCATGTTGTCTGAAGGAGTGTAGCATTCACATTCCCACCAACAGCAGGAAAGTGTTATGCTTACCAAATCTTTACTGACTTCTCGTGTTGACAACCTAGTGGCTATCAAATCAGATTTCACTATGATCTTGTTTGGGATTATAAATTATAAATAAATCTGAATTTATAAATAAGTTATAAATGAATCTGAACAATGTATTTTTAATCACTATGATCTTTTTATGAAGTTTCAGGTTGGGTATAAGACTCATTTAAAATTTTGGATTTTTGTTTTAATGATTTCTGTTTTTTTTTTATCTTGATATTAATCTATTGCTGAATTTTTGTACTGCAAATACTTTCTCCTTTGGTACCTTATGCCCCCTCCCACACTTTTTGATAGTTTTTAAGGATTAGAGTTCTTACTTTTAGTATAGTTGAATTTTTCAACTTTTGTACCCTTTTATGGGTAATGCTTCTTTTTTTTTTCTTGGTTTAAGGAATTCTTTTCAAGTTATATTCATAACAATGTTCTAAATATTTTCCTTTTATTATGTCTCCAAGACATTGGGAATTTATTTTTGCCTTATTAATAACAAGTTGTCCAGACATCATGCCACATTTTGAATTTTCATACCTTATCTGCATAAATATCTTTCTAGGATTTCTATGCTGCCTTTAATAATTACTTGAGATTTTCATTTGCTTGGCTTTTCTTATTTAATTTTTACTCCTCCTACTATTTTTGAAGTTAGACAAGTTTACTTTGGTTCTTTTTTCTCCAAATACTTTTGGAACTTCTCCATGAGCATTTGACTTAACAAAATATACACATACTTAACTATCTTAATGCTCTCCCAAGTATTACAAGGATGTCAGAAAAATTAACCTCATCAGGATAGTGGTCAATATTTCAATTCTGTTCTTTCAAAAAAAAAAAAAAACTCAAAATCTTGTTAATTAGATAGAATTCTTTCATACCAACTACGCTTGGTTTGTCCTACTACATATTTGCCAACTTCTTTGCTCACCATCATTCTTTCATCTTACACTTTTCTTCTGGATAACTTATGCTTCATTCCTAATATTTCTTTGACAAATATCTGTTGATTGTAAATGTTTTTTGTTTTCTATTCACCTAATTTTTTAGAAATAGTTATTTATATTATAGAATTCTACCTTGGTTATTATTTTTATCTCAACATATTGAAAATAATACTTTATTTTTTTAACTTTTATTTAATGAATATAAATTTCCAAAGTACAGCTTATGGATTACAATGGCTCACCCCCCATAACGTCCCTCCCACCTGCAACCCTCCCCTTTCTCACTCCCTCTCCCCTTCCATTCACATCAAGATTCATTTTCGATTCTCTTTATATACAGAAGATCAGTTTAGCATACATTAAGTAAAGATTTCAACAGTTTGCTCCCACACAGAAACATAAAGTGAAAAATACTGTTTCAGCACTTAAGAATAATTGTGTATTGATTACAGTATTCAACCAAAAGTATTAAGTAGAACAAACAAAAAAAAAATACTAAGAGGGATAACATATTAAGTTGCTCATCAACAGTCAGGGCAAGGGCTGATCAAGTCACCGTTTCTCATAGTGTTCATTTCACTTTAACAGGTTTCCTTTTTGGTGCTCAGTTAGTTGTCACCAATCAGGGAGAACATATGATATTTGTCCCTTTGGGATTGGCTTATTTCACTCAGCATAATGTTTTCCAAATTCCTAACTGGGATCACTTTTCAGTTAAAATTTAAACACCTAAGAATAATTGTGTGTTAATTACAGAATTCAATCAATGGTACTAGAACAAAAAAAATACTAAAATGGATAAAGTATTACATTGTACATCAACCATCAGGACAAGAACTGATCAAAATAATACTTTATTGACTTCTGTTTTTTATCAGTGCTGTTGGGAAATCTACTGTTAGACCAATTACCTTATGTCAGAGACTATTTCTGTTATCTGTGAGTAACTGCTGTGTAACAAACCACCCCTGGCACACAGTGATTTGTGGATTCTTATTCTTCATTCATGTTGAACATGGGTCAGAGGATCTAGCACTTGGCTGGGTAGTTCTGTATAAAGCTGCAATTCTGATTGAGCTGAGCTCCTTACCCTGTGTTGGTCTTATGTCAGTTCCATCTGTCTTCATGCTGGGTCTTCAATATTATTTATTATTGCAATCATTCTTCATGAGACCAATTTATATGTTCAATCTCTAAAGTAAAATTTCCAAATCCATGTTAGAATTCTGAGTGGTAGAATAGAAAATGTACAATTAGGGGCAGAGAGGAATAGAATACAGAAAATGTTTGCAAGTAGCATGCCATTAGGAGATACTTCAATTATTCCTTACTATCTAATCTGTAAAGAGGCTGGTATTTTTACTTCAGGAAGCCTGGATAAGTTAGAAGTTAACTGATTTCATTTAGTGCATCAAATTTGTCCCAGAATAACTGTTACATTCTGTTGCTTGAGAAAAGCCCGCAAATGGCTTGATAGTTTATGAAGAATACACATTAAGTTGTAAACTGTAGTTTCCCAGTTAATTTGATTTCAAACAGATAGATAATCCAGCAGTACAAAAATAAATTTAGAGGCCTATGTTGTGGTATAGTGCATAGGGCTGTTGCTTGAGACACCAGGATGCTATGTGAGTGCTGGTTCAAGTCCCTGCAGTCCCACTTCCAATCCAGCTCCCTGCTACTGCACCTGAAAGCAGCAGAGGGTGGCCCAGGTGCTTGGACCCCTGCACCCATGTGTGAGACCCAGGGGAGACTACTGGCTCCTGTCTTCAGCCTAGAGCAGCCCTAGACATTGCAGCCATTGCAGCCATTTCAGGGATGAAACAGTGGATGGAAGACCTCTCTCTGTCTCTTCTTCTTTTTCTGTAACTCTGCCTTTCAAATAGGTAAAATAAATCTTTAAAAATAAATAAGTACAATATAAAAATAGGGGCTAGCACTGTGGTGTAGCAGATAAAGCCGGCACCTGCAGTGCCAGCATTCCATATGGGCACTGGTTTGAGTCCTGGCTGCTCCACTTCCAATCCAGCTCTCTTCTAATGCACCTGGGAAAGCAGTGGAGGATGGCCCAAGTCTTTGGGCACCTGTACCCACATGGGAAACCCGGAAGAAGCTCCTGGTTTTGGATTTGCCCAGTTCTGGTCATTGAGGCCATTTGGGAAATGAACCAGTGGATAGAAGACCTCTCTCTTTCTCTGCCTCTACCTGTGCCTCTCTGTAACTCTGCCTTTCAAATAAATAAATCATAAAAACACATTTAGCATAGGCAATTACAGTAAATTTTCTGGCAAAATATACAAGGCATAAAACCAACTGACTAGAAATGAGATGGATAAGCAGATGATAACCTAGTGTAAATGATTTAATGGTTGGAAGGTAAGAATACCGTATCATTTCAAAATGATAATAGTGTTCTTACTCGGAAGTATTTCCATTAGCTACAAATACTCTAAATTTTTTACATTAGATCAGTATCTGGCTGGAACAACATTTTCTTTTCTTTTGGTTGGAATAACCTTTTCCTCCTTAATTTGTGTTTGTATCTATATTTGGAAGTAAATAAACATTATTGTCACTCGTTGCATAAACACCAAATGAAAAATGAAAACATAATTTAGATAAATATTCAGGTCTTGGTTGCGAGTCCCAGTCTATTAATTCTAATTTCAGAAAATCATTCCTTATAAAACAGGTGAGACAAAAACACTAGGTTTGCATATAATTGTACAAAACCATTACCGTCACTGGAATTGAAAGGATGTGACATCATGCAAATGAAACATGGGCACAGCTTCCTGGGGTTAAATATTGTCAGATGATCTATATCTGCCAACATAAAAAGGATGATACCCAGGCCAGGAACTTTGTAACTCTTGAATTTTTTTTGTAAACATTAAGGTTCTTTTTAATGACAGTTAAAAAATGAATCATTTCCAATTTATAAGTTGATAAATTATTCAACTAATCTTGCATCCTTATTAACATAATAACAATGGATGGAAGAGTGGATTTGTAGAAGTTGTAGTTCCAATTATATTCATTCTAAGAAATCCCAGGATATTTGGATGATGAAGCAAGGTAAGGCAAAACCAATCCTCTAAGTTCAAATTCAGGTTTCTAAAACTAAAGTTGTTTTCACTTTTACTGGCACATGTTCATGGAATGTGAGGTCTTTCTTAGATTTCTGGGTCTCTATACATGAAAGCAAATGAGTATATTCTGAATTGTTTAAAATTTAGATTCCTGTCACCCAATCCAGTTTCTGATTCAGTATATCTTGCATGAGCCTAAAATTTAACATTTTTGATAAATAATGCAAAAGAGTCTTTTGAAGGTAAGTTCACACTTTGCTATACACTTCTTTGAACATTTGAGTTAATGAATAGAATGGTCTCAAAGAGATAAAGGATGACCTCTCTTAGCATCACGGTGTTTAGATGTCTCCCTCTACACAAAAGACTTGAAGTAGGAGTGGCTTTTAATGTAAACATAGCTTTAAAAATAACTTTAGTGAGCACAGAAAGAAAATATAAAGATTGAAAAACCACAACTTGTATAGGCATTAGGACTGTGAGACCATAGAACCAATGTGCAGACTATGAGACCTTGGTTATTTGCAATAATTACACTAACAACTCCGTTCAAAGTCTCCAAGCAGCTAAAACAATATAAAGATGCAGTCAGTTCTGTGGTCATTTTTTACTTGCAAAATTAGTGGAAAACAGTCATGCCTAGGAGCAAGCAAAGCTATTCCTAGCATTACCTGGGATATAGAAGGGCACTGAATGATGCTATCCAGGTCTTTTGTCATTGTCAAAAAGAGATGTTCCAACGTCTTATTCCACTCTTGACTGCCTACTGTCTTCTCATGGAAGAGAAGGTCTATGTTAGCATCAGACTTGATACCTGAGACATCCATCTGTTCAGTGTGCTCATATCTTCCTGGAGGTGGAAGGCCAACATCCTTGGTAGCTTCTCATAACTGTCATACCTTTCTTCACCCCCCATCATTGGGAAAGATATTTAAAAACTCTACTCCCCTGCCGTGGAGTCCACTACTCAGAGTCCTGCACATATGCTACCTTTTCCAGAAGCCTCCAGCCAGATGCTGGTTGTGATAGTTCTTCCTCAGGTTACCCTCTCTCCATCCAAGAAGGGGTACAAAATGGCATCTTTTCAGTTGAAAACCACCTTGCCCTTCAACCTGAGATCCTAGTCAACTTTTAGGCTTGGACAAGGCACAATAAGACTGACTTTTGGATCTTGTTTATTGCACCTGATTCAGTATGTATGAGAGGAAATTCTGAAAATTGCTTCAGGTCTTGTCTGAGAAACCTATCTGCATCATTGAACAGTTGTATTATGTGGAAGAAAAATGAGTAGTCATTTAGACAGTTTGACTTGAGGAGCCAAAACAAAATCCCACACTGCAAAGTCTCTCTTTCAATAGTAGGTAATTTAAATTTGAAATTTGACCATCAGTAACTCATTCTTTTGTGCTTTTAACTCTGCTTAGTCCTATCCTAAAATATATAGAATGATTCAGTGTGAGTGCATTCATCAATTAAGTATTCTTGTTATAGGGGCTGGCACTGTGGCTCACTTGATTAATCCTCCACCTGCAGTACCGGCTTCCCATATGGACGCCGGGTTCTAGTCCTGGTTGCTCCTCTTCCAGTCTAGCTCTCTTCTGTGGCCCGGGAGGGCAGTGGAGGATGGCCCAAGTGCTTGGGTCCCTGCACCTGCTTGGGAAACCAGAAGGAAGCACCTGGCTCCTGGCTTTGGATTGGCGTAGATCTGGCCATAGTGGCCATTTGGGGAGTGAACCAATGGAAGGAAGACCTTTCTTTCTGTCTCTCTATCTCACTGTCTAACTCTATCTGTCAAATAAAAAAAAAAGTATTCTTGTTACAGACCAGGATTAATTGAGAACCTGGGACAAAAGTGGTCACAGAATGCAGACACAGCTCTACAGGATTATAAGCAAGGGCTAAAAACAACAATCACATCACAAGATCTAGTTTCATTCCTATGTCTTTTTTGTATTCTTTTTAACTGCCACACATCAGAGAAGTTTTATAATACTTGTCTTTTGGGTACTGGCTTATTTCTCTAAATGTAATGCTTTCCAGTTGCATCCATTTTGTTGCAAAAGACAGGATATCATTTTTTATGGCTGAGTAGTATTCCATAATGTATGTATACGATATTTCATTTATTTAACATCAGTTGGTAGATATCTGGATTGATTCACTATCTCAGCTATTGTGAACTGAGCTAAACATGGTGGTACAGATTAATCTTTAATATTCTGATTTCATCTCATTTGAATAACTTCCCAGGAATGAAATGGCTAGGTCATGTGGTAGGTCTATTTTCAGGTTCTGAGGAGTCTCTATACTGTCTTTTATAGTGGTTGTACCAGTTTCCATTCCATCAACAGTATATTAGGGTGTCTTTTCCTCCACACCCTCAGCAGCATTTATTGTTGATTTCTGTATGAGAGCCATTCTTACTTGGGTGAGGTGAAACCTCTTTGTAGTTTTGTGTTGCATTTCTAGTGATCATGAGCATTTTTTTTTTAAATGTGTCTGTTGGCCATTTGAATTTCCTCTTTTGAAAAAGTCTGTTGAAATCCTTTGCCCATTTCTTAATTGAATTATTTGTTTTTTTTGTTGTTGAGTTTCTTGAGCTCTTTACAGGTTCTAGATATTAATCCTATATCAGTCGCATAGTTAGCAAATATTTTTTCCCATTCTGTTGGTGACCTCTTCACTTTGCTGTGTTTCCTTTGCAGTGTAGAAGCTTTTTAGCTACATGTAACCACAATTGTCTATTTTTTATTTTATTGCCTATAGTTCTGGGGTTTTCTCCAAGAGGTCTGAGCCTATGCCAATGTCTTGCAGAGTTTCCCTGATGTTTTCTTTCTTTCTTTCTTTTTTTTTTTTTAAGAGTGCTGTTTAGGACATCTGCCATTCTATGGGTCTGCTGTGTATCTCACTTCCCATGTTGGATCATTCTCTCCCTTTTTTATTCTATCAGCTAGTATTTGCAGACACTATTCTTGTTTCTGTGATCCCTTTGGTTCTTAGTCCTATCGTTATGATCAATTGTGAACAGAAATTGATCACTGGAACTAGTGAGATGGCATTGGTACATGCCACCTTGATGGGATTGAATTGGAATCCCCTGGTATGTTTCTTTCTTTTTTTTTTTTTTTTTGCTTTCAAACTTTTATTTAATGAATATAAATTTCCAAAGTACAGCTTATGGATTACAATGGCTTCCCCCCCATAACGTCCCTCCCACCCGCAACCCTCCCCTTATCCACTCCCTCTCCCCTTCCATTCACATCAAGATTCATTTTCGTTTCTCTTTATATACAGAAGATCAGTTTAGCATACATTAAATAAAGATTTCAACAGTTTGCTCCCACACAGAAACATAAAGTGAAAAATACTGTTTGAGTACTAGTTATAGCATTAAATCTCAATGTACAGCACACTAAGGACAAAGATCCTACATGAGGAGTAAGTGCACAGTGACTCCTGTTGTTGACTTAACAAATTGACACTCTTGTTTATGGCCTCAGTAATCACCCCAGGCTCTTGTCATGAGCTGCCAAGGCTATGGAAGCCCCTTGAGTTCACTGACTGATCATATTTAGACAAGGCCATGGTCAAAGTGGAAGTTCTCTCCTCCCTTCAGAGAAAGGTACCTCCTTCTTTGATGACCCATTCTTTCCACTGGGATCTCACTCGCAGAGATCTTTCATTTAGTTTTTTTTTTTTTTTTTCCCCCAGAGTGTCTTGGCTTTCCATGCCTGAAATACTCTCATGGGCTTTTCAGCTGGATCCGCGTGCCTTAAGGGCTGATTCTGAGGCCAGAGTGCTGTTAGGACATTTGTCATTCTATGGGTCTGCTGTGTATCTCACTTCCCATGTTGGATCATTCTCTCCCTTTTTTATTCTATCAGCTAGTATTAGCAGACACTAGTCTTGTTTCTGTGATCCCTTTGGTTCTTAGTCCTATCATTATGATCAATTGTGAACAGAAATTGATCACTGGAACTAGTGAGATGGCATTGGTACATGCCACCTTGATGGGATTGAATTGGAATCCCCTGGTATGTTTCTAACTCTACCGTTTGAGGTAAGTCAGCTTGAGCATGTCCCGAATTGCACATCTCTTCCCTCTCTTACTCCCACTCTTACATTTAACAGCGATCACTTTTCAGTTAAGTTTCAGCACTTAAGAAGAATTGTGTATTGATTACAGTATTCAACCAAAAGTATTAAGTAGATGTTTTCTTCTAGTAATTTGATGTTATCCTGACATATATTTAGATCCTTGATCTATTTTTTAGTTTATTTTTGTATAAGGTATAAGGTAGGGGTCTTATTTCATACTTCTGCATGTAGACATTCAATTTTCCAAGCATCATTTGTAGAAGATACATACTGTCCTTTTCCAGAGATTGATTTTACCTTAGTTGTCAAAGATTAGTTGTTTGAATATTATGGATTAATATCTGGGACTTCTATTCTGTTCTGTTGGTCTATTTGTCTATTTTTGTGCTAGTACCAGGCTGTTTTGATTATAATGCACTGTAGAATGACTTAAAACCTGGTATTGTCATGCTTCTGGCTTTGTGTTTGTTGTTTAAGATTGCTTTAGCTTTTAGGAGTCTCTTGTGTTTACATATAAATTTTAGTATCATTTATTCCTACCCATGAGAGGAATGTCTTTATTATTTTGATTGGGATTACATTGGATCTGTAGGTTGCTTTGGATAGTGTGGATATTCTGATGATATCATTTCTTCCAATCTGTGAACATGAATGATTTTTCCATTTTTTGTAATTTCTTCTATTTCTTTCTTTAATGTCTTGAATCTTTCATTGTAGCGATATTTCAGTTCCTTGGCCAAATTTATTCCAAGCTATTTAACATTTTTAGCTATTGTGAGTGAAACTGATCTTACAAGTTCTTTCTCAGTCATGGCATTATTTATATATACAAAGGCTACTGATTGTTGTGTGTTGATTTTACATCCTGCAACTTTACTGAACTCTCTTATGAGTTCTAAGGGTTTTGTAATGTAGTCTTTTGGTTTCACTATACATAGGATCATGTCATCTACAAACAGAAACAATTTGACTTCTTCCTTTCAAATTTGTATCTTTTTTTAAAAAAGGATTTATGTATTTATTGAAAGGCAGAGTTACGGAGGAGGGGTGAGAGGGAGAGGGAGAGAGAGAGAGAGAGAGAGAGAGAGCAAGCGAGCAAGCTTCCATCTTCTGGTTCACTCCCCAAATGGCTACAATGGCTGGAGTTGGGCCCATCTGATCCAGGAACCAGGAGTTTCTTTCAGGTCTCCCATGTTGGTGGCAGGGGTCCAAGGAATTGGGCCATCTTCCACTACCTTCCCAGGCACATTAGCAAGGAGATGGATGAAAAGTGGAACAGCCAGGACTTGAACAGGTGCCCATATGGGATGATGGTGTTGCAGGCAGCCTTACATGTTACCCCACAATGCCAGCCCTGTCCAATTTGTATCTCTTTGATTTCTTTGTCTTGTTTAATGGCTCTGGCTAAAACTTCCAGAAGTATATTGAATAGCAGTGGTGAAAGTATACATCTCATCTGGTTCTGGATCTTAGCAGAAATGCTTCCAACATTTCCCTATTCAATATGATATGGGCTGTGGGTTTGTCATTTATCACCTTGATTGTGTTGAGGTATTTTCCTTTTATACCCAATTTTCTTTAGGTGTTTATTATGAATGGATGTTGTATTTTATCAAATGCTTTCTCTGCATCTATTGAGATAATAGTTGTATTCTTCATTATGTTAATATGATGTATCACATTTATTGATTTTTGTATTTTGAACCATCCCTGCTTACTAGTGATAATCTCGCTTATCCATGTTTATTTTCCTCTGATGTGTGTCTTTATATTTAAAGCTTGTTTCTTGTAGACATCATATATTTGTGCCTCATTGTTTGACCTACTCTGAAAATCCTGTATGTTACTTGCTACATTTAGACAACCTATGACCAAAGTGTTGATACTGTTGATTAACAAATACCATATTTGTTATTGATTTCTATTTTTGACCTTGTTCTTTGTTCCTATTCTTGTATTCTGCTGTTTTTTTGCCTTTTGCTACATTACTTGAATATTTTCTATGATTATGTTTTCTCTTTTGTTGTATATCAGTTATATTTCCTTTTTTTAAACTTTTTTTAATTGGCCTAGAGTTTGCAATATACAATTACAGCTAACCCAAATTCACTTTCAAATAACACCATACTGCTTTACAAATAGTGTAAGAACTTTATAACAATATAATCCCAATTCCTCTCTACTATGATTGTATCATTGGTATAATTCTTTTCATCTATATATAAGCTTCATAATCATATATATGTCATATATGCATAGGAATATATAATTTAATACAGGATTGTTATTTTAATTTTGAACAAATGGTTCTTTTAGATTAATTTTGAGCAGAAAAGTAAAATTTCTATTCCACCTTTTCTTAATCTTTCTTCATTGTTCTTCCTTTATTTCTGAAGACTTGAGTTCCTAAAATTTATTTCAAAAATTTATTTGAAAGGCAGAGAGACAGAGACATATGCAGAGGGAAATCTTTCTTCAACTAATTCACTCCCCAAATGCCTGCAACAACCAGGATTGGGCTAGATTGTAGCCGGAAGCCTTGAACTCAGTCTGAGTTTTCCACGTGGGTGGTAGGGACCGAGGTACTTGGGCCATCACCTGCTCCCTCCAGAATGTGCATTAACTATAATTAGCTGTAATTGGAAATGGAGGTGGGTGGAACTCCAACTGAGGCACTTGCATTTGGAATGTCGGTGTCCCAAGCAGCATCTTAACTGCTGCACCAAACTCCCAGGCCTGAATTTCTGACCTATTACTTTCTCTTTCTAAATTAATTTACATTTTTTTTAATGAGAGAGAGAAGAAAGGGAGGAGGAGGTAGAAAAGGAGGGAGCCCATCTTCTAGTTTACTTTTTACATCCCTATAATAGCTGGGCTGGTCCAAGCTGATGTTGAAAGCCAGGAAGCCTAATTCAGACCTTCCACTTGGATGGCCATCACTTGCTGCTTCCCAGGATAAGCTTTGTCAGAAAGCTGGAATCTGGAGTGGAGCTGAGACCAAATACAGGCACTCTGATAGGGGATGCCAGCATCCTAACCAGTGTCTTAACCATAAAATTTTGAATTTGTCTGCCTCTAAACAAGTTACCATTTCTTGTAAGACAGAACTAGAGGCAACAAATCCCATCGCCTTTTTTTGTCTGAAAATCTGTATTTTTCCTTCACCTTTGAAGGATAATCTCATATGGTACCAAATTCTAGTTGGTATATTTTTCCTCTCAACTCTTTCAATGCCTCAATTCACTCTCTTCTTGCTTGCGTGACTTCTGAGGAGAAGTTGGATCAATTCTTATCTTTGTTCCTCTATAGATGAGATTCATTTGTCTTTGGGTTACTTCAGGATTTTTCCCTTTAGTTTTTCATTTTCTGTAGCTCAGAAATGATATACCTAAATGTGATTTTTAGCATTTATGTACTTGATGTTTTCTGAACTTACTGAACATGTTTGACGTCTGACATTAATTTAGATACTTTCCCTAGTCATTATTATTATTATATTTTTAATGTTCTCTTTGTTTTTCTTTCTATTCTCTAGGTCTATGATTAGGTCTCAGTATTTCAGTGAGCCTGTGCCTATCTGGACTGTGAATTTCACAAGTGCTTCTTAAGACCCTCTCCCTTCTACCTCTCAATTAGATGGAGCCGGAAGGCTGGAGGCGTTGGAGTTCAGTATTTCCTTCTTCTTGTCAGTTAGATTCTCTTAAAATTCCAGCATTTCTGGGGCTGATTCAATGTATTCCTTGAGGGCAAGCCATGTTACAGAAAACAGGGTAGTTCACAACCTGGATGGAGTTCTAGGCTCTTGGCTATGGCCTAAACCAGCCCTGAGGTTGTATGCATTTGGTGAGTGAACCAGCAGATAGAATCTCTCTCTCTCTCTCTCTTTCTCTCTCTCTCTCTCTTTCTCTCTCTCTCTCTCTCTCTGTGTGTGTATGTGTGTGAGTCTGTCTATCCCTTTCAAGGGAATAAAATGTAAACAAAATGTTAAAAAAGTAAAACTAGTAGGACTCCACTAACAGGAAACTCTGTAGTCAGCCTTGGGAACATTTCTACTATCATTGCAGCAGGGTCATTGTGAGTAATTCATAGCTCTCAGGATTTTAAGGTTGGGACTAGCTGCTCCTCATCTTAATCATACTCTAATAAAGGGGAAAAACTGTTAGACTTTTCATATTTTCATTGAAGTCAACCAACAAAGCTGATATTTGATATTTTCTTCGGGTGGCTCATCAATTTGGAGAAAAGAATTGTTTCAAAGTGATTTCAGATGACCATTTCCTTTAGAAATTGTCTCACAGCCAGTTGCAAATGGATGTTACAGACAAAGGGAATACAATTAATAATAAAGTAAGACGTGTGTGGTTACCTAGGAGATCACTGCCAAGTCAACCCATATAGGGTTCCTCTTTTCTTAGAACTGCTGTTGATGAAGTGCCTGCTGTAGGAATTGAGGAACACAATTACGGAATGTGAAAATATTCTACCAGTGAAATAAATAGCCTTTATCAAGCATACATTAATAATAGAGAAAACCAATGCATTTCATAGAGGGGCTCTGTGAATAAATAGAAAAAAAACTATGGACATTAGAGCAGAAGGAGTCCTTGGTATTTAATCTCACCAGCTGCCTCATGCAAATGTGGAACCAACCCCCAAAAAGCTTAGTAACTTGCTCAAGCTTTCATAGTCAAAGGAAGCATTAGAGTTGGGTTGGAATCCAGGATTGCTGATTGCTAATCAAATCATTTCTCCTTCCTTTCTCTACACACTCTGCATCTAGAACAGTGTTTCTCAACCAGGTGCAACTTGCAGCTCAGATGTCCTCTTTGGCAATGTCTGGGAAAGTTTTGGTTATCACGAGTGGGCTGGGGGTTGTTGCTGACACCTAGTGGGTAGAAGTCCGGGATGCTGTCAGACATCATGAGTGCCTCCACATCATGCAGTCATCTCCACAAAGCAAAATTACCTAGCTCCAGAGGTCAATAGTACTGAGGTTGAGAAAGCCCACTCTTGGGCTATACTAATAAATTTTAGATGCCCCGTATTAAGCAGAGTGTTGAAAAAATCTTGATTTAAAGAAAAGTAAATGCTTTAAAAAGGATTAACCAAAGTATTTCATTTATTCACTAACTCTTTAGTATGAGAAGCTGAGTAAGTTTTGATTATCAGCAAAAAGACATATCAAAGATGTATGTACTACAAAAAGCCTGACTTCCTTACCATGGAGAATTATGAAGATAAATAAGAAATAAACATAGTAATCCTATTATTTTTAGAAGCTCTATAGGATATGAAACAACTGTGTGGGCTTTTCACAACTATGAGAGTCTTTCAATCAACAAGCAAATCGGGGAAGGGAAGCATTCCTAGAAAACAAAAATGGGAGCTCTGAGAGCTCAGAAGATTTACCCTCCATTACTTAGCATTGGAGTTGGCACTCAGACCCAGAATTTATGTCTCCAATAACAATATTCTCCCTCCTTTTATATTATGTCCATACAATATATGGAAACATGTATGTCTTTTTTAAAATTTTAAAATTTTTATTTTTTGACAGGCAGAGTTAGAGAGAGAGAGAGAGAGACAGAGAGAAAGGTCTTCCTTTCTGTTGGTTCACCCCCCAAATGGCCGCTATGGCCGGTGCGCTGCAGCTGGCGCACTGCGCCGATCCGAAGGCAGGAGCCAGGTGCTTCCTCCTGGTCTCCCACGCCAGTGCAGAGCCCAAGCACTTGGGCCATCCTCCACTGCCCTCCCGGACCACAGCAGAGAACTGGACTGGAAGAGGAGCAACTAGAAGAATCCGGTGCCCCAACCAGGACTAGAACCTGGGGTGCCAGCACCGCAGGTGGAGGATAAGCCAAGTGAGCCGTGGCGCCAGCCAAAACATGTATGTCTTAATAAGCCACAGTCTAGAATATGTGCAAATTATATCTCATATTCTTTTCAAATTACATGCAGTAAAGCATTATTTTTTATCTTGTATTATTTATCACAAGGTACTAGAAATAAAAGCAGTAATATTTTTATAGGAGTATTGCTATTTCAAAGAAGATTAATTTTAAAATTCACAACTTGTCTGAAGCCTCTGTTCTTGGGATTGTTAGGCTTGTGTTAAGATTAGATGGAGAAACCTATGACCAAAATCCATAGAGGTCTCTGGATAAATGTCACAAATGATGCTAATTTCTTATGCACGTTTTATGTAGTCTTTCTGCTCGCTGACTTCAATGGAGCTGGGGGAATGGACTAAAGGTGACAAGACTGGATTATGAGCTGTTAGGGACAAAGACCACCATCATCAAGAGTTTATTCTCTGCTACTTTGGAACTAAAATGTCTGTTTTTCACTTTTCCTCTTAGTCTGAGTTTCTGTCTCTTCTATTCTGAAAGATTTCACAAGGAGCAGCATTGATATTAGTAGGATATCTCCTACAGTTTTCTGTACTGTTTTAAAAACCTAAGATAATTGTTCTTTCTGTTTTAAAGAACTGATTATTTGGACTGTCTTAATGTTGAACTCTTATGTAACATGGAAACACTGGTTTATATGCCAAGAAAAAAATGAAAGCAGAAGATTTTTCATGGGAATCTAGTTTAAAATTATTTCATTTGGTTTTCTGTAGCCCAGTTCCAAGGGTTTTTCCTGTAGGCTGTTTTATGGACCTTCAATTTTAAAAGATTAATTTTGGAGCTTTTTAATTTTCATTTTTGTAATCTCTCTGCACCATGGTAGAACGTCATGTTCTACTAAATCTGCAGGGAAGAAGACATTGATTGTGGCTTCTTTTTGGCATCCTGTGGCCCAGAGACAGGATCTGGGTTTGCTCTGGATTTAGCTCTCATTGGATGTTTTGAGCTTTCTACAACATTTTATGTGTATGTCTGCTTTTAGGAAAACTGATCATGGAAAGGCCCTGCAATGTGGGGAAGGAGCTCAGGAGAAGACAAGGGTGCTAAGCAGCCTTACCTCAGAGCCCCATGGCTACGTGTCGTCAAGCAAGACAGAACCATCGGGAGAAGTGCAAGAAAATACTGTCAGGGAGGACTTTGGCCATGGCAACAAATTTAGCTGCCAATATTCCATTCATACATACTTCATTCATTCATTTGTCTTTTGTGTAATCAAGCAATCATTTATTATTGATTGTATATGATCCCTAGCACCACATTCTCAGGAAATTAACTGCCCAATGTTCTCCGCAAAACCACCCATGTAGATGCATATGGCCATGGCATGATTTCTCCTAAAGAACAACTAGATTATGTCTTTATTTTTAGTATTTGTTAATTAAAAGTATTTGAAATTGGGGAATATTAGTGTTGCATGTTTGGGCAGACACACACACACACACACACATACACACACAATAGTAGTATCCCACAGAGACTTAGGGAAGTATGTCTTATGACGCTATACAAAAACAGATGTTTGTGTGCATAGACAATGTGACTTTGAATGACTGTAGCTGATTTTAGTATCAAGAATGCCACTTACTCTTAATATTTTAGTGTTACAGTTCTTCCCAGAAGGATATCATAAAAACAGTAGCAGCCAGAATCTTAGAGTAAAAAAGTCAGAAAATGGGTGATGTGTCTAAAAACACCAGAGGTGAGTGAAGTTTTAATGCATATTTGAGGATCAAGAGTAATATTTTGTGAAATTGATACTTTATAAACTATTTTCAGGATGATATGTAGATAGTATTTGAATCTCTGTGAGTACATATAGAAGTACAAATGTAGAGGAGCAAACAGCTTATATATTCATTATTCAAACATCCTGCCCTATGCTATGTCTCCTATTTACTGAAGAAATATAGTAAACATCAGTCTTGTCTTTAGAAAAGCTGTTTTATCACAAAGTAAATAATATGATTGAAAAGAATGAATGCCTAGATGAAGTAGCTAGATAAATGAGTGGAAAAAAAACTTGAAAGAGAGAGAGAGATTTGTTTTTGTGAGTTTTGCTGGCTGTGATATTAGATCTGGGCTGCTCCATGTTGGCCACATATAGGGTAGTGTGGTATTTGCAGTTTCAGATCCCTCCAACAGAGTCATCGTATTTATTAAGAGTGTGGAATGTGGGGTGGACAATAAAACCCCAAATTCATGACAGCAGAGCTCCACAGGGGGAAAATACGTGTGTAAGAAACATCAGGAGAAGTCCATTTAGCAACAGGAAGCTAATTGCTTCATTTTTATTCCACAGCAAAATCAAAACCAGGTGGCTGGCAGGCAGCCTACACGTGAAGATGTTTCTTAGAGTTCCTCAGTCATGGGCCATAAATGCTTCCCAGATGAACACTGAAAGACTAAAACAGCCATCTGGTGGTCAGTCAGATTGTTGAACTCAGTGGCCTTGACTGTCACAGAGCTTCCAGCTACATCACCGCCAGGTGGCCAGTTTGTCCTTTATCAAGAATCAGCAAGCCTTCATCACCAGCCGGCCAGATAAGGCACACATAGCTCATTAATTCATGTGGCTCTTTGAAACTTCAGCATTACCAGCATTGCCTGTAGGGCTTGCAACATTCACCCTCCTCCCTTCCTCAAAGTCCTACCCACAGAGTTTTGAGCGAGGGGGTATAGGATGAAATCTGAAAATCTGCATTTCTAGCAACTTTCCAGGTGATGAAGTTGGTCTATAATCCTGCAGAAGCCATTTGTCATGTTAGGTATAAATAAAAGAAGGGGAGAACTACATTGTATTTCTCCAAATTCCCAAATTTTATAATTTAATGAAGTTATAAGGCAGGGTTTTCTGTATTAGTATTTTCATGTAGTGAATTCCCAGTTGTTGCTTCTAGGTGATAAATTTGATGCTACTCTCTGACTCCCAGAGGTGCAAATAAATTAATACTCCGTTTGCAAAGACTCATTTCTTGGTCAGAAAACAAATTCACGTCCAATGTGGGCTGACCTGACCTGTCGGTTGGTTTCGGTAAAAAAAAAAAATCAAATCTTCTGTGTTTTCACACTAACAAGCATTTAATAAGAAGTATAGTTTCTCTTACTTTGTTCTTCTTCCTGGAAAACTAGATTGACCTACACCTGATATTTTGGGTAATGAACATTTTCCAGAGATGGCAATGATAGAAAGAAAGAGCACAGAGGGCTACAGAGAGATGGAGAAGTTAAAAGGTTACTTTACAGTGCATCTGGAGACAAGTATTATCTATTTTTATTAAAAATAACAAACACAGGGTCCACATATACAGCTTTAGTCTAATTTACTCAAATAGACATTGGTTACATATACCAAAGTAAAGAAAAACAAATTTATAATATAAATCATGAATAAGGAAAACATGTAATTTATCAGTGTAGGCAATGGCAAGCATGCTGGTTCAGAAGTCAGTGTGCATGATTCTTTGAAAATCTTGCCAACAGACCTAATGATTTCTTTCCTTCCTTCCGTATTTTTCTTCTCCACACCCTCTTCGCTCTTTGCCTCTTCCCTTTCCTTTCTTCTTTTCTTTCCCTCCCATGATTCACTAGATTTTAAACTGGGTCTTAATATATGCAAACAACCTTTGAGTCTGTAAGGGAGGTGACAGACAGATTCTGTCTGATGGAAATGTAAGTGGACAATATCATCATGTGCAAATCTACGTTTTACCCCAGACCATTAATATGCAGTGTATTATTGTTTAGTTCCTTTGAGGAATGCACAGTCCCTCCCGCTCTCCATCAGATTTTGACTTGCCCTGAATATTGCCTCATTTCCTCTTGGTGTCTTTTTTTTTTTTTTTTTTTTTTTTTTTTTTTTTTTTTTTTTTTTTGACAGGCAGAGTAGACAGTGAGAGAGAGAGACAGAGAGAAAGGTCTTCCTTTGCCATTGGCTCACCCTCCAATGGCCGCTGCGGCCTGCGCACCGCGCTGATCTGATGGCAGGAGCCAGGTACTTATCCTGGTCTCCCATGGGGTGCAGGGCCCAAGTACTTGGGCCATCCTCCACTGCACTCCCCGGCCACAGCAGAGAGCTGGCCTGGAAGAGGGGCAACCAGGACAGAATCCGGCGCCCCGACTGGGAATAGGACCCAGTGTGCCGGCGCCGCAAGGCGGAGGATTAGCCTAGTAAGCTGTAGTGCCGGCTCCTCTTGGTGTCTTTTTAGCAGCTTCTGTCCTTTACTTTGATTTCCTGTCATCCCCTGATCAGTTTAAATAGATGCTATTGGTAATGGATGGGGCTGGGTGTTTAATATTCAAGGGAACTGGGCATCCCAGTTGAAGAATCTCCATTCTTCCAACTACTGAACTTCAGCATGTGCCAAAACAACAGGCAGCATACTAGAGTTTTGTCAATAGAAGTAGTAACTACATCCATAACCTATAGGTATGATTAATATCAAATTTATATTGATTCATTCAATGGTTTGACTTATGGTAACCAAAATTAATGATTTACATTTTATTGAACTGGAAGTCCTTGAAGAGCAGAGCTTGCCATAGCTTAGGTGGGTCTTTGAGGCATGCTGAGGTGACAGTACTAATGGTGAAGAGGGAAAAAATTGGTACTTGAGCAAAACTAGAACCCCTGCTTTGGTTCCTAACCATAGCACTGAGCAACTGGGGACAGCAGAAGTGCAATAAATAGGGAAATATAAAATTAAGTATTTCCAGAAAAGGTGGTTTGAGGAGCCAGAACTGACTACCTTCTACCTGCTAAGACAAAATCTTCGTGTAACATGGGACTGTTAATAATACATAAATGATAGAGTGATTTGAGACATAAGTGAGAAATGTCAAGTACTTAGCACAATGTCCTCAATAAATATTATCTATTATTCCTTATGTTATTTCTGTCTATTTACCTGTCTACCTGGGAATTTCAAAAAGTTTGTGAAAGGTGGAATTAAAAGATAAATTTATTTTGGTGCAAGAATTTTTGACATCTATACATAATATTTTCATAAAACACATTTCCACTAACTTTTGGAAGATTCCTTTGAATCATCTATCTTTGTTCTCAAATACAACTCATATAATGAGCTTCCTTCCATATTTAAGTAATCCAGTTATCTACTCCAGGGATTAACCAATTAGTATTCTCTGACTAATGTTTTTTGCTGCTTGTGAGAAATACAAATCCTCAAACCTTACTCAGGGTCATAATCCAATTCTACTGACTCAGAGACTCTGTGGGTGGGACCCAGAGACCTGTGGTATCACAATTGTTCCAGGTGTTCTAATGCACACACTAGAACAAAGATCAGTGCTCTGATTGGGCATAGTAGAGACATTTTCTGTAAGGAGGTGATGCTCAAAGCAGATGGGTGAGGGCACTGCACCTACGAGGGATCTGCAAATGTCACTGAGGCTTCTGTCCATCTGCTGAAGGTACTGGAGATGAAGTTCAGTGCTCTAAAGACAGAGATAAGGGCTGGGCAGAGTGATAGCCTCCATTTCACCCTTCCTTTCTCCATCCCGGCCAACCCAGGCCCTGGGACTCACCTCTTAGTCCCTTGAATGAGTGGGAGTGCTACTGATAATGACTGTTGTCATGTCTCTGTGCAAGCTAAACAGAGAGTCAGGGAGACCAGCAATTCTATGGCCATATAGGTAGGGAGGGTTCAATTTCTGCAGGAGCCAAACTCTGGAATTTGGTGCAATTGATGCTGTAGATAAAAGGTCTTCTTTCTCACAGCTGAGCAGAGTTTGGGAAGTGGGATGCAGATGCGAACTATTTGGCAAAATATAAACAGCTTCAGTTCAAAACACCTCTCACCCTCTGCTCTGTAGGCCTGTTGATCTGTGCTCCTGGCTGACAGGTTCACAGGCATTGTGGAAAAATATGTTCTACTTTGTTTTAGCATTTTCTTTGCAATTCCAGCAATAGGCTGTGGCTCTGCCATGCATGTCTGGTGGCAGCTGCGTGAAGCCCCTGGGATTGCCCCATCCTCTGTAGACTCTGTCCAAAGGCACTGGGCTGTAAATAAAAATGTGTCTTTGTGTGGGTGGTCCCTGTAGTCAAGGGTGACGCTTTCCACAGTGTTCCTTGTAGAAGACTCAGGGGAGGAATCATAGGATAATATAACCTGGAGGACCTCTGAGAAATCCATTGGCTTTCCCCCTTGTTGAGAATTAAGGACAGAGAAAACAAGAAAAAAACCCAAACCTTGATTCTGTACTCTTTTGCTGACACACTGTATAACCCGAGTACTTTCTGCCCATGTTAGCAGAGGGAGTTAGGATCTCGGAGTTGGTTACATGTTTCCCTTTGACCTCCATTATTTGAGCTTTCACAGTATGATCCTCACCAGCTTGGAAATATTAGCCCTAATCAGCAAGCTATGGAGTGAAATTCAGCTTCAAAATTATATTTAGAAATGAAACCAAGTTGAACCTGTAGGCATTGTTATTAAATACAAATTAAAACCTAAAAATGCGAATGAGTTCAACAAATATTTATTAACCTTCTGTTAGTGTGGTTCTCCAGTTTGAGCTGAAAGGATCATCTGAAAGGTCAATTAGAAATGCAGGTTCTGAGACTTCACTATCAGAATTTCTAATTCACTGCAGTAAGAATGAGGCCCAGAAATCCACACTTTTAAAAATTATCCCTGAGCAACACCACTGCTAGTGCTCCACAAAGCACACCCTGAATAACACTGTTTTCAGAAAAGGACAAATACTTTGTGGGATATTCTGTGTCTGGACTATAAACTTCTTGCTAGCAGAAACTGAGTTTGTTATTGACCACCAGATAATTCAGCCTCAAGGCTGTTAATACCATCTATATACCCCAAACTCCGAATCTGTGTCTTGAACCAAAACAGCTTCTCCTAACTCCAGAAGCATATGTGAACATTGGCATCTTCAGATGGATGTCGACTAGACAGCTAAAACTTCATGTGAATACTAAACTTCTGGATCTCTCTAAACTTCCTCTACTTGCAGTGTTACCCACCCCAGATCTTAGCAAATACATCATTTCAGTCTGTCAAAATAAACAAACAAAAAAACCAAAAAAAGCAAATCAAAAACCTTTGAGAATCATTGATGCCTCTCTGTCTTTATATCCCTCATTCCATCTGTTAGAAACTCCTACTACCTCTGTGTGTGTGTGTGTGTGTGTGTGTAATTTATTTCTTTGAAAAGAGGAGAAACAGCGAGAGAGAGATGCACATGCACACATACACAGATGTCTACCATTCACTGGATTACTCTCCAAGTGCCTAAAACAGAAGAGGCTGGGCCATGCCACATCCAGGAGCCTAGAACTCAATAAGGTCACCCTTTGAGTGGCAGAGACTCAAGCACTTGATCCATCACCCATCTGCTACCTCCTCGAGTGCACATTATTGGAGGCGTTTATCACCATCTCACATACCATTAATCTATTTATCATGTTTATTATCTCTTCCCTTGATGCAATGTAAGTGCAGCATAGGTGGATATATTGTTTGCCTAAGCATCTAGAAATGTGCCTCCAACATGGGTGATGTTGCTTTAATATTTGTTGAATAAATTAATGTTTCATTAATAATTCTGAATTATTGATAATACAAAAATAATAATATTTTTAACTCACATCAGTTGTTTTTGTCCTCATTTTACAAGTGAGGAAACTAATGATTGGCAGAAGGTCAAGTAACATGATCAAGATCAAGCATTTAATTGGCTATGGGGTGGAACATGGACCAAATTTACCTGAATTGGAAACGTTTTCATTTTCTTCTGTTTAACTTTTTATATACAACATCCCAGGCACTATACTAACTATTTAGAAGAAACAACATGAAAGAGACTTGGTTCTCTCTCAAAGTTCTCATCTGTTAGAGAAGACAGGCATACAGAAAAATATAATTAGCCAACAAGGTGCTTCTGGCCTTTCACCATAGCAAATGCATAGACAATTAATGACACTACAAGCCAGTATGTAGCTTATCTTTTCAGAAATGTACTAAGTGTCACAGGAGAGAGAGAGAGTTAGTAGCTGCATGAAATGAGATTGAATGTGGAGAAAGAAATAATAATACTGAAAATTTTAATAGTCCTTGGTTAGTTTCTGAGTGATGGCAAGAATTTAACATGTAGAAATAATGAAGGTTAGCATTTCTGCATGAGGAAAAGAATAAGCAGGAAAGTGAATATTAGATGTGGGGAACATGGTATTTTCTAGAAACACAGTATATGAGGTATATAAAGCAGTGCAAAGGCAATAGCCTAGGTAAATCTGTTGGTTCTTCTTCTTAATCCATTGAAAGCTTTGTTAATGGGAAAACTATACATTAGGATAATGCTTCTGATAGGTGTATGTTGATTTACTTAACATTAAAAATATTTGGAGCATTTGTTTGGCATAGTATTTAAAATACCATGTGGGACACCTGTATCTCATATCCATATATATATATATATATATATATATCATATCTCATATCATTTCTAGTTCTGGCCCCAGTCCCAATCCCAGCTTCCTGATAACACACACTCTGGTAGTCAATGAATGATGGCTCAATTAACCTCGGTACCCTGCCACTCACGTGGGTAACTTGGATTTTATACTCATAAAATTAACCCTACACTAAGTAGAGAATTCAACAATTAGTATGAAGAAAAAAGAAAAATAAACAAAAAACACCAAACAAACAAACTTAAAAAACATATTGTTCCTTAACAGGGTTTCCAGTTTTCTCTAGTAATTTGATGGTTTCATGTTGTAGATTTAGGTCTCTGATTCATTTTGAGTAGATTATTGTGTAAGGAGTAAGGTAGGCATCTTGTTTCATGCTTTTGGAGATCCAAAAAAACCTGGAGATTCAGTTTTGCCAGCACCATTATTGAAGAGACTGTCTTGGCTCAAGGAGTTGTTTTTTGCTTCTTTGTCAAAGATAAGTTGGTTGTAGATGTATGGATTAATTTCTGGGGTTACTATTCTGTTCCATTGGTCTACACATCTGTTTTTGTGCCAGTATCAGACTGTTTTGATTATAACTGCCCTGAAGTAAAGTATGTCTTGAGGTCTGGTGTTGTGATGCCTCCTGTTTTGTTTTTATTATTTAAGATTGATTTAGCTATTTGGGGTCTCTTGTGTTTCCATATGAATTTTAGCATCACTTTTTCTACATTAGAAGAATGTTGTTGATATTTTGATTGGGATTACATTGAATCTATAAATGAAGATGATGCTTTTTTCCAATCTATGAACATGGCAGATTTTTCCACTTTTTTATGTCTTCTTCTATTTCTTTAATGTTTTATAATTTTCATCATAGAGATCTTTTACATCCTTGGTTAAGTTTATTCTGAAGTATTTAAATTTTTTTTGTAGCTATTGTGAATGGGATTGATCTTAGAGGGTCTTTCGCAGCTATGGCATGGTGTGTGTATAAAAACGCTATTTATTTTTGTGCATTTATTTTATATTCTACTACTTTACCACACTCTTTTATGAGTTCCAATATTCTCTTTATGAAGTCTTCAGGGTTCCCTATACATAGAATCATGCCATCAGCAAATAGTGATAGTTTGACTTCTTTCTTCCCTATTTGTATCTCTTTGATTTCTTTTTCTTGCCTGATGGCTCAGGCTAAAACTTCCAGGACCATATTAATACCAGTGATGGGAGTGGGCATCTTTGTCTGGTTCCAGATCTTTTTTTTTTTTTTCATCTTGAAACTTTTATTTAATGAATATAAATTTCCAAAGTACAGCTTATGGATTACAATGGCTTCCCCTCCCATAACGTCCCTCCCACCCGCAACCCTCCCCTTTCCCACTCCCTCTCCCCTTCCATTCACATCAAGATTCATTTTCGATTCTCTTTATATACAGAAGATCAGTTTAGCATACATTAAGTAAAGATTTCAACAGTTTGTTCCCACACAGAAACATAAAGTGAAAAATACTGTTTGAGTACTAGTTATAGCATTAAATCTCAATGTACAGCACACTAAGGACAAAGATCCTACATGAGGAGATGAGGAGTAAGTGCACAGTGACTCCTGTTGTTGACTTAACAAATTGACACTCTTGTTTATGGCCTCAGTAATCACCCTAGGCTCGTGTCATGAGCTGCCAAAGCTATGGAAGCCCCCTGAGTTCACTGACTCTGATAATTTTTAGATAAGGCCATGGTCAAAGTGGAAGTTCTCTCCTCCCTTCAGAGAAAGGTACCTCCTTCTTTGATGACCCGTTCTTTCCACTGGGATCTCACTCGTGGAGATCTTTCATTTAGGTTTTTTTTTTTTCCCCCCAGAGTGTCTTGGCTTCCCATGCCTGAAATACTCTTATGGGCTTTTCAGCCGGATCCACATGCCTTAAGGGCTGATTCTGAGGCCAGAGTGTTGTTTAGGACATCTGCCATTCTATGGGTCTGCTGTGTATCTCGCTTCCCATGTTGGATCGTTCTCTCCCTTTTTTATTCTATCAGCTAGTATTTGCAGACACTATTCTTGTTTCTGTGATCCCTTTGGTTCTTAGTCCTATCATTATGATCAATTGTGAACAGAAATTGATCACTGGGACAAGTGAGATGGCATTGGTACATGCCACCTTGATGGGATTGAATTGGAATCCCCTGGTATGTTTCTAACTCTACCGTTTGAGGTAAGTCAGCTTGAGCATGTCCCGAATTGCACATCTCTTCCCTCTCTTATTCCCACTCGTACATTTAACAGTGATCACTTTTCAGTTAAGTTTCAGCACTTAAGAAGAATTGTGTATTGATTACAGTATTCAACCAAAAGTATTAAGTACAACAAACAAACAAAAAGTACTAAGAGGGATAACATATCAAGTTGCTCATCAACAGTCAGGGTGAGGGCTGATCAAGTCACGGTTTCTCATAGTGTTCATTCCACTTTAACAGGTTTCCTTTTTGGTGCTCAGTTAGTTGTCACCTATCAAGGAGAACAAGTGGTATTTGTCCCTTTGGGATTGGCTTATTACACTCAGCATAATGTTTTCCAAATTCCTAACTGGGATCACTTTTCAGTTAAAATTTAAACACCTAAGAATAATTGTGTGTTAATTACAGAGTTCAACCAATGGTACTAGAACAAAAAAAATACTAAAATGGATAAAGTATTACATTGTACATCAACCGTCAGGACAAGAGCTGATCAATTCACTGTTTCTCATAGTGTCCATTTATTTCACTTCAACAGGTTTTCTTTTTAGTGTTCAGTCAGTTGTCACCGATCAGGGAGAACATATGATATTTGTCCCTTTGGGACTGGCTCAATTCACTCAGCATGATGTTTTCCAAATTCCTCCCTCTTGTTGCAAATGACCGGGTTTCATTGTTTTTGACTGTTGTATAGTATTCTGTAGAGTACATGTCCCATAATTTCTTTATCCAGTCTACTGTTGATGGGCATTTGGGTTTTTCCAGGTCTTAGCTATTGTGAATTGAGCTGCAATAAACATTAATGTGTAGACAGCTTGTTTGTTTCCCAATTTCATTTGCATTGGCTAGCATTTTTTTGAGGATTTTTGCATCTGTGTTCATCATGGATATTGGTCTATAGTTCACTTTCTCTGTCATTTCTTTTTCTGGCTTAGGAATTAAAGCGATACAGGCTTTATAGAAAGAGTTTGGGAGGATTCCCTTTTTTTCGATTGCTTTGAATAGTTTGAGAATTGGGATTAGTTCTTTAAATGTCTGGTAGAATTCAGCAGTAAAGCCATTGGGGCATAAGCTTTCTTTGTTAGAAGGATCCTTATTACTGATTCAATCTCCGTCTTGGTTATTGGTGTGTTTAGGTATTCTATGTCTTCATGATTCAGTTTAGATAAGTTGTATGTATCCGGGAATCTCTCCATTTCTTCTAGGTTTCAGGATTTGTTGTCATGCAGTTATTTGTGGTTATTCCTGATGATTCTTTTTATTTCTATGGTATCTATTGTTAAATTTCCTTTTTCATCTCTGGTTTTGTTTACTTGGGTCTTCTCCCTCTTTTTTTTTTTTTTTTTTTGGTCAGTTGGTCCAATGGTTGGACTATTTTGTTTATTTTTCAAAATACCAGCTCTTCATTTCATTGATCTTTTATATTTTTTGTTTCAATTTTGTTTATTTCTCCCTTAATTTAATAATTTCTTTCCTCCTTCCCATTTGGGATTTGGTTTGTTGTTTTTCTAGCTCCTCAAGATGCACTAATAGCTCATTTTTTTGGTGATTTTCCAGTTTGTTGATGTAGGCATGGATTGCTATAAGCTTCGCTCTTACCACTGCTTTTGTTGTATACTATAAGTTTTGATATGAGTTATTATTTTTATTTGCTTCCAGAAATTTTCTGATTTCTCTTTCAATTTCTTTTATGACCCACTGTTCATTTAGGAGAATATTATTGAGTCTCCATGCTTTTGAATATGTTCTTGAGATTCTTGAGTTGTTGGTTTCAATTTTTTTTTTAATTTTTTTGACAGGCAGAGTGGACAGTGAGAGAGAGAGACAGAGAGAAAGGTCTTCCTTTACCGTTGGTTCACCCTCTCATGGCTGCCGTGGCCGCCACACTCCGGCTGGCGCACCACGCCGATCCAAAGCCAGGAGCCAGGTGCCTCCTTCTGGTCTCCCATGCAGGTGCAGGGCCCAAGCACTTGGGCCATCCTTCACTGCATTCTGGGCCACAGCAGAGAGCTGGACTGGAAGAGGGGCAACCAGGACAGAATCCGGTGCCCTGACCGGGACTAGAACCTGGTGTGCCAGTGCCGCAAGGTGGAGGATTAGCCTACTGAACTGTGGCGCCAGCCTGGTTTCAAGTTTTAATCCCTTATGATCACAAAGGTACATGGTATTTTGATTTTTTTCAAATTGCTTAGTCTTGCTTTATAGCCTAGTATATGTTCTATCTTAGAGAAAATTCTGTGCGCCATGGAGAAGAATGTGTATTCTGTCACTATGGGGTAAAAATTTCTGTAGATATCAGATCCATTTGGTCTGTAGTGTCGATTAGCACTGTTCTTTCTTTGTTGATTTTCTGTTTGGTTGATCTATCCAGTGATAAAAGTGGGTTGTTGAAGTTCTCCATTACTATTGTATTGGAGTTGATGTCTTCCTTTAGATCCATTAATAATTCTTTTAGGTATTCAGGCACACTGTAGTTGGGTGTATATACATTTATTATTGTCACATCTTCACATCATCCTATTATATTGATCCCTTAATCATTATATGGTGCCATTCTTTATCTCTTTTAACAGTTTTTGTGTTAAAGTCTATTTGTCTGATATTAAGATGGCTACACCTAACCCCCCCTACCCCCATAATCCTTTCTCTTTTGGTCTGCATGTGTCTTTGTTGGTGAGATGTTTTTCTTGTAGGCAGCAAGTAGATGGGTGGGTCTTGTTTTTTTAATCCATTTGGCCAATCTGTATCTATTAACTAGATATTTGAGACCATTTACATTTAGGGTAACTATTGATAAGTAACCACTTGGCCCTGCCATTTTTCTACAAATGTTCCTATCATTTGCTTTGGATTTCTTTCGTATTTTTACTGAGGAATTTTCTGTCTGCATTCTTTCATAATGATGGCTTGCTTTCTGTGTTTCTGTGTATAGTACATCCTTAAGCAGCTCTTGTAGGGCTGGACAATTGGTGACAAATGCTTTCAATTTCTGTTTGTTATAGAAGGTCTTTATTTCATCTTCATTCATAAATGAGAGCTTTGCAGTGTATAGTATTCTGTGTTGACAGTCTTTTTCTCTTAAGGTTTGGACTATATCTTGCCATTGTCTTCTAGCCTGTAGGGTTTCTGATGAGAAGTCAGCTGTGAGTCTAATTAGAGACCCTCTGAAACTTTTCTGGTGTTTCATGTGCATTTTAGAATTCTTTCTTTATGCTTTACTGTGGAAAGTTTGATTACTATGTGTTATGGTGAATATATTTTCTGGCCGCATCTGTTAGAAATTCTATGCACTTACTGTACTTGAACATTCCTTTCTTTCTCCAAGTTAGGAAAGTTTTCTATAATTATTTCACTAGGTAGACCTTCTAGTCCGTTCTCTCTTTCCATGCCTTCAGACACTCTAAAGGCTAGTATGTTGGATATTTTGATAGTATCCCATTTATCTCCAACACTGTTTTTAAATTTTCTAATTTCATCTTGTTTTTGGTCTGACTGTAAGTTTTCTAGAGATTTGTCTTCCAGCTCATATATTCTTTCTTCTGCCCTACCAACTCTGTTGTTAAGACTTTCCATTGCATTTCTTATTTGATCTGTTGAATTCTTCATTTCTAGTATTTCATTTTGATTTCTCTTTAGGATCTCAATTTCATGGGAAAAATTTTCATTCATGTCCTATATAGTTTTATTTAGTTTGTGAATTTACTTTTGATTGCTTCTGAGGAATCTGATGATTAATTTTTTGAATTGCACTTCTGGCATTTCCTCAATCTCTTCAGCTTCACATTCTAATATTGAAATGTTGTAGTGTTCCTTTTGATGGGGGAGGCTCATAGTCTCTTCCTTACTTTATTTATTTATTTATTTTTTTGACAGGCAGAGTGGACAGAGAGAGAGACAGAGAGAAAGGTCTTCCTTTGCCATTGGTTCACCCTCCAATGGCCGCTGCGGCCGCTGCATCGCGCTGATCTGATGGTCTCCCATGGGGTGCAGGGGCCCAAGCACTTGGGCCATCCTCCACTGCACTCCCTGGCCACAGCAGAGAGCTGGCCTGGAAGAGGGGCATCCGGGACAGAATCTGGCGCCCCGACCAGGACTAGAACCTGGTGTGCCGGTGCTGCAAGGCAGAAGATTAGCTTAGTGAGCAGTGGCGCCAGCCTCTTCCTTATTTTTGTTTTTTGAATTTCTGCCTTTGATTTTAGGCATTGGTAGAATGATTTTTTTTTTTTGCTCTGGTGGCATTTATCTGTAATCAGTGTCTCCTGTGAATTAGTGGGACATCTACTCATTCAGGGAATACCAAGACATATGTGCTGTGTTTGGCCAGGGTGCTCTGTTCAGTGCTCCAGGATGGGGTAACACCTAAGTTGGGTATGGTAGCTCTCCTCTGGTTAACTGAATGGAGAGGGCCACATCTGTTGGTGTGAACAGCCCTTCTCCTCCCAGCTGAGGAACGCCCAGGTGTTAGTCCCCAGTGTGCTCAGCACTCATCCATATCGCTTCATGAACTGCACATATATTCTGAGGAGTCTCCTCTGTGAGCACGGTTCCCTCTGCTATGAGCTGCTCTAGGCAACTGAGGATTTCAGAGAGTGTGAAGAAGCACTCTGTGGTTACCTAGAACCTAGCCACCCTCTGCCTTCTCTTATGTAGTCACTGTTTTCTCAGTCTTAGCTCCCAGGGCTCTCAGGGTCCTGGAGTGCCAGTGAGGCCACTCTGCACCACTAGCCAGTCCTGTCTGCAAGAAAACTAAGGTGTTCCCAGAGCCACTGTGCATGTTCCAGACTGCTGGATTGAGTCTGGTCCTCCCAAACAGATTTGATATCAGTGGGGAATAAGGATTTCCTCTCTGGTTAGATCTATGGTTCACAGGCATGCAAAATACCCACCCACTGCAGCCCCAGATGCTTCACAATTGTTCTGGGCTCATGCGGAGTCCCGCAGGTGGCACTTTCCCTCCCTAGGGCCGACTCTTCCTCTATTCCTGTTGCTGGGGCAACTGGCAAGGTGCAACTGGTCTGTTGGAGGCCTTCCTCCTCCTCCATTTCTTCTGAATTGCTGCAGTTGCTCCTGCAGACTTGGTGGAGGGTGACTCCAGTATTTGCTGGTTTGCACACAGAAGCTGGGGAGACTGCTACCTGCTTGTGTCCAAAAATGGTGCCAGCCCTCCCACCACTGGCTGCAGATTTCTGCTGTAGCAGGGAAGTGGAGAGGGAGAGAGACTCATCGCCCTTTTTTTTTTCTTTTTTCCCCCACCTCTGGGTGATCAGTTGCCTGGTTTCTTGGGGTATCCAGGTGGAACTCTAAAAGGTGCAGTTCACAAAGCTCTCCCTTCTGCTCTATCAGCAGCACTGTGGACTTGTCTGCTCTCACCTGATTTGCCAGTGTGGACATCTTCAACCCCAGATCCAAGCTCGTGGATCTTTTGTTACTTGTCTGCTCTTTCGGCACGGGTACAGACCACTTCTACTGCTCTCGTAGGATCTCCCACTGCAGTTCCCCCACATCTTTACCCTGAGAGTGTCTTTCTCCCTTTTTTAAGTATTAATTTTGCCCTGTGTGAATCACACTATCCTGTTGCTATTCCGCCATCTTGGAACCCTCGACCATAATCTCTTAAATATTACTTTTGTTATTATCACTATAGAAAATGATACTTTGAAAGATATCTTGAAAATCATTTACCACGTCAAGACAGCTCTTGATAAAATAGCAAGGCTCACTGAGCTAAGGATGATGGGCGGCCATCACTCCCAGTTTACGTCAGTATCTTGGATGGCAGCTGGGAAAGCAGGAAAATATTTGGCTCATGGGGCAGTTCATCTCATCTGCTGAGTGGACTTTCTCATCTCCTGTTCCTTTCTACCATTCTGAATAAACTGATGAACTATGTGCTTGTATCCTCTTGCAGAGGGTGTAGTCCATTGTAAGTACAGACCTACTTCTTTCCAGAAAAGACATGAAGATTTGCAGCTGTCTAGGAAGCACTGAACTGGATGCTGGGGATACAAGAGACTGGCCTTGGCTGGAAGATGCTTGTGTCTTGACAGCAAAGATGTCCTCTTCATCTGTTCTTGGTCATATTAAACTGCATGCAGTATGTATTAAATCAATAAATAAGTGAAAGAATAAATAATAACTAAATGATTCACAGTCCAGACCACCTGGTTTTATATCCCTACACCCTGCAGAACGTTTTGTGTTTGAAGGGTCCATTTTCCATGCAAAAGTGAGTACTTGGGGAAAGGGATTTTTCCCACACAAAACACATTCTATTTAATTCTTACAATAAGCGTGGATATTTAGGCATCATCATGCTGAAGCTCAGAGAGACGAAGTATTTTCTCACTCAACTTATAGATTAAATTTCATGGGTTTTGATTTTAAAGAAGAGGGTTGGAAGGGTGCCCAGTGAAACAGGATCCTGATCCCACTTCAGTTTATCTTTTCCTCTGTGGCCTTCTCTCCAGCTGTGCCTTTTTCTTTGGGTGTCTGGTAACGTTTGGTTTTTCAAAATCTCTCAGAAAAGCATGTGTAACTTACTAGAAAAAGGGAACAATTCTTTATTATACCACTAGCCCTTAGATCTCTTATATTTTAAGGCTTATTTCTCACTGTGGAAAAGAGCCTTTGTACCCTGATACAGGTATTATATCTCTCAGGGTTAGGTATGTATCATGGGAGGAAGGGTACGAGGTCCTTCTCCATATGCCTTCCATCAAATTGTCTTTGGTGCTCACGAAATCAGGTTATTCTGGATAAACATTCACAGTTCATTTATTCATTTTTTTCTTTCAATGATTGAGTGATTAATATGACCTATGTAGTTCCATGAACATGTGTGACCAGATGGAGATAGGAAGCGACACAGACAATGGTTCAGGGGTATATTATACCAAGTGTGAAAAAGTGAAAGTGACTTCATCAGATGAAAAATGGAGCAGAGCAGATTCTTACAGCATAGATGACATCAGGGAGAGTAGCTGGCCTCTAAACTGTTCAGAGGACTGAGACATGGATCCAACATCCGTATGGATTAGCATCTAGAACTCTGCGCTTGGAGCTACAAATATGGAACAATATAGTGAGAAACATTTTAAAGCTCTAAATGGAGTAGAAGTGAGTATTTGTTAGGAGCTAAGGAACTGCCAAGTCTGTCTTGTCTTCTCTCTCATGGCACCTGTCCTGCTCACAACTCCAGCTCTGCCTTTCCTTGTGGCAATTTCCCCTCTTATGACATCCTTTCAGCGTGGGCCCATCTGCCAACACCTCTGTCTGTGCCCCGTTTCCACAACATAAATTTCAGAGAGTGATTTTGGCCCAGCTAACCTATCCACAGTGGATTGGCTATACTCAGATTTATGTCTGATGCCTATATCATGGTCTAATCCATCATCCGTGGATGACTGCCCAAAGCTGAGCCATGAACAAAGCTGTTTACTTAAAAGGAATTTGTGCCAAAACTGAAAATATGGAATAACAGTGAGTTGTTAGAATATAAGGAGAGCTAATTTCTTTGAATATTTGCCATGTGCTATATTTTGCCTTATACACTTTAAATTTATCTAACCTTTATAGCATCCTTTCAAGTAGGTAACTTCATTATATTGATTTTAGATTTGAGGCAGCTGAGACAGATGTTCAATTAACTTGTCCAAATCAACTCAGACAGAAAGTGCTAGAGTTGTGATTTGAATTCATGTGATTTGGCTCCCAAACCTGTGCAGAGAACCCTTAAGTTTTATTGTCTACATTTAAATTTTGTTTTCTCACTTGCTACAGGTGAATGCAGCAGGCTAGTAACAGAACATCTTTAAGCTCTAGTTTCTTCATATATCCAAAGAAGATTATACCTGGTACATACCACACAAGATTCTTCTCAGGGTGGAGTGGGAATATATTTGAAGTTGTTTTTGAACCATACAGCAAGGTATAAATATTTAGGAGAGGAGCATAATCTGTAACAATAAGAATAAAAATAGCATGGATGGAGAGAGATTTTTTGATTAGTTGTCTTTTTAATAACTCCTTAAAAATTCATGTTCTTCCCTCTCAAGTTGCTGTTAAAGTAGCTATAGTAATTATTTACATTTTAACATGACAAACTTTTTTCTCTCTTGAAATTGTCAGATTTCTGCTATATCACCCAAGAACTGGTAATATTATTGAAAGGGGCAAATGTCCAGGATCTACATCTATTTTTCTCTTTGTTCCTCCTCCTACCCATGATTATTTGTGGATAGATAAATTTATAGGATGCTTTAAAGGCTTCAGATGAAAGGTGTTACTGGCAATTTAATAACAACATGTTCTGTTACATTGCTTTTCTTCTTGCAATGCTCAACAACAAATTGCACAATGGGAAGTTCTTTTAACTTACAAGTTAGCTCTTTAGTTGAGTCTTATTTATTTTAACACACTCAGATTTGCACAGCATACATCTAAATAAAGCCTCTAAAATAGGAAATAATTTCTTATTTTTTTCCCCATCTAGGAGGCTTTCTTTTAACACTAGGTTTTGCAGACCAAGTAGGAACACCAATGTTTTTAAGACGAAATAATTGGGAACAGAGATAGTTTTTCTCCTTTCAGGTTTCTCTATTGAAGTAGCAAGTGTATTAGATGCCAAAACAGCATTAGCCACAGGAACATATTTGCTTGCTATGAGATACTTAGAACTCCATGGTAACAATTATTTGCAGAATTTGCAAGATATACTTTGGAATTAAAACATACCCACCTTTTTAAAAAGGAAATATAAGACCCACAGATGAAGGAGCATAGAAAATTGAAATAGACTATTTTTAAAGGACATACTTTATCCATAATTAATCCTTTCCTGTTTATTTCCTTTCACTTTCACTTCTTATATACCTCATCTTCTTCCACAATGAAAAGGGGTAGGCTTTGCACTGTCAGGCTGCTGTGGGATTGTGCATGGTTATGAGGCTGAGAAGATATTACATTTCACCTCATAAAGTTGATTATGTCCTCAGAGTATGCATAAAAATGAAATTTCCTTTATTTGTTTGCTCTTGGAGTCAGATCATCAGATAAACTGCTCGTCTTCATTTTAATTAGGTTGTTGACCATATCCTCCTTCTGTCCTTCATAATATTTTTCTTATGTCTTTATCCCTGGGGCAACAGCCTGTACTCACAAACAGAGAGACAAGAGTCCAGGGCAGTCACCTGCAGACATGCTATACAAGGTCAAGGGTTCAGCCATCTCCCAGAAGTCCTGGCAGAAATTGCTATTACAGGCATAGATGGAAGAAATCCTTTGGCGGGAGAGTACAATAAGATGTAAAATGAGTATTATCATTAATTTCTCCTAGTCATAGAAGCAATGAAAGCAATAAACTTCAAAAAATTATTGACCAGCATAGCTTTCCTTTCACCTCTGATTGTGGTCCTATATTCTTTCACCCATGTAGCTGTAAAAATCTCATACAGAGCCAGAGCAGTTAATGAGACTGTTTTAATTTCTATGTGCCAAGACTGAGAACTGAATTTGGAACAAGTTACAGTGATTGGTGGTTTTCTGTAGAGTATGGACAAATTATTTACTCTGGTGGTGGAAAGATCACCCAAAGTATACTTTCAGGGGGGATACAATTGGGTGTTGCTATGTTTTCATGCATTGAGGATTCCTCATTGAAATACATATTTCTGTGGCTGGTGTTGAGGTGCAGTGTGTTAAGTTACCATTCCACCGTCATCCCATGTTGGAGAACAAATTCGAGTCCTGGATGCTCTGCTTCTGATCCAGCTCCATGCTAATGCTCCTGGGAAGGGCGTAGTACTTGGGCCTCTGGTACCCATGTAGGAGACCTGGACGGAGTTGGGTTTGGGGTTGGGGTTTGGCCTACCTTACACCCAGCAGTCATGACCCTTTGTGGAATGAATTAGCAGATGGAAGATCTCTCTCCCACCTTCTTTCAGTCTGTCTTTAAAATAAATATTAAAAAGTAAATAATAAAAATAAATAAAATACTAAATAAATAAAAATTATAAAGCAAAATGCAGACCACCAAAGGTGGGGACACATGAAAATATTATGATTTTATTTTTTCTCTTGCATTCTGGACAGGATGCTAGGAAGGCAGGAAACCAGAAATGCTAATGTGAACAAATGAATAAAGAGCCACTTGCAAAGTTTGCTCTCTCTATCAAAGGAACATGAAAGGGGCAGCCTAGCAAGGGGGAAGATATTTAAATAATGTCCACTTTGCTGCAGTCAAGTACTCTGAGAAAAGAACTCCTAATAACTAATTTTTCACTCATGCCAGTAAAGACCAAGTGGGGAGACTGGACTCCAAACTTGCCCATTTGCAGCGAGGCTCCCCTCTTCTCTTCAATCAGTGGAAGACTAACTGGGAATGAGAACTTTCATCCCCATCTAAAGGAGACTGCGAGGACACTTTGAGTTTCACTCCCGCCTGGCCCCAAACTGTGCTGCCTAAGAGGAGGAGACTGGCCCAAGTAAATGATTTTCAAAAATGCTGAGAGTCTCACAGCATGAGATGTGCAGGATACAACTGAAAAAAATCACATATCACATCAAGAAAAAGTAAACACTTAATGTGAAAGAAAGAAAAGAAATAGACAGCAACTTCAATATGACATAGATGTTGGATTTATCAGACAGGGCTTTTAAAACAGCCATATTAAATCCTTCATTGAATAGTAATGAATATGGTTAGAACAAATGACAAAAAAAAAAGACAGAAAATCTCATCAAATAAATGGAAGAACTGAATAAGAACCAAATGGAAATTTTAGAACTCAAGAAGACAGTAGTCAAAATAAAAATTTCAATGCATATACTCAATAGCAGAATGGAGAAGACAGAGGAAGGAATACAGAGAATTAAATGTAGCAAGAAAATTACAAATTACCAATCTGAAAAAGAGGGAAAATTGTATCTAGAATCTCATTAAATCTTTTACAAATGAATTAAGCATTAAAATAAAAAATAAATAGAATAGGCCCTCAGCAACTTGTAACACTTGTAATAAATGATCTAACATTGATGTCAGCAGAATATCAGAAACAGAAGAAAGGATAAGGATTAAAAAATATTCAAAGAAATGATGGTAGAAAATCCCCCAAATTTGGAAAAAAGATATAAGTCTGAAATTTCAAGAAGCTGAGCAAAATGAGCAGTTTCCATAGCAGGAGAGACCACCTGAGAAGACCAGAAGCTGCTACCCTACCTACCCCAGCACCTGTCACTCTGACAGGTAGACCATTGTCTGTCTTCCCAGCTTGGGAGTACTGATGCATAAAAACAAGTTGTGGAAACACCTGTCCACCAGAACCGACTTTATTTGGAACCGAGTTTTGCACAGTTCCAGCACAAGTGCACAATTGAAAATAATGTAGATTCTGGTGGTAAGTAATTAAAAGCAGGCTGGTTTGTAAACCAGCTACCATAAGGTTACTAGCAAGAACTAGACAAGCACATAGCTAAGAAGAACTCTCTTGCCATCAGAAAACTCCTCAAAGCCTGGAGTCAAAGAGTAATGTAGGACAGGACACTGATTTAGTTGGGTCAGGTTGTAAAGAAATCTATGCCCTATAGCATTTGGGAAAACAATAGAGCAATTGTACAGCAATTAGTGGGGGCTGACATCTGGGTGTGATATCAATGGAAGCAGACTGATAGGTTAAGGATAAAGACAACCGATAACAGCCATGCTAAAAGCCTTATGTTCCCTAATGTTGTGAACATGTTCAGGGCTTCCCTCTGAGGAGTAGTGTCAGGAACTGCATACCTTGGGGATGGAGATTTCACCAACTAGTCCACATAAGTCACTAATAAATAAATAAGCAAGCAAAAAATAAGGCCTGGGAAGGGGTAATCAATATCAGAGTTGCTCTATTCTCTAACATGTCCAGTTTACAAACAAGAGATGTGCAAAGAAATTGGGGAGCATGATCCATACATATCGAAATGCAGGCAACAGAAGCTTTCTTTGATCGGTATCAGACTGAGTAGACAAAGATATAAAGGCAGCTATCATGCATTTGCTCAAAGAACTAAAGGCAGCCAAGCTAAAAGAAGTATAGGTATGACAACAACGTCATTAGAAAGAGAAGAGAATTACAAAAAGACCAAAGTTCTGCAATTAAAAATACAATAACAAGTAAATAAATCATTAGATGGATTCAATGGTAGATTTTAACTTGGAAAAAAAGCAGTTTCTAAAATGATCGATTATACAATCTGAAGAACAAAGAGAAAAATGAAGAAAATAAATAGAAACTCTGAGAAATGGTTATTAAGCACAACAAGGAGAAGAGAGAGGCCGGCACTGTGGCACAGAGGGTTAAAGCCCTGGCCTGAGGCATCAGCATCCCATATGCGCGCTGGTTCTAGTCCCGGCTGCTCCACTTCCGATCCAGCTCTCTGCTATGGCTTGGGAAAAGCAGTAGAAGATGGCCCAACTCCTTGGGCCCCTGCACCCATGTGGGAAACCTGGAAGAAGCTCCTGGCTCCTGGCTTCGGATCAGCACAGCTCTGGCCATTGCGACCTTCTGGGGGGGTGAACCAATGGAAGGAAGACCTTTCTCTCTGTCTCTACCTCTCTCTGTAACTCTGTCTTTCAAATAAATAAAATAAATCTTTAAAAAAAAAAAGGAGAAGAGAGAGAGAAATAAAACAAATGTTAAGAAACAGTGACTGAAAATTTCCCAACATCAAAGAGAAACATTAATCCACACATATAACAGGTTCAATAATCCAGAAACATAGGGATGGAAATTCTGAAAGAAAATGAGAAAATCTTGAAAACAGCAAGAGAAAAAATGACTGCTCATGTACAGAGAAAAAATCACATTATAACTTCTCATCACAAACAGTGGCAGCTGGAAGGGAGTGGGATGACATTGAAAGTGCTCAAAGAAAGAAGAAATCCTGTTAAACAAGAAAATTATGTCCAGAAAACTATCTTTAAAAATGGAGTGGAGATGCTATTGATTGGAGCAATTCTCTTACTAACCGAAGGAGGAATTTTGCTCTACAGTCCCTTTGCTTTGAACTGCATTCTTTGATTCATTGTTCTAGACGCATTGAAGGCATTGTCTCGAGAAAACACTTTTTCCTCAAAGCACAGTAAGCTACTTTCTATCTCCATAATAGAAATTAATCTGAGGCATTAGGACATATCTAGTGTTCTTCTCCTTTGAAACTACACCTAGAACATGGCAAGAACATCCCCATATACCCTTATTTTCCCAATGTTCTTTACATAGCAATGTACTCACCGAAACTTGGGGCCAGCGTTGTGGTGCAATGGGTTAAGCTGCCACCTACAACACCAGGAGCACCAGTTTCAGTCCCTGATGTTCTGTTTCTGAACCAGCTCCCTGCTCATGTGGCTGGGAAAGTGAAGAAGATGGCCCAAGTGCTTGTGTCCTTGCCTCCCACATGTGAGACCCAGATGGAGTTCCTGCCTCCTGGCTTTGGCCTGGCCCAGCTCCAGCTGTGGTTGTCATTTGGGGAGGGTACGAGCAATGGAAGATCTTTCTCTCTCTTTTTGCTTTCAAAACAAATTAAATAAATCTTTATAAAATGGAGTGGAAATAAAGACATTTGTATATTTAGAAAAGCTAAGACTTTGTTGCTAGTAGGGGTGCTTTATAAGCCATAATAAAAGATCCTTAGGTTGAAAGAAAATGATTCAAGACAGCAACTCAACATAATAAAACAAAAAGTATCAGCAAAGGCACACATTATGAATGGGGATATTGACACTTCACTTTAAATAAAGCATAGAATATAACTAGGTAGATGATCTATAAGTAAGTAGAGCACTTGAACAACACTATAGATAAATTAGATCCAAGGTTATGTATAGAACACTATACTTCCTCATCAGCAGAAAACCCAAGCTTCTCAAGTGAACACAGAATATCCTCCATGATTATGTGCTAGATGATAGGGCAGAACTTAATACATTTATTTCTTTATTTTTTCAAAGATTTATTTATTTATTTGAAAGATAGAGTTACAGGGAGACAGAGAGAGAGAAGTCTCCCATCTGCTGCTTCACTCCCAAATGACCGCACCTGCCCGAGCTGTGCTGATCCGAAGCCAGGAGCTAGGAGCTTCTTCCAAGTCTTCCATGTGGGTGCAGGGGCCCAAGGAGTTGGGCCATCTTCTACTGCTTTTCCCAAGCCATAGCAGAGAGCTGGATCGGAAGTGGAGCAGCCGGGACTTGAACTGGTGCCCATATGGGATGCTTACACTTCAGGCGGCAGCTTTACCTGTTACACCACAGCTGGCCCCAGAACTTAATAAATTTAAAAAGGAATCAAATCATACACAATAAGTGGAATAAAATTAGAAATAAGTAACATAAAGAAATTTTGTAAATTCACAAATATTTGGAATGTAATAAGATACACACAAATAAGCTGAAGAAGCAGCTATGAGAGAACTTAGACAGTTCTTTGAGATGAGTGAAAATAAAGGCAATACAAACAAAAATTATGATATGCATATAAATCAATATATATAGAGGAAAACATGACTCTAGCTACTTATATTAAAAAAGAAGAAAGATCCCAAATCGGTTACCTAGTTTCTCACCTAAAAACACTGCAATAGGAAGAGTGAAAGACAAAAATCTAACAAAGAAAAAACCAAAGCAATCAGGAGGAAAATGATAATAACTACTAAAACAGAACTTAATAAGACAAATCTATACAATTAATATAAGCAAAGTGATTCTTTGGAAATATCAAGAAACAGCAAACCTTTAGTTATATTGATCAAAGAACAATATAAAGAGAAGATTCCAGTTACTAAAAGCATGAATGAAAGAAGAGATGCCACTTCTGACCTTACAGAAATGAAAACGATATACGAGTAATATAAACAATTATGTTCTAGAAAATTAGATAACTTAAATGATATTGATAAATTCCCATAAAGATACAAACTACTGAAATTCAGTAATGAAGAGACAAAAGATTGGATTGATCTATAACAGATAAAGATATTAAAAGTTTGGCTGGTGCCGCGGCTCACCAGGCTAATCCTCCGCCTTGCAGCGCCGGCACACCGGGTTCTAGTCCCAGTCGGGGCACCGGATTCTGTCCGGTTGCCCCTCTTCCAGGCCAGCTCTCTGCTGTGGCCAGGGAGTACAGTGGAGGATGGCCCAAGTACTTGGGCCCTGCACCCCATGGGAGACCAGGATAAGCACCTGGCTCCTGCCATTGGATCAGCGCGGTGCGCTGGCCGCAGCGCGCTGGCCGCGGCGGCCATTGGGGGATGAGCCAACGGCAAAGGAAGACCTTTCTCTCTGTCTCTCTCTCTCACTGTCCACTCTGCCTGTCAAAAAAAAAAAAAAAAGATATTAAAAGTTTAAGAACTGGGCTGGTGCCGTGGCTCAATAGGCTAATCCTCTGCCTGCGGTGCTGACACCCCAGGTTCTAGTCCCGGTCGGGGCACCGGATTCTGTCCTTGTTGCCCCTCTTCCAGGCCAGCTCTCTGCTGTGGCCCAGGAGTGCAGTGGAGGATGGCCCAAGTGCTTGGGCCCTGCACCCTCATGGGAGACCAGGAGGAAGCACCTGGCTCCTGGCTTCGGATCAGCACAGTGCGCCGACCGCAGCGGACATTAAAGGGTGAACCAATGGAAAAGGAAGACCTTTCTCTCTGTCTCTTTCTCTCACTGCTACTCTGCCTGTCAAAAAAAAAAAAAAAAGTTAAAGAACTTTCTGGGGCTGGCGCTGTGGCTCAGTAGGTTGATCCTACACCACCTGTAGTGCCAATATCTCATATGGGCACTGGTTTTAGTCCAAGCTGCTCCTCTTCCAATCTAGCTCTCTGCTGTGGCCTGGGAAAGCAGTAGAAGATGGCCCAAGTGCTTGGGCCCCTGCACCCGTGTGGGAGACCAAGAAAAAGTACCTGGCTCCTGGCTTCAGATTGGTGCAGCTCTGAACATTGTGGCCTTTGGGGAGTGAACCAATGGACGAAAGATCTTTCTCTCTGTTTTTTCCTCTCACTGTCTGTAACTCTACCTCTCAAATGAATAAATAAAATCTTAAGAAAATAACTTTACAAAGAAAAGCCAGATTCAGATGTTTCCACTGACACATTCTCCAGTGCATTCAAAGGAGAATTAATGCTAAATTTTTAGAACTCTTCCAACAGATGCAAGTGGGGAGAACACTTCCCCACTCATTCTGTGAGGCCAATATTATCCTGATACTAAAGCCAGATATAAATGTCATGAGAACAGGAAAAACTAAAGAATAATATCTCTTAAAAAAAGTATGTAAACATTCTTAGCAAAAATGTTAACAAACACAATCCAGAAACCATTAAAAAGGGATTGCATATGATGACCAATAGGGATTTATCCCTGGAAAGTGAAGTTGGTTTACTATCTGAAAATCAATCCATATACCATGCCATATAAATGGTATAAAGTTTTAAAGTGTGTGATCATTCCAATAGATGCAGAAAAATCACTTGACAAAATCCAACACCCTTTTGTGATTGAAAGCACTGAGCGTTCAATCTTCCTCATTCTGAAAGAATGACTAGGAAAAATCCACAGTCAAAATCATACTTACATATGCTGGGAGACTGGATGCTTTGTCTTTGCTATCAGGAAAAAAAACCAACATGTCCACTCCACCACTTCTATTCAGCATCTAGAGGTTCCAAACAGAACAATTAGGCAAGAAAATGAAATGAAAGCCTTCCAGATTAAAAAGAATCCAGCAAACTACCTTCATTTGCAGACAATATAATTTTGTATGTAGAAAATCCTCAGGAATCTGTAAAAAATACTAAAACTAGCAAGGTTACAAGCTACAAGATCAATATGTAAAAATCAATTACATTCCTATACAGCATCAATGAGCAATCCAAAAAGAAAATTAAGGTAAGACTTTATGTGAAGTTGAACTAAAAAGAATAAAATGTTTAACAATAGATTTAGCCAATGACACTAAAAACTTACACACTTAAACTACAAAACATTTTGAAATAATTTAAAGGAGATCTATATAAGTGGAAAAAATCCTCATGTTCATATATTAATAATTCTAAAATTATTGTTAATATCACAATATACCTCAAATTGACCACCACCTGTGACAGCAGCATCCTGTATGAGCACAGGTTTGAGCCGTCTCTGCTCCATTTCTGATCCAGCTCCATGCTAATGTGCCTTGGAAAGAAGCAAAACATGCCTCAATTGCTTGGGTCTCTACTACCTTTGTGGGAGACCCAGAAGAACTTCTGAGCTCCTGGCTTCAGACTGACCCAGGTCTGGCTCTGCGGCCATCTGGGGAGTGAAACAGAAGACAGAAAGCCTCTTTGTCTTTGTCTCTCCCTCTACCTTTCAAATAAATAAATCTTTAAAAAAACTTGCAGACAAATGTTCATAATAATCCCTTATTCATAATAACCCCCAAATGGTAACAAATTAGATGTCCATAGCTGCTGAATGGACAAATAATAGGTGGTATATCCATACAACAGAATATTTCTTGGCCATAAATAAATATGGAAATAAACTATTGGTATATGCTAATATATTTATGGACCTCAAAAGCATTATGTTAAGTGAAAAAGACAAACGTACAAGACCATATATTGTATAATTTAATTTGTGTAAAATTTGCAGAAAAGACAAATGTATAGATGCAGAAAGTAGATGTGTGGTGGTTAGGAGAGGGTAGAGGCAAGTCAGAATGGCTGCTAATGGGTGTGAAGTTTCTCTTTGAGGTAATGGAATTATTCTAAATTAGGTTTTGATGGCTGAAAAAGGCAATGGATATATTAAAAATCATTTATTGTGCACTTTAAATGGTTGAATCTCATAGTATGTGAGCTATATCTCAACAAAGTTGCTTCAATTTAAAAAAGAAGTTGTGTGAACTCCAAAGAAATCCATGTCCATGTACATGGATTTCAGAAAACTAAAGACAAAAATGTTGAAAACAGGGAAAAACAACACCTTTGAAATGGCAACTCAATATTAGATTTATCATCAGAAACCATGGAAGCCAGGAGTGGCATGACACTTTTTAACGGCTGGAAATAAAGAACTGTCAATCCCGAATTCTACATCCTGAAAAATTTCCTGTCAGAAATGAAGTGGAAATGAATATATTGGGACAAAGGAAAATGCAAATTTTTACCAGTAGACCTAGCCTAAAAATGACTAAAGAAAAAAAAAAGTTCCTTGTTTTTGAAGGAGAAACTATATTTTGGAACATTAGAGGGAAAGAAAGAATAATGGACAGAGACAGACGTGGGAAAATACAAGAGACTTTACTATTTCATTATTTTCCAATTATGTTTGATGGCTTAAGAAAAAAGTATAACCTTGCCTGATGAGGCTATCCATGTGTGTAAATGAAGTACTTAAGATAAATTATAAATGAAGGATGGCAAAGAAACTGAAAGGGAGGTAGGTTTTTACTCTGGTAAAATGTCAACATCAGCAGATTTTGTGGTATGGAATTGTTCTATGCCTCGATCCTTTGCAGTGGTTACAGGAAGCTATACATTAGTAGAGTGGCATAGAATGTCACATATGCATTCATTAGTGCCAACTTATCTGACTTTAATAACTTTCTATAGGTATACAGATGTAACCATTGGTAGACATTGGGTGAAGGATAGATGGAAAGATGGAACTTCTTTGTATTGTATTTGAGCTTCATATAAACCTATAATTTTTTAAAAATAAGTTTTAAAAGAATTAATGATAGCTAAAATGAATAGAGAAACACATGACATGCACACACACACAGTGAAGTGAGAGAGATAGCGATGTGTATATATGTGATATATGTGTTGAATAGATTTCCATTCAGCAATGGAAACCTGGGCAGATAGAAAAGGTAAATCCAGGCCGGCGCCTCAGCTAACTAGGCTAATCCTTCGCCTTGCGGCGCCGGCACACCGGGTTCTAGTTCCGGTCGGGGCGCCAGATTCTGTCCCGGTTGCCCCTCTTCCAGTCCAGCTCTCTGCTGTGGCCAGGGAGTGCAGTGGAGGATGGCCCAAGTGCTTGTGCCCTGCACCCCATGGGAGACCAGGAGAAGTACCTGGCTCCTGCCATCGGATCAGCACGGTGCGCTGGCCGCAGCGCGCTGGCCGCGGCGGCCATTGGAGGGTGAACCAACGGCAAAGGAAGACCTTTCTCTCTGTCTCTCTCTCTCACTGTCCACTCTGCCTGTCAAAAAATAAATAAATAAATAAATAAATAAATAGAAAAGGTAAGTCCAACTGTTTTTCAGTCTGACTTGTGATAGTTCTAATATACCCAACATGGGATATTATCCTTGTACTATTAATTTCTCTTTATATCATAATCTAAGAACTCCTGCAAGCTAACTTCTGAAGACTTCTTTTACAATTGTTACAGTGATAAATTCAGACAATTACTTGGATCTTATTCTATCCCAAAACCTTTCCTTCATTCATACTTCCCCATGTCAGGATGTATATTCTGGTCTTGTGATTTTGTTTCCCACTTAATGTGTCTTTGATGTTTACTTACATCCTTTATGATTTTATCCATTAAGAAAGAATTTGGAAACAAGCTTGTGTTTGCAATGTAGACTCGGGACAAACAGGACAGATTTGGAGATTGGAAGACTAAATAGGATATTTGAAATAATAAAGAAAAAAAGGATGGTGTGTCATATTTTTAAACTATTTGCAGCAATTTTAAAAACAGAAGAGATTATGTAGAAATATATAATAGAAAAACCTTACCAGAGAAGTTAATTATAGTTAAGTTAGCAGAAGGTGGAATCTCTTGCTGATAAAAAGGAAAAATAAAAGCAATATTAGGAGAGCCAGAAGAGTTAAAATAAAAAACAAATCCATATAATTTGGGACATGCTCAAGCTGACTTGCCCCAAATGGTAGAGTTAGAAACATACCAGGGGACTCCAATTTAATCCCATCAAGGTGGCATGTACCAATGCCATCTCACTAGTCCAAGTGATCAATTTCAGTTCGCAATTGATCATAATGAAAGGACTAAGAGTCAAAGGGAGCACATAAGCAAGTCTAGTACCTGCTAACACTAACCGATAGAATAAATAAAGGGGAGAGTGATCCAACATGGGAAGTGAGATACTCAGCAGACTCATAGAATGGCAGATGCCCTAAATAGCACTCTGGCCTCAGAATCAGCCCTAAAGGCATTCAGATCTGGCTGAAAAGCCCATGAGAGTATTTCAGGCATGGAAAGCCAAGACACTCTGGCAAAAGATCTCTGTGAGTGAGATCTCAGTGAAAAGAACAGGTCTTCAAAGAAGGAGGTACCTTTCTCTGAAGGGAGGAGAGAACCTCCACTTTGACTATGACCTTGTCTAAACAAGATAAGAGTCGGAGAACTCAAGGGGCTTCCATAGCCTTGGAAACTCATGACTGGAGCATAGGGAGATTACTGATGCCATAGACAGGAGTGTCAATTGGTAAAGTCAACAACAGGAGTCACTGTGCACTTACTCCTCATGTAGGATCTCTGTCATTAATGTGCCGTGCATTGAGATTTAATGCTATAACGAGTACTCAAATAATATATTTCACTTTGTGTTTCTATGGGGGTGCAAACTGTTGAAATCTTTACTTAATGCATACTAAACTGATCCTCTGTAAAAAAAAAAAAAAAAAGAAAAGAATAGAAACTATCAACTCCCAACTTGACTCTCACTGGGATTAAACATGACAATAGGTCTGATCTGATTTCATCATCATTAAAAAAAATCATCTATTATTTTTCACTTTATGTTTCTGTGTGGGAGCAAACTGTTGAAATCCTTACTTAATGTATACTAAGCTGATCTTCTGTATATTAAGATAATCGAAAATGAATCTTGATGTGAATGGAAGGGGAGAGGGAGTGGGAAAGGGGAGGGTTGTGGGTGGGAGGGACGGTATGGGGGGGAAGCCATAGTAATCCATTATTCGTACTTTGGAAACGTATATTCATTAAATAAAAGTTAAAAAAAAAATCCACTTATAAATAAGCAATGCCTCGCCTTCAAAGAATTTAATTATACATTTGTTAAATTTTATTTTTTAGAAGAATATAGGGTATATGAGAAACATAATAACCCATGAGTTCACTATCATCAATAAATATCAACCTGTTAATAATGAATGATAAATGATTCCTAAAGTTCTGCACCTTTGAGCAAAGTGGCAGATTAATAAATCTGAGGGGGAGCAAGTAGGCGTGAAGATAAAAAAATAGCAAGTGTCATGGATTTGCATTGCAATTCTTTTAATAAGTATTTAAAACAAGGATGTGGAGGGGAATTGAACATTAAGCCAGATTGAATGGTATGTCTATCAAGGACTTCGTGAATATGTACAGGGAATACCTAATACGTGTTCCCAACCTGAAAAAATGATAACTATGAACAGAGTTCCAAGTTTTTATGTTTCCATTATTCAAGGACAGGCTAATGGTATTTACAATTATAATTTTGAACTTAACTTACTAGCATATAAGAAGTATTTGTTGTACTATGCACTCATCTAACAGAATATAATTATCTGCTTTAGGATTATGCAGCACAGAAAGTAGTAAAATTTTGGATTCCTGGTATTTTCTAGGGAGGTAAAGAATCAATACCAATTATCTTAGACATTCTCCATTCCCCTCCACTGCAAGATCATAATGTTGAAAAATCCAGCTAAAATAAACTTGAAAAACATAGATAAGTAATAAATGGATGACGGACTCTAATGTATTGACTTAGTTATGGTGAAGGCAAGGAAATCGTGGGTTGAAGGTATAATAAGAACCCTCAGTTATTTTAAAAAAATGATCATTGGTGGGTAGAGCTACCACCTCCCCACCAACTGCCTCCATGACTCACTGCCCAATTTACATCAGCCCTGGAAAGCAGGGATGGGGGAGGCTGGGTGATAGACCTTATGTAGTATTCAATTGTTAAATGAAAAGTTTGGCTAGAAATCTGGCTGGTGGGAAGTGTTTCCTACAGCAGGAAAATGCTTGAAGAAATCATACAGTACTTGAAGGGTGTTATTGTCTTTGTAAATGGTAGAAACTTATGCAAATGAAGGTGTCATCATCATCATCATCATATACAGAATCCCTGACACCATCATCACCATCATATACAGAACAGAAATTAAGAACTGGGTGACTTTCTCTATTATAGACAAATAAATCATCCTTTGCCAGGGAACAGTAAATTTGTATCTATTATTATTATTGGCCTCTCCACTAGCACAAGGCTAAAGGGAGGATCTAAATCTCAGTGTACAAGTAAAAAGGGAAACAATATACAAGTGCCAAACATTATTATTTTCATCATTTTAAAGTATGTTTTTGGTGTATTTTGTTTTATTTCTTCTACGATAATTATCACTATTAGTGATGCCATTTATCAGTGCAACAAATAGTTCAAATCTGAGTTGTAAAAGGATTAATGATGATTTTCCATTCATCACCTGAAAAGGTAAAGTTTATGAAAACAAAGTTTAAGTGCTGTATATTGATAAGAACAAGGATTGGAAAGATTGTAAGTTATTGTAAATGAAGAAGCTTCCGTTTTAATCTGAAAGGAGTAACAAACACTTGTTTATTTTCTGACATAATAGCATGCCCCACACATTTGATAAGTTTAAGAAAATCTTTTGTTACCAATGAGGATAATTACTATCTTTTCACAGGATATAGGTTAAATTGTTTAAAAGACAAGAATTTTTATTAATTTATATTAAGTGAACAAAGTTCATATATTCCATATATAGAGATTTAGGAGTATAATAATCCTTCCCACCCTACCCTCTCTCCTGCCCATGCTCCCTTCCTCATTCCTCCTTCTTTTCTTATTATTTCTTTTTAATGTTTACAATAGCAAGCTTTCAGTTTATTTTATAATTATAAGCTTAGTCCTCTAAAAGCAAAGAATTCAAGAAATGGTAAAAAGAAAAAAAAACTATTCCTGAACAGTAAAGATAAGGGTTGTAAATAATAATCAAAACTCAAAATGTAAATTTTGCTCATATATATTACATTTTTTTGTACTCTTTCAGTTAGCACAGATCAGGGAAAACATATGGTATTTGTCTTTTTCAGACTGGCTTATTTCACTAAGTATAATGATTTCCAGTTGCACCCATTTTGTTTGAGAAAGATGAGTTTTTTATGGATGAGTTGTATTACATAAAGCATATATACTACATTTTCTTTATTCAGTCATCAGTTGATAGACATCTGGGTTGATTATATATCTTAGCAATAATGAAAGCAGCTACAATAAACATGGGGGTACACATAACTCTCATATGCTGATTCCATTTTCTCTGGGTAAATTCCCAAGAATGAGATGACTGAGTCATATGATAATTCTATTTTTATATTTCTGAGGGATTTCCATACTGTCTTCCACAATGGCTGTACTAGTTTACATTCCAGCCAATAATGTATTAGGGTAACTTTTCCCTCACATTCTCACCAGCATTTATTTCTTGATTTCTGTATGAGAGCTATTCTAACTGGGGTGAGGTGAAACATCACTGTGGTTTATATTTACATTTCCCTGATGGCTACTAATCCTGAGCATTTTCCCATGTGTCTGTTGGCCATTTGAATTTCCTCCTTTTAAAAATATCTGCTCAAGCCCTTTGCCCATTTCTTAACTGAATTGTTTGTTTTACTGTTGAGTTTCTTGAGCTCTTTATTAATTCTGGATATTAATCCTTTATTAGTTGCATATTTAGCAAATATTTTCTCCCATTATGTCCATGGCCTCTTCACTTTGCTGAGTGTTTCCTTTACAGCTCAGAAGCTTCTTACTTGATGCAATCCCATTTTTCTATTTTTTTTTTTTTTGCTTTGATTGTCTGTGCTTTTGGGGTCTTTTACAAGAAATCTATGCCTATAATAATGTCTTGCAGAGTTTCTCCAATGTTCTCCACCAGTAATTTGGTGGCTTCAGATCATATATTTAAATCCTTGATCCACTGTGATATTTTATACTTCTGCATGCAGAGATCCAATTTTACCAGCATCATTTGTTGAAAAAACTATCATTTCTCCAGGGATTGTTTATAGCTCTTTTGTCAAAGATTAATTGGTTATAGATGTGTGGATTGACTTCTGGGATTTCCATTCTATTCTATTGGTCTAAATGTCTAGTTTTGTGCCTGCATCAGGCTGCTTTGATTAAAAATTTTCAGTGGTATGTCTAGAAATCTGTGATGCCTCCAGCGTTGTTTTTGTTGTTTAAGATTGCTTTTGCTATTCAGACTCTCTTTTATTTCCAGATAAATTTTATCATTGTTTTTTCTAGATCTAAGAAGAATGTCTTTGGTATTTTGATTTGGATTACATTGAATCTGTAAATTGCTTTGGGTACTATGGACATTTAGATGATATTAATTCTTTTAATCCATGAGCATGGATGATTTGTCCATTTTTTGCATCTTCTTCTATTTCTTTTTTAATGCTTTGTAACTTTCATTGTAGGGATATTTAACCTCCTGGATTAAATTTATTCTAAGGTATTTAAAATGTTTTGTAGCTATTGTGAATGGAATGAAACTTATAAGTTATTTCTAAATCATGGTATTATCTGTGTATACAAAGGCTATTGTTTTTTGTGTGTTGATTTTATATCCTGCAACTTTACCAAACTCTCTTTTGAATTTCAGTAGTCTCTTAGTGGGATCTTTTGGTTCACCTATATATAGAATCATGTCGTCTGCAAATAGGTATAATTTTACTTCCCCTTTTCCAATTTGTATCCCTTTGATTTTTTTCCTTGCCTAATGACTCTGGATAAAACTTCCAGAACTATATTGAATAGCAATGGTGAATGTAAGCATCCTTGTCAGGTTACAGATCTTAGTGGAAAATCTCCCAACATTTCCTCATTCAATGAGATGGTGCATGCTGTGGGTCTGTCACATATTACCTTGATTGTTGTTGAGAAATGTTCCTTCTATACCCAGTTTTCTTAAGGTTTTCAATATGAAAGGATGTTGTATTTTATCAAATGCTTTCTCTGCATCTGTTGAGATAACAATTTGGTTTTCATTTAAGTTACATCTGCTTGTTTTTGCTTTCCATTAGCATGGACTATCTTTTTCCATCCTTTTGCTTTCAGTCTGCACATATCTTTTTTGGTGAATTGTGTTTTTTATAGGCAGCAAATAGATGAGTCTTGCTTTTTAATCCATTCAGCCAGTGAATTATACAAATTTGTGTTTCATAGTTGAAGACTTCTTTGTTTAAAGAGCCAAAGGTCATTAACAAGGTACAAGTTGTCCTACAGGCAGGAGAATACTTTGGAGTGCAGGATGAGGTGAGCAAAAAGGATTAGAGCACACAGAATTCAAAGGCATGGGATTCTGGAACAGTGGGAACTGAACATCAAATCATGGTAGAGCCTTAATCAACCTACAAGGAAATGCATTAATAACAAAGCAGTGGAGAGAAAATCCAAGTTGCAGGCTTCCATGCCTGAAGAATGAACTTTAAGAGGCATGATACCTTTTAGATTTTAGTACAATCCAGGGAGGTTAAGGAAATCCCATTAAAATTTCCTGGTAGTTAATGTTAATTTGGAACAAACAGAAAAATGCTCTTCCTTTTACACTTAAATGTATAGACTGAAATTCAGGCTCATAATTTTGCTTGTGTACCTGTCCCTCCCCTGACTGTGTAAGGCAGAAATCCAGTAGGAACTTGTTTGCCTCTGAATCTCCAGTACCTGAGGAGTGCCTACACACAGAATGGACTCCATATATACTTTTCAAATGAGTATGAAGACTGGGACAGGAAGGCTACATTGAAAGAAATAGCAATTATTTGTATTCATTCCTCTTTTGAGCGACTAAGTTTTCATGATTGGGTCAAATTTTCATGAAACTCAATTAGAAAGAGACTTCTGAATCTTTTGAAGTTTCTAGATAGAAAAAGATTTAGAATTTGGGGTCATCTTTATGGTATAGTAGGTAAAGACACCACCTGCAACACTGGCATCCTTTATGGGCATGAATTTGAGACCAGGAAGGTTTACTTCCAATCCAGCTCCCTGATCATGTGCCTGGGAAAGCAGTGGAAGATTGCCCAAGTGCTTGGCTCCTGCACATATGGGAGACCCAGATGGACCTCCTCATTCCCGACTTCAATCTGGCCTACCCCTGGTCATTGTGGCTGTTTAAGGAGTGCACAGGTGGATGGAAGATCTCTTTTTCTGCCTCTCCTCCACTTTGTCTCTTCATCTCTCTGTGTAACTCTGACTTTCAAATAAATAAAATAAATCTTTTAAAAAACTTGGAATTCCACAAAGAAGACTAAGCTTTGACTGAAATTCCAGTTTCATATTAAAGTAATTTCTAGATATTTTCAAACATGAATCAGATTGGTCCAATCAGGAGAATGGTTTTATAAATTTTTAAGAATCATGACAGTGAAATGTTTGACAATCAGTTCCAAAGAAGTTAAAGAAACATACAACATTTTGGAAACAGTACATCTGCAATAAGAAATTGCTATAAAGTTGGAATTGATGGGCATCATTTAACCCACATTGTACTGTCTAGATGGCAGTCTGTGCTTTATAATGATCAAAACTTTCCTCCTGAGTAAGTCATCATCAACGTGCTCTGCACCAAAGACAGTGTAGTTAGATAAGATTATTTGACCAAATCTCATAGCAAGTAAGGACTGGAGTTTGAATCTAGATCTATGTGACCCCCAAATCATGCTCTTTACATATTTTTCTGACATTTATGACATTTCTTTTTACTTTTAATAATAAGATGAATAGAAAGATCAAACTATTTTTAATTTTACTTGAGTGCAAGATTTCACTACAACTAACAATGTTGTTTGTGAAAAAAAAAATAATGTGATGTCAAGGGAAAGATCACGGAAGAAAGTTTTGTAATTTCCAAAGGTAAGCTTCCCATTGTCTATAAGGCCAGATCACTACGACTGTTGTTGTGAGAGGAATATTTTTTGATTTTGCCTCCCCATGTGTGTGCACTTAATCTCAGTGGGTCTGCCTAAGACCTCATGAGTGCCAACCCTGTAGAATTACAGACAATGAGAGGAAGAGACAGAGAGAAGTCTTCCATTGGTTGGTTCACTCCCCAGATGGTCGCAGAGGCTGGCAACCAGTGCCCATATAGGATGGGGGCGCTACAGGTGGAGGATTAGCCTACTGCGCCATGGCGTTGGCCACGAACATTGATCTACTTTAACAACCTTCAAGGTCAGGCTTCTATGGCAGCAAAGCCTTTCATTGTTACAGGCCACACTGAGGCAAAGCAGTGACAGGAATGCTCCTCAGCATCTTGAACCAGCTTGCTGCACACAGCTTGACTGGTCTGAGGAGGCTGGCTGAAATCCTACCCAAACAATCTTGGATGGAAAAGTGCACTTGCTCCTGGGGAGCATGGTAATGAGGAAGTACCAGATCTTGGGGAGAATTTTGATGAGGCTTCTAAGAATGAGGCGAACTCAATAGAGTCAGCTTCTGAAGAAATTAGAACTTGAAGTTACTGGGAACCACTATTATATATTATGACTGTTTTTAAAATTGTTTTGTTTATGATATGATAAAATATAGATCGCTAATATTTTTAATCTCATGCCCCTTGAACAGTGCAGCCCTCTTCAGTTTTTGCTTATACACAATTTATTATTGCAGCTAATGAAGCTGAGGAAGCTTGGGAATAAAGTTTCAAACAAGGGTTAATTTTTTAAAGAATTTATTTATTTGAGAGACATAGTTATAGACAGAGAGGGGGACAGACAGAGAGAAAGTTCTTTCATTTGCTGGTTCACTCCCCAGATGGTTAAAACAGCCAGGAGCCAGGAGCTTCTTCTAGGTCTCCCACATGTGTGCAGGGGTCCAAGCACTTGGGCCATTTTTCACTGCTTTTCAAGGCCATCAGCAGGGAGTTGGATCAGAAGTGGAGCAGCCAGGACTCCAGTGGGAACCCATATGGGATGCCGGCACCACAGGTGGATGCTACTATGCCACAGCACCAGCCCCAGGTTTTTAAAAGAGGAAAGCAGTATTTTTCCAAAGAAACTTTCTGAATTTAAGAGAAGATTGTAAACAAACCATTTTCCATAGGGATTGTCATTATATATTATATTTATAATAAATGATAAATCTCATTATTTATCTTGAAACACAATTAGTACTTAAGACACCAGAAATAGACCGCAAATGTGATATATACATACACACACACACACACACACACACACATATATATATGATAGAAATATCCTCCATTATCTTAGTAGGGAGTAGAATAAAACTTTATAATACAAGGCATTTTATCTAGGAGAGAAGTAATAAGTGCCACAGGGCATGACTGTTATGAGAAGAAGGGCAGTCCATTTTGTCAGCATGAGAACAGCATTGGGCATGAGGCCAGGAGATCATGGAGCAGGAATACTCAGGGAAGAAGTTGTCAGGCTGTAACCCAACAGCATTTGTGACCCTCTAGTCACCACTTTTTCCAAAGGCTAAACAAATCCTGGAGCATCCTCATGTGTAGGAAACCAGAGTGAGAGACTTAAACAGTTCTCATGACTTCTCAGACTGCTTCAGAGAGGAGACCAAGGCAACTGGTCTATTAGTAAAACCCGAGACTATACTGGAAACGTCCTGAGGCTTCCCCATGGCTCATTCTAATCTGGTGTCAGATGCATAATTTGTCTTAAAGCAATTAGCACCAGACACCAGAGATGGACTGAAAGTGGGCATGGCTGGTGTCTTAAATAACACCCACTACCATTCTAATGCCATGTGTCATTTGGAAGTGCTGCTCCCCCGGACCCCAATGTGTACCTGTAGTGCCAGCATCCAATATGGGTGCCAGTTGGAGTCTTGGCTCCTCCACTTCTGATCCAGTTCTCTGCTAATGAGCCTGGGAAAGCAGCAGAATATGGCCCAAATGCTTAGGTGCCTGCACTCATGTGGGAGACCCAGAAGAAGCTCCTGGCTCCTCGCTTCGGCGTGGCCCAGCTCAGGCCGTTGCGGCAATCTGAGGAGTGAACCAGCAGATGGGAGATCTCTTTCTCCATCTCTCTCTCCTCTCTATAACTCTGCCTTTCAAATAAGAAAATAAATCTTTAAAACAAAATTAAAAGACTATTGTTTTGGGACTATTTACAAATATTGCAAACAGAAAAAGAAAATTCTCTTTCACATGAGTATACACACAGAGACATGCACGCGCGCGCACACACACACACTCACAGGCGTAACAAACTAAAATAGTAAGGAATAGACTGGGAAGTTTAAATAGTTTTCCTGTTCTCTCCAAGGTAATAAATATTGTGCCTGAGTTATATTCCCATTAAGTCACTGAAAAATGCGTCACCACATTTATTACAAATCCTTTGTAAACAGAGTAAATCTCAAAGGGGCCTCTACACTTAGAAATAATCATTTACTCTGTCAAATTAATAAGAAATTGATGGTGGGCAGATGCTATGGAGAACGAGTGAGTCAATATTTGATAGCTAGCTTGACAAATAGAATAAAATAACACTTTGTGTCCCTATCTTTACAAAAAATAAGCAGAAGTATAAAGTCAGGAGTCACAATATTTTGATTTTTAAATAATTTAATTATAAAAATAGTGAATAAGACAAAATGACATTATACATGAAAATGAGGGATGAAAACAGTAGTCCAGAGTTAGGGTCAGCTTCTACATAAAACTTTGAGTCAAAGAGTTGGATGCCTAATCAGGTCATGTATGAATCTTGCTGACATTTAAGGAGAATTTAGAATGCTTTAAAGTTAAACACAGGTGTAAGCCCTTCTTCTCCCAAAGAAAAAGAATAATAAGATTCATGGAGTTTCTCACGTTTTCAGAGGATGCTGATGTGGAGATAAATTGTTCTTAAGAAAAGAAGGAGAATACAGCAACTGTTGTTGGTACAAATGGCTTAAAGTAAGACTGTAGTGTGGAAGAGTCCCATGCTCTGCCGGGCCTCCTTATACTTTCTGTCTCCACAACACTGTAGGACTCCATGGTGAGTGCTTTAATGAATTCTATGCAGCCAGCTGGGAGCAAGAGTGAGCTCCCAGGGACAGAAAGCCACACTGCTGCTCCTGTTCCAAATAGCATTGTGCAAATTTAGGAGTTATGTCACAGGATATGGACAAATATCCTGAATGATCTCTCAAAAATCACTTAGAACAATTTCTTTAGACAGAGATCTTGACCTCTTAAAAGTGTGCAAGTGTGTGAAAGTGTATGCTTGTCCTCAGGGGCAGAGCCCACAGCCTCCCAAATGTTTGCACACTGTTAACTGCTCCCCTCCTGCCACTATGTTTAAACATCCCTACTTCTATATTTCCATTTAGGATCTCTTTCAAGTCAATCACAATGATCGAGGTAGTATTTTTATGTTGTATAAATTTAGAATACACTGTTCAACGCAGAAGCCACTAATCATATGTATCTACTGAGCACTTGAACTACGGCTAATCTGAATTGAGCTATTTTGGAAATGTAAAATACACTCTGATTGCAAACACTTCGTACAAAAATGTACAACATATCATTACTAATTTTTATATTGATTACATGTTGAAATTGATAATTTGGGGACACATTGAGTTAAATAAAACATTTACTAGAATTAATTTCACCTGTGAATACTAGAAAGTTTAATATTATATGTGAAATTTGAGTTACATTTCTAAAGGCTAGGACTGGGCTAGAAGGTTTAACTCCACGTGTTTATACAGATTTTAAAAAGTAAAAATTTTCAGTAGCAACCACAAGGCACCTACCTTAGAGGGAAAGTAAGAGAACTAAGTGCTAGGCACTGAACAAAATGCTTTACATATGCTGACTCACTGAATTCTCACAGCTCCCCAACCAGGGGAATAATACTGGTTAGAGAACTCCCAAGGAAACAGAGAACCTCATAATCATTCCTCTGATGTTAATTCCAAATCCAACAATGACAATCCATTATCTTAATAGTAATTATGTCTTTTAAAACTCAAAATTAAATATTAGCAACAAATTTGTGTATAAATAGTAAAAATTTATCCAATTACTAATTGACAATGGAAGAGTAGTTTGTAATACAATTAGAATTTAAATTAGTAGTATAATGGTTAAAGTGGTTGAACACAACAGTCTTCCCAGCATTTCTTGTGACTTCTAGGGGCACTCACCAGTAATATGTGAATGAATTGGTGATGGTAGGAATTAGATTATTCTTCAGTATTGGCCAGTGTGTTCATTTGACTTGATAAGAAATCAATTTGGAAAAGGTGTAGTCATGACAGGTACATAGAGTTTTCATATTGCCTATCATTTTTAAGTTTAATCAGATAATGGTCAGGAGGTTGGGATTCTGGGAATACTGAAAAATAACACGAAAGAGATACTTTTTAACATCTGAAATCCAGTTGACCAAGACATATCCTATGGCAGAAATGGCTAGAAACTTGAAGCCAACTGTTTATGGATGATTTGTTGTAAATAACTAATAGTACCATGCACTTTTATGTAAAAGACATAGAACTTTCTGGAAGAGATTAAAACAATTATGACTTTTCCATTGGCCATTCTTATTAGAATAATTTTTTTAACCAAATAGATACTGCTTTATATCTTCTTGTTCATTCAACACCCTGATGAATTTTGTTTCCACATTATTAACTTGGACAAACAGTGTCCCTAACCTCTTTTTATAGTTGTAATCCAGATCATACATTACAGCCAATGAGATAAACATTCAGTGCAACTAAGTAATTGGAGGAACTTTATATAATCTGGTACAATGTATTTTAAAGTCCCATTTGATATAAACCATCTTTTGATCCTAAAGGTTATAGTAGGCATTAAACTATTTACTGAATGTCCCAAGACTCCTTTCATGAGGCAACAATAATTTCACTGGAATAAATTGTGTTAATGATAATAGCTTGTCTCATTTTTAAGCATACTTTTGGCTTTATTTCATTTGAGGAAGACAAAGAAGACATATGAAACACTTGGGGATTTTAGTTCATGAGCCTCTGCCTTCAGATTCTTTTCAGCCTCCAATAATGATTGTGTATGAGTTGGAGGAGATGAATTTTCAATGTACATCAAAGATGAAAAGGTAACTAAGCTGCTACTTCTTGTTTAACTAATTGCTTTCACTTCATTCACCTTTGTACTTTAGAAATGAAAAATGCACAAATTTGTTCTGTTTGGAGCAGTGAAAAATGCTTAATAGGATTCTAATTAATATGCTCAGATCCAATTGCACTTAAATAATTCTTTTTCAATGTGAATAGAAATGGTGGATCCAATAAATATGGGATTTTGCAAGGAAAGGGAACTTCCATGTTCCTGTTTCCTTTGGTTTTGCATACAAAGTTATTGTGCAAATGGAGAATTTAAAATTTTGCTTTCATAAGATCATTTCAGAAACAAAACATGCCTAAGTGCTGAATCTGTTTAGACACACCACTGAATGTTTTCCTTGACCTTTTTGGTACCTTAAGAATTTCTCTTTTTCTTAAAAACAGAAAAGAAGACAAAGTAATGACTTCAATGCCTCTAAAACTGTGTGTTCATTTTCAAGATGGTTTTTGATGTCATCCAGCCATTTATACTGTAAAACAGAAGTAATTGGACTTAGCACAAATGATTACCTCCTGTTCTAATGTTATAACTCAAGAGCAGGAAAATACAATAGTTCACCATCCAAAGCCCTCAGGCTCTGGGATCTGCACCTCTGCTTACCAATTCTGTGTTGTGCATTCTCTTCTGCCAATCTTGTACAGTGCTTACTATACAACTAAAAAATCCTGACCCCAGAGAACTGCTAATGAGTAAGAGAGCTGATAAAATTACCCTTCACAAAAAGAGTTGACTTTTTTAAGTAGCAAAAGTCTTGAAACTGTAAAAGTAGAATATCAGTCATCTATGATATGAGAAAGCAGCTTTAGGGAAAGTTTAACACTTTTGGGGTGCTGTGGCATAATGGGTTAAGCCACTGCCTGCAGTGCTGGCATCCCTATGGGTGCTGGTTCAAGTGCTGACTGCTCTACTTCTGATCCGGCTCTCTGCCTGGAAAATAAGCAGAAGATGATCCAAGTTCTTATGCTTCTGCACCCATGTGGAAGACCCAGAAGAGGCTCTGTGCTCCTGGGATCAGCCTGGCACTGCCCCAGTCATTGCAACAATTTTTTGAGTGAACCAGCAGATAGAAGATTTCTCTCTCCACTTTTACCTCTCCCTCTCTGTAACTCCACCTTTCAAAATAAATAAATGAATCTTAAAGAAAAATTAATCCTTTAAAGGGTAGTGTCCAATGTCATTGACAGCAAGACTATTTCACATGTGTATAGTTCATCCTACTACTAGCTGAAAAGTTGGTTAGGCTTAGACATCATATCTTAACTTAAAACACATGATATTTAATATCTTAGATATAAGGATAAAGTCTTTCTTTAGTATGTAACCTCTGAGATTTATCTTTTGGCATAAATTATATTCATCATGTAGGACCTATACTCTCCACGTTTACAAATATTTATTTATTTGAAAGGCAGAGTGACAGAAGGGAGAGAAAGAGAGAGAGAGAGAGAGAGAGAGAGAGAGAGAGAGAGAGAGAGAGAAAAGAGATTTTCTATCTGCTGGTTCACTTCTCTAGTGCATGCAACAGCCAGGGCTATGTCACACAAAAGACTGGAGCCAGGAACTTCATCTGGGTTTCTCACTTGGGTGGTAGGTACTCAAGTACTTGAATCATTATCTGCTGCCTTTCCAGACCCATCAACAGGTAGCTGAATCAGAAGCAGAATGGCAAGGACTCCAATATGACAACCAGGCATACCAAGGAGAGGTTTAATCCATTGTACAACATATGTCCCTCCAGTTTTGGTTTCTTTTTTATAGTGGAGATTTTAATGATGCTTGCAGAAGGATTTGAGGGGAAAAACTTTACTACAGTAAAAAAAATCTTTTTCTACTTTATTATCATTCTTGCTTTTTTAAAAATATTTTTACAGTCATCCAGTGTTATTATATATATCGTATATAATAGAATATATAATATATATAATATAATAGAGGGTGATGCTTTTCTTCCTTTCCAAAGTATTTTTTGGTATTCATAAAAGTGATGCCTTCTTTTGTTTTTTCTTGCACAATTTTGCATAATATGCAATGTAATTGCATAGTTATAACAATTAAAGTGAATATAAGTGGTCTTGGGAAGAAACACAGTAGATTGCTAGAAATTAAATAACTATGAGACCAGAAAGCTGTGGGTATATTAGAAAATAGCTGATCAGTTATTAGGGTTCAAAGTTTTAGGGGGAAAAGAAATCTGCTCTTCACATCAGTTAAATAGAGGTCAGTTAAGAGGTTTTCCTCTTTGTAAAATTTTTGGCTCAGCTTATCTAGACATCAGTGAAGAAGTATTAGGCAATTTTCCAGACAGGCTCTTTTCCCTGCAATCTCTCAGAAGGTTCCCTCAATGTTACTAAAATTTCTCCAAATGTTTCTAAATTGTTAGGAAGATACAGAGTCAGTACATGCTGCCTAGTAGATCTAGTTTTTTATTTCAATGATCTGTTTTTTTACAACACACATTTAGCATTTAGTAATATGATATATCACTCATATAGAAGAACATTTTATACATTTATAAATGTATATATATATAAATCTATCATATATAATGTTATATACAGGCAGTAGATGTACATATTATATATTTATAAATGTGTTTATATATGCAATTCTATCACATATAATGTTATATACAGGTAACTGCAGCATAGACAAAAGGGAACTTGGGGTTAGAGACTAAAAATCTAGAGTTCAAGGCTCTGACCTACAATTATTAGCTGGGAGAATTTGAGCAAGTCATACAATTGTGCTTAGTCTGCTTCCTGTTCTGAAATGGAAGGTAAAAATATAGACCTTAAGAGAGAATACATGAAATTATTTTGACAATTAAGAATATCATGATATACATGTAGGGTTGTATAATATATATGTGATTATTTAAGAATGTAGTGCAATAGAATGTACAATAACTAATATCAGGAAACATATTTATATATGTCTTTCCTTCCTACCATTCATCTATCCTGATAAACTTCTTATTAACATGATATACACATGACAAATTAATTATTTACAATTGTGCATCCTTACAATTTTCCTAGAATGAACACACCCTAGTTGCTACCATCCAGACCACAAAACTGTGCATCATTGGCACCCAGATGCCCTGCATATCCTGTCTTCCTGCCTCTATAGAGTGCTACCTGTAACGGGAACCACTATCTTGACTTCCAAGAGTTTATTTTGCCTAGACTTCACTTTATATTATGGAATTCTATAATACATATTTGTTTGCATCTATCTTATTTTGCTCAGTGTTGTTGTTGCATCACACATGGTTTTGCATGTAATACAACTTCATCATTCTTACCACTATACACCATTTCATTGTTCCAATATGCCATCATGTCTTCATTTTGCTGTGTATGGACAATTGTATATTTATTAGTTTGAGACTTTTACATATAGTGGTACTCTAAATGTTCTTACAGTCGTTTAGGAATCATATGCATGTATTTCTGTTGAGTAGGTACCTTGGAGTAGAGCTTCTGGGCATTGAGTGTGTGTACAATAAACTTAGAAGATACTGCCAGAAAGCTTTACAAAAGTTTGTGCCAATTTATACTCCTACCTACAATGCGAAAATTTCAAGTGCTCCACATCCTTAGCAGTGTTTACAATTGTTTTCAGCTCCAGTTTTCTGCCTACAGATGTTGGTTATGCTGATAGAGGTGGCATATGGATTTTTATTTATTCATATATTTTAGACATTATTTAATAATAGATGTAAACTCATCTCAGCATACCATTTTCCATTTGCTTTCTTTTCTCTACAATTTCAATGGTTATATATATATTTTTAATTTATTACTTTTACCTTTATAATTCTTATACCATTAAAATTAGTCATTCTTTTACAGGCTTAAAGTAAAATATAAAAAACTTATTTGCTATAGATTTAGAAAGAGGAAAAACCTACTTCTGTACAAACATGTCTTTACTGTGTCAATGAAAAATAAAACTTCTGCAAAAAATTCGTACTAATCACAATATTGTGAAAAGAGTCAAAAGCCTAGACAGTTAAAGGATTTGGTCTGTTCCATGTTGAGTGAATAAATTATAGAAAAACTTAAAACTAGGAAGAATGCAAGAAAGGAAGGAAGGAAGGGAGTGAAAGCAAGAAACTAGGGAAGTGAGAAAGAAAAGGAAAAAAAGGGAGGAGGGAAGGCAGAGCAGGAAGGGGAGAAGAAAGAAAGAGAGGAAGGGAAGAAGGAGGAGAAAACTGGATAGTTGTATAGCCAGGTGCTCTGGCCCTCTGTGTCTTCTACTTGGATCAGGTCAGGAAGTGTGTAGCCCTTTGGAAGAGTTTCAGCAGGTTTGCAGGGGAGATACCTGCATGCTTTTTCCCTAAGAAAGAAGTTTTTTTTTTTTCCAGAAATTAACACCTAGAGAATTTCATCCACATAAGATGGCCAATTTACATGAACCAGGATAAGCCAAGTGTTCCTCTTCTTGATTAATAGTCATGGGTTTTGTGAGATTTTGTGCTTGAGTTACAGGGATAATTATTTCAACTCACGCTTATTTGGTTTGTGTGAGTCTCAGCCCTCAGTTCTACTGGAGAGAATCTAATCATGACTGAATGCAAATTCGACATCCTTTCTCCTGCTTCATGGGTATTGATTAGTCCCACTTCATGGAGAGTCTAGTCATAGTGGGTAAGCTTCTAGGGAACTCACAGGGGGTGACCCCAATTTGTTGAACACTCACCATTTTCAAATTTCTCTTGGTATCCAACTGTGTTAATTTTGTCTTTTTTCATCTATGTATGTAAGCACATGACAGAGGAGCAAAATATTGTTTAGCTTAAGGGAAGAGAAATTGTAGGGGTTTTGCAAAGACCATCTTCAAGTTCTTAATGGCTATCATGAGTAAGAGAACACATATTAAATAAGTGTGACTCCAAAATTTAAAATAAGGGTGGGCTGGCGCGGCGGCTCACTAGGCTAATCCTCCGCCTTGCAGCGCCGGCACACCGGGTTCTAGTCCCGGTTGGGGCGCCGGATTCTGTCCCGGTTGCCCCTCTTCCAGGCCAGCTCTCTGCTGTGGCCAGGGAGTGCAGTGGAGAATGGCCCAAGTGCTTGGGCCCTGCACCCCATGGGAGACCAGGAAAAGCACCTGGTTCCTGGCTCCTGCCATCGGATCAGCGCGGTGCACCGGCCGCAGCGCGCCGGCCGCAGCGGCCATTGGAGGGTGAACCAAGGGCAAAGGAAGACCTTTCTCTCTGTCTCTCTCTCTCACTGTCCACTCTGCCTGTCAAAAAAAAAAAAAAATTTAAAATAAGGGTAGAAGACACAAATTTCAGCTTAGTTTATAAGAATAGGCTTGCTAATGCTTAAAGCTATTTAGTAAAGAATTGCTTTACTTAAGAGAAAGAAAATACCTATTGCCCAAAGCTGACCATTTAGGCAGAAGTTGAATGACAGTTTGTCAGATGTTTGAAGTCAGACTGGTTAGTGTCTATCTCACTCTGAGATGCTATGAATCAATATACTATATTACACCAAATGTGAGATGCCATCTATTTTTTTAAAATCCTGATTTCAGAGAGATTAAATGTGAAAAACTGACAGTGTTGAAATTGATGAAATATGGTTCATACTCTCTTGTTTGTGAGGTGAGCTTTGTTATCAATCAGAGCCCTGTAGTTTCCATCGCTTTCCCTGTTTGCCCTCCCCTCTCATACTTCACTTCGTCTCATTAGTTCCCAGGTATGCCTCTGGGTTTGCACATCCCAAATGTAAGCAAAGAAAAATATATTTCCTATTAGTGCTCCTACAATCAAGCGCATGGCCATGGAACCCCAAGTGAATGCATTCTAAAGACAGTTTCTTCTGATTATAGACTCATCAATAAGCTTGTATGACCATGTCAGCTTCAGCTTCCCTAGGGCAGGGAAATAACTGTTGGCATTTGATATTTTCTTGAGAATTTTTTGAACGCTAAAATTTATCTTATAGAATATTTCAAAATATTATATTTTGATTGATACAAACAAAATATGTTTTAATTTTTATATAAACTGGTGCTTAAGAATATAAGTAACTTTTGCTTTCATTTTGTCCTACAAATTCGTACATTTTTTAAATGTTTAGGAACCATGGAGGAAAAAGGTTTATGTCATATTTTGCCTTCTTGAATTTGCTAGCAGCCACTGTTTGTAATTGAAGTGATTCTTCTCCACTAAAGCTAAGTTGTTTTGGAAATGGCTTCTAACTCTGATGCCAGAAACTTAATGCTGCTGATTTTCAACACGTTCTTAACTTTGTTGCTGCCATTCTCTGCTAATTTCATAAGAAATGCAATAGAATTTCTTTTTTTAAGAAGATTTATTTATTTATTTGAAAGAGTTACAGAGACAGAGACAAAGAGAAATCTTCTGTCCTCTGGCTCATACCCCAAATGGCTGCAAAGGCTGGTGGTGGGTCAGACAGAAGCCAGGAGCCAGGAGCTTCACCTGGGTCTCCCACATAGGTGCAGGAGCCCAAGGACTGAGGCCATCTTCACTCCTTTCCCAGGAGCATTAGCAGGGCACTGTATTGGAAGTGGAGCAGCCAGCCCTCAAACCAGTGCTCTTATGAGATGCTGGCAGTGCAGGCAGCAGCTTAACCCACTGTGCCACAGTGCCAGCCCCAGAAATACAATAGACTTTTAACCTAGTGTTCTAGTTGCTGTCCATTAGAAACTTTGGTAAGACAAGTGAACATCAGAAGAGGAAAGGGTCTCTCTTTCTGCTTGCCTAAATCACAACTAATTTCACCTCTTACACTGTTCCCAGGCATTTTCAGTGTTTGGCAAGTGCAAAAAAAGAAATGCAGAGATGATCATCTTCAAACAAGCCTTTAAAAAGTACAGTCTAATATAAGGGCAATTGAAAGCTCATTTTTAGACCAAACAGCTAAAAAATGACTTGTGCAATCACTACTCATCTTTAAATTTGTCTAAGTATGATTTAAAACAAACAAACCAACCAAAACCTCATAGTTTGCGTTGGTGCTCATTGACATGCTGGCACAGTCATTCCTGACAGATATTCATGGTGACAGTCATTTTCTCTCTCTCTTTTTTTTTTTTTTTTTTTTTGACAAGCAGAGTGGACAGTGAGAGAGAGAGAGAGACAGAGAGAAAGGTCTTCCTTTGCCATTGGTTCACCCTCCAATGGCTGCCACGGCCGGCGCGCTGCAGCCGGCGCACCGTGCTGATCCGATGGCAGGAGCCAGGTGCTTATCCTGGTCTCCCATGGGGTGCAGGGCCCAAGCACTTGGGCCATCCTCCACTGCACTCCCTGGCCACAGCAGAGAGCTGGCCAGGAAGAGGGGCAACCGGGACAGAATCCGGTGCCCTGACCCGGACTAGAACCCGGTGTGCCGGCGCCGCAAGGCGGAGGATTAGCCTAGAGTCATTTTTCTTTTAATGGGTTGATGTGGTTGAACTAGGGTCTTGGAGCTCAGTGATGCATTCTTGGATGATTTGCCTTCATACATCAGGAAGGGTCCTGTTGGCTACTCCTGAGAGATGTTATCATTACACCCACAGTCAACTTTCAAGGTATCCAGGCTAACACACAGGGGTTGCACTTCTCAGGGCGTTTTTATTGTAAGCAACTAATAGAAAAGGAAAATATTTACTTTTAAATCTTAATTTGTTGACTTTGATTCTACCTCCAATTTGTATTTATTTCTCATACCTGTGTAATTTTTTAGCTATGCATAATCATTGTGTTTTATTTTTGTGAGGGGGCGGAATCTGGACTGAATGACTATATTTCCATGAAATGTCACTAATAATTTCAAATCCATGAAATGCAAAATGGAGCCTGCGGTTTCTCATTAAATGGCATTGTGTGTAGCAAATGTTGCTTAGAGTCTCATTTTGTTTAATATGAGTGTATGATTTCTGTACATAGTGTTGGTTTTAGAAGGTAAATGTGTGCTCTGAGAGTCCCTTTGCTTAAAATGATAGTATTCTTATTAATGTAGCGGCATACACAGGTGCACAGCTGTGCGATTTTAGAGCTCTGTATTCCACTCCCGTAAACCAGCCACTTCCAAAACCCCTGCTTAATCAGACTGACCGCGGACAATGCATGATGATTTTCACAACTAGCGCCACTACACCAATTTTCCTGCAGTACTTACCAGTTCTCCCTTTCCCTCCTAATCCCCCTCCACCTTTCCCTCCTGAGAGGACCTGGCAACGTTCAAATAGGAGAATTTAGAAAAAAAAATGATGATATATTTGTTGCCAGTACAACAGATAAGCAAGCAGAGAGCCTTTCAGCTGGAGCGTTTTTAGGTCTCACTGCCTTTAATAATGAGTATGGTCATTGTTTCAGCTTTGGTACATGTGTGTGCCCCCAGCTGCCCTCTCTCCTCTGATCAAGGCCATTCCTGAATACGAGGACAGCTCAGCCTGGTGAAATAACCGACGCAAGACTCAGGAGAGTCTGCAGGCTTTCCTTCTAATGAGCACAAGGCAACCACGTGAAACGACAAGGTGGAGGTGTCAGAACATACAAGATGCAGGAGTTCACCCACGAATCTATTTCATACCATCCTCACCTTAACAGCCCTATGCACCCATGGCCCAGGAAAGAAAGGAGTGAACGAGTTGATGTAAGAAAGATTAACCTTTTTGCTTCCAAGAATGCCCTTTTGCCTGAATTCAAAGCACAGGCCCTCGATTGCACTTCATTGTGGATGGAGCAGTGAGAATCATCAGGGGGAGCGTTTAAGCACTAACAACATAATAAGCATTCGGGTAACTGAACATGGCTGTGCGGCCGGGCCGTGTCTCAGAGACCCAGTGGGCTAGACCGAGGAAGCAGGAGAAGGGCACAGCGTGCTGACAAGGACCTGAGGCCGCCTCTCCCAGAAGACACACAGTTGTGGCAAAGAGCAGAAAACGAAGAAAGAGACAAGGAATGAGGAGAAAGTTTGACGCGTCCTGTTTTCCTCGAAAGTCACCTGGAGTCTCCACCCACCCGGTGTGGGTAACCTGCTGCTCAAGGTGGGGTGAGGTTGGTCCCCAGGCCTGGGAGACGGGGGTGTGGTGGCTGCAGGTTGCTTCCCAGCTGCGCAGCCACAGCCTCAGGCGTGGGCCGAGCGCCCCTCGGGGAAGGCGGCGGCCGCGGAGTGTAGAGCAATTTAGGGGCGCAAAAGCAAGCCGTCTCCGGCACAGGTGGCGCTAGCAGCCCCAACCCACAGTGTAGCCAATCGCGGGCGCAAGCGCAGCCTGGTGGCGGCGGCGGTAAGGTAGCGCAGGGCTCTTGGAGGAGGCAGCCGAGGCAAAGGCGGCGCCAACCGAGAGCTGCGCTCAGGCTGGAGGGAAACCTACGGCCCGGAGCGAGCCGCAGAGCTTCCCGGCCGAACGAAGCGAACTTAGCATGGGCAAGAAGTGGAGGGATGCGGCGGAAGTGGAGCGGGGCTGCTCGGACCGCGAGGACAGCGCGGAGAGCCGCAGGCGCAGCCGCAGCGCCAGCCGGGGCAGGTTTGCCGAATCGTGGAAAAGGTTAAGTTCCAAGCAGGGGTCCACCAAGCGCTCAGGACTCCCGTCGCAGCAGACGCCGGTGAGTGGCGGAGGAGATTCTGTGTCTCCTACCCTCTCCCCCTCCGTGCGCATCTCGAGTTCTTTCCATGGTGCTGAACTTGCCTACTGAAGGGCTGGAGCCTGGGAACTTGTGGAACCACCTCCAATGATAGAAAGTGTTGGGGGTCTATGAGGAGGGGCTAGAATGGACGCTTTGCCTCACTTCAGTCAGGCAGAGTCTCTTGTCGTCTCCGGTGTCGCTGTGAAACCGGAAAACACGTTTGAGAGGCTAGGGGTTCGCTGTCAAATCATTGGAGTTTTGTAATTAGCAGAGCGTGTGAGATGGTGTCGAGTGTGTTGTTGTGACTCATATGTTCGTTCCCAAGGGTCTGCCTGTGCCCCATGTTCGAAGGCACTCGGCAGCCTCTGCAAAAGGGCGGAATAGGCAGAGCATGCCATATTATAACTCTCTTAACACTTGCTCTTTCCATCCCACACTTCCACTATTTTAGTGAGTGCATTTAATTGTTTGCAGAATGTCATTTGCATGCGGAGAATAGAGCATTCCCAGGTGCTTATAATCCTTCTGTTTAACATATACAGCAGAAAGCAGTTTTCCCGTGTGTCAGCTCCTCTTCAATGTCTGATTAGTGCAATAAAAGCACTCAAGTGAAATTAATATAGGCATCATCTGTAGATAAAATACTTTAGCTTCCTTTGGATTTTTGGTATCTAAATGTTATGTTTCCTTTCATACTACACAAAGAAAACTCTGTTCCAAAAGAGAGTTGCAAAGCTCTCCTGTTGCTCTCTTGGGGAAGAGAGTGCACCACTTTTAATTCTAAAGCACCGTTAAGATTACAATTGTGTGTGTGTATGTGTGTGTGTGTGCCCTTATGTTTTATGACTAGATTGATAGCAAATAATACACAGTAAAGAGAATTTGAAAGAATTAGAAGAAAGAATGGTGCATAAGAATTGTATCCCATAGCATGATTAATAGTCCTCTGTTCTTTTCTGAGTGGCATCCCTTGAAGGGTAAAAATAAACTCCTAAAAAGTAGCATATTAAAGCATTACTTCAACAAAATGAATAATAAACAATTCAAATTTCTGGCACATTAATTTTGTCTGCTTGTTTACAAAAACTGCTGGAAGAAAATGTTATTAAATTTGAATTTTAATTCTTAAACATTTAATATGTGGGTAAGCTTTTTATCTAACTTAAATGCAATTAATTAAGTGAAACTTAAAATGCAATTAATTTCATTTCAAGCATGGACATGTTATTTGTGGGCTTGAAAATATTTTAAAGGGAAGAACATTACTCTGAAGATAAGTTTTGATGAAACAAATTAGAAAACATAATGTCGATAACATCTTGTTTTTAATAATTGCATGAACTAAGAATTAATATGATCTCCTTTGAAATAGAAAGTCAAAGTATTATTCTAAAGAACTTCTGTATCCACTTCTTTGTGTTCAACAGGTGTATGCAAAGTCTGTATCAGGAACACATAAAATCTTCATATAACTGTGTTATGTTAGACTAAAGAGCTTGTAGGCTTTCTACCTACAATAAAAAATGCGAGAGACAGGGCATGAGAGAATACCATGACAACCAGAGGCATCTGGAAAAGTCACCATGGCCTCCTGTTTACTAAGGGTGTTAATCGTGCTATATTTCTCTGTAGTACTTGTTAATTGAAATATTAGCAATTCAGTTAAAATCAATCATGGCAAAAGCCTCTGCTTATTCTCATATTTCATGGCAAGTTTAATATTGATTTTCTTCTCAAAATCTAGTAATGAATGTTCTTAGTTATGATTTTAATTATCAGATTATCATTTTTTTAAAAAAAGCAAAGGGGATGAGGATTTATAAGTCTTGGATCTAGGGTGGTAGTTTGTATTAAAGGCTTGATTGCACTAGTTGTTAGCAATGACTTTCAACTTCATCTGTAAATAAGGCATCCAATTCATTTACACTATCAGGAGGAAGGGAAGAAAAAGGCTTGCAGCAGACTTGGTTATAAAAGTTTTTAATTTTCAAGTTAAGAAGCTTTCTCCCACTTAAAATGAGTTGATGCTATTTTCAACTTTCATTGTATCTTGTGTTAAAAATAGCCTAAACTATATAGTTTAAAATAGTTAATATGAATAATATTGATATTTATTTATTAATTTATAGGAACAAGTAAGATATTCTGTGATGTAGCTGTGGATCTTACTCAGTGTGTGTTGTACTCAGAAATTTTGTGGCATCTGTCTTGATAAATATAATCAGACCAGCATTTTACTTTCTATTGAAGATGAAATAGGTTAATGTGGAGACATTTGGTTAATAATAAGACATAGGAGCTTTCTTGCATCTTTCCTCTTTCTTTTGAGGATATGAAGGAATTACATAGTTGTTTTAATATTTTGGTCTTTGTTACTGTCTTCTCTGCTTTAGTTAGAGTCCTGAAATCACTTTCAGTTAAAGTTATTCCCAGGGAATGATGCAGGCGGTGACTGTGCCCCCAGTGGGAATGATTGCATTATTTTTCATTTTCACTAACAACAAAGCAAGAATACATCATAGTTAATGGTAGATACGTATTTCAGCAGGGAGAGCTCTTCCATACTCTTGGTTATCCAGAAGGAATTTTTTCTATTATCTGAGTCATAGTGTTTTTGTGTGTGCAATGTAGGGAAGGTCTATTTGAATCAACTTGGGAAATTAGATTTCCTACCTAATTATCACTAAATATGTAAGGTCTTTCTGAGATGTTGGGTGGCTCCATGATTTTGTTGCCAAGATTTGAAATTTAAAAAAATTACTATATTGGTAACCTCTGTGGTGCTCAGCACAGGGTCTTATATTCGATATGGTGTATGATAGGTCTGGCCCCAACTCTCAGGAGTCTGCTTCTATTCTGTTGCTAGGCAGAAACATCACTTCCCTATGCAGGAGTTGGAGGAAGGAGCAGCTCTTGTGGGTCTTAACAGTGACATTGAAAGGGCATATTCTCACTTTGGGGTTTCCTGGTTAACAGTGGAATCTTTATAAATTCATATTGCTTTTATTTTTCCAGTAATCTAGAATATTCAAATTATATCCCAAATCACAAAATTATGATATGACAAAGTAGGATTCAATAATATTTATTCCTTGTGTATATTCCTCTCTGAAATTGGGTCATGTATACTTTTTGGGGTCTAAAAACAGGGTTCTTAATACATAAAGGCATTTGATATAAATTTATAATTTTAATGTATGCAAGTTGTATACTTGAATTTTGGACATCAAATTAAGTTTCTGGATATTATTGTTTTAAATAGTGTCTGTTGAATTGGATAACTGACATAGAAGTATTTCACAGTTTTTTGTCTTCACTCTATAAGGTCTAGGCTTTATATTTACCCTTGAAGTATACTTTCAATATTTCTGATATTTCTTTCAGTTTATCTACATAGCAATGTGTAAACATCTAATCAAAAGTGAGTCAGCAAGTTCTGTCTAATGTTGTAAATATCAAGTGCTCACCTCAGCATGTATGTATTTTAATTTTAAAAAGCTATTTCCTCCTCTAGTCCCACAGCTATTTAAAGGTTTGTTTTCAAATAGATGCAGATTTAATTTAATCTCTGAGTAAGCTCTGTGTAAAAGCACAAAAAGAAACAGTTGTGAGGAAGTGAAATGATGGAGTTGTAATTAGAGTTGTTTTTCAATCTTAGATAGCATGCTTGCTTCCACTAATGCTATAATTACTCTTATCAGCAGGTGCCAACCCCAGATTATTGTACCTTGTGCAGACAAGTAGGCAACTCAGAGTTTATAGAAATAGCAGTGCTGTAAGGTAGGCAAGTCCATTTCAGCTGCTCACCAAATTCACTTCTTCCCATGCATTTACGATACTATCCACACAGGGAGATCCCATGAACAAACCTGGTTCCATTTTTGATGTGGACTTTTCCCTTTTGGGCTAGTAGGTGACATTTAGTTCTCCCAGCCAAAGGATGGATTGTTCAAAGTCATAAAATAGAAGAAAAGCTGAGTCAAAAGCAGAGCTAAAGTCAAAAAAACTCATCAGCAAACCAATTGCCCATTTGAAGATTATGTGGATGGTAGGTTCCATGATAGTTGTAGTAGAAAACAACTGGAGTTGGTGACAAGAATCCTTGTTTTCTTTTTCAGTGTCTAATATGCTATTGCAGTGTCATTAAACCCTTAATAGGTTGTTCTTGTTATACAAAGGACTGTCTTGGTGAAAGCAAAACAAATCTCCTGCAGTGCTGGTCTGTTACAGGATAAACCATTTCTTTACAGGTTGACTTTTGTCCACTGTCTTTTTTTCACTGTGTAAAAAAAAAAAAAGCAAGGTAGTATTGCTCAAGAATAAAGTTATATTTTTTTGTTATCACTGAGTTTTTATGAAGAAAAAGCCATTTTCTGATGAGTCATTATGTTCAAGCATTTATAGAATATTATCTTTTTTCTGATATAACAACTAAGAAGACTTTTTCATCATCTTAGTGAATTAAAAAGTTAATCTAATTTCATCTTCAAATCTAAGGCCATGGATATATTAATTAGGAAATGAGTAATTCAAATACTTTATAGTAGTAAAATATCCTTGCATGGTGATAATTTAATTGTTTTTAATTATTCCAAAATACATTAGAACAATCCCTTCTGCTTTTATTTGCTGAGGCTTTTAAAAATAATTCAATAATTAAAATAATTCATTTTTGACTACGACCTTGTCTAAATATGGTCAGAATCGGTGAACTCAAAAGGCTTCCATAGCCTTGGCAATTCATGACAAGAGCCTAGGGTGATTACTGATGCCATAAAGAAGAGTGTCAATTTGTTAATTCAACAACAGGAGTCACTGTGCACTTACTCCCCATGTAGGATCTCTGTCCTTAATGTGCTGTACATTGTGATTTAATGCTATAACTAGTACTCAAACAGTATTTTTCACTTTGTGTTTCTATGTGGGTGCAAACTGTTGAAATCTTTACTTAATATATGCTAAACTGATCTTCTGTATATAAAGAGAATTGAAAATGAATCTTGATGTGAATGGAAGGGGAGAGGGAGTGGGAAAGGGGAGGGTTGTGGGTGGGAGGGAAGTTATGGGGGGGAAAGCCATTGTAATCCAAAATCTGTACTTTGGAAATTTATATTCATTAAATAAAAGTTAAAAAAATAATTCATTAATAATAACAAAAATTTATATTTGTTTTGTTAGACCAGCTGTGATGGTCTATGTGTTGGTTTTATTTTTTGGATTTCTTTCATTTGCAAAACCAAAGGAGGATTGGTAGAGCAAAAATGAAAGTATTACAGAGAACATCTAAAGAAACTTATTCTAACATTTGTTAAGCTCTTAGGAAGTGTTAGGCATGATGGTAGGTACTGAACAGCTTTCCTAACAGAACTGAGAGTTTAAATGAACAGAGAGACAGCAATAAGATAGGGTTATGTAAAATCTAGGTTTACAGTAAAACTACATTGGAGCAAAGGTTAAGGTAGCCAGTGATTCTTTAAGGGCGGTGTTGGCAAATCTAGATAGAAAGCTTCTTAGATGTGGTAGGTGAAAAACATTTGCTTGAACTTGGTAACTTTTTGAAAGTGGATAATGATGCCTTTATGAGTGTCACTTAACCAAATCATGAAAGTAAATTCCTGAATAATTGAATGGGGGGGCTTAGAAGTTGAGGAAGAGATAACGACAAGAGCAAACACCCAGGTAACATTTACCATGTACCAGGCACTCATCTAAGAAGTTTACATGTGTTGTTCCCTACTTCCTGACTTTCCATTCAAGGACTTTTCATTGTTCATTACAGCTAAAATGGAAGCTCTGTGGAGACAGAGATCTTTATTTTGTTCACTGATTTATTCAAGAGCCTTAAGCAATGCCTTGCACATATTTTCAGTGAATGACTCAATCAATTTATAAGTACATTAATAAAAATAATCTTTTCTTTTTTTATTTTTTACTTTATTTATTTGAGATGCAGAGTTACAGACAGAAAGGGAGAGACAGAAAGGTCCCCCCATCCGCTGGTTCACTCCCCAAATGGCTGCAATGGCTGAGCTGGGCCAAAACTAAGCCAGGAGCCAGGAGCTTTTTCCTGGTCTCCCATGTGGGTGCAAGGGCCCAAGCACTTGGGTCATCCTCTACTGTTTTCCCAGAGCACAAACAAGCACACATATGGGATGCCAGCATTGCAGGTGGAGGCTTAGCCTACTGCCACAGCAATGGCCCCAGTGTTTTCTAATTAAAATAAGATAGACAAGTTTTTGGCTACAAAGAGAAAAATAAATAGAGGCTGAAGGAAAATTTTTTTGCAAGGTGGGAAAGATTTGAGCATGTTTGTTTACAGAGGGAAGACCCAATGAAAGAAGGAAGGCGTAAATAATTAGGAGAGAGAAGAGTAATGAAACCCATAGATTGAGTGAGTCTACATTTGTTTCATGGGAGAGTTGAAGACCTTTTTTTCCTTGTATTAAATCTTGATTCTTCCCTCTCTTTGCCTTTATGAACCCATCTGCTAGAAACTTCATCTGTTGGTTCGTCTTCGGGTTTTACTTAGTACATGTTTAGTCTAAAATGTTAGTGCATTCACACACAGTTTTAGTGGCAGAAAATATGTATTGTAATAAAAGTCTTGTTAATTAACTAGAGATTCCTGAAATCTTATTTTATATTTCCCTCCAATCTCTGCAAATGACAAGGGATGTGGGAGGTTCCCAGCTTCATTACTTTGCATGTCCTGAAGTCGGTTCAGAGTTGAAATGACGAGTTGATTCTCTGAACTCAATGTCTTAGGATTCTATATTTGTTAAAAATGCCTCTCAAAAATATCGGAATTTGAACCACAGAAGGGGGACACATTCATGGCAATAACCAGGCTTTCTGGGCTAAACCTTTCTTAGGTTTTTGTCCTTCTGGAAGATTAATTTTTCTGAGTTTTCCTTGGGAATTAATTTTGTGATGATGAGGTAGAGAGAGATGGCTCTTTTGAATAAAAGCATTCTCAAGATGTCCATTGTAGACATAAGTCATCCCTACTTTGAAGTTCTGTAGAAAATCTGAATTTATTTTAGAGAAGAGTCTGGTGGATTTGAAATTAACAGATCTAGACTGGAGTCCTGGTCCTATCAATGAGTAGATGAGCAAACTTAGGTAAATTACAGTTCTCTGTGTATTTCTCCCAATCCTATTAGGACAGTTCTTTCTTGCTTTCTTGCTGATTCACACTACTAGATTCACACTATTGTCTTTCTTTTTATTTATTTATTTATTATTTATTTTTATTTTTGACAGAGTGGACAGTGAGAGAGAGATACAGAGAGAAAGGTCTTCCTTTACCGTTGGTTCACCCTCCAATGGCCGCCACGGCCGGCGCACTGTGCCGATCCGAAGCTGGGAGCCAGGCGCTTTTCCTGGTCTCCGATACGGGTGCAGGGCCCAAGCACTTGGGCCATCCTCCACTGCCTTCCCGGGCCACAGCAGAGAGCTGGACTGGAAGAGGGGCAACCGGGACAGAATCCAGCGCCCCGACCGCGACTAGAACCCGGTGTGCTGGTGCCGCAAGGCAGAGGATTAGCCTATTGAGCCACGGCGCTGGCCCACACTATTGTCTTTCTTATTATAAAGGAAATATTTGTTGGACTTATTTTATTTAGAATTTTTAAATAGGGGCCAGCACTGTGATGTGTTGGGTTATGCCTCCATCTGAGGTGCCAGTGTCCCATTTGGGTGCTGGTTCAAGTCCCAGCTGCTCCTCTTCTGATCCAGCACTTGGTTTTGGCCTGGGGAAGCAGTGAAAGATGGCCTGAGTGGGAGACCTATGCCCATGTGGAAGATTCCAAGGGGGCTCCTGACTCTTGGCTTCAGATCAGCCTGGCTGCAACTGTTGTGGCCATCTGGGGAATGGGCCAGTAGATGGAAGACCTCTCTCTCTGTCTCTCCCTCTCTCTGTAAATCCACTTCTCAAGTGAAAAAGTAAAATCTTTTTGAATATTTAAATAATCTCAAATGTTTAAAATAATAGCAATACTATGAAAACAATTCTTATAACTATAACACACATTAAACAAAGGTTAATAATTAGCTACCTGGGGCCAGCACTGTTGCGCAGCGGGTTAACGCCCTGGTCTGAAGCACCGGCAACCCATATGGGCGCTGGTTTGAGACCTGGCTGCTCCACTTCCAATCCAGCTCTCTGCTGTGGCCTGGGAACGCAGTGGAAGATGGGCCAAGTCCTTGGGCCATTGTACTCACATGGGAGACCTGGAAGAAGCTCCTGGCTTCTGGCTTCGGATCAGCGCAGCTCTGGCTGATGCAGCCTATTGGGGTGTGAACCATCGGATGGAAGACCTCTCTCTCTCTCTGTCTTTCCTCTCTCTGCGTAACTCTTTCAAATAAATAAATAAAATCTTTTTTTTTTTTTTTTTTACTATCCTAGATACTTCAGCTAAGTGGAATCATGAATTTTTGACTTTTTTTTAAACTTTTATTTAATGAATATAAATTTCCAAAGTACGACTTATGGATTACAATGGCTTCCCCCCCATAATGTCCCTCCCACCCACAACCCTCCCCTTTCCCACTCCCTCTCCCCTTCCATTCACATCAAGATTCATTTTCGATTATCTTAATATACAGAAGATCAGCTTAGTATACATTAAGTAAGGATTTCAACAGTTTGCTCCCACACAGAAACATAAAGTGAAAAATAATAGATGGTTTTTTTTAAATGATGATGAAATCAGAGCAGACCTATTGTCATGTTTAATCCCAGTGAGAGTCAAGTTGGGAATTGATAATTTCTTTTTTTTTTTTTTTTACAGAAGATCAGTTTAGTATGCATTAAGTAAAGATTTCTACAGTTTGCACCCCCATAGAAACACAAAGTGAAATATATTGTTTGAGTACTCGTTATAGCATTAAATCTCAATGCACAGCACATTAATCTTTAAAAATAATTAGCTACCTGTTCTTTGTATCTCTTTATAAAAAATAAAATGTAGATACAGCTAAAATATTTTCCTCCTACTCCCTCAATTCTTTTCCCAAAGATAAGAAATATTCTGAAATTGAGGTTCATTCTTAGTTTTAAAACTGCCTCTACTACGTATTTATGTACTCATAAAGATATATAAATAGATGCTGGCATTGTGGCATAGCAGATAAAGCTGCCACCTGCCACACCAGTGCTGGCATCTCATATAGGCAGTGGTTCAAATCCTGGCTGCTCCACTTCTATTCCAGCTCCCTGCTAATATGCCTGGGAAAGCTGTAGAGGATGCATGCACGTGGGAGATCTGAAAGAAGCTCCTGGCTCTTGGCTTTGCCCTGGCCCAACTCTGGCCATTTCAGTCATTTGGGGAGTAAACCACAGATGGAAGACTTTTCTCTCTTTGTCTCTCTCTCTCTCTCTCTGTAATTCTGCCTTTCAAATAAATAAATCTTTTAAAAACTACATATTCTATTGCTATTTCCTTTTTCCATTCAACATTTTGTTTTTTGAGATATATCAAGCTATTACATGTACATGCCACATATTATTCCATTATATGTTTTTTGGGGTTTATTTATTGTTTCTTTTTTAACTTTTATTTAATAAATATAAATTTCCAAAGTACAACTTTTGGATTATAGCAGCCTTTTCCCCACATAACCACCCTCCCACTCACAACCATCCCATCTCCCATTCTCTGTCCCATTCCATTCACATCAAGGTTCATTTTCAATTATCTTTATATACAGAAGATCAATTTAGTATATACTAAGTAATGATTTCAACAGTTTGCACCCACACAGAAACACAAAGTATAAAATACTGTTTGAGTACTAGTTATACCGTTAATTCACATAGTAAAACACATTAAGGACAGAGATCCTACATGGGGAGTAAGTGCACAGTGACTCCTGTTGATTTAACAATTGACACTCTTGTTTATGACATCAATAATCCCCCGAGGCTCTTGTCATGAGCTACTAAGTCTATGGAAGCCTCAAGAGGCTTCTATTATATGTTTGTAGCACAAGTAGTTTATTCATTTCATTCCCTTACAAGCAATGTTCAGTGGACATCCATGTACTCTTTCTTTGGTTTTAAATTACAAATACTTTTATAGGATGTAAACCCAGGAAGCAATGCTGCTCTTTGCAAGGCATGAGGAAAAAGCTTCCTTCCTCAACTTGTTTTGCACCAGAGACAGATTAAGCTTGTCCAGATGTTAACTTTTGAATGTAGCCAAAATTTTGTAAGGGGTTGATGGGGAGTCTTAACACTCTTAAACCTGTTAAGTCTGAATTACCATTCAAATTGGACAGATTTAATTTCCATCCTCATCCTGGTAATTTTTTTTATTTAATTAATTAATTTATTTTTTGACGGGCAGAGTGGACAGTGAGAGAGAGAGACAGAGAGAAAGGTCTTCCTTTGCCCTTGGTTCACCCTCCAATGGCCGCCACGGCTGGCGCACTGCGGCCGGCGCACCGCGCTGATCCGATGGCAGGAGCCAGGAACCAGGTGCTTTTCCTGGTCTCCCATGGGGTGCAGGGCCCAAGCACTTGGGCCATCCTCCACTGCACTCCTGGGCCACAGCAGAGAGCTGGCCTGGAAGAGGGGCAACCGGGACAGAATCTGGCGCCCTGACTGGGACTAGAACCCGGTGTGCCGGTGCCGCAAGGCAGAGGATTAGCCTAGTGAGCCGCGGTGCCGGCCCATCCTGGTAATTTTTAAAAATATATTTAAGATTATTTATTTGAAAGGAAGAGGGACTGGCAGAAAGAGTTCAGATCCCCTGCCTCCCTCCTCAAATGCCTGCAGCTCTTGGGGGTTGGGCAGGGGGATTATTGCGGAGCTTGAAGCCAGGAGCTAGGAACTCAGTCCAGGTCTGCATCATGCATGGCAGGAACCCAGCTGGTTGGGCCATCAGTGCTGACTCCAAGGGCCTGAATTAGCAGAGAGCTGAGTCAGTAGTTAACTTGGAGCCAGTAATTGAACCCAGGCACTCCAATGTGGGACACCTTCACTGGCATCTTAACTGATAGGTCAAATATCTGTTCCATGACTAAGCTCATTTAATACTTTTCCTACTTAATCATTTTGTGTCTCAGTTTTGTTTTTTTAACATAAAATGAGGATGAAAATATTTGCTTCTCCTGAGAAATTATAAACATTAAATTTATTTATGTGAGGAGCTAATTCATTCTGGTCAGAGCTACTCACTAAATGGAAACAGTTACCTAGTAGAGGTGTTACAATAAATTTCAAAAGTAGTAGTTGCCCTTGTTTGATGGGGAAGTGTTTTTTGTGGTCTTTAATTGTTCTGAAATTAGAATGTTGGTTACAGCCACGTTGTAGTATGTGAATAATAGTTGTACAGGGCTTCCAGTTTCAAAAGTGCTATCGAAAATAAATCACCTTGTCTTCTCCAAGAAGATCTGGTCCTTGAAATGTCCATTTTTTGTACAGTTTTACTGAAGATTGATTTATTGATATCCTTGGAGCCAAAATATGAAATCCAGATTTTACTGAAATATAGGACAGTTCTGGGTTTTGGTATTTGTATTAGTTTCTATATATTTTTAAGTAAATCATGGTTTGAAAATTATCCACTTCATTAAGTTCAAGACCCTTGTAAAAATGCTTTTTCAAAAACTTTTATTATGGAAAATATTAAATAAAAGTAGTGGCAGTAGTATAATAAGCTCATAAACTTGCTTCAATACTGATCAGATTATGATCTTTTTTTTTTTTTTTTTTTTTTTTTTTTTTTTTTTTTTGACAGGCAGAGTGGACAGTGAGAGAGAGAGACAGAGAGAAAGGTCTTCCTTTGCCGTTGGTTCACCCTCCAATGGCCGCCATGGCCGGCGCGCTGCGGCCGGCGCACCGCGCTGATCCGATGGCAGGAGCCAGGAGCCAGGTGCTTTTCCTGGTCTCCCATGGGGTGCAGGACCCAAGCACCTGGGCCACCCTCCACTGCACTCCCTGGCCACAGCAGAGGGCTGGCCTGGAAGAGGGGCAACCGGGACAGAATCCGGCGCCCTGACCGGGACTAGAACCCGGTGTGCCGGCGCCGCTAGGCGGAGGATTAGCCTAGTGAGCCGCGGCGCCGGCCAGATTATGATCTTTAATCACCATTTCTTACCTTCCTGAAAACTTTCTGAAACTTAAGGATTCCTTATTAAAACAAATCTCTAGCGTTATGATTAAATTTAAATAAATAAATAACTTCTTAATACCAACATATATTAAGATAGGATCACATTTCCTTGATTATCATATTTTTTTACCCTCAGTTTATTTGAATCAAAATCTAACTGTGATTAGCACACTCGATTGTCCTTTTTAGTCTGTTACCTCCCCCTCCTAATCTATTTTTTTCTCAAAAAGTGATTGTCAGAGAAATGCAAATGGGACCTTCAAAAAGTTTGTGGGAAATGGAATTAAAAGACAAGTTTGGGAATGGGCTTTGTGGCTATGTGAGTTAAGCTTTTGCTTGAGATGCCCATATCCTATATCAGAATGCCAGTTCAAGTCCTAGCTCCTCGACTTCCAATCCAGTTTCCTGCTGATGCATCCTGGGAGGCAGCAAATGATAGCTCAAGTGCTTGGGCTCCTGCCACCTGCATGGAAGACCCAGATGGTGTTCCTGGCTCCTGGCTTTGCTCTGGCCCACCCCTGTCCATTGTGGCCATTTGAGAAGTGAATCAGCAGATGGAAGATCTGCCTCCCCCTTTCTCTCTCCCTCCCTCCCTCTTTCTTTATCTCTCCCTCTCTCTCCACCTGCCTTTCAAGTAATTGAAAAAAATTTTAAAAATAAATGAAAGGTTTGTTTTGCTGAAAAGTTTTTTTTGAAATCCATGCAGTTTTTATTTTTTCATTTTCCGTTATCTTTTCAAGACCCTTCATACTTATTCTGTAGTTTCCCACATTCTCCAAGTATGTTTGGTTGAATATCTCTCAGCAGAATCATCTTCCACATTCCTCTGTCCATTTTATTTCCTATGATTTGGCAGTCTGACCAGGACTCTTGATGAGTTTTAATCTAATTTTTTGGCAAAGAAACTTCAGAGGTTCTGGATTTTGATTGTTAGTTACTAATGGTGATGATGACTTAGAATTGTCAAACATTTCCTACAGAGGAGCACAAAGTAAAAATGTGGGGTCATATGCACCGTGTGTACTTTTACAACTACTCAATTCTGCTGTTACTGGGTAAAAGCAATCAAAAACATAATGAAAACTAATGGGCTTGGTTGTATTCCAATAAAACATTGCTTATAAACACTAAAATTGGGGGGCTGGTGCCATGGCGCACTAGGTTAATCCTCCGCCTGTGACGCTGGCATCCCATATGGGCACTGGGTTCTAGTCCCAGCTGCTCTTCTTCCAGTCCAGCTCTCTGTTGTGGCCTGGGAAAGCAGTGGAGGATGGCCCAATCCTTGGGCCCCTGCATCTGCATGGGAGACCAGGAAGAAGCATCTGGCTCCTGGTTTTGGATCGGCACAGCTCCGGCCGTTGTGGCCATTTGGGGAGTGAACCAATGGAAGGAAGACCTTTCTCTCTGTCTCTCCCTCTTACTGTCTGTAATTCTACCTGTCAAATAAATAAAAAAAACCACTAAAATTGGAATTTCATATAGGTACTTTATATCGTGAAATATAACTTTTTTAAAAAATATTTATTTATTTGAAAGGCAGAGTTAAAGAGGCAGAGGCAGAGGGAGAGAGGTCTTCCATCTGCTGGTTCACTCCCCAGATGGCCACAATGGCTAGAGCTGTGCCAATCCAAAGCCAGAGGTTTTCTCTGGATCCCCTACATGGGTGCAAGGGCCAAAGGACTAGGGCCATCTGCTGCTGGTTTCCCAGGCCACAGCAGAGAGCTGGATTGGAAGTGAAACAGCTGGGACCCGAATCAGTGCCCATATGGGATGCTGGCACTGCATCCTTGCACCTGCTATGCCGCAGTGCCGGTCCTGAAATATAACTCCTTTTGATTTTTTTCTTATTGTAAAATGGTGATATAATTACATATTTCCTTTTGTATTAGCTGCAATATATTTTATCAACTGAAACTCATTAATTGTTTACCCTGAGTTATAGTTGACATAGTGAAGTCAGGGAAAATCCTTGAGAGAGCTGGTTTTAAAAAGTGCAACTAATAATGACCTGAGTTCTGTGTTGGCATTGATCTCTTTGTGAACTGTCAGACCTTAGATTTTAATTGGGTTATTGTGCTCAACTAACCAGCAAAAATATTTGACCCATTAATGTGGAGGCTGATTAAAATGTCATTAAGAGATAGAACATGTAAAATACATTGTCAAACTCTTTCTGTATTAACGTTTTGTTTGAAATATTTTTAAGTTTTGGTCATTATGTTAGGTTTCTACTGCTGCCATGAAATTGTCGTAAATGTAGTGACTTAAATAACATGAGTCTGTTATCTTGTGGTTCCATTGTTCAGAAATCTGACATAGATTTCAGCGGACTAAAATGCAAGCCACTCTCATTCCTTGGCTTGTGGCCCACTTTCTATATCTTTACATGAAGAAAAGTTGAGTCCTGTTCACCCAGCTGCCATCACTTTGCTTTCTCTGACTTTCTCTTTGGCTTCTGCCTTCTACATTTAAGGACCCTCCTGCTGTTTGGGCCCACCTGGATAACCCACAATAATTTCTTCTTTGAAAGTCTGTTGACTAGTAACCTGAATTCTGCCCACAACTTTAAATCCTCTTTGCCATATGAGGTAGCATTCTCAGGTTCTGGAGATTTGAGTGCAGACCTCATTGATAAGCTATTGTTCTGCTTACCTTGGCCATTGATTTATTACTGTTTGATTTGTTAACTCTATTCAAAAAGTTATGAATATGGTGGTGAAAGATCCTCTCTAAGGTGCCTTTGAGATTCTGCTGGCAAAGGAACACAGTCAGTGGGGAGTTTTTGCACTGTTTTGTTTTCTGAGTGTTGAGTTCATAGAAGTGGAAGCTACCACCCCTATTAGTAATTGAATAGATTTGGGTATATAAATATTTTGTTTGGACACACATTTTAGTGAGCATCCACTCATAAAAAAAGATAAAGTCTCAAATATTATAGGAGAAAGAAGTGTGGAAAAGATTTTGAAATACCTTCTTGGTATATAACATGATATATTGCAAGCATAGTAGATAGCTAGCAGTTATATGTAAATTATATGTCTATATTCTTCATATTTTAGACATATTAAACTTGTCTTAATTATATTATTAGTCTAATCAAAATTTGTTAAGGCTGGCCAACTTAGTGAGAAAAAGAATCACTTGGACCCATGTCTGAAAGTAGGCAGTTTATGTAATTCCCTTTACCTTGAGAAGGAATCCTGAGGCCAGAGGAAGAAGAATACAAGAATAAGAGTCTATTAGTGCATCTTACATATGGGATTCCAGACCAAGGTAGACAAGCTATCTTTGCAAACTGCAACAAGTCCTCCCCCACCATAGGGTAGCAGAAGGATCAAGATTTTACACACTTACAAATCAATACACAATGCAGGGGAGAGGGGGTTGTGGGAAATGGGAGGTGAGGGAGTATAGGAGCTTGTGTTACAACATTCATTTACTAGTCTTAAAATTTAGTTCCTCAGGCATCCTGTGAGTCTTTGAAACCTACTCAAATTGTAATTAAATTTAAGGCTGGAGAGTGTAGCCATTTGGACTGCAAAATGGTCAGTATTCTGAGAGAGGTCAAAGTTGAGAGGCAAGACTCAAAATAATGTCAGTATGGTTTTCTGTCACACAAATCCCATGAATAAATGTTATAATTTTTGTTTTTAGATTCACTGAATTGAAACTTACAGGCAAAGTGATTTTAAAGATATATATTTTATGTACATGCATCAAAATGCATTTTTTCAACTTTTATTTAATAAATATAATTTTGCAAAGTACAACTTTTGGATTAGAGTGACTTTTCCCCCCATAACCTTCCTCCCACCCGCAACCATCCCATCTCCCACTCCCTCTTCCATTCCATTCTTCATCAAGATTCATTTTCAATTATCTTTATATACAGAAGATCAATTTAGTATTAACTAAGTAAAGATTTCAACAGACTGCACCCACACAGACACACAAACTATAGAGTACTGTTTGAGTAGTAGTTTTACCGTTAATTCACATAGTACAACACATTAAGGACAGAGATCCTACATGGGGAGGAGGTGCACTGTGACTCCCATTGTTGATTTAACAATTGACACTCTTGTTTATGAAGTCAATAATCCCCCGAGGCTCTTGTCATGAGCTGCCAAGGCTATGGAAGCCTCTTGAGTTCACCAACTCCAATCTTATTTAGACAAGGTCATAGTCAAAGTGGAAGTTTTCTCCTCCCTTCAGAGAAAGGTACCTCCTTCTCTGATGGCCCATTGTTTCTGCTGGGATCTCACTCACAGAGATCTTTCATCTCTTTTTTCATCATTTTTTCTTGCCACAGTGTCTTGGCTTTCCATGCCTGAGAAACTCTCATGGACTTTTTAGCCAGATCCAAATGCCTTAAGGGCTGATTCTGGGGCCAGGGTGCTGCTTAGGACATCTGCCATTCTATGAGTCTGCTGTGTATCCTGCTTCCCATGTTGGATCGTTCCCTCCTTTTTAATTCTATCTGTTATTATTAGCAGACACTAGTTTTGTTTATGTGATCCCTTAGACACTTAATCCTATCATTATGATCAATTATGAACTTAAACTGATCACTTTGATTAGTAAGATGGCATTGGTACATGCCACCATGATGGGATTGAATTGGAATTCCCTGGCATGTTGCCAGTTTGTAAATTTTTTGCTTTTTTTAAAAGATGTTATTTATTTGAGACACACACACACAACAACAACAACACACACACACACAGAGGGAGAGAGAGAGAGAGAGAAAGAGAGAACATCCATTGGTTCAAGGACCATATGGCCATAATGGCCAGGTCTGGGGCAGGCTGAAACCAAGAGCCTGGAACTGCATTCGGGTCACCCACATGGGTGGCAGGGCCCCAAGTACTCAGGCCATCGTCTGCTGCTTTTCTAGGCTCCACTATAGTATGCTGCTATTGCAAGCAGCAGTGGGTAACCCACTGCACTACAACACCTTTGTTTGGAATCACTGGCAACAATTATGTGGGAAAATATGAGTTTTTAAGCATTTAAAAGTATTAGACATCCAAGCACTAAATAAAATTAGTTTCCTTAATAACATAAATAATATTGATTCGAATTACAGAACCTAATACAAAGTGAGAATGATTTAAATTACAGCTACAAAACGAGCTCGGTGTTTAAAAGGTTCATTAAATTGTTGGATGTAACTATAGAATGCAGTGGTAACAGTTACTAAAACAAGAGCTTAATTCATGTCATTACCATCAAATACTTTGAATGATTAGACTATGAAAAATGAATGCAGAAGGAACTAGAGATAAGCAATGACTAAGTCCTACTTTTATCTAATTACCCATGGAATATGGTTTGGAGAAAGGAAACATTTTTTTGTGATCACACTGCATTTTGTATAACTGGAGCCTGTGGGTCCAACTGATGCAGACAGAATAATAGGCTTTTGTGATAATATCATGGATCCATACTGATCTGAGCTGTGAGGTAATCCAGAGAGTGTTGTGTTACTGCATAGCTTGTGAATCATACACACTGTAAAACCTTGAGACAGCTGGGTCTTATTTCTGCTTCCTGTAGAAAATGGCTCATTGTCAAGCATAATCTTGACCAGACCTGTGGTTTAGGTTCTGCTTCAGGATTATGATTGTATTTTCTTCAGTGATGCTTGCTGAGATTTTGCTCAGTGCCTGGTATATCAATGAAACTCAGTCATTGTGTGTGGAATAAATGAAAGAGCATAGTTAAAATGCACTAGACTTAGGTGTTTGATATCCAGGACATAAAGGAAGGTAGAAAATGCACATTTCTAAAACCAGGGTACTTTCTGGGATCTCATGAAATCTCCTTGACCTCATTCCAAAGTAGTTTTTATTTGGAGTCTCAAATTATCAATGAAGGGACTAACAATTAGAGAAGTAAATTCAGTTCTAAACATCATCATCTAGGAAGTGGTTGGCATAGAACTGAAGTATAACCAACTTTGAATGTTTTTGCAAAACTATCCTGAATTAGGAGTTTGGGTTAAGATATACCTTTTCTCTTACAAGGTCATGATTTGTTCTTGAATGTGGCTTAAAGGTTACTTTTATTACATTATTATAATTGTATTTACATGATCTTTATTAACTTAATCATTTTTAGTAAGTTGAATAATATGTATATTTTTCTAAGTTTTAAATAGACCCTGGTTATTTCTTCATGTCTTAAAAATTAAAATTAGGTCTAGAAAACTTTAAATCCACTGAGTTAAATTTAGTTTAGAGTCACTGCTGAATAGGTTCTGTGTGTTTGTGTGAGAGAGATATCTACTGGTAACAAATGTGAAAAGTAAAAGACAAATAAGAGCCTTCACTGAGAGTTTAATTTGAGAAAGTAATTGCTTTGGTTTGACATGAGGTTAGAATAGATTCCGGCCAATATGATATATCTTTAATGATATCAAATGGTAATTGTTGTCCACAGCAATGATCCTCAGCCAAGATAATGGACTCAGTCATAAAAGAAGGGGGGTTTATATTTCTGTTTTTCCTCCTTTCTAAGGCAAGAGATTGCATTAAGATCAGCAAAGAGATATTTGATTATAACAACTGAAAGAAAATAGGTTGATGATTAACCAGAAAAGTCACTTAATCAAAAAATATCTCATTTCACAACCATTCCTCTTTAATCTCATTCTGGGTGCTCATAAGAAGTATTTTTCTATATCTTCACAATCAACTATATTTAAAGTATAATGAGGTCAAGCTGACTTTTGATGCTAATCTAGGTAGTAACTGGTAAACTGAAGCATTTCTGTTTATTCTTCTCCATTCACTGGGACATTAATTGTGAGAATGACATTGTGGAAGGATTAGAAAAGAAGCAAAACATGCCTACCTTCTCTATTTATTATGAGAAAAGAGAAAAAATGGTGCCGGGCATTTGGCACATCACTTAATGTGCTAGTTGGGATGCCTGCATTCCATGTTGGAGTGTGTTGGTTTGAGTCCTGGCTCCACTTAGGATTCCAGCTTCCTGCTAAAGCACACCCTAGGAGGTAGCAGGAGATGGCTCAAGTATTCAGGTCCCTGCCACCCATGTTGAAGACACAGATTATATTTCCAGGCAAATAAATAATATTTTTATAAGAGGGGGATGAATATTTGCTGTATGCTCAGAATTTAATATTTGCAAAGATTTCATATTTTTACATGCTGTATCATTCAATCTGTACAACAATGTGATTAGGGAGATACCATTTCCATTCCAGGTTTTCTGTAGTTTGAATAGGAGCATTTCAAAAATTTGTGGTTGGGGCCAGCACTGTGGCATTGTGGGTAAAGCCACTGCCTGCAGTGCCAGCATCCCATATGGGCTCCAGTTTGAGTCCTGGCTGCTCTGCTTCCAATCCAGCTCTCTGCTATGGCCTGGGAAAGCATTGGAGGGTGGCCCAAGTGTTTGGGCCACTCTACCCACGTGGGAGACCCAGAAGATGCTCCTGGCTCCTGGTTTCAGGATGGCACAGCTCTGGCTGTTGTAGCCATCTGGGGAGTGAACCAGCAGATGGAAGACTTCTCCCTCTCTGTCTGCCTCTGCCTCTTTGTAACTTTGCCTTTCAAATAAATAAATCTTTAAAAAATTTATGGAAAAATGGAATTAAATGTTAATGTTCATTTTCCATGAACTTTCTGAAGAGCCTTCATATTCTTGTGAGTACTGACAGAAGATAGGCAAGCAAATAAGTATACAGGAATAAAATTTCCAGTGATTGTGCTATGAGAGAAAATAAGGCAGGGAGGTAGAGAATGAGAGAGGGTGCATCTTACTAGAGAAAAACTCTCTCTGATGCTGTTAGCAGGTGTCAGAAGGAGGTGAGAAGACAAGGCATGGTACTGAGGGGAAAAAAGTACAGCAAGTACAAGTGTCCTGTGGCAAGGGCATGCCACAAGAGTGAACAAGAAGAAAGTCAAAGAGATTGGGGCAAAGAGAGCCTAGAGGAGAGCAGTAGTAAACCCGTGTTTGAGTCCAAGTCTACCTGACTCCAAACTTATGCATGCTGTGCTCATCTCATATCACATCGGAGCTGGGGGACTTTGTAGCTTTTTAACATGTATAATAAACAGTGGAGAAAATCAGGAACAGAATGATAGCATGTTTTGCTGGAGACAGCATTGCACAGTTTGTACTCCAGGATAAGGGAGGCTATGTATTTGCAGATTCAAACTGCAAAGAGCTGATTAAACTGAAAAGAACAGTGACATGGGATTGTTACTAGTAGAGATACCTATTGAATTCCACATAGTAGAAGATACTCTTTGAGATTTGCAATATCGACTATTCCTTCTCACACCTCATGATGCCCACTTTACAGGGAAGGAAACCAAAGAGATATTCAGTAGCAGATCCAAGGTCGTGAAGCTGAGATTTGCAGTCATGCTGACTGGGTCAACATTCTATGCTCTTAAAAATCTGCCTCTCTCCCTCCCTTCCTCCTTCCTTCCTTCCCTCCCTCCTCCCTCTCTCTTTCTATACTTGCTGAAATACAGAGCAAAGATTGAAAAACAAACTATGAGGAAAAAGTATTCACTGTTAGACCTCTCTGAAGAATATAAAAGACAGCCGGCGCCGCGGCTCACTAGGCTAATCCTCCGCCTAGCGGCGCCGGCACACCGGGTTCTAGTCCCGGTCGGGGCGCCGGATTCTGTCCCGGTTGTCCCTCTTCTAGGCCAGCTCTCTGCTGTGGCCAGGGAGTGCAGTGGAGGATGGCCCAGGTGCTTGGGCCCTGCACCCCATGGGAGACCAGGAAAAGCACCTGGTTCCTGGCTCCTGCCATCGGATCAGTGCGGTGCGCCGGCCGCAGCGTGCCGGCCGCGGCGGCCATTGGAGGGTGAACCAACGGCAAAAGGAAGACCTTTCTCTCTGTCTCTCTCTCTCACTGTCCACTCTGCCTGTCAAAAAAAAAAAAAAAAAAGACTATAAAAGAATGTAGCAGGGGATGATTTGGGGAGAAAGTTAAAGATACATTTAGTCACAGTCTTTTTTCACTAGTTTTCCTCTGGCCAGTGACCAAGATAAACGTGTTAGTGATTAACCAGTGAGTGGAGGTTGTGCAAACATAGGGTCCTCAAGAACAGGTTCTTTAGATCTGCTGGAAAACACTCCTTCTATTAACGTAAGTCAGGAGACCAATTCGTGAAACCTGGGTACTTTGATGATTAGAAGGTAGTCATATGTGCCCATAGATTCAAGGGTGCAATGAGAGAACATCTCTCCCTCTCTCTCTCTATATATATATATATATTTATTTAAAGATTTTATTTATTTATTTGAGAGGTAGAGGTAAAGACAGTGAGAGGGAGAGACACAGAGAAAGGTCTTCTGTCTGCTAGTTCACTCCCCAAATGGCCACAATGGCTGGAGCTGGGCCGATCTGAAGCCAGGAGCCAAGAGCCAGGAGCTTCTTCTGGGTCTTCCACATGGGTGCAGGGGCCCAAGCACTTGGGCCATCTTCCACTGCTTTCTCGGGCCAGAGAAGAGAGCTGGATCAGAAGAGGAGCAGCTGGGACTAGAACCGAATCCCATTTGGGATGGTGGTGCCACAGGCAGAGGTATAACCTACTGCTCCACAGTCCTGGCTATGAGAACGTATTTTTGAGGTAGTGGTTGCTACTGGTGGTTTTGTTTGTGTTGTTTGTTTCACTGAGTAAGGCTCTTAGGCCAGTATCATTTGCAAATTGGCTGCTGAAACAGGCCAGAAGCATCGTAATGAGTCGTTTTAGATTAAATTTGTGAGACTTGGTAGATATTCATCACTGAGATATAAATACATACACACAGGAACACAAAGTAAACAAAACTGAACAATAAAAAAAAGAATTGGGGAAAGAATGCCAGGATAAAATAGAAAAACTGTTCATCACAGTGGGTTGCTGATTTTTTATACAGCCACGTGACTGAAGGAGGGCTTAGGGAACTATTTAAAGGTACAGACTACTGCATGGACCCTACCAGCACTGTGTCCCTTTCATCTCTATGTTAGGGCTGGAAAACTACCATTTGACAAGATCTCTAGGACACTGAAATGATTACCCAAACTTGGCTGCTACTATTTTCACGACTGTTCCCTAATGCGGTGGGTCTGCGTGTCAGCCTTCGTCCGAATCACCTGGAGGTCTTGGCCTCGCCCTCTGAAGGTCCTAAGTAAATACACCTGCTGAGTAGTCCCAGCTATTGCCTTCTAAACAAGTTCCCAGGTGGCTCTGGGGCATTACACTTTAAAATTGTGAGAGCTTCACAGTAGGACCGAAGAGGCTGCAAGATGGATGAATAGCACATTTCGTTAAGGGCCATCTGGTCGACTCTGTGGACAGGGCAGAATCCTGGACTGCTGAAGGGGGGGTGGGGGTGGGGAAGCAGTATGTAAGGTATCATTATTTCTCTGAGGGATATTTAATCAGTTTGGTGGTTTCTGTTTTTACTGAGCTTGTGAATAGCCTAACTCAGTGGGCAACATTGTTATACAAAGTCTTTTGTTGGGTGACTGAACTTTCAAAATAATCTAGTTTTGTGAGATTGGAAAAAGTGGAGGTGGGACAGTGATCTTTTGTTCAAGGATGAGATCAGGTTTAATGACAAACATAAAAGGAGATAAGCAGACATTTCTCAGGACAGAGAAAAAGGAATAGTGATTTACCTCTGGGATTAGGTCTGGGAAGTTTTGTTTTTTTTTTTTCCCATAACACTTTTGTAAACGCTTTATTGCTGTGAATTCAGTGGTAAATCACTGAGTTTACTTAGATCCTAAATTCTTGCAAGAAAGAAAATGCCAGCAGTAAAGTATAGGAAGCTCTTCACAACCAAACTTGTGAAACAGCCAGATAATTTGTGGGCCCTCAGGAAAGATGAAAGCATAAGGCCACACATTCAGAATTTATTAAGAATTTTCAAGATGCCAAGAATAAAGTATTAAATAAAGCTTCGGACTCTGCAATCAGAGGAGGAAGCTGAGGCACCTGAAGCCAACTGAGTCTAAATCAAAGAGCTTTAGATTTAGAGCCGGATTTGAACCCCATTCCCAACATTCTGGTTATCATGAACAGCCTACTTTACATTGTTGTCTCTATTTCTTGATTTGTGCATTTTGAAAGCATGCCTTACCTTTTAGACATTATTGAGAAGAGCAAGTTAAGTGGAAGTCCCAAAGGTAATGCAAGATGTATGACAGATAATAAGACTTTCAATGAAAAGTTGGTAGGAAGAGATTGTTGATTACTCCAATAGGGCTACCATTTCTTTTATTCTTATAAAAGCATACATCACAGGCTAGAGGAAGACACAATAAACAAGCAGGTGAATACATAATTATGCAAAACAAAGTTTTATGGCATAAAATAACTGGTAGAAGCAGTATTATATTAGAAGGAGGCCAGGGAACACCACTTTGAAGAAGTGACATTGACTCTGTTGTAATCTAATTGGAGGACAGTTTAGTTACAGGGAGTGCGTTCCAGGTGGAGAAAACAGCAGGTATAAACCTCTTCAATGGAAAGGACCAGAGCGTGTTTGAGGAGCTGAGAGATTAACAGTAGGCTGGAGCCAGAGAATGAAGTGGAAAGTGCCAGATTGTACTGGGGAGGAACCCTGGGCTCTTGGGAGAAGTAAGAAGTCTAAAGTGTTTTTTTTTTTTTCAATGTGTGCAAAATCATTGAAGAATTTTAAGCAATGAAGTTATGGGAGATAAGGTTTATCGTTAAAACTTATTGTAGTGCTTTGAGGTGAGTAGTAGGAAGAGGGATACAAGAGGAAGCCAGAGGTTATTGTGGAAAAAATTGAGAAATGATTGGCCTGGGCCTAGTGGCAGCCATGAGATGGGAAGAAATTGAATGATTTTCCTAAGCTATTCTTGTGGTGGAAACAACTGGGATTGCCATTTAGGATGCATATGGGTGTTAAGAGAGGCAGGTAAATCATGGATGGTTCCTAAGTTTCTGACTTCAGCAGCTAGGTGGATGACAAGGTTTACAGAAATCTTGATTTTGGCAGAACAGACTTTGGAGGCAATTCAGAGGCCCACATACAGACTCTGAGATGGTGATGTCAAGTTGGTCATCATGAATGTATGACGGAGCCCAAAGGCTGTATCAGATCATCTGAGTGTTGCCAGTTTATAAATGGTTTTAAACCCTGGGAATAAATGATGCTAATTAGGATGGAAATGCATGGAGAGATTATAAAGAGGTCCAGGAAAGGATTGGGTGAATCCTGTTTCATAGAAGGGTCATTCAAGGAGACCTAGATAGATAATTCGGTAGACACTTGTATAATTATGTCAGAGAGGTTGAGTATGGAGTGTCTTTTAGGAGAGAAGGGCTCATGAGGGAGATGTGCTGATGAGATGGTTCAAAGATGATGAAGATATTTAGGAGCCAATTGTATTTGGCAATTTGGATTCTTTGTGAATCTGTCAAGAGCAGTTTTATTACAGTAATGAGAACAGAAGCCAGATAGGAGTATGCTGAATGGAGAGTTAAATGATAGGTGAGGTGGTATTGAATCTTTCAAGAAGCTTAATGTATAAGACAGCATGAGCCTGTGCCGCAGCTCACTAGGCTAATTCTCTGCCTGCAGCACTGGCAGTCTGGGTTCTAGTCATGGTTGGGGCACCACTTCTGTCCTGGTTGCTCCTCTTCCAGTCCAACTCTCTGCTGTGGCCCGGGAAGGCAGTGGAGGATGGCCCAAGTGCTTGGGCCCTGCACCTGCATGGGAGACCAGGAGGAAGCACCTGGCTCCTGGCTTCGGATTGGCGCAGCACACCAGCTGTAGCGGCCATTTGGGGGGTGAACCAACGGAAAAGGAAGACCTTTCTCTCTGCCTCTCTCTCTTACTGTCTAACTCTGCCTGTCAAAAAAATAAAAAAGCATTAAAGATGAGATGGGGGACTCGAAGGGCATAGGCAATCAAAGTAGTTTTTTCTCTTAATACAAATAATCCAAGGACATGTGTGCTCAAAGGAATGTGATACCGGAGGGAGAAAGTGATGATGGGAGAGAAGATATCTGTAAAGTCCTTGGAGAAGTTCAGAGGAATGGGGCTTTCCTAAAATAAAATTATACCAAAAAGCAAAGTGACTTCTTAAGAATAAAAGGAAATGAGGAAAACTCCATCATTGTCAGTATTTGAAACGCACATCATGCCTTGTGATACTGCTTGTATTTACATTACTAACTTGTGTGGTTCTGCGTTTCTCTCCTTGACTTGACAGAAGAGGAGGGCCTGTCCAACTCATCAGCATGTAATTCCTGACACATGTGGCCCATGATGAGTTTGGTTGCTTTTTGGTATAATTTTATTTTAGAAAGGTCCTTTCTTCTCTGGACTTCGAGGATTTTATAGATGGCTCTTCTTTCTTCCATTATCATTTATTGTGACATTTTGAATGGGAAAAAACATGAACCTGAATCCAGATCTTTTTTTTTCTAAGTTGATTGAAAAAATACAAATTTTTCTTTGTAGAATACCAAATGACAGTTCCTGACCAATATATGAACACAAATACAAACCAGAACTTAAGATTGCTGTATAAAGGATACAATGTAGTAAGCCCTGCTGTGTTGAGTTACCTGTGAGGAAGCCTACAGTTTTGTGATGTCAAAGTTGTTCTGTAGGTTTTCCTTAAGAATCTGAATTGTTTGGGGTGGAAACCAAAAGGCAGACTTTGGGAGTATACATACTTTTTAAATTTCATAACCCCAGAGGGTATAATACACATTGTTTCATTATGTCTGGAAAAACATTGTGTTTTCTACCCACAAAGCTTCAGTAATGAGCATAAAATATTGAGAGAAGACAAACTGCTTTCATGGAGCCGGGTGTTAGTTCTGGAAGACTGTTTTGTGAAATGGTGACAGTAAATTATTCTTAAAAAACAAAGGAATGGTTATTCAGAAAATGCCACCTTTCCTCATTGCTCAGCTGGGATATTTGCTTCCCCTGTATGCAGGTCACATTACAAAATAGTCTCAAAAGCATGAACCTTGAAAACAAAATGGCAAATTTTGATTGCTTTTTCAAAGGTAGTCATAAAAAATTTCTTAAAAGAAATCCCATTTAAGGATTGTCTGGCCTTCAATGGATCTTCTCTGTTTACCTGTTTCTTACAATATTTTCAGTTTAAAGTCATCTGTCAAAAAGTGAAAATCTGAGCCGGCGCCGTGGCTCAATAGGCTAATCCTCCACCTTGCGGCGCCGGCACACCGGGTTCTAGTCCCGGTTGGGGCGCCGGATTCTGTCCCGGTTGCCCCTCTTCCAGGCCAGCTCTCTGCTATGGCCAGGGAGTGCAGTGGAGGATGGCCCAGGTGCTTGGGCCCTGCACCCCATGGGAGACCAGGAAAAGCACCTGGCTCCTGGCTCCTGCCAGGATCAGCGCGGTGCGCCGGCTGCAGCGGCGGCCATTGGAGGGTGAACCAACGGCAAAGGAAGACCTTTCTCTCTGTCTCTCTCTCTCACTGTCCACTCTGCCTGTCAAAAAAAAAAAAAAAAAAAAAAAAAAAAAAAAAAAAAAAAAAAGTGAAAATCTGTTATAGACTTGAAGTGAATTTAATGTTAATGATAACAACTTGCTCTCAGCAGGAAATGGAGTTTTACTCCAGGTTTTATGCTTTGGTGAGCAAGCGGTTGCTATGTTGAAATGAAGGTGCTGGGAACTGAAAACTCTTAATAATCAGCGGTATGGGGGATTGTCATGTAATGCATTTGTCGGTTTCTATGGCTGAGATTTAGACTGAGCAGGTTCTGCTTTGTAGATACTGCATCTTGATGTAATATGGGACTCTGAGGTTTTCAAGGTCTCCTAACTCTCTGGGTGTGTGTGGCAAGCTGATAAAGTCAAAGCCTTAGAAATTATTCTTAAACCTTCACAGAACAAAAGGTATTTGAGTTTGTATAACATGGACTTGTCTTGAAAGTTAGACACTGGGAAATATCACATAATACGTGTGTTTTAATTATCAGCTGAAAAAATTTCAAAGGCTGTTTCAGAGAAACCAAACACAGCAACATGACATGGCTCAGCCAAATGTGTTTCATTTGAAGTCTGTTTCTTTCATTCAGTGAACCTGGGGATGTTTTCCACTTATTTGAAAGGGTCTGGATGTGTACTGCTAGCAAGATCTGTCAAATTATGTCATCTGTGATGTGCAAGGGGGCAACGACTTTACAAACTATATATTTCATGAAAGTCCAGATTTTGGTAAAATTATATCATGGGATTTATTGGGAAATTAGGCACAGAATTGAGGGCTATTAACCCTTTGCCTGTAGTTTCTAACTCAGCAATGAAAAATTACTGGGAGGTCTCAGAGGATGGATCTCTTGAGCCCAAGAAAAAAGTAGCATCCTAAACAACACAGGTGGCATCACTGGCTCACATTATAATTATAGAAGCTGCCCTATTTTGCTGCAGCATCTGATACACTGATTCCGTTTCCATATTTTCCTTTCAGTGTGGTGTCAGAATAGCCATGCCGCCTTCCTAACTTGGAGGTTGTATTCTCATCACTCTGTGATACCTGCAACTGTATGGGAGAAAAACTACTTGTAATTTCCCCTCTGCTCTTCTAAATTCTCATCTGATGCTCCTGTCCTGAAAGATTGACAAGAGAAAAACAGAACTTTATTAGCCTGTATATGAGAGGTCTACAAAAAGTTCATGGAAAAATGTGTATAATGAAAACTTGTGTATGAATTGTAAATTTTTGGCACCAAAACAAACCCATCTTTCCATATTTTATGAGTTTCTTAAGTACCCTCATAGTTCATGTACACTGGGGAGAAAATCCAGGAAGAAAGTAAATCAGAAAACTGGGTTAGAACTCTGGCTTATATAACACCTTCCATAAAGAACTTTTTAGAGAAGTGACAAGGCAAAAGAAAATGGCCTTGACTCTAGGGGTGGCAAGTTGTGGGAAAAATAATATATGAGGAATTAATGTCAGGTAAAGGTGAGTTAGGGCAGTTTATGTAGATTCGCTTCATGCTGTCTTCAGGCTGTAGGGCTCTAAGGTCTCCTCTGAAGGGAACTGCTGTCCTCCCAGAAGGAGGAGGAACACCTTTGGAAACTTACGCTCTGCTTTTAGGGAAATGGGGAGAAGGCAGTGAGGCTTTCTTGTACAGATTGACTATTTCTTTTCTGAAATGCTCGGGACCAGAGGTGTTTGAGATGTTGAGGTTTTCCAGGTTTTGAAATGTTTGCATAGACTTTACTGGTTGAGCCTCCTTAATCTGAAATCGGCAATGTTTGGAAACGTGAAACTTTTGGAACTTGATGGCTATATTCAAAAGTTTCATATTTGAAAGCATTTTGGCTTTCAGATTTTCAGATGCTCAAGCTCTATCTACTTCTCAACCATCAGCACAAAACAGTCTGCGGAAGTGGACAATCGTAGAGTGGTGTTTCTGTTACCCTTCACTTAGTACTGTCTTCAGAGTGCGTGCTGTGCGCCTTGTCCAAGTACATCCTCTGGATAGGACGGCTTGATATCAACAAATTCACTCATGCTTGATTCAGTGGCTCTTTGAGACAAAGGTCAGCAGAGGAAGCGAATGCAGTGTTCCTGTCCTCACCATTTTTCTGGTCACCACCCTCAATTTTCTTTTTTTTTTTTCTTTTTTTTTTTTTTTTTTATTATTTTTGACAGGCAGAGTGGACAGTGAGAGAGAGACACAGAGAGAAAGGTCTTCCTTTGCCGTTGGTTCACCCTCCAATGGCCGCCGCTGCAGCCGGCGCACCGCGCTGATCCGATGGCAGGAGCCAAGATCCAGGTGCTTTTCCTGGTCTCCCATGGGGTGCAGGGCCCAAGCACCTGGGCCATCCTCCACTGCACTCCCTGGCCACAGCAGAGAGCTGGCCTGGAAGAGGGGCAACCGGGACAGAATCCGGCGCCCCAACCGGGACTAGAACCCAGTGTGCCGGCGCCGCAAGGTGGAGGATTAGCCTATTGAGCCACGGCGCCGGCCCTCCACCCTCAATTTTCTTCCTTGCCTGTCCCCCAACACCAGATTTGCCATCCTCACCACCTGCCTCGTGATGTGTCACATTTTTATTCTCTTTTTATAAAGAGTTAACATGACATGGAGAGCACAGCTAAAGCGTATGGAGCTTTTACAGACGAAAAAAAGATGAAAGTTCATTAAAAAAATGTTTGGGCAAGCATTTGGCCCAGCAGTTAAAGTACTGGTTAACAAAACCACATCCCACATCGTGGTACCTGAGTTCAAGTCCCAGCTCTCCTTCCAATTCCACCTTCCTGCTAATGTGCACCCTGGGAGGCAGCAGATGACATTCGGAGGACTGAGGTCCCTGAGGCCCTTGTGGGAGAGGTAGACTGAATTGCCAGGTCCTGGCTGTGGCCTAGCCTAGCCCTGACTGTTTAGGTGTGCGGGGGATGAACCAGTGGATGAGAGCTCCGCCTGTCCCTCTGTTTCTCACATGAGTATGTGCAAAAATGAGATATAGCAATTTTAAATGTAAATATATCATCAATTAGATCATGACTGGTTTACTGTTAATAAAATTCACAATTTGAGTTAGGATAATAGTTTTGTTCAATTTCATTGAATAAAGCTTAGGAGCTTTAATGTTCAGGGTGTCTGAATTAGGCATCTGAACCAAGGTAAGAACAGCTAATATTATTTGACTTTTAATGCAGAGCATAAATCTTTAGTCTGATATTATGTGAAGGAAACAGGTAAAATTGAGATCATTTGTAGCAACTATTTTATAGTGTTACAGTTTTTAGTTGGGATAAAACCTACCTAACAGAAAATTTATCTTTAAGTGTGTAATTTAGAGAAAATGTACATTCACATTGTTGTAAGAATTTCTAATGAAGTATATTCATTGTGATGTCTCTCCAGTTATAAATTTTTATTATAAATGTTTTGATTTTTCCCATTTTTTTTGACAGGCAGAGTGGACAGTGAGAGAGACAGAGAGAAAGGTCTTCCTTTGCCATTGGTTCACCCTCCAATGGCCGCCACGGCCAGCGCACTGCGGCCGGTGCACCACACTGATCCGATGGCAGGAGCCAGGTACTTATCCTGGTCTCCCATGGGGTGCAGGGCCCAAGGACTTGGGCCATCCTCCACTGCACTCCCTGGCCACAGCAGAGAGCTGGCCTGGAAAAGGGGCAACCGGGACAGAATCCGGCGCCCGACTGGGAATAGGACCCAGTGTGCCGGCGCCACAAGGCAGAGGATTAGCCTATTGAGCCGTGGCACCGGCCAGATTTTTCCCATTTTGGTAATACCGATTATGACAGCTAGATTAAGAGAAATCAGTATCCATAGCCAGAAGAAATTAACTGAATAGTTACCTGACATTTTTAAAAAATTGTTCTGAGGCAGATTGTCTCAGAATTCTATTTCTTAGACAAAGAGATGCCTATTAATTTTCAAATCAAGAAGACAACCAAAATGCTACTAGAAAATATGGTGAAATAAAAACATTTGCATACTACTGAGCCATAAAAAGGAGTAAAATCCTGTGTTTGACTGCAAAATGGATGCAAATGGAGACCATCAGGGTTAGTGAAATAAGCCAGTCCCCAAATGACAAATACCATGTTTTCCTTACTTTATACTAACTAATGTACAGGTGCAAAAAAGGTGTAATGTATTTGAGTGAAATTGACATTTTGAGGTTTGATTATTGATTATAGCCCTTTTCTATACTATTAAGGAACTGGTTTTTCTACTTTCTGAATTCTTTAGTGAAAGATTAAACTTGTGATTATAAAGTAAATTGAAATTATGTGAATTAAAAATTAAAAGAAATAATGAGGAAGGTGGGAGGGAGGAGGAGGTTAGGATGGGAAGTATGATTATGCTTTAAAAACTGCATATATGAAACACATGAAATTTGTTCCCTTTATATAAATACAAAAACTAAAAAGAAATAAAAATATTACTCAAACAGTATTTTTCACTTTATGTTTCCGTGTGGGAGCAAACTGTTGAAATCTTTACTTAATGTATGCTAAACTGATCTTCTGTATATAAAGAGAATCAAAAATGAATCTTGATGTGAATGGAAGGGGAGAGGGAGTGGGAAAGGGGAGGGTTGCGGGTTGGAGGGACGTTATGGGGGGGAAGCCATTGTAATCCATAAGCTGTACTTTGGAAATTTATATTCATTAAATAAAAGTTTAAAAAAAATACTTGAGTAACATCTTCAAACTTAAAATCTAAACAGCCATTTGTTTTCTTGATCCTTCTGAGGAAAACATACTTTATGTCAAAAGGATCTTTGGAATAAATAAATATTATTCACACATTACTACTAGGATAATGATCATATTCCAATAAATTTTAACAATGTTTTTGTGTTTACTCATCCCGTAAGTTATTTTGAGATAAAATAATTGTCCCAGGAAGTAGATGCTGTATCAAGATGAACAACACCCACAAAGTCGCCAGCATTACACGTTTTATGGTGGCTTTCAGTTTTATTTCCCCAGGTTTGCATCCCCTTCTAGGTGCTTCCACACTTTCCCTTTAAGTTCATATCGATGTGAAGTGCAGAAGATTTATTAGGTGCTTTATGGTTTTCAAAGCACTTAGTATATTGGAGCGCATTGTGTTGTTAGAACCTTTTAAGGGATCCTTTTAAGTTGTTGGTGGAGGAGCATTCTCCATTGAATTTTATAGATGGAGATACTTTACTTCCCCAAGATCGTTAGTAGAGATTATTTCCTTTTAGCTCAGGGCCTTTCCCCTTTTTGACAACACAGTAATATGAACCCTTTCCCCTAGATATTATCTGCCTGGGCTTTGGTGAGGGACCCATCAATACTGTTCATGGGAACAGGTATCAGACCTAAAGTTCAGGCAGTTGTTGGGAACTGGTGCTTGGGCCCAGATGTTGTAGGGCTCAGTATGATCCATTGTGCTGCTAACAAGTATTGCTTCTTCTAAAGCACACTATTAAAGCTCAATTAAGCCGGCACCGTGGCTCACTAGGCTAATTCTCTGCCTTGCGGCGCCAGCACACCGGGTTCTAGTCCCGGCTGGGGCACTGGATTCTGTCCCGGTTGCCCCTCTTCCAGTCCAGCTCTCTGCTGTGGCCAGGGAGTGCAGTGGAGGATGGCCCATGGGAGACCAGGAGAAGTACCTGGCTCCTGCCATCGGATCAGCGCGCTGCACCGGCCATGGAGGCCATTGGAGGGTGAACCAATGGCAAAGGAAGACCTTTCTGTCTGTCTCTCTCACTGTCCACTCTGCCTGTCAAAAAAAAAAAAAAAAAAAAAAAACTCGATTAAAACAATGACTAATCATTCTCCTAAGTAATGATTTCCAGTTACTTTAATATTAATCCTTATCCCATTCCCCCTTTTTGATGAGCCCATCTCACAATAGAAAGGTTTTGTGTTTCCTTAGAAACTTGAGGAATCAAGTTCAAAAATTTAGTTTCCTCAGATACTTTGTTAAGAGGAACAAACTGGAGCAAACAGTTCAGAATGCTTTAGAAAGCAGTCTTTAATATTGAACATACACTTCCCATATGCTTCTGTGATCCAAGGAAAATACAATACGGACATCCAAAGACTATCTTGTGAATGATCATTGCAGCAAAGTAGAAATCCAAATGTCCACTAATGACAAATGAACAAATAAATTGTGGTATAGCTATTCAATGGGTGACTCAACAATAAACGAGACTATACAACTGACATATCAATCTATATTGTTAAATTGTTTAGAAAAGGTTCAGTGAAAAGAGTAGGCACAAAGAACACATATTATATGACTTTATTTATATGACTCCCCAGGAAAGACCAATCCAATCTAGAGTGACAGGTAGCAAATTATGATTATCCATGAGTGGGGTAATTGTGTTGTCTGGGGAGGAGCAGAAATAAGCTTTTATTGGGTGATAATATTCTATATCTTGGTGTAGTAGATTCACAGATGCATAATTTTGTTAAAATTGTAATGTGCATTTAAAATAGATACTGCATTTAAATTATACCTCAATAAAATCAGCAAAAATAGAAATGGATATGGCCCTGAAACATTTTGTAAGCCACATCTTAAATATGATTGCAACCAAAGTAAAAATATCATAAGGCACTTGATATTTTTAAAGAGAATAGTGCTTTAAAATGTAAAATATGAATTTCCATTCATCAGCAATGATAAGGGGTGGATAAATTATATAGGAAGATAGATTTCTGTTTGGGATAAGAAGTATTTTTTTTTAATTATAGAACAGGAATTTGCCCTCATAACTTTAAGCATCTTGTGTTTGGAAAAGTTGACATCAAAAAAGTTAGTTCAAACTGACTTGTTAAATATAAAATAATTTTTAAATAGTTCACTCAATATTGTATTATAAGATTGTAAGAAATTTGTGCTTTAGATTAATTTTATCTCTGAAATAACGGATCAAAGATGCATTATTAAACCTTCTCCATTAATTTACAACTTTAGACAGGTACCACATCTCAAACAGCACTTGGTTTCTCTCCATAAAGTAACCAAGTCTTCTTTTTTATCTTTGTGGCATAAAATACTATTAAACATTGATGTGCTGAGAAGAGCAATTCTCAGTGTTCCTTTCAGCTAATGAAAACTAAAAAAAAAAAAAGATATTTGAAATATTACAGGAGTAATGTTTTTCTATGGACTAAGGCAATAATAGAAATTCAGTGTTTTTGTACCATCCTGTTCCTTTATTGCAGTTTACAGGAAGACTTTTGGAAATCTTTCCCCATTTCATTTTTTTTTATTTTTTAATACTGATTATTCTTAGTATTTAGATTTCATAAAAATCCTTTTACCACAAATCTAGAGGAAATGTTGGAGATGGGGACCTCAGAGTCTCTTATTTACCCATCCAGGGTATAGAAAACTTTGGGGCAGCAACAGACATTTTGTAGGTTGGAACTAATCAGTTTTCCACAGTAAGAATTGAATGATCGTACATAGCAGTAGAATTTTATAATTTCTTGTAAAGTCTGTTTGCAGTTATTTTATAGTATGAAACTTACTTAAGAAAACTCGCAAGTTTTCTTAACAGCTCTAGGTAAGAAGAATATGTAGTATAAGAAGAATAATACTTAGGGAATTCTATTTAAATCTAAGCATGACTCCATTCTTTTCCTGTGGTTGATTTAAGAAAGGACTCCAAACTGGATAGCTTCAGACAGCAGACATTGCACTCCTTACTGTTCTGGAGACTAGAAGTCTGAGATGAGTGTCATGGGTTTAAATCAAGGTGTCAGGAAGGCCACAGGCTTTGAGAGGATCCAGACTCCTCCAGTTCCTGGTGAGTGATTTGCATCCCTCAGCTTGTAGTCTTGCCATTCCAATCTCTGCTTCCTTACCTTCTTTTCTGGGTGGGTCAGATTTCCCTCTACCTCTTTCTCATACTTAGAATAGTATGTATGACCCATCCATGTAATCCACATCTCAATATCTTCAGTTTGATTGAACCTGCAAAGGTCCCCTTTTCAAATAAGCTAACTGTCGCTCCCCCTCTTCATGGAGGAACGACACTAAGCCCTGCCTAGGCTTCATATCCGAGTCACGGCACCATTATGTCACTCCCCCTCTTCACGGAGGAATGACACAGGACCCTGCGCTGTTCCCTCGTCTGCTCGGCCCTCCCCGGGTTTGCTGCTGGTTCTTCCCGGGTTGGCTACCAACCCTTCCACTTCCGTGGAAGGGCGGTTCCCCCTAGCCACTTTCCCCACTTCCGCGGGGGGAGCGGCATACCGCCGGCCGGCTCTCTCGGGGGCTGCACAGGTGTTCCTTCAGATAGATGTTCCTGGTGCATGTTGTCTCTCTCCTCCTTTATAGTCCTCTTCCACCAATCCCAACTCTGCTACCCACATGCCGAGTACGCTGCTCTCCTCCAATCAGGAGCAGGTCCTGCTGTTTATTGGTTGAACTGGAGGCAGCTGTGTAGAAGCTGTTTCCTCCTCTCCCAGCGCCATATTGTGGGAGAGCAGATGCATAGAATAAGTCTTAATTCCAGTAACTTAGTCTAGTCCGAGTTGCTCCCAGTTGCTCCCCACACTAACAAATAGCAAGTTCCAGGGATTAGGAATCATATCTTTGGGGCCCTTCTCAGATTATTGTAATGACCTAAAGAAATGAGGCTTGCTATTCTAATTGTATTGCTCATTTTCTTGTCCCTTTAAAGCACACATGGTTTTTTACTACATGTTTTATATTTAAAATGCATTATTTATTTAAAAAAGACTAAGTATTTGTTCAGTGAAAAGCAATCTCTGTTGTTTATAATACTCATGAGTTGAGTTCTCTACTTTTAGTTAGTACCTTGTCTTTCTAAGATAGTGAGCACAAGATCTATTCACATATTATGCTACATATAATGCACCTGAGAATTCTCTCACAGCACCCACTTAAAATGTTCAGTCCTGTGGTTAACCAGTGTATCTATTACCTGGTACATTTTTTTTTTTTTTGCTTGGAAAATGTGCTTATAATGGGCAGGCCGTCTGACAGAATAAGGGTCTTTTAAAAGTGTTCAAGAAACATTTCTTTCAAGGTAGTTGCTATACCTCACTACTAAATTTCCCTTTCTAAAAGGAATGAAAAAAATAATCAATGAATAAGCTGTTAAGAGAGCAGCAATATCATGTCTATTTCACAACACCAGGTTTTGACAGCCTATAACTGTTATGATGAACCGATTCTTGTAATGAGGTATTGATGTAGCAGAAATAAAATCCATCGTATTAAAATTTCATTTCCATGGTATCACTTAGCTACTGGCTTCTGCCCTCAGATGCTATAACCTTCTTTTCATCTTAGTGGTATCTTTTTGCTTTGTAGACCACAGAACATGCTGCTGATTCTAAGAGTTTAGAACTGCCATGTACATCAAGAAGAGTGGCACTAACATATGGGCAATACAGTGTTACAAATTAAATTTTATTTTTAAATAACAGCTAAAAGATTATTGTTCACTTTAGCCTTATGAATATTACAATGAAAATGGTCAGGCTTGGAGAGCCAGTTTTAGGTTACTGTGGTATGAATTGGAGAAGAGAGAAACAGCATGCACAGTGTTTTAGTCTATGACAACAGATTACCTGAGACAGCAATTTAGAGAAAAAACCAAATTCTGACAGTTCTGGAGGCTACAAAGTCTAAGATCAAGCTAACTGCAGGTTAGGGCTGGGTTTCTCTGCTTCCCAAGTGTTGCCTTGAATGCTGGGTCTTCCAGAGGGCACTGCCAGGGGTGAACTCACCTTGCCAAGCCCTTCATGAAGAGGTCTTCCATCCCCTGGTTCACTCCCCAGTTGGCCGCAACGGCTGCAGCTGTGCAGATCAGGAGTCAGTAGCTTCTTCCGGGTCTCCCACATGGGTGCAGTGGCCAAAGGACTTGGGCCATCTTCTTCTGTTTTCCCAGGCCATAGCAGAGAGCTGGCCTCCTGGCTTTCGGATTCCCAGCTGTTGGGGCATTTGGAGAGTGAACCAGTTGATAGGAGTTCATTTTCTTTTTCTCTTATGAATAGAAATGGAAAAGTCTCATTGTGTTTGTGTGAAGGTTTGTGTATATTTTTCTCCTGGTAAACTGATTGAAGTGGCTTTCCCATCTAGGAAGGTTGTCCCAAACTGAATACTAAGGTTGGCAAAGTTTATCTCTGTCCAGACTTTATCTTCCCTGGGATGTTTTTCCTTTACAACATATCTCATTGTACTCTTACTTTTTGAGTTATTTTTAATTAGCTTGTTATTTCTTTTTCTTAGATTATCTCTTTATAGGCAGACTGTAGTTGATTGCTTTTTGCATTGCTATAATTCATTCTTTGACTTAATTTTTTTTAAAAATTATTTGAAAGTCAGAGCTACAGAGACAGATGGAGAGATATGGACAGAGGTCCTGTAGCTGCAGGTTCACACCTCAAATGGCTACAGTGGCCAAGGTTGGGCCAAGTCAGAGCCAGAAGCCAGAAGCCAGAAGGTTCATCTGGGTGTCCTATGTGGGTGTAGGGGCCCAAGCATTTGGATCATCTTCATTGCTTTCCCAGGCACAATAGCAGGGAGCTGGATAGGAAGTAGAGAAGCTAGGACTTGAACTGGCACCCATATGGGATGCCAGCATTGCAGGTGGTGGCTTAACTCATCATGCCACAATGCCAGCTGCAACAAATATTTATTTTGTGCTCTGTATAGCCTAGATAGTATGTTAGGTGCCAGGAATAAAGCAAACAAAATAGGCAGGGTTGTATATTTTCATAAGGGAAATTATTTATTAATGATTTATTTTAAGAGGGACCCCTCCATATTCAGTAATGGAAGGCTTTGTCTTAATTATTTTTGATTTTAAGTGTTTCTGCATTTAAATATGAAGCATTGAAGAATAGATGCATGGATGTTTTCTTAGCATTTGATATCCTTTAAAATATATTTTCATCGTGAATCTGTATCTGCCATCTGCAAATATTAATTATTGCTTTTTGAAGCATCCCTGGAATGGGGAATAAAGGCAAATGGAGTTGATGATTTCGCACAGCAGCATGAAAAAAGAAACATCAGAAAGAGATGAAAGTCAAAAAATGACATTTTGTTATGAAGTGATTATACTAAATCTGATAATGTAAAAAAGCAAACAAAACATTTCCAATAGGACTCTTTGAACTTATTTTGGTGTGAATGGGTTAAGCTTACTTTGGTCTTCTCACATTCCTAAAGGAAAAGATGCAAATCCACTTGTACAACACTGAAGAAAAGGAAATAAAAACCTTTGTACATTGCTGAAGCTCCAGGATAAGATCTTGTTTCCATGAACAAAAAGCCTAGAGTTATCTGTTGGCTTTGAAATTCCTTTGGGAGCTGAAAGAGGGTGTAGGCAACTGACTGATGTCTGCATCTGGTCTAATCCTGTGTCTCCTGATCAGTTGTGCCCTTTCCTACATCCCTGGGGGAAAGACCTTGTTTCTTTTTGACAATGTATATCCCATTGTACATAGTAGATATAAACTATGAAAGTGCAAAATGCAAGTAGATTTAGCATAAAATTCTTTTTCTATGATGGAATAAACTATGAAGGTAGTCAGACAACCAGTAATTACTGCTTTATTTACTGTTGACAAATACTTACTGACAATTAGTATGGACGAGAAAAAATACCAAGTATTGAGGATATGAGGTCTAATGAAATGGAATCCATCACTTATATGTAACTGCAGTGTAGGATGTAACTGATGTATGCATGTTAATTAGAGTGTAATATAGAAATTGAAAAACATAGATATGTCCAAAGTAATGAGTGAGCTGGAGTGGTCATGCACCAATGTTTCCTGGAGAAGTTAAAGAGGATTTTACAAAGTGTGCAAGATACTTGGTTTAGAGAGACTCATTTGTGCAAGGCCATAGAAATAAAAAAGAACCTGGTTTGTGGAGAAGCAGAAGAAATTGAGGCATGGGAGTTAGAAGTCGGCAAGCTATGTATAGATCTTAGGTGTGACATGAAGTTTAGACTTTATTCTCCATGCAATGGGGAGCCGCTAGAGGTCGAAAGCAGGCCAGTGACATAGTCTTAGGATACCATCAGCAAATCTTCAAAATGGGATGGAAAAGAAGAAAACAGATGCCATAAAATCAGTCAGAAGGCGAAAATATTAGTTCAGCCAAGAGATGGCCAGTGTCTGCCTGAAGTAAGACACAGACAATAAGAGCGAGGAAAGGCTAAAGATTATTGAAGCGAATTTAAAAAAATAAAACTTGATGAATAATTGCATTGTGCAAAAGGGGAGATGCAAGATGAGTAAGAGAAGGACATCTGGGATAATTGCCAAACCCCAAAATATTTCCATGTCATACTATGTTCAAGTGGGAGTGCATCTGATTGAAGTTAATATTAGCTAAAATTACTTCCTAATGAAAATATATTACTGCAACAATTTTTGAACATCTGTTTATTTCTCTTAAGTGTCAAACACCCAATTCTCCTTAAAAATGCAGTGCAATAAGAAGCATTATTTAACGGCTTCTTTTTGTTAGGCATGGAATGGAGAACTTGCATATTTTTATCTCCACAATCACATTGGAATGTCATATTCTGTCCTCCTTTTCTAGATGAGGATGTTCAGGCACTGCTCAGTTGGTTCCTGTGAATCCCGCTGAACTTGTAAGAGGGTTCATTAGTAGGTCAAAAACTGGACATTTCTAAAACTGCTGTTTTCTCTAGTCTACACCATCTTTGTCAGAATTTCATATGCTCTGTGCCTTCAGCATTTCATTTTTTTTTCCAGGCAGAGTTAGACAGTGAGAGAGAGACAGAAAGAAAGGTCTTCCTTTTGTTGGTTCAATTCCCAAATGGCTGCTATGGCCGGCGCGCTGTGCCGATCCGAAGCCAGGAGCCAGGTGCTTCCTCCTGGTCTCCCATGTGGATACAGGAGCCCAAACACTTGGGCCATCCTCCACTGACTTCCCAGGCCACAGCAGAGAGCTGGACTGGAAGAGGAGCAACCGGGACTAGAACCTGGAGTGCTGATGCTGCAGGGGGAGGATTAGCCTAGTGAGCTGCAGCACCAGCCCAGCATTTCAATTTTAAAAAATTTTTATTTGAGAGAGACAGACAGACTCCTATCTGCTGGTTTACTCCCCAAATGCCTGGAATTGCTGGGGCTGGTCCAGGCTTATGCTAAGAGCCAAGAACTCAGTCTACGTAGATCGGGTTTCAGAGATCCAACTACTTGACACTTGACCTTTTGGAATACTCATTAACAAGAACCTGGAATCAGAAGTGGAGCCAGGACTCAAACTCGGTCAGGTACTCTGATACGGGATTGGGGCATCCCAAGTGGTGTCTGTAAGTGGTGTACCAAATGCTAGCCCCATGTTTTCCACTTGAAAGTGATCTTCCTAATTGTTTATTAGAAAGCACTGACTTATCGACATGCCCAGAATTACTTTAGGTTTGATTTCTATGGATTCTTAATTCCCCTTAGGAAGATGCACATGTTCTTTATTTCACAGCAAGGTATGGAGTTACATAGTCCTAGTCTTTGATATATTTTGTTTATTTGACAGGTGGAGTTATAGACAGAGGGAGAGACAGAAAGGTTTCCATCTGCTGGTTCACTATCCAAATGGCAGAGACTGCCAGAGCTGGGCTGATCTGAAGCCAGGAGCCAGGAGTTTCCTCCAGGTCTTCCACACGGGTGCAGGGACCCAAGAACTTGAGCCATCTTCTTCTGCTTTCCCAGGCCATAGTAGAGAGCTGGATGGGATAAGGAGCAGCCGGGACTAGAACTGGTGCCCATATGGGATGCTGGCACCGCAGGTGGAGGATTAACCTGCGCCATGGCACCGGCCCCAGTCCTAGGTCTCTTGATGATATCTCTTGACGACTGTTGATAACAGCCTCACATTGCCTTATAAGTGGTAGAGAGGGTATGAGTCACACAGCCCAGGTTCAGACCCTTCTTTTGTTATATATTAGCTGTGTGATGTTTCTTTTATTCTCTAAGCTAACTTGTGAAATGAATGTGATGGTTGTCTTTCACAGAAAAGTGGTGAAGCTCAAATGAAATAATATGAGCTGCTGTCATAACAGTATTTCACATATATCCAGCATTCAAAGACCATAGTAATTTTTAATATTTTTTTAGCCTCTAAAGCATGAAGTGTTTTGTAAAGTGTCTGGTCATTCCCCAGCCATTCTCCTCCCTCTAAACACACTCTGTGTTCTAGAGACCTTGAGCCACACACAGTTCTCAAGCAGTCATTTTTCTTTTTACATTTCTTACATCGCTATCTTTATACCTACTTCCTTACCTGGAATGTATAAAGCCCATCACTGAACCCTCAGTTGTCACTTTCTCTAGAACAAATGTTGGCAAACCCTTTCTGCCAGAGAGTAACTGTTTTAGTTTTTTTTTTTTAACTTTTATTTAATGAATATAATTTTCCAAAGTACAGAATATTGATTACAATGGCTTCCCCCCCATAATGTCCCTCCAACCCGCAACCCTCCCCTTATCCACTCCCTCTCCCCTTCCATTCATATCAAGATTCATTTTCGATTCTCTTTATATACAGAAGATCAGTTTAGCATACATTAAGTAAAGATTTCAACAGTTTGCTCCCACACAGAAACATAAAGTGAAAAATACTGTTTGAGTACTAGTTATAGCATTAAATCTCAATGTACAGCACACTAAGGACAAAGATCCTACATGAGGAGTAAGTGCACAGTGACTCCTGTTATTGACTTAACAAATTGACACTCTTGTTTATGGCCTCAGTAATCACCCTAGGCTCTTGTCATGAGCTGCCAAGGCTGTGGAAGCCCCCTGAGTTCACCGACTCTGATCATATTTAGACAAGGCCATGGTCAAAGTGGAAGTTCTCTCCTCCCTTCAGAGAAAGGTACCTCCTTCTTTGATGACCCATTCTTTCCACTGGGATCTCACTCGTGGAGATCTTTCATTTAGGTTCCCCCCGCCTGTCGCTCCCCGTCTTCGTGGAGGAACGACACAGGACCCTGCGCTGTTCTTTCGTCTGCTCGGCCCTCCCCGGGTTTGCTGCTGGTTCTTCCCGGGTTGGCTACCGACCCTTCCACGGAGGGAAGGGTTCCCCCTGGCCACTTTCCCCACTTCCGTGGGGGAGCAGCACACCGCCGGCCGGCTCTCTCGGGGGCTGCACAGGTGTTATTCGGATAGATGTTCCTTCAGATAGATGTTCCTGGTGCATGTTGTCTCTCTCCTCCTTTATAGTCCTCCTCCACCAAACCCAGCTCTGCTGCCCACACGCCGAGTACGCTGCTCTTCTCCAATCAGGAGCAGGTCCTACAGTTTACTGGCTGAACTGGAGGCAGCTGTGCAGAAGCTGTTTCCTCCTCTCCCAGCGCCACATTGTGGGAGAGCAGATGCATAGAATAAGTCTTAATTCCAGCAACTTAGTCTAGTCCGAGCTGCTCCCCACAGATCCCCCTTTCTTTTTATTTTTGGCGTTGATACGTGCCTGTCTTCGGTGCCCTGCGGCACACACTCTGCTTGCTAGAGTTGCCCACAGGTGCTTACAAGCCCTACCAATCAGGCAAACCGAATCCGGGTCCTCTCTTCGCCATGTTGTGAGGAGGTTTTTAGGCGCTGATGCGTGCCTGTGTTCGGTGCCCTGCAGCGCATGCTCTGCTCTGCTAGAACTGCCTGCAGGTGCTTACAAGCCCTACCAATCAGGCAAACCGAATCCAAGCCCTCTCATTGCCGTGTTGTGGGGAGACTTATTGGTGTTGATAACGTGCCTGTCTTCGGTGACCTGCAGCGGGTAAGCTGCTAGCCGCCAGCAGGTGCTTATCATCTTACTAATCAGGCAGACCGAATCCAAGCTCTCTCATTGCCATGGTGTGGGGAGGCCTTATTTTTCTCTATTTCTCTATCTCCGGGCATTCCTATTTCTCCTATTTTACTTCTATCTACCAGCATTCCTATGTCTCTCATTTTATTTCTAAACTTCTGTTTCTCTTATCCCCGCGGCTTCATCCTCCCTAACATATTTTTCTCTACCCGGTATGTTTCCTAACTTTTCTTCCAACAATATTCCCCTCTCACTTCTCCTGGCTTCTCCCCACAGTCCGTATCCAAGTCTAAGTTTCTCCTAGGTTTCACTTTCACTTTCAACCTGCAGTCCGTATCTGAGTCTAAGTTTCTTCTTGCTTTCACTTTCAATCCTAACTTCTTTCCCACAGTCAGTATCGGAGTCTATGCCTAGGCTTTCAATAGCTTCTTCCGGCACCTTTTCCATCCGGCTTTCCCCTAGGCTCTTCTAGTCTCTCTCTCCGGTATTTTCCCGTTTCTTCCCTCCTAGGTTTCCTATCCGAGTCACGGCACCACCATGTCGCTCCCCATCTTCGTGGAGGAACGACACAGGACCCCGCGCTGTTCCCTCGTCTGCTCGGCCCTCCCCGGGTTTGCTGCTGGTTCCTCCAGGGTTGGCTACCGACCCTTCCACCTCCGTGGAAGGGCGGTTCCCCCTGCCACCTTCCCCACTTCCGCGGGGGAGCAGCACACCGCCGGCCGGCTCTCTCGGGGGCTGCACAGGTGTTATTCGGATAGATGTTCCTTCAGATAGATGTTCCTGGTGCATGTTGTCTCTCTCCTCCTTTATAGTCCTCCTCCACCAAACCCAGCTCTGCTACCCACACGCCGAGTACGCTGCTCTCCTCCAATCAGGAGCAGGTCCTACAGTTTACTGGTTGAACTGGAGGCAGCTGTGCAGAAGCTGTTTCCTCCTCTCCCAGCGCCACATTGTGGGAGAGCAGATGCATAGAATAAGTCTTAATTCCAGCAACTTAGTCTAGTCCGAGCTGCTCCCCACACCCGCCCCCCCAGAGTGTCTTGGCTTTCCATGCCTGAAATACTCTCATGGGCATTTCATCCAGATCCGCATGCCTTAAGGGCTGATTATGAGGCCAGAGTGCTGTTAGGACATTTGCCATTCTATGGGTCTGCTGTGTATCTCACTTCCCATGTTGGATCATTCTCTCCCTTTTTGATTCTATCAGCTAGTATTTGCAGACACTATTCCTGTTTTAGTTTTTGAGGCCCATATGGCACCTGTAATAATTACTCAATGCTGTCATCGTAGCACAAAAGTAGCCATAGATGGTCTTTGAAGGAATAATTGTGCTGTGTTCCAATAAAACTTTAGCTAGAGAGAAAAAATGTCAAGCTGGATCTGATCTGCAAGCATAGTTCTCCAATCCCTTTTCTGGAAAGTTCTCTTTAAGTTCCCACCTTGCATTGAGTGTTTGTCTACGTGAGCTTTACCTGTTCACTTTATGTGTTACTAAGCACTGTTTACACTCAGAAAATATTTTATGTCTGCTCCAAGACTGGGAACTTTGAGACCAGAGTTGGCATTTTGTCTCTTACCTCTTTGTAATGTTTTCAAAGCTAGAGAAGGTTCGTTAATGTTTCTTGAGTGAATGGATGAATTTCATTAACAGGATGTTGTGTACTGGCTCTGTGATTCAATTGCTCTTAAAAATAATCTGGCCAAAACTGATAAGATTAGCAGAAGGTTCAAATTGAGGCCAAACCAGCATGAATCATGGTTGGGAAAGGCATGGCCTCCTTGCCTCAGAGATATCATAAAATAAGCATATGGTGCTCCTGTACATTTGGTTTAAAAATTATCTCTTCTAATAAAGAATACAATTTTCAGAAGACATTTGAAGTGAATCCATTCAATATAAACTATTTCATTTCTTAGAAATAGGATTACTTAGCTAAGTGCAATTTTACTTTTTATTTATGTGAAAGGCAGAGAGAGAAATAGATTGATTCATCTCCCATCTACTTGTTCACTTCTGAAATGTCTGCAACAGTGGGAGGTGGAGGAGAGGACAAGCTGAAGCCCGAACCCTAGAACACATTGCAGGCTTCCCATATGAGTGGCAAGGACCCAGGTCGGCTCCTGCTGCCTCCCAGGGTCACATTAGCAGGAAACTAGAGTCAGGAGTGGAGCCAGGACTTGAATTCAGGCACTCAGATATAGAAAGCGAGCATCCCAGGTGGTTTCTTAATTGCTGTATTAATGCCTTCCTAAAGTGAAATTTTAGATTTTGAGATGTGGGAAAGAGATGATGATAAATGGTAGGTAGGCTTTGAAAATATCTGTCAGTACATTATTGTAATGCATAGAACTGCTTACAGACTTTTGATACGTCCATAACAATACCTCTTAGCATCTTCAACATAGCTGAATAGGGAAGAGCTTGGAGCAAGGGTTACCAAAATCAAAGATTTTATCTGGAGAACTCAGTAAGACAGATGACAGAAAATGATCCAATTTCATTAATTAGTGAAACTAATCATATCTCAAAGGATGGGAAATATTTGAAGAAAAATGTAAGATTGTGCATATTTATTTATAAGTAAGAATCCAGATAACTTTAGTTGAACCAAAATAAGGTGAAGATTTGGAAGTTTCTTTTTGACAGAAGGATTCCATTGTTAAATGCAAAATTATGTTTATTTTTTGGTTAGGAAATAGTAATATACTTTATTCATGAATTACACATTATGAAATACTGTTAAGCCTAAAGTTAGGAATTAAATTCAAACAGATTAATATTTACAAAAGACATGCTACATGTATGTCAGCTTTATAGTTTGTGCATTTTCTTATGTAATAATTTTTAATACAATACAAACTTGTTAGTATATTGTACCTTATTTTTTAAAGTTTTAAATAATTTTTTCAACTTTCATTTAATATAAATTTCCAAAGTACAACTTTTGGATTATAGTGCCCCCCCCATAACCACCCGCAACCATCCCATCTCCCACTCCCTCTCCCATCCCATTCTTCATCAAGATTCATTTTCAATTATCTCTCTACATACAGAAGATCAATTTAGTATATACTAGGTAAAGATTTCATCAGATTGCACCCACACAGAACATAAAGTTTAAAGTACAAGTTAAGAAATATCCATCTTCAGATCATTATGTACATTCTGCTTAATGTTGACTACTAAAGCAGCAAAGGTTTGCAAGTATCTTTGCTTATTTTCATTCATTAAATTGTCTTGACACATAAAAATGAATCAATATCTAAAACAGTTTTGAATTTCAATTGATTTGGCATATATAAACAGTGAAGTGCCAGGTTCTGTAGACTTGCATGCTGATTCTAACTTGGGAGAAGTAATTGATGACAATTTGTTTGAATGTTCATTTCTTTCTCCATTTCAACCTTGCTGACTGACAACTGGCAGGAACAATTTTGCTTTGTAGACCAGCCATCATGCATTGATCACATGTGGTGTGCCTTTTGAGAACTGTCCACAATTGGAGGGGATAATATTAACTTTTGGAATTTCAATTTTTGCCTGTGCCTGAAGGCTGTTCATCTGGGTAAACTGTTTTTATTGAAATAATTCCTCCATTATTCAATAGTCCATGGTCGTAGTTGAGCATAGACTTTTTTTATATATATAATCTTAGACATCTCGGAGGCTGATTGCCTCTTTTTTTTTTTTTTTTTTTGACAGAGTGGACAGAGACAGAAAGGTCTTCCTTTTTCTGTTGGTTCACCCCTCAGTGGCCGCTGCGGCTGGCGCACCACATTGATCCAAAGGCAGGAGCCAGGGCTTCTCCTGGTCTCCCATGCGGTTGCAGGGCCCAAGGACTTGGGCCATCCTCCACTGCACTCCTGGACCATAGCAGAGAGCTGGCCTGGAAGAGGGGCAACCGGGACAGAATCCGGCTCCCCGACTGGGACTAGAACCCAGTGTGCCAGCGCAGCAGGTGGAGGATTAGCCTATTGAGCCGCAGGGCCAGCCCTGATTGCCTTTTGAATGGGAAGCAGGTGATTTGCCTCTCTCTCCCCATTCTAGTTTTCTCTACTGAAATTCAGTTCTTTAATTCCTCAGCTTTGTAGCTTACCTCTCACTCTTCAGTTCGTCTTTAACCAGCCTTTCTTAAAACATGGCTATGGAGGCTGGCGCTGTGGCATAGCAGGTGAAGTTACATATGGGCACCAGTTAGAGTCATGGCTGCTCTGCTTCAGGTCCGGCTCTCTGATATGGCCTGGGAAAGCAGTGGAAGATAGCCCAAGTGCTTGGGCCCTGTACTGAAGTAGAAGACCCTGAAGAGGCTCCTGGCTCCTGACATCGGATCAGTGCGGCTTCAGCCGTTGCGGCCATTTGGAGAATGAATCAGTAGATGGAAGACCTCTGTCTGTCTGTCTGTCTGTCTCCCTTCCTCCCTCCATCATTCACTCTATTTTCAAATAAATTTAAAAAAAGCATGGCTATAGTTGAAACATGGTATTGTTATTTGTTCTAGAACGTGCATCTCAGGAAGGGCAAACACTGCCTTTAACTTGACCTTTCAGATTTCTAAAACCTATTCTCATGTGGTCTGTCTAACCCTAGATTTTCTGTTTTAACTACATTGACACTATTCCCAACAAGTGAGTTTACCTACCACACCCTGGGCCTACCAAGGCCATGTTCCTACCTATATGCAGTTTCTCTAGTAGTCTGCTCAGGTAAATACGGGTCAACCTTTGAGACCCACTGGTTCCCTCAATCTTCTATCTCACTTCCCTTAATGTGAAGCTCTCGTCTTCCTGCCACCCTAGTCCTATTTGTTTGAGTTAACAAGGGCCGTAGTTTCCTTGACAGGAGGGGTTACTTGCCAGATCATTAGTTCTTCTTTATTTACATTTTTATTTAATGAACAAATTCCATATATTTGCAGGAGCAGATTTAGGAGCATACTTTGCATAGTGATAACTTTGCATCTTACCCTCCCTTCCTATGCTCCCACCCTCCCTCCTCCTTCCTTTCTTATTCTTTTAATTTTTATAATGACATACTTGCAGTTTATTTTATAATCACAAGATTGACCCTCCACTAAGAATTCAACAAATAGTAGAAAAACAAAAACAATCCACCCAAAACCAAAACACCATTCTTCAACAGTACAGAAAAGAGCTGTAAGGCAATAATACACTCTCAAAATGTCAATTCCACTCATACATTATATTTTTGTAATGTTAGTTACCACAGATACCATTGATTCTATATGAATGTATATTTGCTTTTATTAATGAAAGCTAGAATATCTATCTTTGGAGGTATTCTTATAAAGTTGTTTTCTCCATGTCATTAAACCTTCTGAATTCTGATAAATGATGAAAATAAATTTGAATTAGTCAAATGCATTTTCATATACTTGCAAATCGAGATATACTGTTTTCTTAACACAATATTAATATTTTGGGGATCATTGCTGTGGTGCAGCAGGTTAAACCTCCGCCTGCGGCACCAACATCCCATATGCGCTGATTCTAGTCCTAGCTGCTCCACTTCCAATCCAGCTCTCTGCTATGGCCTGGGAAAGCAGTAGAAGGTGGCCCAAGAGCTTTGGCCCTGCACCCATGTGGGAGACCTGGGAGAAGCTCCTGGCTCCTGGCTTTGGAATGGCTCGGCTCTAACTGCTGTAGCCATTTGGGGAGTGAACCAGCAGTTGGAAGAGCTCTGTCTATCCCTCTTTCAATCTGTAACTCTACCTCTAAGAAATATTTAAAAAAAATCTTGACAGTACATTATAATTCTCTACCTATAATGATAAACTATGACAGATCCTTGGTTAAGTGTTAGCAATAACAAACTTTTTTCAATTGTCAAAACTAATTTTTAAAAAAAATTTAAAAATTTTTGTTTACCAAATAATATCACCAATATAAGAATATCACCAATATTTCTTTCTCTCCTGCTATTCTATTGTCACAAAGTTGAGGATAAAATTTGGTTTCAACAATAAGAAAATTAAATAAGGGCACAGGTAGCAAAAATCAGTCTCTCTGGAGCACTTGTATGAATATCAAAGTAAAATTTTCATAGAATGTCTAAAAAACATAATCAAGATTTTTTTTGATAGTCAAGTGTTTTTGATTAGCCCCTGGAAGTATAAAAACTGTGATTAACTCTCAGAAAACCCTAAAATCAGATTATTTTTGCACAATTCTGCATTGATAGGTGATTTTCATGATAACCGTTAAATTTGAAACATTGGTTATCTAGTACAACTCCCCCCGCTCTTGTTTTTAAGGAAACTGAAGCCTAGAAAGACTAATTGACTTGGTGAGGATCCCTTGGCCTTGTCATCAGGAGAACCTGACCTTCTGATTCCCAGGTCAAGAATTTTAAAGAATTAAGCTCACATCCATAAAGAATAAATTACATACATAAATATGGACAATAAAAAGTATAGGAATTAAGATTAACAACATAGGTCTTCTAATTATCAAATGATAACTTATAAGTTTCCTAGCAGTCTTTATTGGAATACATATTTGAATAAGAGAACAACCAGAGTCATTGTGGCTGTATGACATCTAAGTTTCCTGTGTGGTTATTTCCTTCTATAATAAACCCCACGCAATAGTTTGTTCACTCTCTACTTTGCTCCTAGTGTGTTAAACGTGGTCTGGCGTGATCTAGGCTTTGATAACCACAATCAACTATGCTTACTTCCCTGTGGAATAATCTTCCAATTCATGTTCCTGATCCCTTCATTATGTTTCTTATTACAATTATACTAGTTTAAACATTCTTCTAAGTTTTCACTGTTAGATTATTGACATATTTTCCCCCAGAAATCTGCCGTGGGGATTCTTAAACTCACAACTTTGTGTGTGTATGTGTGTGTGTGTGTGTGTGTAAACTCCTTTTCATCTTATTTAAAAGGAAGGGAGGTGGAAGAGAGAAATCCTGTATCAACTGACTTGCTCTCCAAATGCTTTCAACATCTGAGTGTGGGCCAGACCAAACCAGGGGTCTGGAACTCAATACATGTCTCCCACATGGTGGTAGGACCCAACACTTTAACCATCATTCACTGATTCCCAAGGAAAACATTAGCAGAAAATTGGACTCAGAGGTGGAGCCAAGACTCATGCCAGGCACTTCAGTATGGGATGTAAACATACCAAGTGGCGTCTTAACCACTATTTCAAATGTCTACCCCTGTTACTCAGCTAAGATAGGTATTCATATTATTGACTGAAAATTGTTGGATAAAGGATATAGCCCAAATTATATTATTTAGAGATAAATTATGAGCAATGTTCATGCTTTGGTAATTATAATTTTGAGATAATTTCTCTCATTTTATTCAATATAGAGAATTTTGATTTTAAAGAGTTTAGTAAGATTTTTGTCACTTACTATTAGTGAAATTTAATGTTTCCTAATACTTATGGTTTGTGTAGTCATACCGTTATAAATTGCCTATTCATACCTTGTGGCTTTTATTTTATTTAAAACTTCCTTATTTCACATTTGTCTAGTGATTTGTAGTTCAAAGTATGCACAGCTCCACATTTATTCATTCTAATAACTTTAGGAAACCGGATAGTATATAAACCCTATTTTCTGTATGAGAGAAACTTTAAAAGTCTTATTTGCTCATGTTAATGGGATGTCGAATATGGCACCAAGATTAGAACTGGTCTTTTTAATTATCCTAAAGCTTTTTCTTCAACACAACAAAACAACAACAAACAAATTCCACAAAGTAAAATACTTTCAAGGAAGGCATCTTTGAACTTATAAGATAAAGGAGAAACTAAAACTGTGAGGATATTGAGTATAACTAAATTTGTGTAATATGGTGCACACCATGTTACTAGTGCTTATGCTAGCATCTCACAAAGGCTAGGGACTCTTACGTGGTTGCCAAGTAAATAAATAGACAGTCTATCTTGGACAAACAAAATCATGTTGCAAGGAGGATATATGTTATAGTTGAAAATCCAAATATTTGCATGGGAGTTTGCCTGGGAAACAGCCCATCTAGTTGTGTCAGACAAAGGTCATCTCTATAGTTGAAAGCAATTTCTGCCAACCGAAGGAAACTTCAACATGGAATCAGTGGGGATTTTTAAAAAGATTTATTTACTTATTTGGAAGGCAGAATTACAGACAGGCAGAGGCAGAGGTCTTCCATCTACTGATTCACTCCCCAGATGTGCTCAATGACTGTAGCTGTGCAGATCTGAAACCAAGAGCTTCTTCCGAGTCTCCCATGCAGGTGCAGGGAACCAAGAACTTGGGTCATCCTCTACTGACTTCTCAGACCATCAGACCATAGCATAGAGCTGGATCAGAAATGGAGCAACCAGGACTTGAACTGGTATCCATATAGGATGCCAGCACTACAGGAGCCCCCTCAGTAGAGTTTGAATATATAGTACTCAATATTCTGAAAGATTTAATGCCAATTTTCCATCTTTTTCCTTAAGCCCTTTTTATGATATAAAAACGGGAGTTCTACATAAATTTATCATAATATTAGACTCATTGGAGCTTAGGTTATGGCATTTCAAATTGCATGGTCTCATATGAAATTTCATTTTAAGCTCCTCTGGCTTAACTGGGCAGAGGATTAATGCCAGCATTTAAAATTCTTTGTCATTCATTTTATGTTGAGGAAAAAATGTATTTAAAGAGAGCTTTGTGGGAGAAAAAAATCTCCAAGTCTTCCCTGGTAGAGTTTGTGTTATTTTAGGATTAATCCAAAAAATACTTTCAGTCACTGTGATATTGCATATGATACTCACAGGTTTCAGAATGGCAGGAGTCACTTAAAATGATGTATCTAGCATTATCTGATTGCAGGAGGGCATTCTATTTGTTAGGATAAAATTGAAAAAATATTAAAAGTATGGTTGTACTTCAAGGGCTTCTTAGAAATGGATATTAGAATAGTACTAGAAAATGTACATTTTGTACACAAAATCGGTTATCCGTGGCCAGTATCTTCCAGACTATACTGTTCTGACTATGCTTAGTGAAATTAGCCAGTCCCAAAAAGAGAAATATCATGTTTCTCTGGTGGTGAATAGCAAATGGAGTAATGTAATATATATAAGCAAACTTGACGTTTTGAGATTTGGCAGTTGTTTATGGCCTTTGTCTATACTCTTGAACAATGGTTTTCTACTCCTACTTGCAGAATTATTTAGTGGACGATTTAGCTTGTGACTATAAATTGAAAATAAGTCATTACAAAAATTAAAGGAAGTGGTAAGGTGGGGTGGGAATATGGTGGGGTATCATGTCGTTAACATAAAATGTGTTCCCTTTATATAAATTTTAAATTCAAAGAATTGGCTATAGGAAGTCATACCAGTACAATTTGGCAATATGTTAAACATAAGAAACAAGAAATAAAGAGGAATTAAACTAAGGGAAAAAAGTATAATAGTACTTACAAATATGATCTATATTTAAATTGTGACATTTTTCATTATTGAAGGGGTACAGTCTTACCCTGGTAACAGCTTACTGTTATTTATTTAGAGAGATCTTGGCACAGTAGATTAATATTGTTGAATTAATTTTCTATGTTGAAAAATTTTCTATTTGTTACATAACATTTATTTTTTCTGTCTCACAAATTATCATATTCAGGTTGTAAATATAAACATTGACCATAAAAATGCTTGTGTAGATTTTCTAGAACTGTATATAAAACTTAAACTTTTTTTCACATAGAATTTTTTAAAAGATTTACTTATTTGAGAGTTAGAGTCAAGGACAGAGAGAGGAAGAGACAGAGAGAAAGGGCTTCCATCTGCTGGTTCGCTCCCCACATGGTCTCAATGGCCAGAGCTGGGCCCATCCAAAACTGGGAGCCAGGAGCTTTTTCTGGGTCTCTCATGTGGGTACAGAGGGGTCCAAGCACTTTGGCCATCTCCCACTGCTTTTCCTGGCCATGGCAGAGAGGTAGATAGGAAGAGGAGCAGCCGGGACATGAACTGGCACCCATATGGGATACTGGCACTGCAGGCAGAAGCTTAGCCTACTATGTCACGGCACCACACTCACACAGAGGAATTTTATTCCCTACTTTAATTTTCTGGACTTAGCTCTGGGAAACATTTTTCTTAAGATTAATAAGAGTTTCTCAAGAGTAATAAGATAATTTACACCAAAATCTGTGGCTTTCTGATTTAAAATATTCTTTTCTGGGCCGGCGCCGCGGCTCAGTAGGCTAATCCTCCGCCTTGTGGCGCTGGCACACTGGGTTCTAGTCCTGGTCGGGGCGCTGGATTCTGTCCCGGTTGCCCCTCTTCCAGGCCAGCTCTCTGCTGTGGCCAGGGAGTGCAGTGGAGGATGGCCCAAGTGCTTGGGCCCTTCACCCCATGGGAGACCAGGAGAAGCACCTGGCTCCTGCCATCGGATCAGCGCAGTGCGCCGGCCGCGGCGGCCATTGGAGGGTGAACCAACGGCAAAGGAAGACCTTTCTCTCTGTCTCTCTCTCTCACTGTCCACTCTGCCTGTCAAAAAAAAAATATTCTGTTCCATGATAATGAAATTATTGAGTAAAATGAAAATTACATAAAAGTTTCTGTGTAATTATATTACAGTTCTTTAAGACCAAACTATATCACTCTCTGGACTTGTAAAAGTTATTTTTCTCAAAGTGTGATTTGATAATTATTTATGCATAATCTTTTGCACATCAAAGATGTTTTTAAATAGTTTAGCAAATATATATTTTCTATATAAATTATATAAACAGCCTTTGATTACTTTATCACATACCATAGCAGACAACTACTTTCAAAAATTGTTTCTGTCACATGCCTGCTTGAATACTTTTTATAGTCTTAGTGGTTGTTTCCTATTGATCAAAGACTTAAGACCAAGTTTCACAAATTATTCAAAGTATTCCTTTTATTTTATTAACATTCCTATGTTCTTTTTAAGGTGTTTCCTATTCATATTTTTTTTCAACTTTTGCATTTTTAGGTAATTTTCCTAATTATTTCCTGTTTCATTGTTTTGTCCATTCCTCAAATTCACACCCAGCAGAAATTATCCTCTTGCTTTCATTTGTCAGTCACTAAAAATGTACACTACTTCAGAGCTTTCCTCTCTTCTGCTGAATCTTCTTTGCCTTATTGAGTAAGCAGGGGCATCTGCCCCCGGCCACATCTTTTCCAAAGTATGCAATTTCTCCTTTATAAGTTTTTGTTTTGTTTTAGTGTTTTCTCCCTGTGACTCCTGTGACCCTAGCCCACATGAAATGAAGTCCATTATTTACACACATGGTAAAATTTTACTTGCCTTTTATTTTATATTAAATGGAAGACTTCTAAAGGATAAAATTTAGGTCATTTCTAATTGTGCTTGTCCAGTACAGCACACTTAATGTGAACCTAGTAAGGGCTTGTGGGCATAACGATAAAGAATTAACTAGAATTCTAAGATTGGACAATATTCTGGTGATTATATATCACCAAAATGTTGAAGCAAGCATGTATTAATTTGCTAATAGCCAGGAAAATAGTTAATTTTTCTGATCTTATACTTTAGTACCAGTGCTACCTGAGTACAATACGACCATGGTCCAAGACACCAAGTTAGTTAAGCATTCCACAGGGCTTCTCAGTGTATGGTTGTTTTCTTAAAAGAGCACTCTCCCTAGAAACTTTAAGTATTTTGCGATATCTGATGCTATCCTCTTTACTCTGATATGATCCTGTATCTGATTCACACAGATAGTACTTATGATTTCCTTGCTGATAATGTTTATACCTTTCCTAGATAATACTGTTGAAGAAGGCAAATGTGTATTTCTGGAACTGTTATGTTTGTATGTAAGCAAATGTCTAGTTAACCACCAAACTGAGTACAAGAGACAGAAATGTAGGGAAGGCATGGAATGACATGTTTGAGAGCGGTTTCACCGAGAAGACAGATTTGGAGTTGACTCTGCAGGTAAGGCTGGGAAGAGCTCTGGTAGCAGCTCAGTGATTGCCAGCAAATGTTGCTTTTGGCATTTTGCCACAACAATTTTTCACTGTGAGGAGTTGCTCTGGTTGCCAAGGATGCTTAGCTTTTCTGGCCCTTGCATGCTAAATGATAGCAGTGTTTCCATGTCACAGTGGAAATCCAAATTCCCCACGCCTGTGTACATCACTTGGTGTGCTGCTGTTGGTTGTGAGCCACTGAGGGACACTTCTGCTTTTGGTTTTCCCAGACACAGGATTCATGATGTCAAGAATTAGCTTGTGAAGCTTTCTTTAGTTTATATTTTAGAAGATGATGTGGGTTGAGTGCTTTGAAAGGATAGATTGGGGGTTTCTCTAGAAATTGCTTCAAAATCAGATTTTCAGTCATCCAGGAGAAACATCATTGTGGATAAGAAGAAAACAGGTATGTGACACAGACAGATGGGACATCATCAAAAGGACAAGGTTGGGTGAAGACAGCACAGACAGCAACAAGATACAATTTACTTAGATTGCTGAGTCTCCAGAGAAATGAGACTGGGTTATTTTTGACTGACTGATGCACCTGTTCAGAGAAAATACCACCATATTTACAATTGGAAGCCTGTAGTACCCATACATCTTTATAAATTGGATATAATCATATAACTAAACTAATATATTTAAGAAAATTTGGAGAATACCAAACATTTTGAAAAATAAAATCAAAGTTACCTCACTAATGGGAGATTTTTTATTCAAAACACTTTGTGGTTGAAATCATACAATGTATACAATTTATTTTTCCACTTTGTTCATTTAAAATTATGAAAGTATTTTACTTTGAAAATTTTTTATAAATTTATTTTTAATCCATCAGTAATGGAATATATAATATGAAAGGCTGAAACAATTTAGTGTATTCTCTCAGTTCTTTGAAACTTGTCATGCTAAATGAATTCTTAAAAGTAGTCATATTTGTTTTTCCTGTCTTTTAGAGTTGGTTCCTACTCAAGTACATTCCCAGATCCCTGAGGTTCTAAAGACATCAGGGGTCTCTCCCCTGAAAAAGACATATAAATATATGAACAGAGAAATATTGTCTATATATTGAAAGCAGTTTTCAGACCTCCTGAAGACTATCCATGAATATCAAAGGAAAACAGATCCTAGATCATGAATTAATATTTTTCAACATAAAATTTTTCAAATATGTAAAAAGTCCAGGGAAGAATTAACTGTAGCCTTGAGATGTCTGTCATTGGTTGCCTCAGTGAAATGTAATGATCTGAATGTGCTGTGTGGTATACTGTTGCCAGTTGTCACCCTGAGGCCATCTTTAGAGTTTGTTTATTCAAAGCCATTGTACCAGAACCTCTTTATAGATGAAATAACTGTGTGGAGTTAGATGGGTAATGAAGAGACTCAAAGTTATTAACTCGGGAAGAACAGTAAAGTCTACATTTTCAAAGTCTAGAGATAAGTCTCCTTCTGTGGACTCTGCTAGCTTGGTGCACATGTGGGTATTATCCAAGAATTTTATTTGATTTCCCACTTTATCTTACTTTAGATATTTTCATCCTTCTATTTGATATCCTGCCTTTACGTTAAGCTCTACCAAACTCTCCCCTGTAAATACCCTTAAATAGGACTCATCAGCATTTTGCTTTTTATTTCTTGCCTCATCACTACCTCAAATTATTTACTCTTTTCATCATAGATCAGACACTAATAGAAATTGGTGGTGTTTTCTCCATATAACTTGCATTTCACCGTAGCCATTCTGAATCTGCAGAAAACCTCAAAGAGGTTCTTGAACTCCAACTTCAGTCCTATAAATTCACTTGCCTATTTTATTGCTGTAGAAACCTCAATAAGTTTAAGTGAATTCATTTTTCTTTCTCCCTTGGCCTGAATTAGTCTCTCCTTTTCTTGCTTCTACATTATTTCAATTTATCTGGGTTTGAAACCACTCAGTCATCTTTATATCATCTTTTTGGCCAGTTAGGACTATGAAACCTACTTCTTCCTAGAAATCAAATAATTTCTCTTTTTTTCATTCCTACTACTCCATTCCAATAATTTAGAACTTAGATTTATTGATTCCTTTCTATGCTATATCACTATGAAATAATTTTAATTATTCCTTTCTTCCTACTAATGTCGTATGAGGGCTGTTTTAACAGGGATGATGTGAAACCCCATAGTGACTTTGATTTACGTTTTCTGGATGGCTACTGCTCCTGAGCATTTTCTTCATGTGTCTGTTGGCCTTTTGAATTTTGTCTCTTGAAAAATGCCTATTCAGGTCCTCTATCATGTCTTAACTGGTTTGTTTATTTTGTTAAGTTTCTTGAGCTCTTTATATATTCTGGATATTATCAGCTGCATAGTTTACAAATATTTTCTCCAATTCTATTGGTTGCTTCTTCACTTTAAGTGTTTCCATTGCAATACAGAAGCTTCTTAGCTTGATATAATCTCATTTGTCTATTTTTGCTTTGATTGCCTTACTTCTGGGGTCTTTTTCCAAGAATTCTTTGCCTGTGCCAGTATCTTTCAGAATTTCTCCAATGCTCTCCTCTAGTAATCTTATGTATCAGGTCATAGATTTAGATCCTTGATCCATTTTGATTTGTTACTTATCAATAATAACCTTGAATGTAAAAACGACCTAAATTCTCCAGTCAAAAGATACAGACTGGCTGAATGGATTAAAAAGCAAGACTGCTGCCTACAAGAAGCACATCTCACCAACGAAGTTACATGCAGACTGAAAATGGAAGGATAGAAAAAGATATTCCATGCTAATGGGAAGCAAAAATGAGCAGGTTTAGCCATTCTGATATCAGACAAAATAGACTTTAACATAAAAACTTTCAGATGAAGAAGGGCATTATGTAATGATCAATTCAACAGGAAAATGTGATTAAAATAAATGTATATGCATCCAATGCCAGAGTACCTGGTTATTTAAAATAAGTATTAATGAATCTAAAGGTAGTTAAATACTTCAGTACAATAGTAATGTGGGACTTCAACACCACAGGTTCATTAATAGATAAACAGAAAATCAACAAAGAAACAACAGAGCTAATCTAGATTATACACCAAATGAACCCGATAGTTATTGAACCTTTAATCCCACAGTTGCATAATACACATTCTTTTCATAGTTGCATAGAATATTCTCTGGGATCAACCCCAGGCTAGGCCATAAAGCAAGTCTAAGCAAAGTCAAAAAAAAAAATTGATCATATCATGTGTCTTTTCTGACCACAATGGAATGTTGCTGGAAATGAACAATTTAAGAATCTCTAGAAAACATGCAAACACATGGAGACTGAACTACATGCTCCAGAATGAACATTGGTTCATAGAAGAAATCAAAAGGGAAATAAAAAAAATTCTTGGCAATGAATGAAGATGACAACACAACACATCAACTTATTGGATACAGCAAAAGCAGTGTTAATTGAGCAGTTTATAGCAATTGGTGCCTACATCAAGAAATTGGAAAGACATCAAATAAATAAACTAGGAATGTCTCTCAAAATCCAGAAGAACAATAACAAACCAAAGCAAAAATTAGAAGAAAAATAATTAGAGAAAAAAATAAAACTGTATCAAAAATACAAAATACCTGCGAAATGAAGAGTTGGTATTTGTGCAATAAACGAAACTAATACACCATTGGCCCAACAAAGCAAAAAAAAAAGAGAAGACCCAAATCAATAAAAATCAGATGTAAAAAAAATTATAGCAACCAATATCACAGAAATAAAAAGAATCATGGGAATTACTACAAAACAGGTCAACAAATTGGCAAATCTAGAATAAATGAACACATTCCTGGACACATATAATCTACTAAAATTGAGTCATGAAAACACAGAAAACCTAAATAGACTAATAACCAAGATAGAGGTTGAATCAGTAATAGACGCTCTGAACATAGAAAATCCTAGAACTGGATGGCTTCACTGCTGAATTCTAACAAGTGTTTCCAGAAGAGCTAATTCCAGTTTTTTTCAAACTGTTCAAAACAGTTGAAAGAAGGGAATCCTCCCAAACTCATTTTACAAGGCTAGCATCACCTTAGTTCCAAAACCAGAAAGATACAACAAAAAGAACTGTGTACCAGTATCCCTGATGACTATAGATGCAAAGATCCTCAACACAACACTAGCTAATTGAATTCAACAACATATCAGAAAGATCATTCACTCAGACCAAGTGGGATTTCTGCCTAGCAGAAATGTTTCAACACAGACAAATTAATAAATGTGATACAACAAATTGAAGAATAAATGCCATATGATCTCAATAGATGCATAGACTGTGGTTTTCCAAATAGTTTAATTATCAGCAATTTCATTTGGTTCAGCATAATAGTGAAATCTGAGTTTTAAATTTACAAACCTATGAAATTTTTGAAGTAGATTTTTTTTCTGGTAAGTAAAAGTTCATTTATTTAGCATTCTTCATGTTGAAAAATTCCAGCAAATATTTAAAGGAGCTTGATCATTATAGTTTAGAGGTTTAAGAAGTTATTTTAATTTGAGTGTGTGAACAGTAAATATTATTAACTTATTTTTAAATTGGAAAAATAGCTATTTCTTTGAGAAAGGTATCAGGAGAATCCCTTTTTGTATTGTACTATTTTCTTTTCTTGAAAGAAAGAGAAGTAGACAATTGTAGCTACCTGAGACTTATCGTAGACTGCTACCTGATTTTGAATTCTAGTTCTAGACAAATCACTTCACATTTTTAGTTTTAGTCTTGTCATATGTAAAACAGAATTCATGATGATAGTACTCTTCTAACATTTGCTGGGAGGATCAGAAAAGATAACACCTATGAAGAGACCAAGAATGGTGCCTAGCTCACTCATGGTGGTTTCCTTACTTTATTTGCTCAGGCAACAATGGTGTTGCAAATGTTAATGAAAATGGGAGTGAACTTCAGTCATCAAAGATACTGCGAATGTTTGATTTTTATTCACTCATTTTTTTTTCATTTCAATCTGCCTACTAAATATCTTTGACCTTGTGTTTCAACTTTAATTTTTTTGAGAACCAATAACTGACTCACCAACAGATTTAGTTAGCAAATTTCTTGATAGAGACTATAGTGATGCCTGCACCTTTGGTATGGAGTAAGAATCTGTTGGGTGGTCTCCTCAACATACTTTTCTAGCTATAAAATGTGTTTAATGAAATGGGTCGATGGGAGAATACTGACTATAGCCAATGTAGGGATGTAAACTTTGCATTTTGAAATGTTATAACAGAGATTTGCAAATAATTTGAGCTAAAGATTTAGAGAACTCCTGGAAATATGTGTATTCAGAATACAAGAGTCAAACATAATTGGTGGCTTTGGTGAGGAAAGTCTCAGCTTTAGTTATTATACTGAGTTTACCATTAAGTTTCCCTTATTTATGTGCACGAGAAACTTCATGTTGTAAACTTATTCCTCCTCCTTCCTCTTCTTGTTAAACAAAATGACTCTTAATAGTTTTGCCTCCTGTTTCCTTTTATATGCCCATGTGGACCATTGATCTATCTACCTGTTTGGCTGTCTATCTCTGTATCTATATGCAGAAGTCTGTTGATAGCTACTTGATGCTCTCTGGCATCCTTATATGTGTCCTATATGGAGAATAAGGATGAAATGTGTGTGTGTATAAAATATCTGTATATAAAATGTATATGTATATATTTGTACATATGTCTGTGTGTCTAGCTTTTGTTTTGCCATGTGATTTTGTCTGAAATGTTTTCTTAAATTTGCTGCATGTGTTGTTGGAATTTCAGCTGGAGATAAGACCATATCTCTAGATCTTATTTGTTCAATTTATTTCAGAGGGTGGGAACGTGAAAGATGGAGAGGGAGGGTCTGGGAGAGAAAATGATCTTATCCGCTGGATCACTTCTCAAATGCCTACAATGGTTGGAGCAGAGCTGGGCCAAAGCAGGGTACCAGAAGGTCAATCATAGAGTCCTACATGGGTGGCAGGGTCCCAATTACTTTACCCATCAACACTGCCTCCAGAGGGCTGCATTAGTAAAGACCTATAATCAGGACCCAGAGTGGGGAATAGAAGCCAGGGATTCTGATATAGGCTGCAGGCATCTGAACTCTAGGCTAAACGCCTATACCCCAAACCTCATGTTAGTTTTAGTCACGTGACAGTTTATCCTTTTCTCTTTTTTGCTCTAAGAAGCTGTTGCTTTGCTATGATTCTTATAGCTTGAGCTGAAGACTTTCCCAGTGGCCAAACCTGTTCATGTTAGTTCTTGAGAAAAAACAATAGGCCTTGTTGATTCCTAGGCTCTGGGGAGCAAATGTGCATTTCCTTAAACCTTTAGGGTAATATCTCCGGGGTGCTGAAGCCACATTAGGGAAATCAAAGTTACAAGTTCTTTTTTGTTGTTCTGGAGTTTTAAATGGGTTTTCTCTGATGCTAAAGTCTCCCTTGGTTGGTATATATAGTGCTTTTATAGAAGTTAGAGGCTAGTAAAATGTGTTTGCAGGCCCTACTCTACTGTGCCAACTATTCTCAAGGCTAAAATAGCAGACCTGGCAGGAGCATGGCTTAATTTCTGCTTCCATGTTAATGACTTTAACTTTTCTTAAGGGATTCTCCATATGATCATTGACTTTCCTTCATGCATCTCGTGTTAGGAAGCCGAGATAAGACAGCAGATTCCTTGCATGTATTCTAAGACTTTAATCTTAGAAATTTAGTGAGGAGAGATTCATGGCAAATTTTTATTTGCCTTTTTTTTTTTCAAGTTTTAATTTGAGTTTTTCTCATGGCCCAGGCTTAATTTGACAGACAGAAGTGACTAGACAGCTAGATTTTTTTTTTTTACTTTTTTTGGAAACAAAAGAAAAAATGATGCTCTTAGGCTTCTTGTAGTCTCCTAAAGTTTGTGTGCCTGTGTGTGTTTCTATGTGAGAGTACAAAAATAAAAAGCATGAAAAGCAAACTAGAGGGCAAGATTTTTCTGGATTTTCCTGTAACTGGTTGCTCCTCTTTTTCTTGTCTATTTAACTTGGTTATACCAAGTTCGTCCTGACAGTGGCACAAAAACCTAGACTAAGGAGCCTTTGATTACGTGGATTCTTTGAAGACACGAAAAGAACCCTTCAACTTCTTAGAACCACAGATGTAAAAAGAATATTATTTGGCAATAGAAAAGTGATTGGAAAATATAGATGAGTGTATGCTTTGATGTGGAAATACTTGCATATTTACAATATATGATTATTATACAGCTCAGTAGGAAAATGTGTAAAGTATGGTTTTGCTTTTATCCAAAATGAGAAGAGTTATATACATTTGTTTCTATGTGTGCTTAACCCCTTGTGTCATGATGGATATGTATTTCACTGGTAAAAGTTGTGATCTCTGGAGTTGGTAGTTTGTTTTTTGTGGTTTTGTAAAAATAGAATATTGTAAAAGTTGCTACTAATGGAGATAACCTTTCTTGAGGGCTTACTATGTGTTAGGCATTGCTGAAGTCTTACCTGGATTATTTTAATTCTCACATGATTTAATATTATAGATATTATATTGAAAAGTAATATTTAATTAAAACAATAACACTGCCATTTCAAAAGAATGTTACCTTTCTTTTCCCCACTTTGTCAACTGTACTAAAAATAAGGTATACACAAATATTTGATATTATTCCTTTTGAAGAATATTCTTTTTCTTTTCTTTTTTTTTTTTTTTTTGACAGGCAGAGTGGACAGTGAGAGAGAGAGACAGAGAGAAAGGTCTTCCTTTGCCGTTGGTTCACCCTCCAATGGCTGCTGCGGCTGGTGCACTGCGGCCAGCGCACCGCGCTGATCCAATGGCAGGAGCCAGGTACTCATCCTGGTCTCCCATGGGGTGCAGGGCCCAAGCACCTGGGCCATCCTCCACTGCACTCCCTGGCCACAGCAGAGAGCTGGCCTGGAAGAGGGGCAACCGGGACAGAATCCGGCGCCCCGACCAGGACTAGAACCCGGTGTGCCGGTGCCGCAAGGCAGAGGATTAGCCTAGTGAGCCGCGGCGCCGGCCTTGAAGAATATTCTAAGTCTTTTATATTTTCTTTGTACTTCAACCACTCTTCACATAATTGATTTATAGATGCACAATACCCTGATTTTGGTGTGAGTTAAGATATGGTATTGAGAAGCCTGTCACTTTTGGCCATCTGTGGATCTGCCCACATCAAGTCCCTCCCTGAGAGGTAACGGACAGAAAATTGGCTGCTGTCAAATGAAAGATCAGGTTGTGGTAGCTGATTTGATTTGACGAGGAGAATTTAGAATTCAGAGACCATTATGACTGACAGTCAATAGCGCTTTGGTGCTTGCTCTGTGGTTTAATTCAGTGGTTCCTAAGGCTCCTGAGGAAGCTTTGTAACTGGCTTATGTACCATCCTTAATCCAGAAAATATTTCCCTGTTATGTAACCTAAGATTTTAAGACTTGTCAACTTAGAGACTTGGAGCTCATTGGTCTATTTATTCTGAGTTTCTTTCCCAAAACAATTTGGCCCAACTCATTCTGATACGTTAAATAACCCTAGTGACTACCGGAATCTACTGCCGAGATAATAGGGAAAGTAACATTCAAGTCCATGTCCCCAGGTTCTGATTGTCACTCAGCGCATGCTCTCAGTGCCAGTGGAAAAGCTCTTGCTATTATTTGAAGAGGATAAAAATTGATATTTGTGTAGATGTCTGTCAGCCAACCACATGGAAGACTAAGAATCAAACTGATTTTTATGAAACATTTTTGTCTTCAGAAATTTTATAATACATTCTCCGATTCATGATTATTTTGAAAGTTCATGCTCTAAATTACTATTTTAGAGGCCTTAATTATAGCTTAATTATAGGCCAACTATATAATGACAGATTTAGTCATCTATAATAAATGATATCATATAGTATTAATATTCAAGGAATTAACAGTGTGCAAATCAATGAAAGTTAAGTATATATACACACCTCTTCTCCCTTCAATATTCAATTGATTGCCAGATACAGTCATTTCTTGGTATCTGTGAGAGATTGATTGCAGGGCCTCCCATGGGTACCAAAATCTGTGGGTGCTCAATGCTCTTATAAAAAACAGTGTAGTACTGTATCTGTATAACTTAAATTCCGCTATGTAATTTCTCTCTGCATTACTTGTAATGCCTAATACAATATAAATGATATGTGAGTAGGTACACTGTGCTGTCTAGGGAATAATGACAGTATAAAATATCTGTGCATGTTCAGTGCAGATGCAGTTTTTTTTCTCCAGAGTGCCTTTCAGTCATGGTTGAATGCACAGCGTTGGAACCCATGCAGCTACAGGGCTGAATGTGTGTCTGGACTTTGACACTGTACAGATACCTACAAAGCCATTGTTTCTAGATTTATTCTCATTAATCCACCTCAGCTCTTCTCAATGTGTCCTCTTCTTATATCCCCTATTTTAGGAAATGGCCCAAATTATTCTGTTTTCTTCAGCTGAGCCTGAAATCTTTAAGTTATTGCAAATTCTGTCCTTTCCATTGCAATTTCTATATCCAGCCATTCACTATCTCTTGTTGATTTTGTGCCTAAATTTTCTAAGAATATCTTAAAATAGCAGATAATTTATGAATGTCATTATAGTGACTGATAAAATGCTTTTCTAGTTAAGGGCTAGCCATTTAATTTGAATGTGTGCCATAGTCTGATGGTAACATAACTGGGAATGGCAGAGATGGTAGAAAACTGGAGTAACCACAGAGAAGTAGAGACTCAGTGTTTTCAGGTCCTTCAGTATTTTACGGGAAGTTAGAAGTTTGGGTCTTTGTATGAACTGCTCAGTTTAACCTTAAGCTAATAATTCAAATACAGAATATGGCAGACCAATTTAGTTCTGTGAATCAAATTTACTTTGTGTATTGCTACTTTCAAATCTGTGCATATAGAACACATCAAGTTCCATGTGCATTAAAATTGTTCTTGTTTTTTCAATAGTCATAAAAATAACAAAATAATTGGACTCTATTTAGTGGAGAATTAAGTCTTTGACTATAAATTAAAAATATGTTATCAAAAAATAAAAGGGGAGGGAGGAAGGAATGGAAGTATAATGTTCTCAGGATTCTATCTACAAACTGCATTTAATCTGTTTTCTTTGTATTAATATCACAGTAATGTGAGAACTATATTATATTAATTATCATACATTTTCTGTGATCCTCAGAATCTAATTTATGAATAAATTCTTTGAAAAACAGAAGCAATATCATTGTAGTAAATTAGTTTTATGGGAGTAGATATATCCTGTAAAAAATTATTTTTGAGAATAATTTACTTTCTACTTTGATATTTTGAGACTACTGAAGGGACAAATGTAGTGATATGATTCTGTTCCCTCATATTTTAGAGCCATTCTCTGGGACTTTAAGACTAAACTTCCATAATTCAAAGATATTATGTGATATTGGAATCATTTAAAACTTTTGTTTGTCCTTTCCTTTATCAAGGGATAAGTTTCAGTCCAAAATTTGAGTTTAATGTAGTTGTGTCTCCATTGAGTTATTTGAGGAGACTCAATATTTTGTAATTTCTTGATTATATTTTGCTGAAAAGGATAGACTTCAAAGTCCATTACCTTGATAATTTTTTCTTTCAATTGAAAGATTTTTATAAACTCAAATATTAATGCCTTTTATCACATTCTTTTGAAATGACTTTAGAAAAAATCTTTTATTTTAGACTTTTGAGGGTATCTGAGCAATTTTAAGACCCAGCTGGGATCCTATTAAAATGAATTATTCCTAATGTTGTATTCATTATCCAGAATTTGATGACTTAAGTGAATTGTAACATTTAGTTATAAGGTACCAAGACTTTTGTTTTCTTTATGGCATTGCCTGGAAGTACTACAATTCTTAAAGACGAGGAAAATCATAGCTAAAATTTCAGTGGTATCTACGAGAGAATCAAGGAACAGAAAGGCTAGTGACTGGCAGTTTCCATGGCAACAACGGAATTCTTGCTGGAAAGATGTGTAGGTTACACCATCAAATGTGCCAGAGATTCGTCTCCATGACGACAGCAGTGTGAATGGGAAAATGTATGCTCATGAGATTTTGTTTTAAAAGCTTATTGGGTTATTTTAGAAGAAAATCCTTGCCAAATCTGGATCTTTTCTATTGTGGTTTACTTAAAAAAATAGTCAAATAAAGAATCTTATGGTTTCAATGTTTTTGAGAAAGTGACGTTCTTGAATACTTTTATTATGAAAGAGGTTATTGATTTACAAATAACTATTTCACAGCATTTTTGAAATAAAGAAACTAAAGGATGCAGGTTCTCCAATGTATTTACTTTTATATTTCAACAGTTATTTCAGGGAGCAGTGCTTCCAAATGTGAACATAACTACAGTTATTTAAACTCTCTGTTGTTTCTGAACATAAATCAACCACCTGAATGCATAATGTATTAAAGCTTTACTCATGTTTCATCACAGTCACGGAGTAAAAGAGTACTCACAAGTAATGACTGCTCAAGCTCTTCCTATGCTTCGATTTGTATCAGCTTTTGGAAAATTTTTCTTGCCGCTGTGTTTTGAAAAACTAACTTGAAGTAAGTTCTGGCAAGAATGGATAGGACCTTATTGTGTTGGATATATAATTAAAGATATGCATATTTGGGTTTTGGTGAAGGATGGTAAACACTGGTCTTATGCCTAAAGTTTTGAACACTTTGTGGATACATTTCATTTTCTTTCAGGAGTAGAGGATTGTGTCATTGTGTTTTGAGAACTGCTTGGTAAGACTGACTGTTAAGGAGGAAATGCAAAATCTACACAACCTTTAACAGAGTTTGATACTAAAGATAGTATCTTCAGGACCAGTACAAGCAGTTAGAACACCCTGGCTAAAAGGCACAAGGAGAAAGAGGTAATACTGAAACTTGAAGAGAGTATTTATGGAAGTAGCTACCTGACAGGAGCTTCTATCTTCTGCAGAGGGCACAGAAACTGCCCTGGGGCAAGTCAGACCAAACAGGAGCAAAAAACATAAATAGCACAACTCCTCCTTCTGGGCTCTCAATCTCCTGTTGGCGTCTTCCATTGGCTAAAACTAACAGAAGCCAAAGGGCAAAGACACAAATACAGTCTATGATGGTCAATCTACAGAGCACAGGACAGTAGAGTAGGGTGGAAAATCGATCCAGAATAGCAAACACAAATGATTAGCACCACTAGAAATGACACATATTTCAAGTGTCAAGAATGAGAATCAGTATGATTTTTATTTATTTATTTATTTGACAGGCAGAGTGGACAGTGAGAGAGAGAGAAAGGTCTTCCTTTGCCATTGGTTCACCCTCCAATGGCCGCCGCGGCCGGCGCACTGCGGCCGTTGCATCGGGCTGATCCGATGGCAGGAGCCAGGTACTTATCCTGGTCTCCCATGGGGTGCAGGGCCCAAGTACTTGGGCGGGCCATCCTCTACTGCACTCCCTGGCCACAGCAGAGAGCTGGCCTGGAAGAGGGGCAACTGGGACAGAATCCGGCGCCCCGACCGGGACTAGAACCCGGTGTGCCGGCGCCGTAAGGCAGAGGATTAGCCTAGTGAGCTGCGGCGCCAGCCTAGTATGATTTTTTATAAATATTTATTTATTTATTTATTTGAAAGTCAGAGTTACACAGAGAAGGAAGGAGAGGCAGAGAGAGAGATTAACTTCCATCTGATGGTTCACTCCCCAATTGGCCGCAATGGCCGGAGCTATGCTGGTCCGAAGCCAGGAGCTTTTTCCAGGTCTCCCACGTGGGTGCAGGGGCCCAAGGACTTGGGCCATCTTCCACTGCTTTACCAGGCCATGGCAGAGAGCTGGATCAGAAGTGGGGCAGCCAGATCTTGAACCAGCACCCATATGGGATGCTGGAGCTTCAGGCTAGGGTGTTAACCCACTGTGCCACCGTGCTGGCCCCAAAATTAGTATGATATTAAAACTTTGCACAAGAGTGGACATTTGGAATTGTGGATGAAACCTCACTTGAGATTACTGAATTCAATATTGGAGCACCTAGTTTGAATCTCTGCTCCACTCCTGATTCTAGCCTCCAAGTGATGTGCACCCTGGGAGACAGCAGGGTGAGCAGGTGATGGATGGCTCATGTAGTTGGGTTCCTGTCACCTATGTGAAATAACTGTATTATTGACTTCCTGGCTCAACTTGGGACTGACCCAACCCTGAAAGTTGTGGACATTGAGGGGAGTGAATCAGTAGATGAGACAATGTGTGAATCAGTTTAAAAGTAGTATGAATATTGATGTAAAAATGTCAGAAAGAATTCCCTGTGTTCTATCAAAATTGATTGCTGTATATATGGCATATTGATCAGTCTTTTAAAAACGAGTTCTACTTCCTTATTATTGATAATTTTATCCTGCATCTATCTACTATACACTATGTTGTTTTGGGCTTAAAGAAAGCTAAATAATAGTCTGTTTTCTAAAAATCAATATCATAGTCCTGAAAAGGATGACCAAAATAATAAATATCACATGTTAGTGCTTATTCTCTGCCTTCAGACAGCAGTTGTGAGTGCTCAGTGAGAATAATGCCTAAGTTTCTTTCTGAGTCAGGGTGAAGAAAGGAGTATAAAACTTTATTCCTGCTTTTCCAAGCTAAACATTTAGTTGAGTAAGATTCTATATTCCATGGACAGAGATATCAAAAGCATGTGATTAAGTACAAAAACCATCACTTACATGTAAAAGTTCTATAATTGTTTTTTTTTTGCTTAATTTTCCAAATAAGAAGGATGAAAATATCACTCATTAGAAGGTTCCTGTGGTACTCTTACTGGATCTACACTAGGCAAGAAATTTTTATCGGTTCTTTCTTATGGAACCTTATGTGTACAGACTCCCCCCGCAATAAACACACTGTTTAAATTTGATTATCAATACCACTGTACTTAGAATTAAAGGACTTTTAGTCAAGTCTTGGCTTTACTATGTTCCAATAGCATAAGTGTTTATAAAATTTATTTTTTTGAAAGTCAGCGTTACCCAGAGAAACAGAGAGGTCTTCCATCGACTGGTTCACTCCCCAGTTGGCCACAAGGATTGGAGCTGTGCCAATCTGAAGCCAGGAGCCAGGAGCTTCTTCTGGGTCTCCCACACAGCTGCAGGGGCCCGAGCACTTGGGCCATCTTCTACTGCTTTCCCAGGCCACAGCAGAGAGCTGGATCAGAAGAGGAGCAGATGGGACTTGAACTGGTGCCCATATGAGATGCCAGTACTGCAGGTGATGGCTTTCCCCACTATGTCACAATGCTGGCCCCTCGATAGCATAATTTTGATTTTAGTATGTAAGTGCCTCCATCTCTTTCTCTTTAAAATGTGAACTTTGAAATAATGAAGGGCTTGTGCTATGGCATAGCAGGTTAAGCCACCACCTGAAGCTCCTTTGTCCCATATGAGTACCAGTTCAAGTCCCAACTATACCACTTCCTATCCAGCTCCTTGCTAATGTACCTGGGAAAGCAGTGGAGGATTGTCCAAGTCCTTGGGCCTCTACCACCCACATGGGAGACCTGGAAGAAGCTCCTGGCTCCTGGCTTTGGCCTGGCTCAGTGAACCAGCAGATGGAAGACCTCTCTCTGTCTCTCTCCCCCCACCACCTTTCAAAGTAAATAAAATGAATCTATTTTATTTTTTAAAAAGAATGAACAGAAAATTTAGCCACACATTGTTGATAAACAGTAAATCCTGTGAATGAAGTTGATGTTGACTTCTTACTACATAAACAATTATTATTTTTTTTTTTGCATAGAAAAATGATCATCTTTGGGGCCGGTGCTGTGGTGCAGTGGGTAAAGCTGCCACCTACACTGCTGGCATCCCATTTGGGTGCCGGTTTGAGTCTTGGCTGCTCCACTTCTGATCCAGCTCTCTGCCTTGGCCTGGGAAAGCAGTAGAAGATGGCCCAAGTGCTTGGGCCCCTGTACCTGCAAGGGAGACCCGGAGAAAGCTCCTGGCTCTTAGCTTTAGATTGGCACAGCTCTGGCCGTTGTGGCCATCTGGGGAGTGAACCAAACATGGAAGACTTTTGTCTGCCTCTACCTATCAGTAACTGCCTTTCAAATAAATAAATAAATATTTTTTTTTACTTTTATTTAATGAATATAAATTTCCAAGGTACAGCTTTTGGATTATAGTGGCCTTCCCCGCCCCCCCCCCCCATAACTTCCCTCCCACCTGCAAACCTCCCCTCTCCCACTCCCTCTCCCCATGCATTCACATCAAGATTAATTTTCAATTATCTTTATATACAGAAGATCAATTTAGCATATGTTAAGTAAAGCTTTCAACAGTTTGCACCCACACAGAAACAGAGTGAAAAATACTGTTTGAGTATTAGTTATAGCATTAAATCACAATGTGCAACACATTAAGGACAGAGATCCTACATGAGGAGTAAGTGCACAGTGAATCTTGTTGTTGACTTAACAAATTGACACTCTTGTTTATGGCGTCAATAATCTCCCTACGCTCTTGTCATGAGCTGCCAAGGCTATGGAGGCCTTTTGAGTTCGCCACCTCTGATCTTAGAAAAGGTCATAGTCAAAGTGGAAGTTCTCTCCTCCCTTCAGAGAAAGGTACCTCCTTCTTTAATGACCTGTTCTTTCCACTGGGGTCTCACTTGCAGAGATCTTTCATTTAGGTAATTTTTTTTTTTTTTTTTGCCAGAGTGTCTTGGCTTTCCATGCCTGAAATACTCTCATAGGCTTTTCAGCCAGATCCGCATGCCTTAAGGGCTGATTCTGAGGCCAGAGTGCTGTTCAGGACATCTGCCATTCTATGAGTCTGCTGTGTATCCCACTTCCCATGCTGGATCATTCTCTGTCTTTTTTATTCTATCAGTATTTGCAGACACTATTCTTGTTTATGTGATCCCTTTGACTCTTAGTCCTGTCATTATGATCAATTGTGAACAGAAATTGATTACTTGGACTAGTGAGATGGCATTGGTACATGCCACCTTGATGGGATTGAATTGGAATCCCCTGGCACATTTCTAACTCTACCATTGGGACAAGTCCAAATAAATAAAATAAATCTTTAAAACTACCATTTTTAATATTTAATTAAGATTTTCATTTCATGGCATTTTGAGAAATAAAATCACTCATACAAAGCCAGACAGCTGGTAATGCTGGAAGTGGGATCCAAAATTAAGTAGAAGAATAAAGCTATATTGTCAACTAATGCTGCAGTTTCAAATGTTTTATCCATCCTTCCACACATCCATTCATCCATCCATCCATTCCCTAAGCCTTGGCATGTATCACAGAATACAGGGATGGTTCACTTGCTTCTTCCTATCTGTGTCTGTAGGCACCATGAGGGCAGTTTTATGCACAGAGCAGATGTTTGAAAACTTGAATTGCTGATTTACTCTGAACCCAGGCCCTTCTGTAGGTTCTGGGGAAAAGTAAGGGTGAGAAACCTGGAGAGAAGATTTAATAATTCTCTTGTCCAAAGTTAAAGCCATCCTAGCATTGCAGAAAGCAGGCAGCAGAGTGAATTATGTAGGCTCTGGGACAAACATACATTGAAATTTTACTTTGCTGATTTGTTCAGCAAATTTAACTTCTCCAAGTTCTTCTTCCTCACCTGTAATTGAAGTTCATGTCTGTGTCATTATGCAGGGAGCGCTGGTTGTCTGCTGCTCAGTGCATGCTGGCTAGTAATAACAATACTGATTTTCAGTCCAGCTACAGGTATTTTTTCAGCTTTGAACTTAGCAATTGCCTGGAGTTCGTATTAATCACTGTTTGAAAGTATTAGAGGACACAGAAGGCCTTGCCCAGTTGAAGAAAAGATCACATTGTCATTTGACCATAAACAGTGAACTTTATTTCTTCTATACTCTTTGCAGTCTACCTTCTGTCCTTTAAATTTGTGATTTTTTTAATGAAAAAAAAAAACCTTTTTTTTTTTTTAATCTGAAAGTCAGCACAACAGAGAAAGATACAGATTTTCCATCTGCTGGTTCACTTCCAATATAGCTCCTACAGCCACGGCTAGGCCAGACCAAAGTCTTGAGCCAGGGACTCCATGCAGGTCTCCCACATGGGTGGCAGAGGACCACATTTTGGACCATCTTCCACTGTCTTCCCAGGTGTATTAGCAGCGATGTGGATGGGAAGAGGAGCAACCAGGCCTTGAACTGGTACTCTGATAAAGGATGACAGTGTCACAAATGGTGGCCTAACCCAATACACCACAACACCAGCTCCTACAACTTTGATTTTTAGTATATTTACTCTAAGAAAAACCCTCCTCTGTGTTTCCCAGTTTGATTGTTACTTGTCCTTTAAGATTTTTTTATTTTTTTATTTTTATTTTATTTTTTTTACTTTTTTTTGACAGGCAGAGTGGACAGTGAGAGAGAGAGACAGAGAGAAAGGTCTTCCTTTGCTGTTGGTTCACCCTCCAATGGCCGCCGCGGCTGGCGTGCTGCGGCCGGCGCACCGCGCTGATCCGATGGCAGGAGCCAGGTTGCAACTTTGTTCCTTTCAAATGTCTTCCCTACGTCTAGCATTTATTATTGTCTGAGTGTTAGCTCTGCCACATAATTTAACACTCAGAATTATGTCTGAGGTTTTTTGGTGTCATTTTACATGGGTGTGGCTATGGGCAGTGCTTGTGTCTGGTAGTTTTAAAGGGTCCTTGTGGTTGACCCTTCGTTCCATCCAGGCTCTGACCTCATTTTCTTGGCCATCTCAGGTGGTGTGTGTAACATCCTTCCAGTGGCTGCAAGCCCAGCTTTAGCTCTTCATTCTTTGCTGCTCTGCTCCCTGCTACTTATTGTCAATCTGCATACCTTCTTCCCTAGAAAGTTTTAAGCAGTTTTGAGTCAAGATGTGGAGTACTTCAAGCATTTCTTGACCAAAGATGGGGAGACTGCCTTCTCTCGATCTGGCCCTAAGTTACTAAAAAGGTTTTATTTAGGGTTCATTAAGTGAAAGATTTGGAAACTTATGAGGCTAGACTCTAGAATAATATACTTCTTAAAGTAAAATCATTGTATCTTCCATGTAAGATCACATCAAATAACCAGATATTGGCTATAGTGTTTTCCTTTTTTTAAAAAAAATTTATTTATTTATTTATTTGAAAGTCAGAGTTAGAGAAAGAGGAAGAGACACAAAAGAGAAGTTTTCATCCACTGGTTCACTCCCCAAATGACCGTATGGCTGGAACTGGGTCATTCTGACTCCAGGAGCCAGGAGTTTCTTCTGGGTGTCCCCCACAATACAGGGTTCCAAGCACTTGGGCCATCTGCTGCTACTTTTCCAGGTACATTACCAGAAGCTGGATCAGAAATGAACAGCCAGGACTCAACTGGTGCCGACAAGGGACGCTGGTGTGGTAGGCAGTGACTTTACTTTCTATACCACAACACTGGCCTCTCTTTTGCTCTTGACTAATGAAATTTCTTTATCTGCAAAGACCTGCCTCCCTCAGCAGTGGAGATTAGTGACTGTCTTACAGCCCTGTGACCCTGAGTTGGGTGCTGCTTTTTCAGGATTCAAATGACTACTCTCCTTAGTGAAATGATTGATAAAATTAATGCCATTTAAGAGTTTCCTTTCTCCATTGTGGCCCTGACAGTTGGCCTATATCATCCTCTAGCTGGTAATATTACAAATTCATGAACATGCATAATTTCTCACAACAAAAGAGAAGACATAAAGTATTCACAATCATTGCACGTGTTTGTTCCCTCTTAATTGTGTGTCTTGTATATATCATCCTTTGGCACTGGAATGGTCCAGGACTTGCTGTATCAAGCTCAAAGATTATCAGTGGTATTTCATCAGCCTGTCTTCCCACAAGAATAATTTTCATCAAGCAAATAACCAGAACTGCTACATATTGAGGAAGAACCAAGGTTCTTTCTAATAGTGGGAATGTTAGACACTAACAATTTTAATCAAGTTGTGTTTTTTTTTTTCTGCTATGTGAGTATTCACACGCACTCTCAGAAACAATCATAAATCTGCCTTGTTTTTCTCCTCTGCTCCCTTATCTTAAAATTAGAGGAAAATAGAACCAGAGGCCAGGGAATGAAGACATGGAACACAGGGCTTTTGCACACCCCTTGAGAGTTATTAAAAGCGGAGTAAATGACACGTTGTCCCTGTGGCTTCTCTTGACATAATTTACAAAACCAGCACAGGAAGCTTCAGTGAGCGGCTTCTCTGCCAGATTGCGAAGTCTTTAAGGGAGGTTCGTGTTTGATTCACAGTTTTATGCTTTTCAGTAAACAGAGATGATCTATAATTTATTCGTATTTAAAAAGTGAACTCTGGGAAAGAAAGACAATTCCCTAGGCTAGGGATTCCCAGCCTGGGGCATTTATGAGAACCACCCAAGAAGCTGTTAGATCATTCAGGGACTGTACCAGGTCACTTTTAAGTAGGTGAGCTATTTTAGGTATTTTATAGGACCTCCCCCAAGTAATTATAATCAGTAGTCATGGTCAAGAGCCTCTGTTTTGATAGTAGCATGAAAATTCATTGGTCTTAACATGACCAAAAAAAACCAGAAAAAATCGGATTCTCTGACAGTTCTTAACATTCAACCTGTACTGCAAATTCACGGGATATTTGGCATTGCCAAAACCAATTGCATTCTGTTTATTTGTGTTTAGTTTTTGGACATCCAGGTTTAATGGGACATTTATTAATAATAATGTATGCTGAAGTGGCAGGACGGATCCTATTTTTAGCATATTTTTCCTTTTTGATTCTTTTTATCTGCTGGTAAGAAAGAACATGTGGTTGGGATGACCTATTTGTAATTAGCTGATTGGGATTCCTAAAACTGAGATTGAGAGAAGTAAAGGGGACAAAAATCTAACTATTTCTTGGGATGAATGAAAGAACATATATGGAAATGGAAGAATATTATAGCATTAAAAAAGAGAAAGTACATGCTTTTTGTCCTTAATGAAAATTTCTCCTGAAAACATTCAAATAATTGATTACATGAGTTCTCTATTTATAATTTTAATTAACATATATAATCAAAGTAAATTTCCATAGATTGTCATAAAATTTGAAAAGATCTGGGATGCAAATAGCTTTCTAATAATTGCAGAATTAGAATTAGATATTGGATTAATACTTGAAAAGGAATGGCCATTTTTGAGTGCTAGGAATGAATGATGTGTGAATACAGATTACAATACAAGGCCATATTTATATTCTGAATGTTAATTTTCCAGAAAACATTTTTGATGTTGCCAAATTATGTTTAGTTGGGAGAATTATTGGTTGGGAAGAATGAAAAGGAGGAATAACAATCGAAAGAAACTTTGTATCACAATTTTTTAAAAATTCTAACTAACCTAATAGTTCAGTAATGCTTAAAAATGTGGAGATACGTTGTGTGTTGTCTAACATAAGCACAAACAGTAACTTAAGCAAATTTGAATTGGTTTATTTTTTTAAGGTTAAAAATTGTCACCAAACACTAAAGTTCTTTAGAACAATTCAATCCAGTTTTTTTCATAATGCTTGCTATGATCTTTGTACCTAGGTTCTGAGTACTACTTTCCACAGTGGGTAGACAATAAAATTGGTAGACTGACACCTCTGCATGGATGGAAGTTAGAGTTGTATTTAAAAAATAGATTTAATTAGAATTCATAGTTGGCAGCCCTTAGCAAGGTTTATCATTTTTTAAAAAATTACTCTGTACAACTAAGTACTTCTTGTGTTACAAAACTGTGTTTCATGAATTTATTTACTGTACCTATTTTAAACAGAACTTACTAATCATTGTCCTATATCATGTGTTCTAAACAATTATTGGAGGGAAATAACTTAAAACAATTTCTAGAAGGAATAGCTGGTTCTAAGGGGGAATGACAGAGAACACTCTGCAGCCAGCCAGTCATGAAACTTGGCAGTTTCCGTATTCTTCTGGCTAGCTTCTTTTGCCTATAATTATCTTTGCTAGTTGGCTGGTGTGGGAAGGAATGATAGTTGATGGTAACCTTCTTCATTGTACAGTTACTGCTGGATATCCAACAGATGGTAAATGCATGTCTAAAAGCATAATTTAAAATAGATGTTCCCATCACACATGTTTTTGGTGAAAGAATTTCATGTAGATAAATGCCAATTAGTCAACCACGTTGAAGACTTGTGGAAGCAGTGAGAGTTAATGTATGCTTGCACAACCTGAGCAGCCATTATCATGTTCTAGAAAAATTGATGTGATTTACAGTATTGCTTCAAGTAATGCTCTTAAATATTTTACACCTGCATAATACATGCTTAAACAATGCAAAGCCGTTTTGTCTTGTGTCAAAAAGATAATTGAACATTTGTATGTTCCTAATACTGTAAGTTCTCAACTTGATGTCTTATATTTACCTAAAATGGAAATAAAAAAAATTTAAGGTATGAACAATAAAACATCAGATATATGGTTTTATTTCCAGCCAGTACAGCTTAGTTATACATTTCTGTGATATAATTGTGTGTTTGAAATGAAGACAGTTTTGATTTTTACTGCTTAATTATTTTTGCTATTTTAGCATTTGCATCTTCTAACTTAGCAATAGTAATTCTAATATTACCATTGCTGGACTTTAAAGAAGGAAGATACAAATTTAAATTAGAACATTGATCATATTTCAAAGATAGTTGTATATATAATTTATTAAAATTCAATATTATATTTTTAATAGATGTAATTATTCAATGATATGTAATGTAATGGTATATAATGTAAAGATGGCTTAGCTTGGGTCTTTTTTTAAAAGATTTATTTATTTACTTGAAAGTCAGAATTACAGAGAGAGAGGGAGACACAGAAAGAGGGACATTTCCATCAGCTGGTTCATTCCCCAAATGGCTGCAATGGAAGCGGCTGGACCAGACCGAAGCCAGGAACCAGGAGCTTCTTCCAGGTCTTCCACGTGGGTGCAGGGGCCCAAGCATTTGGGCAATCTTCTGATGCTTAACGGGTGCATTAGCAGAGAGCTGGATTAGAAATGAAACAGCTGGGACCCAAACTGGTGCTGATATGGGATGCCAGCTCTGCAGACAGTAGCTTAAACCACTATACCACTGTGCTGGCCCCTACCTTGGGTCTTATACAAGCAAATAAATAAATAAATAAATAAATAAAATGTATGTATGTATGTATTTATTTATTTATTTTGACAGGCAGAGTGGATAGTGAGAGAGAGAGAGACAGAGAGAAAGGTCTTCCTTTTGCCATTGGTTCACCCTCCAATGGCCACCGAGGCCAGTGTGCTGCAGCCGGTGCACCACGCTGATCCGATGGCAGGAGCCAGGTACTTATCCTGGTCTCCCATGCGGGTGCAGGGCCCAAATACTTGGGCGGGCCATCCTCTACTGCACTCCCTGGCCACAGCAGAGAGCTGGCCTGGAAGAGGGGCAACCAGGACAGAATCCGGCACCCCAACCGGGACTAGAACCCGGTGTGCCAGCACCGCCAGGTGGAGGATTAGCCTATTGAGCTGCGGCACCAGCCACAAATTTATTTTTTTAACTAGCGAAATAACTCACTATAAAGGAGTTTTACTCAAATTATATTGAAGACATTAACTCAGATGCACACTGTTAAAATTCGAATCCAATTTTCTAATAATTTGAGTTATAAAAACATAGAATCATCATGAAAATTCCAAAGGCAACAAGAAGAAGCACCTCAGAGAAATCAGAGGAAGAACTAACTTGGAGTCCTTTGTATCCTCAGAATCCAGTGTGGTGTCTGACTAACTGGGTAGTCAGTAAATGATTGTTGGTTCTGACAAAATGGCAGTTATGGCAACAATCTTCTGTGCCTGGGAATGTTTCTAACTATCTCATTATCAATGAAAAGCATTATAGCTGGAGCTGCATGAGCATTTTTCCAAATACCCATCTACAATGTTTGTACCTGTTTTCAAAATGTTTGTCTCCAGCAGTGCATTTAAGTTCTAGTTGCAATTTGGGACATGCTCAATTGGGCTTGCCCCAAATGGTAGAGTTAGAAATGTGCCAGGGCATTCCAATTCAAATCCCATCAAGCATGTACCAATGCCATCTCACTAGTCCAAGTAATCAATTTCTGTTCACAATTGATCATAATGACAGGACTAAGAGTCAAAGGGATCACATAAACAAGACTAGTGTCTGCAAATACTAACAGAATAAAAAAGGGAGAGAATGATCCAAATGCGAGTGGGATACACAGCAGACTCATAGAATGGCAGATGTCCTGAACAGCACTCTGGCCTCAGAATCAGCCCTTAAGGCATGCGGATCAGGCTGAAAAGCCTGAGATTATTTCAGGCAAGGAAAGCCAAAACACTCTGGCAAACAACAACAACAACAACAAAACAAACCTATATGAAAGATCTCTGAGATCTCAGTGGAAAGAACAGGTCATCAAAGAAGGAGGTACCTTTCTCTGAAATCTGAAGGGAGGAGAGAACTTCCACTTTGACTATGACCTTGTCTAAATATGATCAGAGTTGGCGAACTAAAAAGGCCTCCGTAGCCTTGGCAACTCATGACAAGAGCCTAGGGAGATTATTGATGCCATAAACAAGAGTGTCAATTTGTTAACAACAAGAGTCACTGTGCACTTACTTCTCATGTAGGATCTCTGTCCTTAATGTGTTGTTGTACAATGTGAATTAATACTATAACTAGTACTCAAACAGTACTTTACACTTTGTGTTTCTGTGTGGGTGCAAACTGTTGAAATCTTAATATATACTAAATTGATCTTCTGAATATAAAGATAATTGAAAATGAATCTTGATGTGAATGGAAGGGGAGAGGGAGTGGGAGATGGGAGGGTTGTGGGTGGGAGGGAAGTTATGGGGGGAAAAGCCACTGTAATCCAAAAGCTATACTTTGGAAATTTATATTCATTAAATAAAAGTTAAAAAAAAAGTTCTAGTTGCCCCACATTCTTGCCAGCACTTGGTATTTTCAATTATTTGCGTCTTATCCATTCCAGTTTGGATATGGTAGTAATCCTATTTTGCTTTAATTTGTGTAACTCTAATAACTAATGGACATAAATCCGCTTTTGTGTATTTATTGATGAATTGCATATCCTATTTTTTGAAGTACATGTTTAAACTCTTTTGTTCGTCTTTCTGTAGGTTTGATTTTTTACATGATTTATGAATTAATGTGTTCTGAATATGAATTATTTAGACATATATTAAAATATATTCTCCTACTTTGTATTTGCTTTTTTACTATTTAAATAATATCACTTTCTAGTTCAGATGTTATTTTATCATCAGTGCTGAAGTAGCTAGGTTGTAGTATATTTATTCAGTTGAATACTTCACTAGAATAACAGTGAACCACACCTATATGAACAACATAGATTAATCTGGTAAACATAATGTTGAGCAAATGAAGTCAGATGCAAAACAGTATGTATTATGTCAGTTTTTAAATATAATGTTCACAGATATAAGCAGTTGATGGGAAATAAGGATTCTGTTTTTTTTAACTGAGTACCGTTCATATGTGTGTTGATTGCACTTGGTAAAAAAGACATCAAGCTTATAATGTTTGTGGTTTTCTGTATACATATAAATATATTCTGTTATGCTTCCATAAATGTTTTACATTTAAAAGATAGAATATCCACTCTTACAGGACAATGATGTAACAGAGAAACTCTTCAAGACAGGATAAAAGTAGTGGGAATGGTGATTTATTATAAAACTTTCATGATTAATTGGTTCTGGTTATTTGGCTATTGAATACAAGCAATTTTGTGGGGCCAATGGAAATACATCACACGGAGCTTAAAGTTGAGATTTGGGTTAAAGATGTTTAGGTGTGAATCTGTGGTTGAGCTCTTTTTCATGCATAGTGAGTCAAATGATTGCCCTTTGATGGTATTTAATATTCCATCTGTTAAGTTCAGGAATAATTTCTTAAGTAGTCTCTAATGCCTCTATATTCCAGAATTATTTTAATGATCTGTCATCAAAATATTTTGAGTAATGGGAATTATTCATGGATGGTCATTTTACTTAAATTTTTTCCTCGATGTTTTATTCTCATATGTCCGTTATACAGCTCAGTACTTGCCACATAAATAATGAATCAGTAAGTGATGAATGATTGGTCTTGACCTGCCTAGTGCTTTCATGCCTCAATAGATTGGTTGCACATTCTGTGGTCTCTTTCTTTTTACATTCACTCAGTTATTATTTTTAAAATTGAATATGTTAAAAACTAATTAAATTTAAAAATTAGTGTGCTTTGTTGATGCAATTCTAAGAACATAATCATATTTCCTTCCTCCCTTGGTCCTTTCCTTCCCCTCAACCCCTCCTTCCTTCTCCCTTTTTTTATTTTTGAGATAACTTATTTTAAATTTATATCACAGTAAAAGGGCTTAATGCTTCAGTGAATAAGAAATTGAACAAGTAAAAAGCCAAACAACCAGAGTTTAGTGGGAATATAGACAATAGCTATAAATAATAGTTGATTTTTATATATGGTGAGAGGAATCTAAGTTTATTCTTCTAAAAATGTAAATGCCAGCACCATCTGTTGAAGAGATTATCCTTACTCCACTGTTTGTTCTGAGCACTTTTGTCAGAAATCAGTTGACTACATATATCAGGATTAATTTCTGGGATCTTTAGTCTGTTCCATTAATCTATGTATAAGTTTTTATGTTAGTATCATGTTTTTTTTTAATTTTTAAATTTATATAAATAGAACAAATTTCATGTATCTCACACATAGAGTTTTAAGTACATAATGACGCTTCCCACCCCATCCTCCCTCCCTCCCTCTTTCCCTCACTTGCACCCTTCCTTCTGGTTCCTTATTTTTCTTTTAACTTTTGTGATAATATACTATTTTTTCTTTGAGAACAAGTTTTATCATTAACTGAAGAAGCACCTAAGGAAATGAACAATGGAGTTGGACACTTAAACTTATCTAAAGCTTATGAAACATAAGACTATTCTCCACTTAATACTAAAACGAAGTAAATCTAAGAGAACAGGTTTTACTATTAACTCTCATAATACAACTCTATGAGAACAGAGGTTCTGCATAGGAAGTAAGTGCACAGTGATTCCTGTTGTCAGTTAACAATGCTCTGATGTATGATGTCTGTGATCACCGAAGGCTCTTGACATGAGCGGCCAAGGCTATGGAAGCCTTTTGAATCCACAAACTCCATGTGTTTCAACTACTGTCAGATATTGTGATGCCTCCAGCTTGATTTTTCTTGTTTAGGATCACTTTGGCTATTCTGGATCTTTTGTGGTTCTTACGAATTTTAGATTTACTTTTTAGTTTTGTAAAGAATGTCATTGGTCTTTTGAAAGGGATTGCATTGAATCTGTAGATTGTTTTTGGTGGTATAGACATTATAATATTGATTATTTCAACCCATGAACAAGGAATATCATTCATTTTTTTGTGTTCTTGACGATTTCTTTCATCAATGTTTGATAGTTTTCTTTGTAGAGATCTTTCACTAAATTTTTTCCTAAATATTTGCTTTTTTTGTGGCTATTGTGAATGGGATTTCTTTCTGTGAGTTCATTAGCATACAAAAAGCAACTATTTTTTGTGTTTACTTTTTAATCTATATTACCGAATTGGTTTATCAATTCTAACAGCTTCTTGGTGGAGTGTTTAGGTTTTTCTATGTACAACATCATTTCATCTGCAAACATAGATGATTTGACTTCTTTTCCAATTTTGGTGCCCTTTATTTCTTTCTCCTCCCTAATTGCTATCAGTAAAACTGCAGTGCTTTACTGAATTTACTGAATTCATTCATCCAGTGCTTTACTGAATGAGTGACAAAATTGGATGTCCTGTTTTGTTCCAGATCTGAGGGGAAATGCTTTCAGTTTTTCCCCACTCAGTATGTTATTAGCTGTTGGTTTGTCTTATATAGCCCTTACAATTTTGAGAAATTTTCTCCTATATCTAATTTCTGGAGGGTTTTTATCATGAAAGTGGTATTGAATCTTATTGAATGCTTTCTCTACCTCTACTATGATGGTCATATGGTTTTTTTTTCTTTCATTTTATTGATGTGATTTATGACATTTATAGATTTGCAAATGTTGGCCTACCTTGGATTTCTGGGATAAATCTCACTTGATCTTTTTGATGTGGTTTTGTATCCAATTTGCTAGTATATTATTGAGAATCCTTTTTTTTAACTTTTATTTAATGAATATAAATTTCCAAAGTACAGCTTATGGATTACAATGGCTTCCCCCCCATAACGTCCCTCCCACCCGCAACCCTCCCCTTTCCCACTTCCTCTCCCCTTCCATTCACATCATGATTTATTTTCATTTCTCTTTATATACAGAAGATCAGTTTAGCATACATTAAGTAAAGATTTCAACAGTTTGCTCCCACACAGAAACATAAAGTGAAAAATACTGTTTGAGTACTAGATATAGCATTAATTCACAATGTACAGCACACTAAGGACAAAGATCCTACATGAGGAGTAAGTGCACAGTGACTCCTGTTGTTGACTTAACAAATTGACACTCTTGTTTATGGCATCAGTAATCACCCTAGGCTCTTGTCATGAGCTGCCAAGGCTATGGAAGCCCTCTGAGTTCACCGACTCTGATCATATTTAGACAAGGCCATGGTCAAAGTGGAAGTTCTCTCCTCCGTTCAGATTTCAGAGAAAGGTACCTCCTTCTTTGATGACCCGTTCTTTTCCACTGGGATCTCACTCGCGGAGATCTTTCATTTAGTTCCCCCCCCCCCCCAGAGTGTCTTGGCTTTCCATGCCTGAAATACTCTCATGGGCATTTCAGCCGGATCCACATGCCTTAAGGGCTGATTCTGAGGCCAGAGTGCTGTTTAGGGCATCTGCCATTCTATGAGTCTGCTGTGTATCTCACTTCCCATGTTGGATAGTTCTCTCCTGTTTATTAAGATCTGTCATTTTCTTCTTATGTCATGTCTGGTTTTTGTATCAGAGCAATACTGACCTCATGAAAAGAGTTGGGCAGAGTTCTATCCTGTCAATATTTTGGAATAGTTAGAAGAGTATTGGAGTTACTTCCTCTTTGAATGTTTTATAGAATTCAGTAATAAAGCCATCAAGTCCTGGACTTTTCCTTGATGGAAGACTTTTGATTACTGTCTCAATCTCATAGCTTGTTGTGGGTCTGTTTAGGCTGTCTATATCTTCTTGATTTAACCTTGGTAGGTTGTATGCATCCAGGAATGTATCCATTTCTTCAAGGTTTTCCAGTTTACTAGCATGTAATTCTTCATATTAGTTCCTTGTGACCCTTTGTATTTCCAGTGGTGTCAGTTGTAATGTCTGCTTTTTCATCTCTAATTTTATTTGAGTGTTTTCTCTTATTTTCTTTGTTAGTCTAGCTACAGGTTTATCTATTTTGTTTATGTTGTCAAAAAGCTATTTTTTGATAATTTGTATTTTTTAGTTTCAATTTCATTTATTTCTGTTCTGATCCTTATTTCTCGTTTCCTGCTGGCTTGTCGTCTGATTTGCTCTTGTTTTTCTAAGACTTAAAGATGCATCATTAGATCTTTAATTTGAGACGTTGCTTTTTTAATGTAAGCACTTACTGCTATAAACATCCCTTTTAATACTGCTTTTGCCATATCCCACAGATTTTGATATGTTGTGTTTTGATTTTCATTAATTTCCCAAATGTTTTTGATTTCCTTTTTAATTTCTTCAGTGAACCATTGATCATTCAGTAGCATGTTGTTTAATTTCCAAGGATTTATGAGTATTCTATTGTTTATCTTGTTGGTTTCTGGTTTTTTTCCTAAAGGAAGATATATGTTTTGATTTCAGTCTTTTTAAATTTGTTGAGACTTGATTTGTGGCCTAATATGTTATCTATCCTAGAAAATGTTAGGTGTACTGATGAGAAGAATTTGTATTCTGTAGCTGAAGGATGAAATATCCTGCAAATGTCTGTTAGGTCCCTTTATTTGATAGTATGTTTCAACTCCAATGTTTCTTTGTTGATTTTTCTGTCTGGATGATTTGTCCATTGATGAGAGTGAGGTATTGAAGCCACACACAATTAATGCTGGAGTCTATCTCTCCCTTTAGGTCTAAGTATTTTCAGTGTATAGCTGGATGGTCTTGTGTTGGGTTCATTTATAGTTATGATTGTTATGATTTCTTGAATAATAGAAACTTTTCTCAAAGTATAATGTCCTTTATCTCTTTTTACAGTTTTTATTTAAAATCTATTTAATCTGATATCAGGATAGATATATCTACTCACTCTTGGTTTCCATTAGCCTGGTATATCTTTTTCTAACCCTTCACTTTCAGTCTCTGTGTATCTTTTGTGAAGTGAATTTGTAGGCAGCATATAGTGGGGTCATGATTTTTGATCCATTCAGCCAACCTAAGTCTTTTAGTTGGTGAATTTAACCCATTTACATTCAAGGTTAGTATTGATAAGAACTAAGACTTGTCATTTTGTTGATTGAATAATGATTCTACCTGCTCTGTCAGTGAATTTGATGGTGTCATCTGTTTTCATAATATTTACTTCTAATGCAGATTCCTGTCAGAATTTCTTGAAAGGCTGGTCTGGTGGTGGTGAATTCTCTCAATTTTGCTTATCTGGAAAATACTTCTTCATTTTTAAAGGAAAGCTTTGCTGGGTATAATATTCTTTATTGGAAGTTTTCTTTTTTCTGTAAGGACCTTGAATATATCATCCTTACTCTCTGGCCTGTAGGGTTTCTGCTGAGAAGTCTAATGTTGATCTAACTTATTTTCCTTTATATGTAACTTGATGCTTTTCTCCTGTCTGTAGGATTCTTTCCTTGTCTTTAACTATGCATTGGAGAAGAAAGAACTTTTGTTTAAGTTTTTTATCCTTAGGAGGTAAAATAACATGGTAGAGAGAAAAATGATTTGACATATCCAAGACTTGTTCAGTTTTACCAATTATTAATGCTTGCTTTTTTAAAACTTTTATTTAATAAATATAAATTTCCAAGGTACAGCTTTTGGATTACAGTGGCCTTCCCCCCCCACCATAACTTCCCTCCCACCCGCAACCATCCCATCTCCCACTCCCTCTCCCTCTCCCATCCCATTCACATCAAGATTAATTTTCAATTATCTTTATATTCAGAAGATCAATTTGGTATATATTAAGTAAAGCTTTCAACAGTTTGCACCTACACAGAAACACAAAGTGTAAAGTACTGTTTGAGTACTTGTTACAGCATTAATTCACATTGTACAGCACATTAAGGACAGAGATCCTACATGGGGAGTAAGTGCATGGTGACTCCTGTTGTTGATTTAACAATTGACACTCTTATTTATGACGTCAGTCATCACCCGAGGCTCTTGTCATGAGCTGCCAAGGCTATGGAAGCCTCTTGAGTTTGCCAACTCCTATCTTACTTCGACAGAGCCATAGTCAAAGTGGAAGTTCTCTCCTCCCTTCAGAGAAAGGTACATCCTTCTTTGATGGTCTGTTCTTTCCACTGATATCTCACTTGCAGAGATCTTTCATTTATTTTTTTTTGTTGTTGTTGTTTGTTTGTTTTGCCAGAGTGTCTTGGCTTTCCATGCCTAAAATACTCTCATGGGCTCTTCAGCCAGATCTTAATGCCTTAAGGACTGATTCTGAGGCCAGAGTGCTATTACTTAATTTTTTTGCCATTTTTTATTTGTAAACTGAGATGGTAACACTTTTCTAGCACATAGTAGTTCCATAAAAATTGTTTGCTATTATTAGTATTCTAATGTATTTTTCATGGCTTTTCCAATTTCAAATCTCATGTTCAAAGCTCATACAGTTCAGTAATAGAGATGAAAATTAAATTTTATAGTTAGCATAGAAAACAAAAATACTTTCAAATTTGATTTAAATATTGAGCAAAAATTTTACTTTTAATCCATTTCCATTATGCTTTTGGGAATAAAAACACAGTATTTCCAAATTTTTTCTTTTCAATTATGCTGTTAATCAGAATGAAAATTGAATGTAAAAGTACAGCTATTATGTAAATCAATATGGAAAGTACCTAAAACATTAAAAATAGAGTTAGTATTTGATCTACCAGCCCACCACTGGTTGTGAATGCAAAGGAAATGAAATCAGTCTGTTAAACACAAATCTGAACTCCCTTGTTCACTGCAGCACCATTCACAGTAACTAAGATAGAAGCAACCTAAGTGTCTATTGGCTGATATAAGGAATCTTCTGAAAAAATTTCCTGGAAAATGCATATTACAAAAACATTATGTATATTTTTCAAAAATTTTTGGCACTTGAATAAATTTACCTTTGAACTTCATTTACCATGAACTTTTTTTTTTTTTTTTTTTGGACAGGCAGAGTGGACAGTGAGAGAGAGAGACAGAGAGAAAGGTCTTCCTTTGCCGTTGGTTCACCCTCCAATGGCCGCCGCGGTCAGTGCGCTGCGGCCGGCGCACCGCGCTGATCCGATGGCAGGAACCAGGAGCCAGGTGCTTTTCCTGGTCTCCCATGGGGTGCAGGGCCCAAGCACCTGGGCCATCCTCCACTGCACTCCCTGGCCACAGCAGAGGGCTGGCCTGGAAGAGGGGCAACCGGGACAGAATCCGGCGCCCCGACCGGGACTAGAACCCGGTGTGCCGGCGCCGCTAGGCGGAGGATTAGCCTAGTGAGCCGCGGCGCCGGCCCTACCATGAACTTTTGAAATAACCTTATATACCCAATAGAATGCTACTCAGTGGTTTAAAAAAGGGCAAAATCATATAATTTCTGACAGTGTAGACATAACTAGTAGCCATTTGTTAAGTGAGACAAGCCAGGTACATGATCTCACATTTATATGGAATGTTAAGGAGTCAGTCTCATAGAGGCTGAGTATACAGTAGTGGTTACCAGAGACTGGGAAGAGAGGAGAAGAGGGAGGAAGGTTGATGAGTGAGTACTAAATTACAGCTAGATAACAGAAATTAGTTCTGGTATTATGTTGTACAGTAGGCTACTACAAACAAGGATAGTGTGCTGTGTATTTTCAAAAAGCTAATCGAAAGTATTTTGATTCTTTTTACCAGAGAAAGGATGTTTTAAGAGTTATGTTTACCCTCATTTGAATATTATACCATGTATAAGTATATTGAAATAGCATACTACATCCCAAAATATATACAATCTTTATGTGTCAATGAAAAGAATTGAACATAAATCATATTACTTATTTGGATAGTTCACCAAAATACACATTTAACTAGGAGAAAAGGAATTATGATTCTAATGATCAAGATGATGATGATAGAATTCTACCAGTTATTGTGTGCCAAAATCTGTTGATTTTATATGTATTTCTTAGTACCAACAACTTGGATAAAATAGAACACTTGTATTAGAATTCACTAACTAGAAAAGAAAGAGGTTAAGACATAATTTTGAACATGCAACAAATATAGAACTCTTGGAAAATTACTTGAATTATAATCTATTTACTGGTAATTGTGCAAGTCAATGAGGTAGATTTAAAATCATTTTATAGTAAGGGATTTATATAAATCATTTACAAGTGGAAAATTGTTTTTTCAGTTATAAAAGTTGGCCTTAAAATTCTTCAAACTGTGTATTTTTGATTTTCTTCTTTTCTAATGAATAAAAAATAAGGGGAGCGAGAGAGACCCAACTGTCATGTCGATTTCACTCCTCAGATGCTCATAACATCTGGTACTGGGCCTGTCTGAAGCTAGGAGCTGAGAATTCAATCTGGGTTTCCACATGGGCAGAAGGGACCCCATTACTTGGCCATCACTGCCTCTCAGGTGCTTATTAGCAGAAATGCTGGAATCAGAGCAGAGCTGAGACTTAAACCCTGGCACTCAAGTAGCAGATGCTGATATCCCAAGTGATGTCTTAACCGCCACACCAAACACTCGCCTCCTAAAGGTGTGTTTCATCTTGTCTGATCCCTCTTAATCCTAAATGACAGTGATATATAAAAATCCATGTGTTCTAGTATTCTACGTTAATTCTGGAGAATTTGGACTATCACTCCCACCCTCTCACCACTCAATATAGAAATTATGGTCTTGTTGTTCAGGGAAACAGATTCTAGCCTTCTCAGGGAGTATCAAGATACATGACTTATTTAAAATAAATGTTGATTATAGTGTAAGTTACATGCAAAAAGGTACATAAATTGTAAGTGTAGAAATACGCACAAACTGAGCACATTATATAAACATAACCCCATTCAAGACCTTGACCATACCAGTAAGTCAGAAATCCCTCTGTCTTCCTACCAATCATGCCTACTTAGATATTGTTTTATTAGTTTCTCTGTGTTCTTTGTTCAGTTTCCTTTTGCATTTTTAGAAATACATTCATTTTTATTTATGCTTTCAAGTGTATTGGCATCAAGTTTTTCTTGTGATCTCATTATTTTGATACATAGTGTTTTAAATTTCTGGTATTAGTACCTCCCTCCTTTACTCTTTGATCATCATTAGAATTAATTGTATTAGTTCTTGTAGCTAGGTAAATTTCATTACTACTTTATCCTACTGTATACTTGTCTTCTATTTCATTCATATCTGTTTTCTTCTCTTAAGTTCACCATATTTTTCCTTCTCTTCAGGATTTAGTTTGTGGTTCTTCTTCTAATTTCTTAGAATAGTTAATTATTGATTTTAGCCATGAGGGTATTTGAAAAAGTTTGTTCCAAATACATATTATAAAAACTATGAAAGAATTTTAAAATTTTTCTTAATTAGTTAATTTCTTAACTATTATTAAAATTTCTTAATTTAGTTAATTTCTTAGTTAAGTCAACAACAGGAGTCACTGTGCACTTACTCCTCATGTAGGATCTTTGTCCTTAGTGTGCTGTACATTGTGAATTAATGCTATAACTAGTACTCAAACAGTATTTTTCACTTTATGTTTCTGTGTGGGAGCAAACTGTTGAAATCTTTACTTAATGTATGCTAAACTGATCTTCTGTATATAAAGAGAATCGAAAATGAATCTTGATGTGAATGGAAGGGGAGAGGGAGTGGGAAAGGGGAGGGTTGTGGGTGGGAGGGACGTTATGGGGGGGAAGCCATTGTAATCCATAAGCTGTACTTTGGATATTTATATTCATTAAATAAAAGTTTAAAAAAATTTTTTTTTCTGCCAAAATGAACCTATACTTTTAAAAATTGACATTTATTTTAGAGGAAGAGAGAGATGGGGGGTGGGCAAAGAGAGAGAGAAAGAAAGTTCCCATCCATTGGTTCAATCCCCAAATGCCCACAAAAGCCCTGGGCTCAATTATTTGAACCATCACCACTACCTTCTCGGTTCTGCATTGGCTGTGAGCTGGAATCGGGAGCCAGGGGTTTAACCTACATCCTCTGATGAAGGAGGTGGGCATCTTAACCAATAAACACCTTCCCCAATAAACATGTTTTTATCTCCCTTTTTAATAAACTTTTTGAAATTCATTCATATTCTTTTGAATTAGTAAATATGTACTTAAGATTGAGTATGTCTTTTTCTGTATCCTGCACATTTCTGGATTTTATTTTTGTTAAAATTGCCTGTTTTCTAAATTCTATTGTGATTTTTTTCTTTGACCCACTTGGTGTTCTGAGGATTTTCTATTGTCATACATTTTGTTTTGTTAATATTTTTACTTGATGAAATTGAGAATGTCCAACAAAGTCAATTGTTTATCGTAAGTTGTTTAGATAGAACTCTTTTTCTAATTTTGTTATGGGTCATGAAACTTACTTTTTTTTTTTTCATGAAATGGAGCCAATACATTTTTCTAATTACCTAAACTTAAGTGTGAGAGCAAAAATTTCACTAAAATCACTAAAACCACTACATATATTACACTAAGGCTAGAGATATTTATAAACAAAAGTATTACAACTAATACAGTACATTAAGCATTACTTTATTTTGATTTTTTGTTTTTAAACCATAATACCTATAAAAATCTGGTAAAGAATATCAAGCTCATTTTTTAGCCTGATAGTAAAACTATTTAGAGCCCTTCTTAGGGTGTTGATCAAATATTATTTCTAACAGACCAGAAAGGAGTTTTCTGTGTCCAGAAAACTGTTGATAAAGTTAATTTATATGTAGTCCTAAATGTTCTATTTGAATTTTGCTTAATAAGTGAAAGTTTAGGACCCTGAAAAAAGTAAAAATGTTATATTGAATAAGCTTCAAACATTTTAACAGTAATTCATGAGTTGTAATCTTATATTTCTGTACATCAAAGAATGGTTTAAAATTTTTGTGAGGTGATAGAATTAATATACGATTTTAGCACTTGTAATAAAAATCTTTGTTATTAATGACAGTCTAAAGTTTTTATTCACTACTTGATAAACATTTTGACAGAAAGCACATAATGCCTATGAAGAAGATTAGTCTCTGTGTTAGAAAAAAATAGAGAATCCCTGGCACTCAGTAGAGAGTTAAGACTTTTAAAGCAGATAAGTGAGTGTGCAATATAGCTACATGTAGTGTGTTGTACAAATTCCTGTGAGAATTTGTGAATGTTCTCAAAGCAGTACTCTAGGTATATGAGATAATAATGTATATGATATATTTTGGAGTTACCATATGAATAAATGCGATTCTTCATTGTCCTAAAATAACATGTTTGATGTTTGTGCCAAAATACCAAATTGAATTTGAAGAATTTCTGATAATAAAGCTTGAAATGAGAAGTGTGACTTTTTAATGCAGATTGTTGGAGAAATTTTCTAGGATGACCATGCAGATGGGGCTTAGGTCTAGTGGTTTTATTGGAGGAGAGCCAAAAATGGGGCTCTTCCTGAAACAAAGATTCCATTGAAAGAATGGAAGGCTGCAGTAAAATAAAACACTTTGGCCTGGATTTTGTATGTAGGAGTGGGAAGCAACATTGTGACTCTTAACACTCTGAGACTTTTTCCAAAGTACTTCTTAGTGTGACCAGCAAGTGTGATCTTTGTTGTGGTATGATGGGTTGGTTTTGTCCTGATGAAATGGTTTCAGTTAGGGAACAAGTTGAAGTTAGGATTTTTAAACCTCTTTTACCTTCAAATTTTCCCTCATTTTAATTCTAGGAATTAAAAAAGGGTAAGAAAAATTCTACCCTACCAGTCTTATTTCACTTTTTTAAAAGACTGGATTATTGGCAAACGCTGTCTATAAATGAGAAATTTGGGGCCAACATTGTTGCGTGGTGGGTAAAGCTGCTGTCTGCAAAGTTGGCATCCCCTATGGATGCCAGTTCAAGTCCCAGAAGCTCCACTTCTGATCCAGCTCCCTGTTAATGTGACTGGGAAAGCAGAAGATGGCTCGGCTTCTTGGGCTCCTTGGGAGACTTGGAAGAAACTCCTGGCTCTGGCCTTGGGTCTGGTCAGCCCTTGCTGTTGTAGCCACTGGGGAGTGAACCAGCAGATGGAAGATCTCTCCCTTCCCCTCTTCCTCCATCTCTCCCTCTCTCTCTTTCTCTGTAACTCTGCCTTTCAGATAAGTAAAATAAATCATTGAAAAAAATAAACAAACCCTTTAGATGAGGAAATGATTGTAAATATGTGGTTATATAGATTATTTTCTGGCTACTACTAGATCATATTAAATGGCTACTTCAAGAAGTCATTATCTAGATTGGCAGTTAACTAGCAAACTGATAAATCAACCACAAAACTTAACTATTGAAGATTTTCTGTCCTTGCAGAAAGAAAGGGAAAAGGAAAGTAAAAATGAAGAGGGAAGGGACACAAAAGTGAACATAAGAAATGCAGTTTGCAGTATATAGGTGCTGACGCCATGGCTCAATAGGCTAATCCTCCGCCTGTGGCACTGGCACACCGGGTTCTAGTCCTGGTCGGGGCACCGGATTCTGTCCCGGTTTCTCCTCTTCCAGTCCAGCTCTCTGCTGTGGCCCGGGAGGGCAGTGGAGGATGGCCCAGGTCCTTGGGAGACCAGGAGGAAGCACCTGGCTCCTGGCTTCAGATTGGTGCGGTGCACCAGTCGCAGCACGCCGGCAGCAGCAGCCATTGGAGGGTGAGTCAACAGAAAAGGAAGACCTTTCTCTCTGTCTCTCTCTTTCTCTCACTGTCCACTCTGCCTGTAAAAAAAAAAAGTATATAGGGCCATATATATGCATACATGTATCATACTATCTTGTGTCTTGTGGTACCTTTTAGGCAAGAATATGCTTGCTAATGATACAATACAGATTTACTACATGCAATGAAACTATACCACCTGTTGTACTAGGTTACAAACAGTACATGGTTTGATGAATACTATCAAACAGGAAACTCCAGGGTATATAGAACTTAGAGTATATTGAGAGTTGTAGGAAATCCTTTGATTAGTGTCTAAACTTCATTGGAACAAATCATGTAGTAAACAATGATAAACCTGTTAATATAATATTCCTGAATTTCCCTAAAGTGAGTGTAGGGCTCTGGCCATGAAATTTCTCTGCCTCTTTCCTGACCTCCTGCCCTCTCAGATTCTGTATAGACTAGAACTTCTTATTTGAGTGTGGATCCATTGAACAATTTTTGGAGCACATCTGTGTGTGCCTGGCCCTCTGCCCCTGCATGAGAAAGTGGGGTTCAACAAGATGGACAAGGTCACTGCCTCAGGTGGCTTCCCGTGTACTGAGAAGTGCACTGCTTTACTCCCTTACACAAGAAATCCATTGGTGAGACTTTTTCCTCTGGGCCTTAGGATAACATCTTTCTTGATGTCGCTGGGATCCCTGTGGATGTTTGTGCCTGGAGTCTGGTCAGCTGCAGGAGGATTCCTGATCACTCCATTTCTCAGCAGCAGGAGCTCCCATGAGCTGATGGATAAACTCTGCAGCTGTCCAGAAAAGTAATCAGAAGGTCCTGTCAGCTCCTGCAGTTTTACTCTCAATCAGGTGGAATAGTGCCGACGGGAGTCTCACACACTTTACCAAAGAAAAATTATTCTAAGGTCACTGGAGTGCATCTAAAACCATGGTCTTCTCAGAATTAGGAACCACCCTGGTTATTGGTCCTTCATTAGTGAACCTAAAATATCTATATAAATCTATACCAGGGATCTTCAAAAAGAACATGAAAATGTATATTACAGTAAAACTAAGCATAGATTTCAAAATTTTTGCACCAAAATAAACAGCTTTTAAATCAAGTTCCACTAACTTTTTGAAGTACTTGCGTATCATCTATATAAACACTTAAGGAAGTCACTGAGATTGCAAATTAATAGACCCGCTGTTTAAAACATTTGAAATTGGAGAAAATATCTATTAGGAGGATGCAGAAAACTGCCGTCTGACTCTCCTAAGATTAATTGTGTATTCGCCCAGGAGCCTGTGCAGACACTAACTGCACATATTCCCCGAGGGACGATAACTTCCCCATGGAAATCCTGCCAGTCACTTAGCAACTTGGGGAAACTGCTAATTCCTCATGGCTTTTTCTCTTCAGTTGTCAGAGCACTTTTGCCTTTGTCCTCCTCCTGGATCATTTTGCTGAGACTGGAGTTAGACTGGATTTTATTTTTGGATGAGAAAAAAGACTTGGAGAGATTGGATGTTAAATGGTGAAACCATATTAGAGCTCAGGCCTGTTTTTCTCTTTCTGGAGCTTTTTCTGCCACATATCTTACCCATAATAAAAAGAGAATTAAAAAGAAATTGCCAAAAATATTATATTTACAGATTTGTCTTTAACTGTTGAATTTCAGCTTGGTGAGATCAATTGAATGGTGAATCTATATTTCTTTTCTAGGAAGCAAGGAAAATAAAATTTTCCTGAGGCTTGCTCACCATGCTCCCAGCATGTGGGACAGAGGCAGGCAATCCGGGATGGTCTTATGCAAGACTTCCTAAAATATTTCAGGGTGCATGGGCTTCTTCGATTGCTCATATACATTTTTTTTTTTGAAATATGTTTTTAGCATTGGGTAAAGCATTGCCGTTATTTCCGGATTCTTTAAACTTGTTCTAAGGAAGGTTATTTAATTCTGAGATTGCATTCAATGTTTTTCTCATGATTTTTTTTTTTTTTTGCGCCTCTTGTTAATAAAAGGTATTTCTAAAAGGCAATCAGCTAAGAAATTCCTTATTAATTTTTAAAACTAAAAATTTTGAAAATGTATTTGAGAGGTAGAGAGAGACAAAGGTAAGAAAGAGAGAAGGGTTCTATCCACTGATAGAGTCACTTCTAAAAACCTGCAATGACTCCCAGCTGGGGCAGAGGCTGGGAACTGAATCCAGGACTTCCATGCGGGTGGCAGAAACCCAATTACTGAAGTCATTGCTACTGCCTCCTAGAGTCTTCATTAGGAGGATGTTGGAATCATAAGTATGAGCCAGGAATTTAAGGTACTCTGATATGGGACACAGGACTGCTTCTGCTTATTAATTTATTCATCAAATATAAGTTAATGCCTCTGTCTGCTGGGCACCTTAAAAATTCAATAGGCTTATTTGCCCTAAGAAAATATCTGATTTCTTTCAATTGGTGGAATATTACCTACCATTTGCGTTTATAATCTTTAAAATTTTTGAGCATACAGATTTACCACTGCCAAATTATTTGCATAAGAGAGCAGTCTGTGTTAAAATTATTGAATCTTTTTTAGGTAGGCTTATCACGTACCAATAAAAAACTAATGTACAAACAGAATGAAATACTTCCCATGGTCCCCTGCTCCATAAAACATAATTAGTAAGACAATATTTTAATGCAGCAACAAATATGACCTTAAGATAGAAAGAACTCTACAAGGTTAAGCCCTAGGCAAACTGGTTATACTGGAGGAATAGGCATGAAAACCCATATTTCCCTTTCTCCTTTCCACACCACCTTAATTAACCTCTCTTCATGCTTGTGCCGGGAGGTCCTGTCTTCCGGGCTGCTGAGGGCCAACATCACCCCTCTCTTCCTTGACTAGGGCCTACCCAAGTCCATGTATCTCCCTGCTGCACTCCCTTGTGCCATCACAAAAGGTCACTTTTCCATGTTCTCTAACTCCATTTCTTCTATTTTGCACAGAAATAGTGATAGGATAAAACTGTTCATGAGAAACTGCTTGCAGGTGCTGAAAAACATTGAATTCTGAAGTACTACTACTCGCAACCATTTCCAATAATGCATACTCAACCAATAATAATGGTTAGATTTTTTAAAACTTTTATTTAATGAATATAAATTTCCAAAGTACAGATTTTGGATTACAGTGGCATTTTCCCCCCCATAACTTCCCTCCCACCAACATCCCTCCCATCTCCCGCTCCCTATCCCCTTCCATTCACATCAAGATTCATTTTCAATTCTCTTTATATACAGAAGATCAGTTTATTATAAATTAAGTAAAGATTTCAACAGTTTGCACCCACACAGAAACACAAAGTGTAAAGTACTGTTTGAGTACTAGTTATAGCATTAATTCACAATGTACAGCACATTAAGGACAGAGATCCTACATGAGGAGTAAGTGCACAGTGACTCCTGTTGTTGATTTAACAATTGACACTCTCGTTTATGGTGTCAGTAATCTCCCTAGGTTCTTGTCATGAGCTGCCAAGGCTATGGAAGCCTTTTGAGTTCGCCGCCTCTGATCTTATTTAGACAAGGTCATAGTCAAAGTGGAAGTTCTCTCCTCCCTTCAGAGAAAGGTACCTCCTTCTTTGATGGCCCCATTCTTTCCACTGGGATCTCACTCTCAGAGATCTTTCATTTAGGTCTATTTTTTTTTTTTGCCAGAGTGTCTTGGCTTTCCATGCCTAAAATACTCTCATGGGCTCTTCAGCCAGATTCGAATGCCTTAAGAGCTGATTCTGAGGCCAGAGTGCTGTTTAGGACATCTGCCATTCTATGAGTCTGTGTATCCCACTTCCCATGTTGGATCATTCTCTCCTTTTAAATTCTATCAGTTAGTAATAGCAGGCACTAGTCTTGTTTATGTGATCCCTTTGACTCAATTCTATCATTATGATCAATTGTGAACAGAAATTAATCACTTGGACTAGTGAGATGGCATTGGTACATGCAATCTTGATGGGATTGAATTGGAATCCCCTGGCACGTTTCTAACTCTACCATTTGGGGCAAGTCCAACTGAGCATGTCCCAAACTGTACATCTCCTCCCTCTCTTATTCCCACTCTTATATTTAACAGGGATCACTTTTCAGTTAAATTTAAACACCTATGAATAATTGTGTGTTAATTAAAGAGTTCAACCACTAGTATTAAGTAGAACAAAAAAAAAATACTAAAAGGGATAAAATATTAAGTTGTTCATCGACAGTCAGGACCAGGGCTGATCAAATCACTGTTTCTCATAGATTTTAATACCTTGATCCTTAATGAAAGAAAATAAATGATCTCAAATTTGTAAGTTATTTTGGACTGCTGCATGCTAAGCAATATTATACAAGACACTTATAAATTTCTTATAATCAATCTTTTAAAACTCTTAAAAGCCTTCACCCATTTTAATTGTTTCAGCTCAGTTATAACCTTTGAAAGGTCTGCCTGTCTGATATGACTCCCATCCATCCATCTTTATATACTTTATTTTGTTTCATATCACTTGTCACACAAGGATATCAAATAACCATTGTAAAATGGTTCATATTCTGTCAAGTCTTTTAAAATAGTAGCCCATGAGAACATTAACTTTGCCATTGATCCTTCCTTGTTAGAATAATAGGGGCTACGTACATACTTGTTGATTGCAGTGGGACATTACCCTTGCTTCCACAGTGGAGGCAACTGGCTCAGAAGTTAAGACATGAGCTCAAAGTCATCTATATAGAAAGGGGAGGAAAAGGATTAGAGCTTAGGCTTCTTTAGACCCCAATCCTTCCATCTCTGATTGTATCATGCTGTAACTTTCCTCTCCCTCAACATAACAGGAGAAATCCTAATTAAATAAGGGCAGATGACATAGTAACTCTTCCAGGGCCATTTTTTTTGCTAAGTCACATATTTCAGAATCTCCAGACTCATCATCCATAGATTGCCATCTGTTGTACCTATAAACTAGTGCATTTACATGCTTATATTTTAATATTGAGGAGAACTTTGAGAATCTAAGGTAGAGGAAGTTTTGAATGAAATCAAGTTAAAGGGACTATTATATGATGAAAGAAATAATGTAAGGACAAGTCCAATATATGACTTGGATACTGGAAAATAGTAAATATGGAAAATATTTAATATAGTCTTTAAATGGGGTCTGGAGTTTTCTGAGTAAGGAGATAAAACTCACCAAAAACATGTATGAGTAAGTATCACAGAGCATTTTATTGTGAACCAATGGGATACTTGTAGGTAGACTCCATTTGCTCACTGATGCCGGAGCCTGGGGTCCCGGAATAGGTGTGGAAGTGGAGTCATCCTGTTGTGCCCGTGCAGCTAAAGGAGAAATGAGCTCTGCTGCTCTGAAGTCTCGGTTAGTTGGCTCACTTCCTTCTGTGCCTTTCCTTTTATCCACCTTCCTGACCTAGTGTCCCAAATACCAGATCTTTTTGTCCACAGGTCTACTTTGTTAAAATGAGCAGATTCTAGTGAGAAACAAGATTATATCTTATTAGTCCATTTCCTTTCTGGAAAAGAATAGGTCCCCCACCCCCGAAAGAATGCTTATGGGCATTTGTGTGGTGATTCAGTTAAAAAGAAAAGGGATGTGTTCTAGTGTCTGAGTAAACCTTTAGTGATTCAGTTACTGCTTTGCTTAATTGTAGACTTCTCTGTCATCATGGGTCAGTGATTTCTCAGGATGATAAAATACGTTCCATTTAATGAGACATATGCCTTAAAAGCTGTAGGTATAAATATTCTTCCACTGTCTTGTCCATGGGATTCTTACCACCTCCTGTGATTTTAAAATCACTTCCTTGTCCCAGTTTAGCTCTGAACCTCACATTAAATTCTAAGAGGATTTATAATCCTTTAAAGTCATTTGGAATAACCAGTTGAGTTCTGTGATAAGCAAACAAATTAGCCAGCCTTCTTCTAATGACTCTCCCTGCCTGCCTGACACTGCTGAAGGCAGATGTGTTAAGGTAATCTGCCTAGCACACATATATTGTACTCTGACCAATTAGTGGTTGGAAGTGTCCCGGAGAATATCCCATTTAATTAGGCATAAACAAACGATGACTGCCTGTGTCTTATATTATCCTTGAACGTTCAAGTTCCCTTATAAAGTTTAAGAATGAGTTTTCAGTATTGTTTGGAACTGATACATCCTAATAATGGTGAATAGAAAGATTAAGGCTGTCCCAGGAAGGATAGTGTTCTTTTATTAATAAAGGGGAACCCAGCTCATTTTTGGTTATTGTTGTCATATTCCATATTAGCTGTTTATCAATTTTCCTTTTTTCATTTTGTTTGCATAAATATGTATCATTATCTGAGGCGAGATAGAACTAAATCTTTTTTTCCATTTTTCTTACTGCTCCAGATTGCATTAATAAACAGCTTTCACAGGTCAAATGAACTTAAATGCTTTGAGTTTAGTGTATTACTTCATTTATTACATTTTTAAAATTTATTTATTCAAAAGGCAGAGTTATGTAGGGGCAGAGGCAGAGAGAGAGAGACAGACAGAGGTGTCTTCTGTCTGCTGGTTCACCCCCGAAATGGCCACAACAGCTGGAGCTGTGCTGATCCAAAGTCAGGTACCAGGAGCTTCTTCTGGGGCTCCCATGGTAGGGTAGGGGCCCAAGGACTTGGGCCATTTTCTGCTGCTTTCCCAGGTCATAGCAGAGAGCTGGAATGGAATTGGAGCAGTGAGGACTTGAACCGGCACCCACATGGGATGCTGGCACTGCAGGTGGCAGCTCTGCCCAATAAACCACAGTGCTAGCCCCCATCTATTTCATTTTTCAAAATATGCATTTTTGGTAGTTATATGGGTAAAGTGGGGTCTAAGCTTGATTCAAGGTCTACAATTATAGAACTGATAGACCAGTGGAGTGACAGGCTTCAGTAAACTCTTAAATCTCATGAGGTGTGTTATGGTAGTGCCCAGGAGGCATGGGATTGTGTGCCACAGACCTCCTGTACAGAGGACAGAAAGAAATCTCAGAGGAAATGCAATGTAAGCCAAATCTTGGTGTTCAGAATGGGTTAGCTTAGATAAAAAGATTTTTATTTTACAAGACACATTTTTCCTCCTTTTGGTCTTACACGTTTTTACTTCTGGCAAACATATTTTATGTGGATGACTAGGGCCAGAAAAGTTATTTCAACAAATACCAACTCATTGATATAGAAGTGACATTGGATGTAGATCCAATGGAATGATAGAGGCTTGGGTGCAAATCTCGTCCTGCTGTTTATTGTGTGCCCTTGAGTACATTACTTAACTAGTTTAGTTTTTGTTTTTTGTTTTTTTTTTTTTTTGCCTTTTTTTCCCCATGGAAACTTTTTTTTTTTTTTAGGTTAAATGACATAAAGTATGTGCTATGCACACAGCGGTTCGTATCTAAATGGTGTTGTTACTTATTGAGGACTCTTGGAAAGTATCTGAAAGCCATCTAGCACATTATGCATTTGCAGTAGGGAGAACAAGGTAGCCTACTGAAAGGCATTCAAATGGAGTGATGGATTTTTCTCCCTCATTTGTGACATAGCAAGCATACTTTTTCCAAATCAAATTACCCCATGCCAGTAAAGATGGTGGTGACCCTTGCCATTTTCCCAGAATTAATAGACAATTTAAATGATGTTGGTTTCAGAAACAGCATGAATTTTGTATGTTCTTTCTGGACTTAAGAATCAACACCAACATTTTTGGAGTGCTCTCCAATCACTATGCAGTTTTCTGGAACACACCTTTGATATTCTGTTTTATTCATTACATTTTTTAAAAGATGAAATTGGAGAAACAAAGAAAATTTCTTTCACACCCTCTCAATCCAAATTCTATGGAAAGCAGTTCTTTGACAAACTATACTTAAGAAGCAGGCACGTGGCAAGCTGTCACTGCAGAGGTTGAGAATTTAGATCTCAAAGTTACCCCAAGTATATTCTAGTTCTGGTTCTGTTATATAGCTTGGGTAAGTTCGTATTTCCACACTTCTAATTCCTCATCTCTACAACAGGAATACTATTAGCCACATAAAAGTGATTCCAGTGTCAATTATTGTAATGAATATAAAACATATACTTTGTTCTAAGACTTGGGAGCTCAATCAATGATAACTATATCTTTCAGTTTGACTTGGGAAAAACAAGTGCAATTGTCAATCTGTTGGCAAGTGGACTACTTATTTAGTATAGGCAGGATTCAAGAGTAATGATTCTGTTATCACACCAAGAAATTATGATACAGTGGTGATGTTAACCTGGGAATAATATCCAGACATTTCTGTTTATGTAACTCTTACCTCTTCAAATAGTATAATAACTGTTGGTTTACAGCAGAGTAAATATGCAGAAATTTTGTCATATGAACGTTGTACCAGACTGGACCTGTAGGAGCAGTATAGGTAATCAAATGAATACCATTAACATTTCTGATTTCTCAAACTTAGCATTAGCATGTGGTTTTTTGTTGTTTTTAAAGCATTGCTGTGAAGGTAATTTTGCCTTTTTACTATATTTGCTTGTTTTAAATGAAATAATCACTCTTTACATCTTTAAGCAATCCCAAAGAAATGCTACAATGCTTCCTGCAACTCATGCCCACTAAACTTAATTCCTAACATGGTTATTGGCTTTTTAAAAATCTTTGCAAGCTTTGGACTAAATTACTTGCAATCATTAGCTAGGGCTATAATCTATGTCCCCAAGTCTTTTAGCTTCAGTAGTTACAGATATTATTTAATTTGAAACTTTAATTCACTATACTGGAGGAAAATATATTTAGTCACAAATTATAAGAATTGTTATCTATTATGTTCAAGAGGTCGTCTTGTAGTTAGAGACAGGAAGTAGTATTAAATAGAAAGTGGATTGTTTTGATCGCTGGTAGTTTAACATGTTAATTTTAACTCTTACATCTTTTCAGTACATATACCAGCTATCCGGCTTGACTTGCTTGAACTATGTAATGATAACAGTCTTCTGTCCCTTTGTCAAGGAGGCAAATGGCTTTCTTTGATTCAGTTGCAACATCTAGTACCAAATTGCTCCTTGCTGTCCTGCAGTGAGCATCTTGGATTTCATACATCTTGTACTTCGTGAGGTCAATGTCCTTAGGTAGAGCTGACTTCTTCTAATGGCTTCATGTGCATTTTCTCTCAAGGGAGTTGCATTTGTAATTCATTATTCCTAGTAAACAAACCTTAAAACATCTCTACAATAAGAGATGCTCAGGCCACGAGAACAGATCTAGACTGGTAATAGAAGCACCCTGCTAAAAGTCTGGGCAGTCACACACATGTGTGAGGGATGCAGCAGAGAGCACTAGCTGTGAATCCATAGCCCAATGCTCCACCTCAATGTGGTCATAAGTCATGTGTGATCTTAAAACAATCACTTCCTAGCTGAGCCTTGTTTCTCTTGCCAAAAAAAGGGGCTCCAACTCAAACTTTTTGTGATTCTGTAATTTCTTTTATCACTTTTTTGCACATTTACTTCCATTAGACTGCAGGTTTAAAAAAACTTGCAAAGTTTTATTTTTAACATATATTTGACTACAGGGAATTGATTAGTCCTCAACTCTGTAATAAATCCAGCTTAATTAGTCAACATTTTTTGGTGGAAGTTACAAGGTAGCCTAGACTCTGAAAAGTCTAGATTAATTTCAATACAGAATAATGTATTCTATTCTATACAGAATAATGTATAGGCACTAGAAACAAAAAAACCTGCCTTCATAGTCAGAAGTTAATGTCACAGCTGTGGCACATCACCAATAAATACACAGGCTAGTAAAAACAGAGTTCGGATACCAACGAACACAGAATAAAGAGAACAAATATTGCTCCTACCTTCTTCCAGCCTGCTTGCTTTGCCTGAACCCCCTCATAGATAAAACCCTTACACCTGCTGCTATCTAATCAACAAATCTGTGGTCTGCCACAAGAGCAGAAAGCATGAACCAATCCCTGGCATCAACTACTTCTACCTAGGGGATAAATTATTCTAATCCCCCTTTCTTCATCTCCCTCACCTGTTTCTATGATGATCCTGAAGTTCTTTGAGACTTAAACTTTTCCTTATGCTATGGTCTCTCAAAATACCATAGGAACATTTAGTATCATGATGCATCTATATCTACATGTGTACATATATCTGTATGTAAAACTATATATCTATATTTATGCTCTATCTCTAAGGGTATCTATATCTATAGATACAAATTAATTTTGGACTTGCAAAGACCACTTCAGAATTAGATGATAGTTGAGATTTGCCATTATCTAATTTAAAAACGATTATAGGGGCTGACGTTGTGGCGTAGTAGGTAAGCTGACTCCGGAAATGCTGACATCTTCTATGGGCACTAGTTCAAGTTTCGATTGCTCCACTTCTGATCCAGCTCCCTGCTAATGTGCCTGGGAAAGCAGCAGCAGATGACCCAAGTGCTTGGGCCCCTGCATCCACTTGGGAGACCTGGAAGAAGCTCCTGGCTTTGGTCTGACCCAGCCCTGACCATTGTAGCCATTTGGGGAGTAAAACAGCAGATGAAAGACCTCTCTCTGCTTCTCACTATAACTGCCTTCCAAATAAATAAAATAAATCTTTAAAAAAAACACTATTATGAAAAACTTTTAATATAAACAAAAGCAGAGAACAATGAACTGTCACAAATCTATCATCTAACTTCTATAATTTCAGCACACTGGCCATGTTCTTTTTTCTTCGACTATTTTTCTGTACCATTTTTATGTTAACTCCATTGTTATTGATTAAAAGCTAGTGCCTTGATGATAAAGTGCTATGCTCAGGCTATTACATCTTCTTTAGAAAAACTCAGTTGTATATACAAAGCACTACAAACACAAGGAACTTCAAAAGGTTCATGGAAAATGCATAGTATTAAAAATTAGATTCAACAAATTTTTGCACCAAAATAACATCATATTTTAATTAAATTTTATAAGGCCTTTTGAAGTCCCTTTGTAGACCGTCCTATCTAACTCCAAAGAGAGGCGATGCTGTGCAATCAGAAATAGTCTGTAAAAGCTGGTATGTGATATTCTCTTATTCATAAAGCATTTACTAAACTATGAGCTCATGAGAACATCAGTGTTTAGGTTGTTTTTAGGGTAGAGACTAGAATAATTTAGAAATTAATTGACGGGGTACATATTTGACATACCAGTTAAGATGCTGTTTGGAACATACACATCCTATATCAGAGTGCCTGGGTTCAATTGCCAGCTATGGCTCCTGATTCTAGCTTCCTGCTAATGCAGTCCTTGGGAGCGAGTAGGTGATCTCTCATGTATTTGGATCCCTGCTGCCCACATGTAGGACCTAGATTAAGATCCTTGTCCTGGGGCTGGCATTGTGGCATAGTGGGTAAAGTAGCCTGCCTGCAATGCTGGTATCCTATGTGGGCACTGGTTCAAGTCCCAGCTACTCCACTTCCAATCCACCTCTCTGCTATGGCCTGGGAAAACAGTGGAAGGTGACCCAAGTTCTTGGGCCCCTGCACCCGCATAGGAGACCTGAAAGAAGCTCCAGGCTCCTGGCTTCAGATCAATGTAGCTCCAGCAATTATGGTCATTTGGGGAGCGAACCTGTGAATGGAAGACCTCTCTCTCTGTTTTTCTCTTTCTGTAATAAATAAATAAATCTTAAAAAAAAAAAAAAAAGATCCTTGTTCCTGCATTTGACCTGGCCCAGATCCAGCTATTGGGTCTTTCTCTCATTTTTATTTTCTTTAAATGAAAAGTAAATAAAATTAAAACATGGAATGAGTCTTTGTCACTCTTTTAGTCCCTAATATAGTTCTTAAACAGAACCTTATAATGAAATAAATTACTTATTTTGGTGAAATTGAGGGTTTTTTTTATTTTTAATACTTTCATCTATTTAGCTCTAAGATCTTCATATTCAGCAATGTTAATAAAATTATATTTATAATCAGTTCATTAAATACCTATCAAAATGATTTAAAAAATACTTGACAAGTCAAATGGTGACATTTGGTTGAGTTAGACTGGGACTTCTGACTCAAGCCAAGACATTTGGTACTGTACTACAATACTTTCTAAAATCCAATAGAAACTTTCAAGATTAAATAACTACCTGAGATTACACAGTTGGGAAGTAAAGATTATAAGAATGACAATGATGAAAATAATGAGTAACTGTTACTGGAGCTGTGTGCCAGTTTTCCACCAAAACTCTCCATTCTCTCTCCTTTACGTAATAAATGGTGCTTGAATTCCTACCAAATGGGAAACACCCCTAAGGGTTGGTATGTAGCAGTAAGCAAAACCCCAGATCTATGCTTCCATGTATTTTATCTTATAGTAGTATTTATATAGAACAGGCCCATTTATTGAATTTATATAACTTTAGCTACTCTTGTTATCCCCAATTTTGTGGTGGTTGGGGAAATCAAGTCACAGAGAATTCCAGTATCTTAAACTGAATGTGACACCGAGAATTGGCTCTCAGGTAATCTGGTTTTAGAAAACATCTCGCAAGCACAATGCTTGCTCTGTTGTTTCCCTATCAAAGCCCAAAGCTCCCTTTGTAACCACTCTGCTATGTCATACCTCCAGTTTTGCACTTTCAGAAGTTCTTAGCTTTGTAATTAAGTGAAACCAACCACAGATGACAAACCAGGTTATATTTGTATACCCATCTGCTTCAGCTCCTTTCCAGGGAACTTCTGTTGGAGGCCAGAAGGTAGATTTCTCTCCACCCAGTCAGTCCATTGTGATAGTGATTTTTCAGATGGCAAACCAGAGTGCTGGCTCCCGTCCAATTCTGAGCAGCTCTGTTCCTCAAGATCATTGTGTGAACCACCCAGCTGATGGACCCTAAGACAGCAGTTACTATAAAATTGGATTTAGAAAGAAGAAAGATGAATTGTTTTAAGTCTCAGAAGCACATTTTAAGCACTTTAATTTTTGTCTTAAAAATACTTTTTTATGGGAGGGAAAGGTAGGAAACAGGAAAATATCAACATATTCCTGGTTCTGACTGACCAAGAGTACCTCCATATGTAAGATATGGTGGTATGAGCCACGCAAACAGATGAAACTATCCAGAATTTGACAAGCTGGAACTTTCAAAGTTGCTTTTAACAACAGAAGTGTGCTCTTAAAGTGTACCATGAAAAGTATGCTGGTGGATCCCATGTTTGAGTTCCAAAGATGAAATAAAAGCATCCAGCATTTAATGTTTGGTTTCCTTTTCCTTTACAAGGCTTCCCACAGTAAGCTGAGTGTGAACTAGTTAGTATGAATTTTAAGGATATTCTAAAATTGGGTCTCTGGGCCCCTAAATTCCAAAGGCTTCTATGGAAAAATTGATTATAGAAATGGCCATGAGGAGCTCTGACATGCATTGAAGACAGCAAGACATGGTGGGCATTTGTGCTGTGACCTACATCAAGGGTGATGCTTAATTAAATGTTTTAGCTGCATTCACAAGCTGTGTGGGCATTCTTACTTGGGAATCAAAAAGTATGATTTGCATGACCCTCTTGCTGGCCTGATTCCTAAAAATAATGAAATTTTCTGCTTAATGTGAAGCTCCATGAATGTCTTAAAATCTTAGATGAAAATATGAGCCCAAGCAGAAAAATTTAAATATGGAGAAATGAAGTTAACTATAATATTTGTCATTAGAAGTTAAACTGAAAAATTCATGAAGTGTACTTAATTTTTTTTTTTTTTTGACAGGCAGAGTGGACAGTGAGAGAGAGAGACAGAGAGAAAGATCTTCCTTTGCCGTTGGTTCACCCTCCAATGGCCACTGCAGCCGGCGCACTGCGGCCGGCGCACCGCGCTGATCCGATGGCAGGAGCCAGGAACCAGGTGCTTTTCCTGGTCTCCCATGGGGTGCAGGGCCCAAGCACCTGGGCCATCCTCCACTGCACTCCCTGGCCACAGCAGAGGGCTGGCCTGGAAGAGGGGCAACCGGGACAGAATCCGGCGCCCCGACTGGGACTAGAACCCGGTGTGCCGGCGCCGCTAGGTGGAGGATTAGCCTAGTGAGCCGCGGCGCCGGCCCTTAAATTTATTTTTAACTTTTATTTAATGAATATAAATTTCCAAAGTACGACTTATGGATTACAATGGCTTCCCCCCCATAATGTCCCTCCCACCCGCAACCCTCCCCTTATCCACTCCCTCTCCCCTTCCATTCACATCAAGATTCATTTTTGATTCTCTTTATATACAGAAGATCAGTTTAGCATACATTAAGTAAAGATTTCAACAGTTTGCTCCCACACAAAAACATAAAGTGAAAAAAATACTGTTTGAGTACTAGTTATAGCATTAAATCTCAATGTACTGCACAGTAAGGGCAAAGATCCTACATGAGGAGTAAGTGCACAGTGACTCCTGTTGTTGACTTAACAAATTGACACTCTTGTTTATGGCCTCAGTAATCACCCTAGGCTCTTGTCATGAGCTGCCAAGGCTATGGAAGCCCCCTGAGTTCACTGACTCTGATCATATTTAGACAAGGCCATGGTCAAAGTGGAAGTTCTCTCCTCCCTTCAGAGAAAGGTACCTCCTTCTTTGATGACCCGTTCTTTCCACTGGGATCTCACTCGCGGAGATCTTTCATTTAGGTTTTTTTTTTTTTTTTCCCAGAGTGTCTTGGCTTTCCATGCCTGAAATAGTCTCATGGGCATTTCAGCCGGATCCGCATGCCTTAAGGGCTGATTCTGAGGCCAGAGTGCTGTTTAGGACATCTGCCATTCTATGGGTCTGCTGTGTATCTCACTTCCCATGTTGGATCATTCTCTCCCTTTTTGATTCTATCAGCTAGTATTTGCAGACACTAGTCTTGTTTATGTGATCCCTTTGGTTCTTAGTCCTATCATTACGATCAATTGTGAACAGAAATTGATCACTGGGACTAGTGAGATGGCATTGGTACATGCCACCTTGATGGGATTGAATTCGAATCCCCTGGTATGTTTCTAACTCCACCGTTTGAGGCAAGTCAGCTTGAGCATGTCCTGAATTGCACATCTCTTCCCTTTCTTATTCCCACTCTTATATTTAACAGTGAACACTTTTCAGTTAGGTTTCATCACTTAAGAAGAATTGTGTATTGATTACAGTATTCAACCAAAAGTATTAAGTAGAACAGACAAAAAAATTACTAAGAGGGATAACATATTAAGCTGTTCATCAACAGTCAGGGTGAGGGCTGATCAAGTCACCGTTTCTCCTAGTGTTCATTTCACTTTAACAGGTTTCCTTTTTGGTGCTCAGTTAGTTGTCACCTATCAAGGAGAACAAGTGGTATTTGTCCCTTTGGGATTGGCTTATTTCACTCAACATAATGTTTTCCAAATTCCTAACAGGGATCACTTTTCAGTTAAAATTTAAACACCTAAGAACAATTGTGTGTTAATTACAGAGTTCAACCAATGGTACTAGAACAAAAAATAAATACTAAAATGGATAAAGTATTACATTGTACATCAACAGTCAGGACAAGAGCTGATCAAGTCACTGTTTCTCACAGTGTCCATTTCACTTCAACAAGTTTCCCCTTTGGTGCTCAGTTAGTTGTCGCCAATCAGGGAGAATATATGATATTTGTCCCTTTGGGACTGGCTTAATTCACTCAGCATGATGTTTTCCAAATTCCTCCATCTTGTTGCAAATGACTGCGTTTCGTTGTTTTTGACTGCTGTATAGTATTCAATAGAGTACATGTCCCATAATTTCTTTATCCAGTCTACTGTTGATGGGTACTTAAATTTTAAAAAAAATAATAATAAAAAGTGACTAAATGGCATAGATCTTAAGTAAGATATGGTTTTAAATTATGTTGGTTTGATTTAGATGTATTTAATTTGAGAATAGTTAGGTCAAGTTGAGGCATCTTTGTGGAAGCAGTCTCACACTATCATCGCAGACATAGCCAAGCACACACATAATTTTCCCTTGGATTTTACCACCACTTGACTCTACCAAATGGATTATTCTAACAATTCATTGTCCAGTCTTTACATATTGGTTCATTTTCTATGCAGCTTTATTTTTGATGTCTGCCTCCCTAATTCTCAATTTTTGGGTGGCTTAGGACAATTGTAACAATTAATCCTTCCCCGCTTGTAGTTCTGTTGGTACGTTGCTTAGATAAATGACACCCAGCCTTAGTTTAATGAAACTCAAGGAGGCATCATATTCTCAAAATAAGTATGACTGAATTATTAAGTAAATGATCACTTTATTTGAATTTGTCTTGATATCTTAAAAGACATTTTCAGGAAAATTTAAAAGGCTATGAGGTGTGATTGCAGATTACAAAAAGCTTGGAAATTATAGGCTCTACTTCCTCGTTGCTTTGGCCATTGAATGTATACATTGCAAGTCTTAGAAGCAGTGGTATAACACCATTTCTAGAGCCATCAATTTTATCTGCTTCCCCACGATCAAGTATGTTCAATCTTCTACTCACTCTTGTCGCTCCCCGTCTTCGTGGAGGAACGACACAGGACCCTGCGCTGTTCTTTCGTCTGCTCGGCCCTCCCCGGGTTTGCTGCTGGTTCTTCCCGGGTTGGCTACCGTCCCTTCCACCTCCGTGGAAGGGCGGTTCCCCCTGCCACATTCCCCACTTCCGCGGGGGAGCGGCACACCTCCGGCCGGCTCTCTCAGGGGCTGCACAGGTGTTCCTTCAGGTAGATGTTCCCCTTAGAAGTTCCTGGTGCATGTTGTCTCTCTCCTCCTTTATAGTCCTCTTCACCAATCCCAACTCTGCTACCCACACGCCGAGTACACTGCTCTCCTCCAATCAGGAGCAGGTCCTACAGTTTATTGGTTGAACTGGAGGCAGCTGTGCAGAAGCTGTTTCCTCCTCTCCCAGCGCCATATTGTGGGAAAGCAGATGCATAGAATAAGTCTTAATTCCAGTAACTTAGTCTAGTCCGAGTTGCTCCCCACAGATCCCCCTTTCTTTTTATTTTTTGGCATTTATACGCGCCTGTCTTCGGTGCCCCGTGGCACACACTCTGCTCTGCTTGCTACAGTTGCCCACAGGTGCTTACAAGTTCTATCAATCAGGCAAACCGAATCCGGGTCCTCTCTTCGCCATGTTGTGAGGAGATTTTTAGGCGCTGATGCGTGCCTGAGTTCGGTGCCCTGCAGCACATGCTCTGCTCTGCTAGAACTGCCTGCAGGTGCTTACAAGCCCTAGCAATCAGGCAAACCGAATCCAAGCCCTCTCATTGCCATCTTGTGGGGAGACTTATTGGTGTTGATAACGTGCCTGTCTTCGGTGACCTGCAGCCGCCCACAGGTGCTTATCGTCTTACTAATCAGGCAGATCGAATCCAAGCTCTCTCATTGCTGTGGTGTGGGGAGGCCTTATTTTTCTCTATTTCTCTATCTCCGGGCATTCCTATTTCTCCTATTTCTTCTTTCTGCCAGCATTCCTATTTCTCTCATTTTACTTCTAAACTTCTGTTTCTCTTATCCCCGCGGCTTCCCAGCGCCCGCCCTGAGGCTGCTTCTCGGCGCCTCGCCCAGCGGCGGCTTCAATTTCCCTAACATTTTTCTCTACCCGGTATGTTTCCTAACTTTTCTTCCAACAATATTCCCCTCTCATTTCTCCTGGCTTCTCCCCACAGTCCGTATCCGAGTCTAAGTTTCTTCTAGGTTTCACTTTCACTTTCAACCTGCAGTCCGTATCTGAGTCTAAGTTTCTTCTTGCTTTCACTTTAAATCCTAACTTCTTTCCCACAGTCCGTATCCGAGTCTATGCCTAGGCTTTCGATAGCTTCTTCCGGCACCTTTTCTGTCCGGCTTTTCCCTAGGCTCTTTGCTAGTCTCTCTCTCCGGTATTTTCCACTTCTTCTCGTTTCTTCCCTCCTAGGTTTCCTTAATCCGAGTCACGGCACCATTATGTCGCTCCCCCTCTTCATGGAGGAACAACACTAAACCCTGCCTAGGCTTCATATCCGAGTCACGGCACCATTATGTCGCTCCCCGTCTTCGTGGAGGAACGACACAGGACCCTGCGCTGTTCTTTCGTCTGCTCGGCCCTCCCCGGGTTTGCTGCTGGTTCTTCCCGGGTTGGCTACCGTCCCTTCCACCTCCGTGGAAGGGCAGTTCCCCCTGCCACATTCCCCACTTCCGCGGGGGAGCGGCACACCTCCGGCCGGCTCTCTCAGGGGCTGCACAGGTGTTCCTTCAGGTAGATGTTCCCCTTAGAAGTTCCTGGTGCATGTTGTCTCTCTCCTCCTTTATAGTCCTCTTCACCAATCCCAACTCTGCTACCCACACGCCGAGTACACTGCTCTCCTCCAATCAGGAGCAGGTCCTACAGTTTATTGGTTGAACTGGAGGCAGCTGCGTAGAAGCTGTTTCCCTTCTCAGTGCCATATTGTGGGAAAGCAGATGCATAGAATAAGTCTTAATTCCAGTAACTTAGTCTAGTCCGAGTTGCTCCCCACAACTCTTCCTTTCACCTTGCTTCATTTTCTGCTGTTTCTGGTTTTCTGGCTGCTCATTATTTCTATTCATTGAGCACCTTTATATTTAGGGACTGAAATTTGAAATATCTTATTGAGAAGTTGCTCAATAAATTATAAAGCACTTAGTTTCATGAATCTTTTTTTATTTTAAAATTTATTTTGTTTGAAAGAGAAACAGACAAATGGGTAGATAGAGCTCTCCTATCCACTGATTCACTCCCCAAATGCCCACCTGATTGGAGCTGAACCAGGCTGAAGTTAGAGCCTGGAACTCAATCCAGGTCTCCCGTATATGTGTCAGGGACCCAACTACTTGAGCCACCACCTACCGTCTCCCAGGGTGCACGTTAGCAGGAATCTGGAGATGGGAACAGAGCCAGGACTTATACCCAGACACCCTGGTTTGGGGTGTAGGGTATCCTCAACAACCTTAACCAGTGATCCATTTAATCTGAAGAAGAGAAAAGAAAGCCCTTGATGTTAGAATTATATCCTAAGCAGTGAGGAAGGTTTTTGTTTTTCCAGTAATGTGATTATACCTGTGCAGCTGTATACCTCATTTGGCCCACACTGGCAAATAACACACATTTTCTAATGCTTGTCTAAAATTTAGAGCTGTGTGATTTTGAAATTGATGTAGCATTAACAGAACCATGTGGAACTGAACCCATAACCTTGACTTTATTAAATATTGACAATGAGTAAAATGATCACCAATAAAGCCAAAGTCTAAAGAGAGCAACAAAACACTTGTTGAGAATGATAGTTTGGTAGCAAAGGAAATACGTACTCTGTGGTTATTGAACTTTTAGACTATTTTGACAAAAGTGAGATTTGAATGCAAGCTTATTAAATTTGTTGAAGATAAAATGACTTATCTTTCAGGCAGTAAACTCTTCCTGTTTAGGAAGGATTGTGTTCTCTTAAAATACAATAAATATTTTGCTGCTAAATAGTTTGCTGATTTCTGTACTTTTTCCTATTCCCCAAAGCCCTTGTTGCATTGAGAGTTAGGACAGAAAGGTGGAGTGAGATATGTGGCTCATTCTGAAAACAAATTTGTTTGCAACATGGAATATTATCTTTAATTTTTTTTTTGACAGGCAGAGTTAGACAGTGAGAGAGAGAGACAGAGAGAAAGGTCTTCCTTCCGTTGGTTCACCCCCCCAAATGGCCGCTATGGCTGGAGCTACGCTGATCCGAATCCAGGAGCCAGGTTGCTTCCTCCTGGTCTCCCATGAGGGTGCAGGGCTCAAGGACCTGGACCATCCTCCACTGCCTTCCTGGGCCACAGCAGAGAGCTAGACTGTAAGAGGGGCAACTGGGACAGAATCTGGCGCCCTGACTGGGACTAGAACCTGGGGTGCCGGCACCACAGGCAGAGGATTAGCCTAGTGAGCCACGGCGCCGGCCTATTATCTTTAATTTTGATTTGCAAGTGCTTTTGGAATCAATTTTCCTTTATATCAAATTCGTGGAAAAGCTGCAGAGCTGAATTTTATTTGGCTTGAAATCTTTCTGTATAATGATTAAGGGAGGGAAGAGAAGGAAAGGTTGCAGGAGTGTTTCTTTTGAGTAAGTCACTTGAGTATGAAACAGGATTGTAGTCAGAGTCCCAGGGAGTTCAGGGCATGATTTATATTTCAGAGAAGGCCCGCTAATTTTGGTGTGTGACATGACTACAGACACTGTTCTCAATTCCTGCAAAACATCTGGCAAATGCTTGCAATTGTTAATTAGAGGCTGGACCAGAAAATGTTGATGGATGCAAATTCATGCCATGGGAGGGCACAGTAGTGTGCTATCTTTGTATGTGATCAAGGGGCTGGCTATTAATTTCTCTACAAGACAACATATCTGCTTGTCCTTGTATTTGGAACCTGAGAGCTTTAGTTTCTGGTCAAATGACCCATCTCTCACTTGAAGATGATAGCACTTGAAGAATGTGAAGATTTTTTTTTTTAGGAAATATTGCCAGTTTGGCTTGATAAATGACATGAAGCTTTATCTTTTACATCGTTAAAAATAACAGGCTACACAAAAATATTGACTTGGCAGCAAGAAGTAAAGCCTGCAACGCTTGAAAATGAGTAAAAGAAGTAAATTTTAACTGAATAGCACGTGCATTTTCAGAGAATTTATTGCCTTCATGGCAAATACAGCATTGGGGGTGACCCTGAATGCCATAGTTTGCCAAAGGGCTGGCTCTCTGTTTATTTGTAACCTGCTGTCTTTTTTTACTGTTTTGTTTCTCAAGGTTACCATCAAACCATCAACCTTACAGCTTTCCAAGATTTTAACTGGGAAAATTTTCCTGTTCCTATTTGGTCCATTCTTAGCATGGTACCCACTTTCTTACTGGCCTCAATTTTTAGTGCTTAGGGATAAGATATGGAAGGGAGTAAGAAAGATTCACATGCTTAGTAAAGACAAGATGATAGAATTCCAGTATTGTGATACCATGTAAAGTTATTTTGTTCATAATTGCTAGCACTGGCAGAATTTACTATATGACAGACCAGCTCAAGCAAGCTTTGTCTATTTTCCACAGCAACCTAAAGAAATTACTGTCTCACTTTACAGTCACAAAAACCGAAGCTTAGTCCATTGGAATCATGTGGAGAGTAGCTGAGATTTTTAATTCAAGCCCATCCTCTTTATTTCTCAATTTTACCATCCCATATTATAGATACTTTAACTTCTGAGTCTGAGTTTTCTTGATTACAAATCTCACACAATAATGATTCAGTTAAAAGCATATGATATTCAGAGCCATAGGACCTGCACAGCTGTTTCCATTGGCTGAATGCAGTCACCTTTTTGGCTTGATTTCAAGAGTGGCTGAGAGACCCACCTGCTGGTTATTGCCTGAAATTTCATGATTAGGGATTTCCTTTAGGAATGAGAATGTGTTGAAGCTCGATCAGTGCTAGCTAATAGCTTGGGTTTTTTCCGGAGTATGCTTTTTCTAAGTGCTATTGATCCTTTGGACTTTAATGTAATTTTAGTTGTCTATTAAACTCTGTTTTCAGCATTTCTGTCCTTTTAAGGGAATATAATGGTATAGCCACTGGAAAAAGCAGAATAGTATGTGTTTTACTGTAGAGAAAACATGTCAATAGCAGTGGTTTGTAATAACAAAGGTTTTAGTCTGATGCTTGCTATGAATCCCTATGCCAGAGGGAGAGATTTAGAAGGATCTCTCATTTGGGAATTAACTGCCTTTTCCCACAAGCAATTCTTGTAGTTTTCCTTATGCCTCATCAGAGAAAAAAAAAGCCACATGGTTCTACCAAGCCACAAGATGTCTGGGTTAGTATCCTAGGGCTGCCATATCACATGATCACAGACTGGGTGGCTTTGAACAGTGGAAACTTAGTCTCTCACAGATGTGGACTACAAGTCTGAAACCCAGGTGTTGGTAAAGTTGGGGTGCTTCTGGGTGTCTGTTTGATGCCTCTGTCCTAGCTTCTGGTGATTGCTTCAAGTCTTGGCTTGTAGAAATGTTGTGCTGGTCTCTGCCTCTGTCTTCATATGACATTCTCTGCTGTGTAGGTCTGTGTCTATGTCAAAAACCTCCCTCTTTCAAGGAAGCTAGCCAATGGATCAGTGCCCAGCTGAGACATCATTTTCACCTGACTGCAAGTACAAAGCTTTTTTGCCAAATAAGATCATGTTCACAGGTAGCAGGGGTTAGGACTTGGACACAGAATTTTGGAGAACACAGTTAACCCACAACAGGAATCATGAAGTACATCTGAACCATGAAGTTGAAAGGGAAGAGGTGTGGAAATATTTGGCAAAGGACATCAGTGACTACTCCACTTCCCTTTGAAGTTTGACACTGAGACACTTATTTTCAGAAATTGCCAAGAGTTTAAGAAAGGTGAGTAGCTCAAAGAGTGACTTGACTTTGGATGTAAACCAAACAGTTTAACTTCTAAGAACATTTGAATAGCAGAGCTACTGCTTGAGAAAGGAGCCAGAAGAATATTTAGAATTTCAGTGGTCTGAGGCCTCTGCTAATCTCTGCCACCCCAAAGAAGGAAGTGAAATAGGATTTTCGTGAGCACAGAACGACAAATTAAGTCCTTTCTACCAACTGGAGCATTTTGTCTCAGATACGAGGGTTGTAGCAGAGTAATTATCACAGAGAATGAAACGTAGAAACAAGTAGGACCAGATGCTTTGGTGCCAGGGCTATTTTAGGATGGAGGGTAAACAAGGAGGCTTCAGAAAGTTCATAGACAATCACATTATATTTTAGTTCTGTTTTTTTCCAAAGAGTTTTTGAAGTCTCTCATAGTCGAAAGGCCATCATTTGGTTATAAACAATGACTGTGGATAAGCTGATAACAACAGCAAAAAAGAGACTAATGGAAAAGTTGGCAAACTGTACCTTCAGTTAATGATAACTATATTTTCTTTTGAAATAAAATTACTTTGTTTTAAAATTCTGCTGTTTGAGGATCAGTTGTATTTGGATAAATTGGATGTGAAAATGCGTGGTTATAAACGTCTCTGGGTTTAAGAGGCAGCCTCATCAGAAGCTTGTTTGGAGAATTCATGAGGGCTTTGGCTCATGAATTTAGTGTATAGGATGGCTCAGAATCAGTGAATCAGAATGACTACAGCATCACAAGGAAAATCCCTAATGAGTGTGCGGATGGGTATGAGGAGGGGAGTATATTTGGGACTGCCACATGCAGAATAGAGTTATTGAGATGGTGGCTTCTGAAAACAGCAGTTATCCGGGTTGCTGGTTGCTCTCTGGCAAACAGGGCATCTTGGTATAGCTGTACCCCTGTGGTCTGTTGTAATTGAGTTGTGTACCTCCCCATGGCCAGTCTCCTGAGTTTGGGCTGTTGTCAGCAAGGCCTTTCATGCAGTAGAATCTCAACTGTCAACAAAAAGTGGAAAAATATTTCAAGAGTGGAGACAATAGAGCATGTGGAAAAAAGCAAGAAGGGACACTGCTACAGCACATGGTAAGTGGCCGAGGTCTTGAGAAAGCCCTTGGTTGGGATAGGAGGCCGTGAGATGTACTCAAGAGTGGGAGACAGAAGAGCTGTGTTCTAGGCCAAGTTTTATCACCCACCAGTTGTGCCATACACAAACCATTCATCCTTTGTGCAATGCAGCCAGGTATTTCCTAAGTTCCTTTCTGGCTGGGATGGCTTAGGATGTCTGCAACTTTCTGTCCGTCAGTATATGTGGTGAATGATTGATGGAGAAGAGGCAGTTCTCAACACTGTGGAGAGCTTCATTTCATAAAACTGTCATATGTGTGTAACAAGCGGGTATCCCAGGATTGCAAGGATTGCAGTCAGAACTGGGACCTTAGTAATAATAGATATTCGTTGACTATAAAAGTAAACATGTATTGCTATTTATAAGCCCTGTTATAAGTGTTTTGTATGCATATTATTTGCATAATAATGGAGGAGAAAATTGAATGACAGGAAATGATGTGCAAGGGAATTCAAAATGTTTGTGAAAAATGGAATTAAAAATAATCTTATTTTGGTAGAAAATAGTATTGAAGTACATATACAGTCTTTCCCATAAACATTTTCTGTGGACATTTTAAAAGGCCTTCGTGACTTGCCCAAGGCAACAACTAGTAACGAGGTGGCCTGTCTGTTGAGCCTTTGCTCTTACCCCTGCATTATAATGCTTGCCGTGGACAAACACATAGACTGTAGACAGGAAGGAAAAGCCAGGGCCTTGGACTTCTCTTAGGTTTATTAACCCAGTTGTTTGCTTAAAAGCTATTTATGGTACTGAAGTCCTGTCACTGATCTACATGCTAAAGAAATAACAGTGATCAGGAGAAGCCAAGCCCCTGCCTTCACAGTGTTCTAAGTGCAGTAGAGGGACAGAGGATCTTAAACCTAAATGGTGACACCGGGGAGCGGCATTGTGGCATAGCAGATAAAGACGCCACCTGCAGCACTGGCATCCTACATGGGTGCTGGTTTGACCTGGCTGCTCCACTTCCAGCTCCCTGCTAACGTGCTTGGGAATGCAGTGGCAGAAGACTCAAGTGCTTGGGCCACTGCACCCATATGGGAGACCTGGAAGAAGCTCCTTGTGGGGAGCAGCTCGGACTAGACTAAGTTACTGGAATTAAGACTTATTCTATGCATCTGCTCTCCTCTGTGGGGAGCAGCTCGGACTAGACTGTTACTGGAATTAAGACTTATTCTATGCATCTGCTCTCCTACAATATGGCGCTGGGAGAGGAGAAAACAGCTTCTACCCAGCTGCCTCCAGTTCAACCAATAAACTGTAGGACTTGCTCCTGATTGGAGAGCAGCGTACTCGGCGTGTGGGCAGCCGAGTTAGGATTGGCGGAGGAGGACTATAAAGGAGGAGAGAGACGGCATGCACCAGGAACATCTATGGGGAACATCTAAGGGAACCCGTGCAGCCCCCGAGAAAGCCGGCCGGCGGTGTGCCGCTCCCCTGCGGAAGTGGGGAATGTGGCCAGGGGGAACTGCCCTTCCACGGAGGTGGAAGGGATAGTAGCCAACCCGGGAAGAACCAGCAGCAAACCCGGGGAGGGCCGAGCAGACAGAAAGAACAGCGCAGGGTCCTGTGTTGCTCCTCCACGAAGAGGGGGAGCGACATAATGGTGCCGTGACTCGGATAGGAAACGTGACTCGGATAGGAAACCTAGGACGGATAGCAAACTTAGGAGGGAAGAAACGGGAAGAATTGGGAAAATATCGGAGAGAGAGACTAGCAAACAGCCTAGGGAAAAGCCGGACGAAAAGGGTGCCGGAAGAAGCTATTGAAAGCCTAGGCATAGACTCAGATACGGACTACGGGGGGAAGCTGGGAGAAATCTCTAAGGGCGAAAGCGAAAGTGAAAGCTAGAACAAACAGACTCGGACGCGGACTGTGGGGAGAGGCCAGGAGAAATGAGGGAGGAGTATTGTTGGAAGAAAACTTAGGGAAACATACCGGGTAGAGAAAAATGTTAGGGAAATTGAAGCCGCGGGGGGCAGGCCGAGGCGGATACGAAAGCCACTTTGGGATTCTCAAGTTAGCCCGGGAATAGGGGGCGAAAAGTTGAAACCAGAAGCTGAAACGTGAGCCAGGTTGGGATCCGTCTGATTAGCCCGGGGAGCAAAGGACGGGAAGCCAAACCGTGGGGCGGAGACGTACGCTGGGTTGAATTCGCCAGGCTAGCCCGGGGAACTTGGATTGAATGCTAGTGGTGGAGACGCAAGCTACGCTGTGTTACTCGCGGAAGCCGCCGCGTGCAGAGAGAGCACGGGGCGTGAATAGATAGGGAACGCTGGCGTAGGCCGTGGTTCAGACGCGAAAGGGTTAAGCGTGGAGACCGCGGAGCGCGCGAAGCCGAGCCGCGCAAAGCCGGGAAGCTGCGCAGATGAGACAGGCGCGCGGGCTGAAGCGGCGAGGCACCGGGAAGCCGCAGGGATAAGAGAAACAGAAGTTTAGAAGTAAGATGAGAGAAATAGGAATGCTGGAAGATAGAAGTAAAATGGGAGAAATAGGAATGCCCGGAGATAGAGAAATAGAGAAATAGAAAGGCCTCCCTACAACACTGCAATGTGAGAGCTTGGATTCGGTCTGCCCGATTAGTGAGGCGATGAGCACCTGGGCGGCTAGCAGCTTATGCGCCGCAGGTCACCGAAGACAGGCACGAATTAACATCAGTAAGGCTTCCCCACAATGTAACAATTAGGAGGCTTGGATTCGGTCTGCCTGATTAAGGCGGTAAGCGCCAGCAAGCAGCTCGACCAGAGTATGAGCTGCAGGTCACCGAAGATAGGCACGAACCAACACTAATAAGTCTCCCCCACAATACGGCAATGAGAAGGCTTGGATTCGGTTTGCCTGATAGGGCTTGTAAGCCCCCTGCAGGCAGAGCAGAGCATGCGCTGCAGGGCACCGAACACAGGCACGCATCAGCGCCTAAAAACCTCCTCACAACATGGCGAAGAGAGGACCCGGATTCGGTTTGCCTCATTGATAGGACTTGTAAGAACCTGTGGCAACTCTAGCAAGTAGAGCAGAGTGTGTGCTGCGGGACACCGAAGACAGGCGCATATCAACGCCAAAAAAATAAAAAGAAAGGGGGATCTGTGGGGAGCAGCTCGGACTAGACTAAGTTACTGGAATTAAGACTTATTCTATGCATCTGCTCTCCTCTGTGGGGAGCAGCTCGGACTAGACTGTTACTGGAATTAAGACTTATTCTATGCATCTGCTCTCCTACAATATGGCGCTGGGAGAGGAGAAAACAGCTTCTACCCAGCTGCCTCCAGTTCAACCAATAAACTGTAGGACTTGCTCCTGATTGGAGAGCAGCGTACTCGGCATGTGGGCAGCCGAGTTAGGATTGGCGGAGGAGGACTATAAAGGAGGAGAGAGACGGCATGCACCAGGAACATCTATGGGGAACATCTAAGGGAACCCGTGCAGCCCCCGAGAAAGCCGGCCGGCGGTGTGCCGCTCCCCTGCGGAAGTGGGGAATGTGGCCAGGGGGAACTGCCCTTCCACGAAGGTGGAAGGGATAGTAGCCAACCCGGGAAGAACCAGCAGCAAACCCGGGGAGGGCCGAGCAGACAGAAAGAACAGCGCAGGGTCCTGTGTTGCTCCTCCACGAAGAGGGGGAGCGACACTCCTGAATCCTGGCTTCTGCCAGGCCTAGTCCTAGTCACTGTGACCATTAGGGGATGAACCAAGAGATGGAAGACCTCTTTATCTCTCCCTCTCTCTGTCTGTAACTCTGTCTTTCAAATATATATATATTGAAAAGGAGACATGATGACATAGAACAGGTATGGTAAGAGTGAGCATGTGTGTGTATATGTGTGTATGTGTGTGAATGTATGTATAGTTGGTGGGACATCCTGAAAGAAGTAACCTTTGTGCTGAAGCTTGAGGGAGGAATATTATGTGAAACGAATGGGTGAAGAAAAAATATTTTGTGCAGAGTGAACAAGTGGTAAGAATGCAGAGCCAGTAATGAACTTGGGACTGGTACCACTCTGGCTGCCTAAGCATCAGCTGAGATTCTGTTTTGTTAGGTGTGGGCTAGAGCAGGAGTATCTATCAGGTTTTGGAACCAGCTGGTTTGGATGCCAGGCTGGATTGTGAACCCCAGATTTTGGGCAGGTTTGATTCCAGGATACCTGTGTGGAGACAAGTTCTGCAAGTTTTGAATTGTGTTGAATGGAGGCAGGGAAAGATTGTGGTGATGTCAGAAACAGAGCCTGGACATTTGGGGCCCAGTTGGGAGTGCTGGACCAGCCCAGGGGGGCCCCAGTCAGAGAAGAGCCTAAAATGCCATGGAAGAACCTATTTCATTCTTGTTTGAAAAAATATGCTTTGGGATGTGTTCAACTCTCAAAGACTTAGGGCAGCATTCTGTCATGGGATGATGAGTAGTGTTCATTTAGGTGACTTCTGTCACCATGGAACTAATGGTATTGTGACACCACTGTGAACTCTGTAAGTAAAATACTGTGATAGCATATACCACTTTTTAAATCAGTAAATAACCCCAAGATAGTAAATTAAGGAAACATCATTTTGAAATGCAATGATGGTGGGAGGGAAGTTATGGGGGGGAAAGCCATTGCAATCCATAAGCTGTACTTTGGAAATTTATATTCATTAAATAAAAGTTAAAAAAAAGAACTACAATGATGACATATCTGTTTTTCTTTCTAGGAATAAATTTGTTGTTCAATATAATGAATAATATCAGGTGAAATTGAGGTATTCAAATTGCTTTTAAAGTACTTATGAAAGAAATCTTGGGTGAATTTTCTTTTAAAATTGTTTATCCATTTTTTTCTTTCTTCCATATTATAGAACATTTAAAATAATATATAAAAGAATAGTGACCACCTGTCAGTATACTATTTGCTGTAAAAAAATCCTCTATATCCTTCATTTCTTCCTTTGTGTTATCGTCCCCCTCTCACAAACTTGATCGTTGTTTATCATTTAGGGCATTTAAAAATACTTGTCTATGTATGTATATAATCCTAATGTGTAGTAATTTGAAAATTTTATAACATTTAAATTACAACTTCCTGTGTATGTCTTTCTACAACTTCTTTTTGCTCTAATACACTTTAAAGATGCAAATATCTATGTATCTATATCTATATAACTTTCTTTCATTGTAATTGCTTTATAGTATCTCGCTGTCTAAAGTATCATGATTTATTTATTGGGAACATTTAAATTGAAACAGCTTAAATGTCATGGTCTTCACTAATCCTATAGGTGGTTTAAATTATTCAGTCTTTGCCATTTATAGCTGCCCCTTCCTTCATTTTCAGTGATCACTTAAGTTACAGAATCATCGTCTCAGAAAAAAGACGAAGGAAAAACAGACATTCTAATAACCACTAAGTTTGTTTTTGTGAATCCAATTACAGCTTGAGCACTGGGTACCAAAACTGGAAATCTGAACAGTGGCTAAGTATTTAAATGGGAAGTATCTAGTTAGTCGTAATATTGCTGAAGCCCTGGTTGTACTCCACAGCTCAATACTTCCCAGCCCTAGTGAGTTTATTAAGGGGGCAAATAAATTGGAGCTACCTAGAGATAAGAAAATTTTCATATTAATTTCTTCAGTTCAGTGTAGCAGGTCCACCTTTGAAAGGATTACTCATTGTAAGAAAAGGTCACCCTATCAGATTCTGTCACTGTCTTGGCCTTTTCAGCCTTGAGTTCTGAAACTCTTTGATTTTAGTCATTTCTGATCTCCAGAAACTTTCAGGAATAGTTTCTGGATAAGCATGGCAGTAGATACATTAATATGGCCTAATCAGCAGAGCCAATATAGAACTGTTGCTTTCCCCATTTATCTTGCACATCACATATCATTGATGTTTCAAATGTTCTCAACAGAAGACACATCCCTTCTGCTGTAAAAAGGGAGAGAACTATCCAACATGGGAAGTGAGATACACAGCAGACCCATAGAATGACAGATGCCCTAAACAGCACTCTGGCCTCAGAATCAGCCCTTAGGGCATGTGGATCCGGATGAAAAGCCCATGAGAGTATTTCAGGCATGGAAAGCCAAGACACTCTGGGGGAAAAAAAAAAAAACCTAAATGAAAGATCTCTGCAAGTGAGATCCCAGTGGAAAGAACAGGTCATCAAAGAAGGAAGTACCTTTCTCTGAAGGGAGGAGAGAACTTCCACTCTGACTATGACCTTGCCTAAATATGAACAGAGTCGGTGAACTCAAAAGGCTTCCATAGCCTTGGCAACTCATGACAAGAGCCTAGGGTGATTACTGATGCCATAAACAAGAGTGTCAATTTGTTAAGTCAACAACAGGAGTCACTGTGCACTTACTCCTCATGTAGGATCTCTGTCCTTAATGTGCTGTACATTGTGATTTAATGCTATAACTAGTACTGAAACAGTATTTTTCACTTTGTGTTTCTATGTGGGAGCAAACTCTTGAAATCTTTACTTAATGTATGCTAAACTGATCTTCTGTATATAAAGATAATTGAAAATGAATCTTGATGTGAATGGAAGGAGAGAGGGAGCGGGAAAGGGGAGTGTTGCAGGTGAGTGGGAAGTTATGGGGGGGGGGAAGCCATTGCAATCCATAAGCTGTACTTTGGAAATTTATATTCAATAAATAAAAGTTAAAATAAAAAATAAACTCTCCTTCGACACATATTTCTAAACCTTTCAACACTCTGGCTAGTCTCCAGATCTCTGTTTATGACTGCTCCAATGACAGTGCAGACTCCAGAACTGAATGCAAATCTACAAATATTATCTCACAAGCCCTAAATATCACAGGCTGACTAATGAATACTTTGTGATTTTACACTTCCACCTAAGATAATCGCATTACCTTAAGGTTGCAATTCAATTATTACCATATAAATCCTCAGATATAGTTCACAAGAAAGTAGACAAATATAGCTAACCCAGACAAATGCTTTTTCCTTGAGCTCTGAATTTTTCCATTCATCTTATTTTTTTTTCTCAATTTATCAATTTGGATTTCTTCTTCCACCAGTCAAAATTACCAGTTCTTCATCCAACTTTATTTTCAAGCTTTATGTCGCTCTAAGTTCAGTAAGCATTACCTTTAGTCTTTTTTTAACTTTTATTTAATGAATATAAATTTCCAAAGTACAGCTTATGGATTACAATGGCTCACCCCCCATAACATCCCTCCCAACCGCAACCCTCCCCTTTCCCACTTCCTCTCCCCTTCCATTCACATCAAGATTCATTTTCGATTCTCTTTATATACAGAAGATCAGTTTAGCATACATTAAGTAAAGATCAACAGTTTGCTCCCACATGGAAACATAAAGTGAAATATACTGTTTGAGTACTAGTTAGAGCATTAAATCTCAATGTACAGCACACTAAGGACAGATATCCTACATGAGGAATAAGGGACTAGTGAGATGGCATTGGTACATGCCACCTTGATGGGATTGAATTGGAATCCCCTGGTATGTTTTTAACTCTACCATTTGGGGCAAGTCAGCTTGAGCATGTCCCAAATTGTACATCTCTTCCCTCTCTTATTCCCACTCTTATATTTACCAGCAATCACTTTTCAGTTAAGTTTCAACACTTAAGAATAACTGTGTATTGATGACAGTATTCAACCAAAAGTATTAAGTAGAACAGCCAAAAAAGTACTAAGAGGGATAACGTATTAAGTTGTTCATCAACAGTCAGGGCAAGGGCTGATCAAGTCATTGTTTTTCATAGTGTCCATTTCACTTTAACAGGTTTCCTTTTTGGTGCTTGGTTAGTTGTCACCGATCAGGGAGAACATATGATATTTCTCCCTTTGGGACTGGCTTATTTCACTCAGCATAATGTTTTCCAAATTCCTAACAGGGATCAATTTTCAGTTAAAATTTGAACACCTAAGAATAATTGTGTGTTAATTACAGAGTTCAACCAATAGTACTATTGGGGGTGGGGGGAAGCCATTGTAATCCATAAGCTGTACTTTGGAAATTTATATTCATTAAATAAAAGTTAAAAAAATACTAAAATGGATAAAGCATTATATTGTACATCAACAGTCAGGACAAGAGCTGATCAGGTCACTGTTTCTCATAGTGTCCATTTCACTTCAACAAGTTTCCCCTTTGGTGCTCAGTTAGTTGTCGCCAATCAGGGAGAACATATGATATTTGTCCCTTTGGGACTGGCTTAATTCGCTCAGCATGATGTTTTCCAAATTCCTCCATCTTGTTGCAAATGACCGGATTTCGTTGTTTTTGACTGCTGTATAGTGTCCCAAAATTTCTTTATCCAGTCTACTGTTCATGGGCGGTTGGGTCCAGGTCTTAGCTATTGTGAATGGAGCTGCAATAAACATTAATGTGCAGACAGCTTTTTTGTTTGCCAATTTCATTTCCTTTGGGTAAATTCCAAGGAGTGGGATGGCTGGGTTGTATGGTAGGGTTATCTTCAGGTTTCTGAGGAATCTCCAGACTGACTTCCACAGTGGCTTAACCAGTTTGCATTCCCACCAACAGTGGGTTAGTGTCCTTTTTTGCCCACATCCTCTCCAGCATCTATTGTTGGTAGATTTCTGCATGTGACCCATTCTAACCGGGGTGAGGTGAAACCTCCTTGTGGTTTTGATTTGCATTTCCCTGATTGCTAGTGATCTTGAACATTTTTTCATGTGTCTGTTGGTCATTTGGATTTCCTCTTTTGAAAAATGTCTATTGAGGTCCTTGGCCCATCTCTTAAGTGGGTTGTTTGTTTTGATGTTGTGGAGTTTCTGGATTTCTTTGTAGATTCTGGTTATTAACCCTTTACCTGTTGCATAGTTTGCAAATATTTTTTCCCATTCTGTCGGTTGCCTCTTCACTTTCCTGACTGTTTCTTTTGTAGTACAGAAACTTCTCAATTTGATGCAATCCCAAATGTTAATTTTGGCTTTGACTGCCTGTGCTTCCAGGGTATTTTCCAAGAAGTCTTTGCCAGTACCTATATCTTGCAGGGTTTTTCCAATGCTCTCTAATAATTTGATTGTATTGGGTCATAGATTTAAGTCTTTAATCCATGTTGAGTGAATTTTTGTGTAAGGTGAAAGGTAGGGGTCTTGCTTCATGCTTCTGCACATGGAGATCCAATTTTCCCAGCACCATTTATTGAATAGACTGCCCTTACTCCAGGGATTGGTTTTGGATCCTTGATCCAATATAAGTTGGCTGTAGATGTTTGGATTGATTTCTGGTGTTTCTATTCTGTTCCGTGGGTCTATCCATCTGTTTCTGTACCAGTATCATGCTGTTTTGATAACAACTGCCCTGTAGTATGTCCTGAAATCTGGTATTGTGATGCCTCCGGCTTTGTTTTTGTTGTACAAGACTGCTTTAGCTATTCGAGGTCTCCTGTGCCTCCATATGAATTTCAGCATCATTTTTTCCAGGTCTGAGAAGAAGGTCTTTGGTATTTTGATTGGTATTGCATTGAATCTGTAAATTGCTTTTGGGAGAATGGACATTTTGATGATATTGATTCTTCCAATCCATGAGCATGGAAGATTTTTCCATTTCTTGGTATCCTCTTCTATTTCTTTCTTTAAGGTTTTGTAATTTTCATTATAGAGATCTTTAACGTCCTTGGTTATGTTTATTCCAAGGTATTTTATTGTTTTTGTAGCTATTGTGAATGGGATTGATCTTAAAAGTTCTTCCTCAGCTGTGGCATTGCCTGTGTATACAAAGGCTGTTGATTTTTGTGCATTGATTTTATACCCTGCTACTTTGCCGAACTCTTCTATGAGTTCCAATAGTCTCTTGGTAGAGTTCTTTGGGTCCCCTAAATAAAGAATCATATCATCTGCAAAGAGGGATAGTTTGAGTTCTTCCTTCCCAATTTGTATACCTTTAATTTCTTTTTCTTGCCTAATTGCTCTGGCTAGAACTTCCAGAACTATATTGAATAGCAGTGGTGAGAGTGGGCATCCCTGTCTGGTACCAGATCTCAGTGGACATGCTTCCAGCTTTTCCCCATTCAATAGGATGTTGGCCGTCGGTTTTTCATAAATTGCTTTGATTGTATTGAGGAATGTTCCTTCCATACCCAGTTTGCTTAGAGTTTTCATCATAAAAGGGTGTTGTATTTTATCAAATGCTTTCTCGGCATCTATTGAGATAACCATATGGTTTTTCTTCTGAAGTCTGTTTATGTTTATCACATTGATAGTTTTGCATACATTGAACCATCCCTGCATACCAGGGATAAATCCCACTTGGTCTGGGTGGATGATCTTTCTGATGTGTTGTTGCATTCTATTGGCCAGAATTTTATTGAGGATTTTTGCATCTATGTTCATCAGGGATATTTGTCTGTAATTCTCTTTCAATGCTGCATGTTTTTCCGGCTTAGGAATTAAGGTGATGCTGGCTTCACAGAAAGAATTTGGGAGGATTCCCTTTTTTTCGATTGTTCTGAATAGTTTGAGAAGAATTGGAGTCAGTTCTTCTTTAAATGTCTGGTAGAATTCAGCAGTGAATCCATCTGGTCCTGGGCTATTCTTTGTTGGGAGGGCCTTTATTACTGTTTCAATTTCTGTCTCAGTTATGGGTCTGTTTAGGTTTTCGATGTCTTCCTGGTTCAATTTAGGTAGGTTGCATGTGTCCAGGAATCTATCCATTTCTGATAGGTTTCCCTGTTTGCTGGCATACAAGTCCTTGTAGTAATTTCTAATGATTCTTTTTATTTCTGTGGTGTCTGTTGTTACGTTTCCTTTTTCATCTCTGATTTTATTGATTTGGGTCTTTTCTCTTCTGTTTTTAGTTAGTTGGGCCAATGGGGTGTCAATTTTGCTTATTTTTTTTCAAAAACCCAACTCCTCATTGGGCTGATTTTTTGTAATTTTTTTTTGATTCAATCCTGTTGATTTCTTCTCTGATTTTAATTATTTCTCTTCTCCTACTAGATTTTGGTCTGGTTTGCTGTAGATTTTCTAGATCCTTGAGGTGAATTGAAAGCTCCTCTATTTGGTACCTTTCCAATTTCTTCATGTAGGCACCTATTGATATAAACTTTCCTCTTAACACTGCTTTTGCTGTATCCCATAAGTTTTGGTATGTTGTGCTGTTATCCTCATTTACTTCCAGAAAATTTTTGATTTCTCTTTTAATTTCTTCTATGACCCAGTGTTCATTCAGGAGCATGTTGTTCAATCTCCATGTGTTTGCATATGCTCTAGGGATTCCTGAGTTGCTAATTTCCAACTTCATTCCTTTATGATCTGAGAAGCTGCATGGTATGATTCTAATTCTTTTGAATTTGCTGAGACTTGCTTTATGGCCTAGTATGTGGTCAGTCCTAGAGAAGGTTCCCTGTACTGCTGAGAAGAATGTAAATGCTTTATGTGTAGGATGAAAAATTCTGTATATATCTGTTAGATCCATTTGGGCTATAGTGTCGTTTAAATCTACTGTCTCCTTGTTGATCTTCTGTCCTGTTGATCTGTCTATTTCTGAGAGTGGAGTATTGAAGTGCCCCAGTACTATTGTATTGGGGTCTAAGTCTCCCTTTAAGTCCCTTAACAAATCTTTTAAAAAAACTGGTGCCCTATAATTAGATGCATATACATTGATAATCTTTATATCTTCCTGTTGAATTGATGCCTTAATCATTATATAGTGCCCCTCTTTGTCTCTCCTAACAGTTTTTGTGGTAAAGTTTATGTTGTCTGATATTAAGATGGCTATGCCCGCTCTTTTTTCATTTCTGTTGGCATGGTATATCTTTTTCCAGTCTTTCACTTTCAGTCTGTATGCATCTTTGTTGGAAAGATGTGTTTCTTGTAAGCAGCAAATAGATGGGTTTTGTTCATTAACCCAATCAGCCAATCTGTGTCTTAACTGGACAGTTCAGGCCATTAACGTTCAATGTGACTATTGATAAGTAGTAACTTTGCCATGCCATTTGCCAAAGATATTTTCTAATATATGTTTTGAACTTCCTGTGATCTTTTGCTGTGAGGTTTCCTTCCTTTACCTTCTTTCATATTGATGACCTTGTTTCTGTGTTTCTGTGTGTAACACATCTTTAAGCATCTTTTGCAGGGCTGGACGAGTGGCGACAAATTCTTTCCATTTCTGTTTGCTATGAAAGGTCTTTATTTCACCTTCATTCACAAATGAGAGCTTTGCAGGATATAATATCCTGGGCTGGCAGTTTTTCTCTCTTAGTACCTGGGCTATATCTCGCCATTCCCTCCTAGCTTGTAGAGTTTCTGATGAGAAGTCTGCTGTGAGTCTGATTGGAGATCCTCTGAGAATAATCTGACATTTATCTCTTGCACATTTTAGGATCTTTTATTTATGTTTCACTGTGGTGAGTTTAATTACAACGTGTCGTGGTGAGGATCTCTTTTGGTCATGTTTATTAGGGGTTCTATGAGCTTCCTGTACTAGGATTTCTCTGTCCTTCTCCAAACCTGGGAAATTTTCTGCTAGTATCTCACTAAAAAGGCCTTCTAATCCTTTCTCCCTCTCCATGCCTTCAGGAACTCCTAGAACCTGAATGTTGGGTTTTTTAATAGTATCCTGAAGATTCCTGACAATATGTTTTAGATTTCTAATTTCCTCTTCTTTTCTTTGGTTTGGCTGTATATTTTCCTGTTCTCTGTCTTCTAAGTCCAATATTCTCTCTTCTGCTTCACCTATTCTGTTTTTAAGGCTCTCTAATGTGTTTGTCATTTGATCTATTGAATTCTTCATTTCATTATGATTTCTCATCACTGTCATAGTTTCATTTTCTACTAGTTGTTTCATTTCATTTTGATTCCTCCTTAATATTTCATTTTCGTGCGAGAGATTTTCTATCTTGTCCATTAAGGATTTCTGTAGTTCGAGAATTTGTTTTTGAGAACTTCTGAATGTTCTTATCAATTTTTTGAGATCTGCTTCTTGCATTTCTTCTATCTCATCATCTTCATAATCTAGAATTGGGGTGTCTATTTTATATGGGTGCGTCATAGTGTCTTCCTTGTTCTTGTTACCTCGGTTTCTGCATTTGTTGTTTGGCATTGTGGAGATATTCTTTGGTTTCTTCGGTATGGTGTTTTTTCTCATTATACTGTGACTCTAGATTAAGTGGACTGTCTGCTTTTGATGGATCCTTAGAGGCTGTGATGGGTGTGGCCAGAGAGTTCTGTTTGGTTCTTCAGGGTTAAGGGTGTGCCAGAGGTGACTCACCCAGATTGTCCTCTCTCTCTCTCTCTCCCTCTCTCTCTCTTCTTTTTTTTTTTTTTTTTTGACTCAGAAGGGAAGTAATTCTGCAAAGCTGAGTGGAATTGAGGGTAGTTGATGTATGAAATCTGGCCCCTGTGGGTATTCGTCTGCTTACCCCTAGGACCACACAGAATTTATGCAGCCCTCAGTGTGGTCTCAAAATTCTCTGCAGTCTCTCACCAGGTTGCCCAGGTTACTGAGTTTGTGTACTCGGTGAGTTCTCTTGCCCCCCCCCCTCAGATTTTCAGTCTCAGTTCGTTAGCTCCACACTTTCACTAGGTCTTAACCTCCTGTTACTTCTCCCCACCAGAGTCAGGTTTTTCTGCTTGGCTAATGGCGGGCGCCGCTTTACATAGGTAAAATAGCACCTGCTCTTTGTCTTGCTCTGCTTTGTAAAGTGAGTGGCGAGAGAGGCTAATGTCCGTGCCCGTCCCCCTTATTTATTCGTTTTTTTCTCTCCTCCAGTCAGCCTATTGAACTTTCCCCAATGGGGCTTCAGGCCTCGTTCCTGTAGGCTCTTTCTGCCTTTCCCCGCCAATGTCTCGGGTTACCGAAGTTTTTGACTCACCTCCCCTTCCAGCACTGGTGCACAGACTCTGCGGCTTGGCTTCTGTGACTCGGCTTCCACGTGGTGGGCGACCTTGCTCTCCCCGTAGGTCCTCCATGTCACATCCACTAGATCTGGAAGAGTTTCCTATGCAATTTTTTCCTGAGCCTTTTCCTGAGGCTGCAGTAACTCCACTTTTATTTAACTATCTTTTCCCGGACTATCAGTGCATGCCCTCACTATTCCGTCATCTTGGCTCCACCGAAGGAGAGTTTCTTGAAGCAAGTTCTTTGTAATTAGCCACAATTTGAAAATCATGATCAATCACCACTTGCCTGTTGATGTTCTGGAAGACAACTTAATTACGCTTTCCATGAACTTCCGGAAGTCCCCTTGTAGATAATGTCCCTGAAGCAAAGGAAAATGAAGTTCCAAGCATAGGGTACTTTGTATGCTTTCAGTTTATACATGTTAACTAGCCAAACTATTCTCCCATAGCTTTCTTTTAGAGAAAGAAGGAACAAAAAATACATAAAAATAAATCCAGTGGCCATTGAAGAATAATTTATATTCTTATCTCTCTGTCAATAATAATGAAAATTGCTTTCAGAAAAGTCCGTTATTAAGCTGTCAGAATGACAACACACACTGAAGAATTTTTGAAGCAGTTTCTGTCTATAAAAATGGACACATTGATGTTTTTCTTTCTGCATTACTTTGAAGATTGAATGAGCTATAACATTTGTGAAAATGCTTTGCACAGCAACAGCTGTCCAGGAAACAAGGAGCAAGTTAACAGAATTTTTGCTGCTCTAATGTATTCAATAATAAAAACAAAACACACAAAAATTCATGTAATAGGTTGAACCAATGCTAATAAAATGTGCTTTATTTATGAATAAAGCACAAAGCTATTTTTGGATATTCTCTGAATAATCATTAACATTTTTATAAAATTACTACCAGTATAGCTCACTGAAATAAATGGTATACATGTATGTAAATTTAAAATTCTTTCTACTAGGGTTAAAAAAAGGAAAAAAATAATTTTCTTTAAAAAGTTTTAAATTTTAAACTACTTGTCAATAATCATGACAAATGACAACTTTTTTTTAATTCTATCACTTGACTTTTTTTTTACCTATAACAGAGTTTATAGTTTCAAAAATATTGTTCTAAAGGCAGAAATTTTATAGTTTTAAAAAATAATTTTTTATTTATTTGAATGGCAGAGAGAGGCAGAGATAGAGGAAGAAAAGAGAAAGGAAGAGAGAGAGATAGAGATCTTGTCCACTGTTTGATTCCCCCCAATGCCTGCAATAGCTGAGCCTTGGCCAGGCAAAAGCTAGGAACTGGGAGCTCCATCATCATCTCCCATATAGGTGGCAGGGAACCAATTACTAGAGCCGTCCCTGCTGCCTCCCACAGTGAGCATTAGCAGGAAGCTGGATTTGGGTGGAGAGCTGGAACTTGAACTCGGGGACTCTAATATGGGATGCAGTGTCCCAAGAGGTGTGCTTCTGTATAACAGTTGCCTGCCCACCTAGGTACTTTTAAAAATTATATCAATAGCTTCCATTTTTGTTTTAAAATGTAATTAGCACATACTATTTTGCAGATACTTATGGGAACAGTAGGATAATTTGATATATGTATACAATGTGCAATGATCAAATCAGGGCTTCCATCTCCTCAAACATTTATCGTTTGCATGTTAGAAACTTCACACCTTATTTCTAGTTATTGTGAAATATAATTCACTTTTTTGAATTATTTATTTGAAAGGCAGAGTTACAGAGAGGCAGAGGCAAAGAGAGAGAGAGAGGTCTTCCTTCCACTGGTTCACTCCCTAAATGGCTGAAAGGGCCAGAGCTGAGTCAATCTGAAACCAGAAGCCAGGAGCTTCCTCCAGGTCTCCCAAGCACTTGGGCCACTTTCCACTGCTTTCCCAGGCCATAGCAGGGAGCTGGATCGGAAGTGGAGCAGCTGGGACTTGATCTGGCACCCATATGGGATGCCAGCACTGCAGGCAGTGGCTTTACCTGCTATGCCACAGCACCATCCATAATTCACATTAGATTCTAGCTATCATTTTGTGCTATGGAACCACTAATTCTTCCTAACTTTATTTAGAAAAGAAAATAGTGGGGAAGACATTTGGTGTAGTGGTTAGTTAAGTTGTTTCTTGGGATGCCTGCATCCCATAGCAGAGTAATTGGGTTTAATTTTTTAATTTCATGTGATGATCATCTTATTGTCTGGTGGACAATAAATTAAGCTATTTACTCCAAAGTGTATATTTTGAAACTGTATAAATATCTAAATTTTTTTTGACAGTTAGAGAGAGACAGAGAGAAAGGTCTTCCTTCCGTTGGCTCACCCGCCAAATGGTTGCTATGGCCAGCGCGCTGCGCCGATCTGAAGCCAGGAGCCAGGTGCTTCCTCCTGGTCTCCCATGCAGGTGCTGGGCCCAAGGACTTGGGCCATCCTCCACTGCACTCCCGGGCCACAGCAGAGAGCTGGACTGGAAGAGGAGCAACCGGGACAAAATCCAGCACCCCGACTGGAACTAGAATGCAGGGTGCCGCGCTGCAGGCGGAAGATTAGCCTAGTGAGCCGTGGAACCGGCTAAAATTTTTAATTGACCATTTTCTCCCACGCATAGTAATAGCACATTATAATAATGCTAAGTAAACAAACCAAAACAAATCGAAGAGACCTAAGTAAAATCCATGAACAATGACCTTTCAGTGCCTAAGCAGAAAACAAACTTAGAAAACCTCAACTCCCTGGGGAAACATCTGCAGATGCTCCTGAAGGCGTTAATGGTGCAGAAGAGAGTTCCAAGGAGTTAAAGGAACAACTGACACTGACCAAATACCTATCAGTACCAGGCATTTCTTTACTGATTTCCACGGTTAACCTTCTCAGCGATATTACTCCTGGGCACCCATATACTCTCCTTTAAGTAGAGGTATCTTTCAACCACTAAAATGCCAAACCAGGCGTGATCTTGAAACAAAGACTAAATTGTAACAAGCTTTACAACATAGCAGAAATTACGGTTTCTCCCATCTGAGTTCCCTCATGGTCTGTGCCACGTTTCTTGTCCAAATGTTGGCAGCAAGGTTGTATGTTAACTCTCCGGGCCCAGACAATGAAAATAGAAAACAGATTCTATATTGCGAACACCCCACCCCACCCCAATCAATGCAGTTTTCTTAAAGCAGACGGGTACTCCCACGTCCCCTCTGTTGCCTCCTATTCACAGCTGGTGGTTGTCTCTTTTGTTTTCCTGTTTCAATCTCACACACCCAGATGGAGGTACCCTTGAACATGCATCTTATCGAAAATGTCTTCTGTCCTTACTTCCTCTGAGGCTAATCCCTTTTAACTGTCATCTCTCTGCCTCCTTTAGCTCATGGCAAATGACTCCTCTCCTTCCCTGAAGGTTTACCTAATTAAAAACAATTTTTCCTCATTTTTTTTTTAGTTCATAGCAACTAATAATGACACTGGCTTACCTTGCAAAGAGTTTGTGCTCTCTGTAGGTAATCAGAGATGGGTTATCATTAATCTAATGGTTCTTCATTAGGCACTGTGCTTAATTTTGTACATGTATTGTTGTATTCTTTTCCTGAAAGTACACCCCCAGTACTACAGAAGAAAAAGACAAATCCTTAAAACTTTGACCTGCTGTTAGTATAATTTACTGATTAGGAGAGCTGGAGATGCAATTAGCATTAAGTAAAAATGATGATTAAAAGAAGAACCAAGATTTGCCTTTAATTTTTAATTAATGTTTAATTAATACGTAATAAAATGCAAGATTATAAATGTACAGTTTTATACTTTTTAGAGTCATCTTTTTATATGTAAATAATTCATCTCTTTATTGCCAAATGGTATTCCATTCTATGAATATGTTATGAAATGTGTTTGCCTGTATACCTATATACCTATATAGAGATTGTTTTTTCTAACTTGGGGATATTAAATAAGAACAAAATTACTATGAATATTTTTGCATAACTACTTTGAAAGATTTTTAAATATATTTGAATAATATGTAAGTATGAAATAGCTAAATCCTTCAACAAATACCTTATTTAAGAAAAATGTGCTAAACAATTTTTCAAATAGACTACCAAGAAAGTTAAAAGTTCCAGTTGCACCATATACTTGATAACCTTTTATTTGGTGTGTCTTCATTGTGAGTCATTCTAGTTAGGCATATGTTAGAATTTGTGGGTTCTGTATGAATTTTTCTGATGATTTATAATATTCAGTCTTATATGGTTATTAAAATTTGCATATATTTTATGTCAAATATTTTGTCAGCTTTAAACTTCTGTGTTTATTTTCTTGTTATTGAATTATAGAAGTTCCTTAGATACTCTGGTTATAAGTCATTTGTCTGATCTATTTAATGAGAATATTTTCTTTATGACTTGCCTTTTCATTTCCATAGTATCAGTTTTTTGAAGGTTTATTTGTTTATTTGAAATGTGTAGTTACAGAGGCAGAGGCAGAGGTGGAGAGGGAGAGAGAGAGAAATATCTTTCATTTGCTGATTGATTTCCCAAAAGGCCACAGGGTGCATCCAGTCTGTGAAACTTCTCCCTGGTCTCTCATGTAGGTGTAGAAGTCCAAGTGCTTGGGCCATCTTTTACTTTGCCAGGCTGGATCAGAAGTGGAGCAGTTGGGACTTGAACCTGATGCCCATATAAGATACCTGCATCAGAGGCAATGACTTAACACCCTCCGCCACGAGGCTGGTCGCTCTTAGTAGTGTCTTATGATGAAAAGTTCCTAATTTTGATGCAATAATAATGTCTTATGTTTTCACCTAAAAGTCTTGTAGTTTTAGCTTTTATGTTTCTTCACTGCATTGTCTCTGTTTGTCCTTGAAGCTAATAAGCAACTTGAGAAAGATAATTTAACTCCAGGCGAATATTGTTTTTCATCAACTTTTGCATGGTAGAGTTGCTATTCACTGATGTTTTGGCCTCAATAATTTTTTAGGATTTAAAAATGGCAGATCTACAACTCTTCTGTGTGAGAAAAATCTCCCCATTCATGCTTATCTATCAGTATACATATCTGTCTAATCAACATGGAACAGTAAATTCTTGTTTCATTCAATAGGATATTATCAATATTTACCACTTATTTTGGTTCAAAGATTCCTGTAGGTGTGGCCAGTGGGTGCGGCCAGTGGGTGCCCCTTCATGCTGAGTCCTCATTCATTTGAAATATCTCATCAATTTTTCAACAACTACCTTACTTTCTGGCTTAGTAAAATGGCTCAAGCTCATACATGAAGATACTATAAAAAGTTTGTGGGAACTGGGAATTAAAAGATAGTTATTTTAGTGCAAAAATTCATGAAATTCAAGCATAATTTTTTACTTTCACAATGTATATTTCCCAGGAATATTTCAAACATCCCTCCCATGCATGGATTCCAATTATTTTTCCAACTGCTCCCCAAACCCTTATCTTTTAATTCTAGTTGTCCATACATATTTTGTGCTATTCTCATATGTTCAAGCTTCAGCCATAGAATCATCTATTCCACCAAAGATTCCTGGGTCCTGGGTTCCTTCTAAAGCAAAATGGTGTGTTAAAAAACAGTTTCTAGATGCTGCATATGCTCACTGATGCTGTGGAGCCGTTATTGGAGGTCTTTGCACTGGAAGAGACTGAATATTAATATGTAGTAACCACTTTATCTTCATGAAATTACCTTCTATAATTAATTTATTTAGACAACTTTAATCAGTCCCACAGGATTCTTCTGTACCTCCTTCCATTCCATGTGGATATTTTATTCTTCTTTCTATGTGATATAGTCATCTCCCAACAATATCAATTATCAATATAATTTGCTTATTATCCAATACAATATGCATAATGTAATTCCAGAATTGCTACCCCATTCCACTATAAAACCTAACCTATTAGAAAAGGTTCAAGATTATTTAGAATACCCTCCCCACACTGACAGTGAAATTGTGTTGCTAAAATACTGCACTCATAAGCCACCTAGACTTTTTTTCCCCTCGTTTTCAGTGTCAGTATTTATTGTTGGGGAATAAAGTTGTGTACAATTATTTTTTGGTTTTCTTTCTCCTTTCTTTTCAATTTAATTTATATTCTAAATATACAAAATATTTGTGTGCTTTTTAAGTCAAAAGTATGCAACAAAGTTGTACTCAAGGAGTGTCAATCCATTACCTACTTTTCTATTCCTTTATTCTCCTCGACTCCAAGTCCTTGGAAACACTTGCATTCTCTGGTTTATTTGTGTGTTTCTTTTAGAAAACAAAAGCATATATATTTTCTCTTTTTCTTATCTCTTTCACAACAGGAGAATACCATTTTTAATTGAGGAGTTAGTAATACACATTTAATGTTTCTTCAGTTTTTCTTTTTTTTTTTTTTTTTTTTTTTGACAGGCAGAGTGGACAGTGAGAGAGAGAGACAGAGAGAAAGGTCTTCCTTTGCCGTTGGTTCACCCTCCAATGGCCGCCGCGGCCGGCGCGCTGTGGCCGGCACACTGCGCTGATCCAATGGTAGGAGCCAGGAGCCAGGTGCTTTTCCTGGTCTCCCATGGGGTGCAGGGCCCGAGCACCTGGGCCATCCTCCACTGCACTTCCTGGCCACAGCAGAGAGCTGGCCTGGAAGAGGGGCAACCGGGACAGAATCCGGCGCCCCGACCAGGACTAGAACCCGGTGTGCCAGCGCTGCTAGGCGGAGGATTAGCCTAGTGAGCCGCGGCGCCGGCCTCTTCAGTTTTTCATAGCACATTTCTTTTTATCATTGTGAGGATAGACTACAATTTTGTTTTGCTCTCTTTTGTTTTCTCTTACTAAAAGACATCTTGTTACTTCCAATTTCTGGCAATTACAAATAAAGCTGCTACAAATATTCGCATACAGGTTTTTGTGTGAATATAGTTTTCAACTCATTTGGATAAATATTTAAGAGCACAATTGCTAGATCTCATGGCAATCCTCTGTTTAGTTTTTGCAAGAGATTGTTTTGAGTAGATACCATTTTTAACTTCATACTTTTCATTTAATGAAATGTCTTAGAGATTACTACATCTCCAGTTCATGGAATTTATTATTTCCTTTTTGCAACTCTGTATTACCTAGTTATGTGGATATATTATATTTCTTCAACCACTTTTCTATATTTGGGCATATTAGTAGTTTCCAGTGCTTCTGCAATGACAAGGCTTCAAGGAGTGACCTTTTGCACTGTATTTTAATATTTTGGGGAATACATATCCAGAATAAAATTCTTGAGTTGGCATTGTGAATTAAACAGTAAAAGCATATATATACATATATAAATACATATTTTTTAAAAGATATCAGCAAGTTCTCCATAAAGTCATCAGTTTTGCATTCCAGCCAGCAATATTTAAAACCACCTGGTTCCCCACATCTTTGATTTCTTTAAAGATTTATTTATTAATTTGAATGGCAGAGATAGAAAAAGGGAGAAAGAGAGAAAGAGAGAGATCTTTCATCTGCTGGTTCACCCTTCAAATGACTGTGATGACTGCGGCTGGGCTGGTCTGAAGCCAGGAACAGAGAGTTTCTTCCAGGTCTCCCATGTGGGTGACAGGAGTCTAAGAACCTAAGTCATCATCTGCTGCTTTCCTAGGCACATTAACAGGGAAAAAGTGGAACAGCCAGTATATGGGATGTCAGCACTGCAGACAGCAGCTTAACCTGCTTGGCCACAACTCTGGCCCCCTCCCTACATCTTTTATTTTCTCAATGATATCTGTATACACACACACACACGTATATAGTAAATTACCTATTTATGTTATGACTCACAAATATTTGTCTTTCAACTTTGGGATATGCTTTTCAATACAGAAGAGATGCAAAAGTTGCAGGATTGCAGGATCATCTCATTTATCCTTTTACAGTTCATTTTCTTTTTCACAGTTTTTCTTTAGGTTGACATCTTAAATGCCCAGAAAAATTATCAAAGCTAAGAACATCGGTATTTACTACTAACTAAATTTTATTCAATTTTTTAAAGATCTATTTTATTATTTGAAAGACAGTTACAGAGAGAGGTAGAGGCAGAGAGCGAGCTTTTCCATCTGCTGGTTCACTCCCCAAATGGCAGCAACGTCCAGAGCTGAGTCATTCTAAAGCCAGGAGCTAGGAACTTCTTCCGGGTCTCCCATGTGGGTGAAAGGGCCCAAGGACTGGCGCTATCCTTTGCTGCTTTCCCAGGTACATTATCAAGGAGCTGGATTGAAAGCAGAACAGCCAAAACTAGAACCTGTGCCCATATGGAATGCCAACACTACAAGCTAGGGCTTTAACCTGCTGTTCTGCAACACTAGCCCCAATTTCATTCAATTTTTACCAGTTATTTATTTATTCAGTTCTAAATCTAATGTAGGGTTGCATATTTGTTGTCACCTCTCCCTAGTCCTCTTCAATCTTTGACAGTTTGGCATCTTTTCTTGTCTTCATAACCTTGCAATCTTGAAAGGTATTGGTCACTCATTTGGTAGAATTTTCTCAGTTTTGTTTGTGTGATGTTTTCTAGTGAATAGGTTGAGTTTGTGCATTATTGGAAAAGATACCATATAAGTGATGCATTCTTTTTGGTGTACAATATCACAGGAGTCAGGGGCAAGTGCGTGTAGGGAATGCGTCAAGTTACTAGTGATGGTAAACTTGATCATTTGGTTAGGCTGCTGTCAGGTTTTATCACTTATAAATGTACTCTTTTCCCTGTTGTAATTAATAACTATATGGATAAAGATATTTAGAAATGTATGCAACTAGCCTGTGCCTGCTTAAACTTTTGTCCACAAACTTAGTATTCGTCAATGAAAACTACCTAGAGCAGTAATTGCTATGGTGTCCCAATGGTCTTATTTACTTCCTCATTTCTTCTATATATCTCAATTCTATACTAAAGAGTTCATTTCCCCCAGTTTGTTCTGTATATAGCCATTATGGACTCATGTGTACATACACACACACACACACACACACACACATATAATTGCAAATATTGTCGTTTTGTACTTTAACGTTCAAGATATTTCAGCCGTGGTCTTTGGGCACTGTTTTTTTGGCTTCTGTGCCCTTTTCTTTTTTTTAATATTTATTTATTTACTTGAAAGAGTTACACAGAGAGAGAAAGTGAGGCAGAGAGGCAACACAGAGAGAGAGAGAATGAGAGAGGGTTCTTCCATCTGCTGGTTCACTCCCCAGTTGGCCACAATGGCCAGAGCTGCACCAATCCAAAGCCAGGAGCCAGGAGTTTCTTCCAGGTCTCCCACGCAGGTGCAGGGGCCCAAAGAGTTGGGCCATCTTCTACTGCTTTCCTAGGCCACAGCAGAGAGCTGGATCGGAAGTGGAGCAGCCGGGACTCGAACCAGTGTCCATATGGGCTGCCGGCACTGCAGGCAGCAGCTTTACCCGCAAAGCTCCAGTGTCAGTCCCTTCTATGCCCTTTTCATAGGAACCCATTTGTTTTTTTTGAATACAGGACAACTTTCCAGACTTCTCTGGGATTTTTTTTTTACCTGTTCCCCATCTGAATTCACCCTACTATGTGAAACCCTGGTTATTTTTATTGGAAAAATGATAGTTAAACACAAAGATCTAGTTTCTAGGTGGGCTCATTGCTACTGGAATTCCACTGCTTTTATTTTCTCTTAGTAGATAGAGGTAAGACATATTTGTATGTACATTAACTCATACATTTACACATATTTATCTCTATAACTTTTAAAAGATTTGTTTATTTCAATGAAGGATTGAGAGAGACAGACAGACTTTTATCAGTCTTCTGTCTGCTGGTTCATTCCCCAAGTGGCCACAACAGCCAGGTCCAGGCAAAGCCAAAGCCAGGAGCTCCAACCTGGTCTCCCATGAGAGTGACATGGGTCCAAGTACCTTAGCCATCATCTGCTGCCTTCCCAAGAATATTATCAAGGAGTTGGATTAGAAGCAGAGCAGCTGGGACTTAAATAGGCACACCAATATGGGGTACTGTTATTGCAAGTGAAGGCTTAACTACTCCACCTACCCCTTTCTCCAGTTAACTATTTGTATCTGTAACAAAACCATGATCCCATACTGCTGCCTCTGACTCCAAGCTGACACCACTGGATTTATTCTGGTTTCCCCTCTTTCCTTATTTTTAGCTTCTTTCTCTGACAGAAATAAACCTGGTTCTCATTATCTGCAATGTTTTTGATTTGTTCAACCCTAGCATACTTATAGTTTCAGAAATGTTAAATCATGCCTGTGGGAGAAGCAAATTGATCAACTAGGGTACCCTGTTATATAAACTTGTTTTTGCCTTTAGCCTTACAGTGTTCAGTAAAACCACTCTTTTCAAGCTTATTTAGATCTATATTATTCCGTCCTCTCTTCATGTATTTATGTGATTCAACTAGATATGTTTATCACAGTTAGAATCCATTCTTTCCCTACAACTTTCTAAAATTCATATATAGAAAAGAAGTCTGGTGGTATAGAGTTCTATGAGTTCTGTCAAATGCAGGTGGCCATATATCCACAATCACAGTTTCATAAAGGACAATTGCTGTACTCCCAGAACACCTCCTACTGCTACTTTCCCCATCACTCAACCTCTGTCAACTGTTCTGTTATCTATGGGAATATAGAGTAGGTATTTTTTTAAGATTTTATTTATTTTACTTGAAAGTCACAGTTACACGGAAAGAGGAGAGGCAGTGACAGAGAGGTCTTCCACCCACTGGTTCACTCCACAGATGGCTGCAATGCCTGGAGCTGTGCCTATCCAAAGCCAAGAGCCAGAAGATTCTCCTGGGCCTCCCATATGCATGCAGGGGCCTAAGGACTTGGGCCATCCTCTACTTCTTTCCCAGGCCATAACAGAGAGCTGGATCAGAAGTGGAGCTGCCGGATCTTGAACTGGTATCCATATGGGATGCTGGCACTGCAGGCAGTGGCTTTACCTGCTACACCACAGCACCGGCCCCAAGTAGTAGGTATCCTTTTGAATAGTAGGTATTCTTTTGGATTTAGCTTCTTTCACTTAAGATCCATGTTTGTTACTGTGTGACTAAGTAGTTTACTACATATTGTTTAATATTCCATTATACAGTTACACCACAGTTTATCAGTTCACTTACTAATGGACTTCTGGGTTGTTTCTAATATTTGAAGATTTTGAATGAATCTACTTAAAAATTCATATAAAGACTAATGTGTAGGCCGGCGCCATGGCTCACTAAGCTAATCCTCCACCTTGCGGTGCCAGCACACTGGGTTCTAGTCCCGGTCGGGCACCGGATTCTGTCCCGGTTGCCCCTCTTCCAGGCCAGCTCTCTGCTGTGGCCAGGGAGTGCAGTGGAGGATGGCCCAAGTACTTGGGCCCTGCACCCCATGGGAGACCAGGATAAGTACCTGGCTCCTGCCATCGGATCAGCGTGGTGCGCCAGCTGCAGCGCGCCGGCCACGGCGGCCATTGGAAGGTGAACCAACGGCAAAGGAAGACCTTTCTCTCTGTCTCTCTCTCTCACTGTCCACTCTGCCTGTCAAAAAAAAAAAAAAAATAATGTGTAACCATAAACTCTCACTTTCTTAGGTTAAAAAAAAAATAGATGCTTAATTGATTTTTCATATAGTAGGTTTCTATTTTTATAAGAAACTGCCAGACTAAAATATTTGACATTACCATTCTGCATTCACATCTTCAGAGTTCCAATTCCACCATGTCATTGCTAGAACTTGACTTGGTATTGCAGTGTTTTTCTTCATTGTAATGGAGATACAGTAAAAATTCTTTTGCCCATTTTTAATTAGTTTGGTTTCATATTGTTCAGTGTTGAGAACACTTTATATATTCTGAATATGCCCTCTTTGTCAGAAATACAATGTGTAAATATCTGCTGTCACTATGAGCAGCCTTTTCATTTTTAATAAGATACTTTTGCATTGCAAATTATTTTCATATAATGAAGTTATAAATCTATGATTTTATTGAATATGGATTTTGAGTCATATTTGGAAAGACATATCCACCATTCAAATTACAGAAGAATTCAATTGTTTTTTCCTTCTATTTTCAGTTTCATTTAAAAAATTCAAATCACTCATGCATTTTGGTTTATTCCAGTATGTGAGATGAGAGATAAATCTCATGTTATTTTTTTTCCATATGGCTAGACAATTGTCCCAACATTATCCTAGCCTTTGCCCCAGCAGTTTGAGAGGCCACCTTTGTCATATGCTAAATTTTCCAAAGTTTCTGGATCTATTTCAGGGCTTCTTATCCTATTACATTAGCTTATCTATTCACACACCTGTACCCACACTGCTTCAGTTTTGGAGGCTTTCTAGTAATTTAATTCTCAGGTGAGCCATATATCCCTTATAGCTCTACTTTTTATTATTTTTTTAGTTCTAACTTATGTTTCCATTTTAATTGAAATATCAACATGAAGTCTCAGGAAAAAATTATTTTTACTGTGATCACATGTCTATAAATACTTTTGAGAGGTACATTTTGGTGATATTGAGACTTTAAATACAATAATAAAGGATGTTTTAAATTTAAATGTGAGGCCGGCGCCGTGGCTCAATAGGTTAATCTTCCACCTTGCGGCGCCGGCACACCGGGTTCTAGTCCCGGTCAGGGCGCCGGATTCTGTCCCGGTTGCCCCTCTTCCAGGCCAGCTCTCTGCTATGGCCAGGGAGTGCAGTGGAGGATGGCCCAGGTGCTTGGGCCCTGCACCCCATGGGAGACCAGGAAAAGCACCTGGATCCTGGCTCCTGCCATCGGATCAGCGCGGTGCGCCGGCTGCAGCGGCGGCCATTGGAGGGTGAACCAACGGCAAAGGAAAACCTTTCTCTCTCTGTCTCTCTCTCTCACTGTCCACTCTGCCTGTCAAAAATTAAAAAAAAAAAAAAAAAAAAAAAAAAAAAAAAAAATTTAAATGTGTACAACTGAGGCTTAATGCTATAACGAGTACTCAAACAGTATATTTCACTTTGTGTTTCTATGGGGGTGCAAACGATTGAAATCTTTACTTAATGTACACTAAACTGATCTTCTGTAAAAAAAAAAAAAAAAAAAAAAAGAAATTATCAATTCCCAACTTGACTCTCACTGGGATTAAACATGACAATAGGTCTGATCTGATTTCATCATCATTTAAAAAAAATCATCTATTATTTTTCACTTTATGTTTCTGTGTGGGAGCAAACTGTTGAAATCCTTACTTAAGGTATACTAAGCTGATCTTCTGTATATTAAGATAATCGAAAATGAATCTTGATGTGAATGGAAGGGGAGAGGGAGTGGGAAAGGGGAGGGTTGTGGGTGGGAGGGACGGTATGGGGGGGGGAGCCATTGTAACCCATGAGTCGTACTTTGGAAATTTATATTCATTAAATAAAAGATAAAAAAAAATTTAAATGTGTACATATCTATAATTTTAAGGGTGTTTTCTTATTTTTTTCAAAAATATATTTTAAAGTTAACTGGTGAACTTCTTTTCTGAGTTTCTTCATTGTTACTACTGTGAAGTTCGTTTTCTCTTGTTTAATCTGCCAATTAATTTACTCTAAAAATAAAATTATTTTTGCATTCTAATTTTACATACTACATTGTCTAATTACTATTCGAGTTACTTTTATCATTGATTCTCTAGGCATATCTAGGTAGGTTATTGTGGTATTTACAAATAGAAAGTTTTTATTTCTTCCTTTCTCATGTCTAATTGCATTGGCTAACACCTTCAGTACAATGTTAACCAGTACTGCAGTACTGTATATTAAGCATTCTTGCCTTGTTCTTGAGCTTAAATGAGGGGCATACATGTGTGTAAGGAAGTATCCAGCTATTCTTGCTTATCAAGCATTTTAAATTATATGTTGGGGATGGCACTGTGGCACAGTTGGTTAAGCTGCTGTCTGTAGTGCCAGCATGCCATAAAGGTACTGGTTCTAGTCCTGGCTGCACTGCTTCCAATCTAGCCCTCAGCTAATGTGCCTGGGAAAGCAGCAGAAGTTGACTCGAATTCTTGGGCTCCTGCACCCACATGGAGAGCCAGATGAAGCTCCTGGCTCCTGGCTTCAGCCTGTCCCAACCCCAGCTATTGTGCTGATGTGGTCATTTGAGGAATGAAACAGATCTCTATCTGTCTCTTCTCTCTGTCTGTCTCTCTCTAACTCTGACTTTCAAATAAGTACATATATCTTAAATAAATATAAATATAAATATCTATCTATCTATCTATCTATCTATCTATCTATGTGTTTATTTCAAAAGGCAGAGTGATAGGGAGAAAGAAAGAGACAAAGATCTTCCATCTGCTGATTCCTTCCTGATTGCTGCAATGGCCAGGGCTGGTACAGGCTGGAGCCACAGCCCAGGACTCCATCTAATTCTTCCATGTGGGGGGCACGGGCCCACGTACTTGGGCCATCTACTGCTGCTTTCCCAGGCTCATTAGCAGGAAGGTGGATCAGGAGCAGAGCAGCCAGGACTGAAACCCATGCTCTGATATGGGATGCTGACAATGTAGGCTGTAGCTTAACCTGCTATGCAATGCCAGCCCGTGTATCAGGCAGTTTTATTAGAAATGAGTGTTGAATCTTGTCAAAGACCTTTTCACAACCAATTAAACATTTAATTTCTGATGTTTTTGGTAAGGTTTAGAATTTCCATTACTTTTTTTACATTTTCCCTATGTTTTCTGAAATTTACATCTCTGTATACATTTGTCTTTTCCTGTTTCATGTTGACCGTGGGTTTAGATCCCCAAATCTCACTGAGTCAGTTTCTGTTTACTTTGTTCTTAGACATGAGTAATATTTTCATATTGATTTGTTAATATGCAAGAATTTTTGCTTGACTGTGAGTCATATTTGTATGTTTCATTGCTAATGTGCCAGATACTACTGTGACACCACGAGGAGAGTGGATTTTGTTTTTTTCCCTCTGAAGAGTGTTTGGGGGCTGTTCTAACAGGCAGTTAAATCTCAGATCACCATGATCTGCAGGCTTGGTTTTAGGTTGTTCGAGTGAAGAAAGATTAACCTTTGTTCTAAGGAACATCTCTTAGTTATGGAATGTGGTTTTTATTGCTCAAATAGACAGAGGTTGTACAGAATGACTAAGCTACTTACCAAACCTTTCTGACTTTGTGGACAGTTGTGGAAGTTTCTGGACAGCCAATTTGGTCTTCCATATGGTTTTATTAAATTTTAAATTTTTCTGGGCTGTTTGTAGTCTTTCTTTGCAAATATGTAGCCAGGAGTAAGCCACACATTATTCTGTTTAACTTAAAGTAAACAAATTTTACGTAATTCATATATACAGATTTCTGAATAGTGATACTTCCCTCCCTGCCCTCCCTCCAGTTTGCACCCACACAGAAACATACGGTGTTTGTCTTTTTGGGGACTGGCTTGTTTCACTAAGTGTAACGGTTTCCAGTTGTATGCATTTTGTTGCAAAAGACAAGATTTCATTCTTTTTAATGACTGAATAGTATTCCATATATATATTCATATATATAGATATGGATATATATATATCCCACATTTTCTTTATCCAGTCATCATTTGATGGACGTCTGGGTTGCTTCCATATCACAACTATTGTGAATTGAGCTGCAATAAACATGAAGGTGCAAGTTAACACTTTCTTATGCTGATTTGATTTCGCTTAGGTAAATTCCTAGGAGTGGGATAGCTGGGTGATATTGTAGATCTATTTTCAGATCCTGAGGATTCTCCAAATTGTCTTCCACAGTGGCTGTACTAGTTTATAGTGTACCTTTTGCCTACATCTTTGCCAGCATTTATTGTTTGTTGATTTCTATATGAGGGCCATTCTAACTGGGGTGAGATGAAACCTCATTGTGGTTTTGATTTTCATTTCCCTGGTTAGTGATCCTGAGCATTTTTCCTAGGTTCTGTTGGCCATTTGAATTTCCCCTTTTGCAAACTGTCAGTTTGGGGTTGGTGCTGTGATGCAGCAGGTTAACACCCTGACCTGAAGAACCAGCATCCCATAAGGGCACTGGTTCGAGACCTTGCTGCTCCACTTCCGATCCAGCACTCTGCTTTGGCCTGGGAAAGAAGTAGAAGATGGCCCAAATCCTTGGGTCCCTGTACCTGTGTGAAAGGCCTGGAGGAAGCTCCTGGCTTCTGGCTTTGGATCAGTGCAGCTTTGGCCATTACGGCCAACTGGGGAGTAAACCAACAGTTGGAAGACCTGTTTCTCTCTCTGCCTCTCCTCTCTCTGTGTAACTCTGACTTTCAAATAAATAAATAAATCTTTTGGAAAAAAAAAAACCCGCCAGTTCAAGTCCTTTACCATTTCTTAACTGGATTGTTTGTTTTGCTGTTGTTGAGTTTCATGAGCTTTTTATAGATTTTGGATATTAATCGTTTCAGTTGCATAGTTTGGAAATATTTTCTCCCATTTTGTCACTTCTTTTTCACTTTGGTGAGTGTTTCTTTTGCAATGCCAAAGCTTCTCAGCTTGTCTATGTTTGCCTATACTTCAGAGTCTTTTCCAAGAAGTCTCTGCTATGCCAGTGTCTTACAGAATTTCCCCAATGTTCTCCTTCAGTAATTTGATGGTATTAGGTCATAGGTTTAGATCCTTGATCCATTTTGAGTTGATTTTTGTATAAGGTGTAAGGTAGGGGTCTTGTTTCATACTTCCTCATACAGAGATCCAGTTTTTCAAGCAACAGTTGTTGAAGAGACTGTCCTTTCTCCAGGTATTGATTTTACCTTGGTTATGAAAGATTAGTTGTAGATGCATGGATTGATTTCTGGAGTTTCTATTCTGTTCCATTGGTCTACATGTATATTTTTGTACCATTATCTGGCTGTTTAGATTATAACTGCCCTGTAGTATGTCTTGAAATCTGGAATTGTAATGCCTCTAGCTTTGCTTTTTTGTTATTTTAGATTGCTTCAGTCATTCAAGAATCTTTTGTTTCCATATGAATTTTAGCACCTTTTTTCTGTATCTGAGAATAATTTCACTGGATTTCTGATTAGGATCTCATTGCTTTAGGTAATATGGATATTTTGATGATATTAATTGTTCCAATCCTTGAGCATGGCAAATTTTTCCAATATTTATGTCTACTTATATTTCTTTCTTTAATGTTTTGTAATTATTATTGTAGAGATCTTTGACTTCCTTGGTTAAATTTATTCTAAGGTATAATATTCTTTATAGCTATTGTGAATGGGTTTGATCTTAGAAGTTCTTTCTCAGTTATTACATTGTGTGTATATACAAAGGCTATTTTTTGTGTGTTAATTTTATGTCCTACTATGTTACCAATTTCTTTTTTGAGTTCAATAGTCACTTAGTGGAATCTTTTCATTCCCCTATATATTGAATCATGTCATCTGCAAATAGGGGTAATTTGACTTATTCCTTTTAATTTGTGCCCTTTTTCTTGCCTAATCGATCTATCTAAAACTAGGATTGTACTGAATAACAATGGTGAAAGGAATTACTACAAACAGTTATATGCTAACAAATTGGAAAATATAGAAGAGTGGGTAGATTCCTGGACACATACAGTCTACCAAAATTGAGTTATGAAGACAGAAAACCTAAACAGAAAAATAACCAAGATGCAGATTTACAGTAATAAAGACCTTCCCAAGAAAGAGAACTGCAGGGCAGGATGGCTTCACTGCTGAATTCTACCAGACTTTTAAAGAACTAATTCCAGTTCTTCTGAAGCTATTCAAACTAATTGAAAGGAAGGGAGTCCTCCCAAACTCTTTCAATGAGGCCAGCATCAGCTTAATTCCAAAACTAGAAAATGTACAACAAAGAAAGAATACTATAGACCAATATCCCTGACGAATATAGATGTAATAGTTCTTTTTTTTTTTTAATTTGACAGGTAGAGTTATAGACAGTGAGAGAGAGGGAGACAGAGAGAAAGGTCTTCCTTCTGTTGGTTCACTCCTCAAATGGCCGCTACGGCCGGTGCTGTGTCAATCCGAAAGCAGAAGCCTGGTGGTTCCTCCTGCTCTCCCATGCAGGTGCAGGAGCCCAAATACGTGGGACATCTTCCACTGCCTTCCCGGGCCACAGCAGAGAGCTGGACTGGAAGAGGAGCAACCAGGACTAGAACCTGGCACCCACATGGGATGCCGGCACCACAGGCATTAACCAAGTGAGCCACGGTGCTGGCCCCAGATGTAATAATTCTTAACAAAATACTAACTAATTGAATCCAACAGCACATCTGAAAGATCATTTACCCAGACCAAATGGTATGTATCCCTAGTATTCAGGCATATTTCAACATACACAAATCAATAATGTGATAAATTACATTAACAAAATGAAGAATTAAAACCATATGACTATCTCAGTAGATGCCAAGAAATCTTTTGATAAAATCTAACTTCCTTTCATGATGATAACCTTAACCAAATTGGGCACAGCAGGAACCTTCCTCAACGTAACCAAAGCCATTTATGACAAACCCACAAACAGCATCTTATTGAATGGGGAAAAGTTGGAAGCATTTCCACTAAGATCCAGAACCAGACAAGGACAGTCGAACATTCTGAGAGAAAATTTTACACAGTTATTGGGACTCTATGCTATATACCGCCCCCCCCCCCCCCAATAAGGAGTTTCTTCCTTGATTTAAAGTTGTTTCTTGTTTGTTTATTTGGCAAACAGAGACTCTGACATCTGAGTCTTCAGTCTGTTAGGACTCCCACTTTCTGCTTGAGTTCTAGCCCTTTTAGGGGAGGAAAGGATGGTGTGCTCAGAAGGAAAGCTGTGTACATGTGAATCTTCCAGTTTACTTCCAGAGACGGGTCCTTCCTTCCTAGTTTGTTTACTATTGATCACTCCCAGAACAAAATATACTGAAAACTGTTTTCTGGGAAGTTTTTAGTGCTATTGGCAAGAAGTTGAGTCTGAAGTAATGAATGCTATTACTTGAGTCTAGAAGTTCAGAATGAAGATTTTCTCAGTGGAAATAATTCCAAAGTATCTGTTCTTTCCATTTCACCATGCCATTCTACTGTGATTGTGGGACTTTTTAGTAGTAAGAAATGAGTTTTACCATTTTCTATTCACTGTTCAAGGCTGACGTGCTGAAAGGTATCTGATGATCTCCTTGGGGTGTGTGAAAGAGCTCATAGCTATTTTTCAAATAAATTAATAGATTAGAAGAGCAACATTGACTATTTTGTAATGTACTGTCAGTCTCAGGGGCTCCAGGGTGAGTTTTCTGACTTGGTGAACCTGTCTGCTGCTCTCTTGCTGTTTTTGTGTAGAATTGGGTACCAAACAGCCCTATCTTTGCCCATTTCTGAAAGAGTTAATGATGTTCATTATTGAATCCCAAACTAGTTTCAAAATATTAGATACTGAGAGTTTCCACTTGCTCCTCCACCTCATCTGACAGTCCTTAGATTTGTAAAATTAATTTGAATATTTGAAAAATATGATACATTGATTGGAAAGCACTCACTTCATAAAATGATTTTTTAGCTTTTTTTCAAATAACTCAGTGTATTTATCCCAGAAGCAAAACATCAGACTAATTTATGATTTTTTTGTATTATTTTAAGTGGAAAACCTGTAAACAATTTTGGCAGTTGTCTAAGTATTTCATATCAGTGGTGAAGAGCTGCTTCTATCATCTGTAACACCAAGTCATGAATTATGAGTCACAGAATAGGGAAATTTTAAGGAGTGATCTATTTTAAGAGAGCTCAGTATTTGGAAATTTGACTATTGCTTGTTAAGTTTGAGGATGGCTATTTACTTTATGAAGCATTATCTCCTTAATGTTGCATTTTTCATAAGTGATCTTATGGTTTATTAAAATATACTTGAAAAGAATTTTGATTTGCTGAAATTTTGCCCAGGGTTTCAGGGGAGAGCCTAGGTTTACTACAGTCTGTAATAATGTATCTATTCTGAATAACAGATCATGTCAAAGAGGAGCCGACCCCATGTCCCCAGTGAACCACAACAATGTCTTATGCTGCAAACGTGTTAATATTCTTTCATATCATTAAAATTAATAATTTTATCTGTAATTGTTCAGCTAGCCATAATCTGATGTCTCCCAGGTCATTTTATTCCCTATTGCTGTTAATGTTTAAGTGATATTTGCATTTTGTACTATGGAGCAAAATACTATATTATCACTAATAAGTGGTATCTTATTCAAATTTGTTTCAGGAGCTCAGTGTTGATATGTAGAGGCAGAATAAACTAATCACACAGTGAATAGTTGAAAGAAAGGGATTCAGAAAACATAGTAATTAGGGTGTTAGCCAATAATGCCTTGGACCAGTATCATTCTTGAAGAAATTCAAAGGAAGACTATTTGAGATAATTAAATTAAGCAAAATTAAAGAATATCAAGTCACAGTTAGTAACTGAATGAAAATGGCTATGGTAAAGTGGTACAGGGGAGGTAATTTTGGAGGAAAAATGGCTGTTGAATAAGAAGTAGGACATCTGATGGGAAATACAATTTAAGATAAAAGCTTATAGTTTGGGGACGTGGCCAGGGATGGAAATGCCTATTTGGGATTCATTCTCAGAAGTGATAGATGGAATATTGGGAATGGATAAGACAGGATTAGCCATCATCTGTAATAGAGCAGATGAGGTTATGCTAATTCTGTGGCACCAATTTATAGAAAGATTCTGTCCTAAAGTGCTTTAGTATGACTTATATCCTTGCAAACGTTTCTGTATTAGAAATAGCCTCTTTTTCTAGCAGTTTGCAACTCATGTATATTAACCATAGAATAGTCTTTCAAATTTAAAAAGGAAAAAATAATCCCTTGGGTTTTCTCTGCTGCTTGCTTATTAGCATGTGGTAGAAACACATGAACAGAGTGTTAAGCAGATTTAATATCAGAGCTTTGATGGATGCAAGGACTGTCTGGTGAATTGCTCAGTCATAGTATTTTTTCTCTATTTCTATTCCTCATTGTTTCACCTACTTGAAATAGGGAGCTCTTACCTTTTTCTATAACAGCTCTTCTGTCATGTGACCATTTATGAGTAGGAGACAAAATTGGGAGTAAATTATTGAGTATGTCTTGTACTCAAGGGGAGGATTACCTGAGCCTGTGAATGAATGCTTCTGGAAGCCATTTTTGAGACCATCTATTGCCTACTCTACTTAGGTTTTCACAGCTTTGACGTTTGTAAGAACTGAGTTCTGACTGACTCCCTTTAAATAGGTCATGATTTCTCGTTCAGAGCTTGAACAAATTTATCATCCCTGCTAGGATTCTGTACACAATTGTGCTTTTGATCTCTGTTTAATGTCATTGTCACTATATTTTTTGTAGAAATATTTGTTTCAATGTTCCAACTTCTTCCCTTTTCTGCCTGTGGAGTCACAATAATCACAGGAAGTCAAAATATTAAACGTGAAAGGGACTAAATGTACTAACACCAGCTGTATTATATGGACCATTCCAATTTTTTGAAACTTCTCTAGAGTATTTTCAAATTTTGACCCAAAGCTTATTACCATAGGTACTTTAATTATTTAGAAGCTGTTTAAGAAAACTTTCTAGAAAATATGACATAAAATTTATCATATTTAGAACCATCGACTTAATTTGTTTTGCTACATAAAGCTTCTACTTTATGCACACATTTTAAACTCTAAATGTGTTATTAATTAGGAGCTTTTAAGACTGCACTAGTCTTCTAAAAGTTACAAAATTATACATGAATGCTTAATGATGGGAAGTAAGGTGTCATGAAATTGTGCACTAAAATAAAATATCCAAATAAATTGGTGATGAAGGGGGAATAACATAGTATCCTCTGTACCCTGATTTCACATTTTATGGTTCACCATTAATCAACTTAATAATAAGTACATTTGGGGGTAGGCCAGGAGAGACAAGAACAGGCTGGGTGGATATTTTCAGTGATCTGAAGATAAACAAGGGGTGATAATCATTGCTATAGTAACCCACATGAATGCAGCCCATCTTCCTCTTCAAAGCACACTGTTCACAGAAACTATCCTCTTTGAACTCGAACCTCACCACAATAAAGCAGGTATTAGCAAAGTCAACACCTGGCCATGGCAGCATGTAGGGCACAGAGAGGTGGCATAGGTGGAATCTCAGAAAACACAGGGAAGCCAAATCGGCATCAAAGCATTAAGGTCTGAGGGACCACGCAGAGTGAGGACACACACTAGCATATTCCAGCAGAAATCTAGAAAGACTCAGAGTGTCTGTTAGGGTAGACTAAGTTTAAAAGATTATGTACTGTGGCCAGCATTGTGGCACAGTGGGGTAAGCCACCCCTTGAAGCACTGGCATCTCATACCAGAATGCCAGTTCAAGTCCCAGCTGCTCTACTTCTGATCCAGCTTCCTGTTGATGTACTTGGAAGGGCATTCAGCCAAAACTCACTGATATGGACATTTGGGAAGTGAACTAGTGGACGGAAGATTTCTCTCTCTATTTCTCTGTTGCTCCCTCTCTCTGTCACTCTGCCTTTTAAATAATAAAGTAAATCTTAAAAATTTCAAAAGTAGGTTCTTAAAAATATGAGCTTATTTATTTTCATAAAATGCCATTTCTAGCTCAGTTGCCACACTGTGTAAGATTTTACTAGAGCAATGAAATCAGCAAAAAGTGAAAATCACTGATACAGACTCGTTTTCTTTTGGGTTGAATAGAGAGACTTTAGCCCAGGGTATTTGCAGGAAAAGTTTTATTGTTTTTAATTAAAATTATAAAATAGCTAGTTAGAATAAAAGCTTGCTTTTCTATAGTAGCTCTAAATCATATTTAAAACTCAGAGTTGCAGGGCTTGCACTGTGGCATAGCGGGTAGAGCTGCCGCTTGCAGTGCTGGCATCCCATGTGGGTGCTGGCTTGAGACCCAGCTGTTTCATTTCCAGTCCAGCTCTCTGCTATGACCTGGGAAAGCCCAAGTCCTTGGGCCCCTGCATCCATGTGGGAGACTTGGAAGAAGCTCTTGGCTTCTGGCTTCTCATCAGCCCAGCTCCAGCAGTTGCAGCCATTTGGGAAGTGAACCAGTGAATGATTCTCTCTCTCTCTCTCTCTGCCTCTCTGCCTCTCTGCCTCTCTGCCTCTGCCTTTCTGTATCTCTATCTTTCAAATAAATAAGTCTGTAAAAATAATTTAAAACTTGGAGATGCAGCAGATTTAGAAGTTTTTTTTTAAGATTTGAATATGCATAGTAGTTTTTTTAGTTAAGGGATTATCACTTATCCACATGTTTGATTTTGCTATTTGACCAGCATATTCATGGAACCAGAATTTTCTATTCGTTAGCCATAGGATGTTAGAGAGTTTATTTTATAAATACTATGTACAGTAATCTATATAAATATTTAGTTGATATTTTTAGCATTATTTTTAGGATATAACTGATAAGAATACAAAAAATATGCTCAATAAATACTGAGGCTCTTTTTGTTAGAACGCAGTAGAAGATAGACTGCACCAGAAAATAAAATATATGCCAAGGATCTTCAAAGATTTAATGGAAAATGCATATTATGAAAAAACTACGTATGAATTTCAAAAAGTTTTGTTTCAATATAAATTTTTCTTTTAATTCTGTTTCTCCATGAACTTTTTGAGGTCCTGTCATATATTCTCTGAAAAATATATGTGGAATATAGTGGAGAATTGATGCAGTCCTGTGTAGTAATTATGGTAGGAAATCAAATATTCTTTTGGATTTGGCCATTTGTTATAGATCTGTATTATAATCCAGATTAACATAAAGGATATTTATTATTCATGAGGCAAAATTTATATGTAACTAGTTTCTTATTTGATCATTAATGAAAATTTTCTTATGATTTTTTTCACACATAGTTTTAAGAGTTCACAATACTTTTGGATATGAGTTTCTGTTGTATGATACTGATTTTCTCAAGAAATTTTATAAATTCATCTGAAATTTTACCTCATCTACAGTTGATTTACTTACTTACCTAATTGATAAATTTTATGTGTTCTACAGCTGATTTATTTATAAATTCATTCAAAATTTTACCTCATCTACAATTTGTTTACTTAAATATTTATTTGAAAGGCAGAGAGACAGAGAATGAGGTCTCATATCTGCTGGTTCACTCTCCAGTTGGCCTCAAAAGCTGGGGCGAGACCAGCTGAAGCCAAGATTCTGGAACTCCATGCTGGTCTGCCATGTGGGTGGCAAGGGTCCAAGCACTTGAACCATCTGCTGCTGCTGTCCCAGGCACTGCAGCAGGGAGCTGGATTGGAAGTGTAGCAGCTGACTGGAACAGTGCAGGATGCTGGCTTTGCAGGCGGCAGATTAACCTGCACAAAAATGCTGACCCTTTCAGGATGGTGGTTGTTTTTGGCCCTGGATTATGCTTCTGTGGAATGGTCTTCCTACTTTTTATTTATTGAATATTATGATTAGTGACTAATTAACTCTGTGAATATAGAGTGGATTGAAGTTATGTCTTTGCAAAAACTGATGAAGAGAGGGGAGGGAGAGGGAAAGGGAAGAGCAGAGGAGGGAGGGAAGTGTTGTAGGCTTTCTTGGAACTGTATACTTCTAGAGTGTGTAAAATCTGTTCTCTTTATTAATTTTTTCAAATGCTGACCCTAGGGTTATTTTATTGCAGTTTTATTAACACAAATGTAACAATATTTTTGTGGTAATCTTTAAAATAATTTTTAATGTACTGTAAAATGAAATTATAGAAGCTACTTTGAAGTTCTAACTTGTTGTCTTAATTTTGTAAGTGAAAAACTGAAGTTTCAAGAGATGAGGTCACTTTTCTAAGACCTTATGGTTATTTAAAGATGGATGCAGCCTTTTTCCTGAGTTGTAGGCAAGGCTTTTAGGAAGCAAGGAGACTTTTCTTGGTCATGTCAGCATCTGTCAGTTTTCTCCACACCTGAGCCAGGAAAGGTTATGGCTGCCATGTGCCTCTAGGAGGTTCCATGGGCTCTGCATCCCATTACCTGCTTCAGTTTTTCTAAGCATCATTCATATCTTTGCATCTTACCCTACTGCTCCCCAGAAGTCAGATTCCAACCATTTCTTTTAGAGTGGGCAGTCTGCCCAAATAGGCTGTCTACTGCATCCTTTGGGGAAGCCTCTCACCAACACTGCAGTGTCTAGGATGCTGCACTGTGTGCAGTATGCAACTTGCACAGTCACCCAATGGTGTCATCCATTTGCCTGTTAGGATGAACCTTTGGAATGATTTCTAGGATTCTCATACTTCCCCTTTATATCCTTGTCTCCACTGCAACCTTTAGCACATGCTTTAGTATTAGCCTTCAATATATCCATCACCTTCTGTTTCTCTATAGCATAGTGAGAATTTAATTGTTCACTGTTAGAAAAATATTAGTAATAATTCTAATATTTCAGGTATACTGTGATCATCAATACCATAGATGCAAGTGGATGGCTGACATTCAATTAATAATACTAATTATTGTTTTATTTATTTATTTGAATGTCAGAGTTACACAGAAAGAGAAGGAGAGGCAGAGAGAGAGAGAGAGAGAGGTCTTCCATCCACTGGTTCACTCCCCAGTTGGCCACAGTGGCCAGAGCTCAGCCGATCCAAAGCCAGGAGCTCCTTCCAGGTTTCACATGTAGGTGCAGGGGCCCAATGACTTGGGCCATCTTGTACCGCTTTCCCAGGACATAGCAGAGAACTGAATCAGAAATGGAGCAAACCGGCAAATGGACTCAAACCGGCACCCATAAGGGATGCTGGCACTGCAGGTGGTGGCTTTACTTGCTACTCCACAGTACCCACCCCTCATTATTACTTTTTAATGCAAATGATTAGTATAAGGTTCTGAGATTCAGCAATGTCATTTGTGAATCTATACAATGATTATTAAAAGTATTCTTTTCTCATTAAAGCAAGTCCCACACAGAATAGAAAACTTTGTTACTCTAATTGAGTTACTGTGTTTTTGAAGGTAATTAAGCTATTTAAACTATATAAAAATCTGCAACATTTTTCACAAATCCAGATAGAAATTTCTGCTTTAATTAGTGAAGATTTGTGAGGTGTTTCTGTGTGTGATCTGGCAGCCAAGAGAATCGCCTGCGTGAAGGAGGCAGTAGGACTGTGCCTAAGGACTGTGTATTTTGGATTCTATGTTGAGCAGCATGCTACAGCTGCTACCAGACTGTGATTTCTAGTGGGTTGGTTTTCTTGTATTATCTTCCAAATTTTGTTCCTTTTTTCTCCTCCCACTTACTTATTGCTGGTCTGCCAATTTACATCACACAAGTCCTTCACAATAAAACTCAAAATATGCTTCTAAGACATTTTCTGTATTTATTTTTATAAAGGTCCTTGACTTCTTATGTTTGAGTTATTGGATGTTTTGTACATAGTAGGTGCATAGGAATCTTCCTAGAGTAGAGTTTGGAAGCCATAATGCATGTTTTCATCTCATTACAGGGAGATGATACTCTGAAATTCTGGGTGTATACATATGTATTTTTTTTCCTCAGGCTGAAGAATGCAGAAGAGTATAGAAGACTACTCGATGATCTAGAAATAATAATTTTGACTCTAGATAAGGCACATATTGATTCAACTTTATACTTGCATATCATTTTGATTATCTGTAGTTTTCAAATCCTTTATAGACCTTCAATGCCGCTTACCCCTTTACTTGATTGCATTCCACGCCCCAGTTTACAAAAAGGACAGAGTTCATCCTGCTGAAGCAATATCTTCTAATTGAAGTTCAACCCCCTTCATCCGTTTGCTGGGTATCTAAGACAACCTCAGCTATATGGCTTTGAGATTCTCTAGACCCATTAGTTGGTCAATAGAAATACTGAAGAATCATGAGATGGTTGAACTATATTTTGTCTGTTTATTATATGCTAGAACCATCTTAGATAGTGTATAAAACTCAGAAAATTATAAGATCTCATCCCTTCTCTCCAGATGTCAACTTGAGAGATGAAATAAACATATGAGGTGAGAGTGAACAATTGAAGCATGTGCTAATTTGGTGGAGCTACATTGCTTTTCTGGGGGTTGTTGCTATTGGTGGGGTTTATATGTGTCACAAAGCCCAGGTTAACAAGTAAAAGCTAACATTTATTCAATGATGTTAGGCTATTTATTTATTTATTTAGCTTCATCCCATCTCATTGTCACAACAGCTTTATTGCCACCTCTTTTTTTTTTTTTTTTTTTTTTTTGACAGGCAGAGTGGACAGTGAGAGAGACAGAGAGAAAGGTCTTCCTTTGCCACCTCTCTTTTTATAATACAAGAAACTGAGGCTCAAATTTGAAGTTCTGTACTCAAAAAAAAATTCGAGTCCCATTAATTCTATGCCCTCAATTATTATTATTCCCTGCTGACATTCACAGTTGTCCATATGTGAGTATGGAAGATCTTGGCCTCGGGTTCTTGGTTATAAGGTTGAGTTTTGTTGTTTTGGTTTTCGTTTTTTGACAGCAGTGAGGGTAGAATTTAAAATACAAATAAGACTTCTGTTGTAATGCAATGTATGAGACATAGAACATAGTGAGTCAGATTTATATTTTTAAATAGTTTCCATATACATGCCATAAGTATCTATTTTTTTTTTTTTTGAAAGGCAGAGTGGACAGAGAGAGAGAGAGACAGAGAGAAAGGTCTTCCTTTGCCATTGATTCACCCTCCAATGGCCACCACAGCCAGAGTGGTGCGGCTGACGCACCGCACTGATCTGAAGGCAGGAGCCAGGTGTTTCTCCTGGTCTCCCATGGGGTGCAGGGCCCAAGCACTTGGGCCATCCTCCACTGCCCTCCCGGGCCACAGCAGAGAGCTGGCCTGGAAAAGGGGCAACCGGGACCGGCGCCCCGACTGGGACTAGAACCCGGTGTGCCGGCGCCGCAAGGCAGAGGATTAGCCTATTGAGCCACGGCGCCAGCAGTATCTATTTCTGTAAGCTAGAGTGTTACCAACCCTACCAAAGTGTGAAGAAATCTACCAAAAGATACTATATGGCTTGTTCTGTGCTACAGGGCTAGAAAAGAGCAGCGAATAACACTTAGTCCTCCAGGCCCTTTTCTATTAATTTTTTTTTCAGAATTTGAAAAAATAGTAAAAACTTGGCATGTCTTTTGTGGGCTGCCTGAATACATTTATTAATAGCAAATTTTGAAATCTATAACAAAAATCTGTCCTTGTCCAAGGAATGTTTAATTATAATCTAACATTATTTAGCTGTACACAGAGGACTTGATACATTTAAATACTTACCTTTCACATTGTAGTAATCATTTAAATGCCCTGGAGTTAAACTTGAACTCCTTAATTGTTGGGTCATATTTTACTCCAATAGCAATTGTGGAGGAACTCATATGTGCTTGTATGACCCCTAGTAGCAGTTACATACACAATAATAGGGATAGGAAGCCTTTGGACCATTGTGGTCAATCAGATCTGGAGTGTTCCCTGATTAGTAAATATCCCCTACCCCCACCTTAGGATTTCAGAGAGACCATGCCTCAGTCATGTGATGAGATCTTGGTTATTATATCCCCCACCTCATGGGAAGGGCGATGGAGAGGAAAAAATGAGGACAAAACGTGAGGTGACCTTGTTGGATACCTTAGTGAGAAACTGAGGCCCTCTGAGCTTTCTGGGACATGGCAAAGAGGAAAGGGAAGTCAGAATACAGACCAGGATTGAGGAGCCTTTGACTCCTTCATTCTGGCCATTGGGAGTATTTTTCATCTAAATGAAATATCATTTATTTGGTCAGTGCCATCTGTAGTCATTCCTGCTCTGTTGGAAATCCAAAAGCCAGCCTGTCTTCCAACTGGATCCCACCCAGCTGTGTGGAGGGGCAGCCAGGACAGCTTCAGGGTAGACAAACTGGTGTCTTGATGGGCTGCTATTCCTGTTGTGCTTAGTGTTGAGGACCACGCATAGCGGACATTCACACAGCCATCTCTAAGACATCTTTTTTTTGTAAGCAGGCAAGGTGTAATGATTAATACATTAAAACGGTTTTGAAACATTGATAGGACCTCTCAGGGAGGTGTTAGCAAGTGCAGATGGCTTCAGAAGTAGCGGGGACTTCTGAAGGGAATTCAGATGTTGTTGAAGGGATAAAAGAAGAGTTGAGGGAGTCCAAGAACAGTGTGTGTTTTGCTCCAGACACGAAAAAGTAAAAACCAGACATTATTTCAGCCTTTGAAAATGTTGGTTTATTCACTGAATCATTTTTGGTTGGATTTTGTTTTATGCTGCTCCATCTGTACACAATGCTAATCCGATAGTTCATATCTACCCAGTGAATTTTTTTTTGGCTTTCAGTGTGACAAACTGCATGTAAGAGCCTTTTCTACATCCCTGGGAAGCCACTACTTCTCCTAAGGAGGGGACATACCTGGGGAGAAAAGAGTGGATGGTGTGGCTGATCAGACAGCCTGTTTCAGCATAATAGATTATTAGATGTCCCCAGAAATACAACTCAACTCTCATCAATAATATTTTGATCCACATAACAATCAAGCTAAATTTTAACTTGATGTCAGAACTTCAGCAGTTGTGTAATGAAAGCTAAGACATTCACCCTTAAGCCAACAAGAATGCAAATGGTGTGGTACAAGGAAGAAGGAGGAGCAGCTTAACTCCAAACAGTAGATCTAATTAACTTGTCTAACTTAGAGCCAGCAAACTAGTTTGAAATACTGCTTGCAGAAAATTTTTTTTAATTTGGTGGATTTGTTGTATCATGAGACACTGAAACGTTTGAACAAATCAATATCTGGGCAGTGCAGAAGCTGCTTTCTCTGCTTCTTTGGGTTACTAGAGCAATTCGTCAGTAGATTAAAAAAAATAACATTTCCCATTGCTTGTCTTTCCAAAGGCATGTGCTAGTACAGCACAAACTTCTCTTGTCAAATGCAACTAGTCTAGAATCCAAACATCACACATAACACTTCACCCATTCCCAACGTGGCCCTGTGCATTTGTGTATGATGTTTGGAGCATCTGGAGGAGTGTGAATAGTATCAGGAAGCAGAGGGAGGAGGAAACAGCATTTAGTGCCTAGTTGGAAGGAGATCAGTCAAAGTGGTGCAGGGCAAACCTGAACATACCATGGGTAATAACCCAAACATCATTGATGTTCTCAAATAGGAACATCTGGTGGACAACCATGATAGTGTGTTCATCAGCTGTAAGCTGGTCCACCATGGTGATGATGCAGCTATGTGGCATGGGCTAATGTCCTGTGCTGTAATGCTGTGCTGAATTTTCTGCAAGGGAAAGCTAGACAACTTCTCCACAGTGGTTGCTTTCCCTTGGAAGTGCTGTCCTTCCCACATAAGGCATGACACACCAATGTAAATTTAGCCTTGTTGGGTTCTGTCATTATCAAATAACTGGTATTAAATGTTGAATAAAGCTGGATCTAATCTCCCAAATTAGCTTGTGTCCTACTCTGAAGCATCATCTGGCCTTGTTGAGACTCAAGGGGGTGGCACAATGGCATCAGTGGTGGTGACAGCCCAGCTCTGTCTGCCGAGGAGTTTTCCGTAAGAGTAAACCTTCTGCAAATGCTGCACGTGATTGTCCATCCCAGGCAGCCTTCGCTAGACATAGTTCTGATGTCATCATTCTATGAAATATTTTTGTTAGAGGAAGAGGATGAATCTCACCAAATGCTTGTTCAGGGCCTGAATTCCCACAGTGACTGGGGCTGGGCCTGGCCACAGTGAGGTTGGGAGTTGAGAATTTAATCCAGGTCTCCTATGTGGATGGCAGGAACCCAATTACCTGAGCCACCACCACTGCCTTCCAGGGTTGGTATTAACAGGAAGTTGTCATCAGGAGGAGTTGAAGCCAGGAATTAAACCTAGGAACTCTGATTTGGAATGCAGGTATCTTAACCTCTTCCCGCAACATCCTTACCCCCGATGTCATCTTGACAGGTGAATTCATAACCCATGCCCTGTACATCTGTAACGAGTGGGAAGCTTGTTCTCTCCCACTGTATGCTGTTAATGGAATGAGAGCTTGGAAGCTACATCAGAACACTAGCTCTGTTTCTCATCTTCTGAGTTAGAGGATGTTATCAGAGGAGAATCTGGCCCTTTACCAGAGAGTGATAAGTATTTTTGGATGTGAGGAAAACCTAGATGTCAAAAGCTTCCCTGTGGCAAAGGGTATTTCTAAACTTTGCAAACTAATCAAGAACACTGAATGGCAATATCAATGAGAGTCAAGATTGCCAGTGTCTACTTCCTTTTATTGTAACTCAGCTAATGTTAGATTTTCTGTTTTGTTTATGTATTTATTCTAATACTAAAATTGCTATTTTATAGAAGTTGAATTGATGTTAAAATTGTATACAAGTGGAAAAAATAACTCATGCTTGAGGAGTCTGAGTCACATCTTATGCATATTCTTACTCATTCAGTTGACACTCAATGGCACATTCATGTTTAGCCAAGTAATTTATTTGATGTCTCAGATGCAAAGATGAATAAAATGCACATTACCTGCCCTCAAGAGCTCATGCTCTGCTAGATAACTACCTGTAAAACAGAGAACACATGATAACATCGCTAACCTGCCAGTCACCTGAAAAGCCTTTGTTTCCTCACTTAGAAATAGAAATGTTGTATGCAATGGTCTTTTCACTCTTCTCCATGTCTGATAATTCTTGATTCTTTCTGAATGGTTATCAATAAATGTTGTGGTTCTTAGGAATGTAGAATGTGGATGAAAGTGTCATTTTGTTAGTTCAGTCACTTACATATATTCTTTTTTTTTTTTTTTGACAGGCAGAGTGGACAGTGAGAGAGAGAGACAGAAAGGTCTTCCTTTTGCCATTGGTTCACCCTCCAATGGCTGCCACGGCTGGCACGCTGGGGCCAGTGCACTGCGCTGATCCAAAGGCAGGAGCCAAGTGCTTCTCCTGGTCTCCCATGGGGTGCAGGGCCCAAGCACTTGGGCCATCCTCCGCTGCCTTCCTGGGGCACAGCAGAGAGCTGTCCTGGAAGAGGGGCAACCGGGACAGAATCCGGTGCCCCGACCGGGACTAGAACCCGGTGTGCCGGTGCTGCTAGGTGGGGGATTAGCCTATTGAGCCACGGCACTGGCCTACTTACATATATTCTTCCTCAATTACCAAGCAATTGACCAACAATCGTAGAGTTCAACAGGCTCAGTGCTTGTGATTTAGGTTTCCCAAACTATGAAATCAAGATTCTTTATGATATGGGCAAGTGTTACTGAGTTACAGAAAATAAGTGAGATATATTGGCAATGTATATGACTTGATTAGAATCTATCCTTTAAAAAAATTCCTTATTTATTTTGAAAGAATGAAGAAATGCAGTGATTAGAGTTGTTAAAAAGACTATGGATTAAAAGGTTTTGGTTTCAGTCACAGACATCACTGTCCAATAGTTTCATCAGCAACCCAGACAGTCTAAAATCCCACAGGTGCTCCCCATTACCCTTTTTTTTTTTTTAAAGAATTTATGTATGTATTTGAAAGTCAGAGTTACACAGATAGGGGAAAGGCAGAGAGAGAGAGAGAGAGAGAGAGAGCGCCCAAACACTTGGGCCATACTGCACTGCATTTCCCAGGTCATTAGTAGGGAGTGAGATTGGAAGTGGAGCAGCTGGGACATGAAGGGTTGGGGGGGATCTTCCATCTACTGCTTTACTCCCTAGATGGCCACAAAGGCCAGCACTGGGCCAGGCTGAAACCAGCAGCCAGGAGCTTCATCTGGGTCTCCCATGTGGGTGGCAGGAGCCCAAACACTTGGGCCATACTGCACTGCATTTCCCAGGTCATTAGTAGGGAGTGAGATTGGAAGTGGAGCAGCTGGGACATGAAGGGTTGGGGGGGATCTTCCATCTACTGCTTTACTCCCTAGATGGCCACAAAGGCCAGCACTGGGCCAGGCTGAAACCAGCAGCCAGGAGCTTCATCTGGGTCTCCCATGTGGGTGGCAGGAGCCCAAACACTTGGGCCATACTGCACTGCATTTCCCAGGTCATTAGTAGGGAGTGAGATTGGAAGTGGAGCAGCTGGGACATGAACCATTGCCCATATGGGATGCTGGCATCACAGGCAGTGGCTTTACTCACTACCCCACAATGCTGGCAGAATCCATTCTTTAGATGTAATAGAAGCATCTTTTAAGATGATAGTCTTTGATTCTGCCTAAGTTTGCAGCAAGTGTGTAAAATATCTAGATGAAAACAATTACGATTAGCAATCAAAAGTGTTGTAAGCAGAGTAGGGAGGTACAAACCCAACACACACACACAAATCATCAAATAGCCATTCCCAATTTATAAACTATGTGGCAAACTCAGCATCAATTTGTGTATGTGTGTGTATGTGTGTTTGTGTGTGAGAGAGAGCACACTAAGGAGAGACATATATATATATATATATATATATATAGAGAGAGAGAGAGAGAGAGAGAGAAGGAGGGAGAGTGGGTAGGAGAATATGGTTAACATCTTTGAAAAGAAGTAATTTTCAACCTTTGTTGGTTTCTAGATTTGGTCATTGTCAGATTCTTTGCATCTACCTGAACAATTCTTTCATTGACACACAAATTTATTTACCTATCACGTAAAAGGCTGTCTTTAAAATGTGTCCTATGCTCTCTCACTTCTGGGCATTAAGTGGATTTTGTAACTCAGAATCTCTGAGCTCCTACAGATGACAGTTGATCTTGCTGATCCTCAGTTTACTCATTTATGAAATGTGGGAATGCTTTCCTTAGGTTGTGGTGAGGCTTTAATAAGCATGTTTTGAAAAAAAAAAAAGGTCACAAATATGCCAGCAGCTTTCAAAGTTTGCATATAATAATAAGTTGGTGTTTGAAGACATGTCAGCATCCTCTCTTGTTTAGCACAGTGACTTGGAAAGTAGAAATTGGCTTCTACTGGCATTAGTCTTTTTTCAGTCATATGGAAGCCTGTTTGAATATGTGCCAGGAAGGTCTGCTTTTTTTGGTTTAGGTTGCAAAAACTATTGATCAATTTGGATCACCTACTAAAAAGACCTGGGATTTCTAAAACTTTACATTTGTATAGTTTTCTTAAATACTATTTCCTAATTATGGTACCTAATTTTATTCTAACTTTCATATATAACAATAATTCTATTATTTACACAACTAAAACAACAAGTTTATCTAATCTATTTATCTATCTAAGGTTGATTGGCAACTCATACCAGGTAAACATGTCATGGTATTCACTCTACATAATGTATGAAGTGAATGGATTTCATAAGGAAAAGAAAGTTCACAATTTGCACGCAACATAAGGAATTGGTTCTTGTGCTCACTCAGGCAGCACATATACTAAAAAAAAAAAAAAAAAAAAAAAAAAAAAAAAAAAAAAAAAAAAAGCATTGGTGCTAAAAATCAGAGCTTGATAATTCAAGTCAGGTTTCTGCTACCATTCTGTAGTTAAGGTTTGGTTGTAACACAGTCCACTCAAACTAGCTTCAGCAAAGGGATTTAATATACATCTCCAGTATTCAGTTTCATTGTTATCCAAGATAAATAAGTAGAAAACAGCCCAGACCTTGGAGGGGAATCTGAATAGCAAGACAAAAACAACATCTCTACCCATCTTGTCTTCTCTGTGATCTTAATGTGTCAACTTCATTTTATTTTCTTAACCAGTTTCTTTTGCTGGCTAATACAGCAAAATCATTTCTTAGTCCCTCAGATCATAGTGTGCACTTTCTTTTCCTACCTCCAACCAACTGAATTATTTTTGTATCTTAATTCAAAATCTCAAAACAATCTCATGGGGTGTTGAGTGGTTTGGGGTAAAATAGCCACTCCTGATTGTTGAGTAATTTTGGGTGGGAAAGAGAGTAGACAACAAATCATATCAAGTGTCACCCATACGAGTTTGCTTTTTTTGTTTTTTGTTTTTTTATTTTTTTTTTCATTTTTTGACAGGCAGAGTGGACAGTGAGAGAGAGAGACAGAGAGAGAGGTTTTCCTTTTGCCGTTGGTTCACCCTCCAATGGCCACCGCGGCTGGCGCACCACACCAATCCAAAGCCAGGAACCAGGTGCTTCTCCTGGTCTCCTGTGGTGGTGCAGGGCCCAATGACTTGGGCCATCCTCCACTGCACTCCCTGGCCACAGCAGAGAGCTGGCCTGGAAGAGGGGCAACCGGGACAGAATCCGGCGCCCCGACCGGGACTAGAACCCAGTGTGCCGGCGCCACAAGGCGGAGGATTAGCCTATTGAGCTGCGGCACCGGCCATGAGTTTGTTGAATTTACATATTATTCAGATTAACTTTCTTATCTGAAATAAAAGTGGACAATAGCTCCTTCAAAGAAAAAAAAATGTGAGAATCAAATAATATATGAGATTGTTGGGTAAAGTACAAAGAGATGAACAACAAAAATGTTTCTGAATAAGCTGAAGTGTTTTTGACAACTAGTAGTTCCAAGATCAGAGCTGTTTCATTTTAAATTTGTGGGAACTCATATTAGACGTTACTCCCAATCATGCTATAAGACATGAAGGCTAATGAAATGGTGACTTCAAAGAATGAACAGTGAACACAGTTCAAATTATTGAAATGTGAAAACAGCACAAAGTAGTGTTCACTTGATAGAGTAAAAAAGATGGAGCCTTTTATATTCCATATGTGGTAATGTTTAATATGCCACCAAATCTTGACATTTACAATGTATGGCTATTTTTTATTACAAAGGGGGAAAAGACTTAGACATATTGCAAAAAGATGAGTAAAAATGATCTTTTGTCAAAATATGAAATTTATAGCTTTATATATATTTGTATGATATAATGCTATATTATACTTAACTAATTACCTGAACTAATAATTTCTTTTTTCTGTTAATTGCACTTAATGTGGGGTTGCCCTTAAAGGAATTAAACTGAATTTTTTACTTTGGAAATGTTGAGATTTGGGGAGAATTGTGATATGTGCAGTTCTTCAGTTTGAAAGTGTGTTGGAACTTAGAGATTAGCCATAAAATAAAAAGTATTAACTAGTTGAAGAGATGCTTTTTCAGAAAATTCTGGGCTAAATGGCAATCTAAATTTTTTAATGGTCTCTATTGACACCACAGATTATAAATTGGGAAGAAGTCAACTGACTCATCATTGGTCCTAAAATGTTGTTCATGAGATAGGATTTGACATTTTCCTTGTAACCACTTCACTAACACAGAACATGCTGGCATAGTCTAATTCTGCTGTAACCTAAGGCAATATGACTGGCTGAGATGTCATTTCTGGGATAATACCTCTGGTTGGATTGCCAGTTGCATGTGAAGACTTTTAATTTTTAATTTAAGAGAATTTACTGCAATTTTACAGCAAGTATTTTAAATAACAAGATTTTAGGGGGTCATTATCTGATTGGGTGAATCATTTAAGTTATTTGTGTGTGAATTATCATCACAGAATCCACAAGCTACCATTCATTTAACATACCAGTGAGATCTCTCTTGGCCTCCAATATGGGTATGGTTAAATGCATACTTTATTTTTCTTCAATTTTTTAAAACTTATATCAGGTGAACAAATTTCATGTATTTCAAGTATATAGACTAAAAAGCATAGTGATACTTCCATGCTACCCTCCCTCCCACCCATGCTTCCACACTCCTTCCTCGTTTTCTTTTTATTCTTTTAATTTTTACAATGACATACTTTCAGTTTATTTCACAATTGTAAGTTTAACCCTCCACTAAGTAAAGAATTCAACAAAAAGAAAGGAAAAAAAAACAAAACACAGTATTCTACAACAGAAACAAGGGCTATAAACAATAACCAATTCTCAAAATGTCAATTTTGCTAATATACATTACATTTTTTGGTATTAGTTGCTACAGATCAGGGAAAACATATGGTGTTTGTCTTTTGGGGACTAACCTATTTCACTAACTGTAATGGTTTCCAGTTGTACCCATTTTGTTATGAAAGATAGGATTTCATTCTTTTTTACAGCTGAATAGTAATCCATAGTGAATATATGCCCCATTTTGTTTATCCAATCATCTGTTGATTGGCATCTAGGTTGATTTGATATCTTAGCTATTGTGAACTGAGCTACAATAAGCATGGGGGCACAGATAGACCTTTCATATGCTTATTTCATTTTGTTTGGGTAAATTCCCAGGAGTTGGAGGGCTGGGTCATATGGTAGATCTATTTTCATGTTTCTAAAGTCTCTCCATACTGTCTTCCACAATGAATGTACTAGTTTGCATTCCCACCAACAATGGATTAGAGTACTTTTTTCCCCACATGTTCACCAACAATTATTGCTTTTTGATTTATGAATGATAGCCATTCTAACTGAGGTGAGGTGAACCCTTATTGTGATTTTGATTAGCATTTCCCTGATGGCTAGTGATCCTGAGCATTTTTTCACATATCTGTTGGCCATTTGAATTTCTTCTTTTGAAAAATGTCTTTTCAAGTCCTTTGCCATTTCTTAAGTGGATTGTTCATTTTGTTGTTGTTGAGTTTCTTGAGCTCTTTATAGATTCTGGGTATTAATCCTTTATCAGTTGCATAATTTACCAATATTTTCTCCCATTCTGTCAATTGCCTTTTTATTGAGTGTTTCCTTTGTAGTGCAGAAGCTTCTCAGCTTGATGGAATCCCATTTGTCTATTTTGGCTTTGATTGCCTGTGATTATGGGGTTTCTTCCAAGAACTCTTTGCCCTTGCCAGCATCTTTCAGAGCTTCCCCAATGTTCTCTAGTAACTTGCTTGTATCAGGTAGTAGGTTTATATCCTCGATCTATCTTGAGTTGATTTTTGTATAAGGTATAAGGTCAGCTCTTGTTTCATACTTCTGCACATGGAGATCCAGATTTTCCCAGAACCATTTGTTGAAGAGATTGTCCTTTCCCCAGGGATTGATTTTAACTCCCAAAAGAGTTAAGACCACTCTTACATACATAATGGAATTGCAAAAGATTCAATATTATGATGTACAGATATTTCTTATCACTGGACACCCAACTTGTCTGCAACCAAAATTTTTAATATAAGCATCCATAAAACTTTAGTCTTATCCCAGAGGCTGCTCCATCTATAATTTTAAAGCATTTAGCTGTCTTATTTCTGTTTATTTCCTAGAGAGTTTTTAGGTGTCTGTTAATTTGCCTTTTCCTTTTCATCAACTTTGTTCTGTGATACCTTGTGGTTGTATGATTTATAATTTTTCTCATAAATCATGTCACCTTAATAGACTGTGAAAATACTGAGTACCACTTCTTTTACCTCTACATTTCCTAAATGTTACTCATGAAATTAAATGTTTATGTTCTAGCTGTGAAATATTTATTGAATTATGAAGGAATTTTATATTTAGTCCCACCTTCAACCCTTCAGTGCAACACATAAGCATGTTTTTCTCCTGCATCTAGTTGGATATATTAACCAAAAATTATTTCCCCAGAAACTATTGTTATTTCAATGAAATATGTATGTGGCATATTCTATCTCTTGTTAGCAAATGCACATGATTTTTGTAACCTAGTTTATTTTTGTGATTGTTGCATCTTATGACATATTTTTGGAATGGTAACTCTCATGCCTCACATAAAATAAAAGTAACATATATATTCATGGTTCCTGTAATTATTTTTTTCTATTTGACAATTACAGCTAAGTTATTTAGGCAAGGGAAAGATGTAACTTTTTGATTTAGAACATTTTGGCTGCAAAACAGATTAGTGAGATAAAGACTGGAGGTGAGGAGATCAGTTTCAAAATGGTTGGTATAATCCAGCAAGAGATGATGATAATGACCATCATCATCATGATAATGATGTTAGGGCCTCATATAGTGGTATTGGATTTGGAGTGAAGTAGATAGTTTGAAAATTTATTTAGTAAGGAAAATAAAAAAAAATGATGCTTGGGTTTTAGATATGCTGAATATCTCTTTGGCTGTATCTCAGAGAATGTTATAGGAAATTAGAAGAGATACATGATGACTTTTAGGGGATTACTAAAATTGCTCATCATGATAAGTTGAACTAAAGTGAAAGCAGACATGGGTAGAAGTGGAATAATTTGAGAGACACTGTTTAGACAGTGGAGACAATAAGATATGGTGACTTTGATCAGTGTTGAGGAAGAGGTTTCAAGGACCCCTCTATGTGTAGGTGGATGAATCATCAACTGAGATGAAGAATAGTGGGACAGCATCTTCTCTGGGAGGAAAATCAAAAGTTTCTTTTTGGCATGTTGCTCTTGAGATGGCTTTGGAACATTCAGGAGACATTTTCCAGTAGGTGAGTAGGTATGTATATTTAAAGTTTGGAACAGTGCTCTTAGTTGGAGATAGACAATTGTGAGTCATTGTGGATAGATGGCAGATAAAGGGCTAGGACTGGATCAGATCACCAGAAAGACAGAGAGAGGGGGGGAAAAATGATGGCTGATTGATGAGCAGGGAGTAAACAGTATTTACACACTAGGTGGAGGAAGTTAAACTGTTAAACCTGCAAAGATGGAAGTGGAGTAGGCACGGCTGAACTGTATTGGGCGGGAGCACTGAAAGGAAGGACATATGATGGAGACGATATAGGATGCTGAAGAAAGAGTGTTGCTTTCCTCTCTTGTCTCTGACCAATTTAAATTTTGGATTACATTTTTCTAATTGCTGCAATATAATCTATGTTGAGATCCTTTCCTGGAGACACCTGTGATAGAGAGCTCTGTTTCATGAGTGTTTGAGCAAGATTTAAATCATAGAATGGATATGTATTTGTCTTTTAAATTAGCATTTCAAATTCATTTGCAACACCAGAATTACAGGAAAAATAATTCCAGCATTAGCTTCACTCTATCCTGCTGTTTTCCTAATAGCCGTTGACACTTTAGGGAAGACGAAGAAATCCTCTTGGAATGAAGGTGACTAAGGATACTCCCCACCCAAACCCCTTATGAAAAACCTGATCCTTCCAGCAGCCTACTGTAAGTTGTGTTTATAATTGTTCTCTGTCCATGTGCCCTAATTAGAGTAGCTTGGTCTTTAACAATGTTCAACAGATAACAAATCTCATTTTAGAATTCTCTATTTCAGGCATCTCAGGGACCAGCAGGAATAGCTTAGGGATGTTTTTTTATTTCCCATCAATATTTCCTTCCTAATTCATGCAGTAATAGCCATGGCCTTACTGACCCTCTAAGGACCATTTGCTTTTTGCCAAAGAAGTAGGATTTCTGACATTGAGATAAGCATTGTTTTAATAATACGATTAGTTTAATGATATTGAAAAGCATACTGTGATGTATAATTTTAAGTGTCAACCTGACTGGACTATGACATGGGCAGGTAGATGGTAAAACATTAGTTCTGGTTGTGTCTATCAGGGCATTTCCAGAAGAAATTAGCATATAAATCAGGAGACTGAGTAAAGAAAACATGCTCTCCCAGGGGAGGGCAGACACCACCCAGTCTGTGAAGAGCCTGAATAGTACAAAAGCACAAGGGCAAATTCAAATTTTCTGAGCTGGCACATTCACCTTCTCCTGACCTCAGGATTTGGACTGTGATCTATACCTTTGGTTTTATTGATTCTCAGGTGTTTGGGCTTGTAATGGAGCTACATTTGTGAGTTTCCTGGCCCACCAGCTAGCAGTGAGCAGACATGGGACCTCCTAGCCTCTATCATCATGTCAGCTAATCCCTTATAACATATCTGATTTGCGTATGTATGTGTACACATACACATCTCCTATTGGTTCTCTTGTATAGGAGGACCTTAGTCCATGCACAGGGTGTTTTACATGCAGATAACTGTGAATTTCAGCTCATTAATTTTCCCACTGAGGGACCTTTTATGAACTTAAAAATTTAACTTTAGGAATATTAAGAAATAAAGAAGGAACATTTGATATATGCAAGAAAACAGATTAGTCTCAAAACCATTATCCCAAGTGAAAAAGCCCGGTAAAAAAGGATTCATACTGTATGATTTTAATTACGGAGGATTTTAGAAAAGGATTTATCTATTGTAACAGAAATCTCAGAGCAGGGTACCATGGGCAAAGGGAAGATGTGAGAATTTATTGATTACCAAGGGACACAAGGAAAATTTAGATTTCAAAAGATAATTAAATATTCATTATCTTGATTGTAGTGGTGGTTTCAAATGTCAAAACTAATCAAATTATACACTTTACGGGGAAGGTTGCGGGTGGGAGGGACGCTATGGGGGGGAAGCCATTGTAATCCATAAGCTGTACTTTGGAAATTTATATTCATTAAATAAAAGTTAAAAAAAATTACCTATGGGGAAAAAAAAACAAATTATACACTTTACATGAAATTTACTTCAACAACGTTGTAAAATACAAATATCTCATTAAGTGACTTAGGAAGAAAAAAAAATCAATGTTTAAGTCCGTCCCAACTCTCACATTCTATGATTTTGTTTTTAGAGGTGAAGAGACTGAAGGCAGAGGACTGTGTATCTTGTAGGAGTTACTTTTGTACCTGACACTAGAGCGAGTTGGTTATGGTTACTTATTGCTAGTTCCCCCAAACTGCTACAGGGTCTCCTCAGAAACTTGTTTAATTAAAGACTAGATTTTCTTAATACTTGTGACTAAAGGAGAACTGTATACGCTGAACACATATACTGAAGAATATAAACTACTTGGCTTATTACCATTCAGTTGTCCTTTAATGTTGGGTATTAAAACCTCATCATCGATAGAGTTGTCTAAATTTGTATTAAGCACAAATTTTAGATTTTTAAAGAAACTTTGTTATCAAAATAGTGATATATTCATAGAACATGATTAGTTTTGAATTTAAGCCTTCACATATTTTAAAATTCACATATTTCAAAATCCTCAATTTGGTATTTTTAAAAATAACAGAATTCAAAAATGATCAAATATGTCTTTTAACTTATTACAAACTCTAGCAATAGACAATAGTAACAAAACTTTAGGGCTTGCATTGTGGCATGATAGAAAAAGCTGCTGCCTGCAAAGTTAGTATCCCGAATGGGCACCGATTCAAATCCTGGCTCTTCTACTTCTGACCCGGCTCCCTGCAGCAGAAGATGGCCCAAGAGTTTGGGCTCATACACACATGTGGGAGATGCAGAGGAAGCTCCTGGCTTCAGCCTGGCCCAGTTGTGGCCATTATAGCTGTTTGGAGAGTGAACCAACAAATGGACATTTCTCTGTCTCTGTCTTTCCCTCTAACTCTGCCTTTCATCTAAATAAAATGAATCTTTAAAAAATGGTTACAAAGCTTCCTTTTTATCCCAACTATTTTAAATGTTGAATCCTAGTGTTCTGTGATTAATGCTGTTTTTGATAAATTCTGAGAACTTTCTGACAAATAAAACATACTTTGCTAGGTGAAAGAATGAACAGCACATTTGGGTGAATATGTTCGCTCTAACCTGTTGCATATTTTATGAAGAACTAATGAGAGGAAGCTCTAAACATGAAGAAATGATAAGTAGATGGTAGCATTAATTATTTTGATTTGATCATTGAACTATATATAGATGTATTGAAGTGCTACTCTGTATCCCATAAATAATGATACTGATTAGATGTTAATAAGCATTTTAGATTTATTTCTGGAGACAAATATAGTGATTACCCATATTTGATCATTACATGTTGTTACATGTATTGAATTATCAACTGTAGCAGACATTTTTACAATTATGAAATTCACATATTTTCATTTGAATATTTTTATAGACCTTGCCTATATTCCTGCTGGAAAAAAATTAAAACAATTGTAATAATGAGAATAGCAGTTCAGAGAAAGAGTTTTCCTATATTTTTAGCAATTTATTTTACTAACTTTATGTAAAACATAAATATATTACTTTTAGTTATTAATCAACATATTTTAGTAAACCCATTGTTAATGTGGGCAAAGTATTTCTAAATCATTTCCTACTAGAAATAAGTGATGAGTCTGTTTTTCATGCATTTATATTTTGAGCCTCTAGTCTTGGCATTCATGTGTGTGCTTTGATGCAAATGTAGAATGACAGGTCAGAATTACAGCCTTGTTGTGAGGCTGCATTCTTGACATCTTCTGGAATAAAGAACAAATAAGATGATAGAAACCAGAAGACAGCATGGTGACTGCTATGCATAGCCTCAAATTCTTCCATGCCTCCAAAATTTGGGGGTTCCAGCTGAGTCAAGTGTTGTATAGGAAAAAATTTGTGGATGCCATATCATTTACTTTGTTTATATATGTTTGTGTGTGTATGTGTGTGTGTGTGTATATATATATATATATAAATTTTTTTTTTACTTTTTTTGAGAGGCAGACAGAGCTAGCTCCAGTAGGCTGGTTCAACCCCAAAATGTCTGCAGTGGCTCCTAACTAGGGCCAAAGCCAGGAGTTGGGGACACAATCTAGGTTTCCCACGAGGGTGGCAGGAACCCAGTCATTGGAACCATCCCTGCTTGCTCCCAGGTGTTTTTTTTTTATACTTTTATTTAATAAATATAAATTTCCAAAGTACAGCTTTTGGATTACAGTGTTTTTTTCCCCCCATAACCTCCCTCCCACCCACAACCATCCCATCTGCTCCCTCTCCCATCCCATTCACATCAAGATTCATTTTCAATTATCTTTATATACAGAAGATCAATTTAGTATAAATTAAGTAAAGATTTCAACAGTTTGCACCCACACAGAAGCACAAAGTGTAAAGTACTGTTTGAGTACTAGTATACCGTTAATTCACAATGTACAACACATTAAGGACAGAGATCCTACATGGGGAGTAAGTGCACTGTGACTCCTGTTGTCAATTTAACAATTGACACTCTTATTTATGATGCCAGTAATCCCCCAGGCTCTTGTCATGAGTCGCCAAGGCTATGGAAGCCTCTTTAGTTCACCAACTCCGATCTTACTTAGACAAGGTCATAGTCAAAGTGGAAGTCCTCTTCTCCCTTCAGAGAAAGGTACCTCCTTCTTTGATGGCCTGTTCTTTCCACTGGGAACTCACTCACAGAGATCTTTTATTTAGGTCATTTTTTTTTTTTTTTTGCCAGAGTGTCTTGGCTTTCCATGCCTGAAATACTCTCATGGACTTTTTAGCCAGATCCAAATGCCTTAAGGGCTGATTCTGAGGCCAGAGTGCTGTTTAGGACATCTGCCATTCTATGGGTCTGCTGTGTATCCTGCTTCCCATGTTGGATCATTCTCTCCTTTTTAATCCTATCAGTTAGTATTAGCAGACACTAGTCTTGTTTATGTGATCCCTTTGATTCTTAATCCTATCATTATGATCAATTATGAACTGAAACTGATCCCTTTGACTAGTGAGATGGCATTGGTACATGTCACCTTGATGAGATTGAATTGGAATCCCCTGGCACGTTTCTAACTCTACCATTTGGGTCAAGTCCAATTGAGCATGTGCCAAACTGTATTGGAGTCAGGAGTGGAGCCAGGTCTGCAACCCAGGCACTGCAGGGAGGGCTGTGGGTGTCTTAACTTGTAGGCCAATGCCTACCCTGGATGATATTTTCTACTTCCACATGCCACCCTTTGCATATAAAGTTAATCCTTTTTGTTTCAGTGTTCAAATAAATGAATTACATTACTTGGCCTGTTCAGTCATGTGTTTCTCAGTGGGTGGCAGATGTAACTCCCTCATTTAGGTACTTGAATTTCTGTAGCACACTTTAATGTGAATGAGCTGAAAACTATTACAGTAAAAGAAAACTACATTAATAAAAAGTGTTAAAACTTAGATTTTATTGAGTGGAATATATCTAGGATCCATAGGAAAATGAGAATAAATTTTACTAAGGAGATTTTCTGCCTTCACATTCTTTCATAATGATGTCTATTATTCTGTGTTTCTGTGTGTAGCACATCCTTAAAGCATCATTTGTAAGGATGGACAAGTGGTGACAAATTCTCTCAACTTCTGTTTGTTATGGAAGGTCTTTATTTCACCTTCAATCATAAATGAGAGCTTTGCAGGGTACAGTATTCTGAGGTGACAGTTTTTTACTTTAAAGACTTGGACGATGTCTTTCTATTCTCTCCTAGCCTGCAGGGTTTCTGATGATAGATCAGCTATGAGTGTAATTGAAGATCCTCTAAAAGTAATCTGGCATTTCTCATGGCTGAGATTTAATGCTATAACGAGTACTAAAACAGTATATTCCACTTTGTGTTTCTATGGAGGTGCAAACTGTTGAAATCTTTACTTAATGTATACTAAACTGATCTTCTGTTAAAAAAAAAGAAATTACATGACAATAGGTCTGATCTGATTTCATCATCATTTAAAAAATCATCTATTATTTTTCACTTTATGTTTCTGTGTGGGAGCAAACTGTTGAAATCCTTACTTAATGTATACTAAACTGATCTTCTGTATATTAAGAGAATCTAAAATGAATCTTGATGTGAATGGAAGGGGAGAGGTAGTGGGAAAGGGGAGGGTTGCTGGTGGGAGGGACGGTATGGGGGGGGAAGCCGTTGTAATCCATAAATGTACTTTGGAAATTTATATTCATTAAATAAAAGTTAAAAAAAATAAAAATGTAAACTTTAAAACTGTTAAAAAAAAGTAATCTGGCATTTCTCTAGTGTACATTTTAGAATCTTTATGTTTTACTGTTCAAAGTTTGACTGCAATGTATTATGGTGAAGACCATAGATGTTTAAACTATTAACCAAATTTTGTCTTCTCAGAATTTTTTTTAACTTAAATATGAAAGGATGTCAAAAAGTTCATGAAAAATATAATTGAAAGATAAGTTTTAGTGCAAACACAACTGGAATCCAGGCAAAATTATTTCATAACATGCATTTTCCATGAACCTTTTGAAGACCTCACACAGATAAAACTATGACAACTATGCATCAGAGGAAGGGTAATCTTTAGTTATAGTTTTTAAAATAGAAAAAATAAATAAATAAATTATAGTAATCGCCAATTTAATTGGGAAGAAAAGAGATTATACTTTGAATATCTTTGTAAAACATCACTCTATCTTCTTTTAGTTAATTAAATTCCTTTAATTTCTTATGGAGTCATTTTAAATTGTTTTTCTGCTTAAATTTATTTTAATAAATGAGCTGGATAAAATTAATATTCATGTGAATCTAATAGATAGCTATACGTATAGATGGATTTGAAGGTCTGAAAATTAATTGTAGATTGAAATTTAGAGTTCAAGCTATAAATTCAGTCACAGTTGAGTAAAGCAGAGACTCAGGCAGGGTAGGAAAATAATTTTTAATGTCCCAGGAAATTTTTCTGCTTCACACATACACAACATGAGAAATGCTTCCTGCTATTCCTACTAATCTCTATAAAAACAATAAATAGTTGAATTATGTGATATAATTATTTTGTTTATTTTTAAGTTTTGCTTTCATTTTTCTTTAAAAAGCAAAGAGGGGAGAGAGGGAGGGAGAGAAAGGTAGATCTTCCATCTAGAGGTTCACTCCTCAATGTCTATAACAGCCAGGGTTGGGCCAGGCTAAAGCCAGGAGCCAGAAACTCTATTTGGGTCTCACACACATGGGTTCCAGGGACTCAAGTATTGGGCTGGTGTCTGTTGTCTCCCCAGAAAGGCATTGGTAGAAGCTGAATCTGAAGCAGAGGAAAGGAGACTCAAACCACTCTGATATGGAAGGAGAATTTCCAAAATGGTAGCTGCTGCACCAAATTCCTGCTCCATGATTTATTTCTAAAAATCAATTTATATGTGAATGTAAATTAATACTATATTTGCTTGTATAATATTCTTCTTAGGACAACCTAGGATGAATCCAAAGTCCTCTTGATTGAGTTCTTTCTAAAGTCTAAGCAGAAAGGGTAGGATTGAAGGAGAGAGAGGAAATTTGAAGATAGGGAAGAAAGTTAATGCTTATTAAGCACTGCCATATACCAGGCACGTGCTTCATGCTTTACACACATTGCCACAACTTTTTGAGTTATTATCCAGGAGAGAATACTGAAATTTAGATTGGACAAGAATCTTGTGCAAGGTAAACACACACTAAGCAGCATAGCCAGCTTCAATTATCATAGCCTGACTCCAAAGTTTTGCTTTTCTCACTACATCCATGCTATCTTTTTTAACCTTGGGACCAATTTTTGGTTGCTGTTTCACACCAGGCTACTACCAACCTCAAAGAAAAAGCAAACTGCATCCCTCAAAATCTCTGGCATTGACATGCTTATAGCATACGCCAAAGCATCCTATGGCTCTCAAGTCAGAAAAGCTTTCAAACTGCAAAGACTTTCTTGTTCTCCTACCTGTGTAATACATTCACCCCTCTAATCCATGACCTTACTCCTGAGTTAGGAATCTCCGACAGGAACAGGTGGAATTAGGGTATATTATGTTGTACATCAGCTCAAATGTTTCTTGTCTTCTACAAACATGAGATTTTTCTGAGAACTCCAACTCATTCCACTTCCTCTCTTTCTTATACACAACAAAGGTAGTGGAGTAGTCAGTAATGTTGACTGTACCAGAACCTAAAGAAATTATCACACAGACTACAAAAGGAGGAAGAAATTGATGAGTTGAAGAACGATGATGATAAGAAAATATAAAAAATCAGTTTGATTAAAATTGCAACTATAGATGTGGTGTTTTTATTTGATAAACAATAATATCACAAGTATTTGGTATAGCAGTTAAGTACCTGCTTGGGACACCCATATGTCATATTGGAGTACCTAGTTCAAGTCTCAGCTCCTTCACTTCTAATCTAGCTTCTTACTTATGTGTACCCTGTGAGGCAGCAGATGATGGCTCAAGGACTTGAATCCCTGCCAGTCATGTGGGAGACCTGAGTGGAGTTGCTGGCTTCTGGACTGCTTCTGGACCAACCCTGGCTGTTGCACATATTTGCAGAAGGAACCAGCAGTTGGAAAATCTGCTTGCTCGCTCTCTCTGATCTCTCTCCCTCTCTCTCTTCCATTTCAATAAAATGAAAATAAATTTTAAAATGAATGTGATATTGGTGTTCATGGCATATTTATCTTAGTTATACATGAATTAACTTTAAGGTCAACAGAGTACCATTCAGAAAATACCCTGTAATGGGTTTTTTTCAATGTAGGCTAGCATTTCTGTGAACAGATAGTCTTAAAATATTATAATGCCAAACAACAGGAATATATTTCAACATATTCTTGATTCCAGATGTGGTGTCCATAGTCTTTAATAGTGGTTTATAATAACTCATAAAGAATAGGAAAAAACCTTATAATATTTTAGTATTTTAAAAATAAGATTGAAAATTAGGGATATATATTTCCTTATTATGAAATGCATAAAAATTCTAAACATAACTGAAAAAAAATATTAACAGTGCTTGTTTGGGGAGTTCTGTTTTATTGCTGATTTTTCCTCCAGCATCATTGTATATTTCCAATATTTACAACCAGGAAAATAAATAAGGCACCATGATTAAAACAAACAAAAAAAAATCAGAGTTCATGAGTAGTTTCAAGTGACCAATAAGAAAACAAAAGATCCTTCTGGACAGATGGGGCTTTTCATGGCTGCAGGTTGATTCTGTGACCCTTTTGTTTAGATTAAAACCACTAGAAATCAGGCAGTGCCTATAGATCTAAACACTAAGTTAACTCAGCAAAGACAAAAGTAATTAGAAAAGGTATGCAACAGACGTTCCTTACCTGTGATCAAGAAAAGGGATGATATTTAGGAGCCATATAGGACACACACTTTAGGCTTGGAAACATGATGTAGGTCAGGAATTTGGCCTAGCAATCAAGACACCAGTTAAAATGCCTGGACCCCTTAAGAGAGTACCTGAGTTTGCTCGCTGGTTCTCAGTGCTACCTTCCCGCTAATGCAGATCCTTAGAGGCAGCTCAGGTAGTTTGCTCCTGCCAGCCATGTGGGAAACCTGGACTGAGTTTCCAGATCTGAGCTTTGGCCTTGCCAAGTCCTGGCCATTTGTGGATGTGCTTACTTAGATCTGTGGTGAACCACCTGTTCAAGTCCTTTGCCCCTTTTTAATTGGGTTGTTTGTTTTCTCATTGTTGAAATTTAAAAGGTCTTTATTTATTTTGAAAAATAGTTCTTTGTCACATGTCTCTTGCAATTATTTTCTTCTAGTCTTTTGCTTATCTTTTTATTCTCTCAAGTTTTTCACTCACAGAGAAGTATTTTAAAAGAGAGAGAGACAGAGACAGACAGACAACTTGAGCCATCACCTGCTCTCAAGGGGCCACATTAGTAGGAAACTAAAATCAGAAGCAGAGCCAGGACTCCAACATCACCATGCCTAGGTTAAATACACATACTCCAACTGGTGTCTTAAGTTTTAGGCTGAACACTCACCCCATATAAATGATTTCTTTCATGAATAGTTACTTGGGTGTATTATCTGAAACATTATCACTAGATCCATGTCTGTCTAGATTTTCTCATGTTATCTTCTTAAGTTTTTTAGTTGTACCTTTTATATGTAGGTCTGTTATGACTCATGATCTTGTTACTCCAACATTATTTGTTGAAAAAATTATTTTCTGTCCATTGTATTGGCTCTGCTTCTTTGTTAAGGATTAGGTAACTATATGTGTGTGAATATATTGCTGGGTTCTATGTTCTATTGCTTTGAACTATTTGTTTATTCTTTTGATGATACACTACTTTCTTGAAGAGATAATGCTTTTAAAACACACAAGGTATTTGTTATACTTGTGTTTGAATATTTTCTGCTCAATTGTCTCAAAATAATTATGCTCTTGTGGAACATGTTCTAATATTAAAATTCTCACATCCTAGAGGGCTTAAAATGTGTTCAACAAGAAGATACATTTACCAAAAAATACTTTCTTAGTGGTAACTTGATTTCATTATCTCTTTTATATGTAAATTTATAAACCATTCATTTCTGCATGAAAGAAATTATTAGGATGATATTAGAGAATATTTTCAAGTGTTTTCTTTAAAGTGGTCTTTTAGAAAAGTAAGTAAGGAAGAAGTGATAATGAAAGAAAAATATAATGTAATGGTCTTCACTCCATAATTCTAGATAATCTTTCTAATTACTGTTAGTAGGAAATTTGTTCAGGAACAAAGCTCATCTAAGGAGAAGATTGAGAAATTAACAAAGCAGTATTGAATTAGAAGGTTCTTCGCATTTCTTCATTAGCTGTTACTTTTGCTATGTGATAAAGAGAAAAAAAATCAGGCTAATCCAAGTTGAGCCTTCTTGACTGCCTAGATTATCATAAAGGGTGCTACTCAGGATTCTGTCCTATGCTTGTAATATCACAGCATGTCTGATTATGTGGGGGTGATAAAGCCTGAGAGATTAATTCATAGTAGCCAAAATCACAAAAGACTAATTTATAAATCTTAATGCCCACTCATTAATTTACAGTGGGACCTGACCTGCAGTTAATATAGTAATTGGATCACTTAACTATACCAGATGCTCCCTTTGGGTGAGCAGTGGTTCTCTAGTGCCCAAATTATAGATGGGAAACTTTCTTGGAGGCTTTGAAATTGGAGCAATGGGATTTGAATAGTAATAGTTATTTCTTTCCAGCTAGGGGAGGTTGTTAATTTACCCTTTTGCTCTCCAGGGTGTTCTCCTTTATAATAATACAGATGTTGCCTAGGTATCTGCTTCAAAATTTACCTTAACACTACTTTCTCTAAATTGTTTAAGTTACTATAATATGATGTTATTAAATCATCCTTTGTGAAATGTAAGTTTCTGTTAAGTTATGGTATATTTCAGAACAGTTTTATATTTTGGTGTGAGTTCTTTCTGCTGACTCTGAGTGAGACAACTTCCTCTCAAATGAAATGGTCTAAATATAATAGTGTGATAGCTTCGAATGAATTGCAGCTATTGTGTGCTGATTCTTTCTCCATTTTGATTTCAGAGATTGCTGCACTTTAAGTTTCTGTCCTTTTCTTTTGACTCTTTGTTTCTTTCTATATAGCATTAAACAAAAATACATATAAAATATATATATAAAAATACACATAAAACTAAAATGCAGATAGACTATAATTTAATGCTATATAGAAAGAAATAGTCTCTCTGCATTTTAGTTTTATATGTATTTTGTTTGATTTACAAATATTAGTAGTTTACCATTTTTGTTATCTAACATATACCATACTTGTTTTCTTTATGAAATGTAGATTCTTTATAAAGATTTGTTGTTCACTATACAGTTCTTTCAGAATTTGGCTCATAAGCTGAAGGATAATGAAAGAAATCTTCATTCACTTTTGAATCTCACAAATCTTTAGGAAGTAAAAAAAAAATGCTGAAGAAATCATTTTTGCTGTTATTTTCATCAATTCTGCCATTATATTTTCAAGAGGTTTTTTTTTTTTAAATTAAAAAAAAATGTGCCATATATTTCAGTTGTAAATTAACATGTCAGCATATTGGTTGCAGGCAGTATGTCATTCTAAGAAAATGGAAACAATGAAATCAATATTAAAGTTATATTTTTCCCTGAAGTGTTTAGTAAAGGCTGTGTGGTTTTCATGCATCTGTTATTTCAGGATTATACCAAAATTGTAAGAGCACTGGAAAAGCAATTGGAGTAGATCTTGCCAAGCCGACTGGATGATATGTGGTTACAGTGATGGCCTGGATTTTTGCACATGAGTATTAAATAACTAAAATGATTTCACTGGTAATAATCTATATTGGACATATAGTTTTGTGTTACATGAAATATCAAACTATTTACATCAGTATCTTCCTGGAAAAGATATAGGACATATTTATATTACTTGGCATGTATTTGTATTGAGGCTATCATGAAACAAATTGAAAATTTACTATGGGCTGGCACTGCAGCTCACTAGGCTAATCCTCCACCTTGCGGTGCCGGCACACCGGGTTCTAGTCCCGGTAGGGGCGCCGGATTCTGTCCCGGTTGCCCCTCTTCCAGGCCAGCTCTCTGCTGTGGCCAGGGAGTGCAGTGGAGGATGGCCCAAGTGCTTGGGCCCTGCACCCGTATGGGAGACCAGGATAAGTACCTGCCTCCTGCCATCAGATCAGCGTGGTGCGCTGGCCACGGCGACCATTGGAGGGTGAACCAACGGCAAAGGAAGACCTTTCTCTCTGTCTCTCTCTCTCTCACTGTCCACTCTGCCTGTTAAAAAGAAATTTACTATGAATATGACACAAAAGTGGAATATTTATGAAAGTAACCTCAGAACGTTCGGGGGTCCTAAATATGGCTATGAGGAAATAGACAATAGACAAAATTGTTGTGAGCCTTCTTGAAAGAGAGTACATATCTGAAGAAGCTACATTATTCAATGCAGATTAACAGATTAAATTTAGATGGTGGTTGTTTATATGTTACATTACGTTTCTCCAGGATGACTTGGAACACGGAATAGCACCTTCCAATGTTAACGAGACAAGGGCACATCCCTCTCCAGTGGAAAACTCAAGAAGCTATTAAAGTTTCAGTCAATTTATGTCATGATGTCTCTTGATGGGAGGGTGACATAATCTCTGGTGTCCTTAGAGGGTGATATTAATAGAGGAATATGATTTAATGCCAAGCAAGACCGCAGTGCTCGAGAATCGGCTTCACCATCTCACGTCGCTAAAGCAGTCTTACCGAGAAGCCCTGCTGACCTCTATTTCTTTTCATTGAAAATTTGCTTTGGTTTTCTGCTTCTGTAGTTTCCCAATCTACCTTTGAGCTTCAATTTAGAGCACAGCAGTACTATTTATGTCAAAACCTCCCAATACTTTGTTTGTTGAAGTGTAAAATAATTTTTATTCTGAGTCAGAGCAAATCCTACCTAACCTCCAACCAGTCCAACTAAAAGAAAATGACTAAGTCCTTTAATTGAAGGGTGTTAAATACTACCTTTAGGATAGGCATTTTAATGAAGTGATAACTGATCATTAAATAGTTATGATAACCAGATTCTGCCTGAATTGCTAATGAGACTGGATAAATGTAGTGATTACAAGTAGATGTTTAAATTAGATGTAGAAACAACCCTATTAATCTTCTCCACAGTTCTCCTGGATTCATGCTGAGAATATCTCAACCCTCTAGACATAGGCAAAGACAATGTGTAAAAGCAAGTGGAGTCATTTTATTAAGAGGCAAATATTTCTCAATATTTAGAATTTAGAATACAGAATTAGTATTTCCTCTTGATTGGCTAAAGATTTGCTTTTCCATTAGCTAAGCTATAACCAATCAAACAATTTGTGTTGATAGTCACCAAGTAGCAAAGCCAGGCCTTGTCCCTTCTGCATTTCTGCTTATGGGGCCATACATGTAAAACAATATATATGTGTGTGACTGTCACATATTCTTTTTATGAATGGCAGTTGTCAAACTCCATAGGAGGATTTGATTGTGAACCTGAAATACAGGATGGAAAAGTTTAATGTTATGATAAGGCACCTTTCTTAGATATTCTTCTTGTAGTTAGAATTGCAAAGAAAAGTTCTGATCAGGAGAAAGCTCTGATCCTATTAAGGAATAGGGATGGGAGGGAAGAAAGAAGGAAGAAAAAAATCCTGTACATAGGAGAGTACTTCAATAAGTTAATGGGAAATTGAATTAAAATATTATTTTTCCATGAATATCAGAGTATTTCTGGTACCCTTGTTTTTTGTTTTGTTTTGTTTTTTTTGTTTTTTGTTTTTTTTGACAGGCAGAGTGGACAGTGAGAGAGGTAGAGACAGAAAGGTCTTCCTTTTGCCATTGGTTCACCCTCCAATGGCTGCCACGGCCGGCGCGCTGCGGCACTGATCCGAAGGCAGGAGCCAGGTGCATATCCTGGTCTCCCATGGGGTGCAGGGCCAAAGCACCTGGGCCATCCTCCACTGCACTCCTGGGCCACAGCAGAGAGCTGGCCTGGAAGAGGGGCAACCGGGACAGAATCTGGCATCCCGACTGGGACTAGAACCCGGTGTGCTGGCGCCACAGGCGGAGGATTAGCATATTGAGCCGCAGCGCTGGCCTCCAGTACCCTTGTATAATAAGGTGATTCCTAGTAACAAGGAGATATGACCATGGAGCACAAGTAATTCAACCTACAAAGAAAGGGAGAACGCAGGGGAACACTAGCTCTCCACAACTCCACCTGTGATCCAGGCACATCTATCTCATAACCCCTCAGGTAGACTGAGTCTCAACTCTGTCACATATTAGCAACAGCTAAGAATGCTGAAAAAATACTAATATCTAGGCTGTGACACAAACCACTTAATGTAGAATCTCCAGAGATGGAATCTAGGCTTCAGTATTTTTAAATCTTTCTGTGTCACACCAACATGTCGCCAATGTTGAACACCATTGCCTTACAATGTCCACGGCTTGTAAAAGTTATTTTGTACACTAGGGATTGCAAAAAGAAACATGCATGAGGTCCTCTTGGTGCCAATGGGTATTTACTGGCCAGACTTTTAAAAGGTGGATACATACATACATACATACGGATAGGTACATACATACTTACATTGTCTGATGTGGGATAATTTATTGAGGCCCCAAGATGTATTGATCTTACTGTAGCATTTCAGAAAGAATCAGAACCAGTGATTGGCTATGAAGTAAACAGGACAAGGATTTACTGCCGAAGTTTCTTGGTCTCAAAGACAAGGTCCTGTGGTCAGAATCAGACTATGGAATTGTTTTACTGGGTACAAAGAGAAGATGGGAACTCTAAATAAAACTACAGTCTGGCCTGGAGCCTTGGAACAGTCTTTACAGTGTTGACTACAAGTGACTCCTTGACATGTCTGGGTTCCATTAGCTCTATGGTGCAAACAGGTGTGATGCATCTGCCCTGTGTCCTTGTCATGAGCCAAGTATTTCTGGGGAGAATTTGGAGAGACAAGAAGTGTTCTACTTGGGCTGGCTCGGTAAAAAATATCATGTTTCACTGAGACAGCAGTGTTTCTAAATGCCAGCATGTACCAGAATCCCTTGGAGGGTTTGTTAAAACTCAGATTTCATAGCCTCAACCCCAGAGCTGCTTCTCTGCAGGCCTGACATGGGGCCTGAGAATCTGTATCTCTAACGACATCCTAGAGGCTGCTGATGGCCCTGGGCTGGGAGCCACATTTTCAGATCCCCAGGTCTTGGATCTTTAATTCTAATTTTCTTTTTGTCTGCGTTAGTAAGAATCGCTGCTTTTTGGGTCTACGTGTAAGAATGTTTCACAGAATAAAATACAAATGCTGGATAAAAATGATGAAGTACAGTAATCTCTCCTTATTCTCCTTATTCACTATTCAGTTGGCCTTGATCAACAGTGGTCCAAAGATTTGACCTGGAAAGTTCCAGAAACAAACAATTCATAAGTTTTAAATTATGCACTGTTCCGTATAATAGTGTGATGAAATCTTGTTCCATCCAGCTGTGTCCTATCCAGGATGTGAATCATCACTTTGTATCCACCCTGAACAAGCTACCTGCCTGTTAGTCACTTAGTGGCTGTCTTAGATACTAGATCTACTGATGAGTTATCAGAGAACTTGAGTTCAAATGACCCTTGTTTTAGTTCGTAATGGCCCCGAAGCACAAAAGGAGTGAAGCCGGTGATTCTGATAAGCCCAAGAGAAGCCTGAAAATGCTTCATTAAGTAAAGAGGTGAAAGTTCTCTACTTAATAAGGAAGAATGGATCTTAGCTGAGGTTGCTTCCTCTACAGTAAGAACTAATTTTCTGTCTGTGAAGTTGTGAAGAAGGAAAAAAAAATCATGCTAATTTGCCATCAAATCTCAAACTGTGACCGTTAACAATCATAGTGATGGATATGTGCTTACTTAAGATGGAAAAGGCATTCAGTTATGAGGTTGGGTAACACTGTGGTTTTAGAATCCACTAGGGATCTTAGAATGTATGTTCTGAGCATAAGAAGGAACTACATGTGTACCCCAATAGGGCTGGTAGTGATTTTGAGTTGAAGGAAACCACTTGGTTTCTCCATGCATAATTTTGTTTCTCTGGAAGTGTTTCATGACCAAGGGTACTATTTCTGCACTTCCAAATTGTGTGATGTGTTGGTGGGGATATGGGACTAGTGACCTGCCAGGCTATACCTCAAACAGTCCAAACATGTGCTTGGAACATCTGTTGAAAGTTTGGTGTCTTTTTCTTAAGTGTTTATCTGATGATACTGCCTGATACTGTCAAATCAGTGAGGCACATCCTGGAAGCTGCTAATGATTTCCTTTTTATTGTGGTGTTAGGGGAGCTGCCATTTGTCTGGGTGCCATGGACCTAATAATTGAATTCTCTAGAGGTCAGAATTACTGAGAGGGAAAGCATTTGTTTCTTCTGTGCAACCAGATCTTTTATTTTCTGTGTTATTTTCCAGGGAGGATACTGTGTGTATTGGTGCCATTTGGAACGAATCTTAAAAAGAAATAGGCCAGAGTTCTCAACTGTGCCTGAGATGTTAGAATCTCCTAGGCAACTTCAGGAGGTGGGGGAATGACTAGACTCCACCCCAGACTAAATAAACCTGATGCCTCCATGGTATATCCTGGCATTGTTTTAATTCTAAATCTCCCTAGATCAATGGTTCTCAGATCTTGAGCTCAATAGAACCACCTGGATGACTTGCTAGACCATAGATGGCTGAACCCCAGCATTTATGATGGAGTAAGTCTGGATCACAATTTGCTTTTATATAATTTCCCAGATCTGCTGCTGATGCTGGTGCAGGGACAGCATTGGTGAGAACCCCTGCTCTCTGGGGTGGTCTGATACTGAAGATGGTGCAGCCCACCATGGACAGAGGTTGCTTTCTTCTGAACTCAGCTGTTAGCAACTCCATTAGTCCTGGGTTTCTTACCAGGGTAAATAATAACCCTTAAATCCACCATGAACCTTTCCTTATAAAGTAAAATCGTTTGGAGAGTTATGCTCTTATTAACACTGGAGCTGGTTAAATAATCTAGTGATTTCATTCTTTGTAAACAAAATTGTAATTTTGTATCAAAACTTGTTACTTTAGCCACTTCTGGCTTCATCAGTCAGCTTTGAAGAGCCCTATATTTGCTGATACTTTCCACTTCATTTTCTTGTAATTTCATTTAGCACACCATTAGGTTGGAGGAAGAAAAAAAGTCAGTGGCAGCATCAGCAAGCTTAAAATAAATCGGGTCTGTGTGGGCAGTTTGCTGCATTACCCCCTGGTATGATGAGTTATATCATTTTCTGAGGCTCGCCATTCCTGGAAAGGGGGTGTTTACAAAACTTTCTAAAGATCAGCCTCCATCTGAATAAATCTTAATGATTTGCCAATCTTGATTCTTGATTTTCATGTACATCTGCAGGATTCCAAATTTATTTTCATCATAATTAAACCTCCTAAAATATGTTTGTGCAATGGCTTTCTTTTTTTCCCTTTTTTATATTTTATTTATTTATTTGAAAGGCAGAAGGCATAATTACAAGAAGAAAGAGAACAAGCGAGCGAACTTCCAAATGCTGGTTCACCCATAAATGGCTGCAACAGCTCCAGCTGGGCCCATCCAAAGCCAGGATCCAGGAGCCTCCTCCAAGTCTCCCACATGGGCTCAGGGGCACAAGCACTTGGGCAATCCTCTGGTGCCTTCCCAGGTGCATCATCAGGGAGCTGGATCAGAAGTAGAACAGGCAAGACTTGAACCAGCACCTACATAGGATGCCAGCACTGTAGATGGAGGCTTTACTTACAGCACCAGCCCCTGTGCAATGAATGGCTTTCTCTCCGTACCAAATGTCCATGCATCTCCGGCTAGTGCAGTGAGAATAGTATGGCTATCACAGAGCCATCTGCATTCTCATTAATTGCTGGATGCCTTTGGAAAAATAACTTGATGTGTACCAGCATCAGTTTTCTTCTCTTTAAAGTGGAGAATAATCCCTCAATCATAAGGCTACTAGAAGGATCAAATGTGATAAGGAAGACCCTGTGTTCAGTTAAGTGTTCAATAAATGGGAACAGTTCTATGGTGGAGTCTAAGGAGCTCCTGGAAGCTTATGCAGGGAGGAAGACTACAATCAGCATAGAGATCCCACAAGGCCATAGAACCAAACTGGTTCTAATCACCAGTAATATGTGACTTTGCTCTGTCTGCTCACGGCTCCTCTGGATGTCTCCATTAGTCTTAAATGGAATTCTGAAGTATGTAAGTGTGCCTCAAAAGATGGCATTTTAGTCCGAACCCTGCATTAATAAACAACAACTGCAAATATAATTGCTGACTTAATTAGTACTGTATTTTATACTGTATTATATTTATGGAGGCATGTATGCTTATTAGGGACTATTTGATATCAGATAGTCTTGGGAATAGTTCCTTTAGCCTTAATTAAATATGGAACTTGACTTAATTACACTATCAAGTTCACGATAAAAACTAGATTGCATTTCTTTGATATTTGTAAATCTACATAGGAACTTCTCCATACATACTGATTTGATAGTGATAGAATGAAAACACAGTAAAAGGGAGCCTCAGTCTAGTGGCATGGAATCTAGTACATATAAGCTATTCGATGTATTAATCACACTGAATTGAATTTCAAGGAGCTACTTGTGGCATGATTGAGAGTTGAATCTGGTATCCTGAACATGAGTCAGTTGCAGGTATCCTAAGTGCTGAATCCTGTATGTCTTATCAGTCCACTGTTGACTTTATGTTCTACTGTTTTTCTCTGCATAATTAAAAATGATCTTTGAAAGAGATCATTTGGGAATTAATTATGCAATTTTGAAATAAAGCTAGTGGAGGGGTTTCTTATTTACTCCATATTGTAGTTACTGACCTTGAGTTAAGAATTTTAAATTAGAAAATGAAAGAAACTTATTGATTTAGAATTATGTTTAAGCTTTTAAACTAATCCATCTTTTAAAACAACATATAAACAAAAACCTACATTTACCATTCCAGCTGTTTTTGACTTTACTGAGTTGAAAAGTGTTGAAATATGTGGTTAAGTGTGTAATACCACATTTTGACAAGAGAATTCTTAGGAAAAGCATTGAAGGATTTTTTATAAGCCAGGAAGTATATATATTTCACAGTTGAATGGAGGGAAGAGTCTATTTAAATAATTTACTCGTCCATTAATAGTCAGGCATCCCTGTTCTGGGCTTCCACAATAGAGCCATCAAAGCCAGCTTGTAGCTTCCTGCACTTTGGGAGTGTGTTTTAACCACCAATGAGAGTACATTTAAATTAAATTTTTACAAAGTTAATGTTTAAGTTACTGTTTCTTTGATCTCTTTATGATTAATGATATTTCATCATTATAGAGTTTTTTATCTTTGAGAAGCATGAAATTAGGAGTAGCAACACTGCTATCCTCAAACTTTATAGCTCTAAGCACAGAGAGATGATTTTCAATTATAAATTCTGTTTCCTCTTTACATATGGGATACATTACATGGAGACAGATGATTCAGCGCCCAGATATTTTATTACTCCATCCTGGAGGGAGAGCTCCACTCTCAAATGTCTTCTATGTAAATCTGTCTTTCTTGTAGATTTTCATCCCATTTTCTATTGCTCCGTATTTTTTTTTATTTTTTAATTTATTTTTTGACAGGTAGAGTGGACAGTGAGAGAGAGAGACAGAGAGAAAGGTCTTCCTTTGCCGTTGGTTCACCCTCCAATGGCCTCCGCAGCCGGTACACCCCGCTGATCCGATGGCAGGAGCCAGGTGCTTCTCCTGGTCTCCCATGGGGTGCAGGGCCCAAGTACTTGGGCCATCCTCCACTGCACTCCCTGGCCACAGCAGAGAGCTGGCCTGGAAGAGGGGCAACCGGGACAGAATCTGGTGCCCCAACCGGGACTAGAACCCAGTGTGCCAGCGCCGCAAGGCAGAGGATTAGCCTAGTGAGCCGCGGTGCCGGCCTCCATATTTATTTAAACTCAGATAACCTTTGTGCCCTATGTGAAGATTATTTTTAGTGATTATATTTTCTATGAATCTTTTTTATGTCTATATGTGAAAGATCATTTAAAGGTAAGGTGTGCAATTATTCAGTGGAAAATAAATTTAATGATATTTGTTTGCCAATGCACTAGTTTCTGATGGAAAATGCTATCTGATTTATCTGAGAACTGAGAATCACATTAACACCACAACTAACAGTTGGATGATGATATAGTTGTCAAGTTAGAATAGTTTCCCTATTACTCTAATAGTACCCCTCCCTTTAGTTACTTATTTTTTGTGTACAGGGCCAGTTTCTTCTCCCCTCCAAAAACCTTTTATTTAAGGAATACAAACCATTCATTTCATAAATAAAACTTTAGGAATATAGTGAATTTTTCCTCCATGCCCACACTCCTACCCCTCTTCTTTTTCTCTTTCCTATTACAATTCTTATTTTTTACTAAAATAAATTTTCAATTAAATTCATACACATATGATTAACTCTATACTAAGTAAAGAGTTTAACAAATAGTATTAAAAATGTTCCTCAACAGTTGAGACAAGAGCTGTTCAGAATAATTGCATATCAAAGTATCAATTCCACTTCTATAGAATACCTAATAGGTGCTCTATTATCATAGATCAGGGAGAATATACGATATTTGTCCTTTTGGGACTGGCTTACTTTGCTAAGTATAATGTATTTCAGTTTCATTCATTTTGTTGCAAATGACAGGATTTCATTTTTTTTTTACCACTGTGTGGTATTCCATGGTGTACCTATCCCGTAATTTTTTTTTTACATTTTAGGATTTTATTTAGTAAGAAAGATGCATAAGAGAGTGAGAGCTTAACTTAGGAGAGAGAAGTGAATGGGGGTTCATACCAAGCACCAGGAACCAGCCACATGGATGAGCATTTAGGCCAAGAAACCTAGAGCACATGGCCTGAAGGCCATGCACCCTGGAGGCACGGGGCTACAGCAAGCCCCTTCCTAGCAAGAGGCCAGGGAAAAAGAGCCACCCTATAATTTTTTTATCCAGTCTTCTGATGACTGATGTTTGGGTTGATTCTGTGTCTTAGCTATTGTGAATTGAGCTGCAATAGACATGGGGATACAGGTAACTCATATTCTGATTCCTTTTGATTTGGGTAAATTCATAGGAGTAGGATGACTGGGTCATATGGTAGGTCTATTTTCAGGTTTCTGATTTATCTCCATACTGTCTTCCAGAATGGCTGTACCAGTTTACATTCCCACCAACAGTGGATTAGGGTACCTTTTTCCCCACATCCTCGCCAGCATTTATTGGTGGTTGTTTTCTATATGAAAGCCATTCTAATGGAGGTAAGGTGAAACCTCATCATGGTATTGATTTGCATTTCCCTGATGGCTAGTGATCCTGAGCATTTTTTCATGTGTCTGTTGGCCATTTGGAATTCCCCTTTTGAAAAATGTTTAAGCTCTTTGCCCATTTCTTAATTAGAGTGTCCATTTTGTTGTTGTTGAGTTATTTGATCTCTTTATAGATTCTGGATACTAATCCTTTATCAGTTGTATAGTTTGCAAATAATTTCTCCCATTCTGTCAGTTGCCTCTTCACTTTGCTGAGTGTTTCTTTTGCAGTGCAGAAGATTTTCAATTTGATGTAATCCAACTTGTCAATTTTGGCTTTGATTGCCTGTGCCTCTGGGATCTTTTCCAAGAATGCCAATGTCTTGCAAGGTTTCCCCATTGTTCTTTAATAATTTGAAAGTATCAGATCATAGATTTAGGTCATTAATCCATTTTGAGTAAGGTGTGAGGTAGGGGTCTTGCTTCATACTTCTGCATGTGGAGATCTAGTTTTCCCATTGTTGAAGAGACTGTCATTGCTCCAGGGATTGATTTTAGCTCTGTTGTCAAAGATAAATGGCTACAGATGCATGGGTTGATTTCTGGAGTGTCCATTCTGTTCCTTTGGTCTATATATCTGTTTTTGTATCAGTACCAGGCTGTTTTGATTATAACTGCCCCATAGTATATCTTGAAATCCGGTATTGCGATGCTTCTCATGTTGGATCATTCTCTCCTTTTTAATTACATTATTATTAGCAGACACTTGGTCTTAATTATGTGATCCCTTTGACACTTATTCCTATCTTTATGATCAGTTATGAACTTAAACTGGTCACTTTAGTAATATGGCATTGGTACCTGCCATCTTAGTGGGATTTGGAGTCCCATGGCAAATTTTTAGCTCTACCCTAAGGTATAAGTCTGAGGGAACGTGTGCTGAACTGTACATTTCCTCTATCTCTTATTGCTACTCTTATTTTTAACAGGGATCAATTTTCAATTGGATTTAAACACCTAAGAATAGTTCTGTGTTAAGTAAAGAGTTCAACCAATGGTATTAAGTAGAAAAAGAAAATAGTAAAAAGAATAAAATAGTAAGCTGTTCCTTAACAGGACAATGGCTGATCAAGTCATTGGTTCTCATAGTGTCAGTTTCACTTCTACAGATTCCCTTTTAGGTGCTCAGTTAGTTGTCACAGATCAGGGGGAACATATGATATTTGTCCCTTTGGGACTGGCTTAGTTCACTCAGTAAAATGTTTTCTGGATTCCTCCATTTTGTAGCAAATGACTGGATTTCATTTTTTTAACCACTGTGTAGTATTCCATAGAGTACATATCCCATAATTTCTTCATCCAGTCTTCTGTTTGTGTCATTTTTCTGTTTTACATTTTTCCATGAGTCTGTACTGACTGGTGCCGTGGTTCCTGGGCTCTGTACTGAGGTGCTGTGAACTCACATAGGTATATAGAGTATTGTACATGTTTTGGGGAAACAAAGCAGCACTCAACGTGTGTTGAACACCCATGTATGAAAAGTCTTCAAAAGTCCGAGGGAAATGCTTATTGTGATAAAACTATGCCTGGGCTAAAATCTTCTCTTTTTTGCACCAAAATGAGCTTCTTTGTATTCCATTTTCTGTGAACCCTATGAAGTAGCCATGTACTAGTGTGAGGTAGTTCAATTTCAGCGTTAAATTGGCCATGTTCCTTTCATTGATGTCACATTTACAAAGGTGGGTATTCAGTTCCTGCTGTGGTAGAAAGTGTGATGTGGGAAACATGACAGGAAAGTGGAGGTACCCAATCTGAGTGCAGAGTTTATGAAAGTGAGCGTTACCTGCTGGCACCGCGGCTCACAAGGCTAATCCTCTGCCTGTGGCGCCGTCACACCAGGTTCTAGTCCCGGTCGGGGCGCCGGATTCTATCCCAGTTGCCCCTCTTCCAGGCCAGCTCTCTGCTGTGGCCAGGGAGTGCAGTGGAGGATGGCCCAAGTGCTTGGGCCCTGCACCCCATGGGAGACCAGGAGAAGCACCTGGCTCCTGCCATCGGATCAGCGCGGTGCGCCGGCTGCAGCGCGCCGGCCACGGCGGCAATTGGAGGGTGAACCAATGGCAAAAGGAAGACTTTTCTCTCTGTCTCTCTCTCACTGTCCACTCTGCCTGTCAAAAAAAAAAAAAAAAAAAAAAAAGTGAGCGTTGTCTGGCAGCACTCATCCCAGTGGTAAGGAATGTGACTACTTAAGGGTGAAATAACTGTTTTTCAATTAGATGATTTTTCTTCAAATGACTATCAAGATGTTAGGCCACACATCCTTGTTGATTTTTTTTATCTAGTCACTTAAAAGATGACAGTTGTTAAGATAGTTGTTAAGATATTGTTCTGCAAACAAAGACAGTTTGTGAATGTGGACTATAGAATAAAATTCAAACTCCATGACAAGACAGAGTGTACAAAGTCCTTCAAAATCATTTTCTCATCTTAAGAATGAATGAATATGCTATTCGTAGATTTCTCAGCTTCGATTTCCTCATCCATAGGAATGGAAGAACACTAGTACTTAAATATAGTTGTAGAGTTGTCTAAATTTAAGTAGATTAACATCCACTAGTGTCAGGCGTAGAGTAGATGTTTAGTCAATTTTGGACAATTAAAATACATAGTTTTTGTTTTTAAAATTAACATCATCTTCATCAAAATGCAAATGGACTTGGAATTTGAGAGCCCTAACTGTCTAAGCAGTCCTAATAGCCTTTGACTTGCTTAAGGTACATCATTAGTTAAGGGCAAAGAGAGAACTCAAAAACCAGACCTCCTGGCTCCCAGTTCATTAGCTTTCCCTCTAATCTGTAAACAAAATCAGTGTTTTTCATCATTCAGAAGGTGTTCACTAGAAAATTCTGGCCTGGAGATGAAAGTTTTCTGGATTCAAAGAAGTCTTTAAAAAATAAAATTCAGCAATGTTATTTTTATTTTCCTTTGGACAAAGATTTATCTTTTTTTTCTCATTTGTGTTAAATGGAAGAATAAAATAATGACTTCTTTGCCTTATGTAGAAAAGTAGCAGAATGTGTGATACAAGTTGTATTGTTTGTATTCCCATGTTTTGATTCCTGTCTTTTTTTTCTTACAAGGGAGAGTTTCATAAAAATGCTCAGATTTATTATGCAGGTGTGAACACATTTGCCTAGTGACGCAAGTACTCTGAAGGAGGCCTGCTTTGAGCTACAGAGACATGGGGAGAGACCATAGAGGTGACATTAGAAGGTCTTTCCTGTGCTGCTACCTGCAGTTTGCTCTTGGTCCCTGGCCAAGCAGCAATAAGGCATCTGTTTGGGCTCTGAATTTCTATTATTGAGAGAAACAAAATTTAGAAAGTGCAGGATCTTATAGTAAATGTAATTAATCACCAGTTGGTCATAGGTTGTCACTGAGAAAACTTAAAGCCATGAACTCTTACTCTTCATCCATCTAAGGAAAATATTTGGACATATGATTTAGAAAATTCTTGATTCTTTTCTGATAAATTGAGTAATCAAATTTTTCAGTGAGTAGGAGTGTGTACTTTGAGTTTAGACAAGTCACTCTGATCTCAGGGCAAGACTTTCCTGAACAGCAGAATGAGGAAGTATTGGGTTGAGGCAGTGGGGTTGATGGATAATGCTTCTTGATCGCATGCAAGGCAAACAAGCAATAAAAATAAACAACTCTTTAAAATTTCTACATCAAATAAGGTTAGGCTACCAAACATCCGGTATTCTTCTTATATATTCAAAATGCACAGTGTTACTGTAAATACTCAATATCCTCCAATAAAGAATCACATTTATACTTATTTGACTCAGTTTGCTAAAGGAATTGTGTGTGTGTGTGTGTGTGTGTGTGTGCATGTGCAAGAGAGACATAATCTACTGGCATACTGTGAGTTATGACACAGGCTCTAGTATCTCAAATGCCAACTGCGAACATTTTGATGCTAAGTTTCCAAAAAGTAATATGTGATCAGAGTAATTAGTAATCAATTCTCTAAGTCTGCTGTGTTATACTTTCATCTTTTGTTTTATGTAGGATCAATGAGAATGACAATTAAGTGTTCAGGGCTAATCAAAGTTGAGCCAGATTCAAACTCTGCTTCTGCTACTCACTAGCCATAGCATCTGGGAAAAATTAAGAAACTTGGTGTTCATTTTCTATCCTTGATTAAATGGGCATGATAATAGCACTTATGTCTTATGGTTCAGATCTTGAAGAGTGCCTAGAACATAGGAGTTTCTACATAAAAAGTAATGCTATAACGAGTACTCAAACAATATATTTCACTTTGTGTTTTTATGGGGGTGCAAACTGTTGAAATCTTTACTTCATGCATACTAAACTGATCCTCTGTAAAAAAAAAAAAAAAAAAAAAAAAAAAAAAGAAATTATCAATTCCCAACTTGACTCTCACTGGGATTAAACATGACAATAGGTCTGATCTGATTTCATCATCATTTAAAAAAAATCATCTATTATTTTTCACTTTATGTTTCTGTGTGAGAGCAAACTGTTGAAATCCTTACTTAATGTATACTAAGCTGATCTTCTGTATATTAAGATAATCGAAAATGAATCTTGATGTGAATGGAAGGGGAGAGGGAGTGGGAAAGGGGAGGGTAGTGGGTGGGAGGGACGGTATGTGGGGGAAGCCATTGTAATCCATAAATCGTACTTTGGAAATTTATATTCATTAAATAAAAGTTAAAAAAAAAGAAAATAATGTCTTAAAAAAAGTTATGATTATTCTTAACATTATTTAAAAATGATGCTGATTCCATGCCTGGTGGTACTGAGAAGGAATGGGAAGATTCACATCCCATAGCTGTTGATGTATCATTTAGCTTCCATCTCTTTCCTTGGTATTTCTAATCTCTATAAATGACATTACCCTTCAACCAATAGTTCAGGCCCAAAACTTAGGGAGGTCTTTCCCCACTAGCTTTACAACATCCTTCAAAACATGGGGGCTCTTCAAAAATCCTTGAAAATTACAAATTATGAAAAAAACTGGGCCAGCGCTGTGGCGCAAAGAGTTAACGCCCTGGCCTGAAGCGCCAGCATCCATACGGGTGCCAGTTCTAGTCCTGGCTGCTCCTCTTCCAATCCAGCTCTCTGCTATGGCCTTGGAAAGCAGTGGAAGATGGCCCAAGTCCTTGGGCCTCTGCACCCACGTGGGAGACCTAGAAGAAGCTCCAGGCTCCTGGCTTCGGATCGGCGCAGCTCCAATTGTTGCAGCTAATTACGGAGTAAACCACCAGATGGAAAACACCTCTCTCTCTCTCTCTCTCTCTCTCTGCCTCTGCCTCTCCTCTCTCTGTGTAACTCTTTTAAATAAATAAATCTTCAAAAAAACTATATATATATGAATTTCATAATTCATATATATATATATGAATTTCAAAAATTTTTGCATCCAAATCAGCATCTAATTCCATTTTGCCATGAACTTGTTGACTCCTTGTGTGTCTTGAAACCAGCTCTTATGAGATATTTATTGCTACCATATTGGTACAAGCCACCACTGTTTCCTGGGATCCTGCAAAGACCTTCTAAGGGTCTGTGATTCTTTTATCAGTAGCAATTAGGATGCTGGTTTAAAACATCAGATATAGGCAAGCATTTGGCATAGCAGTTAAGTCCCCACTTGGGACAAACTTGGGCCTACCTAGGTTTGAATCTTGGTTCTGCTACTGAGTCTAGTTTCCAGCTAATGTACACCCTGGAAGCAGCAGGTAATGGCTCAAATAGTGGGTCCCGGACACAGTGTTGGTAGACCTGGATTGAGTTCCCAGATCCTGGCTTCATCCTGGTCCACCCTGGGTTATTGTGGACATATGGGGGAATGAGCCAATGGTGAGCTCTGTCTCTCCTCCTACCTTTCAAATCATTTTTTCTCTCTCTCTTAAAAAAAGGGGGGGGGGGAGGTAATTTGCCTATGGCTGCAGTACATTTGAATGCAGTCCTAACATCTAATGACTTTCAAAATTCCCACTAGCCTCCCTAATCTTGTACCCCCCACAGCCCATGCACAATGCATTGGTCAACCTGGCCAAACCCAGAAAGCTTGCCCTCTGCTTGGTGGTTTGCATTTACTGTTTCTTCTACCATCAGTATTACTGCCTCAAGTCTTCACTGGGCTGATTCGTTCCCTTTGTTATGGTATGGGCCAATTGTCGCCTTCTCACAGACCTAACTTTCCGTCTCCCTAGGTAAAAGTAGCCCTAACCTGCTCTATCTGAATTTTTCATTTATTTGATTTTCCCCTTTCTCCTACCAGAATATAAAAGCTGCAAATGGGCAAGGACTTTGTTGGCACATAGAATAATTACTGTTATTTCCATTTCAACATATATTTAACAACTTACTGCAATCTTCTGTAAGTGTCACATAGTACTCAACTCACTGGCTTGTTTTGAAGGTTGAGGGAGAAACTGCATGCCAAACAGCTGAGAGTAGTGCCCATCACATGGCAGCTGTTGAGTCTGTGCTTAGCGTGGCCTGGTACTCTTGGACTACTTTCATGCTTATATTCCTATTTGAACATCTCAAGTGCCCTATGAAGAGACTCAAGAGACTCCCCTATTATCTGGAGGGGACCAAGAAGCACAGCCAAGGCTGGAGCCTGACAGAAGGGCCTTTGGTCCAGGAGGACTTCCTCACTCTATTGTACCGAATTTGTATGGTAGGAAGTGGTGAACATTTGACTTTTAATGGACTTGAGATATCCTTCCTACACTGTCGCTCCCCCTCTTCATGGAGGAACGACACTAAACCCTGCCTAGGCTTCATATCCGAGTCACGGCACCATTATGTCGCTCCCCCTCTTCGTGGAGGAACGACACAGGACCCTGCGCTGTTCTTTCGTCTGCTCGGCCCTCCCCGGGTTTGCTGCTGGTTCTTCCCGGGTTGGCTACTATCCCTTCCACCTCCGTGGAAGGGCAGTTCCCCCTGGCCACATTCCCCACTTCCGCAGGGGAGCGGCACACCGCCGGCCGGCTTTCTCGGGGGCTGCACGGGTGTTCCTTCAGCTAGATGTTCCCCATAGATGTTCCCGGTGCATGCCGTCTCTCTCCTCCTTCATAGTCCTCCTCCGCCAATCCTAACTTGGCTGCCCACACGCCGAGTACGCTGCTCTCCAATCAGGAGCAAGTCCTACAGTTTATTGGTTGAACTGGAGGCAGCTGGGTAGAAGCTGTTCTCTCCTCTCCCAGCGCCATATTGTAGGAGAGCAGATGCATAGAATAAGTCTTAATTCCAGTAACTTAGTCTAGTCCGAGCTGCTCCCCACAGAGGAGAGCAGATGCATAGAATAAGTCCTAATTCGAGTAACTTAGTCTAGTCCGGATTGCTCCCCACAGATCCCCCTTTCTTTTTATTTTTTAGCGTTGATACGCGCCTGTCTTCGGTGTCCCGCGGCACACACTCTGCTCTACTTGCTAGAGTTGCCACAGGCTCTTACAAGTCCTATCAATCAGGAAAACCGAATCCAGGTCCTCTCTTCGCCATGTTGTGAGGAGGTTTTTAGGCGCTGATGCGTGCCTGTGTTCGGTGCCCTGCAGCGCATGCTTTGCCCTGCCTGCAGGGGCTTACAAGCTCTATCAGGCAAACCGAATCCAAGCCTTCTCATTGCCTTATTGTGGGGGAGACTTATTAGTGTTGGTTCGTGCCTATCTTCGGTGACCTGCAGCTCATACTCTGGTCGAGCTGCTTGCTGGCGCTTACCGCCTTAAATCAGGCAGACCGAATCCAAGCTTAATATTGTTGTATTGTGGGGAAGCCTTACTGATGTTAATTCGTGCCTGTCTTCGGTGACCTGCGGCGCATAAGCTGCTAGCCGCCGCAGGTGCTCATCGTGCTCATCGCCTCACTTAATCAGGCAGACCGAATCCAAGCTTTCTAATTGCCATGTTGTGGGGAGGCCTTTCTATTTCTCTATTTCTCTATGTCCGGGCATTCCTATTTCTCCCATTCTACTTCCATCTTCCAGCATTCCTATTTCTCTCACTTTACTTCTAAACTTTTGTTTCTCTTATCCCTGCGGCTTCCCGGCGGCGCTCGCCCCGAGGCTGCTTCTCGGCACCTCGCCCCGCAGCAGCTTCACGGCTCTGCGCGGCTTCCCGGCGCCTCGCCCCGCCGGCGGGTTCCCGGCTCTGCGCGCACGCTCCGCGGTCTCCATGCACCTCGCGCCCGCACCACGGCCTCGCGCCAGCCCCGCGTTCCCCATCTATTCACGCCCCGTGCTCTCTCTGCACGCAGCGGCTTCCGCGAATGTTTCCGCCACCACCGGCATTCAGTCCAAGTTCCCCGGACTAACCTGGCGAATTCCAACCTGGCGGCCCACGTCTCTGCTTCTGGTTCCAGATCTTCGCCTCTTGCTCCCCGGGCTGACTTGAAGAATTCCAAGATGGCTTGGCCTGCACTCGCGGCTTCATCCTCCCTAACATTTTTCTCTACCCGGTATGTTTCCTTAAGTTTTCTTCCAACAATATTCCTCTCATTTCTCCTGGCTTCTCCCCACAGTCCATATCCAAGTCTAAGTTTCTTATAGATTTCACTTTCACTTTCAACCTGCAGTCCGTATCTAAGTTTCTTCTTGCTTTCACTTTAAATCCTAACTTCTTTCCCACAGTCCATATCCGAGTCCAAGCCTCCTCCAGGTTTCACTTTCGCTTTCAATCTCCTAGCCTCCCCGCCATAGTCCGCATCCGAGTCTATGAAAGCTTTCACTTTCGCTTTCAATCCTAACTTCTTTCCCACAGTCCATATCCGAGTCTATGCCTAGGCTTTCAATAGCTTCTTCCGGCACCTAGGCTCTTTGCTAGTCTCTCTCTCCGGTATTTTCCTGCTTCTTCCCGTTTCTTTCCCTCCTAGGTTTCCTATCCGAGTCACGGCACCATTATGTCGCTCCCCCTCTTCGTGGAGGAGCAACACAGGACCCTGCCTAGGCTTCACATCCGAGTCACGGCACCATTATGTCGCTCCCCCTCTTCATGGAGGAACGACACTAAACCCTGCCTAGGCTTCATATCCGAGTCACGGCACCATTATGTCGCTCCCCCTCTTCGTGGAGGAACGACACAGGACCCTGCGCTGTTCTTTCGTCTGCTCGGCCCTCCCCGGGTTTGCTGCTGGTTCTTCCCGGGTTGGCTACTATCCCTTCCACCTCCGTGGAAGGGCAGTTCCCCCTGGCCACATTCCCCACTTCCGCAGGGGAGCGGCACACCGCCGGCCGGCTTTCTCGGGGGCTGCACGGGTGTTCCTTCAGCTAGATGTTCCCCATAGATGTTCCCGGTGCATGCCGTCTCTCTCCTCCTTCATAGTCCTCCTCCGCCAATCCTAACTTGGCTGCCCACACGCCGAGTACGCTGCTCTCCAATCAGGAGCAAGTCCTACAGTTTATTGGTTGAACTGGAGGCAGCTGGGTAGAAGCTGTTCTCTCCTCTCCCAGCGCCATATTGTAGGAGAGCAGATGCATAGAATAAGTCTTAATTCCAGTAACTTAGTCTAGTCCGAGCTGCTCCCCACAGAGGAGAGCAGATGCATAGAATAAGTCCTAATTCGAGTAACTTAGTCTAGTCCGGATTGCTCCCCACACTACACTGCATGCATAACTTACAACCTTTTAAGAAATAAAGAAGCCATGACATATTTAAATTTTTGATGGAGTTAATTCTCTCTCCTATGCTCACTTATGATAAATCTTTTATTAAAGCTAATCATCTATTTTTTCATGTCTTCAACATTTGACATCAGATCTTATTCTATATCATTATACCTTGTCTACCTCAACTTACTTGTGTAATTTGAAATTCTTATTTCCAAACTTTGAACATACTGACCATTATATTTTCCCTGAATGAGTAACCTATTCTACTATGCTGAGCTTCATGGTGTTTGCATAATGAATTAGCAAGATATATAGTCACTGTCCTATATTGGTGATACAAATGTACATATTGAAACAGTTTCATGGGATGGATCATATGCACACAGGTACATGTAACAAGAGTGTTACATGTAGTTCATGTAATTATGTATTTGTATTAAGTAGTTCAAAGAATATCAGTTATATGAACATCTATATTTTCACCTCAAATTTACCACAATAGGATGTGATTGGTACCCTTGACACTCCCTGTGTACTCTGCCTCCCCTTACAGAGATGACTGCATCCAACTTTGGGAATAACCATTCCCTTTTCTTTATATCCTTAACTAATGGAAGTTTAGTTTTGTCTATTTTTGTTCATTTCATATAAGTGGAATTACATAGTGTAGGCTTCTGTGAGTTGTTTTTCAGGGCAAGTTGACATGGCAGGTTAAGCTGCTGCCTGCAGTGCTAACATCCCATAAGGGTGTTGATTTGAGTACCAACTGCTTTACTTCTGATCCAGCTCCCAGCAAATGCACTGGGAAGGCAGTGGACTATGGCCCAAGTGCTTTGGCCCCTGCCACCCACATGGAAGACTTGGATGAAATTCCAGGCATTTGGCTTTGGGTTGGCCCACCCTGGCCATTGTGACCATTTGGGGAATGAAACAATAGATGGAAGACATCTCTCTCCCCCTCTCCTTCTCTGTAACACTGAGAATAAATAAATAAATCTTCAAAAAATTACTTTCACTTTATGTGTTTGAGACTCATGTATATTGATGAGTACAACTGTGATTCAGCCAAGCTCATCTTGATACAGAATTCCATTGTGTGCATAAATCACAGTTTAATTCTCCATCGTCTTATTGGTAGATATTTGAGCTATTGAGAAATTTTGCTATTATGAGCAGTGTTGCTGTGGACATTTTCTTATGTTTCATGATATACATTTGGAAGGGTTTCTGTAAGGTTTCTACTTAGAATTAGTAGTACATGGTCCTGTGTCATTCTCATATTCAACTTTACTATGCAATAGCAACTTGCTGTCCAGAGTGATATCAAATTATGTTCTCTAGTAGTACATGAAAATTCACAGGGCATTATTATCTCCTGAGCATTATCAGGAAGAATGTCAAATTTTGTAAGTTTTGTCAGCTTGGCAGGTTTGCAATGATATCTCCTTGAGATTTTAATTTGCATTTCTTTGCCTCCTAAAGAGATGACAGAACTTTTTTGTATGCTTATTTGACATTCTCATTTCCTCTTCTGGGAAATATTTATTCATATTTTCTTCTACTGGGTTGTTCATCTTTGCCTTATTGATTTATAATTCTTTTTACATGTTCTACATATGAGGCACTTCAAAAAAGTTCATGGAAAATAGAATAAAAACAAATTTATTTTGATATGAAGAATTGTAAATCTGAGTACATACATAGATTTTTCAAAATATACATTTCCATGAATTTTTTTAAGATTTATTTATTTATTTGAAAGAGTTAGAGGAGGAGAGGCAGAAAGAGAGAGGTCTTCCAACAGCTGGGTCACTCCCCAGTTGGCTGCAACGGCCAGAGCTGCACTGATCCGAAGCCAGGAGCCAGGAGCTTCTTCCGGGTCTCCCAAAGGGGTGCAGGGGCCCAAGGACTTGGGCCATCTTCCTGCTTTCCCAGGCCATAGCAGAGAACTGGGTTGGAAGTGGAGCAGCTGGGACTCAAACGGGAGCCCATATGAGATGCCGGCACGGCAGGCAGCGGCTTTACTTGCTACACCACAGTGCCGACCTCCGTGAATGTTTTGAAGAGGGCTTACACAATTTTCTTTGCTATACCTACAGCAAATATTCGTTCTGTTTTTGTATTGTCACTTCATGGTTCTTTTTGCATAAACAGACGTTTTTAATTTGAATAATTTATCAGTATTTCTCTTGTAAAAATTTGTACATAAAATATTCTTCATCATGATGTAATACAGATATGCTCCAGTGTTTTCTCAAAAATCCTTACTGTTCACATTAATGTCCTTAAAAATCACATTTATTTGTTTGAAAGACAGAGTGACAGAATGAGAGAGAGAGAGAGGAATCCATCTTCCACCCATTGATTCACTCTCCAAACTGCCACAACAGCTGGGGTTGGGCCACGCGGAAGCCCTGAACCAGGAATTCCATCCTGGTCTCCTATGTGGGAGGCAGGGACCCAAGCACCCAGACCGTATTGCACTGCTTTCCCAGGCACAATTAGCAGGGAGCTGGATTGGAAGCAGAGCAATCAGAAATCAAATTGGTGCTCTCATGTACTTTGCTATGCTGGTGTTGCAAGTGGTGGCTTAATCTGTTGTGCCATAACACTGGTTCTCACATTAAAGTTTTATAATGTATTTTTATTTATATTTTTTATAAGCAAGGAATCAAATTTTTATTACTCTCCATGTGAATCTGAAATTATTCCACACAGTTTATTGAACAATCTATCCATTCCTTACAAATGTGTATTACCATCTGGGTCAAATAGCAAGTGTTCATATATGTATGAATCTGTATCTAAGTTCTCTTATTGACCTCTTTTTCTATTCCTGAGATAACAGGAATAGAAGTTTTATAATAAGTTTTATAATAAGGATTAATATCTTGTAGGAAAGTTTTTTTTTCATTATAATCTTAGTCCTTTACTCTTATGTGAAACTAGAACGATTTTGCAAATGCAATGGAATATCTCATTGGGCTTTTTATTGTAATTGCATTGAAAGTATAGATCAAGTTAACAGAAATGGTTGATAACCATCAGAATCATTTCTACCCACAAACTTAGCATATATAAGTACCTCAAAAAGTTCATAGAAAGCAGTATTAAAATCTAAGTTTACATTTCTGCAAAAAATGTTCAAATCCATGTATAATTTTTTCATACTATGCATTTTACATGAGCCTTTTAATGACTTCTCATTTATCTATTTAGCTCTACTTTAAACCTTTCACTTAATTTTTTTAGAGATTTATTTATTAGTTGAAAGGCAGAGTTACAGAGAGGCAGAGGGAGGGATGGAGGGATGGAGGGAGGAAGGGAGGGAGAGGGAGAGTGGGAGAGGGAGAGAGACAGGGAGAGAGGGAGAGAGGCAGAGAGGGAGAGAGGGAGAGAGGGAGAGAGGGAGGGAGAGGGAGAGGGAGAGGGAGAGGGAGAGGGAGAGGGAGAGGGAGAGGGAGAGAAAGAAGTCTTCCATCTGTTGGGTCACTCCCCAGATGGCCACAAAGGCCAGAGCTATGCCAATCTGTAGCCAGGAGCTTGGAGCTTCTTCCAAGTCTCCCACGTGGGTTCAGGGGCCCAAGAACTTGGGCCATCTTCTACTGCTTCCTCAGGACATAGCAGAGAGCTGCATCAAAAGTGGAGCCACCAGGATTCGAACCGGCACTCATATGGGATACTGACACTGCAGATAGCAGCCTTATCTGCTACGTCATAGTGCTGGCTCCTTAAATTTTTTTTCTTTCCACATAAAGGGTTTAAACATCTCAGTTTTGGATTTATTTCTAGGTATCCTTCTTTTTGATTCACACAGGATATATTTTAAGATGCTTTTTCTATTGAAAAATAATGTACTTCTGTTTATTTTGATAATTTGGAAATACTTTTGTGCATACAACAATGTTACTTATGAAAGCGGAAGTTTTATTTCTTCATTTACAATCATTTATGTATTAAGTATATCTTGACTTATTATAGTAACTCAAAATCAGATATAATGTTGTATAGAAATGATAGTGGGGATATTTTTGGTATAATTCCAAAGAGAATGATTTTAATATTTGACCTTTGAATAGTATGTTTGCTGTTTTTGTAGATATCCTTTATCACACAAAATATTGCCGTTGGTTCACAGTTTTAAAAACAGTTTTTATTATGAAGTGATCATATAGAGTGCACTTATGAAGTGAATTGAGAGAAATCCTTATATTATTTTTTTTTCTTTGAACTAATTTTGTTTCTAATGTTCACTCAACTTTGCATTCTTGAGATAAACACACTGTGGTCATAATATATTTACTTTTTGGGGCATTAATATAGTTGGTTGGCTGTTTAAGATGAAAAAGGTGTGTACACACACACACACAAATGCACAGACAGTTGGAATTATTTCCTGGTATCTTTGGGTAGTGTTGTTAAAAGTTAGACTCAGTAAATGATTTGGAGAGCATTCTTCCTTTTCTGTTTCCTACTAATACTAGTAAAATATTGAGGTTATTGATTGCTCTAAGGTTTGTAACATTTGCTTATAAAATACTCTTCGTATAATGTGTTCTTTGAAAGAAACAATAGACTCATCTTTTAAAATATTAGAATTATTCTTGTTTTCTATCTCTTCTTAAATCAGTATTATTCTTACATTTCCAAAAGTTTTTTTTTACCTTATTTTCATGTTTAATTGTATTTTGCTGTTTACTTTTAAAATTTTTATTTGTAATTCCCTGTATTATTTTGCCTTTTTAAAACATTATTTTTAAGAGGTTGTTTAGTTAATTAAAAGTAGATTTTAGACTTTGTTCATCTTTTTTATTGTATGTTTCTTATTTTCACTCTTTAAAACTTTTTTCTGCTTAGGCCAGCGCCGTGGCTCAATAGGCTAATCCTCCGCCTTGTGGCGCCAAAACACCGGGTTCTAGTCCCGGTCAGGGCGCCGGATTCTGTCCCGGTTGCCCCTCTTCCAGGCCAGCTCTCTGCTGTGGCCAGGGAGTGCAGTGGAGGATGGCCCAAGTGCTTGGGCCCTGCACCCCATGGGAGACCAGGAGAAGCACCTGGCTCCTGCCTTCGGATCAGCACGGTGCGCCGGCGTGGTGGCCATTGGAGGGTGAACCAACGGCAGAGGAAGACCTTTCTCTCTCTCTCTCTTTCTCACTGTCCACTCTGCCTGTCCAAAAAAAAAAAAAAGAAAAAAAAAAAAAAAACAACAACAACAAACCTTTTTTCTGCTTTCAATTAGGTTATTTTCTTTTACAGTTTGTATATGAATTAGACACTTTTCATTCTGCATATACTTTAAGTTTTGATTTGCTGGGTCTTTATCATCAGTTGTCAAGTTCATATGGTTCTTCTTCATTTTTTAATGTATTATGTTGCAGGTGGTGACTTTGCCCTCTGTACCACAATGCCAGCTCCTATATGTGTATTTCTTTAATATCAATTTTTAGCCTTCCTTCTCCTTGTTCTACTTAGTCTTCTTGTCTTCCTCCTCTCTAATCACTTTTATTTTCTGCTCCTAACTTTATTGTTGTAAGAGACATTATTTGTATGACATTGATTATCTGAATCATGGTAAAACATGCATTAGGTCCTACATTGTGTTCAGTTTTCTAAATTTTCTTGTGTACTGGGAAAGCAAGTGTCCTTCAGTTATTAGTTTTGGGGTTTATTTGTCCATCAGTCAAGCTTCTAAGTTATTCAAATCTGCTATTTTCATAGAATTTTTTTCTATTTATTTTTTTCCCAGAATCTTGTCTGTATCATTACAGTTTTAGCATACATGCTGCCGAAGCAAACACTTTTCTATGTTGTCCTTCTCCCTTTGTTATTCTTTCAAGAAAATAAAATTAATTAATTAAAAATTTCAAAAATTATTATTTAGGGTTGGGCATTTGGCTTAGTGATTGCCACTGCCTGGGATGCCTGGTTTAAGTCTTGGTTACTCAGCTTCTGACTCAGCTTCCTGCTAACATGCACCCTGGAAGGGAGCAGATGATGGCTTAAGTACTTGGGCCCCTGCCACCCATGTCAGAGACTTGGATTGAGTTTTGAGCTCCTGGTTTTGGCATGGTCCAGCCCTTGCTATGTGGGCATTTGGGGAGTAAACCAGAGTATGTCTCTGCCTTTCAAATAAAATGACAATGAGTTAAAATTATTTAAATTTAAATCCAGTAGAGTTTTCTATCATTTTTGGTCTGGTTTCGCCATTTAAATCACTTTACTTTTTTTTTTTTTTTTGGTATTTTGTTGACATTTTACCACTGTATATTCAAGGGTAATTTTCTCTCTGTTCATGGGATATCTTGGATTCTTTAATGTATAAACCAGTGTCACCCGTTCTGGGAAATACTAAGTGATTACCTTTTCAAATGCTGCCTCTGCCTCGTTTCTTTATTGCTCTCTTTGGTAAACCTTGAGTAGGTCTGAGTCGCACGTTCTCACTCTGTTCTCGTGCCTCTTAGCTGCTCTCTCACCTGGGTCTCTTCGTGCTTCTCAGGGCTACTTGTGTGGTAGTTTCTTCACATCCGTTCTGCCGGCACAAATCTTTCCCAGTTGTGTGTGATCTAATAAACGTTCATGTGGATACTGATTTCTAGGATAGGATTTGTCTCCACAAGGGGTGCTGCTTTCTGTTCCAGGTCATTGTGGCTAATATTCATGTTCCCTTTCTTCTTGGTCCTATTCTCCGTGTCATCTGTTCATTGCTTTAAAAGCACTTGAAGCCGGCGCCCCGGCTCACTAGGCTAATCCTCCGCCTTGTGGCGCCAAAACACCGGGTTCTAATCCCAGTCGGGGCGCTGGATTCCGTCCTGGTTGCCCCTCTTCCAGGCCAGCTCTCTGCTGTGGCCAGGGAGTGCAGTGGAGGATGGCCCGAGTACTTGGGCCCTGCACCACATGGGAGACCAGGATAAGTACCTGGCTCCTGCCATCGGATCAGCGCGCCAGCAGCGGCGGCCATTGGAGGGTGAACCAATGGCGAAAGGAAGACCTTTCTCTCTGTCTCTCTCTCTCACTGTCCACTCTGCCTGTCAAAAAAAAAAAAAAAAAAAAAAGCACTTGAAGATACTAAATAGGTATGGGTGCTGATCCCATAGGCAGACTCTTCCACTGATGCTCACTTGCTATTTCTTATGTATTTATAGGTCTTTGGTTTGTTGGCTTTGTTTGGTTTTTGTTTTAAAGTGAGTGCCACCAGAGAGGATTTGAATTTGCCTTGTGCATGATGACAGAGGCTCTACCCACCATGACCTCTTTACAATAAATGTGCAGTTTCAGGATTGTTCTCTCCCCAAACTCCACTGGGCTCAGAGTTTTGAAGTCCCAGGGGAGAAATCTCCGCATTCCCACCTTGAGTTGCCAACAAGATGATGTGGACGTCCCACTGTCTCCCCTGCAGGAAGTTTTATTTTTCTAGCATAACTGCTTGGAGGACTGCAGCTTCATCCTGCAGATCCATCTGACAGGCCTCTTGCTGGGCTCTCAGCTTTTTCTCCTGCAAAAGATTAGGCTTCGGTCGCTTTGGATTGGCGGAGGCCCCGGGAGTGAACATTGGCTCCAGCACAGCTCACCTCTCTGCGGTCATCCTTTCTTGTCATTCTTGGCCTCCAAGGAATTCTCTTTACTTCTCCACCAACTCAGCTCTGCCTTGAAATAACTCTGTCTTAAACTCTGTTCTTTTTAGTCACTCTGAGCTACAGAATTTGTGTGTGTGTGTGTGTGTGAAGCCAGTCTGCTCTATTGCTGGAAGCTAGCTGTGTGTATTTTTCACTAGAGCATGTGTTGCGTCCTCATACTAGCCTTATTTCATTGTGTACTGTATCTCTGTATGTGTGTACTTACACATATAAAGTCAAACCTTTAATGGTAGGTGTAAATAGCATCTGTCAATTTTAATTTAGTTAATAGTTGTAGCAGTACATACAGAAGGTATGTAATGTGGACCACATTAAATGATTAGAAATTGTTCTCATGCTAACATGCCTTCTTATTCTATCCTCAAGGATAGAATTTACTTTTTATTTATTTGAAAGGCAGAATGACAGAGAAAACAGTGAGCAAGAGAGAAAAAAAGGTATCTTCCTTCTGATACTGCGCTCCGCACATGTCCTCAATACTCAATTTAGGCCAGGCTGAAGCCAGGAGCCAGGAACTTCATCTGGGTCTCCCATGTGGATAGCAGGAACCCAAGTAGTTACGTTATCAAACTCTGCCTGCTAAGTGTAGTAGCAGGAAGCTGGATCGAAAGCGATGCAGCCAGGGCTTGAGCCAGGCACTTTGATGTGTAATGTAGGGGATCCAAGCAACTTAACCTGCTGAACCCAAACACCTCCTCCTCTTTTGTTTAAAATTAGTATCACAGTTTAAATAAAGTGTCAGGGGTTGGCATGAAGAATAATGGGCAAAAATCTTTACTTTGAGAAAGCAGTGAGTGTCATGAAATTTCCATTCAGGCAACAAAGAGTTAGTTACTTGGGACTAGACTCAATCACAATGAACACAGGCCTACTGTCTTCTCGGTAGACTGAGTTAGGTGGCACTGGTACCTGTATTCGGCAGTACCTGCAAATTCCTGAGCAAATAGGCCTGCGGTGGTTCAGAATTGTGATCTTGCTTCCAAATCTCAAATCCCAGCTCTAACCGCATGTAATGCTGGATGTCACCTAACCTAAGTCCATTTGCACATTTACTAAATGGGTTAACAAAAGTAATAAAGGTGCCTGGCTCATGTTGCTGGTGTGAGAATGACAGAACTTTTGCAGTTGTTTTCACACCGAGTGGCAAGAGTGAAGTCTGAATAGGCCAGATCTTATCTTTCTGATAAGTGTGTCCTGTGGCTCTGAAGTTTGGGCCCCTTTCGGAACACTGAAGTCCCATACTGGATTTCTGAAGGTCCTAACATTGCATGTTCCAAATTTTCTGAGGTTGCTTGGCATTCATACAACATCTTGTCTATTACCAAAAGAACATGTAAGTTGTTGTACACTGACTACAACTTATATCCCAAATAAGGTGGACTTTGTGTGTCAGCCTCACAGTGGTTGCCAGTATAAAATCTGAGATGCAGTAAGAAGGCACATGGGTCTATATTCTGAGATACCTGAGCCTTGTGAAGGAAGGGACAGTCCTCACTACCTCTTGCACTCCTATAATTCTTCCTCTTCTTGGCATCTGTGCAGTAATGCAGGTATTGTTTCTCTCATGCACTGTATTTCTCAAATTAGGCAGTAAGTCTCAAGAGGGTGAATATATCCATATAATTTCCCTATGTCAATTACTCAATATATTATTAAGTTTTTGAGAATAATCTCATCTTTCATTCATTAGTTCTTTCATTCACTCAACAAATATTTACTGTGCAACTACTACAGACCATAAGAAAAGTGGCTAGGCTGTGGGGCATGCTTCATGTATCAGTGCATAAGAGATAACAAGGCTCTGCTGTCGTGGAAGCTACATTGGCTTAGAGGCAGGCAGGATAATAAACAAGCAAATGGACGTGGATTATAAAGAGTGTTCAGAAAAAGCTTCTGTGAGAGGTGACATTTCAGCTTTGAGTTAAATAGTGTGAGGCATCTGAGGATGGGAGAGAACGACCCAGGATGAGGCTGGCATTTTGAAAAGCGAAAAGAAGGCCAATGTCATAGAACACAGCAAACAAGGGACACAGTGATAGTTGGTGAAATCTCCGCAGCAGACGATGGGTAGGTTATTTGACATGTGATTGTTATTACCAGGATTCCTAGTGGAACTGAGTAGAACTGACCATGTTGACTTCTGTTTCATTTTGTCTCTTCCTCATATAAACTTGTTGCTATTCCCTGAGCCTAAACTATTGATTCTAGCCAGTATCACTTTTCCTATTCCAGCCTTCCACATTCATCATAATACTTTTTGGGCACAAATGGCCAATGAAGCTAGTTTGATCAGTGTTAACATTAAATAGTGAATGCACTAATGGGCTGGATTATCTGAGTCAAGATTTCCCCCTCTAGGGAAAATGGATTCTGAAAAGTGAGCTTTACACATGAAGGGCAGATCACAGCAAGATTCTGGCTTCCTGCAGTAAACAGATTGCAAATATGAATAAATTACATGCTCTCCCTTGGTTTAGCTTAATTTGAATGGCCGTTGTCTTATATGAGCTTCCTGAACTCTTAATCATGATTTACCAACAAGTTGATTGGGAAGCTATAAAACTGCCATCCCTGGTCTGATGGCACCTTACTGAACTGCTGTGATGTTTTCACTTCTCTGTATCTTACCAAGGCTTATGGAAGGAAATTCTCATGACATTCAGGGAAATCTCACATAATTAGATAAGAAACCCTTGACCTCATGGTTTATAGGTCTCCCGGCATGGACAGTTTTTTCTGAAAGTCACAAAAATAAGGATTTGGAGGAAAGTTAAAGGCAAATAAGAATAATTTCTTGTTGTGGCATGATTAATCTGCTTTTGTAGAAAAGACAAACCATGTTTGAAAATTATGGAGCATAATGGGTTAATTTGCACCTGCCCATTGATGCTCAAGGGGCATCCAGGTGACTGTCCTCAGTGAGGCTTAATTTTGATGTTTGGAAGTCAGGCTAGAAAAATCAGCAGGAACAAGATTAATGTGGGTAGCAGCTTGTGGTTTGGATGCTTCTTCTCAGCCAAGAAAGCCTTGTATGATGGCTGAGCCCTTGAAAGGGCTTGGACCAAACAGCTTAGACATTATTTAGTTTGGAATCGGCAGCTCTGGGATGAAATGGCCCTTTCATGCAACTTTGTTAAACAAGGCATGCTGGGCCTTGCTTCATCCTGAGTTTGCCAAGTAAAAGGATTCACGGCCGTGGAACAGTGCAAGACGTTTCTGCCACATCAGTCTCCCGATGGCAGTGTTTTGAGCTAATAGACAGCTTTTCAACTCTGAGAGCTATAATGTTTGCTCAGTATTTCCTTGCTTGTCTGGATACACAAAAAGCAATGCAAAGAGAAAAAAAAGTGGCAAAGAATTTGTTTTCATAGTGCAGCGAGAGCCCTCTAGTGGATAACTATAAGGATGCAGGTAATTTAAGATGGGATGATTTTTCTTTGAGGTCAGTGATGGGATACACATCCAGGCAGGATTGAGCAATGGTTTAGAGAGACCTCAAGCTTGCATAATTGAGGGGTGGGCCACTTTTAGAAAATAATGTGAAATACGTAATTTATTTAAGTTTTCCAAAAACATTCAAATGTATAAGCACATTACTAGAATTCTTCCTCTATCTCCTGAGCCTACCTCCAGATTTTCCTATTTTGTGTTTGCTGATTTTAATATATCTTTTAAAAAATTGGGAATTATAGTGTTTTACTGTATAAGAATCATTTTGGACCTTTTAATAGATTTTTTTTAGTACAATATGAAATTCAGACAGTTTACAATACTTTCTTTTTTGGAGTAATCTGGATTTTTGCAGCATGGCTGTGTGACTATTTTATTTCCAAATGAGTTCAGCAGTTCATGTACTAAGTAACATATAACACATTAATTTAAAACATCTTGAGTTATAGTAAAGTGCAAATCTAGTAGATTAGTAAATAGCATTGCCCGCATTAACCTGGTTGTATTGGGGATCATCATGTTCAGTTCCACTCATTTACCAGTTAATATGGAAATAGGTAAGTCTCATAGTTAGAACATTTGAATTTGTGAATAGGCCAGCAGATCTGCAAAATGGGAGACAGGACCTGATGAGAAGAACATGCAGATTCAGTCTTGAAGATTTTTTTTCTCCCTGAAATGAGAATGTTAAAAATTGAAGTTTTGAAACAAAAGAATCAGCGATTTTCGACTGATTTCCTGAATAAAGGGGCAGACTTTTGTGGTTTTCTGCTAAATTACAAATTTTTTCTTTGTAGTTAAATCTGTAGGTAAAGTCATTTGAATATCAACATATTCTGTACTAAATGAGCTCCTTAATAATGATATATAGATTAGTTTCTTTTCTCAAATCATTTAATTCATAAACAAGGTTTTCAACATATGTTTGTGCTTTTATTTTTCAAATTCATTTATTTATTTGAAAGCCAGAGAGGAAGGGAGGCCCTTAGAGAGAGAGAGGGAGGGGGAGAGAGAAATCTTCCATATGCGAATTCACTCCCCAAATGGCCACAAGAGTCAGTTCTGGGCTAGGCTGGAATGATGAGCTCAGAAATCCATCTAGGTCTCGTACATGGGTGGAAGGGGCCCAAGTACTTGGGTCATCTTCTTCCTGCCCAGGCACATGAGCTGTGAGCTTCATTAGAAGTGGAGCAACCAGGGCTCAGATTGGCACTCTGATATGGGATGCTGGCATTGCAAGTAGTGGTTTAACCCCCTGTGCTATTATACTGGCCCCATATATGTCTTTTTATCATCAGGAATTTGTATTCTTGCTGGTCAAAAGAATCATAAGCCAATGTAACAGTTCAGAGCTTATTTTTTTTAAAAGATTATTTATTTGAAAATCAGAGTAACAGAGAGGCAAGGGCAGAGGCAGGGAGAGACCCTCCATCCGCTGATTCTCCCTGATGGCCGCAACAGCTGGAGCTAAGTGAAGCTGAAGCCAGGAGCCAAGAAAGTCTACTGGGTCTCCCACGTGGCGGCAGGGACCCAAGCACCTGGGCCATCTTCCTCTGCTTTCCCAGGCCATAGCAGACAGCTGGATTGGAAGTGGAGCAGCCGGGTCTCAAACTGGCACCCATATGGGATGCCAGCGCCTCAGGCAGCAGCTTATTATTAAATATAAATTCTGAGAGACAAACTGAAAGATAATTTATAAGACGATCTCATCTACTGTCCTCTGCTGTGAGGTCACAGTGGTTTGTTTCATGTTTTCTTTGCATGTAAGTGTGGCTGTTCTTAAAAAAATACCTTGAACTTGATATTCTCTACCAACCTTGAAGCAAAACACAGATATTAAAAAGCACTGAACTAGAGGGGAACTTCAAAGAAATTCATAGAAATTGAATGTAATGGAAAAAACTGCATGGATTTCAAATTTTTCTGCACTAAAGTTAACTTAGTGGTTGATTAGAGAGAGAGAGAGAGAGCATGCAGTGCAGTTCAGTGGTTCACTCCCCAGAGGCCTAGGAGTTATGAACTCAATCCAGGTCTCCCACATGGGTATAGGGACCCAGTTACTTGAGCTAGAATGTGCTGTTTTCAGCGTGCGTTGGCAGAATGCTGGAATCTGGAGCATGGGCGGAACTCAAATCCAGGCCCTCCAAGATGGGATGTGTGCATCCTAACTGCTAGACAAAACACCCACTCCAACTTATCTTTTAGTTCAATTTCCTAAGAACTTTTTGAAGTTCTGTTATATTAACCTGAATCAACAGCTGCCTTTTTTTGTAGAAGTATGTTTATATTAATTTTACAAGTAAAATGTATCTCCATTTCCCATCTAAGGTGATAGAATAGCTACTCTTTTGGTTTGCATTTACAGTGCATTGGTCACTGGTCCAAGTATCATTGCAATGCTCCTACTTACTATGTATGAGGATCCTAATAACCCATTACTTCTAGTACTATAGATGAGAAAACCAAGGACCACCAAGGTGAAATAAAGTCCTAGGAGCCATTTAGCTGGATTACCTGGGCCATCTGCCTCCCTGGTGTGTTTCTCTGAGGAATCCAATTGTGTTTGGCATGAGGCAGATATTTTATAAATGAAAGAACATAGGGACTTGTGCTGCGGCGTAGCAGGTAAAGCTGTTCCCTGCAGTGCTGGCATCCCATATAGGTGTTGGTTCGAGTCCTGGCTGCTCCACTTCTGGTCCAGCTCTCTGCTATGGCCTGGGAAAGAAGTGGAAGATGACCCAAGTTCTCGGGCCCCTGTACCCATGTGGGAGACTGAGAAGAAGCTCCTGGTTCCTGGCTTCAGATCGGCATAGCTCTGGCCATTGCAGCCAATTGGGGGGTGAACCAGCAGATGGAAGACTTCTCTCTCTCTGCCTCTCCTCTCTGTGTAACTGACTTTCAAATAGATAAATAAATCTTTAAAAATAAAAATTTTAAAAAGAACATAGACAAAATTATAAAATATAAACATAAGAAAACAATATGTGAACTTAAATAAATGTTGGTGTATTGGTAAGTATGGTTGAATTGGAATCTCAGAATCCCCAACAGTGGAGGTGCTTTGAAATATGGGTGTAGATCTGGATTTAAAACCAGAAGAATTGCAAACAGGGTCTTGAAGAGATATTTGATGCCCATATTCATGGCAGGGTCATTCACATTAGCCAAGAGAGGGAAGCAGCCCTTGTGTCTAGCAACAAATGAATGGATAAACCAAATGTGATTTATAAATACAGTGGAATAAAGGAAGGACATTCTGAAACATGTGACAATATGGGTGAACCTGATGGTATGGTGATAAGTGATACAGGAATGTGAAGTATCTAGAACTGTCAGATTCATAGAAACAAATTAGAATGATAGTTTCCAGGAACTTATAGAAGTGGAGAATGAGAAACTGTTCAATAGGTATAGTCTTAACTTTACAGATGAGGAAATTTTGGATAGTGCTTGCTTAATAATGTGAATATACAGCAGTACTGAACCTATAAATGGTAAAAATGATAAATTTGAGTTAAGTCACTGCCTAGAATGCTGGCATCCTATATGAGTGCTGGGTCAAGTCCTTGCTGCTCCACTTCTGATCCAGCTCCCTGCTAATGTCCCTGGGAAAGCAGTTACCTGGGCCCCTGCACCCATGCAGGAGACCAGCTAGAGTTCCAGACTCCTGGCTTCCACCTGGGCTAGACCTGACTGTTGTGGCCATTTGGGAGGTGACCCAGTGGATTAAGACTCTCTATTTCTTTCAATAAATAAGTAATTTTTAAAAAAAGAGATGGTAAATTTTATGTGTATCTGTATGAATCAGGTTTTTGTTCACTATAATGAAATAACTGAGATAACTCATGTCATGATGAGTAAAAGTTTATTTAGCTCACAGTTGTGGAGGATCAAGTCCCTCACTGAGGGGTCCCATTGGTTTGGCAATGGACAGCAAGGCAGAATGTGAGTAGGAGAAGGGTTGCATGGTGTGTCAGGAAGTCGAGAGAGTGGGTGAGCTCTCAAGAGCTTACATGAGAATTACTTCCCTAGGGCACGCTCCAGTGAGCTAAGGTCCTCCCAATAAGTCCTACATCCTAAAGGTTCCACAACATCCCAATAGCATCAGGCTTTCTTTAAATAATAAAGATTTATTTATTTTGAAAATCAAAGTTATACAGAGAGAGGGACACACACACACACACACACACACAGAGAGAGAGAGAGAGAGAATCTTCCTTCTGCTGGTTTACTCTCCAGATGGCCGCGATGGCCAGTGCTGAGCCACGCCAAAGCCAGGGGTTTCTTCTAGGTCTCCTATGTGGATGGCAGATTTTAAAACACTTGGGCCATCATCTGCTGATTTTTCCAGGTCATTAGCAGTAATACCAGCCTTTAATGCATGTGCCTATGGGATACACCCAAGCTAACATCTAACCCATAGCAGTATTTTCCACAATTTTTAAAAATGTATGGGAGTGGATAAAAGTCCCAGGAAGAAACTACAGGTAAGAGAGGACAGCATCTGCGTATGGAGCACCAGGGAACACTCGCGAAGAGGAAAGCCTTCTGATAGGGGGCAGTGAGGTAGTGACCTGCCATCAGGCAGTGCCCCTGGGACTGGGGACAGACATTCTACAAGGGGGAGCTAGCTGGTGGTGTTGGTGGTACACACACACACACCTCCCGCACAAGAGCACCCCACATGGACATCAAGGTATCTGGTATATTCCAGAAAGCTAGCAACTGAGTTACTTCACATTGGGAGGGCACAGTGGGCAGGAGCAATAATGTTCCTTCAGTACAGTCACGTTAGTGAGCCTCCAACAAGAAAGAGCATGCTGTTAGTGTTGAGTCTGAATTCCTATACAAATGGCGCTGACGGATATGTCCAAACAAGAGACTTCTAAAAACCACAACTCTACTTGAAGTTTAAAAAGCAAGTAAATAAATGTGGATTTTTTTAGTGCCCTTTCACATCTCTTGTTTTTAAAAATAGTACCAGGCTTTCTACCACTCAAGGGAAGTAAACCTCTGTTTAGTTCAAATTTTCACATCTAGATGTTTTCTCGTGGAATTTTCTTGACTTTAATTAAAAGAGTGTGTCAAGGAATCCAGAAAATTCTAAAATAATATGGAAAGTATACTTTCCCAGTTCAACAAAAGGATAATTTAAAAGATATTGACAGTGATAAAAGTGCCAATAGGGATACACTTGTCTAAATGCCCACAAGCAGAACTCATTCCATTGTGAAATACGTATTGGGTGCTTACTATAGGTTTGATGTTATACCTGGTAAGATAGCAGTGGGGAAAAATTATTTCTATGGAAGTTTATTCGAGAAAACACAACAGGTGAATGAAATAGATAGTAGATGTAGGGAAGCATTTTGGAGGTGAGGTGACCAAGCTCTAACTGTCTCTTAAGTGTCTCAGGTGCTTATGTATTCTTCTCAAGAGGTTAAGAGGTCATTCAGGTTCTTCTGTCTCTACTCCAGAGTTCCTCTCTTCTGTGCCTTGTGTCCTGAATTGTTGCTTCTTTCTTGGCTTCTTCCATGATGCAGGCTGACCTTGACAAGCCAGGCTAAGTCTTCATCATGGTGACGTACCTCTCAACTTCATTTTTGGGTCCTAGTTTCATGTGGCTGTCCCTTCCCCATTGTACTCACTGACCCCTTCTTATTGAGAATCATGTCTTATTCTCTAAGTCATGGGGAACAAAACCCCGCACCTTCTAGGATCTGTACAGGGACCTTTGTGACATTGAGTCAGCGTTGCCTGAATCTGTTTCTTTAAGCAAGCCTGATGTTAAAATCTTATTCAACTCATTTAATCTTCCCCACCCCCAAATCTTCTCTCAAATCTAAAAATCCTAAGGATCATTTTTTAAAGATTTATCTTATGTATTTGAAAGGCAGAGTGGCATAGAAATGAGAGAGAGAGAGAGAGACAGAGACAGAGAGAGAATGAACACAAATACGAAAGAGTGTATCTTCTACCCGCTGGTTCACTTCTCAAATGACCACAATGGCCAGAGTTGTACCAGGCTGAAATGAGGAGTTTGGAACTCCATTTGGGTCTCCCATATGCCTGGCAGGGGTCCAAGCACTTGGGCCATCTTCCACTGCCTTCCTAAGTATACTCTTTGGAAACTGGATCAGAAGCAGAGCACCCAGAACTCAAACTGGTACTCTAATGTGGGATGCCAGCATCGCAAGTGGCCACTTAATCTGCTGTGCTACAATGCTGGCCCTTGGGTGTTGGTGCTTTTGCCAAAGTATGGATCAACATTGCTTCTCACATCATTTCCCCAGTCTGCTGAGACCCACCTCCTAGGCTGTTTCCTTTCCTCAGAGACTGTTCTCTGAGTGTGCCTGGTGTGGACGAATGCTTCCAAGTCATCTTTCTAGGCTCCTGTCTCTGTTGATTTTGTGCTGCTGCATCAAAATCCCCAAGGCTGGGTAACTTATAAAGCAAGCAGACCTCCTTGGTTCCTGATTCTGATTGCAGGAGAGTCCACACAGCATGGCTCCAGTGTCCTGGAGGTTCCCTGGCTGTGTGACAACGTAGCTGAGAAACAGAAAGGAGAGTGGTTGTGTGCAGAAGGGACAAAGTGTGCTTTCTGACAACCCATTCTTGTGAGAAATAATTCACTCCCTGAGACCTTCATTAATTCCTTCTAAGGGCAGCATCCCAGTGATTTAATTACTTTCCATTAGGTTTTCTGTTTGTAGATGTTCTACCCTGAACACTGTCATGCTGGGCACCAAGGTTTGGGCACAGTGTTCATCATGGGACACACAGAAACTATATCCAGACCACAGCAGGTGTCATGGGGTTCCTGAGTCCTCCACGTCATGCTAACTTACTTGGTGGCTTCATATCCTTCTCAAGTTCTTGCCACAATCACACACATACTTGGTAAAAAGATAAATCAATTTTTCACTTTGACAAAATAGTTTTAAGTTTAGATTTAGTGTATCTTTTAAAAATACTTTGTTTTTCAAAAGCACCAGATGGACAAATATTTAACTACACCCTCTTTTGCCTCGCAAAACCTCAGTAAGCCAACACACCTTTGAGCTCTGTTGTGTAACTCTCCATATTTGGAATTTTTTTTCAGAGTATATTTTTTACCCAGTGGATAGCACTCCACCTGTTGATATTTTCACAGGAAGGGGCTGCCCTCCTCTGCCTGTGTGCACATTTTGGGCTTCAGTAGCAAAGCCAAAGGAAATATTTGTAGTAAAAGCTGATCTGTTGAAGAAACCCAGTTACTTCCTTTCATTTCCACTATGGGGTATTCAGCAATTTGACTTGAAGAAACTATTGAGCATAAATGGTGATAGGATGTTTTTTGTGCCTAAGCAGGATAAGCTTGGTGAGGAGTTATATAGTTGTGCCATGTATCACTGTTACTTTATGACCTGCAAATGTGCCAAAAAACATCATTTACATACAGTTCAACCCAGTTTTTGCATTTATTGTTTAACCTGGAAAGTTTGTACTTATCTCCGATTATATAAAATTTCATACTTATGGCCAGTGCTGTGGCCTAGTGGGTAAAGCCACTGCCTGAGGTGTGGGCATCCAATATGGGTGCTGGTTCAAGTTCTGGCTACTTCACTTCTGATCCAGCTCTCTTCTTTGGCCTGGGAAAGCAGTAGAAGATGATCGAAATCCTTGGGCCCCTGCACTGTGTGGGAGACCTGGTAGAAGCTCCTGAATCCTGGCTTTGAATCAGCCCAGCTCCTGCCATTCCAGCCACTTGGGGAGTGAATCAGATGATGGAAGACCTCACTCTCTTTTCTGCCTCTGCCTCTTTGTAACTTTGCCTTTCAAATAAGTAAATATTTTTTAAAAATTCCATGAATATGTTTCTCTCATGCCCAATAACTGTCTTTCTTTGAAAATGAGCACTTTATTCTTCCTTATACTATTAGAAAGAGTTTTTTATATTTTTAATTTATTTATTTTCTTTCTTGGAAAGGCAGAGAGGCAAAGAGAGATAGGCAGATATTTCCCCTCGTTGGTTCATTCCCCTAATGCCTGCAACAGCTAGGACTGGATCAGGCCAAAGCTAGGAGCCTGGAACTTTTCCACGTGGGTAGCAGAGACCTAATCTCTTGAGCTATCACTAGCTTCTTCACAGGGTACCCATCGGCAGGAAGCTGGAATCTGAAATGGAGCTGCTACCCAAAGCCAGGCATTACAACATGGGGTGCAGGTGCCCCAACTTGTGACTTAACCACTGAACAAGATGCTTTCCCTTCAGTAGAAGATGGCCCAAGTGCTTGGGCCCCTGCACCTGCGTGGGAGACCTGGAAGAAGCTCCTGGCTCCTGGCTTCTGCTTTAGATTAACTCAGCTCTGGCCATTTCAGTCATTTGGGGACTGAACCAGTGGATCAAAGACCTACCTCTCTCTCTTTCTCTCTCTAGCTCTCTTGCTGTCTCGCTCTCTGGCTGTCTGGCTGTCTGGCTCTCTCTCTTTCTCTTCCTGGCTCTACCTCTCTCTGTAACTCTTTAAATAAATAAAATAGAAAAAAGATATTTTCTCTTGCACTGGCTCTCTTCTAATATATGTGGTCTGGTTTTATTGGATTTGGTATCTTTCTCTTTTGTTTGATTCTGATATTGTGGTGGTTGTATCTTCCCTCATTCATTTAGATTTCAGCTTTCAGCCACCTGCTGCAAAGCACTCTTGACACCTTTGGCATAATTTGGTGGTGATGTTTTATGTATCTTTGGGACTCTGTGTGTTTTTCTCCCAAGGAATTTATAATATTTGCAGGGGCTGCTGATTTCCCCATTCTACTCTGGGACCACATTTCATTTATTTGCAAGTTCTACTTCCTATGAGACTCTGGCTATTTTTCTTTTTCCTCAAAATGCCCTAGCTGAGCAGGAGCTTCCCACAGAGCCAGAGATAGAGCACTTAACTTGTGCTTAGTCTTACGTGACACATAGAGAAGCAGCCTCCCAGCCCCAGCACTGGGCAGAAAGAATAGGGCACCACAGAGCTGATGGGTTGCATTATGTTGTTAGACTTTGTTTTTATAATCAACTCTACTTAGCTTTCTCTTTTTTCTCATTCATTTTTCTTTTTTATGCTTTTTAAAACACCCTCATCTTTTACAATTCTGGTTTCTGACCTTACCTCTGCATCTGCTTTCTTCTGAAACTCATCTGCGGGGTGCAATGTTTACTATTATTATGGAGTGTACCTTGATGAAGAGTTGTTCCTCTGAAATTTTGCTCTTCATGCTACCTTCATACAGGAGACACACACACACACACACACACACACACATCATCAGAAGACTCATGTCATTTTATTTAGACTGGACTGCAGGCATTCTCCATTTTGGGAGATGCTGTATATTTTAGCTGATCATATGAATTCATTATAAGCCATTAAAACTCATTTTTTGCCTTCAATATTTCCTACCTTGTAATATTCATTATTGCCCATATCTTCCTTTTTCAAATCAGAGTTAAAAATCACCAATTTCAATCATGGTCCTTTGGTCTCACTGATTTTGCTGAAATTTTCAATGGATACCTGTTGTCTTTGTCATCATAAACTTTTTAAAAAATATTTATTTGAAAGGCAGAGTTACAGAGAGAGGGAGAGACAGAGAAATAAAGGGAGAGATCTTCTATCCTCTGGTTCACTCCCCAGATGGCCACAACAGCTGGGGCTGTACCAGGCCAGGCCCAAAGCCAGGATACCTGAACTCCATCTGGGTTTCCAATGTCAGTGCAGAAGCCCAAATACTTTGGCCATCTGCTGCTGCTTTCTCAGGTGCATTAGCAGGAAGCTGGATCAGAGGTAGAGCAGCTGGGACTCCAACTAATGCTCATAGGGATATTGGCATTGCAGGCGAAAGCTTAATCTGCTGCCCTACAATGCTGACACCGCCCCCCCCCCCATAAACTCTAAGACACTAAACAAACAAAACTATTGTAATTAATATCTCCTGCATACAAAAAAGCACAGTAAACCATATGCAATTTAATAATTATAAAGGAATGCGTATCTGTGTATGCTTCATCCAGAGAAAGAAATAGTATTTAATATTTTCATTTCAGTGATGTCTTCTTTCCTATGTAGGCTTTCTGATGTGGCCTAGCATGGTCATCAGTATTATGTTAAGTTTTCTCTTGCTTTTCTTAGTAGCTTTGTGAATTAAATCTTTGTGGGGAGGGCATTTGGCACAGTGGTAAACAGCTGCTCAGGACGTGGACGTTCAATGTCATAGTGTCTAGATTTGAGTGCCAGCTCCCCTGCTTCTGATCTAGATTCCTGCTGTTGCTCACTGTAGGAGGCAATGGATGATGGCCTGCCAGCCATGTAGGAGACCCAAATTGGGTTCTGACTCTTGGCTTTGGGAAGTAACCAATGGAGAGAAGATCTTTCTGTCTCTGTGTATGGTTCTGTCCTTCAAATAAAATGAAAAGAAAATTCTAAATGTAACCTTTGTAGGAATTCCTAAATATTATAGTTTCATTTTATATTTCTTTAACTTATGTAATGATAATATTATCATCATGATAATTGTATCATACTTTATAAATTCTTAGGTATCTTAATTCTTCCACTAAGCATTGTATTTTATGAGGCTTATTTATTCTGATTATTGTAATTTAAGTTTATTCATTTTCATGTAAGTATAGTATTCTATGGTATAGATACATCACAACTTTTCCTTTTTTGTTTTGGTTGTCAGCATTTCTATTTTTTTTAATTTTTTTGTTTTTTAGAAAACTTTTATTTAATAAATATAAATTTCAAAAGTATAACTTTTGGATTATAGCGGTTCTTCCCCCATAACCACCCTCCTACCTGCAAACCAACCCATTTCCTACTCCCTCTCCCATCCCATTCTTCATCAAGATTCATTTTTAATTATCTTTTTATAGAGATCAACTTAGTATATACTAAGAAAAGATTTCAACAGTTTGCACCCACCCAGACACACCAAGTATAAAGCACTGTTTGAAGACTTTTTTTTTTACCATTAATTCTCATAGGACATTAAGGACAGAGATCCTACATGGAGAGTAAGTGCACAGTGACTCCTGTTGTTGATTTAACAATTGACACTTTTATTTATGACATCAGTAATCACCCACAACTTACTTTTCAAATTATGAGGTCTACCTGGGAGTTTTCTAGTTTATTGCTATTATGAGCAGTGTAATTATAAATATTCTTTTGCATGTCTGTAGTATATGTGAGCAAATATATTTTCTAGGATGAATACCTAATAATAGAATTCCCACATCACAAGGTAGTACATGGTGAAATTTCCTTCATTATTTTCCAAAACATTTCTATCCATTTACATTCCAACTTTAAGTGGATAAGAATCTTCTATGCTCTGTATTCATGTCTACACTTGATATCATGCTAGATTTACATTTTTTCCAAGCTTTTGGGCATGAATTTTGTTTTTTTTTTTTTTAAAGATTTATTTATTTGCAAGTCAGAGTTACACAGAAAGGGGAGAGGCAGAGAGAGAGGTCTTCCATCCGATGGCTCACTCTCCAATTGGCCGCAACGGCCAGAGCTGTGCAGATCTGAAGCCAGGAGTCAGGAGCCAGGAGCCTCCTCTAGGTCTCCCACATGGCTGCAGGGGCCCAAGCACTTGGGCCATCTTCCAATGCTTTCCCAGGCCACAGCAGAGAGCTGGATGGGAAGTGGAGCAGCCGGGTCTTGAACCGGTGTTGGGCATGAATTTTGTTTCATTATGATTTTAGCTTATACTTCCCTGATTACTAAAAATGTAATATTTTTCAATATGCTTGTGATAATTTATTTATTCCCTTTTGTAAATATTTTTGTTCATTTCTTTTTCTCATTTTATGAGTGCTAAACAATTTGTTTTCATAAATTTCTTTGTATATACTGTATAGTAATCTTTGATTATGTATACATTCTTATGTAAATGTATATCTTATATTTTTATTCCATGATGACTTTTGGAAGTAGAAGTTCTTATTTTTTATGTAATTGCATTTAGCAGTCTTTCCCTTCACAATTTGCCCATTTTGTGCCTTGCTTTTTGAAATTTTTATTTATTTGAATGGCAGGAAGACAGAGAGAGAAAGGCAGACAGAAATCTCCCATTGGTTGGTTCACTCCTCATAGGCTTACAACAACTGAGGCTATGCTAGGGCTGGACCAGGCCAACATATAGGAGTCCAAAACTCAAAGTGCATCTCCCTCATTGGTGTTAGGTACTCAAGCACGTGAGCCATCACCTGCTGTCTTCCGCAGTGGGCATCATCAGGAACCAGACTTGGAAGTGGAGTTAGGACTGGAATCCAGGACTTCCAATGGGAATGTGGCCATTCCAAGCAGGGTTTCAACCATTCTACCAAACACCTGCCTCTATGCCTTTTTAAGAAAAAAATTTCTAACTCATATGAAAAAGGTTCCCTAAATGGGGTAAAATTATCAAGAATGGATTGCTGTATATACTTGAGGAAAGAATTCTCCACCCTCACATGTGTAACCAGTTGCCTTGGTACAGTGTATTTTTAAAAGTTCATCTTTCCTCCACCCATCTGCATTACAAACTCACTCATCTTTTGTGTCTCTGCTTTATTCTAGTTACTGTCTTTCATTTGGTTTACTTCTTCTGTGTGTCAATAACATCTCCAGTACCTAAGGATCTTTATTAATGGGGCTTTAAATCAAGTATTATGGGTGAAGGTAAAGTCCCTTGCCATTATTCCTCTTCTTCTTTAGTGTTTTGTATTGCTACAGAATAGCCAAGATTGAGTAATTTATTTATCAAAGAGGTTTACTTTGGCTCAGGGTTCTGAGTTCTGGAGTAGGGGAATGTGCTGGGATCTATTTGGATTCTGATAAGGGGCTCTTTGCAGAAAACAAAAGGCTAAGTGGAGGCATATGAAAGGGAAGAGATGTATAATTTGGGACATGCTCAGACTGACTTGCCCTAAGTGGTGGAGTTGGAAGCATACCAGGGGATTCCAATTCAATCCCATCGAGGTGGCATGTACCAATGCCATCTCACTGTTCCAGGTGATCAGTTTCAGTTCACAGTTGGTCATGGTGAAGGGACTGGGAGTCAAAGGGAGCACATAGACAAGTCTAGTACCTGCTAACGCTAACTGATGGAGTAAATAAAGGGGAGAGTGATCCAACATGGGAAGTGAGATACTCAGCAGACTCATAGAATGGCAGATGTCCTAAATAGCACTCTGGCCTCAGAATCAGCCCTAAAGGCATTCGGAGCTGGCTGAAAAGCTCATGAGAGTATTTCAGGCATGGAAAGCCAAGACACTCTGGCAAAAGATCTCTGCGAGTGAGATCCCAGTGGAAAGAACAGGCCATCAAAGAAGGAGGTACCTTTCTCTGAAGGGAGGAGAGAACCTCCACTTTGACTATGACCTTGTCTAAACAAGATAAGAGTCGGAGAACTCAGAGGGCTTCCATAGCCTTGGAAACTCATGACTGGAGCATAGGGAGATTACTGATGCCATAGACAGGAGTGTCAATTGGTAAAGTCAACAACAGGAGTCACTGTGCACTTACTCCTCATGTAGGATCTCTATCCTTAATGTGCTGTACATTGAGATTTAATGCTATAATGAGTACTCAAACAATATATTTCACTTTGTGTTTCTATGGGGGTGCAAACTGTTGAAATCCTTACTTAATGCATACTAAACTGATCCTCTGTAAAAAAAAAAAAAAAAGAAAAAAGAAATTATCAATTCCCAACTTGACTCTCACTGGGATTAAACATGACAATAGGTCTGCTCTGATTTCATCATCATTTAAAAAAATCATCTATTATTTTTCACTTTATGTTTCTGTGTGGGAGCAAACTGTTGAAATCCTTACTTAATGTATACTAAGCTGATCTTCTGTAGATAAAGAGAATCAAAAATGAATCTTGATGTGAATGGAAGGGGAGAGGGAGTGGGAAAGGGGAGGGTTGTGGGTGGGAGGGACGGTATGGGGGGGAAGCCATTGTAATCCATAAGTCGTACTTTGGAAATTTATATGCATTAAATAAAAGTTTAAAAAAACAAACAAACAAACAAATAAAAAAAAACCCTTAAAAAAAAAAAAAAAGAAAGAGAAGGAAAGGTTGCTAAACTCAGATAGCTAACCCATTCCTGTGTGAAAGATAACAGTCTGTTCAGGAGGGTACCACCCCATAACCCAAACACTTCCCCCTTGGCTTCACCTCCCAACACAGCTGCACTGAGGAATTAAGCTTCAAGAGGGGTTTTGGTGAGGACAAACCGTAGAAATTGATGGATGTAATTAGTGGAACTTTGCAATCTCCTCTTTGCTTCAGAATCAGTGTGTTAGACTTCATATCACACACACACACGCACACACACACAGTGTCAGAATTTTGATTGGAGTTGTCTGTAATTTGTGATCAAATAACAATTTTGAAACATGAAATATTCCAATCCACTAATTTAGTATTTCCACCTATTAAAGTATCCCTTCATATCTTTCAAATAAAATGTTAACATTTTAACCATAAAGATCATGCATATGATGTTTGTACTGCTGCAAATGGTATTTTTAAAAAAGTTTTTCTAAATTTTATTACCAGTAAGCAGAAATTCAAATGATTTTGTACACTTATATTCATTCTTGCTAGTATTAAGTCATAATAGCTTATCAAAAGATTGTTTTTTACTGTCTACAAACATAATCATGTCATCAAAAAGATAATTTTTTTCATTCATTTCCAATCCTTATACCTTTTTTCTTTTTTCTAGCCTGATTATATTGGCTACAAACTCCAAAGCTAGATGACTATAAATGTCCGTAGCAGGCATCTTTGTGTTTCTTTGCAAATGCAAATGAAATGCTTGCAGTAGGTCAACATTGAGAAGCAGGAGTTCCAGGTCTGCACTAGGCCTTAACATCACGTAAGTTCTGAAGGATCCGGGTAAATCATTGCAGGTGGAGGAGAGGATGCCAACCTAAATTGTGTTTCTGCTACAAAGGATTCCGGGAACTTAAAGCAATAATTAATTTCCATAATGGAAAAGTAAAGTGACATGTTTTGTTTACCTAAGTTTGTGGACTCAAGTATATTCCCTGTACACAGTGAATGCATTCAAGAAAATGACATCCATTCAGTGCTGACAACATCTTAGAATTTCTTGTGAGCATTTTCTGGTTCTGTCACTGGAAAGTCTCTTAAGGAATTCCTTTATGAAAATGCTCCCTATGCAGTGGCTGGCTGACAAGGTAGATTTTGCTGTGTTTGTTGGAAGAAGGAGACTGCTAGGGTACTTGCAGCACACCGTAACTGTCGCTGGGAGTGGATGAGAGCCATAGTGTGCTGTTTCACTAATATGCTTACATGTGATGGAAGGAATATAAGGCGGTCACATCATCCAGCTGTCTCATTCTAAAGGAAACTATTTAGTAAACCCCTTCAGTTCCTTCAGAAATGAACACAGATTTTTAGTACTGGCGCAAGGAAGGCTTTCTGTGCAGTAGACATTCCTCTTCCGGAAAACTACTTGGAGATTTCAGATGTCAAAGCACAGATATCATAAATTAACAAGCCCCTCTCCCAGGACTGATGCTGCAGTGGGAGTGGACTGAGTCCCTGGAGCAGCCTGGAGGGCAGGTTAGAAGGATGGCTTGCTCACAGCTCTGGGGGAGTGGTGTCAAATGTTATGTGCAACCACTAGTATCAGCTGAAGAAGTGTGAACAATGAACTTTACTGTGAACACTTTATTTATATATAAATTCCCAAAGAAAAGAGGTCGTAGATCTTATATAGTAGTGGGACCTGGATTTGACACACACATTATTCAAGGAGCAGAGTTTGACAACACTATCTAGAATACAACCAAGAGACTGAAGCTGCCAATATGGAGATTAAAGTTAGTCTAGAGACTACATTTATTAATGGCCAGCAGATATGCACCTCAGGAAGAACAACCTGGGCTTAATTTGCAGGCACAACATGTGAAAGGTGCAGAAATTTGACATCATCTTTAGAGATTCATTAAGCCCCATGGTGTTCCAAATCCATTATGGGCCCAACATGCTTAATCTGTTTTTTGGGGCATAGATTAATAGAAAATCTTACAAAATTTCCAGAATTGTGTAAAGGCTTGCTTTCAATGTTCTAAACCTGATGTGTATCTTTCCTGACATTCTTAATGAGAACCTCACAGGAAAATATATAGAGCATAATTATACCTTATCAAGTTACCATTTACTGGTATCAACTTGGCCTGCTAGAGCTATCTCCCTATACCTATGCTAAGAGATGAATAAGAATAAAAAGAAAGAAAATAAAATTTATTGTGAGAGATCAAATGTCAGAGCCATCTTTTTCTTTCTTCTAACATCACCATCCTTCCATAGCGCAGTGTGGTAATTGTGACTTTGCTGTAGTAATCATGGTTGAACAATTGTACAGATAGAACTGAATGTGTATACATTGAAGAAGGGGGACATAGTCCAAAAGAATTTTGATTTCTTCTTTCAATTTAAGGATTTTGGTCATGGAAAATTGTTGCTAGGAAATTTAAAGTGCTTTAGTGCTATTTCTGTATTATAAATCCATTCACATTTTATGATATTTATTTCTGATTTACCTTTCTAGAAATACGCCTCTGAATTCTGTTAGCATGGGGTATAATTATGAATAAATAATATAATACTCTCATAAGTACATGATCATATAAAATGGCAAAATGTAAAATACAAAAATATATGAATAAAAAGTATAGCTTATACTTCAAAAGGGCTGCTTTCACAGCATCACTCTCCAGGAATAAACTGTGTACAGGTATATGAGTCTGTTCTGGTAGATACAACTGAGTTTAGTCTTTTTATTATAGATTACAAACCTCTGAGTCTGTTTCATCTTTATATCTTCCAAGCTCCTGAAGTGCTTTTTGGATGAATAAATATATTAATGAGCAAATACATTTATAAATGAGCTAATACATAAATACATGAACATATCAATATTTGGTAGTTCTCTGGGATAAGCAATTAGTACATAATGGTTTATTTGGGCTTTGTGTAATATAGTGTACCCTAAATGTACATGTTTTGGAATTTTTAACTTTTAAAAAATTACTTTAGTCATCGCTTAGAGTTGAGCTATGTGAAATTATAATCACCTTTAAAGTAGCATCAGTTTCTCTACTTTCCCCTCCTGTTTGCTTGATATTTAGCTCTTGAAAGTAAAAAAGACAGCTTTGCCTTCTACACCAGACATGGTTTGAATATGCAGCACTCTTGTCTCAATTGCTATTTACTACCTGCAGTGCTCATTTGCCAGGATTCCACTCTAGCACAACTCTTACTTGTCTACATTTCAAATTAAAAGGGGTCCTTCTGTTACCCAAAATTATGTCCCAGACTATCTAGCTGGCCCAAGGATGGGATAAGTGGTGCTGAATAGGCTTCTCCTGAGAGATGAGACAGGAGCCCCTAGGTGGGCCTCCCAGGGACAGAGAGTGAATAGATCTTTATCTTTTAGCTCTTCTCATCACATCCTGGTCTCCCCTGTCTTTCATGTCTTTTGATTCAAGGAGACAGCTTCTGTTCCTGTTCACCAAGTGAAAAAATGACTCAGCTGCATGCATTTAGGTCTTTGTGCCTAGGGCTGCTGGGGACAATAGTGTCCCCTCCTGTTGAGAATTTCATGGAGGTGTGCTTACCAGTCATTATCAAAATCAAACCAGACCCAGTGGTAGCCCTTTGGGACTCTTCTATATTTTGAGAGCTTTTGCTTTCCCCAGCCAGACACTCCAATGCTACATAGAGAAATGGCACGCCCTCTCAGAAGTAGGTTCATCTCTTTTCCTTATTGGAAGGATGATCTGTGTTTCATTTATTCACAGGCCTGAGGAGCAGGCTCTAGGTTTGTATCTATAATAGAGAAATCCAGAAAATGCAGTAAGTCAAAAAACATGAGCCCCTTTTTAACTGATATTCTTTGAATGTAGTAGTAAAAATTCAGAACTAAAATAGCTTTAATGATTTTGAATATAGGGAGATTATTTGTTTCAGCTTTTGATTTTAGAGTAAGAAAAGGGAAAAACATACCCCACTGTTTTTCATGGCTGTCAACTGGAACTCATTTTATTAGTAGTACTTGTTGAAAATTATAGAGCTAATGTTCTTATTCAAATGTGCTTATTCAATCCTATATTTCCTATACTTCAACTGCCTTACAACATTTATTTTTCAGCTCCATGGAATTTATCCCCTATATCAGATTTACAGCAGTTATATTTTATTTTCTATTTGTTAATTTAGAAAGCTTTTATTTAATAAATTGTTTAGGAATATAGCAGTTCTCCCCATACCTGCCTTCCTACCCCAATCCAACCTCCTACTCCCTCTCCCATCCCATTCTTCATTAAGATTCATTTTTAATTATCTTTATATACACAAGATCAACTCTATGCTAAGTAAAGATTTCAACAGTTTGCACCCATGGACACACAAAGTATAAAGTACTGTTTGAAGACACATTTTACCATTAATTATCATAGTACAGCTTATTAAAGTCAGAGGTCCTACATGGGGAGCAAGTGCACAGTGACTCCTGTTGTTGATTTAACAATTGACAATTTTATTTATAACATTTATAACATCAGTGATCACCTGAGGTTCTTGTCATGAGCTGCCAATGGAAGCCTTTTGAGTCAACAAACTTCGTAAGTATTTAGACAGGGCCATAAACAAAGTGGAAGTTCTCTCCTCCCTTCAGAGAAAGGTACCTACTTCTTCAATGACCCCTTCTTTCCACTGTGATCTCACTCACAGAGATCCTTCATGTAGATCATTTTTTTTTGCCACAGTGTCTTGGCTTTCCATGCCTGAAATGCTCTCATGGGCTTTTCAGCCAGATCCTAATACCTTTGATTCTGAGGTCAGAATGCTGTTTAGGATGTTTGTCATTCTGAGTCTGCTGTGTGGCCTGCTTCCCATGTTGGATCATTTTCTCTTTTTGAATTCTGTTGTTACTACCAGACACTTGGTCTTATTTGTATGATCCCTTTGAGACTTATTCCTATCTATATGATCAGTGACACACTTAAAATGATCACTTTAACATGTAAGATGGCATTAGTACCACCCAGCTTCTTGGGATTTGGAGTCCCAGGGCAAGTTTTTAGCTTTACCCTTAGGGGTAAGTCCGTGGGAACATGTGCCGAACTGTTCATCTCCTCTATCTCTTATTCCCATTCTTATTTTTTACTGGGAGCTATTTTCAGTTGGATTTAAACATCTTATGAACAACTGTGTCCTAAGTAAAGAGTTTAACCAATGGTATTAAATAGAAAAAGAAAATAGTAAAAAAATAAAATAATAAACTATTCCTCAAAGGTCAAGACAAGGGCTGATCAAGTCATTGTTTCTCATAGTGTCAGTTTCACTTCTACAGGTTTTCTTTTAGGTGCTCAGTTAGTTGTCACAGATCAGGGAGAACATATGATATTTGTTCCATTGGAACTGGCTTATTTCACTCAACATGATGTTTTCCAGATTCCTCCATTTTTTGGGAAATGACTGGATTTCATTTTTTTTTTACCACTGTGTAGTATTCCATAGAGTACATATCCCATAATTTCTTTATCCAGTTTTCCAGTAATGGGCATTTAGGTTGATTCCATGTCTTAGCTATTATGAATAAATATGCAATAAATATGGAGGTGAAGATAGCTCTTTTATTTGCCAATTTCACTTCCCTTGGGTAAATTCTGAGGAGGGGGATGGCTGGGTCATATGGTAGGACTATATTCAGATTTCTGAGGTATCTCCAAAGTGTCTTCCATAGTGGCTTTACCAGTTTACATTCCCACCAACAGTGGATTAGGGGTACCTTTCCTCCCCATCCTCACCAGCATTTGTTGTTTGATTTCTGTATGAAAGCCATTCTACCTGGGGTAAGGTGAAACCTCATTGTGGTTTTGATTTGCATTTCCCTGAGGGCTAATGATCCTGAACAATTTTTCCTGTATATGTTAGCCATTTGGATTTTCTCTTTTGAAAAATGTTTAAGTCCTTGGCCCATCTCTTAACTGGGCTATTTGTTTTGTTGGTGTGGAGTTTCTTGATCTCTTTATAGATTCTGGTTATTAATCCTTTATCAGATGCATAGTTGCAAATAATTTCTCCCATTCTGTCAGTTGCCTCTTAAGTTTCTTGACTGTTTCTTTTGCTGTACAGAAACTTCTTAGTTTAAAGTAATCCCATTTAATTTTGGCTTTGACTGCCTGTGCCTCTGGGGTCTTTTCCAAGAACTCTTTGCCTGTGCCTATGTCTTGCAGGGTTTCCCAATGTTCTCTAATAATTTGATGGTGTTGGGTCATACATTTAGATCTTTAATCCATGTTGAATGGATTTTTGTGTAAGGTTTAAGGTAGGGGTCTTACTTCATACTTCTGCATGTGGAAATCCAGTTTTCTCAGCACCATTTGTTAAATAGATTGTCTTTGCTCAATGGATTAGTTTTAGCTCCCTGATCAAATATAAGTTGGTTGTAGATGTTTGGATTGATTTCTGGTGTTTCTATTCTGTTCCATTGGTCTTTGCATCTGTTTTGTACCAGTACCAGACTGTTTTGATTATAACTGTCTTGTAGTACATCTTGAAATCTGGCATTGTGATGCCTCTGGCTTTCTTTTTGTGATATAATATTGCTTTAGCTACTTGAAGTCTCCTGTGCCTCCACAGGAATTTCAGCATCATTTTTTCTAGATCTGGGAAGACTGTCTGGTATTTTGATTGGTATCACATTGAATCTGTAAATTGCTTTTGGAAGAACGGGCATTTTGATGAACATGGAAGATTTTTCCACTTTTTCTATCTTCCCCTATTTCTTTAAATTTTTTTAATTCTAAACATGGAGATTTTTTTACATCCTTGGTTAAATTTATTCCAAGGTATTTGATTTTTTTATAGCTATTATGAATGGGATTGATCTTAGAAGTTCTTTCTCAGCCATGGCATTGTGTATGTATATAAAGGCTTTTGATTTTTGTGTATTGACTATATATCCTGTGACTTTGCCAAACTATTCTCTGAGGTACAATAGTCTCTTTGTGGAGATTTTTGGATCACCTATATATAGAATCAGGTCATCTGCAAATAGTGATTGTTTTCCTCCTTCCCAATTTGTATCCCTTTGATTTCTTTTTCTTGCCTGATGGCTCTGGCTAAAACTTCCAGTACTATATTAAATAGCAATGGCGAGAATTGGCATCCCTGTCTGGTTCTGGATCTCAGTGGGAATGCTTCCAATTTTCTCCATTCAATATGATACTGTTGATGGGTTTGTCATAAATTGCCTTGATTGTGTTGTGGAATGTTTCTTCTATGCCCAATTTGCTTAGTTTTTCATCATGGAAGGGTGTTATAGTTTATCAAATGCTTTCTCTGCATCTACTGAGATAATCATATAGTTTTTGTTCAGCAGTTTGTTAATGTGATGTATCACATTGATTGATTTGTGATAAATCCCACTTGGTCTAGGTGGATGATCTTCCTGATGTGTTGTTGAATTCTATTGGGTAGAATTTTGTTGAGGAATTTTGCATCTATGTTCATCAGGGAAATTGGTCTGTAATTCTTTATTTCTGTTGCACCATTTACAGGTTTAGGAATTAAGATGATGCTGGCTTTGTAGAAAGAATTTTGGAGGATTCCCCCTCTTTCAGTTGTTTTGAACAACTTGAGAAGAATTGGAATTAGTTCTTCTTTAAACATCTGGTAGAATTCAGCAGTGGATCTATCTGGTCCTGGGCTTTTCTTTGTTGGGTGGGCCATTATTACTGATTCAGTTTCCAGCCTGGTTATGGGTCTATTTAGGTTTTCTGTGTATTCATGGCTCAAGTTAGTTAGGTTGTGTTTGTCCAGCAATCTATCCATGTCTTCTGTGTTTCCCAGTTTGTTGGCATATAGCTCTTTGTAGTTATTCCTGATAATTCTTTTTATTTCTGTTGTTTCTGTTGTTATATTTTATTTTTCATCTCTAATTTTATTGATTTGGGTCTTTTTCTTTTTTTTTTTTTTTTGGTTAGTTGGGCCAATGGTGTTTCAATTTTGTTTATTTTTAAAAACCAGCTTTTTGTTTTACTTATCTTTTGTATTTTTTGGAACAATTTTGTTTATTTAATTTTAATTATTTCTTTTCTCCTACTAGTTTTGGGTTTGGTTTGCTGTTGTTTTTTTGGATTCTTGAGATGCACTGATAGCTCATTTATTTGGTGCTTTTCCAATTTCTTGATGTAGGCACCTATTTCTATAAACTTTCCTCTTAACATTGCTCTTGCTGTATCCCATAAGTTTTGATATATTCTGTTGTCATCTTCATTTTTTTCCCAGAAATTTTTTGATTTCTCTTTTGATTTCTTCTATGACCCAGTGTTCATTCAGGAGCATGTTGTTCAGTCTCTATGTGTTTGCATATATTCTGGAGATTCCTGAGTTGCTGATTTCCAGCTTCATTCCACTGTGGTCCAAGAAGATGCATGGTATGATTTTGATTTTTTTGAATTCGCTGATACTTGCTTTATAGCCTAGTATGTGGTCAGTCCTAGAGAAAGTTCCATGTACTGCTGAGAAGAATGTATATTCTGCAACTGTAGGATGAGAAGATCTGTAGACATCTGTTAGGTCCATTTGTTTTATAGTGTTGATTAACTCTGCTGTTTCCTAGCTGATTTTCTGTCTGGTTGATGTGTCCATTGCTAAAAGTAGGGTAATGAAGTCCCCCATTACTACTGTATTGGAGTCTATGTCTCCTTTAGATCTGTTAACATATCTTTTAAATAGCCAGGTGCCCTGTAATTAGGCGCATATACATTTATAATAGCTACATCTTCCTGTTGAATTGATCCCTTAATCATTAAATAGTGCCCTTCTTTTTCTCTTTTAACAGTTTTTGTGTTAAAGTCTATTTTGTCTGATATTAAGATGGCTACCTCAGCTCTTTGTTGGCTTCTGTTGTCATGGAATGTCTTTTTCCACCCTTTCACTTTCAGTCTGTGTGTACCTTTGTTGGTGATATGTTTCTTGTAGGCAGCAAATTTTTTTTAAATACATTCAACTAGTCTGTGTTTTTTAACTGGGGAATTGAGGCCATTTACATTCAAGGTGACTATTGATAAATAACAACTTTGGCCTGCCATTTTTCCAAAAATATTCCTATATTTTACTTTGAATTTCCTTTCGACTTTTATTGAGAGATTTTCTTCCTTTACATTCTTTTGTAGTGATGACCATGTTTCTGAGTTTCTGTGCAACAAATCCTTATACATCTTTTGTAGGGCTGGACGAGGGGTGACAGATTCTTTCAGTTTCTGTTTGTGATGAAAGGTCTTTATTTCACCTTCATTCATAAATGAGAGCTTTGCAGGGTATAATATTCTGAGATTCATGGCATGTTAAATGGTTTCCCCCAAAGCAAATAATAAGAGGGAAAAAAGGAGGGAAGCTATCTACTTTATATTTAGGTCTAGGAAGTCACCTGATATCTCTCTACCATATTATTGACCACATAGATTAATGCTCAAGCCACAAGAAAGGAGAGGAGAGGAGAATGTCACAGGTTGTCACAGGAAGTGAGGGTCATCAAGAGATCATCATGAATGCTGCTGTCACAGGAAGGGAGTGTGGATCTGAGGCCAGGATAATTTCAAGGTATCTGCCAGGGAAATACCTAAGAAGGAGTGCATTTCAGTTACACAGAGCAGCAATTCTTGTGACACTGAGATGGGGAAGCTTGGTGTGGTCCAGCAAGCAATGGGATTCCAACAAGCAGGAGAGCAATATAGGATGAGTTCAGTGGTCAGGGGCCAGAGTCCATAGACCTTCTTTGGGTTTGTAATATATTCTAAACAGGGATGGAACTGTTGGAAGGTTTTAAGCAGAAGTGTGACATAAACTGCATGATTTTATGTTACCAAAAAGCATAATTCTGAGAATTGGATTGCACATGTAGGATTATAATACTAAACAGAACAAGTTAGAATAAGACTCCTGACTCTCACCCTAGATGGTCATGCAAATTCGTGTAAAGATGAGAAATAGAAATATTTATTCTCTGTTGAGTAGTAGAGTAAAAGTGATCCAGGGGTTTAAATATGAGGTATGGGACTGGAATTTGACCTACCAGTTACGTGCTGCTTGGGATGCCCAAATCAGAATTGTAGGCTCTAGTCTCAGCTCTGCTTTCCTTTCCAGCTTACTGCCACTATACAGCCTGGAGGGCAACAGGTTACAGCTCAAGTTCTTCTATCCCTGCTATCTATGTGGGACAGACTTAGATCTAGGTCCATGACTTCTGCTTATTCCCACTCCTGGTTGTTGTGGGCATTTGTGGAGTAAATCAGCAGGTGAAAACTCTCTCTCTCTCTCTCTCTTCCTCTCAAATTTTCTTAAATTAATTAGGAAGTGTGAATGTCTCTGAATTAGCCCCAACTTCCTTTTTTTTGCCACAAAGATATTCTGTTGATCTTTAGCATTTATTTTTTTTAAAGATTTATTTACTTATTTGAAAGGTGGAGTTATAGAGAGGCAGAGGCAGAAAGAGAGCGAGAGAGAGGGAGGGAGGATGGGAAGGAGGTTATCTTTCATTCACTGGTTCACTCCCCACATGGCTGCAATGGGAGGAGGTGGACCAATCCAAAGCCGGGAACCTGGAGCTTCTTCCAGGTCTCCCACATGGGTACAGTGGCCCAAGGACTTAGGCCATCTTCTACTGATTTCCCAGGCCATAGCAGAGAGCCATATCAGAAGTGGAGCAGTCGGGTCTTGAACCAGCACCCTTATGAGGTGCTGGCACTGCAGACAGCAGCTTTACCTGCTATGTCTCAGCACCAGCCCAAACCTTTAGAATTTATAGGAAGCAAATTTCATGGGGACTATCTAGTTAGAATATACCTGTGAGAAATTTTGTTAATTTTTCAAGGTCCAATTTGCATTCCTGCTTAATATTCTCCCTGTTGTTTGTTAGAGTGTTGTTCACTCCAGTTCTTCCAGTACTTACTGTTAGAAGGCAGGCTTTGCCTACAACATAAAAAAGACTTTTTTTAACCTAATTTCCTACCTCCTTAGCTTACTGGCCAATCATGAGCCTTATTTTTTATATAGTTTTATCCTCCGAAGAAAATGCAGTGTCATTTCAAATGAGATTAATCTGCTTGGCTGCTCTGTTCTGGTTCTGAGATTTGGTTCACTAACTTGAAGGAGAAATATGTTCTTTTTTTTCTTAAAGCACACATACTGGTTGTGTCCCCACATATCCCTGAAAACATTTCAGTGGTGATAGAAGATAGCAGATAAAAATATTCATAATCTCTGATCACAGTCAGGTATGCAATACTAACCTTTTCTTCATGTGGAATGGCTTGATCTGACATTCTTGTCTGCTGCTTACTGACATTTTTCTCTTTTTACTAGAGAACAGGAATACTGGTGCTTTATACGATCTTGCATATAATGCACCGACCCTCCAAATACGAATCTACTAAATGCCATGTATCTTTACTATTCATAGTAATTTTTAATAGTTGAAAGGCATTTACATTGGAGAGTTCAGAACTCATATCTTGTTCCTCTCCACCTTTGCCTGTCCCTTTGTATACTCTACTCTTTCACTGTGAATTTATTTTTCCCATTCAAAGTACAGTGCAAATATCACTTTCTCTGGGAAGCCTTCTCCGATCCCTTTAAGCTCCTATTCCCACAAGCCCATACCAGTCCTCTGTAGAACATTGAGTCCTGAGTACTATCATGCTTAATCCTGTCATTCAACTCGATGCCTGAGATGCCTATTAATTATTAATCAGTACCCTAGATCATTGTAAATAATCACTATAATCTATTTTGAAGTTTTTCAGCAAATTTGCTCCATTGTCTTTTTTTTCCAACAGAATCCTATAACACTCCTTGCTTCCAAGAATAGGAAAAACTTCAGGGTGATCTTAAGAGATTCTAAATGGATTCGAGTAAAAAAGTAATCCCTATCTTTTCTTCTATATCCTAAGATTTGTGGAAGCAGGAACTGAAAAGACCTGTGATGACTGTTCTCATCATTTGTCACCCACTGGGAATATTAGCAGAAATGATACCCACATTGTCTATCTTCTGTCATGTCCTTTGACATCATATGACATTATATGTCAGTGAACAAATGATCATTCTTGTCTCTGGACATTTAAAAAACAGTGAGTTTGGCATTTAATGCGAGAGGGGCTGCAGACTTTCAAGTCTTGTGGGAGAAGGGATCATGAGCTGAATCTAAGTTAGGAGCTGCACTGCCCTTTGCAAATCTTCTACTCCCTGTGGACAGTGACAGGAAGGAGCTGAAATCTCTCGTAATTAAGGAACTAGCATCCATTTCTTTATCCATGCATTTGTTTATTCATGACAGCCACTTACTGAGCATTCCTGATGGGTGGCCATATACTGGGGCTGAGAACTACAATAATGAGTGGAACAGAAAGAGATCACCCCCTTATGGTGCTTCTAGTCCAGAATAATTGATTTACAGTGTTTTTTTGCAAGTGCTATAAAGTAGTATCCTGGAATGTTCTAAGGACATAATGTTGGAGGTGGGTGTTAAGTTAGTCAGGACTCTGAGATGGCCTTTCTAAGGAGATGGCATTTCATTTAGCCTGAGTGTTGTAGGAAAAGGCAACCAGGCCAAGACGTCAGGGCATGAGGAAGGCAAGGAGTGAGGGTGAAGGGAGAGGGGTCACTATAGGTACATAGACAGCTTCTGTGACTCTATGAATTCGCCACTGACGGATGACAGTTTTTTTTCTTCTTTTTAAGTTTCATTCATGTATAATTTAACTGAACCTTTGTCTTATGATACAACTCTTTTGCTGTTGGAGAAGGGTATGGCAGGTAAAGGATTAAAATTGTGTTCATAAATAGAAACACAAAATTCTATGCTAAGTGAAATAAGCCACTCACAGGACAAACCCTACATATTGAAATGCACATGAGGCTTATAAAATATCAAATTCATGGCATCAAAGAGTGGAATGGTCATTACTAGGGACGGGAGAGCAGACTCTTGAGGAATTATTAATCAGTGAGCAAAAAGTTTCAGTTAGATGCAATGAATAAGCTCTAAAAATTATTGTACAACACTGTGTTAAGAGTCAACAAGAGTGTTATACACATGTGTCAAGAGGGTGGATCACATGCTAAATGTCCTTACCACAATAAATTAAAAATAAAAGTAAGATAAGACATAAAAAGACTGACATTATTTTGTTTATACTTTTATGCTCATTTTATGACATTCAAAGGATATAAGAAATGGAAAGGAAACCAAGAATAAAAGAAGGGAGGAGGATTCTTAGAAGGGGTCCCTGGAGGGACAAAGGTATAGAAAGAATACAGAATAAAATTTAAGCAGACTGTCACACTCTATAACTATTTAAATAAAATTGTTCTTTCTTGCTAGTGCATCAAAATTCAGACTGCTCTCTTAAAAAAAAGTATTTACTTACTGATTTCATATGGAGAGTGACACAGAGAGGGGCAATATCTTTCATCCGTTGGTTCACCCCTGACATGGCCACAACAGCAGGAGCTAGGCCAGGCCAACTCCTCCTTTGACTTCCACGTAGGTAGGAGAGATTCAAGTACTTGGGTCATCATCTACTGCTTTCTCATACACATTAGTAGGGAAATAGATAGAAAGTGGAGCATCCAGGATTTGAACTTGTGCTCTGATATCGAATGCCAGCATTGCAGATGGTGATTTAATGCACTGTGCCATGATGCTGGCCCGCACACTACTATTCTTCATCACTCCCTCGTGATATAAACTTTATCAGGTCAATCCGTGTACATAGTCCTCAGTTTTTCTTTACCTTGTTATCCTCAAATAAATCAGTCTCCATATTTCAGGGACTGGAATCATATAATGATGAGGGCTATGTAAAATGAAAGCAAGATTCCTGATAAACTTCAGTTCACAGATCCAGTGCAGTGGAATGCAAAGTGTCAAGCTAGAATATGTAAGTAGCCAGAAATATCTTTGGATTCTGGTTTCAGCAGGTGGAGATCCCTTGAGAGGTCTAAGAGGCTTTAGCTGCTCCTGGTGTTGGAGGTGGTGTTGGGCACCAATTCCCTTTCTCTAGGCAGAGTGTGTGGCATGTATGGTAAAATAGGTTGTCCATCCTCACCAGGAAGTCAGCGTGTGACATCAGTTCATAACAGTTGTGACAGTTTCGGGTTTCAGTTGCATGAGTCACTTGAATTTTAAAAACATGAGAGGAAGAGAGGTGAGAAAGGAAGAGAGACAGGCAGAGAGGAGAGAGGGAGACAGTAGTTACTAGTTAGTTAGGTGAGGAGTTGGTATGAGGAAAGAACAGTATTGAATATGAGGAGAATGTGCACACTAGATTCTGTTGTTAATTTGAAGTGTATTTGCATATGATGCTGTTGTCAGGAGCACTAGTGTACACACTACTATTAAAAAAAAATTAGCGGCAGGCACTGTGGCTCACTAGGCTAATCCTCTGCCTGTGGTGCTGGTACCCCGGGTTCTAGTCCAGTTGGGGTGCCGGTTCTGTCCCGGTTGCTCCTCTTCCAGTCCAGCTCTCTGCTGTGGCCCGTAAGTGCAGTGGAGGATGGCCCAGGTGCTTGGGCCCTGCACCCGCATGGGAGACCAGAGGGAAGCGCCTGGCTCCTGGCTTCGGATCAGTGCAGCGTGCTGGCCATAGTGGCCATTTGGGGGGTGAACCAACGGAAAGGAAGACCTTTCTCTCTGTCTCTCTCTCTCATTGTCTAACTCTGCCTGTCAAAATAAATAAATAAATAAATAAGCACTGAATTCATCTTGTGGTAAAGAGAACAGTTGTTATTATTATTAATTATTACTCTCATTACAGGCCTGTATGCAGAAAAAGGCAAATCATATTGAGGCCCAAGTCAATCTTCTCATTCAGAAAGGCGATTGGGAATTGATGGAATTAGGATAATTGGGGCCACACTGGGCAAAACAAAGTAACAGAACATAACAGGGGAAGAGCAAGGAGTGGGGAAAGTCCTTTGAGCATGTGCTTTTAACAAAGCACGTGTTCACATACTTTGTGTTTCCAATGATGGCTGCTGAGAGGAGTGTCATTGCACAGTGTAATGCATCGTAAGGGATTGTATGCATCAATCTGAGTTGACCTGAGCAGGTTCTAGCTACCATGTTGGCTGCAGCTAATTCCGTGTGGTTTTTTCTGGGACCTTAAAAAGACAGCTCAGCAGACTTTTTAACAGAGAGAACTCTTAAGGCACAGCAGGTTACTATGTAACAGGTATGCAAATGACTGTTATGAAGTGTTAGTACATTAGGCAGCCATGGAAGCTTACTGTTAAGCAAGGAAAGAGGAATCCTTTATTGTACATGGTTTCAATGCTCAATATTTGTAATAGATGTGAGTTTCCTCTGAGCTCCATGTCAGTGAGGAGTCAAAGCAACTAAAAGAGGATTGAGGAACTTCTGAGAATATTTGTTCATACTTCATTGATGAGGCAATGAGGCATTAGAAATAAAGTTATTGATAGTGGAATCAGCAGTGTCTTGAACTCTCGTTAGCTGAATAAATGTAATCAGATGAGACTGCAAAGCAGTAGTGATTGAGCACAAAGTCACTGACAATCCCAAAGTGTCACCATTTTCACAGAAGCTGCTTTAATCATCAGTCTCACCACTTTATAATTTCACCTCTTATACAAATAATTTCCTCTTCTAAGGGGTATGAGCGGTAACAAGTTTAATAAATCACTTAAGGAATTTATATTACTATCAGAAATGTAACTTATATTCAGATCATCTGTCTACTGCAGAACATTTAAGATGTTATCCTCAAAGGAAATGCAAACTCATAAATAATTTTGACATTTTAAAAATGTATATTTTGTATGTAATATGTGAGAGAAGCTTTACTAATCTATATGTTGTTTTCTTTCCATCATGAAAGTGTAATTCATTTTTCCCTTAGTTCTCATAAAAATATTAAAGATCTCACACTTAGATTTAAGAGAACTGAGTGGGTGTTTCATATCTGTAAAAACATCTTTCTTTGCTATCATCCCAATTAAGTATATTTCTTTGTAAAAACACTTTGTAGTGAGATTTAAACTCTTCTCTAGTAATAATGAGAAATGATACACCCACATGCAACCAACACACTTCTAAGAATTTTCAAAAATATGAAAAGTAGCAAATTTTCCTGTCGCTCCCCCTCTTCATGGAGGAATGACACAGGACCCTGTGCTGTTCTTTTGTCTGCTCGGCCCTCCCCGGGTTTGCTGCTGGTTCTTCCCGGGTTGGCTACCATCCCTTCCACCTCCGTGGAAGGGCGGTTCCCCCTAGCCACTTTCCCCACTTCCGCGGGGGAGCGGCACACCGCCGGCCGGCTCTCTCGGGGGCTGCACAGGTGTTCCTTCAGATAGATGTTCCTCTTAGATGTTCCTCGTGCATGTTGTCTCTCTCCTCCTTTATAGTCCTCTTCCACCAATCCCAACTCGGTGGCCCACACGCCGAGTACGCTGCTCTCCTCCAATCAGGAGCAGGTCCTACAGTTTATTGGTTGAACTGGAGGCAGCTGTGTAGAAGCTGTTTCTCCCTTCTCAGCACCATATTGTGGGAAAGCAGATGCATAGAATAAGTCTTAATTCCAGTAACTTAGACTAGTCCGAGTTGCTCCCCACATTTTCCAAATATATTTAATGAGGACAGCAGATGCCCAAGCACTTGGGCCATCTTCTGCTGTTTTCCCAGGTGCATTTGCAAGGAGCTGGATCAGAAGTGGAGGAGCCAGGGCTCAAACCAACGCACATATGGGATGATGCCAGCATCACAGGCAGCGGCTTATTCACTGTGCCACAAAACCAGCCCCCAAAATACTTGTATGCTATGGGAAGGGAGGAAGAAATAGAGATTAAGGGAAGGCAGAGTGGTGCCATGGGTCAGATCCTTGTGCAGCTTTGAATGGTTCTTGTCTAAATTCCTACTTGGAATGTTTCAGGGTGATCCTGGTCAAGTTACCTAAATTTTCCTAGCCTTGATTTCCTTACCTGCAAAATGAATGATGTTTCCTACTATACAGGAGTTTTGTAGATCAAATAAAAGCTCTTAGAAATAAAGCTCATGAAGTCCTATGTTTTACTTTCTTTTAAGAGGACCATATTTCTTTGCTGATTTGGGAAATTTATTTGGGTCACTTAATTCAGTTAAATTTTTTTAAGATAGAGAAGGGGCAGAGGGAGGAAGAGAGGGAGGGAGGGGAAGATAAAGGAGAGAGGGAGGAAGAGAGCAAGAGAGAGAGATTGATCTTCTACCTGCTGGTTCACTTTCCAAGTGGCCGTAATCAGTTGGGGCTGGGCCAGGCCGAAGCCAGGAGCCAAGAGCTTCCTCCAGGTCTCCCACAGGGGTGGTGGGCCCAAACACTTGGGGCATCTTCCACTGCTTTCCCAATGGGTGAACCAACAGGAAAAAAAAAAAAAGGAAGACCTTTCTCTCTGTCTTTCTCTCTCACTGTCCACTCTGCCTGTCAAAAAAAAAAAAAAAAAAAAACAAATCTGTTTATCCTGCCATGGCATTGCTGCACACTGGATTAAACTGCTACTTGTGATGCCAGCATTGCACAATGGAGCACCAGTTCAAGTCCTGACTGCTCCATTTCTGATCCACCTTCCCACTAGAGCACCTGGGAAGACAGCAGAAGATGGTCGAAATCCTTAGGCCCCTGCACCTACTCCGTGGCTCAGCCTTGATTGTTTTGGCTATATAACTTATTTTAAAGGCAGAGCAAGAGACAGGGTTTTTTTTTTTTTTTTTCTCTTTGCTAGTGCACTCCCCAAATGGCCACAATCGCCAGATCTGGGCCTGGCTCAAGCCAGAAGCTGGGAACTCAATCCAGCTTTCCCACATGGGTGGCAGGGAACCAACCATTGTTGCCTCCTAGAGTGCATATTAGTAGGAAACTGGGTTAGAAAGTAGAGCCAGGACTCAAACCCAGGTACTTTGAAATTGGATGTATGTATCCAAGCACTGTTTCTATCACTGTGCCAAATGTGCTCCCATATATATAATGTTTTGGTTATCCTTATTACTATGTAATATGGATATGGGTATGTATAATATGTAATAAGGATAATTCTCATCTACCAGCCATTCAGCCCATGGCACAAACATTTTCATTGCATCAGCTCTGAAGACACTACTTTTCTCCCAACTTGCTCCTCTTTCTCTATTCTGGGTTCTTAAACAATGACCCAACCATCCAGTGAGGTACCCTATTTGACAACCTGGAATTCATCTTCTTCTCCCTCTTTCTTACACTGTCCCCACCTCCCATGACTTGCTTGTTATAGTCTCTCTAGTGTTCCTTCAACATCCTTTATCTAAGAGCCCATCTCTTTCATTTTTCTATCAGTTTAAGACATCTTCTTCATCTGTACAACCCTTCTGGTCCATCTGCCAGATTAGTTTAGAAGGATGACTTCAAAACAACTCTTCTAACCTACAAATCTAATTACAATAATTGCATTTTCCCGAATGTCTTACAAACACTCATTTTGCACAGTGTAAAAGATGGCACATTTGGGAAATGCTGGGTTAAGCTATGTTTAACAAGATTAAAATTTCTCAGAAGTTTTAGAATTTTTACATAACAAATTCCAAGAGGTTGTTGTAATACATAATTTTTCCTACATTTTATTGACCGATTATTATTTTATTAGAAAAGCACAAAGAGGATTGGTGTTCTGTGCAACACACATTGTTAAATACCATTTTATATGCTTCTCCTTACCATCAAAAATCACATTGACTCTGGACATAAAGCACAGGTTCCTCCATCCACCCTGGCTAGCTTCATACTATCATCCTAGCCACATGCACTGCATCTGCTCTTGCACACACGCATTGTTTAGCACTGTCAAACTATCTAGATTCCATGTCAGGCTGATAGCCATATCTTGCATGCACTGCTGTCTATCTGAAATACTGTAACTTTTCTACTTGATGAACTCCTCTTCATCCTTCAATACAGTTCCTCCTTCATAAAATTCCCCTAACTCACCCAAGGAAACCATCTCTCTCCTCCATCCCTTCTGATATTTACCTCTGTGATTCTCATCACATTGTATTAAAGCCATGGCTCATTTGGTTAATCCTCCGCCTGCGGTGCCGGCATCCCATATGGGCACCAGGTTCTAGTCCCGGTTGCTTCTCTTCCAGTCCAGCTCTCTGCTGTGGCCCAGGAGGGCAATGGAGGATGGCCCAAGTGCTTGGGTCCCTGTACCTGCATGGGAAACCAGGAGGAAGTACCTGGTTCCTGGCTTTGGATCGGCGTAGCACCAGCCGTAATGGCCATTTGGGTAGTGAATCAACAGAAGGACAACCTTTCTGTCTGTCTTTCTGTCTGTCTCTCTCTCTCTCACTGTCTATAACTCTACCTGTCAAATAAAAAAAATACACACAAAAAATAAAGCCATTTGTATACAGCCTCTCTTCTGTAACAGACTAGGGAAGGGGTCCATGATGGTCTTTGTTCTTCAGTCCCATGTGCACAGCACCTGCCACATGTTGGTGTTCAATAAGAGGAAGAGTGCTCCTGTAGTGACAAGCGGACTCTTTACTCTTAAAGCAGCTGCAGTGTAAGGCAGTTAGGACTGTAATTAAATCATAGAGGCAAGACTGTGTCTACTAATTAATACGTAGTGCCTTCACCTGTGAAACTGTTATCAGAAGAAGCATCATTTGAATTCCAATTCTATTGCCTGCAATTAAAGTTGTTGTCCTCATGGGGATTTGTAACTTTGAAGGTTACTTCCTACTTTCTTTTTCTGCTTTTGTGGTTACCATACCTCTGAAAAAGTGAAAAGAGGCAGAATGGCCTTCAGAGAGACTGGAATCCTTATTGAATATGTCACATCTCAGATTTTGGAACGAGATCAAAGGAAAAGCAATAAATACATGTTTTCTTTTGATTTAACCACTTACTCTTGGTTGGCTGTAGATCATTCATGTCTGAAAACAGGATAATTGTGGTGACATCTGTCTATAAGAAGCAAGCAGTGGAGCTGGCTTTGTTCTAGGAGAAAGCAGAGTCAGATAATGAATTTACTGTGAATAATAACCTTAAAGAGCTTTTATATAATTAAACTAGGCATGTAGAATTCATCATTTTATATACAAGGCAATGCATTCTGGCAGGGGATAAAAGACTTGCCCAAGGTCACAAGAACCAGAAATTTACAGATTGCAAAGATGTGTTTTTACTCATGGTTCAAAATATACAAGAAATAAATGAGAATAGACTTTAAGATTAGCAACAAAAATATATCCTCTTCTTTTTACCTTCCTTTTGTGTATAGCACATGTCTTTTACACTAACTGCTTCATTTTAATAGATTGTGTTACAGAGGTGCATTGGAGAAGACAGGAATGATTTAGAAGAGGTGACTGGTGTTTGCAAGTAAGGGCAGATTATTCAAATGCTTTGTCTGCCAGTGGGTGTTATCGTGAAGCAGTAGTGTAAAAAATGTATATATGCAGAGCACAAAAATGTAATGTATATGAGTGAAACTGATGTTTTGAAGTTTGATTATTGTTTATAGTCCATTAGAGATGTTTTTTTTTTCTACTTACTACTTGTTGAATTCTTTATTTGGAGGGTTAAGCTTGTGATTATAAAGTAGATTGCAAATATGTCATTGTAAAAATTTAAGAAAAACAAAAGAAAGGAGGAGGGAGGGTGAGAGGAAAGATAAGATAGGGAGTATAATTATGCTCTTACATAGGTGTATATGAAATATGAAATATGAAATAGGTATATGTGAAATACAAAATATGTTAAATTTATATAAATAATTTTTTAAAAAGAAAGTTTTTGAAGAGAGGATTAAAAACATTCTTCATTCATTTTCATTTATTTCTGTTTCCTAGTATGGGAGACTCCAAATTCTTGATTAGTCATTCAGCATCTTTTTACATGAACATTAAAAAAACAGTAGAACAACAACATTACTATTTCTGGAAGTGAAAGAGTGTAGCCATGAGACAATGGGGATACAGAAACGAAGATAGATGGGCACAGTATGATGTTCTATTTATGCTTGCTTAGAGCAATCAGGGAAATGCAAATCAAAACCACAAGGAGGTTTCACCTCACCCCGGTTAGAATGGCACACATCCAGAAATCTACCAACAACAGATGCTGGCAAGGATGTGGGGGAAAAGGGACACTAACCCACTGTTGATGGGAATGCAAACTGGTAAAGCCACTATGGAAGTCAGTCTGGAGATTCCTCAGAAACCTGAATATAACCCTACCATACAACCCAGCCATACCACTCCTTGGAATTTACCCAAAGGAAATGAAATTGGCAAACAAAAAAGCAGTCTGCACATTAATGTTTATTGCAGCTCAATTCACAATAGCTAAGACCTGGAACCAACCCAAATGCCCATCAACAGTAGACTGGATAAAGAAATTATGGGACATGTACTCTATAGAATACTATACAGCAATAAAAAACAATGAAATCTGGTCATTTGCAACAAGATGGAGGAATCTGGAACACATCATGCTGAGTGAAATAAGTCAGTCCCAAAGGGACAAATATCATATGTTCTCCCTGATCAGTGATAACTAACTGAGTACCAAAAAGGAAACTTGTTGAAGTGAAATGGACACTATGAGAAACAATGACTTGACCAGCCTTTGTCCTGACTGTTGAAAAACAACTTAATACTTTATCCCTTTTAGTATTTTTTGTTTGTTTGTTTGTTTGTTTGACAGGCAGAGGGACAGTGAGAGAGAGAGACAGAGAGAAAGGTCTTCCTTTTGCCGTTGGTTCACCCTCCAATGGCCACCGCGGCCGGCGCGCTGCGGCCCGCGCACCGCGCTGATCTGATGGCAGGAGCCAGGTGCTTCTCCTGGTCTCCCATGGGGTGCAGGGCCCAAGCACTTGGGCCATCCTCTACTGCACTCCCTGGCCACAGCAGAGAGCTGGCCTGGAAGAGGGGCAACCAGGACAGAATCTGGCGCCCCGACTGGGACTAGAACCCTGTGTGCCATCGCTGCTAGGTGGAGGATTAGCTTGGTGAGCTGCGGCGCCGGCCAGTAATTTTTTTTTTTTTTGTTCTACTTAATACTATTGGTTGAACTCTGTAATTAACAGACAGTTATTCTTAGGTGTTGAAATTTAACTGAAAAGTGATCCCTGTTAAATATAAGAGTGGGAATAAGAGAGGGAGGAGATGTACAATTTGGGACATGCTCAAGCTGACTTGCCCCAAATGGTAGAGTTAGAAACATGCCAGGGGATTCCAATTCAATCCCATTAAGCTGGCGTGTACCAATGCCATCTCACTAGTCCCAGTGATCAATTTCTGTTCACAATTGATCATAATGATAGGACTAAGAGTCAAAGGGATCACACAAACAAGACTAGTGTCTGCAAATACTAACTGATAGAATAAAAAAGGGAGAGAACGATCCAACATGGGAAGCGGGATACACAGCAGACTCATAGAATGGCAGATGTCCTAAACAGCACTCTGGCTTCAGAGTCAGCCCTTAAGGCATTTGGATATGGCTGAAGAGCCCATGAGAGTATTTTAGGCATGGAAAGCCAAGACACTCTGGCAAAAAAAACCAAAAAAACAAACAAACAAACAAACAAAAAAAAAACAAAAAAACACCTATATGAAAGAGCTCTGCGAGTGAGATCCCAGTGGAAAGAACAGGTCATCAAAGAAGGAGGTACCTTTCTCTGAAGGCAGGAGTGAACTTCCACTTTGACTATGACCTTGTCTAAATAAGATCAGAGGCGGCAAACTCAAAAGGCCTCCATAGCCTTGGCAACTCATGACAAGTGCCAAGGGTGATTACTGATGCCATAAACAAGAGTGTCAATTTGTTAAGTCAACAACAGGAGTCATTGTGCACTTACTCCCCATGTAGGATCTCTGTCCTTAATGTGTTGTACAATGTGAATTAATGCTATAACTAGTACTCAAACAGTACTTTACACTTTGTGTTTCTGTGTGGGTGCAAACTGTTGAAATCTTTACTTAATATGTGCTAAATTGATCTTCTGTATATAAAGATAATTGAAAATCAATCTTGATGTGAATAGAAAGGGAGAGGGATCGGGAGAGGGGAGGGTTGCAGGTGGGAGGGAAGTTATGGGGGTAAAAGTCATTGTAATCCCTAAGCTGTACTTTGGAAATTTATATTCATTAAATGAAAGTTTAAAAAATAATTGAAAAAAAGTAAAAAAAAAAACATTTTGATAATTAGACAAAATGGTTTTTAAAATTTTATTTTAAATGGACAAATAAAGATTGCATACTTTTATACAATATATTTTGAAATAGGTATTCAAATATATTAGCCTTTGTGTCATTAAAATTGGCTAAATCAAGGCAATTAATATTTTTCATTACCTTAATGCTTTCAATTTTTATGATGAAAATACTTAGAAATTCTCTTAACAGTTTTAAAGTATATATTATCCTGGTGTTAACTGTAGTCACCATACTGTGCTGTGGAACTCCTGAGCTTAGTCTTCTTGTCTCAGCATGTGTGAATATGCTTTGACCAACATCTTTCCAGTCCTCTCTGTCCCAGCCTCTGAACTCACTGTTTCTATGCGTTCAATGTTTATAGATTCCATACATAAGTGTGATTTTCTTTCTGTGTCTGAATTATTTCACTTACCACAGTATCCTCCAGTTTCATCCATGTTGTCACAAGGGGCATAATTCCCTTCGTCTTCAGAATAGTATTTTAGATGTGTTTATATCACATTTTCTTTATCCACTCACCCACTAGTCAATACTTAGGTGGATTCTACATCTTGGGATTGTGAATAACGTGGCAGTGAACATGGAAATATCTCTTTTACATACTGACTTTCTTTCCTTTGAATATATGCACAATGATGTGATTTGAGGGTTCTATTTTTTAAATTTTTTTATGACACTCCATACTATTTTCTATAAAGGCTGTACCAAAGCAATTTCTAGCAGGAAACATTTGGTATGTATGAAGAGGCATCACATTTTAGTATGTGTGAAGAGACATTGAAATTGTAACCTAAGACCAATTATACCAACATTGGTACTATTCACATTTTTGGCCATGTAATGTTGTGCTATAAGTGCCTGTCTTGTGCATTGTATACTGGTTATAAGCGGCTGTGTGTGGGTTGTATATTGGTTACAAGCGGCTGTGTGTGAGTGGTGTACTGGTTACAAGTGGCTGTGTGGGTATGGTGTACTGATTACAAGTGGCTGTGTGTGGGTTGTGTACTGGTTACAAGTGACTGTGTGAGGGTTGTATACTGGTTACTACTGGCTGTGTGTAGGTTGTTTACTGGTTATAACTGGCTTTGTGTGGGTGGTGTACAGGTTATAAGTGGCTATGTGTGGGTTGTATACTGGTTACTACTGGCTGTGTGTGGGTTGTGTACTGGTTACAAGTGGCTGTGTGTGGTTTGTATGCTGCGTAGCAGCATTTCTCACCTCTACCAAGTAGTTGACAGTGGTACACACACACACTCTCACTCATGAAGACCAAAAATATCTCCAGATAAGCCAGGACTGAAAAATTCTTGCTGGCTGAGAATTACTGACTTAAAGCATGTTGGGTGATTGCTTGACTACTATAAAGCAAAAGTTGGCTTTGAGTCAGTAAAACTCTCCAAATAGTAAGAAAAATTACTTTTCCTTTATCAGTTCAAACATGTTCAACATCTTATTATGAATCCGATCTGAAGGATACAAATACAAATAAGAAAGTGCTCTCATGGACTTATATTTTAATAAGGAAGGCAGACACATGAAATAAGCCATCACTCTAGAGGATTCAAGTGTAGTTGTGTAAGGTTGAGTCCATAGTACTGTGGCAGCCCAAATGATGTAGAATCAAATTTGGAATGAAGAACACAGGGAAACCCTATAAGAATCTCTGAATTATTTTCAGGCCTCTTTTTTCTGGATTAAATCTACTCTCTGGGAGATGTGGTTTCTGCTAGCCCTATGGATACAGAGAATTCATTAATTTTACTTACTGAAACCTGCTCCCAATAAAAATGTAATAATTTTATGTAGAAAGAAGTTGGTCAAAGGTGATGACTTTCACAGAACTAATCAGATTTGATATGGGGACTGATAGGAGCAACAGTGGTTGATAGTACAAATTATCATAATTTTCAGAAATGTGAAGAAACCAGTGTCAAAGAAACAGTGTTATAGCTTGGAAGAAAATGGCCAGATTTCAGAATGGCAGAAAAAAGTCCAGGAAAAAACATTTATTTTACAAATGGTCATTAGTTTTCATCTATTGGAAGGCAGAGGATCCGAATGATAAAGTCAAAGTGAGAAAGGAAGTGGGGGTGTGAGGATGGGTAGAGATCAGTCTTCCATCCACCTGTTCATTTCCCAAATGCCAGAAATGGCCAGGGGTGGGCTAGGTCAAAGCCAGGAGACTGGAACTCCAACCAAGTGTCCCACATAGGTGGCAGGAACCCAAGTACTTGACCCATCATCTGCCACCTCCCAAGAAGCTGTATACAAAGCAGAGGAGCTAGGAACAGACACTCCTATAGGGGATGTGAGTGTCCCAAACAGTGGCTTAACCTGCTGCCCCACAAGGTCCTCCCGCAAAAACCTTTCAGTTTCCTGATATTTGGTGTCTACCTTACGTGAAAAAACAGAACAGAGACTTTAGGAGGAAGCTTGTGTCCTACCACAGTTGGGTGTGATTGGGAAAACTAGAACAGGAAATAAATTCAAAATAAATTAGCTTGAATCTACATTTTCCTTTGAAGAAACAAGTATTCTAATTTTAAAAATTGTGATTCTATTGTTCAACAGGTTGATAGGAAACATCAATTTTTTATTTAGTTAATTATTTAATGAGAGGATCTTCAAAAAGTTAATGAAAAATGTGTATTATGGAAAAACTATGCATAAAGTTCAAAATTTTTGCACCAAAATTGCTTACCTTTTAATTTTATTTTCCTAGAATTTTTGGAAGCTTATTTTCAAAGCTTCCAAGTATAAAGGACAGCATTGTGGGACTGCAGAAAGTGAGGAAGACACAAGCACTTTCAGTCTTGTCAAGGATGTAAACACAGAAAAGATCGAGGCAGTTCATCAGAGGGTGAGGTTAATGTAGTGGGGCACTGGAGATGAGGAAGTGAAGAATTACAGCTAGGAATGAGGTAAAAATGAGCATCAACTGGTCTTCTGTCTGATTTCCTAAGCGCTAGTATTTGCATGTCTACAGGATGAGTTTTCCATGCTTGCATCTCATATTGGATTAATTTCCTGCTAACGTGCACCTTGTGAGGCACAAGTGATGGCTTAAGTAGTTGGGTCCCTGCTACCCATGTGGGAGACTCAGATTGAGCTCAGCCTCCTGTGTTTGGCTTGGCCCAGCTCTGGCTGTTGCAGACAATTGGGGAGTGAGCTGTAGATGAAATTGTCTTTCGGTCTCTGCTTTTCAAATAATTTTATTTTTAATGAAGTCAACCATTAGAATTAATGAAGCTGGGAAGTAACTTGTGCATGGCTACAGTAGACTTGTCAAGTTCATGCTTCTCTGAGAAAATGAAAAATGGAAACTTTCTCTAAAAATGAAAGAATGCACTCTCTTATCTTCCCATGTGTCATCTAGCCATCTTGTGCCAGTAGTTTACTGATCTTTCAAAGTAATGTAAATCATGTTACCCCTGTGATTGTATTTCTTAAATGACTTCCCATTACTCTGACATTGAAAATCATATTTCTTTTCACCACCTGATGTTGCAGTGATGTTGCGGGGACTTGCACCCTCCTTGATCTCTGACCCCAGGTCATGCCACTCTCCTTGTTTACTGTCCTCAGCTACTCTCATTTCTTCCCATTTGAGGACTTCTGCATATGCACATGTGGCTACATCTCTGTTCCCTCTGGTCCTGGCTCTTGCCTCTCCATATACTCTCTGCTACTCAGGTTTTATATAATTTAGTGTCATTTTCCTAGAAAAGTAAAAGGACATTTTCCTACAAAAAGTTCCTATTCAGATCTTTGTTCAATTTGTCCTTTGTATTTCAAAGCAATCCTCTAGAATAGGATTGTCTGTTTGGTTCTCTAATGCGGCCTTGAACAAGGCATAAAAAGTAGTGTATGTGCGTGTGCTCTTGCTCTCTCTCTCTCTCTCTCTCTCCCTCCCTCTGAGTCCCTCTCTCTCTCTCCCTCCCTCCCTCCTCCCCATATATATAGTATGTATATATATATATATACACACATACATATATATGTATATATTCTAAATGAATAAACAGACACATTTCTTCAAATATTTATCACCTACACTAAGTTGTCAGCTTCTTAGGGACAGAGTCATGGCTGTTTTGCACACCATTGTGTAACCAAGATCTGTATCCTTGTTCATTGAAGGAGGTCAGGAAATATTTTTTGGGAAAAAGATAAAAAGAATTCATCTGATGATTTGTAAGGTCCATTTCAGGTTAACAAAAATGACAGCAATAACAATGAAAAAAGCCTGTTAAATTTTCCAGGAGATATTACAAGGCTAAGTAAATGTCTGGTAAGCTAACTTTAAAAATCATAGCTTCAGGATTAAATACAATTGTAAATATCAATTTAATTTGAGTTTCTTATGGAAAAATTTCCTAAAATCATTTATTAAACCAGATATAATGTTTAAACATAATTCTTCTTCACTATAAAATTATGATTGACACTCATTCCATTATTATTATTTCTTATAATCTGTCTTTAAGTGGCATTATAAAGGATATCAAGGGCATTTACTCTGTTAATGGCAGTTGGGCGCTATCAAACTTTAAATTATATAACACATAAAAGACATTTCATGATCTCATTTTACAAGTCTGAAATGATTCCCAATATTGGCCACCAGATGGCAATGTCTGGGAAAAACCGCTCCCATATGAAGAATTCTTTCTTCAGCCACTTGATGGCACCTCTCCTTTGTTTTCAAGAATTGGCCCAGGCATCCTGGTTCCTTTGGTGTTCCCCGTCTGCATGGCTTTCTGTTCTGCAGTTCTTTCCCGACCCCAACATGCAATCCTAGTCATGTGTAAGCTTTCCTAAAGAGAAGGTCTTTGAAACACTCCTTTGAAGGATATTCATTGTGAAAAATTTTCATTCTGTTTAAATTGTTTGAAGCAGAAGAAATTTTTTATTCTATATCTAAAGGAAATGGAAAGATAAGTAGGACTCTTCAAAAATAATGAGAAAATTATGTATGTGTAAGATATTAGAGTATCTGTATGATATTTGTGGTAGAAGACTTAAAGATTAGCATGTGTGGTAGCATCTTGTTGAACTGTATTAAGATTCCATATAGAGATCTTCAAGCTGTGTTGTTTATAGTAAAACAGAATATTTTAACTTCTTTCCTTATAAGAACCTTTTCCTGATTTTGTTTAATATTTACAGTAAAAATATATAAACACACCTAAGCTCCTGCTTAATTTAGACTTTAGTTTTATTGTATTTCAGACAAATGAATGTTTTAGTATATACTTTTACTTTTCTCTCTCAAGGGCTGGTAAATTTTTTTCTTCTTATATCCTCATTAACTTTTTGATTTGGCTTCACAGTAGGATATTTGGTTGCATTTTATAAAATGAAGCTTTGGTTGATTATGTTTTCCAAGATCACTCTTTCAGAGTATTTTAAAGATACTGCAGATAAAATTTGCTATTAGGGTCTGCAAATGAAATGAGCAACTTTTCCAAGGGTTATTTTTAAGTCAGAAAATATACTGCATATGACACATTGTTTTTGTTGTGTGCAGTTTTAAAAAATGATGAACTCTTAAAGCTCATTAGAGATTATTTACTTTGAAATAAATGTTTTCCTATTTTTCTTTTGTGAAGATTTTTATCTGTGCATGTTCAAGTGACTTTCCATTTCTACTTTGTCTTATATGATGCTTCTCTTTACAAAGTCCTCCTTCTACAACACTTGAAATACATATTTATGCTCTTGCAAGTGCTTGCAAAATGCTGATACTCAGGGAGTTGACACCGTAAGTAGCTGTATAAGTGTATTGCACTGATTAGCATTCCTTGTAACACACCACGGGTCTGCTCAAAGTGCCTTGGCTTGAGAAAATCAAATAGACAATAAAATTGTGAGTAGCTGGGAATATGGATTTTTTTTCTCTTCTATGGCACCCTTAAATCAGCTAAGATAGGATTTGCAACAAGCAACAACAAGACAAACAAATGTAAATGTCAACTGTGGTCAAATATAAGGGAAATGTGTTCTCCCACACAAGAAGTATCAAGGAGTGTGAAGGTTCTAGGTTGGTTAATACAGAATCTAAAAGATATCCTTTCTGTCTTTCCATTCTACCATCCCCAGTCAGCTTTGTCCTATCATTTGTTCTCATGATTTTGTTTCTAGGAGTTACATTCAAATAACAAAAAATGTTCACAGGAAGGAGAAAAAGATCAAACTGCACCCAGAAGCCATGCACCCAACTCCCTCAGTCTGATTGACCATGGTTGGTATTATATCTCTTTCTGAATCCATCTATGGGAAAGCAATTTGATTCCCATTATTGTCTCTACCAATCAGTTTATCCCTGAGTCACACAGTGGAGGGGGCATTTGCCAATGGAGAACAACTAAGAAGGGCAGACAGATTTTGATTGGATAACAAAAACTTTTTGACCCCTTACTTCTTAAAAATCAGCTATCAAAGATTTAGGAGAACTTGAACTCGTTTATTAATCAGTGAAGCAATGGTAATTTTAACTTTAATGAGCTGTGCACTCTTGCACAGTGCTGATTTATCAGCCTTAGAGATTGTGCTGTCTAGGGAAAACGGGTTTCCTTTTTCTCTCCTCAGTTCTATGGCACTTACTTGGAGGCCTTCATTCTTGCTATTAAAATAGCTTAGTAAAAATAGCTTAGATCCCTGTAAAAATGAAGAGTGGGAATGGGAGAGGGCATGGGTGGGTTGGGGGGGTGGGGAGGAAGTATCAGCGTGCTCCTAAATCTGTATATATGAAATACGTGAGACTTGTATAACTAAATAAAATTGAAAAAAATAGATTATTTGTTGTAAAACGAAGATTTCAGGTGCTGGACTTCCTTGCTTTAAGAGCAGATTCATAATTGTTGATCTCATATCTCTGTCAGAGATGATTCTAGAACATCATCCATGGCCAGGCTGCAGAAGGAAATCTACTCTGATGTTCTTCTATCTCATTTCTCAAAGCTCTTCCTTCATTGTCTAGTGTCGCTGAGCAAGTAGAGTTTAACTCATATGAATTCCATCAAGTAGTCTTCCCCTTTGTCATCCGACTCTCCTCCAGCCCTCTACTTTCGAGGGAGAGTTCCCCTCCCTTCTCCCAGTGCCAACTCTTTTGCCAGTGGATTGGATTCTCTTGTTTCTCAACCCCTTGAGCTTGTTGTGCAAGTTCTCCTCCAAGTCACCTAGGCAGACACTTTGGACTTATCTCTGACCCTTTCCTGGATTGCACATGTAATGAGTGATCAATTCTTATTGGTTCTGCCTCCAGGTGTCATATTATCTATCCCTATTGCCACTGCTGATTCGTGCTGAAGTAATTTCAGATTCTTAGAGCTGAATAAACTATGTTCCCTGAATCTAGCTCTTCAAAGTCTGGCATTTGACATAGAATTTCTATTTTGCTATGTTTTAGCTTTATTAATATCTCGAGAGGTAACCTTTTGGTAATCTATATTTGCTTTTCAGTACACTAGAATTACATGGTGCACATAAAACCTGAAGAGGCTAAAATGGTAGTAACTAACTACCAAAGATAGAGACAGTAATAATTAAAGTGTCTGTCAGCTAAATCTTCCTAATATTAGGGTGGATAAATTAGAACTGGGTAAATTTACAGGGGCCAATTTTGAGATGGCAAAATAAACCCCATTATTATTCATCCCTGAAAGTAGGTTGATATAATATAGGTGAATGTCAGTTAATTTTGTGAAACCAGTTATTGGTATAAATGGCTGTTAAATACACACTTGATCTTAGCCAAAAGGCTGAGAAGTGATGCGTAAATGGCTATTAAATAAAACAGTTCAATTCTAGGTGTGTTTGCTAAAACCATTCTTTTATAATTTTTTTCCCTGTTGGCTAAAATCTCAGTTAATCTATTTTATTTTATGGTTAATATGGAAGCTCTTGATAAAACTTTCACTGGTATGTGCTTATTTGTGTGAAGGAGCAGCACCTTTATTGATTTCATATGTATTATAAACAAGGATCTGTTGCCTGTTCTACACTTGGCTTCATTAATTTAGTTCATTCACAAATCCAAAGTATTCTCAGTCTTGTTTGCAGACTTGGGAAGCATAGATTTTCTTTTCTACTTGTTTTCTAGAGTATAAATACTTTAAAAATAAAACAAAAATCATTATTAGAAATCTATCAGGCTAGGCCAGCACCTGGCTCACTTGGCTAGTCCTCCACCTGCGGCGCCGGAACCCCGGGTTCTAGTCCCAATTGGGGTGCCGGATTCTGTCCCGGTTGCCCCTCTTCCAGGCCAGCTCTCTGCTGTGGCCCAGGAAGGCAGTAGAGGATGGCCCAAGTGCTTGGGCCCTGCATCCGCATGAGAGACCAGGAGGAAGCACCTGGCTCCTGGCTTCGGATCAGTGCAGCATGCTGTAGTGGCCATTTGGGAGATGAACCAACGGCAAAAGGAAGACCTTTCTCTCTGTCTCTCTCTCTCTCTCTCACTAACTCTGCCTGTCAAAAAAAAATCTATCAGGCTCTGGAAAGAACATAAAACATTCCTGTGTATCTATGATGGACTAAGAACTGGTCTTTCATTGAGTTAATTTATCACCCACTGTTGGATCTCATAAAGGAAATATTAGGCAACCAAATAATGATTCAAATTATCCAGAAATCCATTTTCCAAACCTCCATCTAAATCCTATTATATAGTTTTAATGTTTTAAATGATATTTAAAATCCCAATCACACTCCAGTTGCTTCTTTGTAAATGTGTGATTTGTATGAAGCAGTGTTCTGCTTCATTGAGAAAATTGAAACCACTCTTATTTGTTTTTTTAATGTGGGAAAAAAAGGAGTATATTGTGATGTACATGGTATGATTCAGTGAAGCAATATTTATAGCTATATACCAAATGATATGATATCCACACAGTTTCTATACCCTCTGTATTCACTTCCACAAATGAAAGAAAACATGTGATCATTGTCTTTCTGGGTCTGACTTGTTTCACTTAGCCTAATGAGCTCCAGTTCCAAGCATTTTTTGAAAAATGTCAGGATTTTATTATTTTTTATGTCTGAGTAATATTCCATGGTGTTTTCCATGCATGTTTTGAAAAATGTCAGGATTTTATTATTTTTATGTCTCAGTACTATTCCATTGTGTATATATACCACATTTTCTTTTTTCTAATCATTAGTTGATGAGCATTTGGGTTGAAAGCTTATCTTTGCCTTTTTGAATTGAGCTTATATAAACGAGATACCTGGGAGCCCAGGTATCTCTTTTATATGCTGATTTTACTTCCTTTGAATATATTCCACTGAGTGCAATAGCTGGATCATATGGTAGGTGCATTTTTAGTTTTCTGAGGTATCTCCTTATTGTTTTCCATAATGGTTGGACCAATTTGCATTCTGAATTGGTACAACAGTGTATTGGGCACCCTTAACTCCACAACCTTTATTGCTTTTTGGATAATAGCCATTCTAACTGGAGTGAAATACTAGCTCATTGTGTTTTTTTAATTTGCATTTCCCTGAAGGCTGATGATACTGAGCACTTTTTTATTTGTTTCTTATCCATTTGTATTTTTTCCTTTGAAAAATATCTATCCATATACTTTTTCCCATTTATTCACTTAATTGTTTTTTGTTACTGAGGTTTTTTTTTGAGCTCTCTATATATTTTGGATATTAATCCTTCATCAGATGCATAGCTTTCAAATATTTTCTTCTGTCCTGTGGATTGTCTCTTTATTTGGTTCCCTTTGCTGTGTTAAAACTTCATAGCTTTATTTAATTCAATTTGCCCACTTTTACTTTTATTTTCTGGGCCCTTGGATCTTACCCAAAAAGTCTTTGTCTATGCTAATATCTTGAAATGTTTGCCCTATGTTTTCCTCTAGTAGTTTGATGGTATCAGGTCTTAAGTTTAGATTCTTAAACAATTTTGAGTTGATTTTGATATAGGGTGTAAGGTAGGGATTTTGTTTCAAAGTTCTGCATGTGGAAATCCAGTTTTCTCAACACCATTTGTTGAAGAGACTGTCCTTTATTCAGGGAATGCTTTTAGATCAATTGTCTGAGATGAGATGATTATAGATGTGTGTGTTAATTTGGGATATTTTTATTCTATTCCATTGGTCTGCATGTCTAGTTTCATGCCAATACCAGGCTGTTTTGATTATAATAGCTCTATAATAGTATGCCTTGAAATCTGGTGTTTTGTTGCCTACACCTTTTTTTAATTATTATTGCTTAAGATTGCTTTGTCCTTTTTGGAGTCTTGTGTTTCTGTGAATTTTAGGACTTTTTCTAGTCCTATGAAGAATGCTCTTAGAATTTTGATAGGGATTGCATTGAATCTGTAAACTGCTTTGGGTAGTATCAACATTCTGATAATATTAATCCTTCCAATCCATGAATATGGAAGATTTTTCCATTTGTGTGTCCATGTGTGTGTCATCTTATATAATAAAAGCCAGTCATTAACTTCATCAGATATTCTTACCTCTGCTTGTCTTCCATAAACTTCTCATCTATTCCTTCCCTCTCAGGGCAGTTGAACCTTCTTTTCCAGTGTTGACTCTATACCCTTGTATTTAACATGTTTTCCCCCTAACCTTTCAGCTTCCATTCTTCTAGTTTCACAGGGCTAGATGCTTGGACGTCATTGACAGTCCTTTCCCAGAGCTCCTTATCAGGAGAGTACTTACTCCTCTTCATTCATCTTCTCTATAGTTCTGTACAATTCTGTTTGCATTCTTACCACGGTTGCCCTGATTAAAGCCAACTTGTTTGCATGCCCTTCTCATTAGTACTTTATTCTTATCAATTGCCTCATTAGTGTTTTTAAAGTAATAAAAATTATATAACTCTATGCCTCAAGAATTTCATTTTCTGCCTCCCTGTGGTCTGAAGAATAAAATTTAGAAGTCTTCAGATTTCATTCCTACTCCCCATTGGTCTGACACAAAACAACATTTCTAATCTCTTCTCTCAAAATATTGTTTGATCTACGCACCTTGGGCTTGCCAGTGCTATGTCAGTCATTGACATAGCCATGATTTTCATGCTTCTGCTCATGCTCTAGAAACCCATAATAGCCTCCTTGCCAACTCTACTCATCCTTTTAGACCCATTGTAAATGTTACCTGGATTCTTACAAATCCCTTCTCCTTATCGTCAGACAAAATTTACCAAACATTCTCTGTACTACTGAACCAAATTCCTTATAGCACTATCCAATCACTTCACTTATCCTGCTTTTTATTGTATATAGTAATTCATCTGCATTTTCCCCATTAGATGATCATACTTTCTACTTCCTGCCTCAAGCACTTAGCATAGAACATGGCAGGAACTCAGTAGCATTTGTTGGAATGAAATTACCTAACATTCAAATAGCCTGGTTATGTTTTGATGTGATTTTTGTAATTTTATAAAATTGTACAGCTCTCTGGTGTTCAATGCACTGGTTGTCCCAAATGGCTTATTTTTCAGGGTAGTGACTCCTTTACTTTTCAAGGCAACATGAGGTGACTTGGTGTGATTTACATGATTTACCCCAATATGCATTACAAAGACTATCCTGTGTTGAATGTTTTGTGAACAAGGTCAACAGAATTGGTAAGAGCCTGAATGCTGGAATCATAATGTCTGGATTTGAAATCACTCTTTTGAGGTTCAAATTCTTTTAAGATTTGCTTATTTATTTTCAAATCAGATTCATAGAGAAAGAGGCAGGGTGGGAGATGGCGAGAGAGATATTCCATCTGCTCGTTCATCCCCAGAAGGCTGTAACTGCCAGCACTGGTCCAGGACAAAGCCAAGAGCTTCATCTGGGTCTCTCACATGGCTGGCAGGGGCCAAACACTTGGGCTATCCTCTGCTGCTTTTCACTGGCCACCAACAGGGAGCTGGATTGGAAGTGCAACAGCTGGGATGAGAACCTGCACCCCTATGGGATGCCGGCATCCATAACTTCACAGGGCTGGCCTCGAGATTCCATTTCTTAATGTTCAAATTTTGAGTCTTAGTTTTATACTTGAAAGGGCTCCCTGATTCAGACTCCATGCTTTATAAAAGACTGTTCTTGCTTCCTTCCAGTCATCATATCTTCCTTCAAAAGATTAGGTTGTCATGTTACCAATGGGACTTTGTTGACTGAAGCCTCGATCTCCCCTTTAAGAAAAAGCTCTGGATTTCAGACATCTTCTACCAGATGACCTGGATTTACAATTCCAGAATCTACATGGACCTGTTTCCCCAACCTGCTTTCTTGTGGGTAGACCACAGGCACAAAGAAATGCAGTCTGAGCTTAGACAAGCAATTTGAGATATATACAACCTGTATGCATCATGTCCCTTGCAGTGTGGGATGCAGCCTGGGGTGCAGATAGGAGAAGTAGGCTAGGGGAAGGGGATCTACAATGGTCCATCCCTGTGTCTCTAAGACCCTGGGTGGAATATGAGGAATTTAAGAATTCAAATCAAACATGCTGTTACATGTTTTTGTGAATTATATCACCAATACCAGAGTGGAGTGCATATTTTAGAGTACATCTGAGAGGGCATCAAAAAGTTCATGGAAATATGTATTGTGAAAAAAAAAAAAAACAACTATGGGCTGGAGTTGTGATGGAGTGGGTTAAGTCCCCACTTGCAATGACGGCCTCTCATATTAGAGGACCAGTTTGAGTCCCGGTGGTTCTGCTTCTGATCTAGCTCCCTGCTAATACACCAGAGAAAGAGCTGGGCCCTCTCCAGCCACATGGGAGACCCAGATGAAATTCCAGGCTCCTGGCTTCTGCCTGGCCCAGCCCTGGCCATTTTGGGGCTAAACTACAAAATGGAAGATCTTTGTCTTGCTGTGTCCCTCTCTCTCTCTCTGTTACTCTGCTTTTCAAATAACCAAGTCTTAAAAAATATGCATGTGTTTCAAAACTTTTTGATCCCAAAATAAAATTTTAACTCCATTATTTCCATAGACATTTTAAAATTCCCTTTTAAAACATTTTATTAGCTTGATTTAAAATATTTGAACATTTAGACTTAAGGTGTATGGCTCTCCATATTTCTTTTTTCCTTGGCCTGGCATATGTTATAGGCTGTAGAACTGAAAAATTAACACTTCTCTCTATTACAGGTTGACAGTGTAGATTAATTATGATTATATGATCCTAGCACATTGTCTGGTTTTTAGTTAATGATCAATAAGTATAAACTCTCAATAATAATGATATGCTGTACACTTCATTCATTCAAAATATATTTATCATGCACTTGCAATGTGTTAAGCACAATTTTATATGAAAATGACAGGATTCCTGCCTTCCTAAAGATTACATCTATAGGAGACAAACTCGAAAGACAAAAACAAAAACAAAATGGCAGATTTTCAGATGATAGCAAAGGTAGTAATAGAAGACGAGCTGTGGTGCCAGAGACTGATAGAGCAGCACTAGGCAGTCAGGAAGGCCCTCTCTCAGGAGGTCACGGATGCGTAATGCACATGACAATAGCTAGAAGGAATTTCTACTTGGAAGCTGCAGAACGAAGACTAGCAGGTGCAAGGGTTCTGCGGCACTAAGGAGCACAGTGAGATTGGGAGCAGTGTGGACCAATGTACAGTGTGTGGTACATTCTACTTGCATCATATTCAGAATTCCTTCATTGGAATTTCACTGTTCACAAAAGTCAAGCATAAATAAATAGATCACTTTCCCTGTTTAATCTTGTAATGACCAAGACGTTTCTGAGTGCTGCTGTGCAAGTATCCCAGGGTGCTTGCCTGTGGGGACTCAGGCATTTCCTCACAGAACTGACCATTTCATGGACTCAGCCATCATAGAGCTGGAAGTCCTGTAGATGATGCAGTCATTTGGTAGTGACAAACTGCACTTGTGGAGTTTGTAACCTAATGTGTATGTGCCTAGGTTTCATTTTGGCTTCTTGTCTGTACCACGGCCATGCATTGTGTGTAGATTAGTATCCTGTACTACTAAATGGAAACAAAAGAAGCTTATGCTTGAAATGTTGCTTCCCATATCTGTCTGCTGCAAAACAGAAAAATATTTAATGCTGTCGAGAGGCAGTGATTTCCGAAGTTGACATATATGCAAATGTGAGTAATGTTTTTGTCTTAAAATCTCCTTCCAAAAGCAATAATGTATCTGAGTCATTCTGATTGTCTGTGCCCACTGGCACAACAAGCATTGCTGCTCAATATCTGATGAAATGAATGTCCTGAATAACGTTGTGTGAGCTGGATTTTAACCTTGAACATTTTCAATCAGTACTGATTGGCACAAAGTCCACATTTGTCTATTTTTTAAACCTTTATCTTTAAAGTGAGACATTATCTCTTACTCAATGCGTATCCATGATTTCCATTTATTGCTAGATGAGTTTGGATTTCATAGCATATCCAGTCAGTATGCTTAAGAAGCAATAGCACATTACATAATAAAATTCCAATATATTATATAAAAATTTTTATGAAGATTCAGATTTTGATCCAGAATCTTTTTGATGTTGAATCAGTTGAATGTTTGATTAACATACAGTTAAGGAAAAGGCCACTGGGATTCCAGTGAAAGGAGTGACCAGGAGCAAAAGCAAGAAAAGCTCCGGTAGCTGTGTCAGTGTTTCTCCTGGAGAAGATTTTAGACATGAATGTGTGCAATGAGAGAACTGGTGAGTGTGTGATTCCCTGAGGTTCAGAGTCTGTTTGAAGGACGCTGCATTGAGATGAAGCGATGTATTAGGTTATTAACCTTAAACCCTATAGAGAAGTGATAATTCCGAGGTGTTTTCCTCTATTTGCATTTTCTCTTGGATGTCAAGTAACTCCGAGCATTTTAAAAGCTTTTTATGTCTTTGACGAGAAACAAAATAACGTTAAAAGGACACGGAGTTCTTGATCATCTAATGCTATAAGCACAATTTATATTGTAGGAAATTTTTAACCTTGAAAATTCGGTACCCTACTAAGAAGACAAAAGAGTTCAATTAAAATTTTGTCCCTGCCATGACCTAGATACCACTCCATGAATCCTTTTAATGGTCAAATCGAGGATGAGTAGACTACAGACTCTGTTGTTTTGTTGCCTTTTGTTTATTCCCCAAAATGCTGGTATTCTCTCCACCCTGCTGTAATCTATCCAACCACCAAAACTGATTTTACAAAATTCTTCAACAAATTAAATGCTTTTTCAAGTAAGGGAAGACATATTTGTTGTTGTTGTTTTAAATTCTGGGTGTTCAGTGAAAAAGTTTAAAGTTGTGTTGACACTTTCATGGGCTATCAGTATTGGAGTCAATATAGACTTGAGTAAAAGATGTTCAGCTCAGTCAAGCCATGTGGTGAAAATGTTTTGTGTTGGCTAGCAGTCATAGCTGATGTTACACTTGTTCCTCCTCTCATCAAGGCCACACTTCTTCATGGCTTTGGTAAATGGGACACCAGGGATCAAACAGTGAACACGGCAGCTCCTGCCCTCCAGGAACTTGTCCTTTCTCCAATCTCTTTTCTTGATTGTCATTTGAAAGAGTTTAACAATACTTCAAAATTTCTCCAAAAGAATCAAGATAATTACTCAGTGATGAAGTAGAAAATTATTTTTAAGTCTACAAAATTAATTTTTTAAAAATAGACTTTCAATGAAGAATCTGACATAGGTATAAAAATGGTGTACATAAGTATCCTGCAGTTCCAGGGGAAATGAAACTGCACATTTATGTAATGAATTTCAAGATGCACAAAATAAGCCCTCTGAGCTATATTTAGATGACATAAGGGTCTCTTCAGTTAATCCTTGACAAAAGAATGAAACCTTTCAAGCGAATAAATTCTTATGTAGCAAATGTTGTGAATAAACTCCACAGGCTGTCCTAATTAATTCTATTTTTGAAATCTCTTTTTAACAAAGATATAAATAAGAAAACAATCTTTGAAAATTCCATTTTGTGAGGCTCTATCATGGTGATATAAACTAGTTCCAGTGTGTGATTTGTACATTTGGTATGCTTAAGGATGTGGAATTGATAAATTGCATGGAAGTATCTCTTCTTCATCCCTGTTTAACTAAAAAAAAATGTAAAATGATCAATAAATTATCCATTCTAAGAATTATACATTCTAAGGACTGAATGTGAATTGTGTTTCCTGTTGAATTATATGCTGAGTTTTATCAAAGGAAACAGGCAAATATTTCCTGTAACTAATGTAATCCCTATTTTGGCTCATGATTTTGGTATCAAAACGTGGTTTTGCTTTTACATTTTTGCTAATATTTAGGAAAGTTGACTATTTACAGAATATCCATTTGATGATATTGGATAAATTTATGGATTAATATAGTTGAATAATTTTTCTGAGAAATTTCACAAAGCATACCAATAATTATAATGGTAAATCTGTTCTGCTATTTTAGTATGGGGAATGCTATAAATTAAAATGGATTAAGGTTGCTATATTTCACAGCATGAAGTATTAAATATTTCACATTAAATTTGTAGCATCAGATGTTTAAAGTGCTATTATTTTGCCTTCATGGGAAGGATGTAGGGAAGGCCTTCCCAAGAAGAGAGATACATTCGGTCTGTCATGCTCATATTACCTTGGGAATATTCTAGTCTGAGATCTGTTGTTCCCTATTGTAGTTTGTTGATCACAGGTGCAATTAATAGAGAATACTAAAGATAATATTAATACTTCTTAAGACAAGGGTTATCAATTTTCAAGTGTTATTTAAAAATAACATTAATAGTTTTGAGGTGTGCATGGGAGAGAGAAAGCCTAACTACCCCTCCACAGATGGGGAGCAGATGGTTGCTGGTGTGATGTGATTTAAGTATCCCCAAGATTCCCTTCCCCTTGAGCGTGTGTTTCTTGGCAACTATCACACAGTCTTATTAATAAAAGATCAACCAATTAGAGATGCTTTGAGTTTGTAAGACCCTTTTGACAAATAAATGATCCATGAAGGATAAAGTTATATATTCAAATTTTATATTGGTGGTATTTGATCACTGAAACTACAGAAAGAGGGTATTGTTAGTTAGGAGATGTTGGATGAAGAAAGTAAAGTTCATTTCAAAGCATTGGAAATGTGAAAAGAAGTAAGACCTGAGAGAGTGGGACACAGATGGCCAAAATCAACTGAGGGTTCCATGAGATAAAGTAGAAGGATGTCATGGCTGGGTTTCACTTTGAGTCATTTCCTAGGATTGAGTTAATCACTTCTTTTACATCATTCTGTAATACTTGGATTGGGGGAGAGAGAGTTATAATTTCACCTGAGTGAGGCAATGGTATGCAAAGAAGGAGGCCAGACTTAATCTGTAAAAAAGTCAAGCATCATTTGTGGCAGGCATTATCCATTACCTATGTGAGATAGAATAAAAGTAGATTTGCCAAGGAGAAAATGGATGCCCTAATAATTTTTTGCTGCTTACTGAGATTTTCTTCTTCATAGAAATGCTTGAGAATATATTATGCAGCTGTAGAAAAGGTGTTACTTTGAAAAACAGGTTGAGTGTCTGCTAATCCTTCACTGCAATGAGCATTAGAAATTTAACAGGTATAACTCATACCCTTTTAGGGGAGATATGAAGGGGAAAAATCTGACAAGCACTTTTCGAGAGTGTTCTCATCTTTTGCTTGGGGGATTCGTGCTTAATTGAAAATGATGTGAAAAAAAAAAAACTAAATTCTACCAGATGCCTAGAATTATAAAAATAGAATTCATCTGTTATAAATAAAAGTTTTAAAAAAGGACTTTCTGTTAATATCCTTACTACTTCTCCCTAACCACCTGGTAAGTTGATGCAGCAGAATTCTGAAACCATAGGCCTGTGTAAAGAAAGGCTGTACAAAATCCCAGAAGGAAAATCTTTCTAAAGCATATATTCTAGAAAATGTTGCTATCATATTGGACATACTCTAGAACTCTGGTCATACTATTATCACCCCATTCAGACAAAGCCAATGAACCCTTGATTCAAGATTATGACTTGGGAGATCTGAAGGACACAAGGTCTAGTTATATCCAAATTTTATACAGCTCAATACCAAAACAGGCCTTTATTTTTAGCAGTTTGCTTAGCAGAGAGGTACATAATTTCTTCCAATTGGGACAATGAACAAAGGCATAGCTTATGATTTGAAATGTAGTAACATCACCCATCTCCAGAGGATTATCTGGAAGTTTGGGAAACAGTTGAGGAGATATGCATAGGAAATATCATTCTTTTGAGTCTTGTTAAATGAAATAAAATTATTTATTTTTATAAATTTACTTTTTTCAAGAAACCTTTTATTTAAGGTATACAAATTTTATGCATTTCATAAATATAACTTTAGAAACACAGTGATTCTTCTTACTGTACCCACCCTCCCACCCTTCTTCCTCCTACCTCTCCTATTCCCATTCTTATTATTTACTAATACCTATTTTTAATTAGTTTTATACACATTAGAGTAAACCTATACTAAGCAAAGAGTTCAATAAATAGTATGGAAAAAAAAAACTGTTCAACTGTTCCTCATCAGTCAAAATAAGGGCTGTTAAAAATCATCACATCTCGAAGTGTCAATTGAACTTCTAGAGATTACTTTTTAGGTACTGTATCAGTTACCATAGATCAAGGAGAACATATGGTATTTGTCCTTTGGGGACTGGCTTATTTCACTAAGTATAGTGGTTTCCAGTTCCATCTATTTTGTTGCAAATGACAGGGTTTCATTTTTTTTTTAACCACTGTGTAGTCTTCCATGGTGTATATATCCCATAATTTATTTATCCAGTCTTCAGCTGACAGACATTTGGATTGATTCCATATCTTAGCTACTGTGAATTGAGCTCCAATAAACATGATGTTACAAATAACTCTTTCATTGGCTGATTTTATTTCATATGGTAGGTCTATAATCAGACTTCTGAGGTATCTCCATAGTGTCTTCTATGGTGGCTATACTAGCTTACATTTCCAATGGTGGACTAGTTTACCATTTTCTCCACATCCTCACCAGCATTTGTTGTTCGTTGATTTCTGTATGAGAGCCATTTTCACTAAGGGGAGGTGAAACTTCACTGTGGTTTTGATTTGCTTTTCTCTGATGGCTAGTGATCCCAACCATTTTTTCATGTGTCTATTGGCTATTTTGATTTTCTCTCATTTCTTAACTGGGTTGTTTGCTTTGCTGTTGTGTATTTTCTTGAGCTCCGTATATATTCTGGATATTAATGCTTTATCAGTTGCATAGTTTTCTTTTTTTTCTTTTTTTTTTTTTTTTGAAAGGCAGAGTGGACAGTGAGATAGAGAGACAGAGAAAGGTCTTCCTTTGCCATTGGTTCACCCTCCAATGGCCGCCGCGGCCAGCACACTGTGGCCTGTGCACCGTGCTGATCTGATGGCAGGAGCCAGGTGCTTCTCCTGGTCTCCCATAGGGTGCAGGGCCCAAGGACTTGGGCCATCCTCCACTGCACTCCCTGGCCACAGCAGAGAGCTGGCCTGGAAGAGGGGCAACCGGGACAGAATCCGGCGCCCTGACCGGGACTAGAACCCGGTGTGCTGGCGCCGTAAGGCGGAGGATTAGCCTAGTGAGCCGTGGCGCCAGCCCAGTTGTATAGTTTTCAAGTAATTTCTGCCATTCTGTTGGCCACCTCTTCACTTTGTTTAGAGAACAAATTTCATGTAGTTCATATATACATTTTTTTAATCTTTAAAATCTTAAAAAAGCTTTATTTATTTATTTTGAAAGAGTTACAGGGAGAGGGACAGAGAGAGAGAGAGAGAAATCTTCCATTTTCTGATTCACTCCCCAGATGGCCACAATGGCCAGTGCTTGGAAGGCAGAAGCCAGAAGCCAGGAGCTTCTTCCAGGTTTCCCACATGGATGGCAGGGGCCCAGACACTTGACTCATCTTCTGCTGGTTTTCCTAGGCCGGTAGCAGGGAGCTGGATCAGAGGTGGAACAGCCAGGACACAATCTGGTGCCTGTATAGGATGCCAGCATTGTATGCAGAAGCTTTACCTGCTACCCCACAACTCTAGTATATAGTTTTAAGGATACAGTTATACATTTCAGCATCCCTCTCCCTGCCACCATCTTTCCTCCTTCCTTTCTCATTATTCTTTGGATTTTTTTTGCAAAAACATACTTTAATTTACTTTATAATAAGAAGCTTAATACTCCACTAAATAAAGAATTCAACAAGCACAAAGTAGAAAGATCACTGTTTCTCAGGGGTATAGACAAGGGCTGTTAACAATAATCAAATCTCAAGATGCCAATTTCACTAAAATTACATAATTACATTTTGTACTCTTCATTTTAGCTATCACACATCAGAAAAACTTTGAAATTTGTCTTTTTGTGACTGGCTTATTTCACTGAACATAACTATTTCCATTTGTATTTATTTTGTTGTAGTAGACAGTATTACATTCTTTTTACGGCTGAGTAGTATTCCATTCATATTTTCTTTGTACAGTCATAAGTTGATGGACATCTGGGTTGATTTCGTGTCTTATAAATTATGAATTGAGGTGCTATACAAATGACTTTAGATGCTCTTTCATACACTGATTTCATATCCTTCAGTTAAATTCACAGAAATGGAATGGCTGGGTCATATCATAGATCAGTATTCAGATTTCTGAGGAATCCCCATGATGTCTTCCATAATGGGTGTACTACCTTACCTTCCCATCAACAGTGGATTAGGGTACAGTTTTCTTCTCACCCTTGCCAGCATTTTTTTTTTATATTTGGATGATAGTCATTCTAACTGGGGTGAGGTGAAACCTCATTGTGTTATTTTTAAACATTTATTTATTTATTTGAAATTCAGAGTTACACAGAGAGACAAGGAGAAGCAGAGAGAGAGAGAGAGGTCTTCATTCTGTTGGTTCACTCCCCAGTTGGCTACAACAGTTGGAGCTACACTGATCTGAAGCCAGGAGCCAGGAGCTTCTTCTGAGTCTCCCATGTGGGTGCAAGGGCCCAAGGACTTGGGCCATCTTCTACTGTTTTCCCAGGCTGTAGCAGAGAGCTGGATCGGAAGTGGAGCAGCCAGGACTTCAACTGGCGCCCATATGGAGTTCTGGCACTGCAGGTGGTGGTCTTACCTGCCATGTCACAGAGCTGGCTCTCATTGTGGTTTTTATTTGTATTTTCTTGATGGCTAGTGATCCTGAGCATCTTTTCATGTGTCTGTTGGCCATTTGTATTTTATCCTTCAAAAAATGTCTGTTCATATCCTTGTCCCATGTATTAAGTGGTTTATTTATTTTGTTGTTGTTGAGTTTCTTCAGCTCCTTATATATTCTGGATATTAATCCTTTATCAGATATATAGTTTGAAAATATTTTCTCCTATTCTGTTGGTTGTCTCTTCACTTTGTTGAGTATTTCCTTTGTAGTATAGAAGCTTCTCAGCTTGATGTAATCCCATTTGTTTAGTTTTGCTCTTGTTGCCTGTGCTTCTGGGGTCTTATTCAAGAATCCCTTGCCTATGCCAATGTCTTAATGTTTTCTCTATATTTTCCTTTTTTATTTTTAACTTTTATTTAATGAATATAAATTTCCAAAGTACAGCTTATAGATTACAATGGCTTCCCCCCCCATAACATCCCTCCCACCCGCAACCCTCCCCTTTCCCACTCCCTCTCCCCTTCCATTCACATCAAGATTCATTTTCAATTCTCTTTATATACAGAAGATCAGTTTAGCATACATTAAGTAAAGATTTCAACAGTTTGCTACCACACAGAAACATAAAGTGAAAAATACTGTTTGAGTACTATTATAGCATTAAATCTCAATGTACGGCACACTAAGGACAGAGATCCTACATGAGGAGTAAGTGCACAGTGACTCCTGTTGTTGACTTAACAAATTGACACTCTTGTATATTTTCTTCCAGTAATTTGATGGTTTCAGGTCTTAGCTTTTGATCCTTGATCCATTATTAGTTGATTTTTTGTGTAGGGTATAAGGTAGGGGTCTTTTTTCACACTTCTGAATGTGGAGATCCAATTTGTGAGTGATTTTAGTTCGTTTGTCAGAGATTAGTTGGTTGTAGAAGGATAGATTAATTTCTGGGGTTTCTAATCTGTTCTATTGGTCTACTTGTTTATTTTCGTGCCATTATCAGGCTGTTTTGGTAATAACTGCCCTCTACTATGTCTTGAAATCTGGTATTGTGACTCTTCCAGTTATGTTTTTATTGTTTAAGATTGCTTTAGCTATTCAGGGACTTTCGAGTTTCCATATGAATTGTAGGACCTATTCCCCCTGCTAGATCTAAGAAGAACATCTTTTATTTTGATTGTGATTGTATTGAATTTTAAATTGTTTTGGTTAGTGTGCACATTTTGATGATATTGATTGTTGAATCCATAAACATGGAGGATGTTTTCATTTTTTTGTGTCTTATATTTCTTTACTTAAAGTTTTATAATTTTCATTGTAAAAATCTTTCATGTACTTGGTTAAATTTATCCAAAGGTACTTAAGTTTTTTAGTAGCTGTTATAAGTGGGACTGATCTTAGGAGTGCTTTCTTAACTATGGCATTTTTTTGTATATACAAAGGCTATTGATTTTTGTGTGTTGATTTTATATCCTACAACTTTGCCCAATTTACTCATGAGTTCCTGTAATAAAGACCCTCCGAACAAAGAAAAGCCTAGGACTAGATGGATTCATTGTTGAGTTTTACCAAACTTTAAGAGCAAACCTAACCCCAATTCTTCTTAAACTATTAAAAACATGAAAGGGGCAGAATCCTCCAAAACTTTTTCTATGAGGCCAGCATCACCTTAATTCCAAAACCAGAAAAGATATAATGAATCAAGAGGACTATAGACCACTATCTCTGATGAACATAGATGCAAAAACCTCAACAAGATACTAGCTAATAGAATCCAACAATACATCAAGAAGATCATCTGACTGGACCAAGTGAGATTTATCACAGGAATGGTTCTGCATATGAAAATCAATAAATATATTAATAAATTGAACAATAAAAACTATGTAAATATCTCAAGAGATGCAGAGAAAGGATTTAATAAATACAAAATCTGTTCATGCTAAATACCTTAAGCAAATTGGATATGGAAGGAACATACCTCAGCACAATCAAGACAACATATGATGAATCCACAGTCAGCATCATATTGAATGGGGAAAAGCTAGCAGCATTTCAGCTAAGATCCAGAACCAAACAAGGGTGCTCGCAGACACCATGACTATTCAATGTAGTTCTGGAAGATTTATCCAGAGCCATTAGGCAATAAAAAGAAATCAAAGGGCTTCAAATAGGAAAGGATGAAGTCAAATTATCCCTGTCTATAGAAGACATGATGAAAAAAAAAAAAATATAGAAGACATGATGGTATACATTGGTGGATCAAAAGACTTCACTGAGAGATGATTGAAACTCATAAGAGTATTTATTATTATACCACTGTTCTCTCTGAACTTTTCCAGCTATGTCTTTTACCTTGTTATACAGATTGGGAGAGAGGGGATGGAGAAGTGGGGAGAGGAAAAGGAAAAGTAAATGGTATTACTTTAGAATTAGTAGAACAAGGCTGATTAAAGAATTGAAAGAAATGATCCTATGTTGAGTTATAAATAGTGAAACTAATAGCCAGAGAAAGTAAATGACTTGTCACTGTGCATAGATGGAGATAGGTATGCATCTAACACTAGAAATCAAGTGCTCTAAACTGAAAAAAAAAATAAATTTGTGAGTAGAGAAAGGAAAGGTAATTTATTTTTCTCTGGAAATTTTTTGGTAGGTTGTGTGTATTATGTGGTATCTGTAGCCCACAAAAGATTGCTGACATATTTAAATTTATGAAGTTCTTGGCTCCTGGCTTTGGCCTGGTCCAGCCCTGGTCTTTGAAGCCTTCTGAGGAGTGAACTAACAGATGGAAGATCTCGCTCTGTGTGTCTCTCCTTCTCTCTAACTATGACTTTCAAATAAGTAAACCTTGAAAAAATTATTTTTAGGTCCCTAATTTTATTTTTGAGTAAGAAACTAATGTACAAACAAAACAAAGAAATTGTGAGCTCTTTATGAACTTGAGTCTTAAGTGAGTATTATTTTCTATCTTCCTGGATTAGTTTTAAATAATGTTCAGAAAGAGTATGCCTCAACAGAGAGCTCTTTTTAAGTCTAGGAACTTGAGTTTTTCCACACTGAGAAATTTTCGGAAACATATGCAGATTGGCAGTCATTTATTTATTTGTATAATATTGCAAATGTAATATCTGAATCTCAGAGTCCAACATCTAAAGAAAAGAAATACTTGCTGGCAGTTTCCTATGTAATTAAAGCAACTCACTGCAATTATATCATCAAAGCATAAAAAGCATTCTATTAATGATCTGAAACCCTCAAGTATATAGATCATAAAACTTAGACACCCCCTTAATATGTCTTTCTCTACTGCATCTGTTAGACTGCCCAGATTAACCTGATTGATATAATCATTTGTTCACTTATTTAATAAATGGATGTATGAATTGCTCACTATGTCCTATATCGTTGGGGATGCATAATGAACAAGATAAACAAAGCCTTCATGACCATGAATCACATAACAAGTATGCAGACAGACAATAAGATTTAAAAATATATGAAGATGTCTCAAAGTTCTTAGAAAATGGAATTAGAAGTTTAATTTATTTTAGGGAGGTTATGGGGGAAAAAGCCACTATAATCCATTTTATATTTATTAAATAAAAGTTGAAAAAAATTATTTTAAATTCATACATGGATTTTCCATAATACACATTTCCCATGAACTTTTAGAAGATCCCCTCATACAATGATTTCAAATAGTGCCATGTTCATTGATTACAAATAGGGGCCAACACTGTGGCGTAGAAAACTAATCCTCCACCTGCAGTGCTGGTAACCCATATAGGCTCTGGTTTGAGTCCCAGTTGCTCCTCTTCTGATCCAACTTCCTGCTGATGTGCTTGGGAAAGCAGCAGAGGATGGCCCAAGTACTGGGCCCCTGCCCAAATGGGAGACCTGGAAGAAGCTCCTAGCTCTTAGCATTGGCCTGACCCAGTTCTGGCCATTGCAGGCATTTGGGGAGTGAACCAGTGGATGGAAGATATCTCTCTCTCTCTCTTTCTCTCCCTCTCTCTCTCTCTCATTCACTCTGTGTCTCTCTATGTATCTCTGCCTTTTGAATAAATAAATATTTTTCAAAAAATGATGACAAATAAGGGTAATGGTTTGGGGAATGATTGAGAAGAAGGAGGCAGATTATAGCATAGTGGGTCACCAGGAAGTGTCTTTTTGTAAGGGAGAAGAAATTTGAGCAGTCATGAATGAGTGAACCAGCCATACAGTGATATGGCAGAAGAGCTTGAGCAAAGGTCCCTGACCTATTTAAGTAACAACTAGAAGGCTGAAAAGGAGTGAGCAGGTGATATGGAGCAGCATTATCTTGGAACTCTCGTCATAGCTAGTCCCACAGGAAAACTTCCATTCATGATAAGCAATTTGAAGTTAGTTCTTGCCTTCTCAGATCATTTCTTTTGGAATCCTATGACATGAATACGGGTAGATATGAAGCAATCACTTGTTCACTATTTATTAAAGGGTATATGGAATTCCTGAGTAAGGAGTTTGAATATTTGCTTTTATAAATTCCACAACAAAGGATATTTGCTGTGAAAGAAGAAGGTGAATAACATGGTGCTATGGATGGGATTTTGGACCCTAAAAATGTGTATCGAAGTCATAACCCCCAGAACCTCAGAAGGTAACTGACTGGTGTTCTTATATAAAAAAAAGGGGGCACAGACACATACAAAGTGAAGACCCTATGAAGAAGCAGGAAAAAATGACCTCTGCAAGCAAGGAGACTTTGATTCCAAACTTTTAGGCTCCAGAATTGTGAGAAAATCCATTTCTGTTGTTTAAACCACACGGTTGTGGTACCTTGTTATGGCAAGCGTAGCATACTAATACTTGTGCACATGTGTCATTGGGATTTTGTAGTTGGGGTCATCAGCATCTGGGACTGGCTCCCAAAGTGGTCCCTGCCTCTGGTATTTCCACCCATGTGAGGTTCCTCCAACAATGAGCTGAGGTGATCAGTGTAAGCCTTAGGAAATGATGGTGCCTGGAAGGGCTAACTCAGTAGTGACACTGTGGCTTCCATCTTGCTTTCTCTTGGATCCCTCCCCCTGAGGAAAGCCAGCAGCTGTGCTGTGAGGACACTGATGGGACCACAAAAAGAAGCTCGCATGGCTGCTGCTGCCAGGCTTGCATGTGTGTGAGTGGCCTTGGGAGCCCACTGCAGCTTTGCCCACACTTCGTGGACTGCATCCTCATTAGAGAGATCTCGAGTCACATCCCCTCCGCCAAGCTGCTTCTGATTCCTCACCTGGAGGGACCATTAAAGAAGAAATAACTATTGTTGGAAAATATGAAATCTGGTAGTACTTGGTTGTAGAGCAATTACAGATTAGCAATATAGTAATTAAGAGAAAAGGATCTCGGTGTCATAGCTACACTCTTTCCAGTGAATCTGAAAGTAGGTCAACAGGATTTCATTTAGGCTGAATTAAAGGAAAAGAATTTCAGCTTCACTGAGAGAAACCCAAAGCTGAGAGTGACTCTTGAAGGATCTAACTGAATGTTTGACTGAAGGGTATTTGCAAATTTAGCTTCTTGCCACCTCTGAAAGACTTTCTAATGCTAATGGTAATATCTATTGCTTATTTAACTGTAAGTTTAAATATTTTTATATAAATTTCCTTGTTTAATTTGGAAGGTGGCAGTTCTTTCTGCAGTTTCTAGAAACTGCATAGTTGTTTTTCTAAGGTGACCAAGGCTGTTCCCCATGGAATGGTATATAAGATGATGTGGGACTGTTTATGGCATAGTTGATGCCCTTGAAAATGAGAGAAGACTGTCATCTAAATGTGCTTTTTAATTTTACCTCTACTATGGCACCAAAGAACAACTGAAGATAGCTCCATATAATTTTTCTTTTTTTTTTTGAAAGGCAGAGTTATGGGGTTGGGGGTGTGGGGAATAGAGAGATTTTCCATCTTCCAAATGGCTGCAAAAGCCAGGGCTGGGCCAGGCCAAAGCCAAGAGCCAGAAGCTTCATCCAGGTCACTCATATGGGTACAGGAGCCCAAGGACTTGGGCTGTCCTTTGCTGCCTTCCCAGGTGTATTAACAGGGAGCTGGATTGGAAGTGGAGCAGCCGAGACTCAAACTGGTGCCTATATGGGATTCTGGCATTGCTGGTAGTGGCTTAACTCATTACATCACAAGAATGGCCCTCTGCATATAATTAAAAGAGGTGTTGACTGGGATATGAATACCTGAAATTTTAATTTTGAATTTATAATTTAAATAAAAATGAAATAACTATGGATTATGTGATTACAGCTTATAAGAAATGAAAATGAAGCACAGAGTCTGATATCACACAACTCTGTCACTCTGCTTTTGAATTTTAAAGGGGGAAAATAAGATTTATTTGTTTTGAAAGCTATTATCTTTTATTATTACTGTGTTCATTAGTTCAGTTGTCCTGTGATGCTTTTGGTGAAGATAATGCATAGTGTTGCACAAGAGACAGGCCAGTGAAATAAGACCCTGAATTTCCTTTTCCTAGCTACATATGACATTTTCAGTTTAGCCTTTGATGGAGTCTGAGGCTTGGAGAAGGTCACTCTGGGATGGAGGTTACTCGTGGAAGGAAGATGATTTCCACATTTACCCAAAGCAACAGGGTGATCATGGAGACTTCAGTGTTAGCTTATCATAGCACGATGTATGGAGAACAGACACAAAGTTAGGTATGGATCAGAAAGGGAGATAGTAATGAGATCCCGAATCTTTTTAATAAGTGCATTAAAATCCACCATGGATTGAGCAGGGTAAGGAAGATAAACACAGTATTTTTAGAGTGGAACTTAAGGAGGGTGATAGAATGTTGGCATCTTGACCATTGGAGTCACATCAGCTTCTCTGTAACTTTTGGATTTACTATTTACTAATTAATAGTATGACCTTGGTATGTTGCTGAATGGTGCTTTGGGATACTTAGAAGAGGCCAGACTGACATGTATTGGGCACACACAGTGCTGGCGTGAGTCCACTGTTAACACCAGCAGCTCAGATTCCCTCTAGGTGCTGTGTGCTTTTCTTCCTTAGACTCTCTCCCATTTAATAACAGTGTCTGCTAGAAATCCTACTCTCTAAAGCCAGCCTTAATTTTTCATTTGTAAACATGGTGGCTTACAGCCAGCAAGCATATTTTAAATCTCTAAAGAAACATAGTGTCTTTGGAACACTTTGACTCCAGTTTTGTGATGGGACTAATATAAATGTGGCATTTAAATACTGAACTATCATGCATATGTATTAGTTTCCTATTGCTGCTTTAACAAAAAGCATGATTCAGTGGCTTAAAAAGCACATATTTATTCTCTTACCATACTGGAGGTCAAAAGTCCTACATTGGATCAGCAGGGCTGCTTTCCTTTCAAAGTTCTAGGGGAGAATCCAGGTACTTTCCTTTTCTATCTCGAAGATGTGACCTGATTCCTAAAGAAGGAAGTGTCTATCTTCAAAGCTAGTACTGTGGCACCTCTCATTCTCCCTCTTCTCTCTTCCTCCCTCCCTTTCTCACCCCTCCTTCCATTGTCACATCTTGTCTGACTCTGCCCCTACTGCCACCTTCTTATAGGAGAGTCCTAATAAAGACTTGAGGTTACATTGGACCGCTCTGATAATCCAGGATAATCTCCCTGTCCCAAGAGGTTTAACTTAATCACACAGCAAAGCTTGTTTTGCCATGTAGGATAACATACAGGCTCTGGGGATCAAGCATGGGAGTCTTTATTCATCTCACTGAAGCATGTATGTTCTATGTGTTCTATAGAAGGATACTTCAAAAAGTTTATGGAAAAGAGAATTGAAAAATAAATTTATTTTGGTGCAGAGAAGCTTTGAAATTGATCATTTTTCATAACATATATTTTTCAGGAATTTTTTGAAGATCCCTTGTACTCAAGTAGCTTTCCATATTCCATAGAACAATTCAATTTTATTTCCTGTTGCTGCTGGGAAATTTAGCTAGATGATACTCATTAAATCATGGCTCTGAAACCTAGTAAAAATTTACAGTAATAAATATGTTCTTTCTGATTTGCCTCAAATAGTTTTCTGGGACATGGGCAATTTGAAATAACCAAGAAGCCAAAACAGGGATCCATGCATAAACGCAGGGGCCTGGGAACTGCAGAAGGGCATTAACAATCCCAAAGACTCGGAAACTGATCTATAGATGGTTTTTGGTTCATGTCCAGTGGACAGTCTCACTGCCTTGGAGTCTATATAGGTCAGGGTCCTTACTTGGAGTAGAAATATGAGAAATTAGCATCTGGTCTACTTTGTTAAGTATAGAATTTGGGGCAACAGTGATATTGCTACAGAGTTGGTCTACATGTGCTTTTGTTTTCACTTGTTTTGTTGATTCTGCCCATCTCAGAGATCAGAAAGAGTATGTCTGGGAAGTCTGTGATCCCAAGTCTCCCTTCCCAAAAACAAAAAGAGCAAAAGAACAAAGGATCTCATATTCTGTTGACAGACTGGTGCTTGGTGTTTGTTAGAACTTTATTTCTCTTTTGTGCTCCAATCCTTATGCAGCCCCAAGCATCTTGGAAACATTGAAATTGATATCAACCAGGTCTGGCACTCTGGTGTAGTGGGCAAATCTGCTGCCTGAGGCACCAGCATCCTCTATGGGTGCTGGTTCTAGTCCTGGCTGCTCCACTTCCAATCTAGCTTCCTGCTAATGTGCCTGGGAAGGCAGTAGAGGATGGCCCAAGTGCTTGGGCCCCTGTACCCATGTAACAGACTGGGAAGAAGCTCCTGAATCCTGACTTCAGACTGACCTAACTTTGGCTCTTACAGCCATTTGGGGAGTAAACCAGTGATTGGAAGTCAGTCAGTCTCTCTCTCTCTCTCTCTCTCTCTCTCTCTCTCTCTCTCTGTAATTCTGCCCTTCAAAATAAGTAAATAAATCATTTAAAAAAAGAAACTGATATAAGTCACTGAGAAACCTGTTTATTGTTATATTTTTAGTCCTTCAATTACTCATTTGTTCATTATTCATTTATTGACAATATATTGCTCAGTTTTACCTTCAATTAATATTTTAATGATCATCCTAATGACCGAGCCCCATAGTAGGTATCTTTCTCATATATAAAGATAAATTCAGTGTAATTCTGTAGTTTTTGCCCTTTCCAGGTTAGTGATCCTTTATTGGCATATAATAAATGTTAGAATTGCCCCAAATATAAGTGGTAAGGGAACTGAAATTTAATTTTATTAAACTTCAAGCAAGTGGGCATACACACACTCACTCATTGAACTCCAATCAGCTTCATCTTTTGGGACTGTCACTTTCCTTCATTTTTCTTCCTCAGGTGTGTTGTAACTTTCCTGCTCTGTTTCTAACTTGGTTTTTATTCTTTGGTTTCTCTAGCAAAGGCTTCACAGTTACCTGTTGCCCAATGGGTTTCCCATTTGTTAATAGCCTGTATTCAGTCTAATGACCTGGCCAAGACCTGGTCTCACAGCCACTTCTTTATGATGCCTCCGTCAGGTGAGTACTTCTGTACATGCCCAGTGCAATATGCTAGCCCCCTGCCCTGAGTGGCTGTGGAGCAGTGCAACTGTGCCTGGTCCAAATTGGTGTATGCTGGGAGTGCAGGAAACACAACAGATTCCAGTACCTTAGGATGGAAAAGGAATGCAGAGTCTTTCAATAATAATTTGTATTTTTAAAAGAGATCATTTGAATGTTTTACTTAATCATAAATATAAAATTATCACCACTAATTTAAAATTGTATTTCTGTATATAAATATTATAAAACATTATGTGCATAGATGACATAACATTTAGAATGCAAAAATCTTGATATATCTAGAACCTAAACAATAGGTGACTATTTCCATCAGCAGTAGTAGTTTCAGTTGGTTTGGGGACCTCTACTTTGCTTCACTTGAGTCATTTTCCCTAATTCATAAACACTTGCACACATCTACCTGTGATCCCAACAATTCTCTTGATTGGCCTTCCTCCTGCTTTACAGTGGTATGAAGGCTTACAACAGAGACCCTCAAAAGTGAGAGCCATGAAAACAACTAATATGTATATGGTCTGGAATGTGATGAGCATCAAAGCAAAAAAAAAAAAAATTCTGTGTGAGTACAGAAAGAAGTGAGATGGACAAGAGGCCCATGCCAATAGATTTGTGAGTTTTTTCCTTGGCAGTATTATGATTGGATAGTGGTTATATGTTTTAGTGTGTTGACTCTGTGTCAGACACACATATTCTCCCATTTGCTCTCCAAAGTCTTGAGCTGTTATCCAATCCATTTTGTAAGGAGAATGTGACTTAGAAAGGCTGTTGTCATAGGGACTTGGCATGATGGGAACCTATCTAATTTCAAAGTTCTTAATCTTTTTTTGCTGTGTAATTCTGCTTGCCTGAAGGTCCTCAATGTCTGAAGTTTTAAGTTGAATTCTCAGTTATGGGCAAGAACTCAGAAAATTTCTTAAATTAAAGGCTGTTGGAAGCACATGATCTGGGATCAACTTTTCTTTCTTAATTTACCACTTTAGGTCAATTGGTAAAGTGAGCATGCCCATAAAAAATTCAGGCTTTTCAAAATTATAAAGCATTATTTCCAGTAGTTACAGTGGATGAAAAAGGAAATAATAATATTTTCCACTATTCTCATATAATCCCTGAGGCAGAATTTTTTAATGTCTTATGTTCTAGATTTGCCTTTGCAGAGAGTAACTGGTGTCAAATGAGGGATTTGTGAATCTTCTGAAATTGTGGTACACTCTTTTGAGTTGTTATTTAAAAATTGATACAAGAAGAGCTTTAAAATCTTTATTTATTTATCTTTGGCTTGAGAAGAGAGGAAGAGGGGGAGAGGGAGAGAAACTCCTGTTTGCTTTTTCATTCCTTAAATGTCTGCACCCCTGGAGGCTATGCTATGGCAGAAGCCACAGCTGGGAACTCAGTAACGCCATCCAGATCTGCCATGTGGTTGGTAGGAACCCAAGTACTTGAAACATCACTGCTGCCTTCCAGGGTCTGCATGTGTCTGGAGCTGAAACCAGACATCAAAACCAGGTATTCCAATGTGGCATCTTAATCATGAGGCTGAATGCCTGCTCCTTGGAGGAGCTTTTCAACAGAAAGCTTCATTGTGTATATTGCATTACATTGTTCACTATTAACAATGGGTTCTCAAACAGTGGGTACCTGCTACCAACCTGCTTCTTACTAGTGACAACTCTTAGTCAATTTTTAAACTCTTTAGGTAGAGAGGGGGAGGGGAGAGATATATAAACTATTTATGATTAGAATAAAAATCAACCCCCAGAAAAGTTTGGCTTTTTATACACACAGTTTTGTATACAATATCAGACAATTCCTAGATCCCTGGAGGCCTCTCATAAACAGATTCTACCATTCTACAGCCCCCTGAATGATACACATTTCCCACACCTCTGTTGTTCCTCTTCTGTTACTTCTACTGGGCAGCATTATTTTCTCATGCTCAACCAGCTTACCCTGTTCCTTAACTGTAGACTGCTGTCATTCACATGATATCAGAATCTAAGACAGAGTTTCTGAAACTGGGAACATATCTGTGCTTTCCTGTAGCAAATGAAAAAGTGCTTGTGTCAAGATGGTGATGGCAGGGCTAGCATTGTAGTGCAGTGCATTAAGGCAACATCCACAATGCCAGCATCCCATATGAACACTGGTTTTTGTCCCAGATGCTCCACTTGCAATCCAGCTCCCTCGTAATGTGCCTGGGAAAGCAGCTGAAGATGGTCCAAGTGCTTGGGCCTGTGCATCCATGTAGGAGACCCAGATGGACTTCCAGGCTCCAAGCTTCAGTCTGACCAAACCCAAGTCTCCCTCTCCCTGTAAGTTAAGTATAAGAGATTGTACAATTTTTAGTTATGCTGAGTTAGCAGCAAATCACAGCTTCTTTTTTTTAATTCATGACAATTTTATCACTTTTTAAAGTTTCTTCATGGTAGCTGCTTTCACCTATAGTGATTTAAGTATTTGAAGAATGACTAGGCTATCCAATTTTGTCCCTTGAGAACTTAATATGTAGATTTAAATAGCAAAAAAACTTCCTGTAGTTTATCATTCCCAAGAGCATCAGGACTGTGTATTCCATGTGAAATTAATGAGGACAGTAATGTGCTATTTTGTGTCAAATCCATGATATCGTATGCATGTCCTAAAAATTTTGGAAGATTCTTCAATAATAGCAATTTAGACCCATTAAGATGCCTGCTCTCACCCATACTTTTTTAAAAGAAAGCAAAACTGGATTAGTCTAAATAGATCTGCTGAACATGAATAGAAGTGTAGCTGTTTCTCATTGGAGACTTCTGAGTACAATCCTAATCTAGCTATGAAGCCACCAGTAAATATATTCCCATCTTTCTGACTTGGTTTAGTTATCAGTCACAGTGTGAAAGTTTCCTTGCCTGGCAAGCAGTTAGTAACCCAGTCATTTGTCCTCCTATAGAACACTGAATAGATTATGTAGTATTCATTGGAATATGGACCTGCCTTTCCCTGCACATAGTAACCTTGGTCTTATCCATCTTTGTGTCTTCAATACTAAGCGTGGTGACTTGTGCACAGTACATGTTCAGTAACTGTATATTGAATGAAAAACTAAATGGATAACTATGTATGAGGGACTAGAAGAGGATGGTGATATCAGGTAGCCAAATGAAGTACTGCAATATCTGTAATAAAAAATTAAAATTCACTCTCAGAAATATTCCTTGGCAAGTTTTCATAGATGACAGAGAGTGTTAGAAATATGTCTTACATTAACAAGATCATTGGGAGTAGATTTTGTGGTTTCAAGTCCTGGTACCACTGTTAACTCTCTGCTTGACCTTGGGTAAGTTATTTAGCTATTCTATACTTCAACTTACCCATCTGGAAATAATTATGAAAATATCTAATCCATCATGCTGAATATGTTATTATTATGATTGGATTAATTACTGTAAGTAGAGCACCAGACATGTAATAAGTGCTTTATGATGATGTGTTAGTATTGTTGTATTTCATTGTCTGTGTATTTGAAATAATGAGGGATAAACAAGGCTGCTCCACTTCCCAAAGTTCTATTTGCAGGATACATTGGAAAGGTGTAGACAAGAAAATTCTGAGCAGGACCTAGACTGACTTAAGTCTACACTTATATAACTGCATGTTCCTTCTCTTGTTTTGCCTTGAACCAAATCTTACTATATTTATGTGTTTAACAAAACCATCTTCTCATTTGAAAATTTTATTTATAAATATTTCCTCTAGTTTGTGATTCAATTGAATTCATTTTCAGGTTGTCAAGGAGACATTTGGATGTGAACAGTGATTCTGTCCTTTCTACGTTCCCATTAAGTCAAGTTAGTGAGTTGAGAGGAAGACGAAGCTCCTGAAGTCTTCCAGACTTCCAGTTCCCTGTTAAGTACAATCAAGGAAGAAGGTCTGAGGGGCACACTCTCAGGACACTCTGTTCCTTAAAGCCCCCTACCCAGAATAAGTTTGTTGGCTAAGTTCTCTAGTGGACTCTCCAGCTTTCTCCAAAGCAGAATGATTCCTCTGAAAGAACACTGAATTTAATGAAGAGAGTTAGATTTCAATTTAGGCTTAATAACCAGTACTTTAAAATTATATGCATAAATTTTCTACTTATGTTTAGTCCAGAATTTTATAAAATGGAATTAATTTAACAATACACTTTTATTGTGCACATTATAAGCATGATACTGCACAGAACAGCCCTTGTCTTTACTATCAAGGAACATTTTTTTTTCTTCTTTGTACTATTTGTTGAACTCTTTACTTGACATAGAGTTAATCATATGTTTATAAAGTCAATTGAAAATATATCTCAGTAAAAAATAAGAGTATGAATAAGAGAGGGAGGAGGAACTTTGTAACTGTAAAGCTGTGTAGTTCTACATCCATTCCTATGGACTTACTTCTACAAGTATGGTTTAAAAACTTGCCACGGGACCACAAATCCCATTAAGCTGGGTTTTAAAAATGCCATCTTACATGTTAAAGAGATCATATTAAATGTTAAAGTGATCATATTATTAGGATTAAGTCTTAAAGGGATCATATAAATAACATCAAGTGTCTGGCAATAATAATAGATAGAATTAAAAAGGAGAGAATGTTCCAACATGGGAAGCAGTCCACACAGCAGATTCATAGAATGACAACCACTTTATACAGCACTCTGACCTCAGAATCAGCCCTTAAGGCATTCTGTTCTGCCTAAAAAGCCCATGAGAGCATTTCAGGCATGGAAAGCTAAGACTCTAAGGCAAAAAATTGTCCTACATGAAGGATCTCTGTGAGACCCCAGTGGAAAGAAGTGGCTATAAAAGAAGGATGTACTTTTCTCTGAAGGGAGGAGAGAACTTCTTTGCTTATGGCCTTGTCTAAATATTGATGGGGACTGTGCATTCAAAAGGGCTCCATAGCCTTGGAGGCTCATGTCAAGAGCCTTGGGTGACAATTTACATCATGCATAAGAGTGTTTGTTGTTAAATTAACAGCAGGAGTCACTGTGCAGTACGTCTGTCCTCAAAGAGTTGTATTATGAGAATTAACTCTAAACTTCACTCTCAAACAGTTTGTGTGTGAAAACTGTTGAAATATTTACTTAGTATAGAGTTGGTCTTCTGTATATAAGGTTAATTGAAAATGAATCTTAATTGAGAATGGAACTGGGAATGAGAGAGGGAGGAAGAAGTAAAAGGCTTCTTTGGGAAAGAAAAATTTATTATAGACATACATTTTAGCTTTGTAGGAAAATGATGAAGGTGGCTGGGCAGGTACCGGCAATGTTTAACCTTTCAATTTGTCATAGAGGACAAACACCAGGCATCCCTCAGTTCCTTGCCTCTTTCTCTGAAACAAACGTACTTCGTTGCCTGCAAAAGTGTAAGATGATGCCTGTTGCATGGTGCATCATTGCACAACATGATCATGAACCCCATGACAGTATCTAAAGTCCATGGGAGAGGTAATGTTTTCAGAGAGCCTCTGAATATGCTTGCACAAAGCTGGTCTCACAAATGATTGTTGTGGCATTTCCACAAGGAATCTCCACAGGAAATTCCAAGGGAATTTTATGGAAGAAGGGCAGTGTGAAAATAGTTGCACTTTCCCAAGTATGATGCAAGTAAGCTAGCATTGAATCCAGTGCTGCAAATATGTACTGAATAACTAATATGTTCCTACCACTCCTTAAGTATAGATCTGAGTAAGAGAAATTCATTCCTTCTCTACAGAGAAGAGGATCTAACTAGTTATAAAATGCTAGGTACTGTGCTCAGTTCAGTCAAATGTACCCTCTTTGTAGCTCCTCACTTTCTAATCAGCCCTAGAATAATCAAAAATTGGCAACTTTACTCTCCTTGTATGTGTGTCTATAAGTCACTGTGAACACATGTATTGATATATAATGACAAAGGCCCAAAGCCAATTAAATTACATTTTTTATAATAAAATATCTATACTTTATAGAAGTTAGAGAATAATAATTGTTATCCCTTCAGATAATTTCATTGTAAAAGTGGTATAATAATTCCTTTACCTAATTAATACCTTTACCATAGATATTAAATAACAGGTATTAAGTAATACATTTCCCATAGTTCCTTTACCTTTCATCAAAAAATAGGAAAATATGAATGAGAAATAAACAAAGATCTCTGAATCCATTTTATCTGAGAGTTATCTATGAAATCAGGTCATTCTAATATATGTACAAATTAGGAGAAGTATAATTAGAATTCCCATTGGTTACAAACCTATTCGCAATTGGTTTGAACTAATTATTTTGCATTTTTGTAAACTTACATCTGTTCATACATATCAAAGAATTTTTCAAGTTCCCTTAGTTGGATACAGTTTCACACTTGGGATGCGATCAAACTATGGCTTCTCACTGAAGCCATCAAATACTTAGCTTTCACAATCCTTTTTCACCAAACTGTGTTAGTTCTAGGCTATTAGGTTCTGGTCCTTGTTTAGCTGTGACATGCCCCTCTCTCCTCCCATGATGTCAGCCCACCAGAACTAGACATCCCAGAGTTGTAAGTAACTTTGAGGGTGTCCATGATAATAACTTCCTCCATCTCTTCTGCACCTAAATGCCGTTCATACTAGCATTAAAAACAAATAAAAAAAAGCAATAGAAAACTCTTTAAAAGAGTAATTGAGAAAGTACCTTTTTATAATTAAAACTACAAGGAAAGACAATCTTCTGTTCCTCTCAAGAGTGTAACTGAGTTCTCTAGAGATTTGATTTAATTTTTATTTCACAGTTAAGTGAATCTGCCTGCTAAATTTGCCAGTTTCTTAATAGTTGTCTTACTTTGGATTCCCAAGGATGTTGGAAAAAATTACTATATTCATATTTAGGGATCCAATAATGCATTTTGTTAGAGTGGATTCAAAGCAAATTTTATTCACTTCTGCCTGCTTCTGGAAGGAATCACTTAAGCTGGAAAAGAAAGGGAGTGTAGGAGATTCTAAAATCCCATGGTCCTTATATCAAACTATGATCTTGAGCAATAGTGAACTGCTAAGAAGTGCCCAAAGTTTAACTTAATATTGTAGGCGTTCACTGTTAGACCCCCATATCATGGACATGCCCCATGAAACAGCACTCTTTGACTTCAGTATTGTCTGATTTGAATGCTATAAAATGAATACTTGTTAACATTTCCTGTACTTGCAAACAAAATTCAATGCCTTATGATATATTAAGAAATGATTTTTAGAAAAATAAACTTGTTTCTCATGAAAATAATAATAGTGTTGAGAGATTTTTAACGTTTTATATAAAGTATATAAATTCCATGTATTTCATATATACAGGTTCAGTAACATAGTGATACTTCCTGCCTTGCATCCCTTCTGCCCATGCTCCCAATCTCCTTCCTCCTCCCACTCCTATTTCCACTCTTAATTTTTATAAAGATCTACTTTCCGTTTACTTTATACTCATAATATTAACCCCGCACTAAGTAAAGAGTTCAACAAATAGAATGAAGGAAATTAAACCACTATTTCTCAATAATTGAGACAAGACCAGTCATTGAATCTCAAATTGCTGATTAGAGTTTCAATCCTATACATTACCTTTTAGATATTCTATTAGGGAAATCATATGGCATTTGTCTTTTGGGGAATGGTCTGTTTCACTAAGTATAATAGTTTCCAGCTGCATCCATTTTTGCTTTAAAATAAAGGATTTCATCTTTTTTTCTTTCTATTGAGTAGTATTCCATAGTGTATATATACCATAACTTCGTTATCTGGTCATCAGTTAATGTACATCTGTATTGATTACTTATCTTAGCTATTGTGAATTGAGCTGCAATAAACATGGGTGTACAGGTCATTCTTTTCATTTGCTGACTTCATTTCCTTTGGGTAAATTCCCAGGAGTAGGATGGCTGTGTCATATTGTGGTTCTGTATTCAGCTTTCTGAGGTATCTCCATACTCTATATTGGCTTCCACAATGGCTGTACTAGTTTACACCAACAGTGGATTAGGGTAACTTTTTCCCCACACATTTACCAATGTTTATTGTTTGTGGATTTCTTTATGAGAGCCATTCTAATAGGGGTGAGGTGAAACCTCACTGTGGTTTTGATTTGCAGTTTCTGATAGCTAGTGATCATTGAGGACATTGTTTCATGTGCCTGTTCACCATTTGAATTTCCTTTTTTGAAAAATGCCTATTAAAATCCTTTGCCCATCTCTTAACTATATTGTCCATTTTGTGGTTGTTGAGTTTCTTAAGCTCTTCATAGATTCTAGGAATTCATCCTCTATCAGATTCAGAGTTTTCAAATATTTTCTCCCAGTTTGTCAGTTGCCTCTTCACTTTGCTGAGTGTTTCTTTGCAGTGCAGACGCTTCTTGGTTTGATTTAATCCCATATGTCCATTTTGGCTTTGATTTCTTGTGCTTCTGGGATATTTTCCAAGAGGTCTTTGTCTATGTGAATGTCTTGCAGAATTTCCCCAGTATTCAATAATAATTTGATGATATCAGACCATAGATATAGATCCTTGATCCATATTGAATGCCTTTTTGTGTAAGATATGGGCCTTATTTCATACTTCTGCTTGAGGAGTCTTCCCAGCACCATTTGTTGAAAAGACTGTTCTTACTCTGGGGAGTAAGCTTTGTCAAAAATAAGTTCGTTGTAGATGAAGGAATTGATTTCTGGAATTTGTATTCTGTTCTGTTGATCTACACATCCATTTTTTTTTTTTGCCAGTATCATGCTGTTTTTTTTTGTGTGTGTGTGTTTTTTTTTTTTTTTTTTGACAGAGTGGACAGAGAGAGAGATAGAGAGAAAGGTCTTCCTTTGTGTTGGTTCACCCTCCAATGGCCGCCGCAGCCAGCACGCTGCAGCCGGCGCACCGCGCCTATCCGAAGGCAGGAGCCAGGTGCTTCTCCTGGTCTCCCATAGGGTGCAGGGCCCAAGTACTTGGGCTATCCTCTACTGCACTCCCTGGCCACAGCAGAGAGCTGGCCTGGAAGAGGGGCAACCGGGACAGAATCCGGCGCCCCGACCGAAACTAGAACCCAGTGTGCCGGCACTGCAAGGAGGAGGATTAGCCTACTGAGCCACAGCGCCGGCCAAGTATCATGCTGTTTTGATTATAACTTCCTTATAATATGTCTTGAATTCTGGTATCATGCCTCTGGCTTTGTTTTTGTTGTATATGATTGCTTTAGCTATTCAGATTCTCTTGTGTTTCCATATGAAATTTCATATAATTTTTTCTTGGGGTCATGTTGAATCTGTACATTACCTTGGTAGTATAAAAATTTTGATGACATTAATTCTTCCAAACCAAAAACAGGGAAAATTTTCCCATGTTTTTGTGTTTTCTTCTATTTCTTTATTTAATATTTTGTAATTTCTATCATAGAGATCTTTGACCTCCTTGGTTAAATTTATTCACAGAGATTTAATTTTTTAGGTGTTGTAAAGTGATTGATATTAGATATTCTTTCTTACCTGTGGTGCTGTCCGTGGATGGATATACTATTATAGATTTTTTGTTAGATTTTATATCTTGCAATTTTACCAAACTGTTTTATGAATTCCAATAATCTCTTAAAGGAGTCTTTAGGTTCCTCTACATTTAAGATTATGTCATCTGCAATAAAGAAGTTTGACTTCCTCCTTTCTAGTTTGCATCACTTTGATTTATTTTCCTTACCTAATAAATCTCGCTAAAACTTACAGGACTAAGGTCAATAGCAATGGTGACAGTAAGCATCCTTGTCTGGTTCCAGATCTTAGTGGATATGCTTTCAGCTTTCCCCATTCAGTAAGATGCTGGCTGTAGGTTTCTGTGGGTTTACCATAAATTTCCCTGATTGTGTTGAGGATGTTCCTTCTAAACACAATTGTCTTAAGATTTTCATCATGAAAAGATGTTGTATTTTACTAAATACTATCTCTACATCTATTGAGATAAACACATGACGTTTGTTCTTCAGTTTGTTACTGTGATCTATCACATTTATTGATTTGAGAATGTTGAACTATTCCTAAATACCAGGGATAAATCCCAATTGGCCTAGGTGAATGATCTTTCTGATGTGCAGCTGGATTTGATTAACTATTACATTGTTGAGAATTTTTGCATCTATTGTTCATCAGTTTTATTGGTCTGTAGTTCTTTTTCTCTGTTGTATTTTTTCTGGTTTTGTAGTTAAGGTGATGCTGGCTTCATAGAAACTTTTTCTCCCTTTCAATTATTTTGGATAGCTTGAGAAGAATCAGAGCTAGTTCTTTAAAGGTCTGGTAGAATTAGCTGTGAAGCTACTGGGTCCTGGGCTTTTCTTGTTCGGAGGGTTCTTATTTCTGATTCCATCTCAATCTTGGTTATTTGTCTGTTAGTTTTTCTATGTCTTCATTACTCAGTTTTGGTAGATTTTATATGTCCTACAATCTATCCATTTCTTCTAGATATTACAATTTGACATATAGCTTTTTGTAGTAATTCCTGATGACTCTTTTCATTTCTGTGGTATTTGTTATTATATTATATATATGTATGTTATATATATATATTATATATAATATATATTGAATTATACACTTCATTTGTTTCCAGAAATTTTTTTTATTTCTCTTTTGATTTCTTCTGTAACCGCTGTTCATTTGGGAACATGTTGTTCAGTCTCCATGTGTTTGCATATGTTCTAAAGATTCTTGAGTTGTTGTATTCCAGCTTCATTCCATTGTGGTCTGAGAAGATGCTTGGTGTGATTTTTTTTTAATTTGCTGAGACTTGCATTATGGCCTAGCATATATTTTATCCCAGAGAAACTGGCATGCACTGGTGAGAAGAATGTGTATTCTGCAACTGTAGGATGAAAAGTTCTGTAAATATCAGTTAGGTCCATTTGGTCCAAATTGTTGATTAGCTCTATTATTTCTTCATAGATTTTCTGTCTAGTTGATCTGTCCATTGATGGAAGTGGGGTGTTAAAATCCCCCATTACTATTGAAATCTATGTCTTCCTTTATATTCATTAGCATTTGTTTTAAATATCCAGGTACCCTGGCATTGGGTGCATATTCTTTTATCTTCCTGTTGATTTGATCTCTTAATCATTACATACTGCTCTTCTTTTGTGATAGACCTGCCTTTTTTTTTTTTTTTTTTTTTTTTTTTTGCTTTCCAATAGCATGGAATATCTTTTTCCACCCTTTTACTTTCAGTCTGTGTGTATCTTTGGTGAGGTATGTTTCTTGTAGGCATCAAATGGATGGGTCTTATTTTTTAATGCAGTCAGCCAATTTGTATCTTATAACTGGAGAGTTGAGGCCACTTAAATTCAAAGTTACTATTGATAAGTAACAAGTTGGCCCTGCCATTTTTCCATGAATATTCCTGTTGTTTACTTTGGATTTCCATTGTATGTTACTGGGAGATTTTCTGCCATCACATTCTTTCATAATGATGACTATTTGTGTTTCTGCATGTAGCACATCCTTAAGAATCTTTTGTAAGGCTGGTTGAGTCTTTCCATTTGTGTTTGTTATAGAAGATCTTTATTTCATCTTCATTCATAAATGAGAGCTATGCAGGGTACAGTATTCTGGGTTGACAGGTTTTTTTTTTATTTCCCTTGACTTGGACTCTGTCTCTCCAATATCTCCTAGCCTGTAGGATTTCTGTTGAGAAGTCAGCTGTGAGTCTAATTGGAGATCCTCTGAATGTACTATGCCATTTCTGTTGTGCAAATTTTGGAATCTTTTCTTTATGTGTTCCTATTGAAAGTTCAACTACAATGTGTTGTGTTAAAGATCTTTCCTGGACATGTCTGTAAGGAGCTCTATGTGCCTTTTGTACTTAGATGTCTCTTTCTTTAAATTAGGGACATTTTCTGTAATTATTTCACTGAATAGGCTTTCTAATCCATTCTGTCTTTCCACACTTTCAGAAACCCCTAAAACCTGTTTGTTGGGCTGTTTGATAGTATCCCATAAATCTCTAAATCTCTTACACTGTTTTTTTGTTGTTGTTGTTGGAGAGGCAGAGTGGACAGTGAGAGAGAGAGACAGAGAGAAAGGTCTTCCTTTACCGTTGGTTCACCCTCCAATGGCCACCGCAGCCAGCGCACCGCGCTGATCCAAAGGCAGGAGCCAGGTGCTTCTCCTGGTCTCCCATGCGGGTGCAGGGCCCAAGCACTTGGGCCATCCTCCACTGCACTCCCTGGCCACAGCAGAGAGCTGGCCTGGAAGAGGGCAACCGGGACAGAATCCGGTGCCCTGACCGGGACTAGAACCCGGTGTGCTGGCGCCGCAAATGGAGAATTAGCCTATTGAGCCGTGGCGCCAGCCTCCACTGTTTTTAATTTTTCTAAATTTTTTTAGTCTGACTGAAAAATTTCCAAAAATTTGTCCTCTAGCTTGGATACTCTTTCTTTGCCTCAGCAAGTCTGTTGTTAATGCTTTCTATTGTATTTTTATTTGACATATTTAATTCTTCATTTCTAATATTTCACTTTGATTTCCAAATCCCAATTTCATGGGAAAATTTTCGTTCACGTCATGGTTGGGTTTCTTTAACTCAGGAATTTGCTTCTCATTGCTTCTGAATAGTCCTATGATTAATCTTTTGAATTCCATTTCAGCCATTTCATCGATCTCATCTTCACATTCAAATATTGAAATATTGTGTTCTTTTGGGGAGGGTCATGTTGTCTTCCTTATTCTTGTTTCTTGTATTTCTGCATTTATTTTTAGGCATTTGTGGAGATACTTCTTGTTTTTTTTTCCTCTGATGGCTTTTATCTTTGAACTATGACTCTGTGGCTTTGTGGAATGTCTGCTCTTTCATTGAATACCCAGAGGCATGTGCTCCATGTTGTCAGGGAGTTCTGGTCTGTGCTCCAGGGGTGAGTGAGTATCCAGGGTGATACCCAAGTTGTGCATGGTAGCTCTCCTTTTGTTAACAGAAAGGAGGGTATGATTCCCCTCTGTTGGCATAATCATACCCTTACCTCCTGTCTTAATGATGATCAATGCCTGGGTGTTAGCCTACAATGGGTGCAATAAATACTCATCCATGCTGCCACATGAACTGCATGAAGGATCTGTGCAGTCCCAGTGTGAGTATGGATTCTGCTCCAGTGACTCCCTGCCCTAGACAATCAGGGACCTCTGCGGATGTGGAGCTGCACACAATGATTGCTTTGAGACCCAACTACACCCTGCACCCTCTTGTGCAGTCACAGAGTTTCCACAGTTTCAACACAGAGGACTCCCACAGTCATGTGATGCAGAGAATCCCCTCTGCCCTGCTAGTCTGTTTTACCTACAGAGAGACTGAGACGTTCCCAGAGCCAGCTGCCTGTGCTCCGCATAGTTGGTTTGAGCCCTGGAGTGTATGGTATGTTGAGAGGCTGTGGGCTCCTCACATTCCTATATGGGTGCCCACCCACCTACTGATCCTCCCAGCCAGGCTCAGTGTCAGTGGGGAACCTGGATTTTTCCCTCTGGTAAAATCCCTGGATCACACACGTGCACAAGAGCTGTCAGCTGCAGCCCATACTTGTTTCACTATGATGCCTTTTACCCATTGGTTGCAGGACATGCACAAGAGCCTCTGAAGCCAGTAGTGATATCAAAATTGTTCCTTCTCTCTGCCCGTTGCTGGGTGCACTCACTTGAGCTGCTGCTGCAGCCATTGCTGTCAAGATATGTCTTGTTCCACCCCAGAAGCTGGGCACATGCATGAGAACTGCCGCAGCTGCTACTTACATCCAGAATGGTACCCACCCTCTCTCTGTTGGTTTCTGGATGCCATTGTTGGGGGGAGGGGATAGGAAGAGAAAAATATGCCCCCAGCATCACTCTTCCTTCCCTAGAATCTCCACTACAGTTTTCTCGTCCTCTCTCCCTTGAGAATGTACTTTCTCCACTATTTTCCCCTAGCCTAGAGCAGTATGCCCCTTTCCTATTCTGCCATCTTGGAATCCAGTATACAGAGATATTAATCATTTAACAAATTTAAGAAACATTACTTTTTGTCAAGCATTTGTGTTAAGCATGTTTAAGACATCTTTCCTGTCTCCAAGAAACTTACAGTTTGGGTCTGAGTTTTGGTGGGAGAAGGTGGATAGATATCTGATACAACTTTTTTTTTAAAAAACATAGAATTAGGACAGTAGTAAAGAGATGTTTGGAAGAATGAGAGGCGGATTTGCTTGGGAAATTGGAAAGACACAAGGAAAGCATGAAAGAAGAGAGAATGTTGTATTTGACCTTGAAAGATGAGTGTCCAAGTATACAAATTGGAGAAGGAGCTTTAAGAAAGAGGAATCATAAGAAGTGGATGAATGGAATTTCAAAACTATGTGGAATATTCAGGAATAGTTGTTAGACCCCTGTGATAGGAATACAGTATACATGACAGCTGAAGATAACTTGGTAGTGTACCAAGTTCGATAGTTTGAACTTCATCTTGCCAGCAATAGGAAGTCATCAAATGTTTCAAGGGAAGTGATGTGGTATGATTAAAATCTTTGAGAACAATGAATGGAGCCACCTTAGAGAAAATATTTAATATTTTGATGACTATGTCAGAGTGTCTGAAGCAGTAGGTAGGTATTTGGGTGGTTTTTCCTTTCTGACTTTTATTAATAATGATACTATGAATATTTGCATGCAAATTTTTGTAGAAAGATTATTTCATCACTCTTGGTTAGATATTCAGGAATAGAGGGGCTGGATTATATGACAAATACATGTGTAACTGTTGAAGGAAATTTGGGGGGGATGCCTTCATGGTCTGATATATCCAACACATTAAGCTCTGGTTTGGATTCCATTCCTGTAACTGTTGTTCCTATCCAAACAGACCCTTTGTTCTCATCCTCTCAGTTTCCTCCTTCTTGAGGATATTGGCAGCTTGCCTAAGACATTGTTTATAGAATTCAAATGAATTGGAGGCCTTTTTCTCCAATAAGGACTATTACATAATTACTCATTCCTGCATCTTTTAAGAAATTACTAATCTCGAGGGAGTGGTAAGAAAAAGCATCTCATACCTTGTCGCTCCCCCTCTTCGTGGAGGAACGACACAGGACCCTGCGCTGTTCTTTCGTCTGCTCGGCCCTCCCCGGGTTTGCTGCTGGTTCTTCCCGGGTTGGCTACTATCCCTTCCACCTCCGTGGAAGGGCAGTTCCCCCTGGCCACATTCCCCACTTCCGCAGGGGAGCGGCACTCCGCCGGCCGGCTTTCTCGGGGGGCTGCACAGGTGTTCCTTCAGCTAGATGTTCCCCTTAGATGTTCCTGGTGCATGCCGTCTCTCTCCTCCTTTATAGTCCTCTTCCGCCAATCCCAACTCGGCTGCCCACACGCCGAGTACGCTGCTCTCCTCCAATCAGGAGCAAGTCCTACAGTTTATTAGTTGAACTGGAGGCAGCTGTGCGGAAGCTGTTTACTTCTCTCCCAGCGCCATATTGTGGGAGAGCAGATGCATAGAATAAGTCTTAATTCCAGTAACTCAGTCCAGTCCGGGCTGCTCCCCACAATACCTCAAGTAAAATGACTGTACTTTGAAATCTAGAGGCAGGAAATGAAAAGATCAAGCATTTAAAGAAAAGATCAAGCAGATCGCCACACAAGAAGCTTTAGACTTAAGTTTTCAAGCTAAAGATAAAACTGCACTAAGATCTGCTTTTCCAAACAGGTTCTATTGTGTGGTTTTTGTAGCACAAAAACTAGGTGGGCTATTCTTGACTTTGTAAAAGTCAATGGAGGGATCACATTTATATAAGAAGTAGCTTTCAACTGAATGGGATATAGAGGGTGTAACTTAGCTTTCTGGTCAGAATGTGAAAATTGGGCATCTTTGTAGTATCTATTGAAAGGGCCAGCACTTCTTGCTACTCTGAAGAACAATATTTTGTATTCCTTCCGTGCCTTTGCATTGAAAGGATGAATTCAAAATGACAAAATAATAGTGTTGTGATTTATGAAATCATTCTTAGGCTGTAATATTTTAAAAATTAATTTATTTTGAACACAGACATGATAAACCAAGGAAAGAATTAATGCCAGATATCTAGTTCAAGTATTGGCAAACTATGGCCCATGAACAAAATCCAGCCTCCAGAATGCTTTTGTTTAGCTCACAAGCTAATGATATTTTACATGCTTTTAAGATTGCAAAAAATAAGAGGGTAATATTTTGTGATGAATGAAAATTACATGAATTGTAAATTTTAGTATCAAATACAATTTGAGTCAATGTGGCCACATTCATTCATATCCATATTTGTGGCTATCTTCATTTATGTTGCCATCTTGTAAGAGTTGTAATGGCGATTGTTTGGCCTGCAAAGCTTGAAATGTTTCCTACATGATCCTTTACAGAAAACATTTACAGACACTTGACCTATATATTCTACCATAAAGCTCATTCTGGTCTAACTTTTTTATGTTTTTAAAAGCATCTGTTTTGACTTTTGCTTTTTTGCCTGTTTTCACCATTCATCCCCTTGTCCTTCACCCCCTACACTGTGTGCCTCTAAACTTGAAATGTTCCATCAGTCCTTCCTACAAACTGTTATTATTGCCCACCCAAAACTGTGGGCCTGCTTCCTGGAGATTTCTAAGAAATTCACTAGAAGGAGTTGTCATAGCAAGTCATTTATTTGCAGCTAATAAAGAGACCACAGGCAACATTTCCAAATCCATGGCTCCACAGTAGTGGGAATGGGTATCTTTGATTTTAGGAGGGTGTAAGTATGTAAGAAGGGGAGTTCTTCTCATCACATCTAGGGGTGAGTACAAGTCTGCATAAGTGCAGTTCAGGAATATAGTATAGGCTGCATGGATGGTAATAAGGCTTCAGGTCCTCCTAGGGTAAAGATCTTAGGGTTAAAATGGAGCAAAGGGAGACCTTTGGATACTCTTGGACCCATCTGTGCGGGTGTTGCTCTTGCAGTAGGGGCTATATCAGTCCTTGGTGGCTGGTGATTGCACCTCTCCCTGGAAGGTGACTGAAAACCTGAACAATAGCTTTAGAAAATATCAGGTGCTTTTAGAGTCTTAAAATAGAAGTAAGTCACAGTGAAGACTTTTGAGTTTCTTGGGGCATAAGCCAGCAATAGTATCATATATACATACATAAATCCATGTTTACATACTAAAGCTGGCTGTGATCATTCTTAACACATTGTAAAATCTCTACAAGAGGGGAAATGCAAATTATTATAATTTTAAAAATTTATTTCTTTATCTGAGAGAGGAGAGAGGAGAGAGAGAGGAGAGAGAGAGGAGAGAGAGAGAGAGAGAGAGAGAGAAATCTTCCATCCACTGGTTGACTTCCCAAATCTCAAATGCCTATTTAGTTTATCAGGAGAACTAAATTAGAAACCAAATAATACATAGAACTTCAATCTAAGGAACAAATGAAATCACCTCTGTTCAGGCCAAAGCATGGGAAGGAGGCTGAACCCCCATTTCTTTATCTTTGCAGCTAAACTCTGCTACCCCAACCCCTTGTGGTCTTGTGAAATCCATTGTAATTAAGGATCTATGATTTTTCATGAATAAGTTTGTAAAATAGGCTTTTGATAAATATTCTGTATAAAGCATACAATGGGTTGAATTGTATTTCTCAAAAAAGAATTGTTATAGAACACACAAAATGCCGGTCTATTTGCCCTAAAGGTGATAAGCCAATCATTGACATTGAGGTGGTGGAAGAAAGTCAGTAGTTATCGCAAAGTGCAGAGGGAGGATTCAGGCAGCTACTGCTTAAATCTCCAGTTTCTTGAAGGACTGAGGGTAAAGCTTTCTAAAGACTGAAGATGAGATTGAAAGGTGTATGTTCAGTTAATGGGCAGGTTCCTTGTTGGGTCACAGTGCTCAGGACCTAAACTTTGGTTTAGTCAGAAATATCATGTTCTTTGGGGGAACTTTGATGATGCGAAGATGGAGTGACTCACCTGCTCGGCATCTGGGGTTCCTGGAAAAAGCCTCAAGATAAGACCAGACTTCAAGATGCAATCAATAGGGAATATAAATGACCTTATAAGTCTACTGTACAAGGACCCTGTAGGGCCAGGCTGTATCATTCCCTCAATTTAGTCAGTTAATTTTAGTAAAAGGTTGATTTGCAATCATAAAAGTAGGGCAAAGAAACATTAAAATTAGGCAGGGATACTGGGAGTCGGTGTATCTGACTGTCTAGCATGTGCATCAAAGGCACCTCAGAATGTGACATTGTTTGGAATTAGGGTCATTGCAGATATAATTAAGTAAAGATGAAATCACACTAGAATAGGGACAATTGGTGCCCTTATAAAAATTGTGAGTTTGCACACGGACACACATACAAAGAGAATGGCATGTGAAGTTGAAGACGAGAACAAGATGATGTTTTCATCACCTAAGGAATGCCAAAGATTGCAGGTAAACCATTAGAATTTGGGAGAGAGGCCTGGGACAGATTCTGTCATAGGACCCTCAGAAGGAACCGTGTAGCCTCTAGAACTGTGAGACTAAAATGTCTCTCTTGTTCTAAGTCACCTAGCTTGTTATATTTTGTTATACCATCCCAAGGGAACTAATATGTAGGGCTTGGGAAAGTTTTGTCATTTTAATTATAGAAAGTAGTGATGCTCTTTTTATGAGGAAAGTCTGCAGCCATACAACAGATGAGTAACATATTGCAGGAAGAAGAGTTTTGAAGAGTTCTACCTTCTGGAGTAGAAAGGAGAATAGGAGACTTGTGAATCTTCTAGATATTTCAAAAAGACTCTAGACTTAAAGAACAGGAGTAATGACTGTGAGATTCCTACAAGGTTTTGGGAGATTATGACTGTCTTGAGTTTACTATATTTTTTGTACCTGATTCCCCATCATGAATAGAAGCAACACTGTTAAAAAATGGTCAGCCACAGAGTGAATTTTTGTACCCCCAAAATTCATATGCTCAAGTCCTAACTGCCAATATGATTGTATTTGGAGACTGTGCCAGTGAGGAGGTAATAAAGAGTAATTGAGGTCCTAACCCAATTGCACTGGTGCCCTTAAATAAATAGGACAACTGTCTCTTCCACTAGGTATGGACACAGCCAGCCATTAACAGAGCCATCACTAGAAAATGAATTGGCTGGCACCTTGATCTTGGAATTTAAAGCCTCCAGAATTACAAGAATAGAATTCTGTTGTTCCAGCAATTCAGCCCATTGCATTTTGTTATAGCAGCCAGAAGACAATAATACAGGGTAGATGTAGTAACTACAAAGAGAGAGCAGCAATATTTGGCTCTTGGAAAACCATATACCCACTCTTGAGGAAACTGACCTCTGTACAGAGATCACAGGTGGGATGAAGTCCTGGGCTCCTTTGGGAGTAAGAAGGCACCAGAGAAAGTTGGGTTAGGACTGAGCGATGCCCTGGGGGACTTCTTGGGATGCCCTAACATAGATGTTGGAAAAAATATTCTGAAAAGGGCCATTCCAGCTAGGAATTATTTTAGGCTTTGTTTTACTGCATATCTCTACCACAGTGTCTCATTTCTGCAACAACATACCAGCAGATATAGACAAAAATGGCAAAGAAAGGCTATAATCCAATTGAACTTCCTTGTTAGACATTCATGCTTAAATTTTATATAATTTTCATGTGCTTTTTCTGCTGCTTTGCCAATTAGTGATAACGTAGAACCAAATTTAACTCATGGACCAGTCAAAAAGAGGCAGCAGGCTGGATTGGCCTCTGGGCAGTATTTTGCCACCTCTGTCATAGATGGTCCCCCCCCAACCTTCCATCAGCAGATGTCCTTTGGTTCAAATTTTGCCAAGCTCATTGTTGTTCTTTGTATGCTAAGAATATTTGGCAGATATAGAATGTAAATAAGGTGAGTCCCAATACCTGATACTGTTTTGTTTTGGATTATTGTGAGGTTTTCGTTTTTTTTTCCTTTTGGTTCAATTGATGTGATACTCATGTTAGAGAAGAAAACAGGTATCTCTCCATTCCCATCCCCATCTGTCTTTAATGTAGAGCTCCTTTCCTTGGCTGTATGTTTAAGTTCATAAAATCATCTTTGTAGTTGGTTTCCTCACCTAGGAGTTAAGATTTAAAGAAATACTATTTGCTTTCGTAAATGTAAACACATTCAGTTCCTCATATGTCTATAGAAATTACAAGCTCATTCTTTAAAAAGAAAGCAGTTTTAGCAATTATGATGCAGAATAGAAATGTGGAATCAATTTGCTGATTACTCTTCCCTACTGTAACATTAGCCAGAGATTCAATTTCTGTCTGTGACATATGAATAATTAAAAGGATTGAAGTTTCATGATTAACATTGCATCTGGATGGCCCAAGACGTCTCTGTTAGCCCAAGTTATTTACAAGTAAATCATTTCATGAATGACTACTAAAAGTCTCCAGATTTGTACAACTGGAGATATTTTCGGTTTACTATGATTTTCAAGGTATGTAATAAAGCTTAGTAATAAATTTAAAATCACAGAGTGCTTTATTTATATGTCCCTGATAATCTTGATTTTTACTTTGGAAAATAAAACAGCAAAAGGGAGAATTATTGTACATAGCTTGCAAAATATCATGAAAATATTTAGAGATTCTGTTGTGCCATTACTACTCTTAGAATTGTAGGTACTTGTAAGGAGATAATTTAGGGAAATTTTATACTCTACTTTGTGAAGCATTACAAATATTAACACAAATAGATAGTTTTTAAAAATTGTATGGACTTCAAAGGCCTTAAAATATGCTTAGTTCTTTCCTGGAAGCTGATCTCACAGTTATTCCATGCCAATTAATGCAAACCCAATGAGGCCTCTGCAACACAATTTGAACTCTAGCCCTTCCTCTGTATTCATGGGAGATTGTTTCTAGGATCTGTCTCTTCCCTTCCCCATTGAGCATACTGAAGTTCACATATGCTCAACCCTAAATAAATAAATAAATAGAGTATTTACATATAATCTACACATATCTTCCCATATCACGCCCAGATCATTTACAATTGGTGTAAAATATGAGTAAACTATGAGTTGTTATACTGTAATGTTTAGGGAACAATGACAAGAAAAAAGGCTTTATTCATGTTTAGTATAGACAAATTTTTTCATATTTTTAATCTGTGCTTGGTTGAATTTGTAGATTCTGGACCCACAGAGATGGGAGGTTGACTATACTGACTCTATTTTGAAAGATTTATTTGAAGGACAGTTTCAGAGAGAAAAGAAAAGACAGACACACACACACAGAGAGAGATAGAGAGAGAGAGAGAGAGAGAGAGAGAGAGAGAGAGAGAGAAAGAGAAACATCCTTTCTCTAGTTAACTCCCCAAATGGCCACAATGACCGGGGCTTGGCCAGATCTCTATCCAGGTCTCCCATATGGGTGGCAGGGTCCCAAGCAGTTAGGCTATCTGTTGCTGCTTTCCCAGACCCATTTGCTGGAAGCTGGATTAGAATTGGAGCAACCTGGACTTGAACTGCTGCTCATGTTGGATGCCAGCCTTGCTGGTGGTGGCTTAACTCACTGTGCCACAATGTTGGCCCCTTTCCTAATTCTTAACATATTCCACCATTACCACCAACTGTTTATATATCTTCAACTACTGAGATACTTTCACTTATTTCCATTCTTGGATTTTGGCTACATGATGAAAGCCAGTCTAACATTTTAATCAATGTTTTCAAAGCTGTTCACTATCTGAATTATTGATATTTTTGTGAATGTTTTGCTGAAATGGAAAGTCTAAACCTGTAATAAATTGTATTCCTGCTGTTCTTCTTACTCTAGCAAAATCATTTCACACTGTTATTCAGTGGTCAGTTCCAGTTGAGGGGAATTCAATTATTGGTTAGGCAGGCAGGTTAGATAAAAATAATTGGTTTAATTGCTTAGTGTTCTGTTCACCCCGTTCTTTGGCAAAAAAACTGAATAAAGTTAATTCTCCTCCCGGGATCTCTTTATTCTTCGTTTTTAGAGCTAGAAAAGGTGGGACATACTTGAAATAATCCTGGCCTTTTCCTATTTTGTCATGCTCTCCTTTCTTCTCACTCCTTGCTCCACAGGTCAAGTATAGAACTAAGAGACTCCTTTGTTTCCTCCTCCTTTGGGAGATCAAGAAACAATTTACATAAAAAACAGATCAGTGTGGTGGAGTAGTTAAGGAAAAAAGCAAAGTGAAACTGTGTTGGGGAACTGATGAAAATTAAAAAGCTTGAAAATATATCAACCCTTTATGCTCTTTTATGTTCATTATTAAATAGGCAGCAAAGATCCATTGGAAAACACTAAGGAGCCCAACTCGTTTTATAGGTCATATTCAAAAATACTTTGAAGCTCCTCCTCATTTTGAACAATATCTATTCACAGTTTCTGTAATTGCATTATCCATTACTGTGGAGAAAATTTGTAACACCACACTGCAGAGTGTCGTTTCCAAATGGTGAAGAATTAACCTAATGATGTACAGTATCTATTACAAGATGTATCCTGCATATCTCATATATAATCTATCTCTGGTGCCAAAAATCACTTCTGTAGATAATAACCAATCTGACTTAATGGAGCACATGATAAAGTCTCAGTATTCTTTCATTTTGGTTTGTGATTACTGGCTATTATCTTATTATATTATCTTATTATAAAGTGATAATCAATGATATTATCATATCTTTGATAGTGTTACTGAGAAATTAAAATATGGCTAGGAATCACGGGGAGAAATTATCTAAAACCAGAATGTCACTATTTTTAAATTGCATACATTTTATCTTTTAAATAAAGTAAAAAATGTAAGAGATGTACCCTGTAACCTAGGAATTAGGTATGAAATTGTTAGCAACATGATAGGTGTTTTTTTAAACTTTATTTTAATTCTTTGAAAGGGAGAGTGACAGTGAGAGAGGGAGAAACAGAGGGAAAGGGCAAGCAAAGAAAGCTTCCATCCATTGGTTCACTTCCCCCAAATGATTGAACCAGCTAGGGTTAGGCCAGATCAAACTCAGGAGCCAGGAACTCCATCTGGGCCTCCCACATGGGTGGCAGAGGCCTAAGTACTCAGGCTGTCTTCTGCTGCTTGCTCAGGCACATTAACTGGGGGCTGGAACAGAGGCAGATCAGCCAGCACTCGAAACAGCATGACATGGAATGCCAGCATTGGCCTAAATCCTGTGTCACCATGCCAGCCCCAACATGCTAGATATTTTTATAGTGACTTCATTCATTCATTTAAGAAAAAATATATTTTTGTAGAAACTTTCCTAAAATTTCAAAGAAAAGTGTTCTCATATATAATCATAAGATTGCAGGTATAGAGCATCGTGACAAAGAGCTGTTTTTAGAAAAGCAGCACGTCAGGCTCAGGCATTTGGTACAGTGGTTGAGACACTGCTGGGGATGCTCATATCCCATAATGGAGTGCCTGGTTTGAGGCCTGGCTCTGTTTCTCACCCAACTTCCTGCTGGTATGCATCCTGGAGGGTAGCAGGTGATGGCTCCAGAGCTTAGATCCCTGCCACCCATGTGGGAGAACTGGATTGCATTCTAGACTCCTGTCTTCCTGGCCCAGCCCCAGCTAATGCAGGCAACTAGAAAGTGAATCAGTAGATGGAACACCTCTCTGTCTCTCTGCCTTTCAAGTAAAGTGGAAAAAAAAAAAAAACACACACAAAAAACAAGTAACACAGTTGATACTGGAACTTACTGCTTGAATCTCGTTGCCTATTTCTGTGCTGAACTCAACTGCAGAACAAGAGAGCATTTTTTTTTTTTTTTGACAGGCAGAGTGGACAGTGAGAGAGAGAGACAGAGAGAAAGGTCTTCCTTTGCCGTTGGTTCACCCTCCAATGGCCGCCGTGGCCGGCACACCGCACTGATCCGATGGCAGGAGCCAGGTACTTCTCCTGGTCTCCCATGGGGTGCAGGGACCAAGCACTTGGGCCATCCTCCACTGCACTTCCAGGCCACAGCAGAGAGCTGGCCTGGAAGAGGGGCAACCGGGACAGAATCCGGCGCCCCGACCGGGACTAGAACCTGGTGTGCCGGCACCGCTAGGCGGAGGATTAGCCTAGTGAGCTGCGGCGCCGGCCAAGAGAGCATCTCATGAAAGCTGTCTGAGGTAGTCTTGGGTTCCAGAATCAGACTATGAGAAACCATTAAATACGTTATAAATGATTCTCTTCTGCAGTGCATTTTGCCAACTTACTTGTTTTCTTTACTTGAGAAGCTCTCTCCTTACCCCAGCCATCCCATAGCCCACATCTCACAGCTCCACTTTCCTTCCAAATTCCTGAAGAGCATTCTCGGACTGTGAGCCCGGGCTTCCCTTCCTTCCTTTCTTCTCCTGAGGTGGCTCTTTCTCACTTCCATTTGTCCGGAATTCAGAGCGTGCAGACGCTGGGAGTGATGGCATTTCTCATGGAAACCACCCATCCACACTTCAGTTTGCTCATTCTGATGACAGACTGGGCTGAGAGGCACTTAAGATTCCTGTGGATGAATCACTTTGACCACTACACAGAATGTACAATTGAGAAGGATGAGTAATTAGTTCTTGAGCTGGTATCTTTCTGACTACATTGAAGACAGTTCAAAATGTATCACCCTGTGCTTTCAGGAAAGTGCATAATTAGTCTAGTTTTTTCCTTTGTGTCCTCAAACAACTCTTAATGTGTTTTAATACCTCACACAATGTTGCACCTAATCTGAAAGGTTTATGGCCAACAAATTCTGCATTGCTCCCAGTCCATCTCCCCCACCCTCTCCTTGAGCTCCACTTCCCCAGCCACCCTGCTGTGTAGAAGGACGCCTGGCTAGAAGCTGCTAAAACCCATGCAAGGATGGAGTACAACATGTTTAATTCATTTGGGGGTGAATGAGAAACTTTTTTCCAAAGCTTTGAAAGTAAAAGGGGCTGGGGCCAGCGCTGTGGCCCAGTAAGTTAAAGCTAAGGCATGTAGTGCCAGCATCCCATATGGGGTGCCAGTTTGGGTCCCAGCTGCTCCATTTCTAATCCCACTCCCTGCTAATGCATCTGGGAGGGCAGCAAAAGATGGCCCAGGTGCTTGGCCCCTGCACCCGTGTGGGAGACCCGAAGGAGGCTCCTGGCATTGGCCTGGCCCAATCTGGGCTATTGCAGCCATTTGGGGTATGAACTAGTGGATAGAAGATCAATCTCTCATCTCTCTCTCCCCCTTCTTTCTGTGTCTCTCCTTTTCTCTGTCTCTCTGCAACTCTTTCAAATAAAAAAGTAAATCTTAAAAAAAAGTAAAAGTGGTACTTTTAATTTTTACATTCATATTTTTGAAATGGATTTACTAGTCATTGTATTGCTATGTATGACACTGAATAGAAGATAATGATGAAGGCAGAGAAGGGAGATAATCAAAGCCAATACTTCTGGGCCGGCGCCGTGGCTCACTAGGCTAATCCTCCACCTTGCGGCGCCGGCACACCGGGTTCTAGTCCCGGTCGGGGCGCCGGATTCTGTCCCGGTTGCCCCTCTTCCAGGCCAGCTCTCTGCTATGGCCAGGGAGTGCAGTGGAGGATGGCCCAGGTGCTTGGGCCCTGCACCCCATGGGAGACCAGGAAAAAGCACCTGGCTCCTGGCTCCTGCCATCGGATCAGCGCGGTGCGCCGGCTGCAGCGGCGGCCATTGGAGGGTGAACCAACGGCAAAAGGAAGACCTTTCTCTCTCTGTCTCTCTCTCACTGTCCACTCTGCCTGTCAAAAAAAAAAAAAAAAAAAAAAAAAAAAAAGCCAATACTTCTATAAATCTACTAGACTATACCATGCCCTGTCCACAGCACCACATGTATTAACTCATTGAATTCTCCCAGCAGCCCTAACAGGTACGTACAACTACAGTCAGCATTATACAGATCAGAAACTGGGCCAGAGAGGTCAAGTAACATGCTCAAGTTCATGCATCTAGACAACAGCCAATAGCAGAGCTGGGATTCCAACAGAGAAATCTGTCTCCAGGAATGTTCCACCTTTCTGATACCATTACTCAGTTTTACCCATCCCTACCAGGCCTTTAAGACATATTTTTGGCTGAATAAATAGATGAGCAAATAAGAATTTAAAATCAACACAGTGTATGTGTCCTGTGGATTGGTACTGAAACAAGCGTGGGGGGTTTGACTACAGGTTACTGAGCTGCTGAGAGGGAAAAGAGGACAAGAACACTGAGGGTGTGATGAGGCAGGCACAGTGGTCCTATGAAGGGGATGCTTTCCAGATTTGTAGATAGTGCAGAATGAACTCACCAAGGTGAGTAGATTTGCCTCAGGTGATGTGATGAGTGCAGAAGTCAGTGTCCTAAACAGATCTCTGTTCATCTGGAATGAGATCTTCCTCAGGGTTAGGCAGTGGAAACGGGAAAACCAAAACCACTTACATATGCATGCTGACCCATTGTAGCCTGGGCTTAAAGAACACGCTGCTTTCATACACTCAGTGCAGTGGGGACACTACAGGATTGAGTGCTTCTCTTTTACTAAAATAAATGCATTACTTAATATTTATAGTGTTCTTGTTTAGAAAATGTTTTCCTAATACCTACTCCATATCAGGCACTATTTTGAGACATTCACAAATTTTTTTCATTTAATCCTCCCAATACCTCAATGAGATAAGCCGTACTTTCAAAGTTCATGGAACTGAGGGAGGTGAAAGTGGTAAAGGGCTTGTAGGTAACATGGTCGGCATTCAAATCTGGGCAGACTGGCTCTGTAGTCCAAGCTCTTAAAAGTATGCTTCACAGGGCAAGCATTGAGTGCAGTGGTTAAGATGCCACCTGGGGCGCCCACATCCCGTGTGAAAGTGCTTGGGTTGGAATCCTGCCCAGGTTCTGATTCCAGCTTCCTGCTACATGTATACTCTGGGAGATGGAAAGTGATGGTTTAAGTACCTCCCACCCATGTGGGCAACTTGGATTAAGAACTGGTTTTCTAGATGCATCCTGGCACAGCTCTGACTGTTGCAAGCATTTAGGGAGTGAGCCAGTGGATGGAAGATCTCTTTCAAATACATAAAAATGTGAAAAAATTATGCTTTATCAAAAGTTATAACCAAGAATACTGCAGTTAACTGACACTCAACCCTGAATTGTCCAAGTGAATACCTGGGCTAATGAAGCTTCCACATGAGTTTTAGAGGTGTCTGCCATTCTTCACCTGGAAAGATACTTAATACAAATGCAAAGGACAGGAAACCTTTAAAATTACTAATCTGGGGTCGCGTCTCATTCTGCCAGAGGAGCCCGTACCAGATCCTACTTAAACATTAACAATTAAGTCCTCTTGGATAGTATACATAAATATATAACTCATAGTCCAGTTTGCTTTATATCAAGTACTGTTGCATAGTAGCATCTCCATATGCAAATAGTGGTTCAAACTCCCTTTCATGTCATAGTTTGCTTTGGAAATCAAGCTCAGTTACTCTGATATGAAACAGGGGCATCTTAACCAAGAACTTGTCTTCTAGATTTAACACCTGCCCTCATATTTTCTTTTCATTCCATTTTTCCATGGACTTGTTGAAGCCCCCTACATAACACAAATATAATAAATTAGTACAAAATAGTAACTTGTAATAAAAATTCATATTGTACAAATTACAATTACACATACATATGTGTATGTACATGTGTGCATATGTACATTTATGTCCATATGTATACATGTGTGTATGTATACACAGATATGTGTGTGTGTATGTATACAAAACAGCATTTTTCAGAGATAGTCCATGGCTATTCTCAATTCCTTCTTTATAGTTAACAAAATGAAATGAGAGACACAGTGACAATATTTCTTTGTGTAATGCATATGCCATAATCTTCAATTAGTTACCTACTTGGAAATTAGTACAGAGTGATTTTTGTTGGTATTTTTTATTGTCTACATTGTGGTAGCATCTGAGCCCTTTTGCTAGTGTGAGTTTTTATGGCTAACTGAAATGAATTTTTTTTTTCAAATAACTTTTGCATACTCTCACCTGCAGAGGATGTTTTTAATATTGTAGCAAAACCATTGTATATGGGATACAAATATCCTACTGTCTGTGTATTAGTTGAGGTAGAGCCTGCTGCTATGGTAGATAAATCCAGTGACTAACACAGTGGGAGTTTATCTGTCATTTGCATCAGTGTTCAATGACAATGCTCTGGAGTGGACTTGGACGGAGCCCATCCTAGCAGTCATGTGAGGATGCAGGCTCTGTCCATCGTGTGGTCTTGAAATCATCCGTTTCTGATGCCCAGGCTTACCCCGGCCAACCACAGCACTCTGGGAGGTTTCAGGGTCCAATTGCTGTGAAAGTGGAATGCATTTTTCTGCTCAGTTCTTGTGCAAGGATTCATCAACAAGGCCACACCTAAATGAAAGAGAGATTAGGAAACATAACCCAGCTGTGTTTCAGGGAATAGGAAATGGGTTTTGTGAGCACAAAGTATGTGTCACAGTGAACATGGGGTGGGGAAGTCGGATTTAAGCTACTAACCATAGTAACAAATCAGGAAAATTGGCAGCAGTGTCATCCCTCTCATAAATATGAAACAATTTCAATACCACCTATACTTGTGAAATGATCATTTCTTACTTTAGAATTTATGTATATTATTTTAATTTTACATAAATTTGGTGGTTTGGATATGCACTGAATGCTCTTTAATTGGTATCCTGGGTGCTGATATGAAATAAACACAATCATTTCAACCTCATGCTAATGATAAGGAAATTGAAGTTAAAATAATGAATTCTCCATATCAAACAATTATTAGCATCATATTTTCCACTATACACACTGCCTTTCTGCCTTTTGTATTTGCTTGGATTACCTAGTGGGTGGCAACATCATCAGGGAACATGAGAGAATGGGAATAAATGGGGCAATTTTGTGGTTTGTTTTAGACCTACAGCACTTGGGGTGATGGGATATTTTGTGGACAGATTTAATATCTAGTTTAAATTTTTAGTTTTTGGACATATAATAGGAGTAATGAGCATAATAGTACCATTTGAGTCTAATGCAGAGAAAGAAGCACTTGAAGAGAAAGATGAGAAATGAGAGGGAGGTTTGGATATTTGAATCCATTAAAGTAAGCTTGAGATGGATGGAGAGAATAAAATCCTGAGAATTAAAAGAGGAGGATGGGCAGCAGCTGCAGCAAATATTACGTGAAGTCCAACAAAGGCACTAGGGCTTGTTTCAGCTGTTTGTAGGAGACTCAGGAAGATTCAAGACTTTAAAATCAAGTGAGAAGCAGAGCAAAGAGGAAACCGAAGTGAGGGACGTGAGGGGGAAGATGATTCTTTTTTAAAGATTTATTTATTTTATTTGAAAGGAATTGTTACAGAGAGGCAGAGGCAGGGAGAGAGAGAGGTCTTCCATCCACTGGTTCACTCCCCAGATGGCTGCCACAGCCAGAGCTGCGCCAATCTGAAGCCAGGAGCCAGCAGCTTCCTCTGGTTCTCCCTCATGGGCACAGGTCCCAAGGTCTCGGGTCATCTTCTATTGCTTTCCCAGGCCATAGCAGAGAGCTGGATCAGAAGTGGAGCAGCCAGGATTCGAACTGGTGCCGATATGGGATGCCAGCAATGCAGGTGGTGGCCTCACTCACTGCACCACAGCGCCGGCCCCAGGAAGATGATTCTGTATCATTATATTGAAATTTGGAGGAAGTTAAGACTTTTGGAAATGAAGTAGACCCATGAGAAAATCCAAAATAATGTTCTCTTGTCCTTTAAGAGATGTCTCTAGTAGGGTAAACGGTTTTTAAATTTGTATCGGAGGCTGTCATTGTGGCACAGTGGGTTAAGCCGCTGTGACGTCAGCATCCCGCATGAGTGCTCTTTTGAGTCCCAGCTGCTATATTTATGATTCAGATCCCTGCTTATGCTCCTAAGAAAGCAGTGGAAGATAATGCAAGTACATGGCCCCCTGCCACCCGCTTGGGAGACGAGGATGGAGTTCTGTCTCCTGACTTCAGCCTGGCTCAGCCTGGGCTGCTACAATCTTTTGGGGAATGAGACAACAGATGGAAGATACTTCTCTCTCTCTCTCTCTCTCTCTCTCTCTCTCTCTCTCTTTCTCTCCCTATAACTGCCTTTTTAAAAAATAAAAATTTAAAAATGAGTAAGTGCCAATGGGCATTTGGCACAGGGATTAAGATGCTTCTTGCGGGGGCTGGCACTGTGGTACAGCAGATTAAGCCTTTACCTGGGACACACCAACATCCCATATCAGAGGGCCAGTTTGAGTCCTGGCTGTTCTGCTTCCAGTTCAGCTACCTGATAATGTACCTGGGAAGCCAGCAGATTGTTACCTAAGTGCTTGGAACCCTGCCATCCACGTGGGAGATTAGAATGGATGGAGTTACCAGCTCCTGGCTTCAGCCTGGCACAGTCCTGGCTGTTGTGGCCATTTGGAGAGTGAACCAGCAAACAAATCAAATGAATCTCTCTCTCTCTCTTTCCTCTCTCCTTCCCACCCCCCCTCAAGCTTCTGGATGGATGGGTGGATGGATGGATAGATGAATGAATGAATGAATGAATGTTTTGAAAGAATGCCTCTTAGGATGCTCATGTCCCATGTCTGAGTGTCTGGGTTCTAGTCCTTGCTTCGCTCCTGATTCTAGCTTCCTGCTGATGTATATCCTGGGAGGCAATGGGTGATGGTTCAAATACTTGGGGCCTTGCCACTCTCATGGGAGACCTGAACTGAGTTCTTGGAGCCTGTCTTCTGCCTAACCCAGCCTCAGTTTTTGTGGGCATTTGGAAAGTGAACCAGTGTATGAAAATCTGTATCTCTTTGCCTTTCAAATAACTATAAATAAATAACCATCATATTTTCTTAAAGATACTATAAAGCTAAAGTTATATACACATACGAAATCCATTTCCTCCAACTTCACTAATATAATTAACAAATAAAAATTATAAGGCATATAACATAAAGTTTTGATATTCATTGTGATATAGTTACCACAACCAAGCTAATTAATATATTCATATAAAACTCCTACAAGAAAACATAGGGAAAAAGCTCCATAACATTGGTCTCTTTTTTTGAAAATTTTTTTTAACTTTTATTTAATGAATATAAATTTCCAAAGTAGGATTTATGGATTACAATGGCTTCCCCCCCATACCGTCCCTCCCACCCACAACCCTCCCCTTTCCCACTCCCTCTCCCCTTCCATTCACATCAAGATACATTTTCGATTCTCTTAATATACAGAAGATCAGCTTAGTATACAACAAGTATGGATTTCAACAGTTTGCTCCCACACAGAAACATAAAGTGAAAAATAATAGATGATTTTTTTAAACAATGATGAAATCAGATCAGACCTATTGTCATGTTTAATCCCAGTGAGAGTCAAGTTGGGAGTTGATAATTTCTTTTTTTTTTTTTACAGAAGATCAGTTTAGTATGCATGAAGTAAAGATTTCAACAGTTTGCACCCCCATAGAAACACAAAGTGAAATATATTGTTTGAGTACTCGTTATAGCATTAAATCTCAATGCACAGCACATTAAGGACAGAGATCCTACATGAGGAGTAAGTGCACAGTGACTCCTGTTGTTGACTTTACCAATTGACACTCCTGTCTATGGCATCAGTAATCTCCCTATGCTCCAGTCATGAGTTTCCAAGGCTATGGAAGCCCTCTGAGTTCTCCGACTCTTATCTTGTTTAGACAAGGTCATAGCCAAAGTGGAGGTTCTCTCCTCCCTTCAGAGAAAGGTACCTCCTTCTTTGAAGACCTGTTCTTTCCACTGGGATCTCACTCACAGAGATCTTTTGCCAGAGTGTCTTGGCTTTCCATGCCTGAAATACTCTCATGGGCTTTTCAGCCAGCTCCGAATGCCTTTAGGGCTGATTCTGAGGCCAGAGTGCTATTTAGGACATCTGCCATTCTATGAGTCTGCTGAGTATCTCACTTCCCATGTTGGATCACTCTCCCCTTTATTTATTCTATCGGTTAGTGTTAGCAGGTACTAGACTTGTTTATGTGCTCCCTTTGACTCTTAGTCCTTTCATTATGATCAATTGTGAACTGAAATTGATCACTTGGAATAGTGAGATGGCATTGGTACATGCCACCTTGATGGGATTGAATTGGAATCCCCTGGTATGTTTCTAACTCTACCATTTGGGGCAAGTCAGCTTGAGCATGTCCCAAATTATACATCTCTTCCCTCTCTTATTCCCACTCTTATGTTTAACAGGGATCACATTTCAGTTAATTTTCAACACTTAAGAATAACTGTGTATTAATTACAGAATTAAACCAGTCATATTAAGTAGAACAGACAAAAAAAACTACTAAGAGGGATAATGTATTAAGTTGTTCATTAACAGTCAGGGCTATGCTGATCAAGTCACCATTTCCCATAGTGTCCATTTCACTTCAGGAGGTTTCCTTTTTGGTGTTCAGTCAGTTGTCACCGATCAGGGAGAACATATGGTATTTGTCCCTTTGGGACTGGCTTATTTCACTCAGCATGATGTGTTCTTTTTTTGAAATTTTTTAAGATTCATTTAATTTACTTTAAAGAAAGAGAAGATATGGAGAGAGAGGGAGGGAGAAAGAGAGAGTCTTCCAGTGCTAGGCTTAATCCAGGAACTAGTAGTTTATTCAGGGTCTTTCACATGATGCAGGGGTCCTAGGATTTGGGCCATCCTCTGCAGTTCTCCCTGGCACATTAGCAGAGAGATGGATCAGAAATAGAGAATCTGGGACTTGAACTGGTGCCCTGGGACTCAAACTGGTGCCCATATGGGATGCTAGTGCTGCAAGGTGATTGTTTAAGTTGCTATGCCGCAAGGCTGGCTCCATAACCTTGGTCTTGAATTTTTTTTTTTTTTTTGGTAGGACACCGAAAGCACAAGCAACAAAATAAAAGGTGGAGTTTTATCAACCTAAAAGCATTCTGTATAGCAAAGAAAACATTCAAGGAAATGAAAAGCAACATAGGGAAAGAGAAAATATTTACAAACTATACAAGGTATTTTCAAAAATCCATAGAAAATGTGTATTATGAAAAATCTATGCATGCATTTCAAAAAATCTTTTAGTACCAAAGCACCTATATTTCAGTTCCATTTTTCATAAACTTTTTGAATTCATGTCACATCTCTACTAAGGAGTTTCTATCTAAAGGATGTAAGGAATACAATTAAATAGCAAGTTAAAATGAATAATTTCGTTTTTAAAATGAGCAAAACACCTGAGCAGACACTTTTCCAGAGAAGACATACAATGGTAACACATATATGAACAGATGTTCAATATCACTGATTGTAAGGGAAATGCAAATCAAAACCGTAATGACATGTCACCTCACACCAGTTAGGATGGCTGTTGTGAAGAAGCAGAAAGACAGCATGCGATGCTCTGTTGTAAGTGGTTTCAGTAGGATTTCCATTCATTAGCTAGTGTTCTTTAGCTTGGCTCTTAAATTGCCAAAGTACTCTCAGCAAAAGTTCACGCTGTTTTCTTTTCCTCCTCAGGAACCTAGTTTTGGAAGATGAGAACATTAAAAATGTTAGATAATGTTATATATTCTAGTGGAATAGAGGGAGATTTCACCAGGGTGCTTGGCTGAGAGACAACTTGTCTGGGGTCTTCAGTGTCACCTAGGCATTCAGGCATATTCAGTAGATACTGGAGAGGGTCCTCACCGGTTCCTGTCCAGGCTAGTATCATGATCAGAGTGTGTAACCAGTGAACTAGAGCAGAAGACTAGGCAGCCAGTTGAGTGAATATTAAAGCTTGATGTCTCAAAGTTAGTCATATTATTGTTTTCCATGGTTAGGTAGATGTGGAGACACTATTTCATAAAGAGACATATGTCATGTACTCCTGACATGATCCCAAGAATGTACAAAGTGTCTGTACAAAGTTAAACGTTCCGTTTGCTCCCCATATTCATGCTCAGTTCTTCATACAGAGAGAGAGGACTTATGTATGTGGAAAACTTGGATGTTTTCAGTTTCATAATGAACTTATCAAATGTGGAAATAGATAATTCTCTTTGAGCTAATTACACTACCCTCTGTACCAAAACCTTCAGTATATATGTGGATATTAATAGAAATAGTTCTATTGTTGATTATATAAAAAGAGTTGGTATTCACTCACCAAATAGTAGCTAAATGTTTGCTTACTTTTAAGTTATATAATTTTGCAGGTTCTTTAGGTACAAGATAGACTGATCTGCTTATTTCTTTTTTTAAAAGATTTATTTATTTAAAAAGCAGAGTTACAGAGAGGCAGAGGCAGAGGCAGATGCAGAGAGAGAAAGATCAAGATCTTGTTCACTCCCCAAATGCAATGGAAGGAGTTGGACTGAACTGAAGCCAGGAGCATGGAGCTTCTTCTGGGTCTCTCACATGGGTACAGGGGCCCAAGAACTTGGACCATCCTCTGCTGCTTTTCCAGGCTATAGCAGAGAGCTGGATCATAAGAGAGCAGCTGGGATTCCAACTGGCACCATATGGGATGCCGGCACTGCAGGTGACGGCTTTACCTGCTATGCCATATTTCCAGCCTCCTCTTTCTCCTATTTTTTTTAAAATATTTATTTGCTTTGTATTTATTTGAAAGGCTAGAGAGATGGAGACACACAGCTCTCCCATCTACTGGTTCACTACCCAAATGCCAGCAGCAGCTGGGGTTGGGCCATGCTGAAGCCAGGAACCCAAAACTCAATCTGGGTCTATCTTATGGATGACAGGGACCCAAATAATTGAGCCATTGCCTACTAACTCCCAGAATGTTCATCAGCAGAAAGCTGGAATTAGAAGCAAAGCAGGAACTCAAATCCAGGCACCTTGATATGGGACATGGGTTGATAAGGGATATAAGGTAGGTGGGCATCCTATGTGGTATCTTAACTGCTATACCAAATAGCTCCTGATTTTTATTTTAAAGAAATATAGAGAACATTATCTATAGTCACCCTAGTGTGAAACAGAGTGTGAAAACTTCTTACTGCTACCTATAACTTAGTACCTTTAACCAACATATCCCCATCCCTTTCTCACACCTTCCCTTTACAGACTCTGGTAACCACCATTATACTCTTTTTTCCCCCAGCTTCCCTTTTTTAATTTATTTTTTAAGGTATATAAATTTCATAAGTACAACTTTAAGAATACAGTTACTCTTCCCAACGTACCTGTCCTCCCATCCACTGTCCCACCCCTCCTTCTTCTCCTCCCTCTCCCCTTGCCAGCCCATTTTCCATTAATATTCATTTTCAATTAACTTTGTATACAGAAGACCAACTCTATACTAAGTAAATATTTCAACAATTTGCATACACACACACACACACAAACTGTTTGAGAACTAGTTTTACAGTTAACTCTCATAATACAACTCATTGAGGACCAAGGTCCTGAATGGAAAGTTAGTGCACAGTGACTCCTGTTAATTTAATAATGAACATTCTTTTGTATGACATCAGTGACTACCTGAGGCTCTTGAGATGAGCTGCCAAGGCTATAGAAGCCTTTTGAGTCCACAAACTGTCAGTATTTGGACAAGGCCATAAGCAATGTAAAAGTTCTCTTCTTTTTTTAAAAAAAATTAATTTATATATTTGAGAGGGAGTTATAGACTGAGAGGGAACAGCAGAGAGAAAGGTCTTCCTTCCAGTGGTTCATTCCCCAAATGGCTGCAATGGCCAGAGCTGCACTGATCAGAAGCCAGGAGCCAGGTACTTCTTCCTGGTCTCCCATGTGGGTGTAGGGGCCCAAGCACTTGGGCTACCTTCTACTGCCTTCCCAGGCCACAGCAGGGAGCTGGATTGGAAGAGAAGCAGCTGGGGCTAGAACCAGCACCCATAAGGGATTCTGGCACCGCAGGCAGAGGATTAACCTGTGCCACAGCACCAGCCCCCTCTCCTCCTCTTACAGAAAACTACATCCTTCTTTGATGGCCACTTCATTCTGCTGGAGTCTCACTCACAGAGATCCTTTATGTAGAACATTTATTGCCACAGTGTTTTGGCTTTTCATACCTGAAATGCTATCACAGGCTTTTCAGCCAGACCAGAATGCCTTAAGGGCTGATTCAGAGGTCAGAGTGTTACTTAATGCAATTATCATTCTATGAGTGATTGCTTCCCATTTTGGACATCCTCTCCTTTTTAACTCTATCATTATTACCAGGCATTTGATCCTATTTATATGATCACTTAACAATTAATCCTAGCTATATGTTTACTTTGACACTTAATATGATCACTGTATCCTTTACGATAGCTGCTTTTTTTAACTACCAAGAGTAATGGGATTTGGAGTCATATGACAAGTTTTTAAACTGTACACATAGAACTAAGTCCATAGGAATTGATACAGAACGATATAGCTTTACAGTTAAAAACTTCCACCTCCCTCTGTTATTCCCACTCTTATTTTTTACTGAGATCCATATTTAATTGACTTTATACACATATGATTAACTATGTTAAGTAAAGAGTTCAACAAATATTTTGAAGAAAAAAAACAATGGAAAAACAAACAAACAAAACTGTTCCTTGACAGTCAAGACAAGGGTAACTCAAGTCATCCCTTCTCAAAGTGTCAATTTCACTTCTACATATTTCATTGTAGGTGCTCTGTTAGTTCTCATAAATCAGAGAGAACATATGGTATTTGTACCTTTGGGACTGGCTTATTTCACTAAGTATGATGTTTTCCAGATTCATCCATTTTATTGCAAATGACTGGATTTCATTTTTTTACATATATATATATATACACACACATATATATTCCATAGAGTACATATTCCATAATTTCTTTATCTAGTTTTCCAGTGATGGGCATTTAGGTTGATTCCATGGCTTAGCTATTGTGAATTGAGCTGCAATAAATATGGAGGTGCAGATAGCTCTTTTGTTTACTGATTTCATTTCCCTTGGGTAAATTCCCAGGTGTGGGATGTTGGGGTCATATCATAGGTCTATACTCAGATTTTTGAGGTATCTCCATAATGTCTTCCATAGTGGCTTTACCAGTTTACATTCCCACAACAGTGGATTAGGGTACCCTTTTTCTCACATCTTCACCAGCATTTGTTATTTGTTGATTTCTGTATGAAAGCCATTCTAACCGGGGTGATGTGAAAACTCATTGTGGTTTCGGATTTGCATTTACCTGATGGCTAGTGATTGTGAGCATTTTTTCATGTGTCTGTTGGCCATTTAGATGTACTCTTTTGAAAAAATGTCTGTTTAAGTCCTTTGCCCATCTCTTAACTGGGCTGTTTTGTTGTTGTGGAGTTTCTTGTTCTCTTTATAGATTCTGGATATTAATCCTTTATCTGTTGCATTATTTGCAAATAATTTCTATCATTCTTTTGGTTGCCTCTTCACTTTCCTGACTGTTTCTTTGCAGTACAGAAACTTCTCAATTTGCTGTATGTAACCCCATTTGTCAATTTTGGCTTTGACTGTCTATGCCTCTGGGGTCTTTTCCAAGAACTCTGTCTGTTCAATGTCTTGCAGGGTTTCCCCAATGTTCTCTAATAATTTGATGGTGTCAGGTAATAGATTTAGATCTTTAATCCATGTTGAGTTGATTTTTGTATAAGGTGTAAGGTAGGGTATTGCTTCATATTTCTGCATGTGGAAATCCAGTTTTCCCAGCACCATTTGTTGAACAGACGGTCCTTACTCCAGGGATAGGTTTTAGCTCCTTGATCAAATATAAGTTGGTTGTAGATGTTTGGATTGATTTCTGGTGTTTCTGTTATGTTCCATTGGTCTGTCCATCTGTTTTATACTGGTACCAGACTGTTTTGATTATAACAACCTTGTAGTATGTCTTTTTTTTTTTTTTGACAGGAAGAGTGGACAGTGAGAGAGAGAGAGACAGAGAGAAAGGTCTTTCTTTGCTGTTGGTTCACCCTCCAATGGCCACCATGGCCGGCGCACTGTGCTGATCCAAAGGCAGGAGCCAGGTACTTCTCCCGGTCTCCCATGGGGTGCAGGGCCCAAGCACTTGGGCCATCCTCCACTGCACTCCCTGGCCACAGCAGACAGCTGGCCTGGAAGAGGGGCAACTGGGAAAGAATCTGGCGTCCCAACCAGGACTAGAACCTGGTGTGCCGGTGCCGCAAGGCGGAGGATTAGCCTAGTGAGCTGCAGCACCGGCCCTGTAGTATGTCTTAAAACCTGATATTGTGATGCCTCCAGCTTTGTTTGTTGTATAAGGCTGCTTTAGTTATTCTAGGTCCTGTGCTTCCATAAGAATTTCAGCCTCATTTTTTCTAAATCTTAGAAGAATATCTTTGGTATTTTGATTGGTGTCACATTGAATCTGTAAATTGCTTTCAGGAGAATGGACATTTTGATTATATTGATTCTTCCAATCCATGAACATGGAAGATTTATTCATTTTTTTGGTATCTTCTGCTGTTTTTTTCTTTAAAGTTTTATAATTCTCATGGTAGAGATCTTTGACAACCATGGTTAAACTTATTCTAAGGAATTTTTTTTTGGTAGCTATTGTAAATAGGATTGTTCTTGGAAGCTCAGTCTCAGCCTTAGCATTGTCTATATATACAAAGGCAGTTGTATATATATACCAAACTCTTCTATGAGTTCCTGTAGTCTCTCAGTGGAGTCTTTTGGAAGCCCTATATGTAGAATCATGTTATCTGCATATAGGGATAGTTTGACTTCCTTCTTCCAAGTTTGTATCACTTTGATTTCTTTTTCTTGCCTAATGGCTCTGGCGAAAATTCCCAGGACTATGTTGAATAGCAGTGATGAGAGTGGGCATCCCTATCTGGTACCGGATCTCAGTGGGAATGCTTTCAACTTTTCCCCATTCAATATGACACTGGCCATGGTTTTGTCATAAATTGCCATAATTGTATTGCGGAATATTCCTTCTATGCACAATTTGCTTAGAGTTTTCATCATTAAAGTGTGTTGTATTTTATTAAATGCTTTCTCTGCATCTATTGATATAATCAAATAGTTTTTGTTCAGCAGTTTGTTAATGTGATATATCATATTGACTGATTTACCTATATTGAACCATTCCTGCATAACAGGGAAAAATCCCACTTGATCTGGGTGGATGATCTTTCTGATGTGCTGTTGGATTCTATTGGCTGGAATTTTGTTAAGGATTTTTGTGTCTGTGTTCATCAAGGAAGTTGATCTGTGATTCTCTTTCTCTGTTGCATCTTTTTCAGTTTTAGGAATTAAGGTGATGCTGGATTCATAGGAAGAATTTGGAAGGATTCCCTCTCTCTCAATTGTTTTGAATAACTTAAGCAGAATTGCAGTTAGTTTTTCTTTAAATGTCTGGTAGAATTTAGCAGTGAAGTCATCTAGTCCTGAGCTTTTCTTTGTGGGGAGGATTTTTATTACTGATTCAGTTTCTGTCTTGGAATTGGTTCTGTTTAGGTTTTCTATGTCTTCATGGCTCAATTTAGGTAGGTTGTATGTGTCCAGCTATCTATTCTAGGTTTCCCAGTTGGTTGGCATACAACTCTTTGTAGTAATTTCTGATATTTCTTTTTATTTCTGTCGTGTCCATTGTTACATTTCCTTTTTCATCTCAATGTATTGATTTGGGTCTTCTCTTCCCTTCTTTTGATTAGTTGGGACAATGGTCTGTCAATTTTGTTTATTTTTTTCTAAAAACCAGCTCTTCATTTTGGTGATTTTTTTGTATTTTTAATTCAACTTTGTTGATTTCTTCTCTGATTTTAATTATTTCTTTTTTCTACTAGTTTTGGGTTTGGTTGCTATTGTTTTTTCTGTATTGTTGAGATGTATTGTTAGCTCATTTATTTGGTGCCTTTCCAGTTTCTTGATGTAGGCACCTATTGCTATACACTTTACTCTTAACACTGCTTTTGCTGTATCCCATAAATTTTTGTATGTTGTATTGTCTTCTTCATTTGTTTCTAGATATTTTTTTATTTCTCTTTTGATTTCTTTTATAGCCCACTGTTCATTCAGGAGTATGTTGTTAAGTCTCCATGTGTGTGCATATATTCTAGAGATTCCTGAGTTGCTGGTTTCCAGCTTAACTCATTGTGGTCTGAGAAGATGTGTTGTATGATTTCAGTTTTTTCGAATTTGCTGAGACTTGCTTTCTGGACTAGTATGTGGTCAATCCTAGAGAAAGTTCTATGCACTGCTAAGAAGAATGTGTATTCTCCAACTGTAGGATGATTTTCTAGCTGATTGATCTGTCCTTTACTGATAGTGGGTTATTGAACTCTCCATTACTATTGTATTGGAGTCTATGTCTCCCTTTATATTTGTTATCATTTCTTTGGGTGCATAGACCTTTATAATAGTTACATCTTCCTGGTGACTTGATCACTTTATAATTACATAGTACCCTTCTTTGTTTTGTTTTTTTTTTTTTAACAGTGTTTTGTTAAAGCCTGTTTTGTCTAATATTAGGATGGCTATGCCAGCTCTTTTTTGGTTTCTGTTGGCATGGAATTTGTTTTTCCATCCTTTCAGTTTCTGTCTGCATGAATTTTTGCTGATGGGATATGTTTCTTGTAGGCAGCAAATAAATGAGTTTTGTTTTTGAATCCATTCAGCTAGTCTGTGTCTTTTAACTGGAGAGTTGAGGCCATTTATATACAAAGTGACTATTGATAAGTAATGACTTTGCCCTGCCACTTTTCCAAAAACATTCCTGTATTTTACTTTGAATTTCCTTTGAACTTTTATTAGAGATTTTCTTCCTTTACATTCTTTTGTAGTAATGATCATGTTTCTGTGTCTCTTTGTGTAACACATCCTTAAGCATCTTTTGTAGGGCTGGATGGGTGGTGAAAAGTTCTTTAAATTTCTGTTTGTTATGGAAGGTTTTTATTTCACCTTCATTTATAAATGAGAGCTTTGCAGGGTATAGTATTCTGGGTTGACAGTTTTTTTTTTCCTCTAAAAACTTGGAATATAACTCTCCATTCTCTCCTAGCCTGTTAGGGTTTCTGATGAGAAGTCCACTGTGAGTTTAATTGGAGATCCTCTGAAAGTAATCTGGAGTTTCTCTCATGCACAGTTTAGAATCTTTTCTTCATGTTTTACTGTGGTGAATTTGATTACAGTGTGTCATGTTGAAGATCTTTCCTGGTCATGTCTATAATGAGTTCTATTTGCTCCTGTAGTTAGATATTCCTTTCTTTCTTCAAATTAGGGAAGTTCCCTGTTATTATTTCACTAAAAATGCCTTTCTCTGTTTCCATGCCATCAGGAACACCTACAACTGTATTTTGGATTGTAAAATAGTATCCTGTAGATTCCCAATGGTATTTTTTGGTTTTCTATTTTTTTCTTCTTGTTTTTGGTTTGACTGTATAATTTCCCATGTTCTTTCTTCTACATCAGGTATTCTTTCTTCTGTTTCACTGGTTCTGTTGTTAATGCTTTCTACTGCACTTTTTATTTGTCCTATTAAATTCTCCATTTCATTTTGATTTCTCTTTAAGATCTCAATTTCATAGGAGAAATTTTCTTTCATGTCCAATATGAATTGTTGTAGTAGTTCATGTGTTTCCTTCTGGTTACCTCTATGTAACCTTATGATCAATTTTTTGAATTGCATTTCTTGAATTTCTTCCATCTCAACATCTTCACTATCTAGTATTGAAGTGTTATATTCTTTTGCGATCATTATGTTGTTTTTCTTATTCTTGATTCTTGAATTGGTGGATTTGTTATTTGGCATTTGTGGAGACACTCTTTGGTTTCTTCTTTTTTTTTTTTTTGCTGTGGTGCCTTTTATCTTTGTACTGTGACTTTGTTGATAAGTGGAATGTCTGCTTTCAGTGACTGTCTAGAGGCTAGCAGTGGGTGTGGCAATGGAGCTCCATTCAGTTCTCCAGGGAGAAGTATGTGTCTAAGGTGACTCACCCAGGTTTGGTGTGGTAAATCTCTCTCTCTTTTTTGTTAAATCAGGAGGGAAGCTTATTCTGCTCAGCTGAGCTCCTCTTCTCAAAGGATACGAGTGCCTGAACACTAGCTCCAGTGGGTATGTGCTATGCCTCTAGGCCCACACAAATGAACTGTTCAGTCCTCAGTGTAAGTTCAGATTCCTCAGCAATGTCACTCACCAGGTGACCAGGAAGCCCTGAGCATGTGGAGTGTCCCACAGTGACTGCCCAAAGTCCCAGCCACACCATGAGCCCTTCCACACAGCCTCAGGTTTTCACAGTCCCGGCACAGAAGTCTCCCACAGTCAGGAGCTCCCAGCCCGCTGTTAGTTCTCCCCACCAGAGTCAGGAGTCTGGCTGGTTGCTGGGTGCAGACATGAGCTGGTGCAGCTGTTACATATGTCCAAAATGTTGCCCACTCTATTGACTTGCTACAGGACACCATTTAAAGTGATCCAAGAGAGAGAAACATGTCCTTCCTTTTTTTTTCCCTCCTCTAGTTTGGCTGGTACACTATCCCTGACAGGACTCCACACTGGGTTCCTGCAGCTTTATTGCCAGTGGTTTGGGCTGCTGTGGTCTGGACTCTCTTGCTATTACTGGTCTGTAGGCTCTTGGCTACTGGAATTCTCAGTTGTGGGCATCCACGCCCTCTATATAGGTCCACCATGTCCCTCTAATTTGTGTAGAGTTTCCTCTGCTGTTTTCTCCTTAACTCTTCCTTGAGACAGCACTCTCTCCACTTTTTTAAAACTATTTTCTCCTGGACTAGAGCAGTAAGCTCCTCCCTACTCTGCCATCCTGGAACTGCTCTGCTGCTTATTTCTTGTGTTAGAAACTTGTGGATCTTGTCTCAAATGGGGATTCCAGTATCATTATTTGTCTATATTAAGTTAGTGCAAAATGACAAGGATCTGAAACTACTTGGACTTTGTTTACTAAACTGTCGATTCAACTGAGCCTGTATACTTTTAATTCAAAAGTCAAGGGAGAAGATGAGATATGTAGTTTGCTCTTTCAAATCTTCACATAACTTGATGGCCATTGGGGAAATCAATTTGCAATTTGAAATGTATAACAATGACACCAAAATCAATGAGGAAGGTAATAAACCAATTCTCTGATGATTGTGCAAATTCTTTTCTAGTTACTGTTAGGTGCAAGTGGATTTTATACAAATAGTGTATGTGAATGGAAATACTATACTTTGAGATAAAAGATTCAAAAAGTATATTATAGGTGTATATTCTCAAGAGATGTATAGTCTCAATGCAGAGGGAAAGCTATGAAAAAAACTTTATATAAATATGTATGTATGTATGGTGGCACAAACTGACTTCAGACATGTGTAGAATGTTATTAGAGAAGAAAGTCAGGAGATGGGGTAGAGGACTGGAAGAAACATTTGAATTGAGTCGTGAAGGATGATGAAGAGTTCGATAAGTGAGTTGTGGTGTAGGGAATATGAAGTATTTCTAAGAGTGACATGATCATAAACACAGAACATGAAAAAACTGGTAGCTGTTAGGATGCCACAAAAAGCCACAGAGAATGAAGCTTGGAGGTGAAGCTGATGAGATTAAAATACAAAAGTTGAAATAGTTCCAGAATGCAAATGATCATCAGGGCTAAAGAATTTGTTCATCTAATAAATAAGCAATATAGATGGCAGCTTGAGGATATATGAATATCAGTTTGTATTAGCAGGCCATATCAGAGTGTGGATAATTTTGCTTGAAAAGCACACACTGAAGTGAACCAAAATCAGATTTACATTATTATCTTGGTTTATTTGTATGGCGAGAACAGCAGACTTTCACATCAAGTGATCCAGCTTGGTCCTTCACTGAAAAATAGAAATTTTCTTTCTTTCTGGAGATACAATAATATTTACAATAAACTTTTATTTCTCAACTCTCACGATAGCTCCCTTTGATTCTACCTAGCTTATTCTGAAGATTGAAAATTTAATGGAGAATGAGAATGAAGATGAATTTTACCATGTACCAAGAAAAGGGAATATGTTAGCCTTATTGTTTTATATACATGTGCCACATATACTGTTCAAGGAAGAACCCACCCCTCAATATCTGAAAAAAATCTGAATATGTTTCCCATAGAACATGGGAAAGCTATAGTTATAATCCAGGGTGAACAAAGTAAACACATGCTTTTATATAGAATTTTGGGAATTCTGTGGTTACAGATTAAGGGACTTTTAAAAATAAGACTATTTAGGGACTGGTTGACCTAATCCCAGAAATCCTAGGTACCAGAGACAGACTGTTTCTTTTTTTTTTTTTTTTTGAAAATTCTTTTTTTTAACTTTTACTTCATGAATATAAATTTCCAAAGTACGATTTATGGATTACAATGGCTTCCCCCCCATACCGTCCCTCCCACCCACAACCCTCCCCTTTCCCACTCCTTCTCCCCTTTCATTCACATCAAGATTCATTTTCGATTATCTTAATATACAGAAGATCAGCTTAGTATACATTAAGTAAGGATTTCAACAGTTTGCTCCCACACAGAAACATAAAGTGAAAAATAATAGATGATTTTTTTAAAATGATGATGAAATCAGATCAGACCTATTGTCATGTTTAATCCCAGTGAGAGTCAAGTTGGGAGTTGATAATTTCTTTTTTTTTTTTTTACAGAGGATCAGTTTAGTATGCATTAAGTAAAGATTTCAACAGTTTGCACCCCCATAGAAACACAAAGTGAAATATATTGTTTGAGTACTCGTTATAGCATTAAATCTCAATGCACAGCACATTAAGGACAGAGATCCTACATGAGAAGTAAGTGCACAGTGACTTCTGTTGTTGACTTTACCAATTGACACTCCTGTCTATGGCATCAGTAATCTCCCTATGCACCCGTTATGAGTTTCCAAGGCTATGGAAGCCCTCTGAGTTCTCCGACTCTTATCTTGTTTAGACAAGGTCATAGTCAAAGTGGAGGTTCTCTCCTCCCTTCAGAGAAAGGTACCTCCTTCTTTGAAGACCTGTTCTTTCCACTGGGATCTCACTCACAGAGATCTTTTGCCAGAGTGTCTTGGCTTTCCATGCCTGAAATACTCTCATGGGCTTTTCAGCCAGCTCCGAATGCCTTTAGGGCTGATTCTGAGGCCAGAGTGCTATTTAGGACATCTGCCATTCTATGAGTCTGCTGAGTATCTCACTTCCCATGTTGGATCACTCTCCCCTTTATTTATTCTATCGGTTAGTGTTAGCAGGTACTAGACTTGTTTATGTGCTCCCTTTGACTCTTAGTCCTTTCATTATGATCAATTGTGAACTGAAATTGATCACTTGGAATAGTGAGATGGCATTGGTACATGCCACCTTGATGGGATTGAATTGGAATCCCCTGGTATGTTTCTAACTCTACCATTTGGGGCAAGTCAGCTTGAGCATGTCCCAAATTATACATCTCTTCCCTCTCTTATTCCCACTCTTATGTTTAACAGGGATCACATTTCAGTTAATTTTCAACACTTAAGAATAACTGTGCATTAATTACAGAATTAAACCAGTCATATTAAGTAGAACAGGCAAAAAAACTACTAAGAGGGATAATGTATTAAGTTGTTCATTAACAGTCAGGTCAATGCTGATCAAGGCAGCGTTTCCCATAGTGTCCATTTCACTTCAGGAGGTTTCCTTTTTGGTGTTCAGTCAGTTGTCACCGATCAGGGAGAACATATGGTATTTGTCCCTTTGGGACTGGCTTATTTCACTCAGCATGATGTGTCCCAGATTCCTCCATTTTGTTGCAAATGACTGGATTTCGTTGTTTCTGACTGCGGTATAGTATTCTAAAGAGTACATATCCCATAATTTCTTTATCCAGTCTACCGTTGATGGGCATTTAGGTTGGTTCCAGGTCTTAGCTATTGTGAATTGAACTGCAATAAACATTAGGGTGCAGACCGCTTTTTTGTTTGCCAATTTAAATTCCTTTGGGTAAATTCCAAGGAGTGGGATGGCTGGGTCGAACGGTAGGGTTATCTTCAGGTTTCTGAGGAATCTCCAGACTGACTTCCATAGTGGCTTAACCAGTTTGCATTCCCACCAACAGTGGGTTAGTGTCCCTTTTTCCCCACATCCTCGCCAGCATCTGTTGTTGGTAGATTTCTGCAAGTGAGCCATTCTAACTGGGGTGAGGTGAAACCTCATTGTGGTTTTGATTTGCATTTCCCTGATTGCTAATGACCTTGAACATTTTTTCATGTGCCTGTTGGCCATTTGGATTTCCTCTTTTGAAAAATGTCTATTGAGGTCCTTGGCCCATCTCTTAAGTGGGTTGTTTGTTTTGATCTTGTGTAGTTTCTTGATCTCTTTGTAGATTCTGGTTATTAACCCTTTATCTGTTGCATAGTTTGCAAATATTTTTTCCCATTCTGTCGGTTGTCTCTTCACTCTCCTGACTGTTTCTTTTGCAGTACAGAAACTTCTCAATTTGATGCAATCCCAATAGTTGATTTTGGCTTTGACTGCCTGTGCCTCCCGGGTCTTTTCCAGAAATTCTTTGCCTGTGCCAATATCTTGAAGGGTTTCTCCAATGTTCTCTAGTAACTTGATGGTGTCAGGTCGTAGATTTAGGTCTTTAATCCATGTTGAGTGGATTTTTGTGTAAGGTGTAAGGTAGGGGTCTTGCTTCCTGCTTCTGCACATGGAAATCCAACTTTCCCAGCACCATTTATTGAATAGACTGTCCTTGCTCCAGGAATTAGTTTTAGATCCTTGATCAAATATAAGTTGGCTGTAGATGTTTGGAATAATTTCTGGTGTTTCAATTCTGTTCCATTGGTCTATCCATCTGTTTCTGTACAGTACCATGCTGTTTTGATTACAACCGCCCTGTAGTATGTCCTGAAATCTGGTATTGTGATGCCTCCAGCTTTGTTTTTGTTGTACAAGATTGCTTTAGCTATTCGAGGTCTCTTGTGCCTCCATATAAATTTCAGCACCATTTTTTCCAGATCTGAGAAGAAGGTCTTTGGTAGTTTGATTGGTATTGCATTGAATTTATAAATTGCTTTTGGGAGAATGGACATTTTGATGATATTGATTCTTCCAATCCATGAGCATGGAAGATTTTTCCATTTCTTGGAATCCTCTTCTATTTCTTTCTTTAAGGTTTTGTAATTTTCATCATAGAGATCTTGAACGTCCTTGGTTAAATTTATTCCAAGGTATTTGGTTGTTTTTGTAGCTATTGTGAATGGGATTGATCTTAGAAGTTCTTCCTCAGCCATGGCATTGTCTGTGTATACAAAGGCTGTTGATTTTTGTGCATTGATTTTATACCCTGGTACTTTGCCAAACTCTTCTATGAGTTCCAATAGTCTCTTAGTAGAGTTCTTTGGGTCCCCTAAATACAGAACATTGTCATCTGCAAAGAGGGATAGTTTGAGTTCTTCCTTCCCAATTTGTATCCCTTTAATTTCTTTTTCTTGCCTAATAGCTCTGGCTAGAACCTCCAGAACTATATTGAATAGCAGTGGTGAGAGTGGACATCCCTGTCTGGTCCCAGATCTCAGTGGAAATGCTTCCAACTTTTCCCCATTCAATAGGATGTTGGCTGTGGGTTTTTCATAGATTGCTTTGATTGTATTGAGGAATGTTCCTTCCAAACCCAGTTTGCTTAGAGTTTTCATCATGAACAGGTGTTGTATTTTATCAAATGCTTTCTCGGCATCTATTGAGATAATCATATGGTTTTTCTTCTGCAGTCTGTTAATGTGGTGTATCACATTGATTGTCTTGCGCACATTAAGCCATCCCTGCATACCAGGGATAAATCCCACTTGGTCTGGGTAGATGATCTTTCTGATATGTTGTTGCATTCTATTGGCGAGAATTTTATTGAGGATTTTTGCATCTATGTTCATCAGGGATATTGGTCTGTAATTCTCTTTCAGTGCTGCATCTTTTTCCGGCTTAGGAATTAAGGTGATGCTGGCTTCATAGAAAGAATTTGGGAGGATTCCCTCTTCTTCGATTGTTCTGAATAGTTTGAGAAGAATTGGAGTCAGTTCTTCTTTAAATGTCTGGTAGAATTCAGCAGTGAATCCATCTGGTCCTGGGCTTTTCTTTGTTGGAAGGGCCTTTATTACTGTTTCAATTTCTGTCTCAGTTATGGGTCTGTTTAGGTTTTCGATGTCTTCCTGGTTCAATTTAGGTAGGTTGCATGTGTCCAGGAATCTATCCATTTCTGATAGGTTTCCCTGTTTGCTGGCATACAAGTCCTTGTAGTAATTTCTGATGATTCTTTTTATTTCTGTGGTGTCTGTTGTTACATTTCCTTTTTCATCTCTGATTTTATTGATTTAGATTCCAATACAATAGTACTGGGGGACTTCAATACTCCACTCTCAGAAATAGACAGATCAATAGGACAGAAGATCAACAAGGATACAGTAGATTTAAACGACACTATAGCCCAAATGGATCTAACAGATATCTACAGAACTTTCAATCCTACAGCTAAAGATTTTACATTCTTCTCAGCAGTACATGGAACCTTCTCTAGGATTGACCACATACTAGGCCATAAAGCAAGTCTCAGCAAATTCAAAAGAATTAGAATCATACCATGCAGCTTCTCAGACCGTAAAGGAATGAAGTTGGAAATTAGCAACTCAGGAATCTCTAGAGCATATGCAAACACATGGAGATTGAACAACATGCTCCTGAATGAACAATGGGTCATAGAGGAAATCAAAAGAGAAATCAAAAACTTTCTGGAAGTAAATGAGGATAACAGCACAACATACCAAAACTTATGGGATGCAGCAAAAGCAGTGTTAAGAGGAAAGTTTATATCAATAGGTGCCTACATCAAGAAATTGGAAAGGCACCAAATAGATGAGCTTTCAATTCACCTCAAGGATCTAGAAAACCTACAGCAAACCTGACCCAAATCTAGTAGGAGAAAATAAATAATTAAAATCAGAGAAGAAATCAACAGGATTGAATCAAAAAAAAACATTCCAAAAAATCAGCCAAACGAGGAGCTGGTTTTTTGAAAAAATAAACAAAATTGACACCCCAGTGGCCCAACTAACTAAAAAAAGAAGAGAAAAGACCCAAATCAATAAAATCAGAGATGAAAAAGGAAATGTAACGACAGACTGTTTCTAATTCACTTTCATGGCATCTTTACTGGATGGTGTTGGTACTGATTGGTTTAAAGCCAGTTCTGGGGGATTATATGTGCAAGGAAGATAGCAATCTCTTCCTTTCCTGAATTGTGAAATAGCTCCTTCTTCCTCGATGGACAGACACACAAAAAAGCACAGTAATATAAAAACATAAATGCTAACATTTACTGTATGCCAGACCTTGTGCTTAAGATCTTGGCTGGTCATCTTATTTCACTGTTATTTCCATTTTAAGAGGTAGTGTTATTGGTTCTCTTCATTTTACAGGTGAATAAAGCTCATCTTAGAGTGCTGAGTGACTTGCTCACTGTTGCAAAGCTAGTGAGTATGTGATTTGTGTGCAAGTGAGCCTCCTGGTCATGGTGGGAAACAGCTGGGGTGCCTGGCAGTGGTGTCGGGTGGTCTGCCTTGAAAAGCTCTATAGTTATTGTGTGAGTATGATTGCGCTCTCTCTGGCTCCCAGGCTTCTCTTAGACCCTGTCCTCCAGGGATCTCCAAACTCAACACTTCGGTAGATACCATCACAATCATAAATACCACATGATAGCATCAAAAGTATCATTCAGGAGATTAAACGAGAAGGGAAGATATAAAATTTCTTATACATTGTGATTACGGTGATCCAACTCTAAATGTGGATAGCAACTCTATAAATGAGGGTTTTTGTCATGTTGATATGACATATTAAGTTTTTAATAAATCCCCCTTTTCCTAATCAAAGTGGAGCAGGTAGGGATGTTTGATGACACCTGGTGCTGGCAGAGATGTGAAGGGGTGTGTGCTCTCTGAGTGGCTGCCAGGACTGTGAACCTGGGTGCTTGTCAGGACAGCAAGTTGACACTTCTCACTCTAATTAAAACAATGCAAAGCTTTAAATTCAGTGTTGCTTTTTCTTGATTGTACAGATAGACTCTTGTTTAAAGGAAGATGTATGGTGATATTTATTAAAGTTGCTTGTAACAGGCAAAGTAAAAACACCACAAATGTCCATCAAGAGAGGAATGTAAATCAATTAGAATGTAGCTATACAATTGAAGATTAGATAACTTTCAGAAAGTGTTTGTCTGTCTATATCTACCACTATGTGTTTTGAAGTGAAAAGGTGAAAGGATATTTTCAGAGAGAACATTATAGAATAATATGGAAAATATAGGGGCTGGCGCTGTGGTGCAGCAGGTTAACGCCCTGGCCTGAAGCGCCGGCATCCTATATGGGCGCCGGTTCTAGTCCCGGCTGCTCCTCTTCCCATCCAGCTCCTGCTATGGCCTGGGAGAGCAGTAGAAGATGGCCCAAGTCCTTGGACCCCTGCACCCACATGGGAGACCTGGAAGAAACTCTTGGCTCCTGGCTTCAGATCGGCACAGCTCTGGCCGTTGCGGCCAGTTGGGGAGTGAACCATCGGATGGAAGACCTCTCTCTTTCTCTCTCTGCCTCTCCTCTCTGTGTAACGCTGACTTTCAAATGAATAAATAAATCATTTTTTTAAAAAAAGAACATATATTCCCTTTTGTGTTCTAAAAAGTACATTCATATTCATATACCCTTGTATAAATACATGATCATGTAGTCATGGAATATGAAGGACTAATAACAAAATTAGGAGTGATCAGCCTTGGATAATAGCAAGTAGCTCTTAAATTTTGCTTAATATTCTTCTCTGTTGTCTGAAGTTTTAATTTTATGGCAGGCCAAGTGTAGTTCTTTGAGCCCTGATCTTGGGGCCAAGCATTGATTGATAGCATTTGTTATCCTTTGATCCATGCCCATGTGGTATGCTTGAGACCTGCTATTCTTAAGTAAAAGTTAATGCTCATCATGGGGGAAGTCTTCCCCATTTCACTGATTTTCACACATTGGTAATGTCTGGAAGAGCACCTCCAACCACTGTGCCCGGGTATTTGTGGTGAAAGCCTGGCTACCTGTCCAGACTTTTGACTGACTTAACAGTAGGACTTCCCTTGGGTATTGTTTGCCCATTATTGCTCTCAGTGAATTACTGTTGAAGTTCCTATTCTGTGTATGGAAATGGGCATATGCATGAGGCCTGAGAGGTATCAATTGTGCTTTCTTCTTCACTCTTTGCCTTGTATTCCAAGAAGAAACTTTCTGTTCTTTTTATTTCAAATTTTCCATATCAGACGCCTAGGTTAAACTGTGATTGACATACTTGCTCAGGAACAATGAGAAAATTGTACAACCTATGTCATGTTATTTGTGTGTACAGAGAATGCTACTGTTATGCAATGAAATCAAAGAAACCCAGAGAGGAATTTTTCTTCTATTAAGTAGCAGTGTTCTTTTTTTCTTCATACTATTTGTTGAACTCTTAGTGTAGGGTTAACCTTATGATCATTAAGTAAACTGAAAATAGATCTTTGTAAAAACCAAGAGTGAGAATATGAGAGGGAAGAAGAAAAAGGACTGGAGCATGGGCGGGACTGAAGGTAGGGTGGGAAGTGTCACTATGTTCCTAAATCTGTATATATGAAATACATAAAACTTGTGTAACTTAGATAAAGAAAGAAAGGGAAGATTTTTCAAGCTGTATGCATTCAGATGTAAAAATAGTCTAGATAAATAATCTGTAATAAAAATTGTGGAATTAACATGAAATTAATGAACAATAGTTGGAAAAGAATAGTTCCATATATAATAATGAAAAATATTATGTAATATATAGTTCCATATATAATAATGAAAAATATTATGTAATGCTATTGTAGTTGGCTAGGACTCTTGTCAGGGTGGTTTGCGAGAGAAAGAGCCAATAATTATAAGAAGACAGGAAATTAAAGAGCAGAAGGGAAACAGACATTTTCAAAGGGGCTGGATGGCAGAGGGAGAAATGCCTCCAGCATTACCACACTGAGGGGAGCTTCCAAGAGAAAAATCTGATTCAAGTAAGAGTTTTTCTCCTCTGTTTTTCTGCTTTCAATATTCTTAGAGAACCTAGCAAAGCTTGAGCAGATGACGATGAAAACCAGATACACAGTAAATGCCATGGCCTTGACCTTGAAAGGAACTATGCTGATCTAATAGGGTATACATAAGCTCTGCATCATGAACATTTATAAACTTTAGGTCTTTCCTAAGTGTAGGTGGGATAACTTCATAAAATACATTTTCTTATAGACCCAAATGCCTATTTGCTACTTTATACTGTATATTTTACATATATATAAATATATATATATATACATGTCACCAGACCATATACATGTCTTTTTAAAATATTTATTTATTCATTTTTATTTATTTGAAAGGCAAAGTTACAGAGAAAGAGAGGGAAACAGAGAAGGAGAGATTTTTCCGTCTTCTGACTTACTCCACAGATGCACACACCAGCCAGGGCTGCACTAGTCCAAAGCCAGGAGCCAAGACTCCATTTGGCTCTCCCATGTGGTTGGCAGGAAACCAAGTACTTGAGCTGTTTTCTACTGTCTTCCAGGTGCATTAGTAGGAAGTTGATTCAGAAGGTGGAGGCAAGACTTGATCCCGGGTACTCCAGTATGCAATGAAGTCATTCCAAAGACAACTTAAAGCACTGTGCCACAATGCCCACCCTTTAATGCCTTTTTGTTTTATGCCACTTGTGGAATGACTTAATTCATTATTTTTCTTGATGTGTTTTTAAAATTTTCTACAATGAACATTTTGGTAGATAAGTAAGCCATTATATTATTTTATATTTTATAATGTTGAATTTGATCAAGTAAAATTCAAAAAAGCTAAAAAGTGTATTTTAGGTCAAATTGGTCCTTTTATATTTTTGATAGATATGTATGAATTTAACACTGTTTTCTTCTTTGAAGCCTACTTGACAATTTAAAGTGAAAAAAATGTAAATTATTTTGCTTGCTCACAGAAACTTCTTCAAGCACTTAAAGGAACTCAGATTTCTTCCAAAGATATGAAACCCTAGAGGGTTGCACTTCATTCTGAGGCTGTTGTCTGAGGAGGGAAATTCAGTGGGGCAAAATGGGGTATCTGTGTGTATCTGTAGTGATGTCAGGCCTGGTGGAATCAAAATGTTTTTCTCACACACGCCTGTTCTCTTTCCTATTCTGTGTTATGACTTCAATTTAAAAAGCACCCCTGCAATCCTAGTGCTAAACATGTCTTTGGGAGTGAAAATATTAATGAGGCATTTATTCAATACACACTTCAAACTTTTTTTATGTGTGTCTGATAAAATATAGTCCCAATATAAAATCAACAAAACATCTGTGGGTGATATGCAAAAGAAGGTTTGGGCATGAGTCATGTACAGGCTGTGAGTTCTGTCACTCAGTGTGCCCAGTAATAGCCTGGGCAGCTTTTAAAAATGTAGAGTCCAAGACCTTCCTGGTGATTCTGATCCAGCATTTAGAGAGCAGTCCAGGTGTTCATGTTTTAACCAATGCATCTGATGGTTATGGTGTAGGTAGTGCAAAAAACACTGGGAATGATCTTATGCTGACTGCAAAAATTGTGGCTTGGGCCAGATATTTGAGCAGAAGTTGTATCTAAAGCTTTCTCCCCAGCTAATTCAGTAACACTCCCATGTCAGGAGTGTGTATGGCAGATACAAGAAAGGTGGAATGTGGCATCTGTGTGGCTCAAGGACAATAATAAATTTGATATCACTTTTGTAAATTTCAAAAAGAAAAACCAGAGGTGGATGTTTAGCATACACTTAATAAGATACCTCTCATGGGTATCTGGGTGGAATCCTGGCTCCAGCTCCTGACTTTAGCTTCCTGTTAATGCAACCCCTGGGAAACAATAGTGGTGGCTTAAGTAGTTGGGTTCCTTCCATATACATTGAAGACAAGAACTGTGTTCCCAGCTCCCAACTTCAGCCTGTCCCAGTTCCAGGATTTGCAGTAATTGGGGCATGAACCAGTGGATGATACCTCTCTGTCTGTTTCTCTTTGTGTCTCTGATTCTCAAGTAAATAATTTAAAATTTTTTCAATTTTAAAGACAAAAGAGAAATAGTCTGTGAAAATGCAATAAATAAAATACAAGGGTACTTCAAAAATTCATGGAAACATGGAATTAAAATCTATTTATTTTGGTGTAAAAATGTGAAATCTGAAATGGCTTTTTCCATAATACACATTTTCCAAGAATTATTTGAAGACCCTGGTATGTAAGTATTTAAAAAAATTTGTAGTGTTAATTAAAGAGTTCATCCGATGGTATTAAGTAGAACAAAAAAATTCTTAAAAGGAATAAAATACTTAATGCCATTGGTTGAACTCTTTAATTAACACACAATTATTTTTAGGTGTTCAAATTTAACTGAAAAATGATCCCTGTTAAATATAAGAGTGGGAAAAAGAGGGGGAGGAGATGTACAGTTTGGCACATGCTCACTCAGACTTACTCCTAATGGTAGAGCTAGAAAAGTGCCAAGGGATTTCCAATTCAGTCCCATCAAGGTGGCATGTACCAATGCCATCTTACTAGTCAAAGTGATCAGTTTCGGTTCATAATTTATCATGATGATAGGATGAAATGTCAAAGGGATCACATAAACAAGACTAGTGTCTGCTAATACTAACTGATAGGATTAAAAAGGAGAGAATGATCCAACATGGGAAGCAGGATACACAGCAGACTCATAGAATAGCAGATGTCCTAAACAGCACTCTGGCCTCAGAATCAGCCCTTAAGACATTCGGATCAGGCTAATAGGCCCATGAGAGTATTTCAGGCATGGAAAGCCAAGACATTGTGGCCAAAAAAAAAAAAAAAAAAACCTAAATAAAAGATCTCTGTGAGTGATATCCCAGATCCCAGTGGAAAGAACGGGCCATCAGAGAAGGAGGTACCTTTCTCTGAAGGGAGGAGAGAACTTCCACTTTGACTATGGCCTTGGCTAAATAAGGTAGGAGTTTGTGAACTCAAGAGGCTTCCATAGCCTTGGCAGCTTGTGACAAGAGCCTCCGGTGATTCCTGATGTCATAAATAAGAGTGTCAATTGTTAAATCACAACAGGAGTCACTGTGCAATTACTCCCCATATAGGATCTCTGTCATTAATGTGTTGTACTATGTGAATTAACGGTATAACTAGTACTCAAACAGTACTTTACACTTTGTGTTTCTGTGTGGGTGCAAACTGTTGAAATCTTTACTTAGTATATACTAAATTGATCCTCTGTATATAAAGATAATTGAAAATGAATCTTGATGAAGAATGGGATGGGAGAGGGATTGGGAGATGGATGGTTGCGGGTGGGAAGGTGGTTATTGGGGGAAAAAGCCTCTATAACCCAAAAGTTGTACTTTGGAAATTTATAGTTACTAAATAAAAGTTAAAAAAACACATAAAAATAAAAATAATTTTGTACCAAAACAATCTTTTAATTCCATTTTTTTCACAAATTTTTTAAATAGTTTATATCATCTGGAGGATTAAATAATATAGCAATTGTGTAATACTTCCTATACTCTTCCACATAGCATCAGCAATATGTTTAATGAGCACCATGCATTCTTGTTATTGTCTGCTATTCTGTAAGCTGTGCATTTCCTACTTGGTGCTTTAACAGAGGAAGTTGATCTAAGGCTTTGAGTTGTCATTTTGTTCATCATCTTGAGGTTTGGAAGAACTGAGCTTTTTCCTACTCAAAAGAAAATAGCAGCTTCCACTCTGTTACCCTTTTTAAAATCAAAACAAATGTTTTGATGAAAACAGAGATTGGAGTTACAAAAAGACACATAGTTTTCCTAAAGGGGCTCGAAGTTCAGTTTCCACACAGCTAAAGAGAACTTGCATAGTCTGAATGACGGGGACCTGGGCTAAGTCCTTTGTTCCCAGGAAGACCACAGACTGTCCTTGCTGCATAAAGTATGAACACTTAAATAGCTAAATTAATTTTCACAAAAATTATTTAAAATTAAATAAATTAATAAAAATGAAATCAACTTCTGAAGTATCAGGGTCCTCACAAAAGGACAGTCTTGTTAACCCACTGTAAGTAAGTTAGAATGAAGAAGGGAACCTCCAAGAACCATTTGCTTTTATTCTAGCCACTTAATTCTCACAGAACTGAAAAGCCAAGTCTGAAAAATGGTGTTTTTATGCTGTATTGAAAAGACTTCATATGTGAATTTTTTGGAGAGGGAGGCAAGAGCCTTTTTCCAGTGACCTTTAGCGTTTTATTTACTCTAATCATCCAATCTTGCAATTTATAAGTTTTGTCTGTGAAGATTGTCAAATTTTGTTTTATATGGAAGATAAATCCCTTATGATACAGGTTTCTTCTTTTTGGCAAAAATATGAAGAATTTCTTAGGCCACATTCTCTCTCTTTGTTTCCAAAGGTGTAGCATACATCCTCTTAGCTACTTACTCCTAGAATCACATGGAACTCTGGATCCACTGTGCCATCTCATAGACAACAGTACATATTTTCAGAAATTAATTTGACCTTGGGGTGTGTTTTGTAGAGTCCCATAATTATTGAAGTTTTAGAACTCACGTTTCTTTCAAGTACATAATGACAATGTATGGGCTTCTTTCTAAAAAGGAGATCAACCAGGACCCACACCTTAAGAAAGTGTGATGAAGCTAAATTCTTTTCAGAAGAACTGGATTTGAAATACATTGGAAATTATGTCCTTTTCTGAGAAAGATCAATGAGAAGTCTTTCCCCTTAGAATGTGTAATGTAAATCCTATCCTATTCTGTTCCATTGACTATGAAATAGACATGATTTTCAGCATTTTGGATCCAACTAAACAATTTCCCCTTGCGAATACACACTAATGCCATATGGTGGGTCGTGTTGCTTTCGTCAGGTGAACCACTGAAATTTACTTCCTCTTTTGGGAAGCATATTTGATTAGGAAGTCTCATGATTGTAAAGTTTTATTGAGACAGAATGTTCAAGGAAGAATATTCTCAAAATGGAAAATGCCCCATATGGGGATATATGTTGTGTTTGATTGCTATGACACATAAAGAGCTTCTAGACCAGTGCAAATCACAGACAGTTCTGGCTAAGTCAGCTCCTGCCTCTTCAGCAAAAGCACAGTGTGTGAATTCCTGAAGGCTCTGCTTGGTTCAGGACTATTTTGTTTTATGCTTTCACGTTCCACTTAGTAGATTCACTTTTTGAAAACTGATTTATTCAGAATCCTCTAAACTGCCCCCAACTCACCAGAACCTAGTGAAACATATCATCTTATGTATGTAGTTTGTATCTGGTTCCTTTCATTAGCAGAGCCAAGCACAGCACTGTGGAGGGACTCTCTGCCTGATGTCTTGGAGTTGCTGTAATTGTTGCTCTTGGGTCAGATACATTTGGCGGCTTGGTGATGCTTAAATCTCCTTCAGGGTCACGAGTGATGAGGTCCCTTGCCTCTTTCTGCCTCTTTTAACCATTTCCATCACTTCTTTCCTCCCTCTTCTGGCCAGTCCTTCCCAGTCTCTCATGTTAGAAGCAAAAATGTATTTTTTTGGCTGGCCTCTGGCATTTGGCACCACATTTTCCTGTTCCAGTTGTGTTCCCCTTTCCTCCCACATTTGGATTCACTGAAGGCAGGGGAAACACTGCAATGTCAGAACCAAGGAAAATCCAGGTTCAGTGTCTTCTTGAAAATTTCTTTGTAATCGAATTGATCATTCTAATGCATGAAATTTCCTCTAAAATGTTAAAAATGTTGTAAAATAGGAGCTAATTTTGAGAATCTAGGTTCTCTGGCACTTGGAGTGTCACTGAGGGAATAAAGTAGGTTAATTACGTTGACTTCACAGGAAGAACGCCTCTGATGTGAGCAGAACGTCCCTGCCTGTCTAGGTGCAGGAGGCAGGAGTTTCTGACTCCAAATGGGAATGAAGGGATTAGGCGCTCATGACTATGAAATTGTTACGGTTGCTGGAACATTTGTGCCTTTTATTTCATTGGAAAGTATTCTGAGATATTACAAAATGGTTGTTTTTCTCTTCAAGTATATTATTCATCTTCTCAGAATTTGCTTGTCCTTTGTCAATTAATTTTTAAAATAATGTCTGCTAATTACCAGTGCCAGAAAGATAATACCAAAAAAGAAATACAGTTCTGCATATTTCTGCAGTAGAAAATACATTATGTTTTACTAGAATTGCTTGCAAATGTTGATGTCGGTAATAGATTTGTTGGATCTTGAAAGCCTTTGGTGTGAATGAATCTAACATTGTCTCAGGTAATAATAAACTGTGATTAATTGGGACCGCACATGGAATTGCCTGTTATCTTACATAGTGAGAGAAACCATGGTGTGTTTCTTCTTCCCCTTTTAGTTGATATTTCTTCAGTGTGTGACCTACTTATTCAGAAGCTTTCATACTAAATTATATGAGTAATATTTTATTATATTATGCTATCTAAAGCCAGACATGCTGAGCTTATGCAAGTACTTGCTGTAGTATATTCCATTCTGTTGTATTTTCAGTTGTGAAATACATATAGACACACATCCTTGAAGTGTGCTCTTGTCAATATTAGCACAATACACATGGTACATCAAACATTACACCTCGCTACCCCTGCCATTGTGAAGGTTGATAGGCTTGTTATACTCTCCACCATGTGATTGTGTGATAAAAATGTTACATGGAAGAAAATAAACCCAAGACCTCTAAAACTGAATAGTACTTGTACTGAGTTTAAGATTCTATCTTGGCTCAACATAAAACCTCTTTAGCAAAGAAAAGTTCATTGGAAACTTTTTTTTTCTTTTAACTATCCCTTTTGTTGTGATACAGAAATATAGTCTCCCTACAGCTTAAGGAGAACAAGGTACATAGAAAATAAAATCCTCAAAAAAGTCAATATAAGATCTCTATATGGTGCTCCTACAGGACTAACAACAGGCTTAGAATGTGAACTGTTAAGTCAAGAAGCCAGAGCTAAAATTCTAAAAACCCAGGAAAGTCTGGGGGTGGGATGAATCTATATTAGGATATTTTGAATCTTGATTTGTTCTTCTTTAGAGTATTTGAGTATGGGAAAAGCCAGGTTTTCCAAATGCGTAAGTGATCAAAATCCTACATATGTGAAAATCTGGATATTCAGTGTATCAGAGAAGTATTACATATTACATGACATAAAATCACTGATTGCATTGCACAGTTTGGTGTGTCTGCTCCTGGCTGATGTTTTTTTTAATGCTTTCTCAGCCTGTACCCTTTGTCATTTGATAATTGTGATCTACTTGTTTGAAAACCTGTCTGTTCGTCCATTGCCTCACTTGATGTCTGTCTTGTTAGCACAGCAGCAGCCTCGGCAGTGGACCTGGCTCAGTGGGTGTTGCTTTTCTTTGGAGATTTCTCCTTGATCCTTTCTTTTCCTCTTGCATGGACCCCCTTGCCAGCCACCGCTGAAGCAGGCTATCACTCCAGCTTGCCTTCACATTAACACCATTGGATGCTTCCAGCTCATCACATGCTCTCCAGAGTTTGGACTCCAATCTTCATGGTTTTAGAGATTTGTTTTTCCCACTCCCAGTTTCCTTGCCTCTTGAGTGGCCTCAGTGTCTCCCACGTGCACTGATAACTCTCGGAACTCTCTCTCAGCTCATATTCTCTCCCCTGATCCTCCTGGACTGCTAGGATTGATGGGCGGCAAGTGTAGAATTAGACAGGACAAGTCCATTACAGGTTCACATAAATGTAGTATGTCCGTTCATGCAACTCCACTAGCTGTTTGCTTCTCTCTTAGGCAGCTCTGAGCTCACTGTCACAGAGGCCCCTGCTGGCCTGTGTTTTATTCTCTTTCAATCCTGCCTTCTCTCACTTTCAAACTTAAGCAAAGATCACCACACTCAGGCAGGGAATTCTTTGACTTTCTATGGTGTTCACCTCCATCAGCCTTTTCCTTCTTCCTAATCCTCGTCTCCCTACCCCTTTTGCCTCTGAGGAAGTCTTTGTGCCTTTTTCTTTTTACTGCTTGAAGGCCCTTGGTTCTCTCATTCATTTCCGGTATCCTAGCTCCTCCTCTTCTACTTTCAAACAGGATTAGCTCTCCTATCTGAAAAGAAAACAAGCAAGCTACTTTTGATGGCCTGCACTGTCCTGTGCCAGTGCCCCAGTGCCCCAGTTTCCCACATGGAGATCTGTCCTTTCCCTTAGAGCTGCTGGCATCTGCGATCCTCACCCAGTGCTGCACCATTGCAATCGCACTTCCTTATGTTCTAAGACTCTGGCTTTAAAGCACACAAATCCATATTTCTGCTCTGATTCCCCTCCAGGAATTGCTGGCTTCTGTTTTACCCTTAGACTCTAAAAATGAAGGTTTTAAAAATGTGCGCCTGATACTTTTCACGCCTGGTTCTTCGCTTGGCATTCCCCAGTTTAAACTACCAGCCATAGTTGCCGGGTGCCCCAAAGTGTGCCTGTGCACAGATCTGTCTACACAGTTACAACTCCATTTTGAAAGGCCCAGTAGTGTTTCAGCCTTATTTTCCCACGATTCCTTGCATTTGAGCTTATCTAAAATTTAGTCATTTATCTTCCCTCAAAACCTTTGTTCCTTGACATTCTTTCCTTAAATGCTTTTTTCATTTCCAAATTTTAGTTACTTCAGTTTTTTAAAGAAAAAAAATGAAGATACAGTCATTTGGCTTGGTGCTAAAATACATTGTTAGCTATCACTTCAGATTTTGAAATATTTTCCTTCTTAGGAAGTATATTGTATTACAGATGGTTAGTGTAATCTGGCTTATCTTTCAATGCAGTGAATGTGGAATGACTTTATTTTTTATCAATTTGCAATGCAAAATAAAGCCCAGACCGTGTCAATTATTTGTGAATCAAATACATTGTCCTGTTGTAATAAAGGCTCACAAGTAAGAACAGTTACTGTAGGAAATAAATTGGTCTTCCTATATAACAAATCTAAAAACAAATTAAAAGTTGACATAAGTTGCCCTGCGGCCATTTTAATATCCTTCTTACCCTTAGATGAATGCAGAAAAAGAAATTTGGACTTCCTGGCATGCTTGTCTCCAGGAAGCAACCTGTGTCTCCCTATGGCCTTACATGCAACTCTCCATTAAGAACCTGAGCATTTCCATCAAAACACAGCCCTAGATCTTTCCTCTACCAAATGCAGGGTCAGCAAGTGCAACTACCTGTTAACTAACAGCAGCCTTGCAAAGTACCACTTGTTTCATCCCCACCAAATACAAACCTAAAGGGAAATGTACCCCCTTTAACACGTGTGTTCACACTTTACCGTTGGCACTCTTTGTTTCTTTCATTGTCGTCAGGATTCTATAAGTAAGAAAAATAATTGTAATTCTCTCTTAAGGAAAATGAGTACTGACAATGGGACATTCCGTTGGAAACCAAGTCCCATTCACGAGTATGAGTGGGTTTGGAGTGTCTGGGATGAAGTTAAGTAGCCATGCCTAAGCATTGGAAGTGCCACAGACTCAGAAGCATTAGAGAACGTGGGAAAGATGGAAGAAAGGGAATCTGAGATAGGAGATGGGATGAAAGGACTAAAGGGAGCATGGTAAAGGAGGAGGAAGTGGGCTGTGGTGAGTGAGATGCAGTGCCTTTTTCCAATTATGCTATACAATGTTCAGGAAAATCTACTTTGCCCACTAACTCCTTTCAAAGGAAGTAGATTCTGGGTTATACAGTGAATCCTATATACCGATTGTACTCATAAACATTGCTTTCCTGGTAGCAATTGCTCTGTGGCAGCGTTAAAATTCATGGATTATAAAGCAGTCGGGGATACAATTGTTTCAAGTTATCTGCTCATACTTACCATCAATGTGCATTCATGGCATGGGATAGATGTCCATGTACTGTGGGAAATATCAAGTTATGAGATAAGGCACTTAGAGTCTAGCTGTGAAGAGAGAACAAAGAATTTGAAAGGCAGATAAGGCATTGTTGACAAAAGATTGAGTCAGTCAGAAAGTATTCACAGAAGAAAGATTTCATGGTTTGCAGGGAAAAAAAAAACCCTTCTAATTCTCCTTTCCTTTCCATATCTTTGTTGCTTTTCTAGCTTGTGATTTTGTTGTGGTTGTTGCCTTATGCCCATTCACCTTCCCACATACAGGATGCATTTGCCCTTTAGAATCTGATTTTCCATGTGTGACGTCCTTGCTAACACCATGTTTAATTTTTTTGTTTGTTACACTGCATTATGATCTAACTCATTTCAGCTCAGTGGAAAGACTGTTTAGACATTCTATTTGAGAAGCTCTTTATACACTTTACATTCAGTAAATCTGAGTAGCAATAAGAGAGCTTTGACTACTACTCTCTGTGACCTCACAATCAAAGGTTATGACTTGGCATTCATCCATAATTGTCCTATAACCATGACAGTGATGAAGCCATCAAGGACATTTATTCTGGGCTTTTTTACAAGCTCTCCTGTTTGCAATTACATCTCCTTCCCTCTCCCAGTCAATCTCTGGCTAAATTCTACTGACACTTTTGAGACTCTGTCCAAAAGCAACTTTCTCCAAAAAGCCTTCTCTGATGACAATGTAGTCTCAGTCAGATCTTGAAGCCGCCACATGGCACAGCTCCAGAGACCACGAGTTACTTCCATTCTATGTGAATGGCACCACCTGGATTTCTGCAGGCCTTCACTGGAGCAACAGTATATGGCAGACTTAGGAATTCCTTATTTGAGTCCCCTCAACCCGTTATGTTCCCCCCCCCCCATTACAGTATCATTTCTTTGTATTTGTGCCCCTAACTCATTGCCTTTTAGAGGGAACTGCTACTTGACTTCCTGGCCCATTGCTAACACATATGAACAATTTGTTTCATTAGTCAAAAGAAAACCAAGCAGAATGGAGCATTTTTGAATAACTCATATCTAATCCATAGTGTTGCTGCATACTCTTATTCATGGGATTTTTGCTCCCAATTTTTTTCCCAGTTTGAACTCCTGTTCCAAAATACTGGGATTTCCAGTTCATCTGTCTGCTATACTTCTGACCTCCTGCTTCTAACCAATGTTGAACAAAAAGACTGCACAAAATGGACACCTGAGGGTCATATCTGACCATTAGATATGCTTTATTTGGGAAACACTCTACATGGAGAGAATATTTTTAGTCAGTGTGAAAATTGGATGATTTCGCACACAAAAATCAGTAACAGATGATCCATTTCACCACATGGGAAAAGCAGCTGGGACTTCGTAGCAATGACTTTATCTGGTTATCTGCTGCCTAACAGGCTGCAGCCCTCACCACTCCCTGTTGTCTCCCTAACCTGGTTGTCCAGTGCAAGCTGCCTTCTTTCACCTTTGATTTTATGCTACATTCTGCTGTAGAAAATATCTGCTTGTATATCCATAGCTTTGTTAACTGTGAAAAAAATTACAGATAGCTGATGAAGGCAGCTTATTTCTAGAAAAAACATGGAAGCTAGTTAATTTTTTTGTGCCAATGAAGTATATTCTTAAAAAGAAAATGTAAAAAAACAGTTTGAGTCTTTACCCAGGCATCTTTATTCATTTAAGCATTTAATTTAATTTTGTTCTTATAGGCATTTAAGTTCATGGCCCTTGAAAAAGGTGAAGAATAGTGTTGCTAAAATTATACTCATACCCCTAGGATGTAACCTTGACACTATTCAGTGTAACCCACGTTAGGAAGAATGCCAGGGCCAGAGAAGGTGTCAGCAATGCAGGTGTTGCTCAAATGACAGGGAGAGGCTCTGTGTTAAACTCCTGGCAAACCCAGACCCCCATTTAGTACCTACTGCTCTTATCCTTTCCACTCATGTGGAATGGGTGGGGCTGGATCTAGAGCAGACAGAAGATACAGGAGCTGTGCTAACTTATTGTTATACTGAGAAATATGAAAACTGAGTGAAAACTGGACCACAAAGGAAGACAGTAGATAAGTATCTATGCAGAAAGTTACTGCAGTGCGTATGCTGCTTTCAAACAGGTGGTATGATGGCTTCAGGGTAGACCAACAATACCACTAAATATATTATGATGCAATGATAGGTGGAAGTTTTTACTTTGATTTTGTTTTCTCATTAAAATAATATTTTGGCAAGTTGCTTTTGTATTCTCTATGAGGTGACAATAATTCTCTGTCTAAATGAGGCATGTCACGGTGCACTTATTTTTAGCTTCAGAAAGAAAAGTTCTCAGGCAGTTTATTATCACAGTGCTATATAGCTATTGGTAGGATAACAGTGTACCTTATAAAAATTATAGTTTTAGTACACCCTTTCTCCCACATTGTACCTGCAGTTGTCCCTTAAAATTTCTCAAAATTTTTCCCTTTAGAATGCAGCTTGAACACTGTTAAGTTTTTTTTTTTTTAATTCTGTTATAATGATTCCCTCCATAATTGGTTTATTATGAGGCTGGGTAAAACTCTCATAGCTTAGCAAGAAAAAAAAAAACATTGTAAGAGGAGTTCTAATCAACTGGTGCAAGAGATGGAGTCATTAGGGAGTTTGAACGGCAGCTCAGCTGTGAACCCATGGTTCTCAAGATTCTGGAAATTGCTAATGAGGCTCTAAATTAACCTCTGTATGGAGTAGAAAACTGTTGGATATAGGAATGTGTGATCATCAGTGGAAGAGTGATACGTATTAAGAATACAAAATGAAATTTGTCATAAGAGAAAGGAGTGACTGTTTTTTGGAACATGTGTCCATGTGATACTGAGTTGTTGGGTTGATTGGTTTTGTGGATGAGGTGAATTAGTAGTTGTTAAGTTCACTCTTGTGTTCTTACTGTAGAACATAGCTTTAGGGTACAAGATGATAATGAATTTGAAATGCGAGATAACAATATCGTAATATCATACTTGGTGGCATTAAGAAAAAACCTACTATAAGAAATAAGGTAAATAAATGAGGAAAGTTTCTAGGTAGGCTAAAATGAACACATAATTTTCAGAATGTTCTCAATTTTGTTGTACTGGTTTTTAACCAATCACTAATCTAAACTAGCTTTTCCATAACAATATCTTGATTTAAATTCCACTTGATTTAAACTTTTGCAATCTTGGCTGCCATTCAAACAAAATTTCATTTTCTGCTTTCTGTGGACTAACTATATTTTAGTGACCATCTCCATTGATATTTTCTTTGTATGAGCTACAATGGGTATCAAGGCAAATTCAACTCTCCCGACACTGTTCATAGCCAACTTGCTGGTGAGGTGATGAATTGTCTATTGGGATACTGGTCTTGAGGCTTCCCTGGCTTCTTCTCTTCCAGCTGTTCAGTTCTTCCTTTGATACAAGGAACTACCCCAGCACCTTTTGTATTTATGCTGGTTCTAAACACAATCGTTGTTCATATGCTAGGTAGCACCATCACTTGATGAAAAGAATCCCAACTGGTTCTTCTGACACTACTAGATTTTTTTTTCTCTGAAATTTTTTTGGTGAGAGTGACCTCCATGTGGCTAAATCTAGTGCCTATCTATTTCTAGATAACTCAGTTGCTTTTTCCCTTGTTGATTCTTCTACCCTTTTTGAAATCTATTCTTTTTTTGAACTTTTATTTAATAAATATAAATTTCCAAAGTACAAATTTTGGATTATAGCAGCTTTTTCCCCTATAACCTCCCTCCTACGCACAATCATCCCATCTCCCACTCCCTCTCCCATCCCATTCTTCATCACGATTCATTTTCAATTATCATTATATACAGAAAATAAACTTAGTATATACTAAGTAAAGATTTCAACAGTTTGCACCCACAAAGACACACAAAGTATAGAGTACTGTTTGGGTAGTAGTTTTACCATTTATTCGCATAGTACAACACATTAAGGACAGAGGTCCCATATGGGGAGCAGGTACACAGTGACTCCCGTTGTTGATTTAACCATTGACACTCTTATTTTTGACGTCAGTAATCACCCAAGGCTCTTGTCATGAGCTGCCAAGATTGTGGAAGCCTCTTGAGTTCACCAACTCTGATCTTGTTTAGACAAGGCCATATTTAAAGTGGAAGTTCTCTCCTCCCTTCAAAGAAAGGTACTGCCTTCTCTGATGGTCCGTTCTTCCCACTGAAGTCTCTTGTGATTTCCAGAATCCTTATTTCCAGGATCTATGCCACCCATTACTCTGTCACCTTTACATGTCTCTCTTCAGCTACCCACTTCCTTTAATAGGATCTTTCTCCAAGGATTGTCTTACTTTATGTTCTTAGATGTGCCTATCCATACCTATAATTTCAATTAATGCATCTGCATAGATAAATCTCAAATTTATCTCCTCTTTCTACCTCTGTATTGATCACCAGACATACTATCTTATTATCTCAATGAAGCTGTCTCACAAGCACTTCAACCTCATCACCATCCTTTTACAAGTTTGTCTTTCCAGCATTGCCTATTTTGGCACATGGTGCCACGGTTCACCAACCGGTACACCAAGTCATGGCCCCATGGCTCCTCCATCTCAGTCACCACTTTCACATTCATTCAGACTCCAGCCTCTGCCGTTTCCATTTTCTGATTCAACTCAACTCTTCCCACCCCAATTCCCCTTCTCTTTTGTTCTCTTCATCACTATTGCTCCATCCAAATCACAACTGCCCTGGAGCGTTTCTTTTCTTTCCAATTTCATCTTTCAATCTATCTTTCGTGCTGTGGCCTGAGAGGGAGCTAAAAGGTAAATTTCTGATCATTGGGGTAATAAGTTACTCTTTGGAGTCCAGGTCAGAATAAGAAGTCATCTCATTAGCATAAACATGAGGGCCTTATAACCTGGCCCCATGCTTAGCTCTCTAGCAATTTTTCTTTCATGGTCTGACCTGCATCTGTCACTGCAGAAATAGCATAAATTAATACACTCAAGTTCTTTGCGGTTTTTATGTAAGCCCCATATATAGCATCACCTCTCATAAAAAAACTTTCTCTGTACCACCCACACCCCTACTTTGGAGTGTTGCTCCCCTTTGGAGTTCCTACAACACTTTTTAAAAAATTTTTATTTAATGAATATAAATTTCCAAAGTACAGCTTGTGGATTACAGTGGCTTTTCCCCCCCATAACTTCCCTCCCACCCGCAACCCTCCCCTCTCCCGATCCTTCTCTCCTTCCATTCACATCAAGATTCATATTCAATTCTCTTTATATACAGAAGATCAATTTAGTATATATTAAGTAAATCTTTCAACAGTTTGCACTCACATAGAAACACAATGTGAAAAACACTGTTTGAGTACTAGTTATAGCATTAAATCACAATGTACAGCATATTTAGGACAGAGATCCTACATGAGGAGTAAGTGCACAGTGACTCCTGTTGTTGACTTAACAAATTGACACTCTTGTTTATGGCATCAGTAATCACCCTAGACTCTTGTCATGAGTTGCCAAGGCTATGGAGGCCTTTTGAGTTCGCCAACTCTTTTTTTTTTTAAAGGTCAGGCTTATGATTCTTTTTTTTTTTTAACTTTTATTTAATGAATATAAATTTCCAAAGTTCAGCTGATGGATTACAATGGCTTCCCCCCATAACATCTCTCCCACCCGCAACCCTCCCCTTTCCCACTCCCTCTCCCCTTCCATTCACATCAAGATTCATTTTCATTTCTCTTTATATACAGAAGATCAGTTTAGCATACATTAAGTAAAGATTTCAACAGTTTGCTCCCATACAGAAACATAAAGTGAAAAATACTGTTTGAGTACTAGTTATAGCATTAAATCTCAATGTACAGCACACTAAGGACAAAGATCCTACATGAGGAGTAAATGCACAGTTCGCCAACTCTTATCATATTTAGACAAGGTCATAGTCAAAGTGGAAGTTCTCTCCTCCCTTCAGAGAAAGGTACCTCCTTCTTTGATGACCTGTTCTTTCCACCTACAGCATCTTTTACATATGCATCTCTATTTTAGTGCTTATCATACCTCTGAAATAACTTAACTTTTTGTTTCTTATACTAAAGTCTAAATCCTATTCAATGTATTGCCCCAGACCCTTGCTCAGCATATTGTAGGTGATTAACAAATGCTTATTGAATGAATGATTAATGTATAAGTGAATCAATGAAATATGTATCAGAAAAGACATTTTTGGAATTTGTTCTCAATCAAAACATTCAAGAGATTCTTCAGAACAAATTCTCATATAATTTAATTTCCATTTTCAAATCCTCTTCATATTTGAGGACACTCACATTCTAGCTAATTATGTATTTCAATTAATATTGTGTAAATAAATCTTACCCATTTTTATTGAATCAAAATATAAAATACACAGTCTAAAATGATTGAATCTATAGTTTTTTTATCCTTGATTATTATGACTGTCAATATGAGATACAAAGACCTCAGGTTATCAGAAAGTCATAACTAATGTGTTTTGTTGTGAAGTTCCCTTTCTCTAATACCCACCACCTCTAGTCTTTAATGAGATTGTTTTAAAACATCCTCTGGCATCTACAAAACTCAATAACGTGAAAGCAGTAAACTTTTAGGTGTTTCACTGCATTATAAGTTATTGAGAATCTCCTTTTGAAATAATTTTCCTAGAATGTAACTTCCTTCTTAAATGTAAGCCTTTTTTCCTAAAATAAGCCCACTGCTTTCTAAAGTTCAAGTAATCAAAGGGTCTTCCTGTCACCTCTTTCATGACATAGTTTCAGGCACTCAGCAGTTGGTCAGTAACTTTACCTTGAATCTATATTCTTGAACCTTTTCTTTATTCTCTGTCACATTTTGAAGAGTTTTAACCCACCAAAGCCCTTAGTAGATTCTCAGTAAAGCTAAAGCTCCATGCAAGGACATAGCACAACTGACAACAGGAAACCAAGTCAGCCTGTTTGAATTTCCTTGGGATTATAGACACATTGAGCATCTTATAAGGTCTTCTCTCCAGGAAAATGTGCACACTATACACTCACAAGTGCTGACAAGTTCAGGGATTCATCCATCCCTGAAAGCATTTCAGTGACTCTCCAGGATTCATGGAGCCCACATTGGTTCTGGAGTCAGTCATGATTATCACAGTACGGAAGGTTGTTATGTTGGCATGTGACAGAGCCAAACCATGTGTAACCTAGAGATGTAGAAGTACTTGGAGTCCATGAAAGAGGTAGAAACATTTAAAACTTGTGATAACTGAACTGAAAGATATTTACAAAAATAAGACTAGTATATCAGAAAGTGAATTTCTCATATTTTTGATGATGAAACTTGATACAATTTTTGTGTAAGCTGCTAGGGCAATATTGGGTTTTTCCAGTAACTTCTTTGCTTGTCTAAATGGCACCAAGTAGGAAACCCCCCATTTAGCTAGGAAGAACTAATTTATTGAGTAGAGAAGAGTTAATATCATGCTATACAGAGTGGGAAGTTTACTTGTGTCCATAATTTGTCTACCAAGAATACAAAACCAAAAAGTTCTGGCTGATCCCATCTCGTAAGTGCAGTTGGGTGTCTGAAAGGCATGAGGCTCTTAGAGGAACATGGTTTTAAAAGACTGTTGCTTCTTGGCTATCTTGAGAAAAAGACACACAAATAGCTGTGATAAATGGTATAAATTAGGCACAGGGATAATGGGAAAGAAGAATATAAGATGTGACTCTGCCTGGTGAAATCTGGGAAGGCCTCACAGAAGAGATAGAACCTGAGTATGGTTGGAGACAGATCTCCAAGATATATTGTAGGTGGGTGGGATTTTAATAAGTGCAAGTGTGTTGCAGAGACTATTTCATAATCTTATTTATCTTGAAAGACAGAGAAACACATACACAGAGAGAAACAGAGATCTTCCATTCACTGATTCACACTCCAAATGCCTAGAATAGCCAGGGCTGTACCAGGCTGAATCCACTAGCCACATGGGGGCAGGGACCCAAATAATGATCTGTTACCTGCTGTCTCCTAGGGTGCAAATTAACAGGAAGTTTGACTGGAGAGTGGAGCCTGGCCTCAAACCTAGGCACTCTGAAATAGGATGCAGGAATTCCAAGCAGCACTTAACTGCTGTGACAAATGCCTAGTATCTAGAGATCGTTTGGGATCAGAATTTGTTTTAATCTAAAACATGCAAGTTACAAAAAACAAGGGGAATGATAAGTAGTATTCTTATATCGGGCAGAGTTGGCATGATGTAAGATTATGAAATGTGCTATATGGTATAAGCCTACATTCAATAAGTATTGAGCACTTAATAGAGATAAATGATAAGCAATATATATACAAAATAAAACATAGTATTTTAGAAAGGGATTATGTGTTATTAAAAAAGTAGAGGGGATTTTGAGAGCGTCATAGGGTGCCATAGAGCATTTTAAATTAGAGGTGAAGGCAAACATAATTCACTGAGAAAGTGATAGTTGAGCAGAGACTTGAAGAGAATATGAGGGAGAACCATTCAGATATCTTAGGGAAGAATCTTCCAGAAGAGTCAAAATGTTTGCTTGATGTGTTCATGAAATGTCATGGAGGCCTGCTTAGTTGGAGTCAGGTGCATAGGAGAGCAGTATACATTACAGTCAGAGAGATTAACTGGCATGTGAGAGGCTGATGTGAGTCCTAGGGGGTCTGACAGAACGTTTAAGGACACCTTCTTGCTCCCTTTGCCAACACTTTCCTCAAACACTCATGAGTTCCATAGTTCTAGAACCATAGAAAAAGTGGAGTAAGCGTTCTGCCAGTTTCCCCTGGGAGGGCTGTAGTTGTCTGTTTATATCCCAATAAACAGAACCAACATAGTCTCAGTATTATTTCAAACTTTTTATTCAACCTCAAATCTGTGAAATGGAGATTATTTTAAAAGATGTCAAAGAGTAAGGAAGAAATATTTCAAGTTGTTAAATGTTTCCTATATTCTATGTCGCATTATATACAAGTCTGAGTTATTTTTCACTGAGAAGAATTTGTATCCCAAAAGAAATTCGTTAAGAAAGAAGAAAGTAATTATATAACTTTCTTAAAAACAAAAGATGTTGAGACAAAATGATATGTTTGCTAAGATTCTTTAACATATGTGTGTTTTCTTTGGGCTAACATTGATGGATGTATGTTTGATGTATCTTATTCAACATATTGATGTTTAAATTTCCTCTTCTAATTAACACAGATGGTGTAGCCAGGCCTTATTTTTCCACATGATTCTATTTACAGCAGTAATATACAGAAACATATGTTCATGTGTGCCTAAGTGAATTAATGTCTTCTATGGCCCATTGTGTTCAATTCTGTTTTTACTACACTTTATCTCTGATATTCACAATGATTCTGTATTAGGGTTTTCAAAAAAAATTTAAAAAGCACAAAAACAGAACCAATATTCTAAGGTTTATTGTAGATATAAAGAGATTTATTGTAGAGGTGAGTATTGTGGCACAGCAGATCTGGCCATAGCTTGAGAAGCCTGCATCCTATAATGGAGCACTGGATAGTGACCCAGCTCCTCGGCTTCTGAGCCAGCTTCCAGCTATGTGCCTGGGAAGGAAGCAGAAAATGGCCCAAATACTTGGGGTCTCGCCACCCATGTGAGAGATCCAGATGGAGTTTCTGACTACTGGTTTCACCCTGGCTCAACCTCACCTAAAATAGACATTTGAGGAACAAACCAGTGGATGGAAGACCTGCCCCCCGTCACTTTGCTTTCCAAGTAAGATATTAAAAGCGAAAGAGAGAGATTGATTATAAGGTGTTGGCTTACAATAGTTATGGAGGCTAAGAGGGCCTCTAATCTGCTGTCTTCAAGCTGGAGCTCTGGGAAAGCCAGTGCTGAAGTCAGAGGTACATCTGAGAGCCAGAGAGCCAATCAAGTAGATTGCAGATCTGCCTATGTGGGCATTAGAATCAGGAGCCTCTGGGGCTGGGGAAGTTCAGCACAAGCACACGCAGAAATTCAGCTTTTTTTTTTTTCTTTTCTATTCAAGCCCTCATGGATTGTATGATGGCCACCCACACTGGCAGGGTCATTTGCTTTGCTCAGTCCATTAATTCATATGCCAGTCTCTTCTGGAAGCACCCTCACAGGCTGCTTCCAGAAAAAATGTACCTAACTGCCTGGACATCCCAGGGCCCAGTCAAGTTGACTCAGAACCTTAACCATCACAGGCTCTATGAGAGTGCAATTTCTATTGCTATTTTTAGATACCTCAACCGAACAGAAGTTGGGTAAATTTGCCCAAGTTATACTGCTTATTCATTGTGGAGCTGTGGTATTAATTCATGCTATTTTGACTCCAAACCCTTTGTGATTTCCAGCTAATTGAATTGCTATCTTCTTGTTAGCTCTTCTTGAACAAAAAATGACTAGAACTCAGTTAAAGGAATAAATTATTAAAAGGTTGACAAACACCAGGTGCTTGTCTTTACTGGATGTACATCCTAGCCTATTGTAAGTAGTGTGGACCTCATTGTCCATGAATGGCATAACTTTGGCCTAATTATGTTACAGTTTTGAGCATTAATTTCCTGATTGGTAAATTGAGGGTAAACATATTTGCATTACCAAGTTTTGGGAGAAGTAAAGAAGAGCATACTAATGTTTTGAACTCAGTAGGTCTTCAGATTTTGTCAGTTTAATATATTGTGTTTGGAGAAGTATATTTCTATATCTAGAATTAACAATTTCAGCTGTATCACAACTTTAAATGTGCATATAATATATCTGATTTTATGGTATTGTAATTAGATTTCAGTAGAGAGATTCATTACCAGTCTTGCATTGTAAGTTTGATTAACCTCATTTAACCCAGTCAAGTGTTCTGTAGTGCCAAAAGCAGACTTTTTTTTGACAATCTGTCATCTTAGTTTTTGCATAATTTAATTATTTCAGTTTCAACAATCTGTCTATGTACTTTTCAGCTTACCACATTATGTGATTCCTCCTACCTACAAAAGACTATCTAAAAATAGCCTATCTTTAATCCAGTTTCTTTTATTAAATGCCATCCATTTGAAGTTGAATATTAATTTTTAATTAAATATTAAACCATCAAAATCTTGGTGTTTTTGTTTTCTTGGAATATCAGTGTACTTCACAAATTTCATGGGATAATAAAATATGTTTTATTTTGAGAAAACTTTTTCATAATATGCATTTCCCATAAACTTTTCATGGACCTCTCACATTTAAAAGCAACATCAGTGTAGCAAAACATTTGTAGTTAAGAGTGTTACTAATTGGGCCAGCGTGTGGCATAGCAGGTCAAGCTACTGCCTTGCAATACCAGCATCCCATATGGGCATCTCATCTGAATCCTGGGGAATGTACTTCTCTGCTAATGACCTGGGAAAAGCAGTGGAAGATGGCCCACATGTTTGTGCCCCATCATCGACATGGGAGACCTGGATGAAGCTCTTGGCTCCTGGCTTTGGCCTGACCCATTGTTGGCTGTTGTAGCCATCTGAGGAATGAACCAGCAAATGGAAGACCTTTCTCTATCTCTGACTCTGTCTCTTTCTCCCCTCTGCTCCCTGTAACTCTTAGCTTTCAAAAATCAAGAAATAAATCCTTTTTATTCAAAGGAATGTAACTAATAACTGAACTTTGACAAATGTCAAATTTCCAAAGAACATATATTGGTAGAAAATTATAGGTTTTTGCTTTGATTTCTTATCTTCTTTGTAGTACAATAGGATCCTTGAGAGTTCTCTCGGTTTACTATCACCCTGCTCTTGCTGTGAAAGGGACCAGAGTGGAACAGAGGATATTACTTGTATCTGTATGTTCAGGGAACCATAGGATAAAAGGTATTGTTGCTGTAGACTGTTGGACAATTTGAAATAAAAATAATTATTTCAAATATATTTAAGCAGAATTTAAACATATTCATGGTAATTTGCCTCTGTGTTTTTTTTTTAAGTTGGGAAACTTTGATATTTGTTTTGCAAAAATATTCTTTGTCTTCAGAACTGTAACATTTGTTCACTCAGCAAACCAAAATGTTCCCTCAATACTCTGTAGGTGTTATGCTTTTCTGTTTCTATTAATGTTTGAAAAATAAACCTAGAGGCTAAGAGAATGAGTAACTGCCCAGTGTTACTGCAGGTTACTGCAGTCAGTAAAGGCCCCACTCATCCTCAAGGGTTGAAAGAAGACAGAAGTGAAACATTTAAGTATTTGATAAAGTATGTTTTATGGAAATTATGTTGGGATTTCATATTCTTAGAATTCCTGTAGAAGTTCCATTGTAGTAAGGGTTAGGACTTAAAGCACTTTCAAATGATTTGGTCTTGGTGGATGATTGTCACAAAGATGTCTCTTACTTCATTAAGCTTTTATCATTTTCCTTTCCAAACTCATCCAGAATGCATTTGCAGTGACACTGAGTTTTCTTCCATGAGAGTTTGCAAATTTTCAAAAGGGTAAAGTCTTTCCTATTTATATTAAAAATGAGTCCACAAATCTCTTAAGAATGCTAAAGAATATTTATAGCAAGTTTCCTGTAGTACTGTGGTAAATAATTCAGGAATATAAGTACAAAAGAGAATTTTGTCTTACTCATCACTTAGAATGCATTTAATAAGATAATTATATGGAATATGTTAGTAGCAAACCTAATTACATTAGCACTTCCCAGTTAAAGCATTAAAAGTTAATCCTGGGAATAAGATAATTAGATTTTTACCTAGCTAAAAAGAGGAGGCTGTTCCTTAATTATGAATAACTGCAATTGGTATTTACTGGTGGGTTACTATGTACCTGGTACAGTGGTAGTATGTATGTAACACACAATGATGGTCTCCCATTTTTTTTGAAAGATAGAGTTACAGAGAGGAAGAGGCAGAGAGAGAGAGAGAGAGAGAGAGAGAAAGAGAGAGGTCTTCCATCCACTGTTCACTCCCCAAATGGCTGCAACAGCCAAGGCTGCACCGATCCGAAGCCAGGAGCCAGGAGCTTCTTCCAGGTCTCCCACTCAGGTGCAGGGACCCAAGGACTTGGGCCATCCTCTACTGCATTCCCAGGGCATAGCAGGAGCTGAATCAGAAGAGGAGCAACTGGGTCTCAAACTGGTGCCCATATGGAATGCTGGCACTGCAGGCAATGGCTTTATCCCACTATGCCTCAGCACCAGCCCTTTCATTTTTTTTTTTTTAACTTAAAGAAGCAATGGCTGAAAAAAAAAGTATTGCTTTGCTCAATTTGTCTATTTGAAACCAGAAATTGTTTTCACTGCAAAACTCATACTGTGAACCACCGTACTCTAAGGTCTTCCCTGGATTCCCATTATACTTGAACTAACAGAAGTCTATCTGTTAGAGCAAAGGATCTCAACATGAAGTCTGGCTGCTAAAATATGGCAATGTCTACAGAAATTAGGGGTGATGGATTTCCACTCTCACTGCACATCAGAACTATCTGGGAGGTTCTCATTCAGTTTTTCTTTTTTTTTTCTTTTTTTTTTTAAACTTTTATTTAATGCATATAGATTTCCAAAGTACGACTTATGGATTACAATGGCTTCCCCCCCATACCGTCCCTCCCACCCACAACCCTCCCCTTTCCCACTCCCTCTCCCCTTCCATTCACATCAAGATTCATTTTCGATTATCTTAATATACAGAAAATCAGCTTAGTATACATCAAGTATGGATTTCAACAGTTTGCTCCCACACAGAAACATAAAGTGAAAAATAATAGATGATTTTTTTAAATGATGATGAAATCAGAGCAGACCTATTGTCATGTTTAATCCCAGTGAGAGTCAAGTTGGGAATTGATAATTTCTTTTTTTTTTTTTTTTTTTTTTTACAGAGGATCAGTTTAGTATGCATTAAGTAAGGATTTTAACAGTTTGCACCCCCATAGAAACACAAAGTGAAATATATTGTTTGAGTACTCGTTATAGCATTAAATCTCAATGTACAGCACATTAAGGATAGAGATCCTACATGAGGAGTAAGTGCACAGTGACTCCTGTTGTTGACTTTACCAATTGACACTCCTGTCTATGGCATCAGTAATCTCCCTATGCTCCAGTCATGAGTTTCCAAGGCTATGGAAGCCCTCTGAGTTCTCCGACTCTTATCTTGTTTAGACAAGGTCATAGTCAAAGTGGAGGTTCTCTCCTCCCTTCAGAGAAAGGTACCTCCTTCTTTGATGACCTGTTCTTTCCACTGGGATCTCACTCGCAGAGATCTTTTGCCAGAGTGTCTTGGCTTTCCATGCCTGAAATACTCTCATGAGCTTTTCAGCCAGCTCCGAATGCCTTTAGGGCTGATTCTGAGGCCAGAGTGCTATTTAGGACATCTGCCATTCTATGAGTCTGCTGAGTATCTCACTTCCCATGTTGGATCACTCTCCCCTTTATTTACTCCATCAGTTAGCGTTAGCAGGTACTAGACTTGTCTATGTGCTCCCTTTGACTCCCAGTCCCTTCACCATGACCAACTGTGAACTGAAACTGATCACCTGGAACAGTGAGATGGCATTGGTACATGCCACCTCGATGAGCCTGGGCACTGGCATTTTTAAGGGGCTCTGGAGTTGATACTAATGTAAACATTCTTTAAAGCAAACTTCAAGGTTGGTATTGTGGCATGGCAAGTAAAAGCACTGACTGCAACACCAGCATCCCATACATGTGTGGCTGTTTGTGCCCCAGCTGCTCTACTTCTGATATAGCTCACTATTAATGGCTTGGGAAAAGCAATGAAAGATGATGCAAGTGTTTGGGCCCAGTACCCATGTAGGAGACCTGGTTGAAGCTCTTGGCTTGTGCCTGGTCCAGCACTGGTGTTACAGCCCTCTGGGTAGAGAACCAATGTATGGAAGACCTCTCTCCAACTCTGTCTGTAACTGATTTTCAAAATAAACAAATACATCTTTAAAAAAAAAGCAAACTGTGTCCTATAGTTCACATTCCATGAAAATGGTTCAGATTTATTCCAAGTTAAATTTTCAGTACATTTAAGCTATTAAACAGTTATAGTAAAAATTACATTCAGATGCACAAGGTACAAAAGTTTAATTTGTGACAAGTCATGTTCTCTTCAGTCTCAGGGTATTGGTAACAGGCCTAAAATACTTTGAATTTTGCCTGGGTGTTTCTTTTTTCCTTTCCATTCAGGTTTCCATTGTAATATTCCTTCAAGGAGAATCTCTCTGTAAGTATCCCACAGAATAACTCCTCTGAAAATTTGTTAACCTATTTCTTTCACAATTTTTCCTTAAATCACTTTTAATTTCTAAGATTATATTGTTTTGTGTTTTGTTGGTGTCCTTGTATAGGAGTGTGAGCAGCATGTGAGCAGAGATCTTGTTTGTCTTGTTTGAGTGCATGTGTATCCCTGTGCTGGGAGTGGAGTGTGATACACAGTAGATACTTAGTGAGTATCTACTGAATGCCTGAATAAAAAGCAAATTTCTGATAGGTTTTTGATTTCTTGCTTGTAAAGTAGACAGGTTCTCCCAACTTTAAATGTAAAGTCTCTGTGTACATTGTTTCCTAGATAACTGGGAGAAGAAGACAGCTGGTGTGTAGATAGGAGTATTACAGACTCAGCAATAAATTAATGTTATTTGATAAGTCATTCATAGCTGGGGTAATAACACTTATTTGGGGATAAAATAAAATAATTGCAAAATATTAGTTATGTTTCCCAGGTAGATGACAATATTAATGCATCTTTAATAGTCTGAAGGCCTAATTTTTAGACTATACATCTCCAAAAGTTCAAGATAATACATTTTATGTGCATGTAAATCCTAGTAACTCTAGATGAAATCCTTCAGCTTCTATAATTTTAAAGGGAATCTTGAGTTTCAGATTTTTGCTGCATCATTCTTTACTGCAGTGCCAGTACTCTTCAAACCTGGGCATTCTATTCTTCAGATCAAATAAAATTGTTCAGGAAAAATTACTTTTGTATGGATAGGAAGTTGAGCAGTAAAGAGTGCTTAAAATACCGTGCAGGAGAAATTCTTGGCCTTTGTGCACAAACTCATGTTGACAGTTTCTAGAAACCAGCCAAGCCAGGAGCACATTCCTAGACTAACATAAAGAAAGCTCACTCTGTAGTAAGGCTGCCTTGGTTCTTACTGAGGGAGGGGGAAACATTTCTTCAGTGAGATCCTTTTGAAGGAGGAAAAGGGCAGGTAGGTCTTCTTCCGTCCCAACTGCAAGGTAACCATGGAATAGAGGCATGTGTATGTGTGCAGAAGAGTTACTTGTGATTATATTCAGTCACTTTATTTTACATCTAAGAAAATGGAGGCCCTGAAGGGAGAGGTGATTCTGGAACTCTGAGTTCCCTTGGCAATCACAGGACAGCTGTGTGCTCTGCTTTCCTGCCCAGTGGAGTGGAGGGTTCACTCTGTTTCTGTTGGGGTTTGTGCAAGAGCAGAGTTTACAATGGAATAGTGTATAGAAGTGTATGTGGATACTACAAGTGGACAATGGTACTGGGTAAAGAAATCTAAAGCATAAATGGTGATTGAAAGTGACAATTTGAAACTCAAAATCTTTCCATGTGTGCACCTAAAACAGAATTTCTTACATTTAAAGCAAGCAGTTTTTACTTAGAGAGGCACAGAAAGAATGACAGACAAAGGGAGCAACTAAGACAAAGCCAGGTGGAAGCTAGAAGTAGGAATTCAATCCAGGTCTTCCACATGGGTGGCAGGAAGTTGATTATGTGAGCCATCCTCGTTGCTTCTCAGGGGGTGCATTTGTGGGAAACTGGAGTCAGCAGCCAGAACTGGGCATCAAACCCACGAACTCCCAGATGAGACATGGGCATCTTAAATGCCAGGCTAAAGACCTCACACCACAAAAGAGAATTATTTTCTTTGGGAAACTGAGGATCATAAAATCTGAAGGCTTTCATTGTTTAAGGCTTGACATTTGCAGCTCCTTTAAGGATTTACTCACACAGACCAAAACAGAATTTACTCCTAGTGTTTTAGCATAAACCTTATTTAATGATGGCTACAAATAACTCAAGTTGCAAAACACTAGAGCAGTCTGGAAGGGAATACCCTAAATTGGACTATGTGTAAGGTTGCTAAGTTTCTGGATAAAATGAAAGTCCTCACTGTACTTATTGGCTCACATTTTAGAGGTAGAGGATTTCATTTCCCTGTTGGGAGATGTTGTCATAAAAGTTTAAGTTTTGGGCCAGGCATTGTGGCACAGCAGTGTGCCCACATTCCATATAGAAGCACTGGTTTGAGTCCTGGCTAATTTGCTTCCAATCTGTCTCTCTACTGAAGCACCTGGGAAAGCAGCAGAAGATGAAGCACTTGAGCCCCTGCCACCCACATGGGAGACTTGGGTGGAGTTCTAGACTCCTGGCTTCAGCCTGGCCCCACTCTAGCAGTTGCAGTCATTTGGGGAGTGAAACCAATGGATGGAAGATTTCTCTCCATCTCTCTCTCTCTCTCTCTTTCACTCTGCCGTTAAAATAAATAAAATAAATCTTACAAAAAAAATGGGTTTCCAGGCCAGATCAATAAGTCTTGCTCTGCTGCCTTTGAGTTAAGGACACAGGGCAAGTTGCAAGCATTCTTGACTCTCCATTGGCTCAGCTGTAGAACTGCCTTGAGATAAAAGCAAAAGAGAAGGAGCAAGGATGTATTCCAAGGCACCAGCATTAAGTAGGTGCAAACATTGAAAAAAAAAAAACCAAAAATCTAAATATTCAATGGTGCGATTTAAAATATTGTAACATTTACCTGTAGACAGCACATGCCCTGTGCTTACCACCTAATTAGCTAGGAAAGCTGATAGAAATATGAAGTTACCATGTGATGAATGGTATGAAAACTAGGAGGGGCAGCATGTTAAACGCTGCAGTGAATGTGTGAATGTTAGCCATTGGTCGTTGTGACAGTTAGGGACTTCTTTCCAGCTTTCCAAAATTAGCATTGTGTTGATTTAACTCATTGGTCTGCTGTCCTTTCAACTTGACTGTCCGCAGGGTAAGGTCAGTGTTATCCTTAATGTGTACAAGTCCACTACTTGATTTGGAATATGTCCTCTTTAAGGAGTCTGCTACAGTTTGAATATATTTGTCCGCCAAATTTACATGGGAGTTTATCCCTAAAGTTGTATGTTAATGGCATTCAGAAGGGGGAAACTTAATCTAACTGTGGTGTTGAGAGGTGGGACCTTTGAGAGGTGACTGGGGTGGATTAGGTCACAAGGATGGAGTGCCTATGACTCGATCCAGGAAGGAGAGAGATACAGCGAGAGAGGCATACTCCCTGTCTCTTGCTATGTGACGACCTGTGCCAAGTCAGGACTTTGCCAGCGAGAATGCCAAGACCAGAGGCCAAACCAGTGGGGTCCACCTGCTCTTACATGGTGAACTTCTAGAACTGTGAGCCAGAATGAAACTCTTATCTTTATGGAATTAGCTTGCCTCAGATATTTTATTACAGTGACCCAAAGATAGCTAATACAGAAGTGAAATGAATGAACATGAACGTACTTAACTGGGATCTTTTTATTCTGACAGCTAAATCTCTTCCTTCTAGGATAGAAGGAATGGTGGGGGAGGCATTAATTACGTTTCTCCTCCACCTGATGTCCCCAGGACAGCAGTAAGATCAGGAACAGTCCCTGATGCCAGTTTCAATATGAGGGCACTGTATCTGTGCATTGCGTATTATTGGCTCCTGCCCTTTGTCTTTAGTTCACTTGAAATAAATTGGGTTGTGATTCATAAACTAAAATCTCTCTTGTTATTTTCATTGAATACTAATGATCCAGTTAAACGGAAAGCAGAATGCATTTTATAAATCTAAGCTATATTTGCACTGCCATTTAAAGTTTTCTTTGAGATCCAGGCTTTTTTCTAATGATGATTTACACATCTAAGTAGAATAGCAGTTTTAAGGAAGTTTGGCAGATCATTAAGTCCTTAGAAGCAAGGAACAGGGCAATCAACATTCAGCATGTTTCTTGAAAACACATAACATACACCCTCTCAAGTGACTTGGTTTTTAGCAGTGGCCTTGACTTGAAAAATAGACCTCCAAGTTACTGTGCAGTAAATCTTAGGAGCATTTCTCTTGCAGTTTAGTTTATGACAGAGCAAGTTGAAGGTGATAAAATTCTTATCAACAAGGAGTTCAGAGTTTTATTTGTGATTAAGTACCTGTACTTCAGGTTATTTATAACATGTGTCCAGATCATTAAAACACTCATTATCATGAAATCAGCTATGACATAGAAATTGATGGAAAAACAAGGCTTTGTTCTCATTACTCTTCTGAAATGAAAGGCAGATATATCACAGTGTGGTTTTTATTGATAAGGTACATTTTTTACTTGTTGATGACAGATAGTTGAAGTAAAATCTCAGAACCTTTGCAAGAGAGCTCAGAAAATGGTTTTTGCCAAAATGAAGCCAGGAAATATTCACTGTTATCTAACATGGTTTTTCCACTTGGTGCTCATTCTGTGTTTGTACATACATAATTGCCTTATTCTTTTTAATAACTGATTAATATCCCTTTATTTTGATTTATGTAATGCAGTTAGTCATTCTCCTATGGTTGGAAATGTATGTTGTCTTTAAATGCTGGCTCATATAAACAATGATACAAAGGCTATCCACGTACATATGTCATTGACCTCATAGGAGAGTATCCTGTAGAATGAATCTAGCTGTAATATTACTAGGTCCTTGAGTCTATACTTTTTTTTAAGATTTTGATAAAGTTGACCAAGTCGCCCTTTATAGGAGTAGTATCCATATAGACTTCTACCAGGAATATGATGAGCAGATTCCTAATTCTTTACATATATGTATCAAACTTTTCTATTTTTACCAATCTGATAGATAAAAAATGGTATCCATATCATTGACTTGTTATAAATAAGACCATTGAAGTTATTTCTATGAGCTCTCTCTGTTTTCTGTCCATTTTTCTCTTCTTAAAATGCTGTCCATATTGCAAAAGCTATTCCTTTGGGACACAATCATCAGATTTGATTTTTCCTCATTTGCCATTTATCTCAGGGAATTTTAGAAATATGTTTTGTTAAGAAGGAAATGTGGAATTTAACCTATTTAATTTATGAATCTTTTGTGATTTCTCATTGCAAATATATATATATATACACACTAGACTAGTTAAAAAGTTCGTGAGAAATATGTACTATTAAAAATATGAATGAGTTTTAGAATTGTTTTGCACCAAAATAAATTTTATGTCTTAATTACACCTTTCCATGGATATTTTAAAGTTCATTCTGCTATTTTTTGCTATTACTTTTAGTGGAAAATGTTTTGACAAGACACAGAGATCCAACATTAATTTTCTCCTGATGACTTCTCACTTGTCTCAAACTCATTTAATCTATCTTCTCCTGCTAATTCAATATTCCACTTACATCATAAACTAAAGTGCCATATGTATTTGGATTTGTGTCTAGACTCTTTTCTATTAGTATTTTTTATGGAACAGAACCACCGTATTTTAATTACAGCAAATTTAAAAAGTCTGTTTCCTCCTCTGTAGCACAATTTTATAAAAATGTGTATTTGTACATATTTATTTTTGTATGTGATTTAAGTGAGCATATTGGTTTAAAAGTATTTCAGTTATATTGAAGATTTATGCATCCGTGTTTTCATTTGTAATTTTAGAGGAGCCTATTTCATTGGGTTTTGGCCTCCCGTGTTACACTGACTTCATAAACATAATATGAGAGGTTGTCTTATTTTCCTATGCTTTGAATATGTTTCAATACTGTTAAATATCTGCATTTTCATATTTGATATGGTATTATAAATATTTATTCCTTACTATTTTATCTTACCTGGGAATTACTTGAGACTGATGCATTTTCAAAGGTATAAGAGGGAGTGGGGAAAAAAAGTCACTCCTCTACTGTTCACTCAGTTTTACTCTCAACATTTAAGAATCTGGGTCAGTTTTTGTAAATTATGTTTTCTTAATTAAGCACACATTTCATGCAGAATTTCAGATTTATTTGCAAATTGATGATAATAAAAGCAGTCTCATTTCTTTTCATTTCTCCTGTTCACAGAGTTAGTTCTCCTTTCTCTTTGTGTATGTGTATGTCTCTGTGTGTGTTTTCCTTGGTTGTGTTGTTATTTATTCTATGATATAGATTTTTGAAAGTCTCATATTTTTTTCAAATTAATTATATAATATTTCTTTATTCATTTTTTATTTCCTTACCATTTCTTCCTTCCTATTTTGGCAATGTGCTTCTACTAAATAAAGAACTATTTGCATGCTCTAATATTTTAAAAATTATCTGATAATTTTAAGTGATTTTAAAATTTGTTCCATGAAATTTTTTATTCCCTAAGAACTCAAAAAACTAAAATGAAGCATTTAGTTTTGCTCAGATGGGTGCACAAGTGTGCCACAATAACTTGAGAAGGTTATTTTTTAACTTCAGACAATTCCGTTACACAACCTCTTGTCATCCCCATTTAAACATCAGTAATTAAGAATCAAATGAGATGGAGTTCCCTGGGAGGAAGGAGGGGGCTCTCTTGGCAGGATTTCTGAAGGTGGGCTTCTTGTGGAGGCTGGTCTTGAGTTGGATAGATTTTTCATCAAGGTAGAGAAGAGAGATATTGGCCAGGAAGTGTCACATAATTAGTGGCCCCCGTGAGACCCCTCTTCATGGCACTGGTGCTTCTCCCAGCAGGTCTGAGGTAGGAACTGTCCACCTACCTTTGTCCAGAGGCAGCGTTTTCTGTTTGTGAGATCTTGAATCAGCAGGGTTGGCAGCAAATGAAGTTATTTCTTCAGTCGATTATGCGATTAGAGCACTTGAGACGGGCTAAATTCCAAAATGCTAGCTTAACCTGATTTCCATTCGACTGGAGACTGGTTTAAAAGAACCGTTCAGTCCCCACACAGATCTCTTGAGGATGTCTGTCAAGTGTCTGCACTAGACTTCAGGAAACTCTGGCTCAGAGCTCCTCTCTGAAGAAGAGCTGTTGAGTTCCATTTCAATTAACCTTATGTCAGTGGGTGCAAATACTTTTGCCTTGGCAGGGTCAGTTATGGGAGTAGAAACGGGGCAAGAGAAGAGGTGTTTAGTGACAGGTATGTGTGTTTGCTTAAATATTAAAGATAAACCTGGACTGTGTTGCAAATGATATTTCTGATAGTCCCTGTAGAGAATTTCTGTTCTAAAGGTTCTGAGGTCTATTTTCACACATAGCTATTTTATAAAAAGGAGCAAATTAACCCATGCCTTTCAATATACTAGGAAACCTTAACAGTATTTCTATGGTTTTTCTGCTTCTTAAGATATAGCTACAGGTATGTTATATATTTTGTTCTTTATTTTGTTCAACATTGGTTGAGTGTGCTACTTGGAAAAATACAGGTATGATACCAACCATACCCCAAGAATCAATGGCAACTTCAGTCTATAAGAGTCCAAATCCATGAGACTTTGGGAAGTAGATGGAACTGGTTGAGAGTTCTGTGGTATGCTGGCATTTCCTGGATGGACATTATAAACAACCAACTTCTTCTTCCCAAAGTCAGTGACCTCCCTGTTTATGCCATTAAATCAGACCTATGGCATGTACCTCCTTGTACTTCTTCTCTCCCAAATGACTCTCACTCCATGTAAGAAAACCAAATGTTTTCATTTATTCTAGATGCAGTTTGTAAAATGTTCATTTGTAAACAGGAACTAGAGTCTAATTGCAGCCCTGATCCTTGTTAACTCTGTGGCACCAGACAGGCTCTTAGTCTAGTCTGTAAAACAAGAATGATGTAAAAGTTTCTTATGAAGAATAATTGCATAGATGTACATAAAGGACTTAGCAGAGTGTCTGACACTCGATAGTTGCCAATAATTACATGAATACAGCACATATCCCTGTCATAATTATGGTTTTTAATAAATTGTCAGCTCCTTAAAGGCAGGAAGTGAGTTCATTCATTTTTTCTGCCTCTGAAATTAGAAGCAGTGCTTTGCATGAGACAGTATTTCCACAAATGCTTGTTCAGTGGGATATATTAATATATTATTGGGATCTTCAGGAGAGGGCATATTTTACAATGTTGCCTCATTTCCTACAATTACCAATGCCCATCATAAATGCCCATATAAGTTAGGGGTCGAGAGGGATCAACTTGGGCAGGAACAGGAAACATATACCATTGTTTGCCTTCAGTGTAGAATGATGATTTTCCAGAGGAATGAGGAAGACAGATGCAGAGCAGGGGAAATGACCAACCTGTACCACTGTTGTTGAAGGTATACCCTGGAGCACACATAATTGAACTTTCAGAGGAACCTGTTCCATCTCTACAGATTGGTGATAGTGAAGAAATGTTTGTACTCTTTTAGGACAAGCATGGCAGAAAATTGCTGGCATTAGGTGGGCAAACTTTCAAGTTATGGCATACAGATCAGAACAGTTTGCTTCTCGAGGATTCAAAATTTGTCTTTGACATCTGGTGCATTGTTTACTGAGCTGGATATAGAGGAAGCTCATGGGATGCATTTTATCAGCCTGGCAAGCTGGGGCTTTGGCCAGAACTGCAAATGGCACCACAAAAATTTTGAAGTGCCATCATTCTTCCTACCTGCCTTTAAACTACCATGCCCTTGTGTAGGTGCATTTAAACTTAAAAGTATGTCTGAGGAATCATCTAGAAGAAAAATTTGGTATGCTAACATTTCCCCCAACTCTCCCATATATATACCGATAAGTATCTGTTAGGTTTTTTGTGTTTTTTTTTTTTTTTTGTCTCTAAGGGGAGAATTTATCTAAATATAAAACATATGCCTAAAAATACAAATATGTACCTAACTTAGAATCATAGAGTATATCATACTCTACCTTCACATGTTTTCATCAAAAAGACATTGTTAGGCAGATTTTTTCTGTAGATGTTTAGAATTTTTCACCAAGCTTGAGCTAAAGAACATAATTTAGTAATGAGGAGACAATTTTAATGTCTAATCAAAGGATCCCCCATGGATTCTCATGTTATTCTAATTATAAGAATTTCCTTTACTATACTTTTAGATAGTTTTGAAAAACTGTAATTTGAAATTTAAATCCCATGATTTAAATCATATATCCTTCAGTGCCTTTTTTTTCTGTATATTGCTTAGAATAGTACGTCAACAGTGGCATACTCTTCCTTTTTGTTAACACAGAAGAAAAAATATTTTATTTATTTTTTGCAAGTTTTTCACTTTTTTATTTTTTATTTATTTTTTGCCTTTTTTTCTTTAAGGAATATAAATTTCCAAAGTACAGCTTATGGATTACAATGGCTTTCCCCCCTCATAACTTCCCTCCCACCCGCAACCCTCCCCTCTCCCGATCCTTCTCCCCTTCCATTCACATCAAGATTCATTTTCAATTCTCTTTATATACAGAATATCAGTTTAGTATATATTAAGTAAAGATTTCAACAGTTTGCACCCACATAGAAACACAAAGTGAAAAAAACTGTTTGAGTACTAGGTATAGCATTAAATCACAATGTACAGCACATTAAGGACAGAGATCCTACATGAGGAGTAAGTGCACAGTGACTCCTGTTGTTGACTTAACAAACTGACACTCTTGTTTATGGCATCAGTAATCACCCTAGGCTCTTGTCATGAGTTGCCAAGGCTATGGAGTCCTTTTGAGTTCACAGACTCTGATCATATTTAGACAAGGTCATAGTCAAAGTGGAAGTTCTCTCCTCCCTTCAGAGAAAGGTACCTCCTTCTTTGATGACCCATTCTTTCCACTGGGATCTCACTCGCAGAGATCTTTCATTTAGGTGTGTGGTTTTTTTTTTTTTTTTTTTTTTTTTTTTTTTGCCAGAGTGTCTTGGCTTTCCATGCCTGAAACACTCTCATGGGCATTTTAGCCAGATCCGCATGCCTTAAGGGCTGACTCTGAAGCCAGAGTGCTGTTTAGGACATCTGCCATTCTATGAGCCTGCTGTGTATCCCGCTTCCCATGTTGGATCGTTCTCTCCCATGTTGGATCACATAAACAGACACTAGTCTTGTTTATGTGATCCCTTTGGCTCTTACACCTATCAGTGTGATCAATTGTGAACAGAAATTGATCACTTGGACTGATGAGATGGCATTGATACACGCCACCTTAATGGGATTGAATTGGAATCCCCTGGCATGTTTCTAACTCTACCATTTGGGGCAAGTCAGCTTGAGCATGTCCAAATTGTATATCTACTCCCTCTCTTATTCCCACTCTTATATTTAACAGGGATCACTTTTCAGTTAAGTATCAACACTTAAGAATAACTGTGTATTAATTACAGAATTCAACCAATAGTATTAAGTAGAACAAACAAAAAAAAAAATACTAGGAGAGATAACGTATTAAGTTGTTCATCAACAGTCAGGGCAAGGGCTGATCAAGTCACCGTTTTGCAGTGTCCATTTCACTTCACCAGGTTTTCTTTTTGGTGCACAGTTAGTTGTCATCGATCAGGGAGAACATATGATATTTGTCCCTTTAAACTTTTATTTAGTAAATATAAATTTCCAAGTACAGTTTATGGATTACAATGGCTCCCCCCCCCATAACTTCCCTCCCACCCACAACCCTCCCATCTCCTGCTCCCTCTCCCATTCCATTCACATCAAGATTCATTTTCAATTATCTTTATATACAGAAGATCAATTTAGTATATATTAAATAAGATTTCATCAGTTTGCACCCACACAGAACATAAAATGTAAAATACTGTTTCAGTACTACTTATAGCATTAATTCACATTGAACAACATGTTAAGGACAGAGATCCCACATGAGGAGTAAGTACACAGTGACTCCTGTTGTTGACTTAAAAAATTGACACTCTTGTTTATGGCGTCAGTAATCTCCCTAGGCTCTTGTCATTAGTTGCCAAGGCTATGGAAGCCTTTGAGTTCGCCAACTTTGTTCTTATTTAGACAAGGTCATAGTCAAAGTGAGGGTTCTCTCCTCCCTTCAGAGAAAGGTACCTCCTTCTCTGATAGCCTGAAAGTAGACTTTGAAAATGACTGTTCACTCTTGTTGTATCTATATTTTCTTCTCCCAGAAATTCAAGTTATTCCTGCAGGGTGGCCCCTGGCTTCATAACAGTTTTCTAGGACTTCCCCAGTGCTCTGAGTAATTTCAATCCTAGGGCATGGTATTTGCTGCTTTCTCTCAGAGGATTCCAGAGTCCATTCCCAATGTCTCATTTCCAAAGGAACTTACGCCTCTTTCTAGAAAAAGGAAAGGGTAGCAAACACTCTTGGCTGAATTCCCACATTCACTCTCTCTTCCATTGTCACTTAACCTCTGGTGTGTATCTGCTCTAGGGAAGTCACCCTATTAGACTTCCAAATGGAGTTCCATCTGGTACTTAAGGTAGCATTGCATTTTCTCTCATTTTCATATCATTTTTGACTTCACAATAGACTGAGGGCAGGTGACCCTTGATTCTTTGCTCTTCATTATAATTATGATGATAAACAGTTTTTGTAGTCTATAAGAATAATGTTCAAAACACTTCATAATTTGTGAGTTACTGTCAAAATTTTATTGCAACGTTAGCCAAAAGATATTTATAGAAACAAAAACTTATCTTATTAGGAGATTGAAGATAATTTACATATTTCTAGTGATACAGCTATTTGGAACTCAAAAAATATGAACCTAGGTTGTCATAGATACAATGATGGAAGAGCTTACTTCAATCATTTATTACAAAACTTGCTGTATTTACTTTAAGCATGGCATATAGTTTAACTTAAAACAGCAATACTGCTCATTTTTTTTCCCACTAAGGTTATTTTATTAAGCATGTTACTGTTTAGTTATTTTTTTCTTTTCCATTTTTTCTCTTAAAAGACATTTTATTGCCAAAGGGCACAGTTTAAACTGTGTCAGAATAACTGAGCAGCAGTCTGAGGTGACTGTTCTGGTCTTTCCTTCTGCTGATATGTCAAGTGTGTTTTATATATAACCTCAGTATGATGCTCATTATAATGTGTAAAACCAATGGAGTGCATAGAAATCCTACTGACCCAGATGGGAGAGAAAAGTAAAACCTTTGCTCCCTCTAAGTCCCCAAATGTCACTGTGTTCTATGGGTTATAATAACGGTTATTAAGAATGGGCTAAAATCAAAGAAAGACTCAGAAAAACTGTTATCTAAGAAGGAAGAGAAAAGCAAATAAAATATTGAGTTAGTAGAACAAGATATAGGTCAGATTGTTGCAGAGCAAAGAATTGAAAAAAGGGGTTTTTTATTTTATTTTAATTTGAGAGGTAGAGAAACAGAGATAGAGACAGAAGCAGAGGAATTGGAGGGGATGGGAAAGAACAGTAGAGGATGGAAAGGGAGAAGGGGGAAGAAGAGTAGAAGAGAGGGAGAAGTGGAGGTAGAGGGAAAACATCTGCAGGTTTATTCCCAAAATGACCTTAAGGACTGGGGCTGGAATGGGCCAAATCCAGGAGCCTGAAACTTGATCCATCTCTCTCATATAGATGGGAAGAGCCCAGTTACTTGAGCCATAATTGCTGTCTCCCAGGGTGCAATTAGCAAGAAACTGGAGTCAGGAGCCAGAGGTGAGTGGAATATAGGCACCCTGATATGGGACATTTTTAGGGTGTTTTAACTGCTAGCCAAAGCTTACTGGGAAAGGTTTTTTTAAAGTAGGCCAAGGATAGTAGAACTAAAGTAAAGTGATTTGTTGGGCCTTTTAATAGTAAATAGGATGAACTTGCTGCTGGTAGGTGTATACCATCAAACCTGAGTATGAACTCTAAAAATCATTAGTTGTGAGATCTGGAACTCTTTCATCCATTTTTTCTTATTGATAGGGTTGGCCATAAGGTAAGGTTTATTATGGTGTGATGAGGTCATTTTGTTAACATAGAAAAACCTGAATTACAGAACAACCAGTATTAAAAGAAATGTTTTTTGGAATACTTATTTTTCAAAAAGGAGCTCCATTAACTAAAGTAATAGCTAATGGGACAAAATTCTACTGTGGAAAAATACAAAATTACTTTGAAGAGTGTACTATCTATATAGAGTAACAAAAGCTGACAAGTATATGAGGAATGCATCTTCACACAAAAAGAACAACTCCAATACAAATTGCCAAACTTCCATTTTTTTTAACTTTTATTTAATGAATATAAATTTCCAAAGTACGATTTATGGATTGCAATGGCTTCCCCCCCATACCGTCTCTCCCACCCACAACCCTACCCTTTCCCACTCCCTCTCCCCTTCCATTCACATCAAGATTCATTTTCGATTATCTTAATATACAGAAGATCAGCTTAGTATACATTAAGTAAGGATTTCAACAGTTTGCTCCCACACAGAAACATAAAGTGAAAAATAATAGATGATTTTTTTTTAAATGATGATGAAATCAGATCAGACCTATTGTCATGTTTAATCCCAGTGAGAGTCAAGTTGGGAGTTGATAATTTCTTTTTTTTTTTTTTACAGAGGATCAGTTTAGTATGCATGAAGTAAAGATTTCAACAGTTTGCACCCCCATAGAAACACAAAGTGAAATATATTGTTTGAGTACTCGTTATAGCATTAAATCTCAATGCACAGCACATTAAGGACAGAGATCCTACATGAGGAGTAAGTGCACAGTGACTTCTGTTGTTGACTTTACCAATTGACACTCCTGTCTATGGCATCAGTAATCTCCCTATGCTCCAGTCATGAGTTTCCAAGGCTATGGAAGCCCTCTGAGTTCTCCGATTCTTATCTTGTTTAGACAAGGTCATAGTCAAAGTGGAGGTTCTCTCCTCCCTTCAGAGAAAGGTACCTCCTTCTTTGAAGACCTGTTCTTTCCACTGGGATCTCACTCGCAGAGATCTTTTGCCAGAGTGTCTTGGCTTTCCATGCCTGAAATACTCTCAAACTTCCATTTTTAAATTGAGTATAAAGTGAATCTAAGGATGTTACCTTAATTAAAGTTAATGTGATCAGATTAGACTGGTTGAATGGTTTTGATAATCTGATTTCAATTTTAAATTTCAGTAGTTGATTAAAAATTTCTATATATATGAAAATGTCAAGAATAGTGGAAAAGAATCTTAACCAGTCCAACACTTTGAGGATATTACATATGCAGTATATCCTTGTTAGAACTGTTAGCTGCTGAATAAATTTTCAAATATCATGGCTCACCCAGTTTTTGGTGTTATTAACTTGATAGCAACGTGAAAATGTCAGTAGAAGCTACTCTACTATGTTAGATATCTAAATAGTTTAAGAGACACAGACAGGGATAGCTATTTGGCAGAAGCGCTGCAACAATTTCTCATTTTCTGTTTCCTTAGAGAAATGAGGTTAAGAGCCAGCTTGGTGAACAGTGGATTTTTACTAAAGAACCACAGGCATGTCATTGATCAAATAGATGTAGGTAGACTGCTAGGTTGGAGACAGATAGAAGTTAGAATTTAGTGGGGAGAAAGGTATGCAATGTGATTACTACTGTAGTGGAACAGTTGATATGACAGGGCTTGGGAATTCAGGATGTGGTCCTTGAGCTAATCCAGAGGACGATCAGGAGTCTGTGAAATCAATTGGAAGCAGACATGGAGGGGTGGGGCCTCAGAGCCCTGCCAGTATCCTTTCAGCCTATTTCAGTGCAGGCAAATCCTGCCATCCTGCCATTTATATCCCTGAGAATTTCCTGTGGTTGCTAGAGCCCCAGCTGGAAGGCTGGAAATCCTGGAGAATTAGTGCATTCCCCCATCAAAAGCCTTCAACCGATGATTGACAAGCATTGGTGTACAAAACGCCTGGCCTTCCTCAACCTCCTGGTGGACTGTCTTGGAGAAGCATGTTCTACATGATGCCCTAAAGCATCCCAGTGTTAGGAGGCTCTAGGGTCCCTCTGTGATGACTTATTGGTAGCTGATGCTCACTGTTTCTACCCACTTTCTTTCCCATTTTTCCAGTCTCAATTCTCTTCCTTCCAAATTAGCTACCAAATGAGCTACCTGAACCCAAACCCTGGTTGCAGGGCACCTAAGAAAAGTGAAATACATTTTAGAGAGAGTGATCACTGTGTGCAAAATGTTTTTGGAGCTGGTCTGCCAAGTGGTTGTTCAGTTCAAACTACTGTCTTAAGAAACAGGAAACAAGAAGTCTAGAAACGTTGAAGCCTAGTCCAGGGTCACAAATAGAAAAGACAGCATTAAAAATCTACTCTTGAGTCTCAATTTGGTGTTTTCTTTAAGGAAAATGACTTATTTATTAGAAAGACAGAGTTACAGATGGAAAGAGAGGAAGAGACAAGGAGAGAGATCTGTCAGCCACTGATTCACTCCCCAAATGACTGCAAGAATCAGGGCTGGATCAGGCTGACGCCAGAAGCCAGGAACTCCCTCTGAGTTTCCCACATGGGTGCAGGGGCCCAAGTACTTGGACAATCTGCTGCTGCTTTCCCAGGTGCATTAGCAGGGAGTTAGACTGGAAGTGGCACAGCCAGCGTTCTAAACGATGCACATATGGGATGCCAGCATTGCAGGCAGTGGCTGAACCCACTGTGCCACAAAGCAATTTCCCAGTTTTAGTGTTCTTGACTCTATTCAATATTTTAAAATTTTTTGTTTAACAGAAAGATTAAGATAGAAACACTGCAATTTTTTTCTGAAAAAAACATTAATAGTTACATCATAATAATTATACATGTTTATGGGGTACAGTGTGACATTTTAATACATGTACACAATGTATACTGTCAAATCAAGGTAATCAACAGTTCTCCCTCTTTGAAATTATTGTATGATTGGAGCTCCAGAGCTCCTTTCTTCTATCTGCTCATAAATATATATTGGTTACTGTGGGCTATAGTCACCCCACTATGCTGTCTAACACCAGGAATTTATTCATTTAATCTGACTCTGACTTTGTACCCATTATCCAAACTCCCTCTATCTTTCCCTCCCCACTCCTCCAAGCCTCTGGTAATTACTGTTCTACATTCAGATTCTTTTTAGCCTCCAAGTATGTGAAAGAATATATTGTATTTGTCTTTCTGTCTCTAGCTTATTTAACTGAATATAATGTCCTCTGGTTCCATCAGTTCTGACAAAAGCCTTTCTGCATCATTATTTGGAATGAAGATATTGAATATTGGTGCTTTAGATGATATATTTCATAGAAAAGAGCTTTGATATAGGCCAAGTGCATGATATTTCGGAAACTGTCAAAACATAGCAAGTATAGTCACAAAATATGAAAGGTTTTCTTGTGGAAGAAGAAGCTTCATTTCATGGGAAATCAAGAGGCTAGGGCCAGCACTGCGGCTCAATAGGCTAATCCTCTGCCTAGCGGTGCCGGCACACCAGGTTCTAGTCCCGGTCGGGGCACCGGATTCTGTCCCGGTTGCCCCTCTTCCAGGCCAGCTCTCTGCTGTGGCCCGGGAGTGCAATGGAGGATGGCCCAAGTGCTTGGGCCCTGCACCCCATGGGAAACCAGAAGAAGCACCTGGTTCTTGCCTTTGGATCAGCGCGGTGTGCCGGCTGCAGCGCGCCAGCCGCGGCGGCCATTGGAGGGTGAACCAATGGCAAAAGGAAAACCTTTCTCTGTCTCTCTCTCTCTCTCTCACTGTCCACTCTGCCTGTAAAAAAAAAAAAAAAAAAAAAAAAAAAAAAAAAAAAAAAAAAAAAAAAGGCTAGGCCAAGGTAATTGAGATTTTGCAAGAAGGCAACTCACAGTTCTGCAGATATGAGGGCAAGTGATGTGTGAAAAATGTAGTCAACCAATGACATGTAATAAAAATGCATTGTAAGTGGTAGCAATACGTTAATCCCATTGTTCAAAACCTCAGAGATATTCTACTTCAAACTCTTATATTTTACTGCAGATTCAGACAGTCCTATGCTGTACATATAACGATGTAAACTCAGGGTATTCCAGGTGAGGGACAAACATTTGCCTTCATCATTGGGGGGCCAGTTGGGGTGCTTGTGTCCCATAATAGAGTGCTTGTGTCCAAGTCCCAGATCCGCTCTTGATTCCAATTTCTTGTTAATGTGCACCCTACAAGGCAGCAGGTGGCAACCTAAGTAGTTGGGTCCCTGCTACCCACTGGAAAGACCTGGATGGTGTTTCCATATCCTAGATGTGGCCTGGTTCAATCCTGGCTTTCTTTGGCATCTAGGGAGTCAACCAATAGATATTAGTGCAGTCTACCTATCTATCTACCCCTCAAAATTACTCCAGGTGTATGTTTGGAAAAAAACCCATTAACTTAATGCTTAATGCAAGGAAAAAAAGATTTTGAACTAAGAAGGAGCTAAGAAAGATCTACTGTGATATCATCAGTAAAATATTAGAATAAAAGTCAGTGGTGAAAGGGCAGAGTTATATCCATCTCCAAAGTAAAAGATCATTATCCATGACTTGTCACAATCATTTTTAACTCTAGGAGTTGGTTGTGATCACTAAAATTCAATTCACATGAATTACAATATTTATTTATATTTAACTTAAATGCTCAAAATGTTTGTAAATCATACAAGGATATTAGCACACCACCCAACTTATTGATATTTGTAAAGCTCTGTAAAGTTGAGTCATTGAATTGTACAAATTAATGTAATTAATTAAATTATTGAGATTCTCAGAGTAAGAATCAAAAGCTTAAGAACATACTAACAGTTTAGCTTTCTTTTTTATAATTTTTTTAAAATTTTTTTACAGGCAGAGTTAGACAGTGAGAGAGAGACAGAGAGAAAGGTCTTCCTACTGTTGGTTCACCCCCCCAAAATGGCCGCTACCGCCAGTGCACTGCTCCAATCCGAAGCCAGGATCCAGGTGCTTCCTCCTGGTCTCCCTTGCAGGTGCAGTGCCCAAGCACTGGGGCCATCCTCCACTGCCTTCCTGGGCCACAGCAGAGAGCTAGACTGGAAGAGGAGCAACCAGGACAGAATCTAGCGCCCCAACTGGGACTAGAACCCAGGGTACCAGTGCCGCAGGTGGAGGATTAGCCTAGTGAGCCGCAGTGCCAGCCCAGTTTAGCTTTCTTAATTGATTGTGGACATTTTTATTCCACATGTCAAATTTAGATACATCGTGTTCAACATAATTGATTTGGGTTCTTGTAAGCATTAGACAGTAAAAATGTGATATGCATACTCTTCCTTATATGTCAAGACGATTGACTACATGACAAATAAACTGAATGTCAGGGGTCTTATCTGGCTGCTTTTGAGCATAGACACTAATTAGATTTGAATATCAGCGAATCTAGCTCAGGCACACCCCTTTGGAATCCCAAGATGCCCCCAGACAGAATGAGCTAGTTGCTACAATAATAATCTTTGCCACAATAATAGCTTAGTTATATTTATATTATTGTGCTTTGTACCATGCTAATATATAGTATTTTCCTTTGAAAGTTCATATATAACCCAATTGTTGGGCACTAAGTTTCTTTATCTGATTTATTTCTTCCTCTCTCTCTCTCCCTCTCTCTCCCTCCTTCCCTCCCTCTCTCTCTCTCTTTTCCTCTCTCTGTGTGTGTGTGTGTGTGGGTGTTTCTTTGACAGTGACAGAGAGATAGTGAAAGAGACAGGGAGATTCTTCATTAACTGATTCACTCCCCAAATGCTTGCAGCAGCTTGGGCTGGGTCAGGTAGAAGCCAGGAGCCAGGAACTCCATCTGTGTCTTCCGGAACTCAACTACTTGAGCCATCATCTGCTGCCTCCCAGTGCTATTAACAGAAAGCTGGATCAAAAGTAGATTAGCCAGGGCCCAATCCAGTCTGGCAAGATATGTGCAAGTTTCAAATAGCTTTTGAGTGGCAGCTGGGTAGCTAGTCAAGAGTCCGTGTCACACTGTTTTTACAGAAATTATTGTAGGTTAACATTATGTTTGGCATGATGTTCAGTAAGTGTTTTATTATTTTCGCTAATAACTACTCTGGACTATAGCGAAATTAATTCTCAGATAAGGGACATTTTCTATGGCAACAATTAGGCTAGTCCAACCCCCAAATTTTTTAAAGCAAATTATTTACAAGCCCAGACATTGCTGTCTTTTTAATATTATCTCTACTTAATCCTTTTTATCCCAATCCCCCTGTTTCTGTGCAAATTACCAAATATGAGAAATATTTCATTTCTTTTTTTAGGACTCAAATGTAAGCACTGTTTTTTCTAAAATATTAATTAAGATGAGTAGAATATTTTGTCTTAATTACTTTGAATATGTCCTTAGGAATAAGGTTGAGTTTTGCCTCAGAGCTTCATAGCTTATAAAATTTTCATAGCAAAGAACTTCTTGAGATGGTGCCTTGCCACACAGCCATTTCTATGTGAACCATTCAGCTAATGGGAAAATTAATCCAATATGCTGTTCCCATCAATTTAATCTTTGAGGACGCTGCTTGTTTCCATTGTAACATGAATTATAGTGAGAAGGGACAGGAGTTTGGGAAAATAAAATAGCATATATTGAAGGAACCAAGTAAAGAATACCAAAGAGGCGAACAAAACAAAATGAAGAGCAACCTCTAGAGAAAAGGATCAAACTATTAAAATTGGCAACCAAGTTTGCTGTGCTAGGAAATGAAATGTTCTCTAGATCTACCAATCAGAAGATTTTCTATTATACAAGTAATATACTAGTAAAATTTACAAAGTGGGTAGCCTTACAATTGTGGTTTCAATGTCTGCAAGGTGAAAAACAAAACATCTCTAAAAAAAATCCACTTATGGCAGCAAAGGGAAATATACATGATTAATTGAAATGTATGTCACCAATAGACTAAAGGAATCAAAGGGCCACTTAGAAAGAGAGACTCTGCCCAAAGAGCCTGATGTGATTTTCAACTAATAAAGAGTTGAGCCGGCGCTGCGGCTCAACAGGCTAATCCTCCACCTAGCGGCACCGGCACACTGGGTTCTAGTCCCTGTCGGGGCGCCGGATTATGTCCCGGTTGCCCCTCTTCCAGGCTAGCTCTCTGCTATGGCCCGGGAGTGCAGTGGAGGATGGCCCAAGTGCTTGGGTCCTGCACCCCATGGGAGACCAGGAGAAGCACCTGGCTCCTGCCTTTGGATCAGTGCGGTGCACCAGCCACAGCGCTCCGGCCGCGGTGGCCATTGGAGGGTGAGCCAATGGCAAAGGAAGACCTTTCTCTCTGTCTCTCTCTCTCTCGCTGTCCACTCTGCCTGTCCAAAAAAAAAAAAAAAAAAGTTAAAGAGTTGAAATATTGGAAAAATTGGATTATAATCCAAGCCTATTATTGAGTATTCATTATAATGTGTTCTACTTTGATAATAGCTGTGTTGAAATATGATTTACATGCTATTAAATCCTCATGTTTAAAGTGGACAATTAAATAACTGGACCTAATATTCTTGGAAAAGTAATCCACACCCTTCACCTCCCCTCAAAAAAGAAAGCTTAAATAAGAAATAAATGCTTTGAAACTACTGATTTCTTCTTAGAAATTCATATATTAAAAAATCAATTGGAGGACAAAATTGTCATTTAAAACCCAAAAGTATATTAAAAGTGTGTTTACATACTGTACTGTTCCTTGTGCCCTGAGTTCAGGCATTGCCTCTACCTGGGGGTGGAGAAGCTTCAGCTTTTCTCCCACTTGCCTGGAGGAAATGTGAACAAATGTTGAGAGGGAAGGTTGGGATAGGAAGATGCCTGGAGAGCTTAGATGTGAACCCAGGTGTGTGACTTTGAGAAAGGAGAATTTATTGTTATGCTTTGTTTTCATTTTCTCTTGATTTCTAATATGTCTTCTTCCCAATGTGCCATTGCATTTAAAAAATATTTATTTGGGAGGAACACAGGGAGTGGTGGGGTGGCAGAGAGAGAGAGATGGAGAAAGTTTCCATCTGCTGGTTCACTCCTCAAACGCTTGCGATGACCAGAGGTTGGCTGGAGTCATAACCAGGAGCTGGGAACACAATCCATGTGTCCTAAGAGGGTGGCAGGGACCCAGCTCCTGGAGTCATTACTGCTGCTTCTAGGGTCTTTGTTGGCAGGAATCTGGGAGCAGGAACTGGAGCCAGGAATGAAGTGCAAGTATTCAATTGCAGGACATGGGTGTCTTAACCACCTGGCTAAAGGCCCACTCTTCAATGTGTATTTTTAATTGCAAATGTTTCTTCTTCAACATGTATTAGAAACTTTTAAAATAATGTAAAAATGTTATTTTCTAAAAATAATACTTGAAATGAGTCTGTGGAGCCTGAAACTTCCTTTTGGATGATTGGCAGAACTATTTTATCTCGCATGTATGAGTCCTTTAGTGACGTATCCAAATAAGAAACTGATAAAGAATAAATTTCAAAGCTTAGTGCTTTTCCACTTGAAAAAATAAGGAGAAATAAGAGACGAGCCATCTCTTATTTTTTTAAGGAATAAGATTAAGATAATTGGAATTGTGCTGCTGCCAATTTACCAGAGTTTGTATAGACACAGTTGCCCAACATATTGTCCATAACTCCATTAATGGATCCTGATTGTTTTTAATCTTTTTAAACTTTTTTCATTTATTTGAACAGTAAATGGCAGAAAGAGAGAGACAGATAGGGAGAGAGGAAGGGAGGAAGAGAAGGGAGGAAGGGAGGGAGAGAGGGAGGGAAGGAAGGAGGGAGGGAGGGAGGGAGGAAGGGAGGAAGGGAGGATGGGAGGAAATCTTCCATCTATTGGCTCATTCCCCAAGTGTCTGCAGCACCTGGGGCTGGGCCAGACCAAAGCCCAGAGCCAAGAGCTCCATTTGGATCTTCCAAGCGGATGATAGGTACCCAACTACTTGAGCCATTACCTTTTGCCTCCCAGTGTGCATTAGCATTCCAGGGTTTGAACCTAGACCCTCTGATATGAAATGCTAGATTCCCAAGTGACATCTTAATCATTGTGCCAAGCACCTGCCCTCATTAATGTGTCCTCAAGACTCCAGGTTTTCAGAACTCCTCTCTTCCTGTTACTGTGTTCAGATGACCTTAAGTGCTTACTTAAGTTTTTAAATTAATCTTATCACTTGGCATTTATTGCATTACTAAGCAGGTGCTTAGAATATGGTCTTGCCCTCAACTCTGCAAGAAAATTCTACCTAGTGTCAAATGAAAACTTGGTTTCAGTGTCAAAAAAATAAAACATTAATATTGTTTTATATAATTGACAAGGTTTGCATCCTTCCTCTAGTATTGCCCCACTCCAGAATGTTTTCTATACTGATACCCTAATAATTTTAAAATGTGAATCAGATTGCATTTACTGCCACACTTAAAGTTCTTAATGACTGACTCCCCTACACGTACCCTCTCCCCTTTAATGGCATAGCTAAAATATAATCACAACCACTGAGTTCACTATTTTGCTGTACAAAACCACTTGTCTGTGAAACGTTCCACTGGCTGTCTTACTTTCTCACCTTTACAAGGGCTATGCTGACTAACTAGGGTGTTTGTATCTCCCATGTCTGTGACTGAAAGCTCTCCTGCTTCCAGATTTAGCTCCCCTTCCTGAGATCTGTTTAGCATTCAGTACTCTTCTCCACCAAAACTGTACCTGGAGCAGCTCTCCCTTGGTTCCTGTTCTGTAACACATATTTGAATTTCCTTAGACACACTGTAGTACCACTGGAAATGTCTTTAGGAGGAGAATATTAAATTCATCTCCAGGAGATGAAGGTGTGTACTTCAGAAGGATTGATTGTAGAAATAAGTAGGGACAATGAGTAAAAATCCCCAAGGAGCAGGTTCCAATGACAAGATGGTCCTAGCCCCAACCTGTGTACTCAGGTGGATGAACCTGGTAACCTGTAGACCTGCTCTACCAGATTGGGTATTCATATTTGATGTCAGAGATGAAAGCCTTGGGGCAACAGGGGGTCAGGCTGGGTCTAGCAGTCTTCTATCATTCTCCACGTGTTGCTCAGGTCCACTTCCAAAGTTAGGTTTAAAGGGTTAAATAGTCCCAAGCCATTATCTAAATAACATGTGCTTTGAGCTTAGCTAGGAGGCCAATTTTCCTCTTGTCTGATCTTGTCTTTAGTTTAAAAGTTAACGCACAACGTGAGCCTCCTGTCTTCTCAAGAAGTTAGACTATGTGTCCCATCGTTGCATGCACTATGTATTAATCTCTTACATCCTCAGTGTGGGGAGCAGCTCGGACTAGACTGTTACTGGAATTAAGACTTATTCTATGCATCTGCTCTCCCACAATATGGCGCTGGGAGAGAAGAAAACAGCTTCTACACAGCTGCCTCCAGTTCAACCAATAAACTGTAGGACCTGCTCCTGATTGGAGGAGAGCAGCGTACTCGGCGTGTGGGCAGCCGAGTTGGGATTGGCAGAGGAGGACTATAAAGGAGGAGAGAGACGGCATGCACCAGGAACATCTAAGGGGAACACCTGTGCAGCCCCCGAGAGAGCCGGCCGGCGGTGTGCCGCTCCCCCGCGGAAGTGGGGAATGTGGCAGGGGGAGCCGCCCTTCCACAGAGGTGGAAGGACCAGCAGCCAACCCGGAAGGACCAGCAGCAAACCCGGGGAGGGCCGAGCAGACGAAAGAACAGCGCAGGGTCCTGTGTCGTTCCTCCACGAAGACGGGGAGCGACACTCAGCATCAGGTGTAGTGCTGGATAAATCGCACACCTAGTGAAGCAGTTGTATGGCTTACCAAGGTTGTTCAACTAGTCCAGTTAATATCAGTTAAGTTGTGTTAAAGTTCTGTTCTCAGCAATTTACGAAAATCTTGAATGTATGGTCATGCTGTAAGCCTGACATCAAATCAGCTCTACATTTCGAGAAATATGTTAATATAATTCTTTAACAAATAATAATTCTTGTTTTAGTATTAATCACTGGAAATATGATTCTTTCACTCCACTCCAGAAATGAAGCAGATCTATAATTTACTGGTGTTTTACTTTTGCCTGAAGATAAACAAATGCTCAGGCATATCCAGCTCAGATGCTCCATAGCATAAATTCTTATAGTATGCAAAACTCTCCACTTGCATCTGTAATTCCTCCATGCCCTATATGAGTTTGACCTAGCAGGCTGGCCAGTTGCACTGACCCTGTTGTCAGATATTAGGCAATATTCATTTTCTGTTCAAAATAGGTAATGTTGAAAGTGCTTTATTTGTAGCACACTATAAATAATTACAAATCATCTAAGTCTCAATGGAATTGATCTTAAAATCTGAAATGTTAGCTCTGTTAAGACCTTGGCAGAACATCAAATCACTCATTTTGTGCCATTATCCTGAGACCTAAGGGAGCAAGGTGTTCTGACAGAATCCACACTGTTACTTATTGTTACAGCCTGGAGAGTGTTATTGCTGTGGCTCCCTCAGTATTACTATTCTATGCAAACATGTCTCTATGGCATCTGCTTCTAACCTCCATTCTCTACCCCACAAAGAACTGGAAGTGACAGATGACAGTATTTGTATAAAGAGAAAGCAAAATAAAGAGGAATGTGTAGCTGCAGAGCAATTAAGAATTTGTGGTCCAATGTATGGGCAAGATGCCAATAGTGTGACATTAAAAGAGCCTAGGACTCAAGTAAGTTTTAACACCAAGATTATGCTTGAAGGGGTGCTAAGATAATTCAAGAATGCTAAAATTTTCATAATTAATAACACTGAGTCTTGAGAGTTTAGGTAGATGTATTCCTCTAAGGTTGTGGTTATGATAATAAGAGTTCCTCTCTTTGACTTTTCCTTTGTTTACCTCTTGTCTATATTTTCCTGTTCTGAGAGGTTGGTATGTTTTCAAGTTGACTTTTTCCCTAACTTGTTTGGTGCAAGGATGATAGCTCTGGAAACGGATGTTCTCTGTTTTCTAGCTACCTGTCCATAGAGTTTAGTTCAAGGTATTGGCTCCAATCCTCAAAGTCTCTTAGCTTAGATTCTGGGAAGCTCAGACATCTGTGTTAGAATTATTCCGTTACAGGCCAGTAAGATTACACTCAACTCATTCATTGCTTTTGCTAGTCAATTTTGTGGCAGAGACACAGCCACAGTGAATGATGCAGGATTGAATACTTCAGCATCCAAGATGACAGAGATTCCAAGGCATTTGGGTTCTTCAATTTGGAGAATTAATGTTCATAAGAGAGAAAAAATCATGACTCTCATTTGAGACCTATGCCACAGTAGGCTTCATGTAGAACAACTGTGGATTAGATCTTGAACAAAACAGCCCTGAATTTGTGGTTGCTATTTGGAAATTCTCTCCTAAGATTTTAGGCCCTAAAATGAAGGAGAAGAATAAGAGGTAACTTCAAAAAGTTTCTCAGAAAAGGGAATTAAATGGTGTTTATTTTGATGTAAAAACTTGAGAAATTAGCATAGCTTTTTCATCATACACATTTTCCATGAACCTTTTCAAGATCCCATGTATGCATGGATTTCAATATTTTTTGCATTAAGACAAACATCTTTTAATTCCATTTTCCAGAAACCTTTTGAAGTACCCTCATATATGATTGGAATTTGGGCAAAGATCAGCAAGAACATTTTTGTGAATGTTTAAAATGTAGTTTAAGAGATACACATGCACAGAGGGAGACTTTTCTGGATAGTAGGCAAAATGGTGAGGTCAGTAAGGAAGGAGAATGGAACAGAGCGGCACACTGACTGTAGAACAGCCGTGAGTATCCAGATGAATAGCTCCTTTCTGAGTGTGGACTGGGGATGGCCCTTCTCTAACATAACAGCTATGATGGGTGCTGAGAAGAAAATGACTAGCAAATTGAAAGTATAAATGTTAAAATTTTAATAAATAGCAATAAGAACTCAAACAAAATTAAAAGTGAAGTGAAAAACTAAATATGCTAGCAATTCACCTGACAGTAGATTCAGTCCTCAGTATGAAAAGAAGTCTTGTGAATTAGTAGAATAAATAAAACTCTAATAGAAAGAAGCAGTTTACCTGAAGAATTGGAAATCGCCACAGAAAAATTGAAGCTTTGTAAGTCACCAAATAAAAATGTGATACTTTTTTTCTGCGATAAACATGGCCAAAAATTAATTAAAATTAATGGCACGTGCGGTTTTGTCAGTGACTCACTGATAAGGACATTGTTAAGCATTGCTGAGGGCCTTGTAAAATGAAACATTTCTGGATGGCAATTTGGAAAAAAACTATTAGGAGCCTGTAAAGATATGAACTAATCATATTTAATCCTGATGGTATCTTAAGAAAATAATCACAGATGTGTACAAAAATGTATGATCAAGTTAACATTAAAAAATAGAAGGAAGCTGATTCTCTTCCTCTGAGTAACACAATAGAATCTTATATAATCATTTAATATTGTTTTCTAATAATCAATAATGTGGAGGGTCAGCTCATTATATAAAAATCATGAAGTATGAAGTATTGATAAAATTTCTAAAGATCACATCCATGGTTATTGATGAAATTATAAGTGATTTTTATTTCTCTATATGTTCCTGAATTTTTAAATTTTTGCATATTTAAAATTGTTCTTTTATAACCATGGTAAAACAATAAATATCATTTCCTACTTTTATTATATACAAAAATTATCTTCAATGTGTGGTTTTGTGAATTCCAGCAATTGTATGACATTAATTGCGCTACATTCAAGATACAGAAAATTTCCATGAACCTGAAAAGGTTCCTCAGGTACCTTTGTAAGCAATGCTACCACTGCCCCTGCCCCACCCTCTCCACCAGAGAAACCCATGGCAATCACTGCTCTGCTTTCTGTCACTCTTGTTCTTTCTTTTCTAGAATTTCCTACATGATTTTGAGATTTGCCCATGCACTATGTGTGCCAATATTTTGTTCTAAAGATTATGCTTTGAATAAATATGCAGTACATGGTTCACTGCAAGGATTAACTGTGGAGTGAAGAGGCCATGGAGGAAAATGGAAAGACAAGATATTGAAGCTAGAGATTGGTGGCAAGTCAGCTATATTTTCTGAATCTCAGTTTGCTTTTCTGTAAAATGTGGTGAATAACAGCACCTTTCTTATTTGTGTTTCAGCAAGGTTATGGGTAATGAATCAGAATAAGCTTGTTAAACCACCTTAAGACACACCAACATCTATTCCTTTTTAATGACGACATTATGATGATGACAAAGAATATGATTAATATTGCTGATGTCTCCATACCCTTCAAAATAAAATTTGCTCTTATAGAAAACAGAGACTGACGTATACAAAGGTGCATTTTGATATTAAACTCTCAATTCTGTGTCATTGTGGGAGATGTTTGATAATGGGACAGATTATCTTGAGCAGCCAATGACTGAATATTCTAGCAGGGATTATTTTCAGATTCAGCTTCCCATGTTGATATTCTCTCCTTTTCTTTCATTTTTCTTTTCCCAAATCCCATGTGTTGTTTAGGGTTTGGTCCCTACCTTTAGGTTACAGTTTGAGAATTGATTCCTTTTTATTTTTGATAGCTAAATAAATGTTTCTTAGATTTTTTTAAGGTAATGTAATTAATATTTGGGGAAGCAAAAGAGCACTGAAAAGTTAATAAGTGACCCAGACAGTTTGGAGGTAAGTTTCACCTAAGATTGCTTGAAAGAAATGAGGTTAACTAAAAAAGAGATTCAAGCAAACATATTTAGTTCATTCGTTCTTCATCTGTAAATTTTGCATTCAGTACATTTTCATTAAGTTCCCATCATGCCTCAGATATTCCTGTTGAATGTGGAATACAGCTGACCATTGCCTTAAAGAAATTACATTCAGGCCAGCGCCATGGCTCACTAGGCTAATCCTCCGCCTGTGGCGCCGGCACTCATGGTTCTAGTCCCTGTTGGGCGCCAGATTCTGTCCCGGTTGCCCCTCTTCCAGGCCAGCTCTCTGCTGTGGCCAGGGAGTGTAGTGGAGGATAGCCCAAGTACTTGGGCCCTGCACCCCATGGGAGACCAAGAGGAGGCACCTGGCTCTTGGCTTCGGATCGGTGCAGCACGCCGGCCGTAGTGGCCATCTGGGGGGTGAACCAATGGAAGGAAGACCTTTCTCTCTCTCTCTCTGTCTAACTCTGCCTGTCAAAAAAAAATTACATTCAAGTAGGGAATGAAGATCAAAAATAAAACCAATAAAATAATTACAAATACTGAAAAATGTAAAAAAAAAAAAAAAAAAAAACTCAAAGACCTGTTATGAGTGATGAAGGCAGGTAGAGAAAGCAAGAAAGGAACCTGCAGGGAGAATACTTGTAAGCAGAAGCTAAAGCCTGAGAGGAAGCTAATCTCTGAAGAGCTGGACAAATGAGCATTAGAAGAGGGAGCAGCATGTGTAAATGTCCCGGGACACAGAAATTAAAAGAAGTCAGTGTGGTCGGAGCACGATGGGATGGGAGGAAAGATCCGGAGCTGAAGCTGGTCTGAGAGGCAGGAGCATTGACAACCAAGATGAAGAGTGGAGATCCATGAGAGCACTAGATGGTTTGACTCATGAAAATGACTTGATCTGGTTTAATCCTGGGAGTTTTCATTCATTTGATCCAAAGCCAACAGTTCACTGACAGGGAATTTAATTAACGTAGAAGGAAAAACTGTGCGTTACAGCTTTATCTAGCTATGCTTCACAAATAATTATTGTTTCCTCCCCTCCCCCCACCCCGCTTTGGGATAAGTTGGGGTAAGACAGAAAATGATAATTCTTTCTCTGTTACTTCCTCATTGAAGAAGGCTTCCCAGGGACAGCTGGGAGTCCCATGCAACCAACCAGATACCTGTGCCAAGGCATGTACCGCTTAGGCCCCCATGGATGGCTTTGGCTGGATTGGAATAACAGCAGTGAGAATCTGATTTATTAACCAGTTTAGAAGCTATTATAAATCAAATTCCTCTTTGGTACCTTCATTTTCTAATTTAATAGCTTCAGGTTAGTGACGCATTTTTGATAATATTTGGTTTTGTTTTCATCCCAAAGGCAACATACATTTCATATGAAGGTCAAATAAACTTTAATAATCATCATGGTTTTGTTTATGTGATTACGCAGACAGACACTTTTGGTTTTTACTTACTATAATAGGCCTTAAAGTTTTCTGGCCAAGTGCATCGATTTTGCGATTGAAGCATCCTATTGTTGTAGCAAGTTTCTAGAATATTGTCTTCTCTGTCACAGAGTGCTAGATCACAGTTTTATCAGGTGGTTAACTATAACATCTGAAACTAATACAGCTGACTTAGATTTTATTTATAGGTGATACTTCAAAAAGTTTCTGGGAAATAGAAGTAAAAATATATTTATTTTGGTTCAAAATAATTTTTGCATCCATGAATACAAAGGATCTTCAAAAAGCTCACAGAAAATGCATATTATAAAAAACCACTGCCCAGGGGAGAGCATTTACTCTAGCAAGTAAGACGCTGGTTAAGATGTCTGTTTACTGTATCAGAGTGCCTGAGCTGGATTCATGGCTCTGGCTCCTGATTCTAGCTTCCTGATGTGGCAGACCCCAGGAGGCTCAGTAACTGAGTCCCTGCAATTCCTGTGGGAGACCTGGATTGAGTTCCCAGCTACCTGCTTTGTCTCCACCACAGCCCCCATCACTGAAGTTATTTGGGGGGTAAACAAGCAAGTAGAAGAGCTCACCTGTACACACTCTCTCTCTCTCTTTGTCTCTCTCTCGCCCATCTCTCTGCTTCTCAGATAAATGAAAATAATTCTAAGAGAAACCATATGTAAATTTCAAATTTTGCACCAGGATAAACTTATCTTTTATTCCCGTTGTCCATGAACTTTTTTTTTGCAGTAACCATGTACATTATAAGACCTTTTGAAATATATCAAGAATTTTTATTTGAATTCAACTCATGGGTCTGAAACTTAGTTTTAATTTTCTCAAAAATCCATGTAAAGATAAAAGTTGGGTAGTAGTAAAAAGTAAATGAGTTCATACATGTAAAGAGCCCACCTACATTTGCAAAAATCATGATTCCTTTTTCCAGTAAACGCTGTATCCCAAGTATTGTGTTATATCTTGGGTATATCAAATGAATACAGACAATCCTTGTCTCACCAAACAGGTCAGCCAGATAGAAGCAGATAATGAAGAGATAGTGGAAGTCAGCAGTTAAAAAAAAAAAAAAAAAAAAAAAAAAGAGCCATTGGTTCTTCTGTGCTCTACAACAATCTGGTTTAAGGTAGGCCCACTGGATTTTATTTCTGTTTAGATTTGTCATATCAAATGGCTTCTTTTTGGAAATCCACGGGAACCTCATATAACTCTTTTGTTATTAGTAGCACATATTGTTGTAGATAAAACACAGAATTAGATAGACCTGAATTGAAGTTCTTTTACCAGCTGTGTGACATATTGAGTCTTGTGCATCTGTAATGTTGGGATAGTAAGCTGCAAACTTCATAGATTTTTTTACAAGATTTATTTTTATTTATTTCAAAGGCAGAGTTACAGAGAGAGAGAGAGGAAGAGACAGAGAGAGAAGTCTTCCATCTGCTGGTTCACTCCCCAAATGGCCTCAACAGGCAAGGCTGGGCCAGGAGTCAGAGCCTTCTTCTCAATCTCCCACATGAGTGCAGGAGTGCAAGCACTTGGGCCATCTTCCATTGCTTTTCTAGATGTGTTACCAGAGAGTTGGATCAGAAGTGGAACAACTGGGACTGGAACGGTGTCCATATGGGATGCTGGTGTCACAGGCTATGGCTTTACCCGCGACACCACTACTCTGGCACCTTAAACTTCATAGATTTATGGGAATTAAATGAGCTGTTCACTTGGAAGGAATAACACACTATTTGGCACATAGTAAATGCTCAAAAGGACTTATTAATCATCATTATTATAATTAGCCACTGTCTATGCTAAAGATGGGGACCAATAAAACTTGTTAGTTCTCTATAATTTTAAAATCCATGTGGCTTGCATTGATTTTGTGCCTTTTCACAAGAAAAACAAAAACTGGACCAGTGTCTTGAGCTAAAATCCTATATTCCCTGTCACTACCATTAATTAAAATAAAAATGAAAGGCTTGTTGCCGTGAAGCATAAAATACCAGAATAAACATCAACAGTGATAACATTTTCTGGAAGATGACAAAAATAGATAGCAAGGACAATTTTCATTAGCTTTCTTATTAACATCCTCTACCAAACAGAGGTAGTGCTTTGAAGGTTTTCCAGATCACAGTATGTCTCTGTTTCCCAGGTGAGCAGACCGTATGGTCCAATTCAGTGTTGGTCATTAGTGACAGAAGCCCAGATGCTCAAGGCAGGGTTTTGTGGCTAGGGCAGGTGCTCAGTTGAGGGAGGTGAGTGGGTATCTGAGAAAATATATGTGAGATCTGAACTTGAACTTCTGTTTTATTTGAGCATCCATTGGCCAATAAATCCACCTTAAGATACACTATTAACAAGGAAATGCTGAACTTCCCTCTAATTCACACAATTTAACTAATCGGTAATTGGGAGATTCATTGCTTAAATCTCCCTCCTCAAAAATTATTCATTCATGAGTTTTTTACTGTCAGTCAGATTTATGGCTTCTATAATAGCAATTTATCTGAAATACTTATACTCTATGTATGTGGGTGGCTCTGTGTGAATGCAAGCAAATGTGTGTTATAGAAATCTAAGCTTGAGTAGACAGAACATTTACAATAATGAATAGCATTGCAAATACTAGAAGACCGTGGACATTAAGCAGTTAGAAATGAGCACCTCAATTTTTTTTTTATTTTAACAAGCCTCTGTGGACTTATTAAAATTTTAGAATTATACCCAAAAACTCATCCCTTTGTGAATGCAAGCATTAAGGTTTCAAAGGTGATTGAGGGTTTATTTTTAACTCTTGACCTTTGTTAATATACGTGTGTGTGTGTGTGTGTGTGCAGGATTTTCTTTTTCCCTTTTTGGTGAGGAAGAAGTTGCTTATATACCTTTGAGTTTTATAAAGTGAACTACTTTACCTATGAAAGGTTTGCACTTCCAGAACATATGATCCCCTCTCAAGTGCACAATGGACAGCAGTAAAGTCAGGTACTGTTTTCTTCTCATGGGTTCTCTGACGCTTCTGCTCTTACTGAAAGCAGCAAAAGAATAAATGAAGGGGTTTTATTTGGCTTTGTGTTTCCCAGAGCAGTAAGCTATGGGAAGAACAGCCCATGTGACTTCAACATGGGTGATAATAAGTTACTACTGTTTTTGAAACTTTTACCTCTTTCAAGACCTCTGCACATAATAGTTAATTAACTTTACAATTCTTTTGACATAGGTAGTATTATTATCCTTAATTTTCAGATGAAAAAACTAAAGCACAGTGAGATTAAATAGCTTCCTTAAAGCTACATGGAGATGGTAAAGAAATGTTTGAAGTCCAAAACATTAGGTTCATGGCCTATCCTGTTAAGTGCTATTTAAAGTTTTTTAAGATTATTTATTTGAAAGGCAGATTTACAGAGAGAGAGGGAGAGATAGAGATATTCCATCTGCTGGTTCACTCCCTAAATGGCCACAATGGCCAAACCTGGACTGGTCCAAAGCCAGGAGCCAGAAATTTCTTCCACGTCTCCCACATGGGTGCAGGGGCCCAAGGACCTGGACCATCCTTGGCTGCTTTCCCAGGTGTATTAGCATGTAACTGAATTGGAAGTAGAGCAGTTGGAACTCTAAGCAGCACCCATGTGAGATGTTGACATCGTAGGCAGCACTACACCACAGAGCTGGCTATAAGGTGCAAACTCTTGTACACTCCGTTTTTACGTGTGAAAACTGAGGCCCCATAGTTAAGCAGCTGGTCCAGGGCTACTCAGTGGGTAAGAGGTGGGACATGAGTTTGAATTGAATCTATCTAAATTCAAAGCTAGCAGATGAAGACAGACATGATGAACGAAACACATATGCTCTGATGCCTCATCATTTCTTATAGTCTTCCCATAAGCCCATAACCACCCATCAACACTTCTCTCTAGGGGCTGGGGCAAATTATGCTACAGTTCAGACTGTGTATGTGTGTGTGTGTGTGTGTGTGTGTTCAGCTATAATTTAAAGTCTATGTTGAGTCAACTAATTAATTCATGAAGGAAAAATTTTAAAAGAAGCTAAATTATTAGTGAGTTCCTCCTCAAAACTCCCTGAAGGATCTTTATGAGACGTAATTCAAGGGATGTGAGAGGGTGAGTCACCAGTGCATTGGAAGTACCTCTATAATATACCGAACATCGCTCTGAGGAGGGTTTTTCACCTAAAACTGAGCTCCATCATGTGAAGAAGGACTAAGGAACCAAGATGCCCAGTGGCAAAGAGAGGTTTGAGTGGAGACTAACATCCGTCTTTATCCATTTGGAGAACTGTTCTCCAGAAGGAAGACTCTGCTTAGGAGTTACAGGGAGGCACAATTGCCCTCAGTCTTAGGGAGAACTTTCTGGACACTAAAGCTGGCAAACTGTAGCATGAACTGCCTCCAATACGCACCTGCTGGCTGTGACTGCGGCTGAAGCTGGTGTACAGCAGGCAGGGAGGCTGAGGGAGGTCTAAATATTGGAAGAAAAATATCTAACTCTGAGACATTTTAGATTTTAGATGCAATAAATGTTGATAAAGCTATTTAACAAAGCGAGCCATTTATTTTAATAGATTTTTGAAATGTATTTTAGAATTTATTGTATATAAAAGATACCAAAGGTGGAGGAAACACCTTAAAGGAAGAAAAAAAATATTTCGTGTATTTGAAGAACATACATCTGGGAATGATCAAGTTAAGAATTGTTCTGTAGGTTGGTGGATTCTTTAAAGAGATTTAATTTTTTGAGAATATTATAGAAGCATCAAAAGGTTCCTGCAAGTTTTCTAGCTCTATCTGAATGCAGCTAAAGGGAAGAAACAGAAGTGTGGATTTTTTGGTCAAAAATGGTAAGCTGTAATTCACAATACAAATGATTTTCTAACAAATATGGCAAATGATCCAAACACAATATAGCCAATAACTGAGGCCAATCACCAACTATAAAGGAAGGAGGATGTTAATATTAAAAATATGACATGCTGCCGGCGCCGCGGCTCACTAGGCTAATCCTCTGCCTTGCGGCGCCGGCACACCAGGTTCTAGTCCCGGTCGGGGCACCGGATTCTGTCCCGGTTGCCCCTCTTCCAGGCCAGCTCTCTGCTGTGGCCAGGGAGTGTAGTGGAGGATAGCCCAAGTACTTGGGCCCTGCACCCCATGGGAGACCAGGATAAGTACCTGGCTCCTGCCATCGGATCAGCACGGTGTGCCGGCCGCGGTGAACCAACAGCAAAAAGGAGGACCTTTCTCTCTGTCTCTCTCTCTCTCACTGTCCACTCTGCCTGTCAAAAAAAAAAAAAAATGACATGCTGTGGTAAATGGTGTCACTATCGTTTTTTCCTATATTTTTCTTAGATGCTTGAATGCCATCCTTTAGTACTCCATATGCTGAATTTGTATATTAAATCCTCAAAATAAATGTGCCCAGGTCCCTATGAATTTCAGTATTAAAACAAGCTCTGAAAAATCACATTGCAGCAATATTTGTTTGCAGAAAACACATTTCAGCTACCTGTGCTACCTGGGCACTGTGTCATTCCCTTTCTGTTTTCTTAAGTTTTCAGGAGTCAACCCTTTTTGTATGTAAAGTATATAAAGAATACAGTGTGAGAAGTGGCCCAATGCTGTATTGTGGGTGCCATAGTTTTTCAAAAGGAAGATTTGCATACTGTCTAAACTGCAGACAGTGTCAGCATTGAAACTGAGCTCAGGGGCTGGCACTGTGGCACAGTGGGTTAACGCCCTGGCTTGAAGCTCCAGCATCCCATATGGGTGCCGGTTCTAGTCCCAGCTGCTCTTCTTCCAATCCAGCTCTCTGCTAAAGCAGTAGAAGATGGCTGAAGTCCTTGGGCCCCTTCACCCGTGTGGGAGATCTGGAAGAAGCTGCTGGCTCCTGGCTTCAGATCTGCGCAGCTCCGGCTGTTGCGGCCATCTGAGGAGTGAACCAGTGGATGGAAGAACTCTATCTCTCTGTCTCTACCTCTCCGTAACTCTGTCTTTCAAATAAATAAAATAAATCTTTAAAAAAAAGAAACTGAGCTCAAATGTTAGGCTTCTTGAATTTAGCATCAGTTACACAGGAAATAAAAAAGGAAGATCAGCAGTGAGAAGTGGGCTTCTGTAGCATGAGAAGAGAATGAGAGTGTTCAAAGCAGGCAGGCTTTGGAGTACAGGCATTTGATGCACTTGGTTTGCAATTGTTTAGTATACCGAAAGCTAATGTGATAAAGTCAGAGGTTGAAGCCTGCAAGAATTTGTTCTGCATATTTGCAAACATCCACACTTATGAAATTTATAGACAACCATGTTAGCTTTGTGAGATGCTAACTTCTGAGACTAGGATTGCTGTTCTTTGCTTTTTCTTCATTAGATTCCTTTCCCCAGACCAGAGCAGCCATTGTTCTATGAGAAAATATCATTTCTTATAAGTGGGAAGAGGGTCTTGAAAACCCTGTTGATGGCCACCAATCTGGCACAAACTACTCCAGAGGTGGAAAGAAACCCTCCTGTTGTGCACTGTCATCCTTCTTTGATCTTTACCTCTTCTGCAGTGTAGGCTACAAACCAACTCCCTGGGGCTTTTGTGCTTCTCTCCTCTAATTGCCATTAGAGAGGGCTGTGAATCATTCTACCTTCTCCTTTGGAATCCTTCCTATTTCCTTTGACCACGTTCCTCAATGAGAATGAAAGGAGCCAGTAACATCAAAGGTGGTGTGTTTTCAGGATGATGCTGTCATCATTTGTGGGGTCCTAACCCTTTTGGAAGAGTGAGGGGCAGAGGATGGGGCTGCAGTCTTTCAGCATTTATTTTGGAACAGACTTCTCACAACCACAATGGAACCACTTTAGGGCATTTTATAGCTTAGGAAGCCCGGTGCCTTGTAGCTTCAATAAAGGCAACATATTGCAATCTGATGAACACCATTGTGTAATATAGCAAGAGGATAGTCATGCGACCTTTGCAATTTTCCACCTTTCTCTTCGCCGCTCTCATGAAACCCATGATACATCAGAGGAAGCATTCAGCTCTAATTTGGCTTGCTTGATTTCCTTACCTGGTACTATAGGTGTGCACACTTGTCCATACCTAATGAAAATTGTCAGTGGCTCCCATTTCAAAGTCACCACATGCTGCCTGAAAAAGAAGTCATGGTCTGGGGAAGTCAGGATACGACAAGCACTGTCCTAAGTGATCATGGATATCAGCCGCTATTGTCCACACAGCAGTCCTCCACTTGTGATCTTGGCTTTGCCTCCATTTAACACATCGTATCTTCAAGGTACAGAGAAAGTGAATAATTTGCCCAAGGCCGGGGTCAGAGCCAGAATTTTGAACCATGCTGTCTGATCCTTAAATTCCTGCTGTTAATTCCTCGGTCAATGTCGTGCCAAAGTGAGGACCAGAAACCAGTGCTGAGCATTTCTCCTTCTAAGTCTTTGAACTCAAATCTTGCATCGGGTCAAATTAACAGAAACCTGAGGCAGTACTTTTATTGCTGTGGTCTCCTAAATTATACAAGAAATTGGGAAGAAGAGAAAGCATGCTTTTCGTCTTCTACACTGGTCTCAGTTCAGACTCAGTTTTACTGCTTACGTTGGCTGTGTGGTTTATTTCTCTGGACCTCTCTTGCTTACTCTGTGAAACACGGATTTGACTATGGCATCTACTTCCTTAGGTGGTTATTGATAAGGATTAATGTAATACACTCAAAGTGCCCAGCACAGCACCTGGCACATACATGTGAGCTGCTATTAATTTAAAACTGACTTCAATCCTTTATGGAAAACAGGAGGGTGACAGAAAATGAACCCATGGAGTGTGAGGTCTCTTTAAAGTGATAATGTGTAATAGAAGATTTCAGACAACCAGGAGTTTTATTTTGCAGGATAAATCAGTGATCTCTGTTTCACCAGCTTTTCTGCAACCTTGCTCTTTGATGTGTGACTCAGGACTGTTATGAGGGAAGCAGTGTTGTAACACACTATGTCAGGTACTTGTCACCCTCCAGGGAGGTGCCATGTTGTCCCAAATTCTGAACTCCAGCAGCATTGTGGCACATCTGCTCTACCCTCTCCCAGTTCTGCTTTGAAAGGCATAATAGTGATCGAGCTGGGATTTACCCATCTCAACAAGTTAATTAGAAATGGACCATGAGTGTAGTCATCAGGAGGAACATGAGGAGGAAATACAGGAACAATGGACATGCTGGAAGGATGTGGAGGTTCTCCTGGGTAGCAGTCCATGGGTCAGCTGCTGCTCCTGAGCTCTGATGCCTTGGGGGATGAGTTGTGGCTTGAACTCCCTCCTCTTCCCAACCCTCCCCCAACTTCCTTTCTCTAAGGCAAATTCTCCAGATTGAAAAGGTCTCCTGCATTGTCTCTCATCACAGGAGCCCTAAAGACTATGAATTCCCAGCACAGCTGCTCTTTCCTAAAGCCACTTGGAGGTGGGGGCGGGAGTCCCCACTTGAGGAAACTCCATCTTTTGTAGAAGCATCCCACATGGCACCTTAGGGGTTAAACTTTTGTTGCAGAGAAAGGGTATGAAGTGAATTTCCCAGAGGGGATAACCCCCAATTTAGAAACTGCCATTTCTAAAAGGTAAGCCGAATATGTATTAGTTTGCACTGCTTTCTATGAACGGAATAACTCGCTGCTACTAGTGTGAGAGAGAAGGAGAGTGAGAGAGAGAGAGGGAGAGTGTGTTTGCCTTCCCCTCTGCCATCTGCCTATCCATCATGTTAGATATATAATGTATATATCAGGATGAGGACTGTCAATCACAGTTAATAAAAACCCCAGAACACGACACAGATCCCTTTCACTACAGATCCATTTGACGATAATTCTCAATTTATTATGTCACGTAAATCAAAAGGGAAGCATTGATCTTACCATAGAGAGACACCCCTTCTCCCTCTGTGTCCTAGCCCCTCCCCCCGCACCAATTTCCAGCCCCTCAAAGATGCTTTGTGCAAGAAAGTCTAAGTTCCTCCTTTGGCTTCATTTTTGTTCCCTTTTGCTCTCTTGCCGGCTCCCCCCCCTCCCTTAACCAGCAAGCAAAGCAAATGGCCCGGGTTCCCCCCCAACGCCTGACCTGCGTTTGCTGGGAGGAGAGCGGGAGAGGGAGCGTGCATTCCGGAGCAGGCTGCTCTGACTCCGACCACAGGCTGTGTTGTGCAGGCTGTCCCTCTCCTTCAAAACCGTGCATCCCCTCCCTGAAGCAGCAGGCAGTGTGCCTCCATTCAGCCACGTTTGGTATGCATGAGCGCGGCTGCAGGCAGAGGGGAGGTGGCTTTCTTAGGAAGGCTCAGGGGCTCAGGCAGCGCCACTTGACTAGTCTCCCAAGTTCCAGGAAGCTTCTGCCCTAATGGAATTTGCAGGTGTGGAGATGACCATGGGATGCCAGGGCCGTGGGGAACCGTTTGTTTTCTAGGCATTGCTCAGGTTTGCAGTTTCTGGTTTTCCCGGTGGAATTTGGAAGGGGTCATGAATCAAACTGATGCTTCTCGCCCCCTAAACTGGACCATCCGGAAGCTGTGCCACGCAGCCTTTCTCCCATCTGTCAGACTTCTTAAGGTACTGTAAAACTTGCTGCTTTGAATGGCTCTAATTGTTCTTTGCAGGTCTAAATATCCAACTTTTGGGGCTGGGACACACCTTTTGGGGAGCAGAGATGCATGCGGTACTGGCTGTATTGCCCATGGCTGGAGGCTCGCTGTCCCCCTCACTGCCCCCACCCCTGGGCTGTCAGGGAGGAGAGGAGGGCGTGAGCCATCCTGAAGAGTGAGCTTGTGGTCTCAGAGAATGGGCTGCCTGAGTGCTACCCCCACCCCATTTAGCCACCCCTGTAACAGAATTAATTAACTTCCTTGGCAGAGTGGGAACAGTAGTGGGCGTGAAATCTCTTAACTCCCCTGGGTTTGGTTCCTGGGTTTTTTTTTTCTCCCTCCCTGGGGAAGCCCTGCGACCCACTTTCCCTTTCAATGGAACCTGGGAGAACAAAGGATTCTCCTCATTATGTTAAAAGCCCTCCTGAGTTAGGTGGTCCAGCAGGTAAAGACAAAGAAGGAACCTCATCAGATAGGTGCCCTTGGCTTTGCAAAAGGCTTGAGCGTTTTGGTCTCCTGAGTGAAGTCAGTCGTGGGAAAGTATTGTTAAACATACATTGACCAGAGGCTCTCTTTAGCTCTGAGTCACACAAAAGACTGGTACTACACCTGGGCTGGCATTGCCGCCTAGTCTCTGCAGCACTCCTCTTGCTAGAAGTAAATACATTAAAGAAAAAAGTCCACACTCCTCACTAATAATCCATCTTGATGCTCTGTCTTGTAGAAGAGGAAATATAAATAAAATAGAGTTGTGTAGAGAACAGTTATTTTTGCCTAGAAATTGTGGCACACTTTTTTCAAGAAAAGTGCCCAATTCAGGACATTCCACAGCTATTTGAAGTTAAAGGGCAAGGTAAAGTTCTAAATTCTCTTTTCCATGTTATAGATGATCTTTTGATTTCATTTGCACTGTGCAATTGAGTCCAGTCAGCTACCACGTAGGATTAATGAATTGGCACCTAAAAATGGCACTTACTGAATTTCTTCTGAGGTTATATTGTGGTTAAGTTTGATGAGGACAATTAGTTCCATAGCTAAGTGGCTCTTCACCACAGAGTGTTACCCAATATCTGGGTTTTCCTTACCCTGTAAGACACAGATTGGTATTAACTATCACAAAGGCTGGCTCTAAGACTGAAACCCCCATCCTATGGTTGTCATGGCAATGGATTGCTTCCCTAAAGGAATATTTAGGAGGAAAAACAGGTTTGAACATGGGGAATGGGAGAGAGGCTTCTTGGGATATCTGTGCTTTCACTGTACTGGAACAACATGTGTGATAGGGCATGAAAAAGAATGATGCCAGAGAAGGAACAAATGAATGCAAATCTTCCTCCGCAATCCCTGGTGAACCGAGAATCTGGGGCAAAGACTGTTTTGGCGAATCAAAGTATAGCTGAGAAAATCAACTCTAGTAATTCCATGTGCAATGAGCAATATTTTTCAGTTGAAGTCATTCATTGGCTTTACCCCAACCTAATGCTTTTAAAGTCTTCTTAACAGGTGTTGTATATCACCCTCAATATATTGTTAATTCTGTAGAATATTTTAAATGAAAAGTGTTAGTGTGTTTTCTTGTTATAAAATCAGCAGAGCAGTAGCTGATTATTTATCTTTAGAACTGCACGTCTTGTCCACAGGACGTGCAGGGAGACATTGTCAGTACAACACCAATACTCACATTGGCATACAGCTCAATTCCACCATCCTTTATTAACATGGTGCTTTATAACAATTTATCCAGTAAAATATGTAAATATTCATCCAATTTTGTCAATAGGTGAGAAGGAATGTGTTTTACTTCAGAACTTTCTTTGCAACTGGCATCTGTAAGATCCTATAAGACTTCAGATATTGAGCAAATTTCAAGTTCTATAAAAAATTAAGTCACATCAAATTCTTTCATCAGTACTTAGAAGGAAATGAAAGCTGCTTTTGGACATGAGCAATGATCTGGTGCATACTCTGGATATGAATGCAATGTGTTTTTCTCTCCTCTAGTTTTTTGCTGTCCAGTCCTTGCTTTGCTAATCCCTGCATATTCTTGCTCTGCTTTGATCTTTCATGTAAAATAGAAGTTCATGAAGAATAATTCGCTTCTTGTAAATGTTCTTCCTGGCTCAGTCAATGCACTAAATATTTGATGACAACAATTCTTCCTGTCCCTTCCTTTCTTTGTGTTTCCTCCCTTTCTCCCCTCTCAGTCCCTTGCTCCACCTTCCCCATGCTACCACTTGGGTTGGTAGATTCCTTGGGCAGCCAGGAGTGTATTGCAACCCTAGGTTAACAAACCAATTTATTTTATTCAACAGGCAATTCTTGTTCTTCTTCTAAGGGTTGTTCTGGTATGAAATGTTATCTCCAGTGTCCCCACTTTTCCGTAAAAGAAGTTTAGGGCATGATGGCTTGATTAGATTTAGCTACACTCCAATGAACGTTTCTGACAGATTGGATTCTAACCAATTTTTCCTCCTTATCCTTTTTCCTTGAAAATGTGTTTCTTTCCTAACTTATTTTGATACCACATTAATACTTAGAAATATCTTCATAATCCTATTTCCTGTTCTTTCCCATTTCTTAATAGAAACTGGGTATAAAGAATTAAAAGGGGCAGACCAGCATCTGAAGCATGAATGAAACCCAGTGAGTGTCGGAGTATACTTATTAGAGCTCCTGAACACATCTCATTTGTTGTGCCCATTTCAGAGCAAATTTTAAATATACCAATGAACCTACATTTTGAATTTGGAGTTACATTTGGAAGTAACATTTGAAAATATGTTTCTGGGCATGTACATGGTGATAATATCCAAAAGACAGAGTCTGTTTTCAAATGGATACATTTCAAATGGGAACTTTTCCAAACTATTTCTCTTCTGTTGTCTTTTTTTCATTCTTATGTGTCTCAAGATTTCATCTTACTATTAATCACAAAAGAGTCAAGTTTGTTTTAGTGACAGAATGTTCTTAGCATATTTCATATTCATTAGCAGGTCTATCTCTGCCATTGTTTTATTTGGGAAATTTTATTTTGGTAACTTATGTTGAATTTGAACATTATTTTTAGGACAGAGAGCTTTCTTAGTGTTGAAGTCTTGGCAGACTTACTGAAGGAAAAGCTCTTGAAAAATGGGTAGCATTAAGGGAAAGGGAAGCTATGCAGTTGCACCAGATTTTGGATAGACACATTTAAATTAGTTTGTTAATGAAGACCCAATGATGAGTATCATCTCAAGATTTGCAAAGCTTCATTCTGAGCAGTGGTGTGACTTTCTCCATGTTGAACAATGTCAGAAATGAGTAGAGTCTAGAAAGACCAGCCTAAATACTGGGCTCCAACTCCACTGTGTTCCTACCTAGTTCTGTGGCCTTGAGTAAATTACTTTGCTTCTCTGTAACTTGGTGTCCTCTTTAAAATGAAAGGTTTGCATTTTGATTTAGATTTTGTGCTGTGATTCCTTTTGGTGAAGTCTGCCATGTTCTGTGGGCATGGAGAAGCAGTCTGTTTGGCTGAAAAGATTGAATATTAAAATAGAAGAAGGAAATGGGTATGGAAAACAGCAGGGTCTAAATTACAGAGGACCTTGTCTGCTGAGCTAAGTAAGGCGTTTTACCCTTATCCTGAACTACGGGGTGTGATTACAGAAATTTTTGCAGTGCTGTGAGTGCCAGTTTCATGTATTATATAATTGCCCTGGCTGTAGTGCTTAGAATGTGTGAGATGGTGCAACTGGAAGCTGAGAGATTAGATTAGAGGCCTGGGGAGTGGATGAGAACTTGGGCCAAGGCAAAAGTAATAGAGGTAAAATAAACAGAGCTTTGTTAAACTGATGTACTTTTGGTGGAGGGGAAGATATAGGAAAACTTCAGAGTTTCTGTCTTCACTGTTTGGGTGGATGTTGACCTCAGAATCTGGTATAAAAGTCCTGAGTAGGAAGTATAGCAGAAATTCTCTATGGTTTCTCTTTGGTAATCTGGAAGGGGTCCATCTGTTGTTTACTCTGGTGGGACTGAGCAGCCTCTAGGAATATCCTTCCTCATTTCACTCTTCTCAATGATAATGCGACCCCTTTGAATGCCTGATGGAAGAATTATTTGAAGTAAATAATACACAAAAACATCGATTTTTATTTTTATGCTTCATTTTGTTCAGTAAGCCTGTCTTCTTATAAAATTATAGTTATTATTTTAGTGGGCTCTCAGATTAGCGCAACCTCTGTCCAAGTGCTAATGGGCACTTCCATAATTCCATATGATGGCAACCACCATGCACTGTGCTGTCCTGAAGTACAGCAAGATCCTGATGTCAAAATGAATTCCATCTGTCTTCTACGGTTGACTCCAAGAATTCCAGAAACTGACTTTTTCTTGGCATTCTCAAACTCCTCAAGAAATAGTTGACATTTGTTTCTATTTGTGTGTTCAATGTAGGACCTCCAAAGTCTTCCATTCACATAGAAAATCCTGTATCTCTGCAAGAGAAGTAGAATAATATCAGTGAGCCAGAACCTACTTGCAGCCAGAACAGAGCCCTCCTAAGCCATGTTCTTGTGAGTAGCAGATAAATTGCCACAGCAAAGGAGGATGCTTGCACCTGTTACACCTAGACACATGGGCAAAGCACAGTGGGGTGATCAAGGTGTTATTATGCACCAATTTCATCACCTGTCTCAAAGATGGGTGACTTGGAGAATAAATGAAGGTATATTGTTAGGCAGAATTTTAAGGGCTGCGAATAAAGAAACTTGTGTCCTTTCATCTTAGAATGCTGGCCTCAGATTCCCTTAAGAAAACAAAGAAGTGAGAAAGAAAAGAAAATGTGACCAAACAAAAACCCAGGAGAAAGGCAGAACTGTCTGCTGTGCTCCAAATGGTGACTTCAACTCAACTGCTCAACAGTGAACCACATGACTTGTCTTTTTGTGAAATGTTCCTCAGGCAGCCTGAAGGAAATTCCTGAGGCAACAAGAAACCTTCCTGTCCTTCTCCAGAGTTCTGTGTCCTGATGGCCTCTATTGTGGAGACAAGAAAAAAAAAGTCTGTGGTTGCTGGGGAACGAGGCAGAAATGGCAAAGATGTGTAAGTCTAGGGGCCATCTCGCTGGGAGATGCCTGCAGTCACAGTAATAGTCCTCCTAAGGTCTGTCCTGAGAAAGAGGGCTCTTCCTTCCTTGATAATGACCTCTGGCAAGGAGCAGGGGTGTGGCCTCTCCAGGGGTCCCTTCATATCCTGCCATCTCCCCTTATGTTGAAAACCTCAACTGACTTCAAGCTAATGTTGAGATAGTTAGGTCCTACTTTTTCTCTAAGATGAAAAAGCTTTTTAAAGACTGTGTCTGAGGAAATATATTCAGGAAATGTTTATTGAATGAGCAAGCACATGAAAGACATACAAGGGTAATTCAGAAAGTCCATGGAAAATGGAGTTCAAAGATAAGTTTATGCTGGTGCAAAATGATTTTGAGATCTGTTGATACAAGGGTGTCTTCAAAAAGTTCATGAAAATGCATAGTATGAAAAAACTGTGTGAATTTAGAATTTTTCTAGCTTATGTTTTAATTCCAATTTTCCACAAACTTTTTGAAGTCCCTCTATGAAATCCTAAAAGATGCTTAAGAACCATTGTTAGGAGCTTGCACAAAGCAAATATTTAGGGCCCCCTCAGAAGATGTTGATTCTGTAGGTAGCCTGAAAATTTGGATTTTTAACAAGTTCTCCCAAGGATTGGCATTTCTTGCAGCTCCTAAAAGGACCCCATGTTGAGAAAAGCTGCCACAGATTCTGCTCAGCTGCAGGGAAACTTAATTCAGTGGCCTCCCTCACATTGGCATTTGAGCGGAACAGGTTTTGTGTTAGTAGACAGTGGAAGCAAAAGGTTTTAAGTAAACAGTCACAGGTTTTCAAATTTTAATCATGAAAGATCACTTACACAGAAAGAAGTAAATTGAGTGAGCTGCCCTGCTTTGGGTTGTAGATAATATAACACCCTAATCTGAAGTAATGTTTCTACCTGTTCTTTTGACTTTCACTTATACGTCCATTTTTCTGTCTATTTTTTTTTCTGTGAGAATTCTCAGTTATGTGGCATAAAATTTCAGATTTTTTTCTGTTCTACTGAATGCATATGGATATATGGTTGTGAATTAGAGCTCTCAAAGTTAGTATCCATGTCCATGGTCAAGATTATGCAATGTATTGCATATGCCCCTTCATTCCCCTAGGATAGCCCCTGGGATTATAGAGGTCACTCAGTGCATGTCCCATACTTTCCTTCAGTGTGTGTTAGTACCAACTGCAATGTGACCAGTTTAATTGGGACTCAAAGCCAAAGCAACCATAACTGTTACCACTCTGCTAATTCCCCACAGAGTTCAAAAACTAACTCTAGATTTTGAATCATTAGAGGGAAGAAAAGAATATTTAGGGCTCTTGTTTGGAAAAAGATATTCATGTTCAAAATTAACTATAATCTAGAAATCTTATAAGTACTATTTAGTATTAAATAAGGGGAAAAAATAGATGTGAACAAAATAGCCTTGGCATCTGAGAACATGGCTAAGGTACAGTGCCACGATGACTGGGTAAGGTGGACGGGGGACAAACCTCTAGGAGGGGAACATTTAGTTTTTATATTTATCACAAATAGACTTTGTTTAATAGCATTTGAGAATTCTGCCCCAACCATTGGTGCTTCTGAACTTCATTTTTAGGGGTACATGCCTAAGAGTTACAGTTTAGAAATACATTAATCAGCTCTGTTCTGATTTCCTAAGTAATTAAATTTTAATACATACATAGAAGATAGATGGATTGATACAAGAAGATAGAAAGAAAGAAAGAAAGAAAGAAAGAAAGAAAGAAAGAAAGAAAGAAAGAAAGAAAGAAGAAAAAGAAAAAGAAAGATGGGAAGGGAGGAAAGGAGAAAGAAGAAATGGAAGGAGAGAGGGAAGGAGAAAGGAGTCTGTTGCTTATATAGCCATTAAAGGCAACATTTTATGTATTGAATGGCATGAATTTAATCCAATACAATGAGCCCTTGAAGGAGTGCTTCTCAAAGTGTGATCCAAGACTTCCCATTATAGAATCGAATTCCAAAGATTCCAGCCAGACTCACTAAGTTAAACCCTGGGGAGAACCTCGCAAATATGCATTTAGTAAGCTACATAGCAAACCGTCTGCACAGGAACATTTGACAGTCTCCTCTTCTAAAGTGTGATACTTTAGGAAAGAAATGTTGGCTCATTAAAATCATGCCTCTGGCATGACCACGCCTCAGTGCCTTTTATTGTTAACAACTGAACACCCAGCATTTCTCAATACATTTACATGGGCTTATCGTAAATCTGCATTTAGAAGATTCTGTGCTCACAGAGTGTTGAATGACATTAGTAACTGCTTCTTAAGGGATCACACACAGGAAACCTAAGATGCCAAAAATGCATATATTCCATAGGTAATATCCTAAGATAGAAGGAAGGAGGAGCCTCATGCTTGGTTGTTTAAGAGCCCATACTGTCATGGAGGAGACAGAAAAATTTTGCAGCACAGCAGGAGCACCAACTCTAACTGCTGCCCTAATCCTAGGGCCATTGCTGACCTAAACAAGCTCCCTTTTTTCTTTGTGCTTCCTCCCAATTGCTAGAATTGTATGTTCACCAAAATGCCCAAAGCAGATGACCTGCATTTATGTCTTTAGTCTTCTTTTCTCTTATCCCTCAGCCAGTCATTTCTACCACATTTCCTCATAAAAATATCTCTGACCCACCCCCTCCTCTTTCTTCTTGGTTCTCCAAATTTAGTATCTTTTTCTTGGTTGCAAAATCCTATAGCTACCTGTAGCCTTGTCTGCTTTAGTCTGCAGCCATCCCACACTGAACGAACCTGATCTCCATCTTGCCTTGTCTATTTTAATAAGTCCTTCCCACCTTCACCAGAATGGCCTATTTAAAATGCAGGAATGATTAGGATGCCATTGTGTTTGCCATTCTTTACTGTTTTCCATGTCCCACAAGTCCAAACTAAGCTCCTTGCCATAATACATGATATCTCCAGTAATCTGACCTCTAACTACTTCTCTGCCTTCTTGTCTTACTTTTCCCTAGCTGAAATTGCAGAATTCCTTATAGTTGACATTTTTGTACGTGCTTTTTCCACATCTGGAAAACCTGAGCCATATCTTCACCTTACCAACTCCTACCTACCTTTTAGTACTCAACTCAGGTAGATAGGATAGGTTCAGGAAATTTTTTCCCAAACCATTGAACAAGGTTAGGGTCTTCTCTTCTGCATGTCCATAAAGATCAGTGGGTAGTTCTAGCATTGCTGGTAGCAGTTTTAGATATTAGCTCTTCCACCTCATTCTGAAGATATTTCAAAGTTGAGAATCATATCTTATTCAAACTGCTGTGTATTGAATTTACTAGAGAGCCTAGGATAGCTTGGTGTCTAGATGAATTACACTTGAATAGGTAAATGTTGGAAAGAAGGTATAACGGTGGTGCCCTTGATTGGGTGTTCTGAAGTTGCTACTTAAAAGAAGCAAATGATACTATATGGTCTTAGCAGTCTTACATTCTTGTAAGATTAATGAACATCTTGAGTTTGAAATTATTTACTTCATATGTCCCTGAAATTGGAAGATTAGTTAAAGGATTGAATCAATAATTAGCATAGTACTCAGAGAAGGTGATACAGAGTTAAATACTTGGATATAAACTCAATAAAGAAATTTTAAGTAGATAGCACCAGATGTCTGCTTTGATAATATTTATTGAAAGTAAGAGATTGAAATTACCTCATTTCTTGATTACGTTGGAAAAAAAGGCATTTCTGATTTACTCATCTAAAAGTTAGATTTTAATATATTTCCTTTAATGATATTTTTGGCTGGGTTATATTGTCAAATAGAAAAAAATACCATTAGAAGAAAAACAAACCGTTAACTTGCTGGGACTGTCTTTACCTTAAGTCCTTGGCAAATGCCTAGAGATGATCTTAGGCACTATCTTACTGAAATACCTTGACATTTCTATTTAAAGCTATATGTGATTTAGGATTTATTTTTCTGATAGCATTAGGTTATTTTATCATATCAGATAACATGAATCAAAGTCAAATAGAAATCTTGTTTACCAAATTCCAACAGAGAACAAATGATCAGAGGTAAAACAACTTTCTTGTGGAAGAGATAAGAATCATTAGATAATTATCCTACTGCTTGTTGTTTAAAACCAATAATACTTGGGAATAGAAAGAAGATAAATAGCAATTTGTTGGCATAACCTCTACAGTTATCCATCTCCCTAGAAGAGAATGTTTCAAAGACTGAATTTCCATATAAGCTTCTATAAGAATTATTTGGTAGTGTTAGTTCACTAATAAGTAGTGACTTGAGCATTTAGGATCTCATTAATTTGCAGAGTTGTGGATGTTTGGGGCTGGTCTAATGACATTCTTTTCAAATAGGGTTTCTCAGTTCTGCATATTACTAACGTTTGGGGCTAGACACATCTTTATTGTGGAGGCCATCTGTTCTATATATTGCAAGGTGTTTATTAGTAACTTGATTTTTATCTAACAGGTACCAGGCTTACCCCTTTCCATTCCATCCCCTATTGAGATAACCAAAACTGTCTCTAGACATTCCCAAATATCCTTTCTTGGGCAAAATCACCCCCAGTTGCTAACCATTGCTTTAAACATTTCCCTTTGAAAATAGCTATTTTAAGGGGGTAGTTCGGTAATTGATTTTGCTGGAACCCCAAGAGATACAGCCTAGTACTGTGGAGGGAATGCTTTAACTTTGGAAACATATTTAATTTGTATCTTACAAAAGACTGAAATTTAGCTTGCATTTGGGAAATTAACTGGTTGAATTCTATTCACTAAACATAGACTAAGGAATTATTTTCTCATCATCTTGTCAATCATCTCTTATAGGAAAATTGAATGTGGCCAATTTTTCTGAAAATGTTTGAACATCCTATACATGTTGCTTTGTGAATTAAAAGCACAGCATATTTTTCAGTTTGATTGATGGTATCAAGTGAAATACTTAATTTTCACTATTATTTTGTTCTAAAGTAACTTCTGCTTAGGATTATTTAAGAGAAATTAATATAAAGTTTATTTCAATAAATAAATAGAGAAAATACTTCCCTGCATCAAGGACTACTTTTGTCTGGCATTAGTTTATATGAGCAATCAAGATGTTGAGGTAAATGCGGTCACTCAAGGAGGCTACCTACTTTAATTAAACCTTTAATTTTTAAAATATTTGAAAGGCAGAGAGATGAGGAGTGGCAGAGACAGACAGAGCTGTTCCATCAGCTGGTTCTCTTCCCAAATGTTTATAATAGGCAGGACTGGACCAACACAAAGCCAGGAGCCTGCAGTTCAATCTGGGTTTGCCACGTGGTGGGAGAAACCCAAGTGCATAGACCATCACTTGCTGCCTTCCAGATTTTGCATTTACAGGAAGCTGGAGTTGGGAGTGAATTGAACACAGGCGCTCCCATATGGGATGTGGGTGACCCAAGTGCTATTTTGACTGTTGCACCATATATCTACTCCCTCTAGTGTAATTTAAAGATAAGTATAACTGGGGCCAGTGCTGTGGCGCAGCAGGTTAAAGCTTTGGCCTGAAGTGCCAGCATCCCATATGGGCACTGGTTCGAGACCTGGCTGCTCCACTTCCGATCCAGCTCTCTGCTATGGCCTGGGAAAGCAGTAGAAGATGGCCCATGTCCTTGGGCCCCTGCACCCACTGTGAGACCTGGAGGAAGCTCCTGGCTCGTGGCTTCGGATTGGCGCAGCTCCAGCCATTGCAGCAAATTGGAGAGTGAATCATTGTATGGGAGACCTCTCTCTCTCTGCCTCTCCTCTCTCTGTGTAACTCTTTCAAGTAAATAAATAAATAAATAAATATTTTTTTAAAAAAGATAAGTATAACTAAAACTAATTTTCAGTGATTAATTTCAGAGTGATCAAATGAACATAAAACTGGATTTTAGCCCTAATTTGATGTTAATTAATATCCTAGATGAGTTCCCAGAATAAATAATGTTATCTTTCAATGCCTCAGTTTTCTCCTCTATAAACTGAGAAGTTTGGGTTAAATATAGGTTAGCAAACTTTTCCTTTAAAAGGCTAGGTCACAATATTTTAGGTTGTGTCTGTCATACAATCTTGGTTACAACTACTTTGTTTTTTATTGGTCCCTGTTGAAAGAGTCAGCTCTGTTGTATGGTAGTGCAAAAGCAGGCCAAGATAATGTATAACAAATGAGCATAGCTGTGTTCCAATAAAACTTATATATGAACACTGAAATTTGAATTTTATATATAATTATCTCATGCCATAAAACATTATTTTCAGTGGTACATTTTTAAGTGTCCAAATCATGTTTAGCTTTCCAATTGTACACAGAAGGCAGGTGCTACTTGCCTTGTGGACCACTGTTTGTCACTCACAAAATGATTGGTCCCTTCCAGTTTTAACATCCTTGAATTTTCAGGAATCATAGAACAACCAGTGCCTGCTTGTATTTATCTTAAACTGCATCTGTATCTGAAGGAAGCTGTGAGTAGAGCATTTCTCAGTTATCATGATGTTATGTACTTTTCTGAGAGCAGTGTGTGGAGATCTTGTTATCTCATGAAGAGAAGAATACTTGTCATCTTGGCATGGCCTGCTCATTCCACCACATCTCTCTTTAAAAAAAAAAAAAAAACAAACTAATGCAGTCTGTTTTTCCAAAAGATGTCATTATTCACCAACTATATTGAAATGTTCAGGGACTGAAAGTGAAATGGTATTAAAAATTTAACATTTGCAAAGTCCTTTTTAATTTGTAAAATATTGGCTTTACATCAAATGACATGAACTTCATAGTAACCTTGTAAACGATTGTAGTAGACAGAGTTACTCCCCTTTTCAACTGAAAAACTTGGGCCAGTTTCAGCCATGTATTAGTGGGCTTCTCTAATTCCAAACTCAGAATCATTCTCTGCACGCCTCTGCAGTTTCTATCTGTCCACTTTTACTCTCTCTTCATCTGACATCCAACTCGGTTATTGAGTTCTCTTAGGCATTGATAATAGAAACTGGTAGATTGTTTGGATACTTGACAACAGAAAGAATTAAATGCATATTCTCCAACTCATCATTGACAAGATGAAAAACTTCTCTGAGCTTTAGTTCCCTTAGTGTAAACTGAAATAATAAAAATGAGGCTTTGTATTATTAAGAAATTAATTCGTGTTTGTCTTTGCATAGGCTGTAGTCAATATTCAGTAAATATTAATTCTCTCCCCTTTCACCTAAAAAAACAGAAATGGTGTACTTCATATTCACATAGTTCAAGATGTCTTTGGTGATAATTTGACTTAGGGACTATGTACCACTCCGTTGCAACTGCTTCCACTTTGGAATGGTTGTTGGTTGTATTAGAGTGCTCAAGAGAAACAGCAAACTAATTGGATGTTTATATTTAATGAAAGAGATTTATTTTAAGGAATCAGATTATGCAGTTTTGGAGGCATGGCAAGTCCAAAACCTAATGAGCATCTTGGGGTTGGCAGGTTGGAGACTCAGGGATGAGTTGTAGCTGATGTTGCAGATGAAGGCTGAAGATTATCTGCTAGAGATTTCCTTCCTACTTGGAAGGGATTGTTTTGTTCTATACAGACCTCCAAATGTGTAGACAAGGCCCGCCCACCTGTAAGGAGGGCAATTTGCTTTATTCAAAGTGTCCAAATTAAAATCTCATCCAAAAATGCTCTCATAGAAATATCCAGAATAATGTTTGTCCAAATATCTGGGCACAGTGATCTAGACAAGCTGACATATGAAATGAACCATCATATGGGTAATTGCTAACCCTAACCCTTTGTTGATCAGCTTCATTTATTACTTTGTATTCCATAGTGCATCCAGTTCTACCTGATTTTACAGTCGCATTCCTTATATCTCACCAGTTTCTCTCCCTTTCTCCTAAGGAATCTCAATGATCTAGGTTTGATCAGATGCTTGCCCTTGTGTACTTAGCTCTGGTCAGAGAAACTGAATCATCAAATACAACTTTGATGAAGACTTAGCCTTCTAGCAGGTGATATGGGTGGGAGCAGATTTTCTTAGCAAGGATGTAGGCACAGTGCTTCACTAATTCAATTAGCATGAATTCTTGATAAACACAAAATAGCTTAATAGTTTTGGAATCTACCCAGACTTAAAAGATAATGCAAGTAATCCAAAACTAAGATTTCAAAGTTCAGTCTGCAAATGAAGACAAATGATTAGCCTATAATGTTTGCTAATATGAGTTAATAACAGAAGGAAAAGGCTTCTACCTACAGAACCTGATTAGTTGCAGTATAACACAGTATTTTGGATGGAGAGACTTAGAGAACTTGGAAAAAATAGTAGGTTCTTCTTCATTAGAGGAGCACATTGAAGTCATGAAGAAATGTTTTCAAAGTAGCCCTCCTCCGCAGGATGGGATCAAATGCCCTTAAATGCTTCCTGGAGTTCGCTTCCACTGCTTATGGTTTCACCAGTGCTGAAACTTCCCATGGCGCTTTGGTTGAGCTTTGCAAACTCTTCAGGTTGAATGAAATTGCACTATCCAACACTTATATCCTGGGTGGAGGCAAAATAGCACATTCTTTAGAATTAATGCAAAAATAAACTGAATAAAGGTAAGAGAAGCTTTATAAGGCCTTTAAACTAACCATGCCTAAAGGAATTCCGTATAGAAGAGATTATTAATGTTTTAATCAGAACGTTCCTGCTTTCACTGCAGTTATTTTTTTTTAAAGGCAGAGCAACAGAGAGGGAGAAAGAAAAAAAGATCTTTCAATCACTGGTCTGCTCCCCAAATTTCTGCAACAGCCAGCACTTGGCCAGGTGGAAGCCAGGAGCCTAGAACGCTATCTGAGTCTCACATGGGGGTAGCAGGGACCTAAGCACCTGAGCCATTTTCTGCTTTGTCTCAGGATACATTAGCAGGAAGCTGGCTGTAAGGTAGAGTATCTGGACTTGAACTGACACTCGATAGGGTATGTGGGTGTCCCAAGTGGCAGCTTCACACCCTGTGCCACAACACCCATTCCTCATTGGACTTCTTTTGAGGGATCAAAGTTCATACAAATTAAAGCAGCCAAAATGAGTATTGTTTGTGGATATAGTAATTTACACATTGAAACAGGAGGATAAAAAATACTTTTTTCACCCATTTACTTATTCTTCACACACTTACTCATTCTACAATCATTTATTGTTGTGTGTCACAGGCTATGCTAGATATTAGAACATCGAAGGTGAAAAATACTAGGCTCTTGATCAAAAGGAGTTAACAGAGTTAGGGAGACAGACAAGGAAATTGGAAATTACGGTAGGGTTTGCTGTCTGTTTTGGTGAGATCAGATAAAGGGTACCAAATGCAGCCACAGAGAGTAGGTAGGTTTTCCTGGAAAAGGTCACTTCTTTTTTCTTTTTAAGATTTATTTATTTATTTGAAAGTCAGAGTTACACAGAGAGAGGAGAGGCAGAGAGAGAGAGAGGTCTTCCATCCACTGGTTCACTTGGCCGCAACAATCGGAGCTGCTGATCCGAAGCCAGGAGCCAGGAGCTTCTTCCAGGTCTCCCAGGCGAGTGCAGTGGCCCAAGGACTTGGGCCATCTTCTCTGCTTTCCCAGGCCATAGCAGAGAGCTGGATCGGAAGAGGAGCAGCTGGGACTAGAACAGGCGCCCATATGGGATGCCAGTGCTTCAGGCCAGGACTTTAACCTGCTGCGCCACAGCACCGGCCCCAGAAAAGGTCACTTCTGAAGTGAGGATAAAAGAGTTGGGAAACTGGGGTCAAAAGAGTAGTCTGGATCCATAGCATGGTGTGATGCATTCACAGGCAAGCAGGAATTCTGGGAAGGGTGACTCCTGGAGGGAACTCCCATGAGGGGAGCTGAAGTGTCAAGGGTAAGAGGTGTGTCATGGTGAGGAGTGGGTTGAAGGGAGGGACATGGAGTTAAGGGTCTGCTTCTGTGCTGGGTATGGGATAAATTTATATTGCTCTGGTGTACAGCTCGTACTCACTTTACAGTCTGCCTAGTTTAAGCTGCTCAAGTTGAAGTGCAATGTTGCCACCTCCTCACCCTCTGCTTCAAAGCTCTGTGGATAGCACCACTGCTACCTGCTGCGCCAATGCAGGGGCGAACCCAAATTCATTAGTCATTAAACGTAGGAATTGTTCAGCAGCCGCAGGATGCTCTATTAAGAGGGTTATGCTGTGGGAGGGATCCTCAGCTTGCTTGCCTTTTTTTTTTTTTTTTTTTGGTGTGTGCCCCTGGCAAACTCATTTTCCATATCCAAACAACTTTGTAAACTGCCTCATCATGGGAAAATGTTTTATCCTGTTTTAAACCGTTTAAAATCTCTTCATCAGAAGTAATAATGGACTTACGAGAATTATAATAAACAAGTACTAAGTCTTTTTGTTTGTTTGTTTGGGACAGCTGTAAAAAGTGTTGGACAAGCAGAGTGATGAATTTACTTTGCAATTGTCAATGATGGCATATCACTGAGCCAGAACAGTTTGGTGTACATTTGGGTGTGTCCCTAGTCAACAAATGAAGTCCAGACATCAAGACTTCTTAAACTAATTTTCTGACTACAGTCTTCCTCCACCATCCTGTCAAATTCCATAACAGCTGTCCATAACAGTTAACAGTGGAACAACATCAAGAAAACTTAATTTAAAATTATTTTATTTATTCACTGTATTTGAAGAGAGGGAGGGAGAGAGAGAGAAAGAATGAATGAATGAATATCTTCTATCCACTGGTTCATTCCCCAAATGTCCTCAACAGCTAAGAAAGCCAGGAGCCTGAACTCTTTCTGGATCTTGCAAGTTTGTGGCCAGGGACCCAGGCGTTCAAACAAATACCTGTTCCCCTCTCAGGTCCTGGATTAGAGGAAAGCTAGACTGGAAGCTGAGAAGCTGGGACTTGATCCAGGAACTTGGGTATAGGCATCATAGTGATGTCTGAACCATGAGTCAAAAGCCCACCCTAACCTTCTTGGATTATAGCTTACATACAGTGATTTGCAGTTAGAATTTCAATCATGTTTATTACCTTTCCTGCTCTGTCTTTTCCTCTGGAAACTTCAATGTACATGCCGGCCTAAACCTTTCCCTCGCCCCAGTCTTTTGCCTCCTGGCCACCCTGGTGTCTTTCCCACGTGGTCCTGAGATCTGCACATTGCCTGCTCTCTCTAGGACACTGTAGTGTTGTAAACTTTGTTTCCTTGAGTCTCTCCTGTGTCTGCTCTGTGGCCACATCTAATTGGCCATGACATAGAAGTTTACAAGGCATGTTCTAGGTTAGTTTTGCCTGATGTACAATTTTGTGTAAGTCAAAACATGTAATATGTAGTACTCAATGTCTGGCTTCTTCCACTGTTTCTGAGAGTCATCCACTCTGTTTTGTCTATCCTTCTGTGTACAGATATACTGTAACTGGTTCATCCTTTTTCCTATTAATGGACATTTGAGTTATTTCCCATTTGGGACTCCTATGAATAAAGCTTCCATGTACATTCTTAAGGACCTGTACCCTCATTTCTTGGTATATACTAGGAATGAAATTGTGGAGTAATAGGGTAAGCATATATTTGAACAAAGTGGAAACTACTAAAGAGTTTTTCAAAATGGTCATACTATTTTATGCTTTGTTTAACACAACATATGAGCATTTCAGTTGTTATACATCCTCACCAATATTGACATTTTCTTTCCTTTTTGGAAAAAGTGGCCATTCTCTATAGGTTTTTTGCAATGATTATAATTTGCCTTTCTGAAATGAGTAATGTGATGTTAAATTTCACAGGGAAATATGTTTAAAGTAATAACAACAGTAAAAAAATAAACTTACAGGCAAAATTGAGGAAAGAAGGTAAGAAAGTGAACTTATTATTGAGTTACTATATGAATAGAAACCAAGACAGATGATTTTTATCTTAACAATAATGAGATCATATTATCTGCAATATTCAGATGAGAAATTTGAGAGAGAGAGAAATGTTAAATGAAATTGGAATAGTAATATTAATTGCTTTGCACTGTGGCTGGGTAGAATGAATTAAAAGTCATAAACTTCTGGCCGGCGCCGTGGCTCAACAGGCTAATCCTCCACCTAGCGGCGCCGGCACACCGGGTTCTAGTCCCAGTCGGGGCGCCGGATTCTGTCCCGGTTGCCCCTCTTCCAGGCCAGCTCTCTGCTGTGGCCCGGGAAGGCAGTGGAGGATAGCCCAAGTGCTTGGGCCCTGCACCCCATGGGAGACCAGGATAAGTACCTGGCTCCTGCCTTCGGATCAGCGCAGTGCACCAGCTGCAACACGCCGGCCGCAGCGGCCATTGGAGGGTGAACCAACGGCAAAGGAAGACCTGTCTCTCTATCTCTCCCTCTCACTGTCCACTCTGCCTGTTTAAAAAAAAAAAAAGTCATGAACTTCTGAGAATACAAGTTGGCACATAAAAATGATTCAACATTTTTACTGTTGTAAAGCGTGATGCTACAAATTATAAATAAAAGCAAGGTAGCTTGCAGCTTTTAAGGAAAACCAGGATATAGTAGGATGCAGAGTTATCCATCTGAAGTTAAACTTAGGAAATTTTTGTAACTTTTTCTTTTACTATGTCCATAGTGTGTAAGAGTCAGTTTTTAAAATTTTCCATTTATTTCAAAGGGAAAGAGAAAGAATGAGAGCAAGCGTGAAAACAAACCGGAAGGAGAGAAAGAGAGATTTCCCATCCCATCAACTGATTTACTCCTCAAATTCCCATAACGACCAGTGCTGGGCTGGGCAGGAAGCTAGCCACTCAATCCAGATCTCCTACGTGGGTGATAGGGACCCAGCTACTGAGTCATAATGACTACCTTCCAGAATTTTCATTAACAGGAACCTGGAATCAAGAGAGGAGCTAGGCCTGGAATGCAGGCACTCAGATATGGGATGCAGGTATCCCATGTGGTGGCTTAATTGCTACACCAAACATTTGCTCCTGTATCAGGAATTTTTCAAATGTTGGCTTACCATTAGTAATTCTTATCAGTTTATTGTTCACAGATACAGTTGCTAACTGTATCTGATTGTTCTCAGATGGACTATTCCACAGAGCTTGGTTTTGCTGGAAAATATCAATATTTCAGAAAGAAGATATAGCCTGTCATTAATTGATCGATGAATTTACACTTTCCAACAAACTTCTTACATGCATTCTATACATGAGATGCCCTATTGTGTGCTGGGAATTAAAAAAAAAAACAAATAATTGTGGTTAATTTTTATGAAGACAGGAAGAAAAGACTGTCTTTGGGAGAGTCCTATATCTCCCCAGGACCATCACATCTACATCTTTAATCAGTTATACTTAGGCTAATTAGAGTGTTTTTTGTGCCTGCTGCTCTGTACTTTTTGCTTGAAATTACTTCAGCTATTCAGGGTCTTTTGTGGTACAATACAATTTTTTTAATATTTATTTCTAGTCCTGTTATAAATGTTATTGATAATTTGATAGAAATTTCATTTAACCTGTAAATTGCTTTAATTTGTATTGACATTTTAACAGTATTGATTCTTCTAATCCATGAACATGGGGTGTCTTTCTATTTCTTTGTGACTTCAGTTTCTTTCATTCATCAGTGATTTTTCTTTTCTTTTTTTTTTAAAGATTTATTTATTTATTTGAAAGACAGAGTTACAGAGAGAGGCAGAGACAGAGAACAAGGTCTTCCATCTGCTGGTTCACTCCCCAGGTGGCCACAAAGGCCGGAGCTGGGCTGATTGGAAGCCAGGAGCCAGGATCTTCTTTCAAGTCTCCCACGTAGGTGCAGGGGCCCAAGGACTTGGGCCATCTCCCACTGCTATCCCAGGCCATAACAAAGAGCTGGATTGGAAGAGGAGCAGCTGAGACTAGAACTGGAGCCCATATGGAATGCTGGCACTTCAGGCCAGGGCTTTAACCCACTGTGCCACAGCACTGGCCCCATCAGTGACATGTTTTTCATTATAGATTTTTGACCTGTTTGGTTAAATTTATTTCTAGGGTTTTTCTTTTTCCTTTTTTATTTTTATAGAGTTAGAAAGTGAGAGAGAGAGACAGAAAGGTCCTCCCTCCATTGGTTCACCCTCCAAATGGCCACCATGGCCGGAGCTACACAGATCCGAAGCCAGGAGCCAGGTGCTTCCTCCTGGTCTCCCACGCGGGTGCAGGGGCCCAAGCATTTGGGCCATCCTCCACTGCCTTCCTGGGCCAGAGCAGAGAGCTGGACTGGAAGAGGAGCAACCAGTACTAGAACCGTGCACCCTCATGGGATGCCAATGCTGCAGGTGGAGGATCAACCAAGTGAGCCACAGCGCCGGTCCCTGAGGGTTTTTTTTTTTTTAAATAAGTATTGGAAATGAGATTGCTTCACTGACTCCTTTTTCAGATAATTCACTATTCATATATAACAATGCTACTAATTTCTGCATACTGACTTTGTATACCACAAGGTTTCTGAATTGTTCTGTTCTAAAAGATTTTTTTATAAGATTTTATTTATTTATTTGACAGGCAGAGTTAGAGAGAGAGAGAGAGAGAGAGAGAGAGAGAGATCTTCCTTCCGTTGGTTCACTCCCCAAGTGGCCTCAATGGCCGGAGCTTCACCAGTTCGAAGCCAGGAGCCAGATGCTTCCTCCTGGTCTCCCACGCCGGTGCAGGTGCCCAGGCACTTGGGTCATCCTCCACTGATTTCCCAGGCCACAGCAGAGCTGGACTGGAAGAGGAGCAACCGGGACTAGAACCGATGCCCATATTGGATGCGGCGCTGCAGGTGGAGGATTAACCTAGTGCACCACGATTCTGGCCCCTTCTAAAAGTTTTTTGTGGGTCAGCACTGTGGTGCAGCAGGTTAAGCCACCTCCTGCAGTGCTGGCATCACACATGGGCACCAGTTTGAGTCCTAGGTGCTCCATTTTAAGAAAAGTCTGAAATTGTCGTAAAGGAATCTATTCAACAAATATTTACAGAGATCCCTGTATTACAGGATTTGGACTAGGCACTAGACATAATAATTATTAAAAATTCATTGTCAGATTTCAGAAATCCCAAATGGAGCTAGATCCACATGGGAGCAATGGTGATTCAAGAGCAGGTGGTTCCTTTTTCTTAATGCTTTGGGGATCAGAAAAACAAGGGACACTTTTTTTGCTTTGTCTCTGACAGAACACAATCCATTTGCTACCAAAGTGAAACAATTATGCTGCTAACCAAAAATTAATGTCTGTGATGTCTTTTGTGATTTTGCTTTGGTATGGGGAGGATGCTTGAAATACATTTGAAAAGAAAAATTCATGCTGGCATGCTAGTGTCACAGATTTAGTGTGCAAAGCACAGGCATCCTACCCTAAAAGGAAAGCTGGAATTGAGTGCTAATTTAATTGCTTCTTCTGAACCCAGAGAGAAAGCTGTTGGACTTGCAGGCCTTTACCAGTTTTGTTATCAATAATACAAGAGATGGATGCTGTAAATGTAGCTTCCTCACAGGGGAAATACTGTCACCAGAGTCGATGACCTAAATTGTCTTTAAACATCAAACTTTCTAAAGTGAAGAGCACACATCTGCCCTTTGAATATTAAAGTAGTCACTAAACTGGGTCAGGAGACTTACAAACAGTGCATTGACAGCGTCTTTTCTCTTACACGCAGAAAATCGTGTCTTGAGTATTCATTACCTTGCAGACATTAGTTTTATTTCCTGTGCAAATTGCATCCCATGGAATATGTGTTTTGTGATATTCACCGTTGACCATACAGCTGCTGTAGCTGGGTTCCTTCACTGAGTTTGAACTAAGTCCTTGAGAATTTCTCCTTCCACCCCACTTTTCTTGCCTAACCCTGTCTTCAATTACACAAACATAAAATTCAGGCTTCCCTTCAGTCATTAGAAACTATTAGTCTTAGTAGTTATTTTACACTGATTCAGCAGATTTTCCTACATCAGCTTTCATGGAAGGAAGAAATCAGGACAAAGAACTCCAGCAGGAACAGGGAGAGACACAGAGATCCTTCTGTCTGTCTGTTCACTCCTCAGATTGCTGCAATGGCCAGACTGGGCCAGGCTGAAGCCAGGAGCCAGGACCTTCATCTAGGTTTTCCATGTGGGTGGCAGGGCCCAAGTACTTGGAGCATCTTTCACTGTTTTTTTTTTTAGGTGCATTAGTAGGGAGTTTGATAGGAAGTGGAGCTGCCTGGACTTGAACCTGTGCTCATACGGGATGCCAACATTGCGGGCAGCAACTTAACCTGCTATGCCACAATGCCGGCCCCAGATATTGATTAATAAAGTGACTTGTTAATCAAGAGTTAAAATGTGGGTATGGAAATTTAGGATTGTAAATCAGAAAAGTGTTAATTTTTACAAAACATGAGAAAACAGAAAAATATCTTTCCCTTGATGTCTGCCCAATAAAATCTGAAAATCTGCTGTGAATTGTAAGACTTCTAAAATACAGGCATATTCCAGTTCTCCAGTGGAAAAATGATGACAGAAACAATAGTGCACTGTCAGCCACATAAAATGAAACAATCAATGCACAATAGAGAGGCAAGCTAAACAGGCATTGGGCTCACATTGCATATATTCAAATCTCATCTCAATCACTGGTAACTTTAAGTAAATTACTTAATCTCTTTAAACATCTGTTTCCTCATCTTAAAGGGAATTATAATGTTACTTCTTCCTAGGATGAGTTTAGGATCAAATAAAATAGCATTGACATTTGGTCTAGTAGTTAAGATGCTGCGTTAAGACACCTGTTTCCCATATCAGAGCACTGGGTTCAGTATGTGGTTATGGCTCCTGCTCCAGCATCTTGCTAATGTGCCCCCTGGGAGGCAACATCTGATGGCTCAAGGGATTGGGTTCCTGCCATTCATGTGAAAGGCCTGGGTTAAGTTCTCCATCCCCAGTTTCAGCCTGGCTCAACTCCATCCATTGTGGACGTTTGGGTAGTGAACCAGCAAATGGGATCTCTCTCTCTCTCTCTGTCTCTCACCTCCCTTTTTCTCAAATTAATAAGTTATTAAAAACTTACAGATCACATAAAGTAACACAGATAAAGATCTCAATTTGAACTAAAGGACACTTAGAATCATAACTCAACCGAAGTGTGGTTTTAAGGTTAAATTAAATTAAATTGCATTTTCTATCCTGACATGTGGATAGCTAGTACAATGGGTTTACCCTAGGCTTCTTGGAAAAAAAAAAAACTCAGCTAAAGCTAAAATCACAAATGAGCCTTTGGACCATTATAAAGGCTATACATCAGATAAGAGGGGCTGCATGGCAAACCAAATTGTGCCCAACCTGTTCACTTAAAAGAGGCAGGGATTATGAATTATTTATAGTGGGAAGAAATGGGGCAGGTCTTTTTCTATAAAGTACTTAAGATATTGAAAGTACTAGCTCTATGTTCTGAAGTTTGTGTCTCCTCAAATTGGTATGTTGAAATCCTAACTCCCAAAGTGTTGGTGTTAAAACATGGGGCCACTGATGAGATGATTAGATCATGAAGACCCTCAAAAGTGAGATTCGTGCCCCTATCAAAGAGGCCCTGGAGAGCTGCCTTGCTTCTTTCACCATGTAAAAACATGGTGAGAAGACTCTAACTATAAACTAGAAAGCAGGCCCTCACCAGATACCAAATCTGCCAGCGACTTGACCCTGATTTGCTAGCCTCCAAAACTGTGAAAAGTAATTCTTTACTGTTCATAAGCCACCTAGTTTAGGATATTCTGTGGCTGTTTCCCAAATGGACTAAGAAAACAGCCACCATTGCTTTGGCTTCAGTGTTATGGTGCAAGACCTAAGGAGTAGGAAACAACCTCTCTCACTTGACCAGCTTAGCTGGGTGCTGGCAATGGCACCATGCAGATGGCTGTGGGAGATGGGAAAGCAGCAATACCTAGGGAGACCTCGGTTTCAGTTCCTGATTAATGGTGGGCTTAGAGGTGGTGACACTTGTGAAATGCTGTTATATGTTTCATCAGCCACTGAAATCTGCAAGAAATTCCAAGAAATTCTTGACTTATACTGCAGGAGGGTTGAAGATCTTATTGGGATTGTACGCAGAAAATGTGCTGCCATTGTGTCCACACATCTTCTTGCAGGCCAGTGTGGTCCAGGGAATGGGAATCCCATAGAAGGTCAGAACTGACAAGTATACAACTGGCCATCTGGACCAACATTTTTCTTTAACCTGAGGTATATACAGTATTGGATACAGAGGAGCTTTGCAGCTACACATATGCCTGCTACTTGCTAGCATTGTGTAAAACATGAATAAGATGAGTAGTATGTGGAAGGAATTATATTTAAACCAAAAACACCAGTAAGAACACCCAGGTATCCTGGCCTAGTTTGTTTCCTCCATGTATTCTCCCCTTTGCTTCTCTTTCAGGGTTGCTGGCTAACTGATGATTCAAAAACAGACTTCCTCAGTTCCTACCCACTGAGTAAATTAATGTTGAGGTGCTACCAGATTTATATTGAGAATGTTTGTTTTGAATCAATATATTTCAAGAATGTTTGTTTTGAATCAATATATTCTTGGAGTTTTAAAAATGCCTATGCATTCATTTTATTTATTTGAAAGGAAGAGGGGAGGGGGAGAGAAAAATCTATAGAGATATCCTCCATCTGCCATCTGCTGGTTCACTGCCCAAAAGCCTGCGACAGCCAGGGCTGGTCCAGGCAAAGCCAAATCAAGGAATCCAGAACTCTGTCCAGGTCTCCATGGTGGGTGACAGAGATGCAAACACTTGAGCCATCATCTGCTATCTCTCAAGCACACCAGCAGGAAGCTAGATCAGAAGGTGAGGGCAGAACTTAATCCCATGCACTCCAGTATATGGGATGTAGTGTCCCAAGTGGCAGCTCTACACACTGCACAAAACACCTGCTCACACAGTGAGAATTGTTGATTTCTACTGCTTCGTTTTAGCTTTCACTTTCATTTTCTTTTCATTACATTTCAGTTTTAGGTTGTGACAGTGGAGTGAGAACATCAGATATAATGCATGGCCCTCTTAAAGGGGTTAATCAGAAGGAGATAAGTAAACTGTTATAGATGCCCCAGTGTTGACTGTAGAGCCATCATCACGCAGGGAAATTCTTACAGCATGAGTAGGTCTAGAAAAGGTCATGCTGGCACCAGGCAGTTTTTGCATCCTCTTCTCTTCCTCTTCATGACAGAGTGCATTTGATGCTTTTGAGTGATTTTAGGAGCTTGCTTATCTGCTTCCCTCCCTCACTGGTCTGATTTAATCATAGGTCCCATCCTTCCCATGTCTCCAACTCTGTGCCATCTGTGATATTTGGCAGCAGCAACTTAAATACAAAATCCCCCTTGGCCCCGGCATCAATAGGTTTGGATGAAGTAGGATCTATTTCATCATTTGGCAATGACTGTCACCACCATTAGTTGGTTATTTTGTCACCTACGACATTGAGATAAGCATCCCCCTTCTTTATGGCACTCTTAGGCACTTGGATTTCTGTATATAGTTATTTTACCCTAAAATGCAGAGGAAAATAAACTGGAATACTACTTGTTTATATATTTGTTTATTTTGCTGTGGGGTATATATTTGGTTCTAGGAGAAATTCAGTGCTGCCAATAAGAATACAGAGATGGAAGTGTCAGTAGTCTCTGTGGTGAATTTGAAGCTTACATAAATTTTAACTTCAAAATCACACACCAATATATTGTAAATTCACATAGTATTATAGTATAAATAAATACTATATTAACATGTAAACTAAACACACGCACACATATATATACATGAAGGAGCTTTAAGAGGTTGAAAAATGTAATTAAAAAGAGAAGTTTTATTTTGATGCAAAAAACTAAAAAAAATTAAAGCCTTTTTTCATAATATGCATTTTCCACAAATTTTTTGAGTACCCTACATATGTAAAATGTGTGTCCCAAAGTGTTAATTATATCACTATACATCAGAAGTACACATAGTTTATATTTTCTTCCCTGTTTTCTGAGATTTTTTTCTTTTTTGCCCTGAGCATGGAGTGCTTTTATAAAAAGGAACACCAAACAAGCATTGTAAAGCACGTCCGTCCTTGAGTCTTTTTGACAATAAAGTATAAAAGCTGCCAGAGTCAGGAAGGACATAGGAAATTGCTAGTCTTGCCTGGGCTCTGGCCAACTAGGTCACAGGGATCGGTTTCTCTACCTTCTTCTCTGCAGCTATTTTGAGTCAGAATGATGTATGTGCTCAATGAAATGGCTGCTAAAGCATGGCCAGAGTACTCCAGCAAGTTTCTAGAAGCAAAAGCTGATGATATGTGAATGCTAAGGTGTTATTTCATTTCAAATGGTGCCAGATAATCTCTTCCCACAACAGCAAGTACAGAAGCGTAAGTTGACCACTGGCTGATCAGGAAGCTAACATTTAATCAGGAAAGACTATTTGTTTGAGGGTAATGATTGCAGCACCCCAGGTAAATAAAATCTGCCAGTGCCATGCTGGGTTCTTGTACTTCCTTCGTCATTTTACTTAATTGAATGTGCAGATGTGTACACTGAGGATGGGGTTCCAAAAGTCAGTGGGAGATACTGTAAGCTTCTCATCTGTTGGGACCCAGTTTTCTCTCTCAACCATTAGAAGAGTTCCCTAACATCAAGAGCAATGTAGGATGGATCTTGACTTCATTTCGATTTCTCACATTATTCTAATAACTTTCAATTTAAAAAATTGACCAAGGGTACAATTACCTTCTTCCTGAAGGTCCTAGCAAAGTAGATCCCACCCATTTCAATAGTTAGAGAAAGGCAACTAGATGAAAATCAATTGAAATAAGAGGCAATCACAGTCTTTGTTGTTTTGATTCTGAGGAGTAGAATAGCATTTGCAATGTTATTTTCTGAACTTACCTGTTTTTCTGATCACTGGTTTATTTTTAGATAGGAGCAAATGAGCTTATTTTTGAAATACTAACTTCGCTTAAATTCAAATTTGGTCCTCCAGAAGCAAGAACGCTAATCTTGGGAAGGTTATCCTGTGTAAATAAATAGCTTTGTTTAACCATTAACTAAATAAAGTTACGGTGGTCTTCAGCAAAATCAAAGAACAGACCTACTTTGATTTTTTTCTTTTTTTTTTAACTTTTATTTACTAAATATAAATTTCCAAAGTACAGTTTATGGATTATAATGGCTTCCCCCCCCCCATAACTTCCCTCCCACTCGCACCCCTCCCATCTGCCGCTCCCTCTCCCATTCAATTCACATCAAGATTCATTTTCAATTATCTTTATATACAGAAGATTGATTCAATATATATTAAGTAAAGATTTCATCAGTTTGCACCCACACAGAAACACAGAATGTAAAATACTGTTTCAGTACTGGTTATAGCATTACTTCACATTGGACAACACATTAAGGACAGATCCCACATGAGGAGTAAGTACACAGTGACTCCTGTTATTGACTTAACAAATTGACACTTGTTTATGGCATCAATAATCTCCCTAGGCTCTAGTCATGAGTTGCCAAGGCTATGGAAGCATTTTGAGTTCACTGACATCGATCTTATTCAGACAGGGTCTTAGTCAAGTGGAAGTTCCGTCCTCCCTTCAGAGAAAGGTACCTCATTCTTTGATGGCCCCATTCTTTCCACTGGGATCTCACTCGCAGAGGTCTTTCATTTTAGGTTTTTTTTTTTTTTTTTTTTTTTTTTCCCTGAGTGTCTTGGCTTTCCATGCCTAAAATACTCTCTCCCACTTCCCATGATGGATCATTCTCTCCCTTTTTGATTCTGTCAGTTAGTATTAGCAGACAGCAGTCTTGTTTGTGTAATCCCTTTGATTCTTACACCTATCAGTGTGATCAATTGTGAACTGAAAATGATCACTTGGACTAGTGAGATGGCATTGGTACATGCCACCTTGATGGGATTGTATTGGAATCCCCTGGCACGTTTCTAACTCCACCATTTGGGGAAAGTCCACTTGAGCATGTCCTAAATTGTACATCTCCTCCCTCTCTTATTCCCACTCTTATATTTAACAGGGATCACTTTTTAGTTAAAATTTAAACACCTAAGAATAATTGTGTGTTAATTGCAGAGTTCAACCAATACTACTAGAACAAAAAAATACTAAAATGGATAAAGTATTACATTGTACATCAACAGTCAGGACAAGAGCTGATAAAGTCACTGTTTCTCATAGTGTCCATTTCACTTCAACAAGTTTCCCCTTTGGTGCTCAGTTAGTTGTCACCAATCAGGGAGAACATATGATATTTGTCCCTTTGGGACTGGCTTAGTTCACTCAGCATGATGTTTTCCAGATTCCTCCATCTTGTTGCAAATGACCGGGTTTCATTGTTTTTGACTGCTGTGTAGTATTCTATAGAGTACATGTCCCATAATTTCTTTATCCAGTCTACTATTGATGGGCATTTGGGTTGGTTCCAGGTCTTAGCTATTGTGAATTGAGCTGCGATAAACATTAATGTGCAGACAGCTTGTTTGTTTGCCAATTAAATTTCCTTTGGGTACATTCCAAGGAGTGGGATGGCTGGGTTGACTGGTAGGGTTATATTCAGGTTTCTGAGGAATCTCCAGACTGACTTCCATAGTGGCTTAACCAGTTTGCATTCCCATCAACAGTGGGTTAGTTTCCTTTTTTCCCCACATCCTCTCCAGCATCTATTGTTGGTAGATTTCTGAATGTGAGCCATTCTAACCAGGGTGAGGTGAAACCTCATTGTGGTTTTGATTTGCATTTCCCTGATTACTAGTGATCTTGAACATTTTTTTCATGTGTCTGTTGGCCATTTGGATTTCCTCTTTTGCAAAATGTCTATTGAGGTCCTTGGCCCATCTCTTAAGTGGGTTGTTTGTTTTGATCTTGTGGAGTTTCTTGATCTCTTTGTAGATTCTGGTTATCAGCCCTTTATCAGTTGCATAGTTTGCAAATATTTTTTTCCCATTCTGTCGGTTGCCTCTTCACTTTCCTGACTGTTTCTTTTGAAGTACAGAAACTTCTCAATTTGATGCAATCCCAAATGTTAATTTTGGCTTTGACTGCCTGTGCTTCTGGGGTGTTTTCCAAGAAGTCTTTGCCAGTACCTGTATCTTGCAGGGTTTCTCCAATGTTCTCTAATAATTTGATGGTGTCGGGTCGTAGATGTAAGTCTTTAATCCATGTTGAGTGAATTTTTGTGTAAGGTGAAAGGTAGGGGTCTTGCTTCATGATTCTGCACGTGGAAATCCAATTTTCCCAGCACCATTTATTGAATAGACTGTCCTTACTCCAGGTATTGGTTTTGGATCCTTGATCAAATATAAGTTGGCTGTAGATGTTTGGAATAATTTCTGGTGTATCTATTCTGTTCCATTTGTCTATCCATCTGTTTCTGTACCAGTACCATGCTGTTTTGATAACAACTGCCCTGTAGTATGTCCTGAAATCTGGTATTGTGGTGCCTCCAGCTTTGTTTTTGTTGTACAAGATTGCTTTAGCTATTTGAGGTCTCCTGTGTCTCCATATAATTTCAGCATCATTTTTTCCAGATCTGAGAAGAAGGTCTTCAGTATCTTGATTGGTATTGCATTGAATGCATCAGTTGCATTTGGGAGAATGGACATTTTGATGATATTGATTCTTCCAATCCATGAGCATGGAAGATTTTTCCATTTCTTGGAATCCTCTTCTATTTCTTTCTTTAAGGTTTTGTAATTTTCATCGTAAAGATCTTTAACGTCCTTGGTTAAGTTTATTCCAAGATATTTGATTGTTTTTGTAGCTATTGTGAATCGGATTGATCTTAGAAGTTCTTCCTCAGCCATGGCATTGTCTGTGTATACAAAGGCTGTTGATTTTTGTGCATTGATTTTATACCCTGCTACTTTGCCAAACTCTTCTATGAGTTCCAATAGTCTCTTAGTAGAGTTCTTTGGGTCCCCTAAATAAAGAATCATATCATCTGCAAAGAGGGATAGTTTGAGTTCTTCCTTCCCAATTTGTATCCCTTTAATTTCTTTTTCTTGCCTAATAGCTCTGGCTAGAACCTCCAGAACTATATTGAATAGCAGTGGTGAGAGTGGGCATCCCTGCCTGGTGCCAGATCTCAGTGGAAATGCTTCCAACTTTTCCCCATTCATTAGGATGTTGGCCGTGGGTTTTTCATAAATTGCTTTGATTGTATCAAGGAATGTTCCTTCCATACCCAATTTGCTTAGAGTTTTCATCATGAACAGGTGTTGTATTTTATCAAATGCTTTCTCTGCGTCTATTGAGATAATCATATGGTTTATCTTCTGCAGTCTATTAATGTGGTGTATCACATTGATTGTTTTGCGCACATTGAACCATCCCATACCAGGGATAAATCCCACTTAGTCTGGGTGGATGATATTTTCTGATGTGTTGTTGCATTCTATTGGCCAGAATTTTATTGAGGATTTTTGCATCTATGTTAATCAGGGAGATTGGTCTGTAATTCTCTTTCAATGCTGCATCTTTTTCCAGCTTAGGAATTAAGGTGATGCTGGCTTCATAGAAAGAATTTGGGAGGATTCCCTCTTTTTCGATTGTTCTGAATAGTTTGAGAAGAATTGGAGTTAGTTCTTCTTTAAATGTCTGGTAGAATTCAGCAGTGAATCCATCTGGTCCTGGGCTTTTCTTTGCTGGGAGGGCCTTTATTACTGTTTCAATATCTGTGTCAGTTGTGGGTCTGTTTAGGTTTTCTATGTCTTCCTGGTTCAATTTAGGTAGGTTGCATGTGTCCAGGAATCTATCCATTTCTGATAGGTTTCCCTGTTTGCTGGCATACAAGTCCTTGTAGTAATTTCTGATGGTTCTTTTTATTTCTGTGGTGTCTTTTGTTACATTTCCTTTTTCATCTCTGATTTTATTGATTTGGGTCTTTTCTTTTTTAGTTAGTTGAGCCAATGGGGTGTCAATTTTGTTTATTTTTTCAAAAAACCAGCTCCTCATTTGGTTGATTTTTTGTAATTTTTTTTTTTTGATTCAATCCTGTTGATTTCTTCTCTGGTTTTAATTATTTCTCTTCTCCTACTAGATTTGGGTCTGGTTTGCTGCAGATTTTCTAGATCCTTGAGATGCATTGAAATCCCATCTATTTGGTGCCTTTCCAATTTCTTAATGTAGGCACCTATTGATATAAACTTTCCTCTTAACACTGCTTTGCTGTATCCCATAAGTTTTGGTATGTTGTGCTGTTATCCTCATTTACTTCCAGAAAATTTTTGATTTCTCTTTTAATTTCTTCTATGACCCATTTTTCATTCAGGAGTATGTTGTTCAATCTCCATGTGTTTGCATACTCTTTAGGGATTCCTGAGTTGCTAATTTCCAACTTCATTCCTTTATGGTCTGAGAAGCTGCATGGTATGATTCTAATTCTTTTGAATTTGTTGAGACTTGCTTTATGGCCTAGTATGTGGTCAATCCTAGAGAAGGTTCCATGTACTGCTGAGAAGAATGTAAATGCTTTCTGTGTAGGATGAAAAGTTCTGTAGATATCTGTTAGATCCATTTGGGCTATAGTGTCATTTAAATCTACTGTCTCCTTGTTGATCTTCTGTCCTGTTGATCTATCTATTTCTGAGAGTGGAGTATTGAAGTCCCCCAGTACTGTTGTATTCTGGTCTGAGTCTCCCTTTAAGTCCCTTAACAAATCTTTTAAATAAACCGGTGCCCAGTAATTAGGTGCATATATATTGATAATCATTATATCTTCCTGTTGAATTGATTCCTCAATTATTATATATTGCCCCTCTTTGTCTCTCTTAACAGTTTTTGTGTTGAAGTTTATGTTGTCCGATATTAAGATGGCTATGCCCGCTCTTTTTTCATTTCTGTAGGCATGGTATATCTTTTTCCAGCCTTTTACTTTCAGCCTGTATGGATCTTTGTTGGAAAGATGTGTTTCTTGTTAGCAGCAAATAGATGGGTTTTGTTCCTTAACCCCATCAGCCAATCGGTGTCTTTTAACTGGATAGTTCAGGCCATTAGCGTTCAATGTGACTATTGATAAGTAGTAAATTTGCCCTGCCATTTGCCAAAGATATTTTCTAATATATACTTTGAATTCCCTGTGATCTTTTGCTGTGAGATTTCCTTCGTTTACCTTCTTTCATATTGATGACCATGTTTCTGTGTGTAACACATCTTTAAGCATCTTTTGCAGGGCTGGACAAATGGTGACAAATTCTTTGAATTTCTGTTTGCTGTGAAAGGTCTTTATTTCACCTTCATTCACAAATGAGAGCTTTGCAGGATATAATATTCTGGGCTGGCAGTTTTTCTCTCTTAGTACCTGGGCTATATCTCGCCATTCTCTCCTAGCTTGTAGAGTTTCTGATGAGAAGTCAGCTGTGAGTCTAATTGGAGATCCTCTGAGAGTATCTGACGTTTCTCTCTTGCACATTTTAGGATCTTTTCTTTATGTTTCACTGTGGAGAGTTTAATTACAACGTGTCATGGTGAGGATCTCTTTTGGTCATGTTTATTAGGGGTTCTATGAGCTTCCTGTACTAGGATGTCTCTGTCCTTCTCCAAACCTGGGAAATTCTCTGCTAGTATCTCACTAAAAAGGCCTTCTAATCCTTTCTCCCTCTCCATGCCTTCAGGAACTCCTAGAACCCGAATGTGGGTTTTTTTTAATAGTATCCTGTAGATTCCCGACAATATGTTTTAGATTTCTAATTTCCTCTTCTTTTCTTTGGTTTGACTGTATACTTTCCTGTTCTCTGTCTTCTAATCCGATATTCTCTCTTCTGCTTCACCCATTCTGTTTTTAAGGCTCTCTAATGTGTTTGTCATTTGATCTATTGAATTCTTCATTTCATTATGATTTCTTGTCACTATCACAGTTTCATGTTCTACTAGTTGTTTCATTTCATTTTGATTCCTCCTTGATATTTCATTTTCGCGAGAGATTTTCTATCTTGTTCATTAAGGATTTCTGTAGTTCGAGAATTTGTTTTTAAGAACTTCTTAATGTTCTTATCAATTTTTTGAGATCTGCTTCTTGCATTTCTTCTATCTCATCATCTTCATAATCTTGAATTGGGGTGTCTTTTTCATTTGGGGGCGTCATAGTGTCTTCCTTGTTCTTGTTACCTTGGTTTTTGCATTTGTTGTTTGGCATATTGGAGATATTCTTTGGTGTCTTCACTGTGGTGCTTTTTCTTGTTATACTGTGACTCTAGATTAAGTGGACTGTCTGCTTTTGGTGGATCCTTAGAGGCTGTGATGGGTGTGGCCAGAGAGCCCTGTTTGGTTCTTCAGGGTTAAGTGTGTGAAAGTTGACTCACCCAGGTTGTCTGCTCGCTTGCTCGCTCTCTCTCTCTCTCTCTTTTTTTTTTTTTTTGACTCAGAAGGGAAGTAATTCTGCACAGCTGAGTGGAACTGAGGGTAGTTGATATATGAAATCTGGCCCCTGTGGGTATTCGTCTGCTCTCTCTACCCCAGGGACCACACAAAGGGTTTATGCAGCCCTCAGTGTGTTCTCAAATTTCTCCGCAGTCTCTCACCGGGTTGCCAAGGTTATGGAGTTTGTGTACTTGGTGAGTTCTCTCGCCCACCCTCAGATTTTCACAATCTCAGTTCGTTAGTTCCACACTTTCACTAGGTCCTAACCTCCTGTTATTTATCCCCACCAGAGTCAGGTTTTTCTTCTTGGTTGATGGCGGGCGCCACTTTATGTATATTCAAAATGGCGCCTGCTCTTTCTCTTGCTTGGCTTTGTAAGGTGAGTGGAGAAAGAGGCTAGTGTCAGTGTGGGTTCCCCTTATTTATTTGTTTTTTTCTCTCCTCCAGTCAACCTGGTGAGCTTTCCCCAGTGGGGCTTTCATTCCTTCTAGGCTGTTTCTGCCTTTCCCCGCCAATGTCTCAGGTTACCGAGGTTTTTGTCTCACCTCCCCTTCCAGGGCTGGCGCGCAGACTCCACGGCTGTGCTCCGCACCATGGGCGTCCTTGCTCTCCCCATAGGTCCTCTGTGTCACATCCACTAGATCTGGGAGCATTTCCTCTGCAATTTTTTCCTGAGCCTTTTCCTGAGACTACAGTAACTCCACTTTTATTAAACTATCTTTTCCCAGACTATCAGTGTGTGCCCTCACTATTCCGCCATCTTGGCTCCGCCCCGATTTTCTTAATAAAGACTTATTTGAGAGGCAGTGTTACAGAGAGAGAGAGAGAGAGAGAGAGAGGGGGAGGGAGAGAAGGAGGGAGGGAGGTAGATCCTCTATCAGCTGGTTCACTCCCCAAATGGCTGCAGGCGGATATGAAGCCAGAAGTCAGGAGCTTCTTCTGGGTCTCCCATGCAGTTGCAGAGGTCCAAGGACTTGGGCCAACTTCCACTGCTTTCCCAGACCATAAGCAGAGAGCTGGATCAGAAGAGGAGCTGCTGGGCTGTGAACCAGTGTGCATAATGGGATGCTGGCATTATAGACGGAGGCTTAACCCACTATACCACAGTGCCATCCCCCTGACTCCCACTTTAATTTTTATATTCAATCTCTCTGGTCATTGAAAAGAAAAAGAGTAATCCTTGATTTGCTCTAATAAACATCTCAAGTGTTCATTCTCTACTTCCCTACCTCTGATAGTTAACACAGTAAGGAATAGAAAAGTACAATAGAAGATAATACACTTAATGGAAAATTCTCAGATTCTCTGGGATGGCAAGATGCAATATTGTCTTTCACTTGTTTAATTTTTCTGGTTATGTGCTAATCAGAAAATGTCTAAGAGCTTAAAAAGAAGGATCTCCCATTGTACCCTATCCAATCCCACAATTCCGTATTCTCTCATGATAATAAGGAAATCCGGAACATGGTTTCACTCTTACACATAATGGTAGAGCCATTTTAACACCTTCTGGTTCCATTTAATAATCAAATCTTTTGTTAGTGAAGAGTGGGAAGTGCTTGTTCATATATATCTTAGCAACCACAAGTAGTCATAAACTCAGAAATCCCAAGGGAACTCTACTTCAGATAAAATCCAAAGCACTTCCCAGGGCTTGGATTACAGGCGTTGTATGGATAGCCATCAGGGCCATGTTGTGGTTCCCCTCTGACTGCAGTGGGATTGTTTTGTATGTCGTATGCTGAGAGGGCTTCAGACATCCTAGAACTGTGTGTGCTTCCAAAATTGGGGAGCTTTATGGCTATCCTTTTCCTATCCCTTGCTGGAAGCCCTGACTCTACCTCATGATATTAATGTTACCTTGGTAGGATGTCTGTTTCACTCTAAGGATTTTTTTTCTCCAATTGACCTAAGTGGTTAACCCAGGGGCAAAGGTTGATTTTTTAGTACATACACTTAGAATAATTGCTAACAAACCAGAAGAGGCCCTGTGTGCCAGGCACTGTGCTTTACACCTCTTTGTGTATTTAACACATAATTCTTCCAAGAGACCTGTGAAAAGACTGCCCTCTGCCTTCGAAAAAACAGTGTGGAGAGTTAGTTAGTGCTAATAAATGGTAGAGCCACGAGTTCAACCTGGTCCTTGCTCTTCACCTCCAACAAGTTTCCTCATATATTTCCCTTGCTAAGCTCTTGTACTTCTTATGGAGCACCACAGCAGTGGAAATGACAGAGAAATGAAGAAGCAGTCAAGCTAATAAAATGAACATACGGGACTACAAGAAGATTCTATTTTACATTTCTAAATGTTTGTCAGAAATAATTTCTACAGAAAGAGAGAACTTGTCCATGATGATCATTCTTGTTTTCCTAGCACTATGCATGGTGGTTGTCAAATGGAGACAAGAAAATATTTTAAACAAATAAATGAATATTGTACCAGCCAAAAATTTATCACATTTTATGTAAGAGCTACATTATAACAACAACAAAAAGTGGAAGACATTGGTTCTATGACTCAAATGAATGATGCTGTATCAGTTCTAAAGATTCAGAAATTTGTAATGAAAGCAGAAAGAAAGTGAATATCTGGTTTATTTTGTTTTTGTTATATTTACATCAGTATTGCTGTCCTAGAAACCATGAAGGCATTTCACAAAGCTGGTGGAAAAAATAAACTTATTGTAAGTTTTAGTGCAATTTTTTTAAATCTGTGCATAGTTTGTTGATAACATGCACTTCCCTGAACTTTTAGACAAACTTTCTTATAATCTGTAAATTCCTTCCTAATCAGGTTCTGAAATTTCAAATTGAGTGTATATACTTTATACAGTATATAGTTAAGTATTAACACTTTATACTGTATAAACTATTAAGAAGGAAAGGAGGGCCAATTTTGTAGTGTAGTGGGTGAAGAAGCTGCCTACAATGCCAGCATTCCTTGTGAGCACTGGTTCCTGTCCAGGCTGCTCCACTTCCAATCCAGCTCCCTGCTAATTGCCTAGAAAAAGAAGTGGAAGATGGCACAAGTGTTTGGGCTCCTGCCACACATGCAGGAGACCCAGATGGAGCTCTTGGCTCCTGGCTTTGGTCTGGCCCAGCCCTCGCAATTATAGCCATCTGGCTAGTCAATCAGTTAATGGAAGATCTCTCTCTCTATCTTTCTGCAACTCTCAAGTAAATAAATAAATGTTTAAAAAATCAAAGAAAAGGTATGAAAACTTATTGTTACTAAGTTGAAGAAGTCTGTATTTTTTTTTCCATTAGGAAAACAAATTTGTGAGCAATCACATTTAAATTTAACAAATTCATGCATCCTCATACTTAGGATATATGATAAGTGATTTATTTTCCTTAGTTTACAAACTTTGTCCAGATTGCTCTGGAGGACACCATTCATACTGCAGTGAACATGTGTGAATGGAGCCCTGGGAGGCGGTGCTCCCACTTCACGGCTGTTGACCAGCCAGCCTTGCAGGCTGTCTCTGCAAACTCTTGAGGCCAAAGCAATCCATTTGTACTGGAAAATGGAATCATTGAATCCAAGGACGTTTTTCACATTAATATGATGATTTGTTTCATTTTAGCATTTATTCAGTGCCTATGTCAAATTTTGGGCTAGAAGTTTACTAATGAGTAAGACAGGACCCCACAATCAGAATGAAAAATCTAAATGGGTGTGATTGTGAATCTATAGACAGATGGAATCGTTGATCCAGTGATAACAGATACATAGAAATACAAATAATTCACGCATAGCTGAATATGAAGGTGATTATGATATTTTAATTTTGCAGCATCTAAACAAATTTTCCCTTTGTATATATGCATCCTTACCTTTCACAATCCAAACTCCCTGTTTCTATGAGCTTCTCAATACCTAGAAGAAGCTTGAAAACTGGTCTTTTTTAGGGGTTATATCCTTGACTTCCTTTAGCACTTTATGGAACTGGAGATTTCATTTGTAACAGCTGTGGCTCTTGGCAAGCTGAAAATGACTGCAAATTTAATCCCAACCAATTTAAAGCTCCAGAGAAATTTACTGGGTCTTGTAGCTGGAAAACCTATGAGTTGTCTGGCTTCAGGTAGAGTGGTTTCTCTCCTTCTCTCTTTCTAATGTGCTTCCTCTGGGTTATATCCATGCTCCAGCAGGATCTCTGCTTGTGGTTACAAAGACTGCACCACTCTGGATTTGTATCATCATATTTCCAAGACTCCGATTAGGTCGTATGGCAAATCCAATATCAATCAGTGTTGCAAGAGCAGTGTGGTACTCTGAATAGTTTTGTCTACGTTATGTTCTACAGCCCCAACTGTAACCCCAACTGAAGCACAGGGACTGAGACAGAGAAGTAGTTCCTTAGCAGTTTGAGTTTCAATCACCAGAAGTGGGATGAAAGGAAATTTGGGTAGCAGAAATAATATACATCAACTGTAGATGCCATAAAGGAAAACCTGACCTACCTCATCTCCTTTACCACAGTCAATGCAACTTTTATAAAACAAACTGTTGACATTCCAAGGAGTAGAATGTCTTAACTGCAAGTGACTTGCAAACATAGTATTCTCTCTCCCTCTCTCTCTTATTTTTTTTTTTTTAAGATTTATCCATTTGAGAGAGTTACAGAGACAAGGATAGAGAAACAGAGAGAGGGATCCTCCATCCACTGATTCATTCTCCAGATGGCCACAAGAGCTAGGGCTGGGCCAGACCAAAGCCAGGAGCCAGGAGCTTTTTCTGGTTCTCCCACATGGGTTGCAGGGGCCCATGCCCTTGGGCCATCCTCCACTACTTTCCCAAGTGCATTAGCAGGGAGCTGAATTGGAAGTAAAGCAGCCAAGTTCTGAATCACCCATATGGGATGCCAGCATCACAGGAGATAGCTTTACCTGCTATACCACAATGCACAATGCTGGCTCCATGAATAGTTTTCAAGTTTGATATTTGATTGTTCCTTATAGAGGGTCAGCATCTGTTAAACAAAAATCAATTTAGAATGGAGAAAATGATCATAAATTTTTAGGAAGCTTATTAAAAATGGCGAGGAGATTTAAAGATTTTCTGATCATATATATATATAGATAGATGCATCAAGGATCATTTAAGTTTTCTTGGAATTTTGAAAATTTGAGAGGCAGACAGACATACTGAGAGAAATGCAGAAACACACACAGAGCAAGCGAGCACTTCCATCATGTTTCACTCTTCAAGCGCTTGCAATATCTGGTCCTGAGCTAGGGCTGAAGCCAGGAGCCAGCAATGCACTCCAGTCTCCCAGGTGGATGGTAGGAGCCTAATTATTAAGGCATCAGTGCTTGAGTCCACGTGTCTGTAGGAAGTTGGAGTCCAGAGTCAGAGGTGAACTGAACCCAGGTATTCTGATGTGGCACATGGGCATCTGAACTGCTCCATTAAATGCCCACATGCTTTGGACTTTTAAAATTGTTTGTAACTGTATTACTAGTAGTACCTGATATTTATTAAGTACTTTCTATTTACCTGGCACTGCACTCAATATCTTTAATCCTTACTTAATCTTCAAGATACTCTCATGAGGTAGGTAGACATTATCTTCATTTTATAAATGAGAACATGAAGCTTAACCTAGATTAACTTGTCTGAAGTCATGGGCTTGGTGATTACTGGAGCCAGCTTTGAATGTAAATTCAGGGTACAGTTTGAGAGACAGTGACTTAACTGATGGCATCAGTTTCCTTCATTAATATAAATATACCAAGAAGAAAAGAATTTTTCCCACTTTTTTAGTACCAGTTAGAGCAGACCAGAAGAGCAATGTATTAGTGTGGGCAGCGTGTGTTAGGGGAGACTTGAATAAGCATGAGGGCATGATGTGGAGGGTGGCCAGGATATGGTTTTGGGTCTCAAAATTAATGAGAAAACTTGTTCCAAGAAAAAGGTACAAGATGACAAATGACTTCACTTACCTTTTTTTGTTTGTTTGTTTTTAACATTTTATTTATTTATTGAAAGTCAGAGTTACAGAGAGAAAGAGAGAGGGAGGGAGGGAGAGAAAGAGAGAGAGAAAGAAAGAAAGAAAGAGGGTGTTTCTATCCCCTGGTTTACTCCCCAAATGGCCACAATGGCCAGGATTGGGCCAGCCTGAAGCCAGGATCCAGGTGCTTCTTCTGGGTCTCCCACATGGATGCAGGGGAGGGGCCCAAACACTTAGGCCATCTTCTGCTGCTTTCCTGGAGCATTAACAGGGAGTTGGATCAGAAGTGGAGCAGCCGGGACTTGAACTGGCACCCCTATGGGATGCCAGCATTGCAAGAGACAGCTTTACCTGATATGCCATAATGCCGGCCCCATTCATTTACTCTTGAGAACCAACATATGGGTATAGAATTATATTATTACTGCATGGAATGGTTAGTGGATGTTTCAGGGAGACAGTTGACAGGTAAGGGAGTCTTCTTAGTAATTGCCCTTTTTCACATACCATTCTTTGTGTCCAGAGTGCTTCTTCACTTTTTATGTTGAATTCTGGTGTTCTTGAGAGTTTGAAATTCTGTCTTGAGACCTTGCTCTATTCCCTACTGTTACCATTAAGCTAAGTTTCTCCTCCCAGTAGCTCCTACAGCACTAAGACGTTCACCACCCCTGTCCTATGTTGTCCTTCAGATACTGACAACAGCCCATAACCTTTGGAGCCCACCTCAGAGAGGTGAGTGTGGATGCTCAGAACACCTGCTGTAGCAGCCTTCCTGGCAAGGCACTGAGCTTCTGTCCCTGGGTATCATCACAGAGAGCTGTAGACCATGGCTTTGGTGATCAGCTCTTAACATGAAGTGGAAGACATACTCAGCGTGCTTTCCCAAACCCCATTTCACTCTAAGATTCTATAATATTTAGGATTTTATTTTATGATTATTTGTATTTTTTCAGGTGGTTATTCAAATATAATTTTTGTATCTGACAAAAAGAGTATTAAATGAATTTCTAGCTCTGAGTTATGTAGATACCTCTGGCTATAGAGAAAAACTTTCAGGTGATATAAAGGAAGATACAGATATTATACTTATATATTCCATTCTCTTTCGTCTATCCCTAATTGAACCATCAACACATGTTATAAGGAGACAGAAAGTGATTTAAAGGAAAATCTATATTGTATGTATGTATTCTGTATCTTTGTATAGCATGTTTAACTTTTTTTAACTTTCATGCATTCCTTTTTCTTTTTTCAACATTTTTATTTATATAAGGTGAAAAAATTCATATATACAGATTTAAGAGCATTGTGATACTTTCCACCCTGCCCTCTCTCCTGCCCATGCTTCCATCCTCCTTCTGCCTTCCTTTCTATTCTTGCTTTTACTTTTTACATGTTTAGCATTGTTAAGGAACTATTGCAATCATCATTTCATTTAACAGTGATATAGAATATGTGTCAGCAAATGAATATGTATAAAATATATGTAATATATGTTTTGTATATATGTATTTGTGATTATATATATATATATATATATCAGTGCATATATGTGATTTACAAACTTGGCTTTTTATTTAAGGTAGTTTTTCCCTGGAGAGCACTTAAGGTAATGCAAGGACTATTTTTCGAGGAAAATGAACTAGAGAAAAGGAGAGTAATCTATCAGAATCTGTCTCCTCCACACCTCCCTCACCAAGGCTTCATTACACCTTTGCACTCTGTATCTTTCTCTCTGCCTGTGTACATTATCTTCTGGTCTCAGTGTAAAGTGTGAAGAAAAGATTTGGATGGTGTCACTTCCGAAAATCAATGTAGTTTGAAGAATTCCTCTATCAAGTGGAAAACCAAGTGCAATAACATTAATAGAAGTTTGGAGCTACAAATGACTTCACCTATATCTACATATTAAGTATTTTATTTGAACTAGTTTAGAAGGAGGAACTTTTTGGGAGTTGGCATTTGGACTAGCACTTAAGATTCCCATGTCTTTCATTGGAGTGTCTGGATTCAATTCCTGGCTCTGACTCCTGACTCCAAATTCCTGCTAATGTGCACTTTGAGGGGCAGCAGGTGACAACTACAGTAATTGGGTTCCTGTTGAGTTGTGTTCTTGGCTCCTGGCTTTGTCTTGGCCTATGCCCCACTGTTGAGGGTATTTGGGGAGTGAACCAGCAAACTGGAATTCTCTGTTTCTTTCCTCCTCTCAAAAAGAAAAAAAAAAACCTCTTTATGCCTTTGAAATGCCACTGCTTATACCTAAAATGTAAGTTTCTTGGTCAGCACAGCCAATTTTGGACTTTTGAAATTAAGTAATATTAATTTGCTTCTGTCTAGAACCAGAGATAAGCAGCATTGATGTATTTGGAAACATTTTGGTAATCAAGTGGATATGGTTTCATTTGTTTAACAAATAATAATTAAATTATATAAACACATACACAGACTATATTGGTTCACAAATATATATCAGTCTTTAAAAACATGATCATCTAGATCTGAGGATACATCAAGCTGATTGAGCCATCCAGGTATTTCTCCAGGCTTTCCCATTTCATAGAATGCAGTTCCCTCCTGGCCATCTGGGGAAGTCCCACTCAGCTTTCAAAATCCCACTGAATAGCTTCCTCCTGAAATGCATTTTGTCTTTTCTGGTCTAAGTAGGTATTCTGTCTTCTGTGTGATCTGAGCTCTTAATTCTTCTCTACTTGTGCTTGTCTCAAGTGTCTTTTCTTTCACCATTGGCTAAGGTGTCACTGTAACCTGATGTGTGTTTCTGTAGCTCATTGTTGAGAAGAGTTCTTTTATAAAACAGAATTTTTTGTCTTTGTATTTCTAGCAGCTAACTCATTATCAAGCACAGTGGAGGCACAGCAAACACTTGGTTAAAGAATAAGTAACAATATAAGTTTCAGACAGATGGGCTGCCATAGATGCAATTTCTTCCTGTCAGTGTTTGAATCCAAAAATTATTATATCCACATTTTTTAGCTCTTCAAATATTTGAGCTTCTATTACTTGTCTGATTTGTATTCATGCAGATTACATTTTTCAAAGTATATTTGTACCATGTTCCCCTACTGAAATAATTTATTAATTATGAGTGCTTTCCTAGGCTTTGTATCCAGTAGAATTCATCTAAACATTCAACAGCCTATGTTGAAAATTTGCTTTGATGATTGAAACAAGGAATACGTTTGCTCTTCTCCCACCCCAAGGCTTATTAATCTAAGTACGTTACTAAAGGAACTTCTGTCAAGTTATGCAGTGAGGTACAAATACAGTGAGGACTCACCTCACCCTGGACAATTTCATTGTTGGGTTCTACAAGGGCAACGAGATAAATATAATGAACATTTACCTCAGTGAGTCTACAGGATACTCATAAAACAGATATAAATGGAAATTGCATTTTTATAGTGAAAGTTACACTAAGATACAAGCTTTCAACTTGTCTCAAAGAGTAGTGATATACTAGAAAAGAAGAAATGAATTCTTATTGTTGGGCTCTAGAAAGACCTTTCTCAGGAAATGGCATTTGTACTAGGTTTTGAAGTCCACGGTATAAGCTCTCCACAGTATGAGCAGTAGAGATGAAAATTTCTAAAGGGGAAGCATACCTGGGACTCAGGCTAGAAGCAGCAAGGTTAAAAGCTATTTATTGGCACAGATGAGATGAAGTAATTATAACAAGATATGAGATATGGCCAGAAAGTAAGGTTTGGGTTGAAAGTTCTTTTGTAGGGTTCAGGATCTGGCTTTCATTTCCCAGGCACCAGGGTGATATGGAAGTTTCTGAGGCAAGGGGAAAAGGAGATAGGTCATGGTTTTCAAATGCTTTCAGGAATCTGAAGCTTCATAGTCGATAGTGAGATTCTAGGTAGCAAGAAATGTGGTCATTTTATAAGGAAATGTTCAGATATAATCTTCATCTTATCAAATCAGGGCCTAAGCTGGGAAAAGGCACAGGGAGAGCCTGGGGTGTAACTTTCAAAAAGCTTCAACTCTCAGGGCACTGCAGGTGCATGAAATGGCACCTCACTCACCTTACCTTAGTCCTGACTTTACCTAGAATATTAAGTAAGTAGCACCTAAAAGATCATGTTTCGCCTTTTTCCTTTTGTGACATAGTGAAATGAATCCTTTTCTTGGTCAGAGCCATCATTTGTAGTTTCTGCATCAGGAGGGAAAGAGCTGACTTGACTATAAAGGTTTACTAGCGTGAGATACAAGATCCCAAGCAACTAGACAAGTGAGACAAAACTTTCCATCAGCCTGAAGCTGCTGCTTATCCTGGTGGGATGTGCATAATGATCCCCTTGTCTGACTCACTTTGTGTTCTGAGTCAGATTTTTGGTTTGAAGAGAAAAAAGGACATCTTCAGGTGATTGATGATGACCTCTAACTCTGAGCAGTCCCTTGGTGTCAGTGGCCCATTGTGATAATCCAGAATTAGCCCTCATTTTTTTCCAAAGAAACCTTTTATTTAATGAGTACAAAATTCATAAGTACAACTTTAGGAATATAATGGTTCTTTCTCCCATGCTCGCCTTCCCACCCTCATTCCCATACCACCTCTTACTCCCTTTCCTATTCCTAGTCCCATTCTCCATTAAGATTTGTTTTTAGGCCGGCGCCGCAGCTCAGTAGGCTAATCCTCCGCCTTGCGGCGCCGGCACACTGGGTTCTAGTCCCGGTCAGGGCGCCGGATTCTGTCCTGGTTGTCCCTCTTCCAGGCCAGCTCTCTGCTGTGGCCAGGGAGTGCAGTAGAGGATGGCCCAAGTGCTTGGGCCCTGGACCCCATGGGAGACCAGGATAAGTACCTGGCTCCTGCCATTGGATCGGCGCGGTGCGCCGGCCACAGCACACTGGCCACGGCGGCCATTGGAGGGTGAACCAACGGCAAAGGAAGACCTTTCTCTCTGTCTCTCTCTCTCACTGTCCACTCTTCTTGTAAAAAATAAATAAATAAAAAAGAATTGTTTTTAATTAACTTTATATAAGACAAACTCTATATTAAAATTTCAACATTTGAGCACACACGAAAAACATAAAAAACTGTTTGAGAACAAGTTTTACAGTTAATTCTCATAGTACAACTCATTAAGGATAGAGGTCCTGCATGGGCACAGTGACTCCTGTTATTAATTTAACAATTAATGCTCTTATGTATGATGTCAGTGATCACCCGAGGCTCTTGACATCAGCTGCCAAGGCTATGGAAGCCTTTTGAGTCTGTAGTCTCCATCAGTATTTAGACAAGGCCATAAGCAAAGTGGAAGTTCTCTCCTCCCTTTCAAGAAAAGCACATCCTTCTTTGATGGCCCCCTTTTTCCCCTCAGGTCTCAGTCACAGAGATCCTTCCTGTAGGATTTTTTTTTTTTTCTTGCTTGTTTGCTTTCTCTCTCTCTCTCTCCTTTTTTTTTTTTTTTGCCACAGTGTCTTGCCTGAAATGCTCTCATGGGCTTTTCAGCCAGACCAGAATGCCTTAAGTGCTAATTCTGAGGTCAGAGTGCTGTTATAGTGAATGTCATTCTGAGTCTGCTGTGTAGACTGTTTCCCATGTTGGAACATTCTCTCCTTTTTAAGTCTATCTATTATTATTAGCAGGTGCTTGATCCTATTTATATGATCACTTTAACACTTAATCCTATCTATATGTTCAGTTTAACATTTAATATGATCACTTTTACACTTAAGATGGTATTTTTACTACCAAGCTTAATGAGATTTGGAGTTCCATGGCAAGTTTTTAGCTTTACCCTTAAAAGTAAGTCCATACGAATGTATTCAGAACCATACAGCTCCTCCCTCTCTTATTCCCACTCTTATTTTTTACTGGTACCCATTTTCATTTGACTTTTTACACATATGATTAATTCTATGTTAAGAGTTCAACCAATGGTATTAAGAAGGAAAAAAAAAATGCTCCTCAACAGTCAAGACAAGGGCTGTTCTAGTCATTGCTTCTCATAGTGTCAGTTTCACTTCTAGGTGCTTTTAGGTGCTCTGTTAGTTATCACAGATAAGGATTATCCCTCATTTTTAAGGGTTCTGAGAAGAGAAGAAAAAAAATGAGGATGAATCTCTCTCTAAAACTGTAAGGAAGATGTCACAGAAAATCTGCTCATTTGTGACCAGGATCTTTTCTTCCTATAACTAATTCATAATTCATTGCCTGTGTGAAGTCAGGTATAATCAGATTCTTAGAGCACTTTTTTAAAGAAATATACTTTTGTGCTCCATTGCTAAAATCAGTGTATACTATATGTGATTGTTGGACCAAGAGTATCTGTTTAACTACAGTTGTTCAGCCTGTTTTTCAAGGTTTTTGTGAGAATCAAAGGAGCTGTACATGAATGATCTGTCACAACACTAGGACATTGTAGGCCCTCCAACTCAAAGCTTGGCTCACTTGCCTTTCTTCTTTCAAAATCTTTTCCTCTATAGAATCCCTCTCTCTCCCATAGACTGGGTATATATGACTTCACTTCAAGATTTCAGCGCTATGATAATTACTCAAAAATACTGTTTGGATGTGCTTTGATAGGCAATATATTGACTTTAATTTATTTTACCACCACTTGAAAAAGATTGGTTAAAAATTATATGGCTGGCACCATGGCTCAATAGGCTAATCCTCCACTGGCACCCCGGGTTCTAGTCCCGGTCGGGGCGCCGGATTCTGTCCCAGTTGCCCCTCTTCCAGGCCAGCTCTCTGCTATGGCCTGGGAGTGCAGTGGAGGATGGCCCAAGTCCTTGGGCCCTGTACCCACATGGGAGTCCAGGAGAAGCACCTGGCTCCTGGCTTTGGATCAGCGCAATGCGCGGGCTGCAGCACACCAGCTGCAGCGGCCATTGGAGGGTGAACCAATGGCAAAAGGAAGACCTTTCTCTCTGTCTCTCTCTCTCTCACTGCCCACTCTGCCTGTCAAAAAATAAAAATAAAAAATAAAAAAAATTATATATACTTACATATACTAGATTACTATCTATATACATATATAACCATATGTGTATATGTATGTATATAGTATTATGTGTGTTTAGTGATAAACACACATATAACCATATGTGTATATGTATGTATATAGTACATACATATACACATATGATAAACACACATAATACGTGCATGTAACATTGGTCACAAATAAATGCACTTGACTGTACTTGTCTACTAATTAAAACAACAGGTAATTAAGGCACAACATAGTAGTCACTAAAAATAAGGACTTTAGAAGCAGGCATTTGTTCTAGGAGCAAAGGCACCAGTTAGGATGCATGCATCTCATGTCAGAGTGGCTGGGTTCAGTATCTGGCTCCGTTTCCTGATTCCAAGTTCTTGCAAATGAGGACCTAGGGAGGCAGTGGTGATGACTCAAGTGACTGAGTTCCTGCCACCCATGTAGGAGACCTAGATTGATTTTCTAGCTGTGGGCTTTTGCAGAGTGAAACAGCAGGTGGGAGCTTTCTCCCTCTGTATCTTAAATAACTAGATAAATAAATGAATAAATAAATAAGGACTACATTCACCCAGCTAAAACATTTCAGTGTGAGATCCAAACAATATGGAATGTGCAATTTCAGAATAAATATCTCTTAAGATTGTCACATCCAACAAGACATAGAGGCATTATGGAGGAGAGCAAAGAATATTAGCTTTGAATCAGTCAGATTTGAGTTTCAGTTCTTCATTTTCCATCCTTGTAAACTTGAGCAGATGCTTGCTTTTCTGAATATTTGTTCCAGATAATAACTTTCCCCACTGTGGTATTATGAGCAGTCTATGCAACAGTCTATAGAAATCACCCAGTGTAGTTCCTGATCCATGGTAGACACTTAATAACTAGTAACTGTCAGACTGATATTAATTGCTTTTCAGGAAATTATTTCCATCTCATACAATCATTTAGTCACTTCAGTCACTGTTCATTCTAAGAGATTCACTTTGCATTCAGATACAACTTCCTAGAGTGCTCAATGGATTCTGTGAAATGCATTACCTGTCATGTCTTATCTTCTAAATGAAGGCTGTTTCTTTGGATATGTGAAAGAGATACCTGAAAGATCTCCCTATTTGGGACAAGCTATAAATCTTCATACTATTATCTTGTGTGAAGACTTTAAAATTATTTTCTAAGATATTATCTGTTCTATTCCTGCCTATTCAATCCTCAAATCTCTTATAGTAGGAATCAAATTCAATATCTTATTATATTTTTGTATGCTTCTTCTACCTCCACCAACACCATGACAGCCTTCCTGGTAAAGCTGCTATCTGCTATTGTTGGTTACATTATCAACTCTTTTTTATTTGCTTTCCATAACATGGATCACTTTAACCCTTGTAACAACCTGTTTCCTCTTTCTTGATTTGACAGAAGTTAGGTCCTTGCAAAATCACTTAATCTCTTAACAATATAACTATAGATTGTTAGAAATGGAAAGCGTTTTACAGAGTATCTAATTCACTTCCTTCTTTCTACACAGGGGGACAAGAACTTCTGAGAAATTAAGGCACCTGGCGATTCATTCAGTGGTGACCTTGATGTATGTGTTAACACAAAACCCAGGTTCCCTTTATTTACCTGGAATGTGATTAAAACACAGCTGTGACTGCAACATCTTGGGCATCTCCTCTTTGCTCCTTAGATCAGTAGGTATTATACAAAACACTGAAGGATAAAAAATTTGACAGCCTTACTAAGAAGATGAAATCCATGTGTGAGAAAAATTGCTATCATTAGAATGGTTTCCCAACTTTTATTTTCAACATGAGTTATTTGTTCGTCCACATATAATCTTAGCAATACCACCACATAATTAAATCTTAACCAAACATGGTCAACATAAATACCAAGGGAAATGTCCCAATACATTTGATGTATTGCCATTAAGTTTACGATTAGTGATGGGGTCAGTTGAAAGTATATAAATGGCACCTGACCACACAGTTAGCTAAATTGTTATTTTAAGAATATTTATAAATATTCATAGGCACAAAGATGTATCTATACTGCATTTGTCCCAATATAAATTTCTTTTAAAACATCAATAGAAGTTTTACATCTGTGCAGGGTCATGAAGTTCTGCTAGTAGAAAAACTGAAAGATTGGTGAGTAGGCAGTTGCGGTTTTTCATGTTATTCAGAATCATCCTGAATTGTAACTCCAGTGAAACGGTGCAGTGTATCTAAGGAAAGAGCCAGAATATAAGAGAGATGTTTGTACACTTTCATTAGAACTGCTTAATGCCAGACCAGGACTGTGATATTGGAGAAAATCAAAGGTAATCACTTCAGAAACAGTGTACAAAGCACATGTTTAAACTCTCTTAATTTATCAATGATCCCTGTGTGTGTATGCATATTTATGTTTATTTTCAAACAATGTTATAAAGTATTTTCATCTAGATCTTCTACCAGATTTCAGTTCACAATTTCTTTCTTAGCAATGCCATAAAGAACTGGTTGTGTCACCTTACAAATCCTTCCTTGATTACCCTCTTTCAGAAACTTCCTTTTTTTTTTTTTTTTTTGAGCTCTTAATTTCAGACCTTGACTAAACATTTAATCCTCTAAACAGTTACTAAGATAGCTTCTCTCAGTATCCCATCTTTAAAAATGAACACATTAAAAGACTGAGGTGTGCTTGTATAGTCACCCAGCTAATGAGTGATGAGCCAGGAATAGAATCCAGGTAGTCATTTTTGAGAACCCACTCTGCCTTTTTTCCTCATATGTCTATTAATTATGAGTCTTTGACTACATCCTGTCTTTTCAGGTAGTTTATTAATACATTATACCTATTGTTTCTCTTTATATCCTTAAAGGTAGAGTAAACACAGGTTTGCAAAAGGTCAGCTTAGCCTCATGTCCAGAAAGCTGAGGTGGAAGAGGGTATCCTGGACTTGCCAAGCTTGGAGCTATCTCCAACACGCCTGGCATTTCCATTTTCCCCTTACTTTCTTTAACTCTTTGGATTTTCCTCATTAGGCATATGGTTGCTTCTAGAATGTGTATGTAGAAAGGAGTTATTATTATCAATTACAGCATAAAAAAGAAGGACTTCATGTACTTTGAAATTTATTGTGTACCTGCAAAATCAGCTACCTAATTTGCAAAATAAAATGTAGGGTCCCTTATTAAAAGTCAGGGTAAAAACAGCTTGTTTTCTTCTGTGGTCTCTCAAACTGTCATGGTATTTTTTTAATCTGCTATGTAATGTTATTCCTCTGCAACCATACAGATCCTGGGTAAATGCACCTGGGTCCCTGAAGGAGAGAGTTGGAAAGAAGGGCAACTTACGGGGGGTGGGGGTGGGGGGTGGGATTGAGGATGACTAAGAATCTACTGGAAGGAAAACAGTGGAGATGGGACTGTGACCGCCCTGCTTTTATATTCCACTGTCCCACCAGTTCTCACTTAATGAAAACACATGAAAAACAAAATTACTAAGAATTTCAAGCTGTCAGTGCAAGGTATTTAATCCCAGCGATAGGCCCCTCCTTAAGAATATGGTGATACTCATAAAGTGAACCCTTGGCCTATCTTTATTTGATTTTATTTGGGGGTAAAGAGTTGATGGAAATAGTAAGTAATGCATTTGTAAGTTACCTCCTGCTTCTACCACCAAAAGAATGACAGCATCCTTTGATGTTATTGTTATGTACCCCAAGGGCTAGATCAAGAACCCTGAAGTGCAAGGTGCCTCCACTTGTCCTTTTGAACTCTTCCAAGGTGACCAGATGGCCACTAGGGGTAATGTGGGCTGTGTAGAAATCCATTTCAAGATGTGCCAGTCTTTCCAGCCCAACCCCAGCCCCAGAAGGAGGGTGTGTACTGTTTTGTGAGCACAGCCAATGAACCCACTGACAAATGTTGTTGACTACTAGGCAAGCAGGAGGGGGAGCAGATGGATGCAATTTGTATGACCAAGCACTACATTCCTTTGGGAAGACTCACATGCATTTTTAATAAAGAACTATTTACTCTCCAGCTTATCTCCAAAGGGTACAATTCTGAATGTGCAAATTTTAAGGGACTTTAGAAATCACACCTTCCCATCCAGGCACTTCACCAAAGGAAAAAACAATCCCCCAAGAGGTATCTTGACTCAACAACTAAGGCCACAGACTGTCAGAAATGTGATTTTCGTGTGGCCTGATGTTTATGACAGTGTACCTTGCCTCAGGAGAGTGGCATAAGTACCCTGGTGTGGAAACCAGCCGAGAGGACAGTGTAGAGTGCCACTGCACTGGCAGTGTAGAGTTCCCAAGAACTCCGCCATTCTAATAACAGGAATTTGCCAGTGTCCATGGGCCATACAGATGCTCCTTTCTGTCATTGTTTTTTCACCTTGTGCTTTGGGGATTCACTGAGGTTCCAGCCATGAGCTCTGGTGGACACAGTCAACCTTTCCTCTTCTATGAGGTATTCAGATTCTGCAAATGTAACCTCAGCGCCAGCACAGTGACTTCCCATCTCTGCTTGGCCAGGCACATGTGGTAGTAGATCTGATTCCTCGACAACCTGGTATCCATTTTGCTCAGTTGGCGATGGGTTCCTTGAGTAGGATTCTCAAGTTGCATCCAGTCTCAGTGAAAAAAGTGGGCCATGATCATCAACAGGGTAGCAGGTGCCAATGCAGAAAGTAACAACCCTGTCACCTCTTGGCTTTGTAATTGCTTTGGCACTTGCTCTGGAATTTTTCCCACACTTAATTGTGCTGTAAATTGAAATGGCATTGGAAAAGGTTTTAGTTGAAATCTTAGATTTAGACTAAAAAATCATGAGTATATTTTACCTAGGATGAAAATGATATTTTTGGTTAAAGAATGCAACAATATTAAAAACAGATATCCAAGTAAAAGATTTAAGGAGGTAGCTTATCATTAGTGCCTGCCCTGGAAGCCTCCCATGTGTAGTGAGAAGATGATGAAAGGGCTTTGGAGACCTGGAGGAGCACTGGCTTGCTCCTTGAAGAGGTTTAGGTGTCAACCCCTCCAGGTTTAGGTGTCAACCCCTCCATCTTCCTTTCTACTCCTTTCTACTTTGAGCAACTTTCTTTTGTGATTCTTGGAAATGGATCTAAGGGAGAGATTTCCTGAGGTGGGAAAGAAAGGGTTACAAGTTAGAGTAGAAAGAGAAACATATATTCAAATAGACTGCATATATGTATGTGGGAAAGAGGTGACCTGAATTGGAATTGAGGAATGAATGATGACTGTTCCATGAGGACACTAGTCAGATGGTACCTCAGCTGACCAATGGGTCCTGGTGTTTCTCTCAAATCCCTTGGTTTATCTTTGGACAGAGTGTGGGCTTTGATAGTGCTTGCTTTATGCCAGTGGTTCCTAAACAAAGAGATATTCCAATTCATTTGAAAACTTTCAAAATATAGACTCTTGGACATTATTTGATTTAGGTAATTGGGGACAAAGCCCAGTAATCTGTATTTCCCTTTCAAGGCTGATGGCAGTAATATTTATTGAGAATTTACTCAGTACTATTGCACTATGACTGGGCACTGTTCTAAGTACCATGGAGGTGTAATCTCTTTTTTATCATTAACATAACCCTTTGAGGTAGAGTGTTTTGCAATCATTTTGTTTTAAATATTTGCTTTTTTTCATCAACATGAAAGGTAGAGCACAAAGAAAGGAGTAGAAAAGGGATCTTCCATCTACTGATCCACTCCTCAAATGCCTGCACTGGCCAAGGCAGAGCCGGGACAAACCTGGGAGTGCATCTGGATTTTGGCCATCATCCACTGCCTCCCAGGATGCATTAGCAAGAAGCTGGATCAGAATCCCACATTCCAATATGGGATGTGGGCACAGCAAGCAGCAACTTAACCCACTGCACCAAGATTCCCCTAACATTGTCATTTTAGGGATAAGGAAACTGAAGCAGAGGAATGGAAGTAACTTGCTAAGGAAAGGAAGCAGGTTGTGGACACAGGAACTCTGAGGCTGGAACCATGCTGCCAGTGCTCATCGTGAAACTAACAAGAAATGCCAAAAGTCACAACTCAAAACGATGGGGAGATGACCAAACATCATATTATTTTCTCCTTTGAAGCATAAAGTAAGCATTAAGTGAATAGAAATAAACAGTATCCATACCAGGGAAGTCCCTCCCTAGTAATTGGTTTTATTTACATACCAATTGAAGTGAAAATTGTTACAAGAAACAATTGCAAGGACTGGTTGCCTTGTGTGCAGAAAAATATTGGATAATATTTGGACAATAATTTAAATAAGAGCTAACTATATATGCTTCACCTGTTCTTGTGACTAAAATAGAATTAGTTACAAGCTGTGAATTATGTTTTTAAAAATAATCATGGCTCTGCTGACCTCTGTTACCTGGGGAAAAAAGGATATTGTAGCTCTTCAAGTTATTTATTGTAATTTAAAAGCCTTGATTTAATAGAATCAAAAGATGTATTCTTTACACAGGAAAATAATAGTCCAGCAACAAAAGTTGAAATTAGGACAGTTTGGTATGATAGAAGAATATTCTTTTTCTTGGATTAGTGTTTTTCTAGTTTCTTTATAGCTACAGAGGGAAATAAAATCAATATAGTCATAAATGTCTGTGTAGTACTTTGAAAAATTCAACATCCTTTTGGCCACATTATCTCAGCAACATTTTTGTGGGTTATTTTATTAAATAATATTTAATTCATGCATCGTGGAGTTCCTGCCATATATAACCCACCAGTTTGAAAAGCAAATATCTCTGCTTTAATATTATGTGACACAGAAATACAATTTTCTAACCAAATTGGTTTATTGTTCATTAATGGTCTGTGGAATGGAATGGGGAAAGACAGTACAGCTTGCTTTGAAATCTTATTCAAGAAATTATCAATGGACATTTTGTAACATAAGCAGTAGGTAGAACTATGTCTCAGGCCAGCAAAGTTAAAGCAATTAGATAGCATCTGGGGCTAAGCACTGATGAGACTTCTGTACTTTCTCAAGATCAGAAATGGGAAATTAAATGAAGGGCTGAGAAGGATATAGAACATTTCTCTTCAAGGGGTTGTTTTTCTACTATGCAATGAGAACCATGCCACATATCCTGTTTCCCCTTTTTGACTCTACTGCCAAGAGGTTCAGAAGTAAGATTTTGGCTCAAATTCAGAAACTTGCATTAAGCTTCATTATATTCAGTCTCACCTCCCCTCCATCCCTTCATCCTGATTTCTTATTTTTTTTCCTTTTTTACTCTCTGTTCATAGTTTGAGTTCTTCCTTTTTTCTGGAAACTACGCTGTGTATCATATTAGTTTTAGAAAATCATTTTGAGACCACAAAATGACAATAGAATTTCACAGGCTCTGGACTGCCTGGTTCCAGATCTCAATTTTGCTATTTACGTGTTATGTGTTCTTATACTAACAGCTGAGTCCATTTATGATTCATTTTCCTCCTCTTTGAATATGGTAATAATGTATCTGCCACCTCAAGTTATTGTGAAAATTAAATGAGTTAATACAGGTTAACTGCTTTAGAAGATGGTCCAGCACATGGTAAGTGCTCAGTGTGAACTATGGAAAAGATGGATGTGCTCAAAGGCAAATACGAATAGGCAAATTTAATATAAAATATCCTATAGAAATAATACTAGATTTAACTGCCTTAACATTTGTTTTTAATTCACTGATGACCACACTGAAAGCAAAATATAGTCCTGGTACTTACCAGCTGTAATGGTAACTAAAGAAATCTCAAAAATGTAGAATCTCTCATCAATGGGACTGTTCTAGAAATTGCTGGAAACAATATGAAATGGTTGACTTTCCCTATGTAATGGAAAGAGGTTGGCATATGTTTCATGACTTTAGTCTCAGCTCCTCTCTATAAATATTTCTAGTAAGTGTGGGCCTATTAATTCTATCACTTACTACCCAATCAATAGATTCAGTACCCCCAAAAAATCTGAATCACATTTCCTACTCTTTCCTTTTACCCACTTCTGTCTTACTTTCCTAGTACTGAGTTGTCTGTGATGTTTCCTTGGAACAGAAGAGAAATAAACCCTGACATTTGTTGCTCCTTTCTGTATGAACCGGGTGCTGTCCTGGACAATCTACCTGTATCCTCAGTCCACAGGCAGATGTCTTTATCTCCATTTATGTTGTAGGTTCAGGGGAAGTTAAATGAGCTTCCCCAATACTCTGTTCTTAGGTAAGTGGCAGAGTTGGATTCAAATTCAGGTCTTTAAGGCACTCAAGTCCATTTTCTCTGCTTTCAATACCTTGATTCACTCTATTTTAAAGTCTGTGGACAAAAATATAGCCATACTGCATTAATTCCTTCTTGCTTAACTAGGAAACTATAGCAATGGACATAGTGTTTGTATTTTATTTCCTCTGTTGTAAATTTCTGAAAGGCAGTTTTTTGCAGGTAGTTTCATATTCAGTTCATCGTCATAATTTAATCCTATGGCTGTACTTGCCCCTGGTGACCCTGCTCATTCATGATTACTCACAACTAAAGCTAATTTCCTAAAATGCACTATTATTTCAACCCATCTTTATTTGTTAAGATTTAGGCTATGCTTTTTAAATTAAAAACCCAAAAATGCAATGGCTCAAAGAATGGAGGAGTTAATTTCTCTTTTGAATAACAGTCCACAAGTCACAGACAGCTCTGCTCTCCTCAATGCATGGCTTCTAACATGACCTCTTCCTGAAAGAATGGGGGGAGAGTCCAAGACAAGGAGGTGGCACAGAAATGGCACATTGCTGCCACTCACAGAATACTGGTCAAATGAATTAATACATGGGTGGGGGAGGGGTGACCAGTGGCCTCTGATTCATCACTCTTGAAGACTAAAACCCTTCTAAAATTGCTGACTGTCTCTTATATTGGAACTATGCTTTCTATGGTGAGGTCCCATCTTAACACTGGAATTTTTCTCCAGAGAGTTGCCTACCTCAAGTCAAGTCAATTTCATGGTTGAAAAGAAAAACAAATTAGAGCAGCAGTTATGGTCTTGGCATATATAACAGTGTATATTTCAGGTACATCAGTGGAGTTGGAAAAATCTCCAGCCTTGCTACAGATCTAATGAGGAAAATGAGATTTCTGTTGAGACTGGCTATAGATGCAATGATGGACTTATAACACAGAGATAATCACTGTCTTTTAAAAAGATCACTTCAGAAGATGAATATCTCTTTATCCTCTGCCCAACTCCAAATGTCATCACTGAAAAAAAAATGTGCTGCTATTTGTATGGATATCAGTCAACAGTGGGTATTCAGCAATTCAGAGTTTAGCAATGTTGTTTTACTGAAATACTCATCTCTTGCTATGGTTTTGTGTTGAGTTTTAAAGAAATGAAAATACATCTGATAAAAAAAATCTGCTCCAAGAGAATATAGGGAGCAGAGTTTACAGAAATTGCCGTGGATTTGTTCCATAAGCTGGTGCAAAGCTAAAAGCAAAGTGAAGATGTGTTGCTCTGTCCTGCAACTGTCCTCTCTGTTTGAATCAACAGTAAAGAGCTGTGCAGCTGAATTCTTGTAGCAGCATGCATGATTCATGACTTGATAGAGTAGACCAAGCAATCAATGCAGAAATCCAGCCGCACAAGTAAGTTCACCAGTAGGTTAGAGACTTCTCTGATTTTGTTTTCTGCTGATCTAGGACATTCCCTCTTCCCATTTCAGAAACAAATTACTGATACGTTTTGATAATAACCCTTCATACAGATATTTCCCACTGGATTTGCAAGCTGATTTGGGTAATGAGAGTATTGGCAAGTGTTAGAGTGAAATATAATGATTTCATGGTGAACACTCATTAAAATCTAAACCAAGCAGAAGAGTGATAACTTGGCATATTAAGTTATTAGACTGGTAGTTTTAAATCTACTTTTCCTTGCTCAGAATAAGTTGGTGTTAGGGGAAGGGACTAAAGGGCATGTTTGTTGGCTTTTTAATTTGGTGTTATCATCCAGGTCCTCCTATTTCTAGCCATCCTCTCTATCTAGCATACTATCTTCAGTAGTAACCATTTTTATTCCTTTCTTTAGATAATTATATATAAATGCAAATACATATTCTTATTTCCCGACATCTCTTATGTAAAAGGTATTATATATTACTATAGTTGCTGCTGAACATTTTATCTTACGTAACATATCTCAGCTTTTGACATAAGCATAGATGCAAACTCTTTATTCCATTGTAGCATTATAAAATAATATTCTTTTGAAGAATTGTTTTTGTTGTGTGGAGCTATCAGAGTTTATTTAACAAGTCTAGGGGGCTTTACTGACTTAAATTATCAACTACCCTTGAGGTAGGCACTACTATCCGGAATTAGCAGAGAAAATCAAAGCTCTGGTACCTCCATGTGTCCATGTAATCTCTCTCTTCTGGGTTTTTTTTTTTTTTTAAACTTTTATTTAATGAATATACGTTTCCAAAGTACGAATAATGGATTACTATGGCTTCCCCCCCATACCGTCCCTCCCACCCACAACCCTCCCCTTTCCCACTCCCTCTCCCCTTCCATTCACATCAAGATTCATTTTCGATTATCTTAATATACAGAAGATCAGCTTAGTATACATTAAGTAAGGATTTCAACAGTTTGCTCCCACACAGAAACATAAAGTGAAAAATAATAGATGATTTTTTTTTAATGATGATGAAATCAGATCAGACCTATTGTCATGTTTAATCCCAGTGAGAGTCAAGTTGGGAGTTGATAGTTTCTTTTCTTTTCTTTTCTTTTCTTTTTCTTTTTCTTTTTTTTTTTTTTTTTTACAGAGGATCAGTTTAGTATGCATTAAGTAAAGATTTCAACAGTTTGCACCCCCATAGAGACACAAAGTGAAATATATTGTTTGAGTACTCGTTATAGCATTAAATCTCAATGCACAGCACATTAAGGACAGAGATCCTACATGAGGAGTAAGTGCACAGTGACTCCTGTTGTTGACTTTACCAATTGACATTCCTGTCTATGGCATCAGTAATCACCCTAGGCTCTTGTCATGAGTTTCCAAGGCTATGGAAGCCTTCTGAGTTCTCCGATTCTTATCTTGTTTAGACAAGGTCATAGTCAAAGTGGAGGTTCTCTCCTCCCTTCAGAGAAAGGTACCTCCTTCTTTGAAGACCTGTTCTTTCCACTGAGATCTCACTCACAGAGATCTTTTGCCAGAGTGTCTTGGCTTTCCATGCCTGAAATACTCTCATGGGCTTTTCAGCCAGATCCGAATGCCTTTAGGGCTGATTCTGAGGCCAGAGTGCTATTTAGGACATCTGCCATTCTATGAGTCTGCTGAGTATCTCACTTCCCATGTTGGATCACTCTCCCCTTTATTTATTCTATCGGTTAGTGTTAGCAGGTACTAGACTTGCTTATGTGCTCCCTTTGACTCTTAGTCCTTTCATTATGATCAATTGTGAACTGAAATTGATCACTTGGACTAGTGAGATGGCATTGGTACATGCCACCTTGATGGGATTAAATTGGAGTCCCCTGGTATGTTTCTAACTCTACCATTTGGGGCAAGTCAGCTTGAGCATGTCCCAAATTATATATCTCTTCCCTCTCTTATTCCTACTCTTATGTTTAACAGGGATCACATTTCAGTTAAATTTCAACACTTAAGAATAACTGTGTATTAATTACAGAATTAAACCAGTCATATTAAGTAGAACAGACAAAAAAACTACTAAGAGGGATAATGGTTTAATAGCTTGGTTTGTATTACACCACCATGATGGAAGCAGTAGTATAAATTATTAAATACTGGATATTTTTAATAAACCACCCCTATGTATGTATGCCCACAAGTAAGCTTTTCTATGCCAGATATCTTAAACTTGAGAATACAATGGAATCATTTGATGCCTTTGAAAATGCCGATTCTTAGGCTCCCCTGTCATATATTCTGATCAAAATTCTGCTGTGAATCACTAGGACACTGCTACTCTGGGGTTGCCCATCTCCAGCATGGCCAAATGCATAGAATGTAGCATAAAGATCCTGGTTGACAATGTTTGTTTAAAACACACACCCAGATGATCTGGAAGCAGAATTATCTGGGCCACATTGTAAGATACACAGCTGTAGATAGTCTCCAGAGGCACATGCTATTTATGTGGAGCATCATGCTTGGTACTTAGCGGCATTCCCAGTCTCACTGCCACCTGGTCCAGTAGGATGCAGTGGGCCAGGCCTCCTGTTCCAGGGTGCTTTGCACCCTGGCTGTGTAGAGACTGCTTTAGGCTCCAGTGGATGCAGCAAAGCCTAAGGATGAATATCTCCTGTCCCTTTGGGATGAAGAAAGAATTTAGCAGCGGCAAATTAGCATATAAATAAGTGCTGATGGATTCCCAAATTCTGAACGCACCAGGAATCCAAAGTGAATGCAGGATTTTTAATTAGGAAACAAATGCAGCCTCTTATTAAGGTGGAAAATGGAAATCATCTGTGACAGGGTTGTTTCCTAAACTTACCTTTACCTTTTTCTTGTTTCTACTCTAGTCAGGTCAGGAATCATAAGAATGGGGGATGACCCGCATGAAACTGAACACCATGGAAAGTCAGAGTTGAGAAGTCATCAGAGATTTAACATAGGGATTCCTAACTGGAGACTTCTACAAGGGCTACCAGGGATCAGTGGACGACAAAGTGTTGTGCCAGAGAGTTTCAGATCTCTTCAAAACTATTAAGACACCACCATAGCATAGCACCCTCATTTTACCAATGATGGAACAATGATCCAATGACTTACAGAGCTTACACAGTCAATAGTGGCAGGGATAGGACCAATACCTGGGTGTCTTACTATCTGGTAAATGTTGTCACCGTGGACTGAAAGTAATACATGAAGGTGACCTAGTTAGTGCCCTTGGTCATGAACAGGCACCATTGCCAAAACCTAAGGACTGCGTAACAGGAGATGTTAACTGAGCACTGAATTTGCACTAGTCACTATTTTGTGTACTCAACATAAAATTACTGGATTCTCATAAACACTCCATGAAGCAATTATTAATATTTATATTGTTATCATCATCCCCATTATGCGTATGAAGAAAGTAAAGTACCAAGGGATTAATTTATTTGCTGGCAGTCTGGCTTCCCAGGTCATGTTCTTCGTCACTGTGCTATGATGTATCTTTCTACGAACTGATGATTAACATCACCTAGGAGAATGGCAGTGAAAGCTTTTATAGACCCAGGTTTTCATGAAACACAGTAGAAAGTAACCTTGACTCTTTTCCTGCTAACTGCTGCATTTTAACGTGGGTCTCCAAATGAAGAAACACCGTCAGTATGTTTCCAGTGATGAACGTTTTTAAGTGTTTGTTTTCATCTACTTGAAAAGCAGAGTGGCAGAGAAGGAAGGAGGGAGAAGGAGGAAGTGAGGAAAGGAGAGAGAGAAAGGGAGAAGGAAAGAGAGAGAGAGAGTGAGAGAGAAAGAAAGAGAGAGGGAGGGAGGGTGGGAGGGAGGGAGAGAGAGAGAGAGAGATTGGTTTTCCATCTGCTGGTTCACTTTCCCAGTGCCTTCAACAGCCAGGGCTAGGCCAGCATGAAGTCAGTCAGGAGCCCAAAACTCCATCCAGTTCTCCCGCATGAATGGCACTTGAGCTATCATCTGTTGCCTAGAATTATGCATTAGTAGGGATGCTGGCTTGGAAACACAGGGTGCCAGAACCCGCTGATAAAAGTTTTAGATACCAAAATGTCAATAGTGATTATCTCTGGGTTATGCAACAATGGAATTAATTTCACTTGGTGATTTCCTGTTTTCCAGATTTCATATAAAGCAAATCTGCTACCTTGGTAATCAAAAGGAAAATAAATATTATTTTTAAAATATTACTCCCAGGGTAAGAACCTAGAAATTCATTGCCTTTTTTCCCCCCTCCTGTCATTGAAATGAATCCTTGACCTCCATAGATGGAAACTTTGAGGTTTCAGAACTCTGGGAGTAAATTCTTATCTATCTTCAGAGTTTCATACAAGTGAGAATTTCAAGGAATAACAAAATACCTTAATGCTTTCATGGGTTGAAATAGGGCACCATAGCACCAACTCCTAAAATTGAAGCAAATTGAAAAAATTGAAGCAAAGAGTTTTTGTCCAAGCCCATATTTGTAGAACACAAAAATGATGAACTAATGCAAACTGTGAATGGATCATAGGAGTTAATTTTTGGGTACAGAGTGGTAGACAGTGGACATTATGGTAAGCTTAGATGAAAGGAGAAACAGGGGCTAAGAGAGACAAGCAAGGAGAAAATATTTGGAATAGACCACATAGGAAATGGTCGAGTACAAATTGTGTTTGGTGAGGATTTCCATATCTTATAAAAAAGGTAAGAGTAATTTAATATTCAAAGCCTTAAGTGCTAGTCAAAAATGATTTATCAGTGTGTGTCTTGATATGCCAAAACTCAGATTTTTTAATTAGCAACGTGAGATGTGACCTGATTCTGCCTCATTGGCCATTGTGGCCCCCTTCTGCTGTGTGTATTGTCACAAAAGAGTATCAGCACAACTAAAAAGTTGCACCCTGTCTGCCAAGATGCCATTTACAAAACACTTTTTGGATTTATTATTTATGGCTGAGAAGGCCTGTGTCATGGAGCGTGTTAAAATTTAACTCTTAAATTAATGGCAATCTCTTGGAAAGTCTGCATGGGATCCATTTTTTAGGATTTCTTTTTTTTTAACTTTTATTTAATGAATATAAATTTCCAAAGTGCAGCTTATGGATTACAATGGCTTCCCCCCTCCCATAACTTCCCTCCCACCCGCAACCCTCCCCTTTCCCTCTCCCTCCCCCTTCCATTCACATCAAGATTCATTTTCAATTCTCTTTATATACAGAAGATCAGTTTAGCATATATTAAGTAAAGATTTCAACAGTTTGCACCCACATAGAAACACAAAGTGAAAAATACTGTTTGAGTACTAGTTATAGCATTAAATCACCATGTATAGCACATTAAGGACAGAGATCCTACATGAGGAGTAAGTGTACAGTGACTCCTGTTGTTGACTTAACAATTTGACACTCTTGTTTATGGCATCAGTAATCACCCTAGGCTCTTGTCATGAGTTGCCAAGGCTATGGAAGCCTTTTGAGTTCACCGACTCTGATCATATTTGACAAGGTCATAGTCAAAGTGGAAGTTCTCTCCTCCCTTCAGAGAAAGGTACCTCCTTCTTTGATGACCTTTTCTTTCCACTGGGATCTCACTCGTGGAGATCTTTCATTTAGGTTTTTTGTTTGTTTGTTTGTTTGTTTTGTTTTGCCAGAGTGTTTTGGCTTTCCACACCTGTAATACTCTCATGGGCTTTTCAGCCAGATCCACGTGCCTTAAGGGCTGATTCTGAGGCCAGATTGCTGTTTAGGATGTCTGCCATTTTATGGGTCTGTTGTGTATCTAGCTTCCCATGTTGGATCGTTCTCTCTTTTATTCTATCAGCTAGTATTTGCAGACACTAGTCTTGTTTATGTGATCCCTTTGGCTCTTAGTCCTATCATTATGATCAATTGTGAACAGAAATTGATCACCGGGACTAGTGAGATGGCATTGGTACATGCCACCTTGATGGGATTGAATTGGAATCCACTGGTATGTTTCTAACTCTACCGTTTGAGGTAAGTCAGCTTGAGCATGTCCAGAATTGCACATCTCTTCCCTCTCTTATTCCCACTCTTATATTTACCAGCAATCACTTTTCAGTTAAGTTTCAACACTTGAGAATAACTGTGTATTGATTACAGTATTCAATCAAAAGTATTAAGTAGAACAAACAAAAAAAAATACTAAGAGGGATAATGTATTAAGTTGTTCATCAACAGTCAGGGCAAGGGCTGATTAAGTCACCATTTCTCATAGTGTTCATTTCACTTTAACAGGTTTCCTTTTTGGTGCTCAGTTAGTTGTCACCGATCAGGGAGAACATATGGTATTTGTCCCTTTGGATTTCATCTCGATATGAAAATCAGACCATAGCTCAATTTCTCAGGAAACTTAGTATTTCTCCAGGGCCAAACTATGCCAGTGGCAAGTTTTCCTATATTTTAATAATGAAGGCCACTAACTTTTGTTTATATATCAATGTCATTGGGATATAAGGTGTGTCACTTGAGTGAATGGTTTCAGAAGACTGATAGCTTCTTATTTTCTCCAGCTATAACCATATAGGTAGAAATATTTCTCAAATAGTGATACATTTCAGTCCCTTTTGAAATAAAGACATCCTCAGTGGCTAGAGGATGCCACTAAACATGCAGTTGCTTGGTCTCAAGAAGCATTTACTGATGCATGGACTAGAGTTTTTTCCTTTACTCAAAACCCAGAGTGCTCTGGTAGTTGAGTTTATATATTTGCATTTGTTGGATTTTCATCTCTTTACTTACTAACTTCCAGATGTCAGTGGTTTGCTCTTTGCTCTTTCTGCTATACTAGTCTCTAGAAATGCCCAACTTCATACACATTATATAACCTCCCTCCTCCTGTGGATTTAGAAACCCGACATGCGTGCATCTGCAACTTTGATTCTTCATGGAAATTGGAGTGCATGCCTGTGAATACAACCATTGAGTTTTAGGCCATAGATTTGTGATATAAATTTTGCTAATTTTCCTTTTTCACTTGGGTCCAATGATTGCTTTAGATAATTGAGATGCAGTGGGTGTTATGGAATAGCAAGTTAAGCGGCCAGTTGTAATGCTGGGAACCCGTATCGGAGAACTCCTTCTAATCCAGCTTTTGTCTAATGTGCCTGGGAAGGCAATGGATGGTGGCCCAAGTGGATGATGATGGTAGATAAGGGACCCCTGGCTTCCACATGGGAGACTTGGATGGAGTTCCTGGCTCCTGGCTTTGGTCTGGCCCAGCACTGGCTGTTGTGGCCATTTGGGGAAGGAACCAGCAGATGGAAGATCTCTCTCTCTCTCTTGCTCTCTCTCTGTCTCTACCCTTTCAAGCATATAAATAAATCTTTTAAAAATTATAAATAATTGATATAATCAAATGACTTAAAATAAGTAATAATTTGTAATAAGAATCAATAGATATTTTTGATTTTTTTTTAAAAAAGCAAGTGTCTTAACTTAATAACATGTCTCCAAAGAACTTAGACACATTTTATCATCCCTCTTGTTTAGAAATATAGGCTGAATGATTGAGTCACAGTATTCTGGGACTGTGATTTGATTATAGTATTTGGTCAGTCAGATGAAGCACACATGATTGCCTAAATTTTTCAGAATTCAGATTTCTGATTCATTGTGTCATTCAAATGGTATTTAACAAGGAATAATTCTGTTCTTTAATGCATAATCATTTCAGCATTAGAAGGGCACATGACTCCAAAGAAATATAATGCTGAATGAATCCTAAACCAGTTAATGGCATTTTTTAATAATTCAGCATGAAAAGTCATCTTTATGTGGCATTACTACTTGAGCATGTTTTTTTATCCACTAACTTTGAGAATCTTTAGTAATTCTTTACCTTCTACAGTAATGCCATATTATGGCATAGTTAGTTATACAGGGATTTTGACAACAGTCACACCTAAAATATTGTGAAAAACTGATAGACCAATTGCTTACAAGCCCTATCACCTATCATAAAGTGTGTTATAAATAAACAATGCCTGCTAGACTTTTGCCCCTAATTTACCTTGTTTAAAATTAACTCCTCCCAATATGCTTCCTCCTAATATGCCTACACATTAATTAACTTTTTGAACAATCTCAGCATGCCACAACCTACCCAGGCACTTGAGACATAATCACATCCAGCAAGGGTTTATGAGCTAGGAAGAAAATAATAATAAACCAGTAATGACACTATTAGTTACTTTATTACAAATATGACAGGGGTTACATATTGGAAATACAGCACATTATGAGAATGTAGTATCAAAACTAATTTTTAAAATAACATTTCTGGGACCTCTGTTTCCCAAGAGTTTCCAGTGCAGATTATCATACACTTTTCTTTTTCTTCCCCACCCCCCTCCCCCATCTCATTTGACTGTTCAGATCTCTGTTTTAGTGACTCATGGCTTCTTCTACACCTCTCTTCCTATTCTTTGTCTGTGGAAGTATTGCCTTGAAAACAAATTCTCTGCTCCTCAGACACTCTGAAACCCTTTTATCAGCAGTAAGAGGAAGGCCCATCTTAGACTGCAATCTAGGCAGATCCCCACCTATCTGTCCAGCCTTGGCTTGTTCTGAATGTGCATTGATTCTCATTATCAACTCAGGAATGCTCTCCAGCTTCTGACCATCGAATACCATCAGTCCTCATGTGTCAGTGTAGAGCTCTCCTGTAACTGAATTGTCCGCTGAGAGTTCTGCCTTTCTGAACTTTCTATGTTGATCTGCATCTGCTGCTTCACAACACCTTTCTACTATTTCCTTGTATTGCCACACATGATCACATGCCTAGGCTTCACATTTATTTCTAAACAATCAAAAGTTATGTCATCTTCAACACAGCGCTTGCATTGTATGATGGAGGTATCCAGTAAATATTTCCTGACGTCACAAAAGAATTCTAATTGCACTCAGCAGAGGTGAAGACATTTTGTTGACCCACATCAATGAAGACCTCCATGGGAATAGTGTGCCAAGCTCCTCAGAGTGCCAGGCTCAAGAGCGTTTTGACTTTCCCAAGGGGCCATTCATGGGAGGTTAGTGAGTAATGGCTAGATTACAGAGAGAGATCTCTGGTTGTTCCTACAGAAATAAGATTTGTCTTCCATGTCAGTTCTAGTCTCATGAATATTTTATTGCTAATTTTCTCTCTTGGGAACATAGGAGTAAGTATATTGAATTTGCATTTATTTGAAGAAACCAAAGTATTTAGTAAGCAAAATCAGCACTTTAAAGTATTGCTCCACTGGCTGTGATGAAGTTGGCATATGATTTATCAAATTTACTTTTGTATGGTTTCTAGTATGTTTGTATTGATAGTTCTTGCAATTAATAAGACCTTAAGGTATTGACTAAATTTTCTTGGTCTTGAATAATGAATTGAAAGCCAAAAAAAAAAAAAAAATGGAGAGAATTTAGACCATAACATAGGCTGGCTTAACATAAATACATAAAACTGAAAATGTCCTTAAGAATAGCTTATTAGTCTCAGTGGCTCATCCTGCATATTAATAAAGGGCAGATTACATGCCGGTATGACATGTAACCAGCAAATTCAAGGCAGTGGCTCTGGGAAATGCAGGTGGTTGTTTAATATTTATTATGAATCTTCATTGGAAGTGGGTATATGTCTTTAAATTTTCATTGTCCAGCTGTGGATCTCTGCAGACGCTTCTAGACCCTGGAGTAGGAAAGCACCTGCAGAGCCTATACTTCCCCCTTGAGCAGCAAAACCACTCCAGTTCACACCTGTAAGCCCTTCTGTGGTCGCAGGTCAGAAGGGGTCACACATCTTATATCCCTCTCCCAGGTTAAGTGACTTACTAGGATGCACAAGGTTCATACTCATGGCTGATATTTATTTTAGAGAAAGCATACAAGGCAAAATCAGCAAAAGGAAAAGGTGCCTGGGTGAGTCCAAAGGAAACCAAGCATAAGCTTCCAAGCCTTTCCCCAGTGACGTCACACGGGATGTGTCCAGTCCCTCTGGCAGCAAGTGGTGATAGCACTTGTGAAGTGTGGTCCATCAGGGCCCCGGGTTTTTACTCATGTCTGGTCATGTAGGTCCTCTATGCCTAGCATGTACTAAAATTCCAGACTCTCAGAAAGCAAGCAGATGCTCAGAGCATGAAGCATAATGGTTTCATGCACAGTTTAGGCAGGGTGAGCCACTCTTCTCTCCTTTGAAAATGGTGGAAATCATCACAATGTCTACATTTTTGTGGACATTTTGGACCAACAGGACTTCTAGAGATGGATGTTTCAGCTTTGCTTTGTCAGTTCTGTATACACTGCTCAAGCCCCATGTGCATTTGCAGACTATATGATTGGGGTGTCCAAGCAGCTACATCATTTCCATCCTGTGTTCATTCATTCATTTATAGATTACATATTCTCCATAGCTCTGTATGGGGGTAGGGACTTCCATCCACTTCTTCAGCCACATCTTGTCCTACTGCCTTTTTGGTTTGTAACTAAGTCACATCCAGTCAGTTCTTCCAGTGCTCCAAATGCTTTCTTATTTCAGGGCCTTGCTGTGCACTGAACCTGACTGGGCACCATGTGTCCTTTAACTCTCACCTTGGCATCCACCTACTGCGGGAGTCTTCCTTGACACTGCAGATAAGATAGACACCTACTTGTTACTCCCAGATAATTCTGTTCTTCTCAGCATTAATGACAATTGTGATCAACTGCCTATTAATACCTTTCAATTTCATATTTGTCCTCACAGCAGGTATAAGTTTCTTAATGAGATAGCAAGCCTATCTTGTTTGCAGCTATATTCCTAGATCATCAGAATCTGAGGTCAATCAATATTTGTTTAGTGAAAGAATACATTTATTGCACCCTCAATACTGGAAAGTAAGGCCCTACACTGTCCCAGATGAATTTACCACTTTGGACTGAAGGCAAACAAGCAAAAATAATTGGAATTTATGTGGTGTCAAACAGACAGCAGTTGGCGGCTCTTGTTTGTGATTTTGAGTTTTACTATTACCTCTGTGTAGAGTGCTTCCTTGTAGGGTTGCTGTCCAGCACCATGACGGGGGAGGAGCACTGGGAGGCAAAGAAGCCTGGGTTTAAAACCTAGTCCTCTACAGATTGCGTGATGTTGGGCAGGGACTGGGCTCTCAAGAGCTTCACTTTTCCTATCTGCAAAGTGAGAACACTAATGCTCACCTCAGGAGTTATAAGGACAGACTTGTGAAATCCAATGTGTAAAGTGTTAAGCACAGGGTCTGGCACATGAGAAGTATTCAGTAAATGGTAGCCATGATTTTGCAATCAGCAAGCTGGGTAGTAGCCTTGAGGCCATACTGTCTGTTCCCTTACCCAGTCAAGGAGTCTTCCCCCCCTGACTTCCCTCCACATGGTGCAGTTGTAATGGAAACTGATCCCTGGGGCTCCTTGCTTCAGGAGGGAGCTGATGGAGCTGATTCAGGTCTATTGGTAGCATGCTGTTGCTTGAATTGATCCTAAATCTGCCCACTGTAACTTCAGAGAACAGCTCTGTTTTTTGGGCAGTGAGTCTGATTTCTTTTCCACGTTTCAGACCTTCACATGTATTTTTTTTTTTTTTTTGGACAGGCAGAGTGAACAGTGAGAGAGAGAGAAAGAGAGAAAGGTCTTCCTTTGCCGTTGGTTCACCCTCCAATGGCCGCCACGGCCGGTGCACCGCGCTGATCTGATGGCAGGAGCCAGGTGCTTCTCCTGGTCTCCCATGGGGTGCAGGGCCTAAGCACTTGGGCCATCCTCCACTGCACTCCCTGGCCATAGCAGAGAGCTGGCCTTGAAGAGGGGCAACCAGGACAGAATCCGGCACCCCGACCAGGACTAGAACCTGGTGTGCCGGCACCACAGGCGGAGGATTAGCCTAATGAGCCGCGGTGCCGGCCTCACACGTATTAAGGCAGCTTTCAGGTCACACTTAGACCTCCCTCTCCCAGACTAAATATTTGTAACACACTTAGCTTCTCCACATATACCACAGTTTCTAGATCCTCCAGGTTTCCAGACCCCATGCCATGCTGGCTGCCTTCCTGTGTGCATGCTCCAATTGGACAGGGTTACTTAAAGAAGCAGAACCAGCTGTGTGTGTGTTCACATGTGTGCATGTATCTAAAGGAGTTCATTTTAAGGGAATGACTCAAGTTGGGGCTGGCAGGAATCTGTACAGCAGACTCATCTGTAGGAGACTCAAGCCACAGTTGATACTGCAGTTTTGCAAAAGAATTCCTTCTTCCCAGGAAATCTCAGCATTGCACTTCATGCCTTTGCTTGATTGGATGACACCCTCCTCCAATATCAAGGGTGAATTCCTTAGCCAATTCGCTGTATATGTTGATCACATCTATAAACTAACCTCACTATATTAGCAAAATTATTCTAATTGAATAGCTGGGTACTATAGCCCAGCCAAGTTGACATAACATTAACTATCACAAGCAGTGACATCAATCTATGGTACTCAGAACTAAATACAAAACATCTGCTCTGTCTAGAGTCCAGCACTTGGGAACTCTTAAGTCCTTGATTTGAAAAACATCTTAGTACAAATGCAGTTTTAGAATTTTCTAAGTTTTGTTTGCTTCTAAAGATTTATTTATTTGAAAGGCAGAGGTTATGAGAGGAGGAAACACACACACACACACACACACACAAGATGTGTGTGTAGGGGAGAGAATCTTCCATCCACTGGTTCATTTCCCAATTGGCCACAACTCAGGGGGCTGGGCCAGATTGAAGCCAGGAGCCTTCAACTCCATCCATGCCTCCCATGTGGGTGGCACGGGCTCAAGCACTTGGGCCATATTTTGCTGCTTTTCTAAGCACTTATTAGCATCTAGGACTTGAAGCGGCCCCATATTAGATGCTGGTGTCACAAGTAGTGGCTTGGTCTGCTGCACCACAGCATTTTCCCCAGGATTTGTTACTTTTAAAACAATATCCTGGGGCTGATGCTGAGGCATAGCAGGTAAAGCTGCCACCTGCAGTGCTGACATCCCATATGGGTGCCGGTTTAAGTCCTGGCTGCTCCATTTCCAATTCAGGTCTCCGCTGTGGCCTGGGAAAACAATAGAAGATGGCCTGATGCCTTGGGCCACTGCACCCGTGTGGGAGACCCAGAAGAAGCTGCTGGCTCCTGGCTTTGGATCGGTGCAGCTCCGACTGTTGTGGCCAATTGGGAGTGAACCAGCGGATAGAAATTTCTCTCTCTGTCTTTGTCTGTCTGTCTGTCTGTCTATCTCTGTAACTCTGACTTTCAAATAAATAAGTCTTTAAAAAAATAGCCTGACACACTGATTTGTTTATATTTAGCCTACAACCTGCCCTTGCAAGCAGGGGGCCTGGAGCCTGCTGAAAGGGTGGGACTTCCTGACAACAGGGGAAACCTCAGGTTGGTGATAAGGATGAGAAGCAGCAGGAATGTTGTCAAGAAGCTGGGAGGCAGAGAAGGAAAGTGTTAACTAACATATTCTCTCTTTGATTTTAGTAGTGTTTAACAGCCTTCCACATCCCTTCCAGCCTGTCTCTTCACAGGTCCCTAACTAGCCCCAGAATCTACTAGAATGCTGTTGACTAATAATGACTGTTTAAAAGAGAAGCCTTCAGTAAATGAAATTTGCAGAGTTTATTTGAGCAAAGAACAATTCATGAATTGGGCAATACCTTGATTAAGTGGAGGTAGAGAGAGCTCTACCCAGCTGAATGAGCAGTGGGTTTTTGTAGGCTGCACACAGAAGCAAAATGGAGAAATCCCTTGATTGGTTACAATAAGGCATTTGCCTCATTTAGTCATGATGTGATGAGTTGGTTGCCTGTGATTGACTGAACCTCAGCTGCTTGTGATTGGTGGAGTTTCAGCTGTCCATTATACTCCTAAGTTAGATGTCCATTTGTTTATATATCAAGGTAGGTTGTAGTTCACTATGGAATGGACTCAAGGTACAGAGGCAGCCACAGGCCAAAGATAAGTTAATTTAATATGACTTCTGGTGTCTCCTATAGGTTATTTACAGCCTAATAGATGACTCTTGAGACTTGATAACCATGTCATAACAATGTGTCTACTGCGGCAGAACCTCTGATTGCTAAGACAGGCAGGGAGGGAGATATTTTTGGAAACTAGCACAAGACTCATCAGGTGGAACAGCTGTGTCCTACTCTCCCTTTCTGAAATCTGTCCACTGTCTCTGTCAAGAGGCTGACCTTTGCAAGAACTGCATCCAGTTAATTAGCCTGCAGGACTAGCCCTCTTACGTCTGTGTGGCTGTACTGCCGCTTTCCTGGGTTTGGTTTCATTATTCCCATTTTAACGTCAAGATGCCGTGAGCATCCGAAGAGTCACCAGGAGGAAACAATAGGGAGTGTGCTGCTTCAAAAATAGTGTAAGCCTGTAATACCATCAATCAAAGCTATAGGTTTTAGGTTACTGCCAGGTGGCTGCCCAACTTGTGTAAAATATGTATTTAGTATTATCTGGGAAAGCATCAAGGCTGAACTGGAAGCAATTCCTGGTAGAGTGCTTCTCAGAGTATGATATCTACACCACTGGTGACTCACAAGATGCTGTTAGGTGCTCTGTGGGTGATGATTTTAGTGTAGACTTACATGTTTACTGATTTTAATGAATAGTCTTTTTTTTTTTTGACAGGCAGAGTAGACAGAGAGACAGAGAGAAAGGTCTTCCTTTGCCGTTGGTTCACCCTCCAGTGGCCGCCGCGGCCGGCACACCGTGTTGATCTGAAGCCAGGAGCCAGGTGCTTCTCCTGGTCTCCCATGCGGGTGCAGGGCCCAAGCACTCGGGCCATCCTCCACTACACTCCTGGGCTACAGCAGAGAGCTGGCCTGGAAGAGGGGCAACCAGGACAGAATCCAGCGCCCCGACCGGGACTAGAACCCGGTGTGCCAGCGCCGCAGGCGGAGGATTAGCCTATGAGCCGTGGTGCTGGCCATGAATAGTCTTTTAAAATGTGGTGTAAGGGCATATAAATTTTAAGGTGTATTTAAGATGTATAACTATTGCATCAAAAATATAATTGCTTAAGACAATGCAAAGGTAACACTTTGGGTCTATTTAAAAGGAAATGATAAGTAAATAATAGTGCAAAAAGAACGCAGACAGACATGATACAAGTTGAGATAGGCATGAGAAGGACTGAAACTAGGAAATGTGTGGGGAAATCCCAGGCTGGATCATATAGCCTCTGCTCACATCCCAGCCCCATTGTGACCTCTGTAAGGTCTGTCATTTCCTATCTATAAGACAGAAATGTTAACACTGAGATGATGATAGTTAACACTTAGGATAAGTTTAAGAATTAAAACCAATAATATAAAGTGACAGGCACATTATGGCATTCCCTAAATAGAAAGTATTGCTTTTAGTATTCTAGACTTGTAAGAAGAAAATACCATCTCTGTTAAAAAAAAAGATGAAAACAAAGGTAGAATTATAACAACAAGATATGAAGACAGAATCCTCTGTTTAAATCCACCAGGCTGCATCAGTGTAACTAAGTGGTAGTCTCAATAAGTCTGTTTAGAACACTTCATTATCTGACAGAGCTGCAAAAACAAAAGCAGACTGAGTATACAGGGCAAGGCAAGCACTGGCTAAACCCTACACAAACGTAGATTCAGTGGAGCAGAAAGTGTCAGTAGACTTTGGTACTTTAGGGTTTTCATGAGTTCAGGAGTCACATTGTGTTCATACCATAGCAGCATGGAAATTCATTCCTGTGTCAAGGAGATTGCAAGCAGGTTGCATGGATGTCTGGTAGCTTCAAATGAAAACAAAACCACAGACTGATCCTTTATCCTTTCCTCTGTTCTGTTAAAATCTAAGAGAACAACCATACCTCATCACGAAGTCTTTGAGCTTTCAAAGCACTTTTTTCATCGTTTCATCAATGTTAGTCAATGCACTGATCTACTTTTCCTCACAGTGCAAACCAGATTCTAGAACAAGGAACCCAAGCATGATAGAGTAGTTGTGAGGGCTGCCATAATGGAATATCATGGGCAGAGTATCCTAAACAACATAAATGTATTTTCTTGTGGTTCTGGAGTTGAGAATTTCTAGATTAAGTTGTCAGTTGGCTTGGTTTCTTTAAGACCTATTTCCTCAGCTTGTCTTCTGCTTGTGTCTTCACGGTGTCTTTCCTCCATGCCTGTCTTAATCTAAATTTCCTCTTCTTATAAGGACACCTTTTATATTGGATTAGGGCCAAACCTAATTACCTAACTTTAGCTTCAGTATCTTTAGAAGGCCCTGTCTTCATTCTGTGGGACTGAAGTTAGGCTTCCAAATACAAACTTTGGCAGACACAGCCCAGTCCATAAAAACATGCATGTTAGCTACTCCTGGAAAGGAAGGATTCATAGTGCGACCTCCTGACAGGATCAGAAGCCTCATCTTTATCTCCACAGAGTGTCTAATTATTCAAATCTTTGTACTGTATCCTAATGATCAAAGTCAACTTATCATCTTGCTTTGAAGCTTTAAAATTAATGGAATTAGATTTCCTTTGAACATATTATGACAAGATTAGAATGAGCCATACACACGCTGATTGGTTTGTGAATTTCTACTCACAGTAATGACGGCTTTGTAAACACTAGAATATAATCTTCCTCAGTTTTTCTAGTCCCATTTCTATCTTCAACTATGTTATTTAATACTCCTTTAAGCTTGTTTTTGATCATGCTCTGTCAGCAGATACTTGAATGACCTTGGACAAGATTGTACGTCTGAAGTCTCAGTCCATTCCTGTTTAAAATTAGGATTATGAAAATTATGTGAGAGGGAACCTTAGGGAATAGGAGGAGATAATGGTTATAAAGTGCTTTGTGTAATGACTGGCATACAACAGGTGCTCAATCCCTGGTAGGTAAAACTATAAGGGTAATTTGTATACTGAGTATATGGAAAAGAAGGTGGATTCTGAAGTCCTGGGATGGGGAATCAGTAAAGAGAGAGGAATGTTCCCCTTCAACACATGGCCTCTCCTCCGGAAAGCAGAAACTAATCTTAGTAACTCTCAAATCATGCATTCCAATCACCATTGGTTCATGAACTCAGAAAAAATACTCTGAGCTGCAGCAATCCCAACACATGTAATATTGTTTTTAAGGAATTAGCATAAAACTCTTATAACGTCTACCTGCATCATCACTTTCTTCAAGGGAGAAAGTAGCAAGGCTGGACATTCTATGCTACACATCACAGCAAGAAGCATGCGGCAGTAAGTGATACTGCCCAGGTGCACACGTATTTCAATTCTGAGCTGAAGCTGCCCTTATTAGAAAAGTGTTCCAACTGAATAGAAAAAGGATGTGTACTGTTTTCTGGCCACTCACAAGCCCTGCTTCTATAAAAAATATGCTGAAGACTAGGAAACCAAACAACTGTTCTCTCCCCTCTTGATTCTGTTACTCATCCTGAATTTTCTACTTTTTTAGGCAGTCAGTGTGAAACCTTGAAGACACCTGTAATTCCCTCCAATTCATTCTTTAAGTCCAGTGACATCTATTTATCTATGGACCATTCTTTGTTATTTCCATAGTCAATTACACGGACTATCCTTAAGTCTGCACTAATTTTTGTCCAGATTATCATTTTTGTAATCAATCTTCCTGACTTTATTCTCTCTTCTCCCACCCATCCCACTTGCCTGGTTAAGTTTCCTTAAATGTTCATACTTCCATTTGAAATCAGAAACATTCAGTCAGCAGGAAGCTTCTCAAAAGATTTAAATGCAGCAGCCTAAGCTCTGGCCTTAACACCTCACTTACTTCAAATGAACCAGAATCTCTAAATCTACTCTGCACTCATTACTTAAACTACAAACATAAGTAACGTTTATGAAGTGCTAATTAGCTGCCAGGTACTGTGTAGAGTACTTTATATGTATTATGCTTTTACAAATTAAAGAAATTAAATAACTTTAAAGAAGGCAGAGAGGGGTATCGGAGAGAGAGAGAGAGAGAGATAGAGCGAGAGAGAGCGAGAGCCCACTTGCTAGTTCATGGTTCATTCCCCAAATGCCTATAATATCTGGGGGTGGACTGGGGCCAGGATTAAAGTTGAGGGCTAGGAATGTAATCCAGGTACTCCAGTAGGGCATACAGACATCTTAATCACTAGGCTAAATACCATTCTACTTTTAAATCATCATAATAGCTCCTTAGGTTATTATAAAACGCTCTTACTGGCCAGCGCCACGGTTCACTAGGCTAATCCTCTGCCTGCGGCACCGGCACCTCAAGTTCTAGTCCCCGTTGGGGCACTGGATTCTGTCCCGGTTGCTCCTCTTCCAGTCCAGCTCTCTGCTGCGGCCCAGGAAGGCAGTGGAGGATGGCCCAAGTGCTTGGGCCTTGCAGCCGAATGGGAGACCAGGAGGAAGCATCTGGCTCCTGGCTTTGAATCAGTGCTGCGCACCGACCGTAGTGGCCATTTGGGAGGTAAATCAATGGAAAAGGAAGACCTCTCTCTCTCTCTCTCTCACTCTCACTCTGCCTGTCAAAAAAAAATTAGGAAAAAAAAAACACTCTTATTATCATCATTTTTTAGAATAGAATTGGAGACTGAAGAAGTTAAGAGACTTCCCTAAGGTCACTACTAGCAGTGGTCAAGCTAGGTTTACTTGACTTCAAAGTCATCCTTTTCCACCAATCCCTGCTTCTTCACATCAACATATACAGTCAGTCCTTCAAGGGACATCTGAAATATCTCCTCTATAAAATTGCAAGCTCCTTTGTTATTGAGACCATGGAGATGCCATATATATATATATATATATATATATATATATATATATCTTCTGTTACTCATATCACCTTGCATGATGTTAACCCCACAGCAGGTGCTCAGTAAAGATTTGATGAGTGAATAGATAGAACAGATGTTTTCAGAAAACCAGAAAATGAAAGGAGAAAGGAATATGGCAGCTATTGCTACCTTATGACTTACCCAAACAAAAGCTAGGCTGAATTAAATTTCATTTCCCTTCACAACCACCTCAGCTCTTTCCTCAAGGGCAGAATAAACAGAATGCATGTACTCGATCCATTCATGCCTATGAAAGAGCATTGGGGATGTGTGGCCACCTACAAAGGGGAAAGGAGTCTTATAGCAGGCATCTTGAATGATGCCCAATAATGTGGAATCCTGCACATGGGAAACATCTCAAGCCAGTCAACAAAATCAGGCTCCTGAGGACCATTATATTTGCTTAGCACTGATACCTTACCAGGTCATCTTTGGTAACCCGCTTTACCTCTCTGTACCAAATTCCTCATCATGAATGTGATGCTCCAATCTCAGCTACCATTTTACATGAACCATACAGCATGCTAAAGGCATACATGTGTCAGTGGTGGCTAGCACAGCTGATGTGTGATAAAGCTAGGATTTAAATCTGTGAAGTTCAGCTGAATTTAAAGACTTAGCTCTACCATTGTAAGACCTCTTCCAGCTCTAAGCTGCAATGATCCTCCCACAGATTCTCTTTTATTCTGAAGATCTAGAGTTGACCAGAGGCTCTGGTACTCCAGTTTGATGATTTCCCACCTGGTTTGTGGTAGTTGGCCAATAATATTATTTTTAATGATTTTTGCATTCTAACCCTTGAAGTACCTGATGGAGACATCTGAACTATCAAGTAAGCAGGTCTGTCTCACTCTTGCTAAGAATATACTGGCCAAGGCATGTGAAAGGCAGACCAGAGGCCAGCAGGAAGCTTCCATGGCCAAGTCTGTGTCCCAGAAAGGCAATTAGATCCCTAAGTGGATATTTTACTATACAGATATCCCCCTACTTACAATGGTTTGATTTGGGAATTTTCAGCTTTACAATGATGCAAAAGCAAACACATACAACCATATGTTTTTCACTTTTAGTCCAGTGTTTAATAAATTACATGAAATGTTTAACACTTTATACTAAAATAGGCTTTGTCTTAGAGAATTTTCCCGAACTATAGGATCATGTAAGTGTTCTGAGCATGTTTAAGGTAGAGTAGACCAACCTATGATGCTTACTAAGTTAGATATATTAAATGTATTTTTAAACAATTAATCAATTGTATTATCTATTTGAAAGTCAGAGAGAGACAAAGGACAGAATACTCCCATCTAGTGAAAGTGAGTTATATTTGCTTGTGTGTTGAAGAGACAGTCAATGATGGTACTTTGGTGTTTGTTTCCAACTCCTAGATAACTAGAATTGTGGAATATTTTGAATGATTATATGGTTTTTGTCAGCTTAGGAATGGAGCAAGAAGCAAGTCCTTGGGTTGATTTTTATTTTCAAAAATTATTTAAGCTCAGTATTTAAGATGAGTTTAATTCTTTTCTGGTTTTGGTAGCTTGAGTAAAGGTTATAGCACTTATGCCAATAATTCTGGTCCCACAGCACTAAAGAAATAACTACTTAAGCATGACACTCTTCTTACCAGTACACCTGTAAGTCAAGCCCCTCCCCAAGAATACTTTCTCAGCATGGTAATCAGGAAGTTACTACTAGCTAATTAGAATTCATACTCCAAACCCAACTGTTATCTCATGATTCATCCTTTGTGGGCATTCAAGATGTGGCTGCTTCCAAGACTACTCACCAAACTCTAAAATTCAGTGATGGCCCAACCTGTTCATAGTAGGCTTTGAATCATATTTATTCTGCTACAGATATGGCATGAGTTTCAGGTATGACACATTTATTTTGCTTTATCTGGCTTAAGGAGCTTGTATATCTTTGCTGTAGCTTGATTTTTTAATGTCATCCTCAAGAACTGCGTTGGAGACACCAGGATAGGAAATTTTGATTTAGCATTTTACTGTCTGACCGAGCTTCACCAAGTTCCTTAATTTACCTGAACTTCAGATTTATACAGTATAAATTAGGAGTAGTAATATATATATAATTTTCTTCTTAACATGAAGCCAATTGCTCTCCAAATTTTCTTTCTCCCCAGTAATACAGAACCAACCCTCAGTGATACCATGATGCTGCTTTTACACTTGTTCTCTACTCCAACTTTCCCCTTCTGATTTGGTTATTCTGAGACTAGAAATATAGTTGATTGAAATTTATAGATGTAGTACTGGTGTAGGCTGAAGACCATGCCTAACTTGAACACTAATTGGGATGAAATTACATAATTAGTTTATCTCTCAAAAGACCTAGATGGTGAGATTGCTATGAACACAAAAACTGTGTTATACTTTGATCCATGGTTAAAGAAAAAAGAATGAGCCAAATAGTATATGGGCCTGAATATTCAGAATACATTGGAATGCAGACACTATACAACCTCCCAATTTCTCTGTCTCTCCATCTCTTGCACAACATAGCCTAGAGTGTGAAGGTGCCGCCCATGGATGAGGCAGCATGGTATGGGATTGGCCACTGGATTGAGGTCAGAACCATGTGCTCATGTGTCAGCTCTGTAACTGTCTGCCTGTGTACTTTTGGGTTCATGGCCACCACAATGTGCCTCAGCATATCTATTTTTTTTCTTTAAAGATTTTTCTTTTTATTTATTTGAAAGAGTGACAGAGAGAGGTAAAGTCAGAGAGATAGAGGTGTTTCATCCACTGGTTTACTCAGCAAATGGCCACAATGGCCAGAGCTGAGCCTATCCAAAGCCAGGAGCCAGGAGCTTCTTCCAGGTCTCCCACATGGGTGCAGGGGCCCAAGGACTTAGGCCATCCTCCACTGCTTTCCCTGGGCACAGGATTGGAAGTGAAGCAGCCAGGACTCGAACCAGTACCCATATAGGATGCTGGAACTGCATGGCGGGGTTTTAATCCTCTGTGCCATAAGCACCAGCCTCTTCTCTGCTTATCTTTTTTTTTTTTTTGTCCAAAAGAAACCTTTTATTTAAGCAATACAAACTTCATGCATTTTATAAGTACAACTTTAGGAATATAATGATTCTTTCTGCCATGCCCGCCTTCCCACCCACACTCCTACCCCTCCTCCTTCTCCCTCTTCCCAGTCCCATTCTCCACTAAGATTCATTTTCAATTAACTTTATACACAGAAGACCAACTCTATACTGAGTTCAACAATTTGCATGAAAAAAAAAATACTGTTCCTCAACAGTTGAAACAAGGGCTGTTCAAAGTCATTGCATCTTGAAGTTAATTTCTCCTCTTTTTTTTAGAAACTTAATTAACTTTAAAGACATCCCCAAGAGTGATAGATCTTTTGTGAGCACTTAGGCATAACTATAACTTTTGAGACATAAGAATATCCTCCACTTAATACACTAAAAGAAAGCAAGGGGGCCCGTGCTGTGGCATAGCAGGTAAAGCTGCCACCTGCAGTGCCAGCATCCCATATGGGTGCGGGTTCGAGTCCCGGCTGCTCCACTTCTGATCTGGCTCTCTGCTGTGGCCTGAGACAGCACTGGAGGAAGGCTCAGGTTTTTGAGCCCTTGCTCTTGCATGGATGACCTGGAGGAGTCTTCTGGCTCCTAGCTTCAGATTGGCTCAGCTCCAGCCATTGAGGCCATTTGGGGAGTGAACCAGCAGAAGGAAGCTCTCTCTCTGCTCTGCCTCAGCCTCTCTATAACTCTTCCTTTCAGATAAATAAATAAATCTTAAAAAAAAGTCCTCTCTCACTGTCCACTCTGCCTGTCAAAAAATTTTTAAAAAAAGACATTACAAATGAGGTCAACTGAGGTGTGGGTTGTGGGCTAAATCCACTGTGGAAGTCAACCTTCATTCTCTTTGCTTGGGCCCATGTGCAGTTGTAGGTGACAAAAATTCTTTGAAAAAATGAGTATGCTTATCCTTAGGTATGTTACATAAACAGAACTTTGTTTTGCCAAAATGACACTTTTAGACAAACAAATAGTAAATTAAGATGCAATTTTTATACTATAGTAGATAATATGGAACATCAAACAAGATATAATTTTTCAGGACTGGCATTGTAGCATGGTAGGTTAAGCTGCCACTTGCAACATCAGCATCTCAGAGTGCCAATTCGAGTCCTGGCTGCTCTGCTTCCAACCTAGCTTCCTTCTAATGTGCTGGGAAGGCACTGAAAGATGGGCAAAGTGCTTTGGCCTCTGTCACCCATGTGGGAGATCAGAATGGAGTTCTTGGATTCAGGCTTCGACCTGGCCCAAACCTGGCTGTTGCAGCCCTTTGTGGAGGGAATCATTGCATGCAGGATCCCTCTCTCTCTCTCTCTCTCTCTCTCTCTCTCTCTCTCAGTTTCAGTCTCTCACCTCTCTAAGTCACTCTGCTTTTAAAATCAACGTTTTGTAAGCTATACCTTTTCCCCATCGTATTGGTAATTTATTACGTGATTTTGTGAGAACTCAGATGATGAGCGGCAGTTGTGGAACTTGCACCCATTTTGCTGAGTCTGTCTCAGGCATCCAGTATCCAGCACTCTCTTCTAACCTTCACAACATTGTACTCTGTAGTCTGTGAAATGCCCAGTATTTTATTGTTTCTATTTTGTGCAATATAATCCTGTAAACGTAAGTATTATTATATGTGCTTTGCATTTTTTAATTTTTTTTTAAAAATTTAAGTAAACAGATTTCATGTATTTCAGATATTCAAGTTTAGGAACCTAGTGATACTTCCTACCCTACCCTTCCTCCCACCTGTGCTCCCACCCCTTCCTCCTCCTTCCTCTCTTATTCCCTCTCTTAGTTGTTATAATGATCTACTTTCAATTTACTTTATACTCATAAGGAACTCTGAAGTAGTCATTTTATTTCTATAACCCACCCAGTGCCCTTCTTCAGTGTTTCTGACCTCCCTCATCCGACTCTCAGTTACTATGGTTTTGTTGTCTTTCCTGTCTTACACAGCAGGGGTTTCAAGACTATTTTAAGAAACACTTTGACTCTTATAAACAACACTGTACCTCATTCCTCCCCTACAAAGTACAAATTACCCTGTAAACTTTTTAAACTTAATTTTTAAAAATTTATTTGGCAGAGACAGCTCCTATGGTTCACTCCCCAAATGCCTGTGAAAGCTGAGAGTGGATTGGGACCAAAGCTGGGAGCCAGAAACTCAATCCAGGTCTCCCTTGTAGGTGACAGGAACTCAAGTGCTTGAGTCATCACCTGCTGCCTCCCATCACTTTTGCAATAGAAAGAAGCTGGGGTCAGGAGCTGGAAGCAGTTCTTGGACACAAAAACTCTGAGACCTGCATGAGCCCACAGAATATAATTATTAAATTTCACTCATACGGATACATGTTGGTTGAGAGCTTCCTGTGTTCCAAGCACCACAAATGAAGCAATAGTTAAAGTATTATCCCACTTCATGATCAACAAAATATTGTTCCCATTATGTGCATGGCACTGCATGGGAGTGGGAGGACCAGGTATACATACTATGCAATTCAGAAGGCTTTGAGCACATTCTGTGTTCCAAGTCTAGTTGTCATTTAATTATTCCACAATAACCTAGGAGTTAGGTGTGTGTGTGTGTATCTGGTATGAACACTTACTGTGAGCTTGACCTCCTTAACACAGTTTTAAGTGTATGTCAATTTATTGTTGACTGTAAGCACAATGCTGTATTACAGACTTGGAGTGGTGTTATTATGAAGCCCTGACTCACAGGTGAAGTACCTGAGCCTCAGAGGGTATGACAAATTTTTCCAGACTCAGCTCAGAAGTGGAAGAAACAGCACTTTGATCTAGGTCCCCTGAGATTTCAGAGCCTCTTTTCTGTGACTCCATAGCACCTTCTCAGTTCTCCAGGGGTTGCAATCCCACAGGGTCAATACAACTTACCCACGATGATGAGCAGACAAAGTGGAATAGAGTGTTAATTGCGTCCGAGGATTCCGACACATCCTGCTTACTGACCCGGCCTCCTTCGGGTCACCCTTTCTTCTTCCTCTCATGGACCTGGTTTATTTGCTTTATGCACAATTACAAAATGACATTTCAAGACCTAGAATTCACCTTTTAGATAGGATAATATCCAAGCAGCGCTGTATAATATATATTGGAGGGTATACATATTATCTACTATGTTGGCATCTATGGGTTCTGTATCCTGTGGATTCAACCAACTGCAGATTATAAGTATTCAAAAAATTTGCACCTCTTCTGAACACGTACTTGTGTGATTATTTCCTAATCATTAACAGCATAAGAACTATTTATTTCCCCTTTACATGTGTTATGTAAGTAAGCTAGAGATGATTTAAAGGTTATAAGAGGATATATATAGGGTATATGTGAATACTATGCCATTTTGTATAAAGGACTTGATCATTCACAGATTTTGGTATCTGTAGGGGATCTTGGAACCAATCCCCCACAGATGCCAAGGGAGAACTGCATGTGATCTATCTTGGGGTATGCATCCATACCACATACTTTAGAGAATTCTCTCCCTATCCTGAAATCCGAGTACTTGTTTCTATGACTAGCACTCTGGGAATTTTGTCTAACTTAGCCATGCCTGGGTGCAGGACAGGAGGTCTGTAGAGAAGGGATCATGTCACCAGAGGATGTCAGAACAACTTTGGGGAGACAGATCCAGGTGTGCTTCATGATAATATAAACCAGAGTGTGGGGTCACTGAGAATCTTTGCCACCTCTTCTGCGAAGTGGTACTGAAAATAATAGTGTGGTAAAGCTATGATGCACAGGGTGAGGGTCTTCGGCCCACTCTGTGGGAGGACTCGTCTGTCATAATTCCCTGGAAGCAAAAAATCACAGGGAAGCTGTGTCGTAAAGTGGTGTTTAAGAGTATAGTTAGAAGGGAATGAAGAATTTCCGTCTGCTTGCACCTTAGAATGGCCAAGAAGGGCTAGAATGGACCCATAGCTCAAACTCCTGATGAAAAATTGTTATGTCTCCTCTTACATTAGGAATGAGTGATTTCCAGTACATTTAGTATTTTAGACTCCATAGAAATCCATCCTGACAAGGCTCTCAAGTCGGCATCTGAGAGGCTCAAAAACTGGACCCTGTTTTTCAGTTGCCTGCAATTTCTAGGCTTGAATGTGATTGTCTGCACTTGTATTTCCTCCCCAGTGTGTGGCTGCAATTCTAACCCACATAGTAAACACAGCTGATGCAAATTGTAGTATCAAATGGGGGTGCAGTGATACGTGAAGTATCTACAGAGGAATAACCATGTAGAAATTCTCTGTATTTTGTAGGTGATTGAGAATTGCAGTATTGTTGATGAAGGTGCATACTACCCTAGCATGCCTGCTTAAGGATAGCACCTGGACACTTACCAGATGATCATGGAGTGCAGTGTCCATATAAGAATAAGGACTTGCGACCAGGCAGCCTATAACAAAGGGAATACCTTCCTACTGGGCAGTTTAGACTAGAGCAGTTACTTAGTTCTTTGACATACCTTGGGAAAGGCAATTAAATATCTAAGCACTCTAAAAACTTAGAAGGTAACTTTATCCACACTTTCAATTAAGAGATATATTGATAACCCATTCTTCTTTAAAATTTTT